>NC_140703.1:101420000-102620000 GCF_050655825.1 Lonchura striata | reverse complement strand
CAGTGCTCCCAGCCCTGCAGGGTACCGTGCCTTGGGATTGCTTAAATGGGTATGACAGAACCTGCTGGGGAGCAGAGCAGAGAGGGGAGCCACTTGCCCAAAATCACAGAGTAAACCCATGGCTTCTCCAGTCCCCACCTCCTAATGACCAAAACGAGACAGTACTGGTAGATGGAAGAGAGCACAAGGATGGCAGGTGATTCACGGGCACTCCCTTCTCTCCCAAAGCACATCCTGTCTTTGTTAGGCCATCTCCTGCCCCAGCTCACAACTCAGCTGCACCACACGCTCCAGGCTGGCACCACAATTCTGGCCTCCCTTGGGCAGTGGCGGTGTGAGCGCAGCAGTGCCCTGAAGGAGCTGTGGCAGGTCCCTAAACCAATGACAGGGCAGCCACTGCAGGGTTAACACAGAGCCACCTTCACATTCTGTTTCCTTGGTCTGCTCTTCTGACACAGGCTTGAAACCCAGGCTCATTTGGAAGACATCAGGATTTTGGGTGGAGGCACTGCTCATGTCCTGGACCTGCACTTGGAGATTTAACTTTTAATTTCAAACTTCTCAAAGCAAGACAGATGGGATTTTCCCACCCCTTTGCTTTCCCCACAGAAGTGCTTTCTAATGACTTTTGCAAAGCCAGCATTGCCTGCAACATGCAGCTCTCCTCCCTGGACTGTTTCAACACAAGGAGAGCTCACAGAGCTTCACCTGGCCTCCACGCACTGCCAGCGACCGGCAGCAGCCACTGCCCTGCCCCACACATCTCTGGGGAGAAATGAGCTGGCTGGGAGTGGGGCAGCTGGAGGGGGAGCTGTGAAGAGGCACTGGGTGCTGCCTGCACCGGGGGCTGTGAGAAGAGTTAAAAGCTGCCTGTCACACACAGCCCATCAGTGCCACGCCAGGGATGGAGATGCACTCAGCTTTCAAAGACAGTGGGTGTTGCCTCCTTAGCAGACCCGGACATCAGTGCTGTGTACTGGCTTCATTTCACAACAGCGTAGAGGAAGCAGAAGGTTAGGTCAGAAAGAACAGAAAAACAGTACTCAAACTTTTATTTATATTTTTCAAAACCATGACAAGACTGGAGGGGTGGATCCAGCCCTCCCAACTTTCGGGAGGGACGCTGATGACCTTTTTTAAAAAAACCTACTCTCTTTTCTAGTGAATATGCAAGGGGCCCAGAGGACTGCTTCACTGTCTTCCTAAAATAGATCTGGGTGGGTCGATGACACTGTCACACACTCCCTCCAAGTATAAAAGGTCTTTAGTCATATTAATCCTCCTGCACCAAAGTGCAACATCTCATCATGTGAATGAAGACTGCTGTGTAACAAACATCTCTCTGTTGGCTGAAGTAAGGCTGCCTGAACAACATCAGTTCTGGTGTTTTCCACACACAGTTTTTGTAACCTTAATTGTATTCTTTTAATAAAGACTTTTGTGAGTTTTGGAGATTTGGGGACTTGGATTTTTTTCATGCATAAGATATTTAATAATAGATACCAGATAGAAGCCTCTATATAATCAATGGCACTTTTTTTCATTCCATTCACAGAAAATCCCATCTCCAGAGGTGCTCAAACCAGAATAGGCAGAGAAAACTGAAGAGCTGTTGGTTTTACAGAAAATCCCTCCACAATAGGAGACAGAAAGTTCTCAACAGGCTTTACTTGGAATTGCTGGAAAAAGTAGAACTCATGTGAAAGCTGTAAGATTAGCTGAAGAAGAGCTGACTTTGCTTTTAGGGAGTGGTGACACAGGGCTGAAGTGGTGATACACAATGAAATAACCAGGTGCAGGAGAAAAGTGAGGCTTGCCTGCAGGCCAGCACTGAATATTAGCAAGCTGGTATAACAGGGTTGTGCTGTTCAAACAGCTGAAGAGGCACTTGGTGAGTAAGATGAGCATCCTGTACTGTATCTCAAGACATATTTCCCTTTACAAAACAGTTGCTTGTACAGTTCTCAAGGCTTTTTGTTTATCCCATAGGTTTCCTGGGGTGACAGAAGAGGTTTACTTGTTTTTAAACATCATGCTTCCTGTCTCTGAATAAAACTGGTGATGTTTATGACACTCAGTGCTCTACAGGTATTTATCAGCTGTATAGAGTGCAACAGGCCAGTGAATAATTCTCATGTTGCTACAATTAAGCCACTTGAAACTCCATCACTGCTTGAAATTCTGGTGAGACTTTTGCCTCTAAAGTAATACACTTTTAAAGCAAGTAATTACTTGTGCAGAAGGTTAAAAAAAAAAAAAGTAGAAAAGAAACTTCAAATCCATCCTCTTTGTTTGTCAGATATTGGTAACTCTGATTCATTTCATAACCATTATGTTTTCAAAAAATAAAACAAATAAAGGAGAGTAGCGTGAATGCTGAGGTTTAAAAATATATAAACATGAAAACCTGTCTAGAACAGAGTGTGCATTAAGGCTATACACAGATGTTTCTCTGACCTCCCTCCTGAACTCTGTATTTTGGTAGCCACCTAACTTAACCTGTTTAGCATGAAAGTAAGCAGTGAGTCAGTCTTAAGCCTCCATAAATGCATGCTATTAGAAGGAAATATCAACAGCATTTATTTTTTACAGAAACCCTAATATCAGGAAGACAATATAGCAATGGCATGAGGAAAATATCTCGGACACAGAATTTCTCATTCTCTTACTTTAGAAGATAGGCTTCCAGGTTACCCCAGGTACAGCCAGTAGCTTGTAGGACAATTCCCTCTGTTCCCTGAGTGCCCTGAACTTTAATTCACACACTGGTCCATCTTCATTTTCCATAACATAAACACTCCTGCAACAGCTCCTCAAAAGTGCTTCCAGACCATTGCTTCCAATAGGGTAGGGTCTAGATCAGAAGTTAAATTTCAGCATCCATGTGCCTTTGCTTACCACTCCCTGACAGAGAAGAAACATTTATTACTGGCTAAGCAGGCATCAGGTCTGTGTGTGCTTTCAGACACTGCAAAATGGGGTACAGGTATTAGGGTCCCAAAGGTCAACAGTGACATTTCTAACATTAAGTTTTTCCTTCCCCCCAGATCATGCACATAAATCAAAACTATTTGTAACTATTGAGTAACATTTGTACTGACTAGCATTTTAACCTAAAAGTGGCAGCAAAGTAGAGAATATATTTGTTAGAAAAGACAAAAATAAACCTAGTAGAAGATGGGAAAAGGACTGTAAGACAGTGAAAAGCACAGAAGATATTCAGGCAGAGGGGAAAGAAGATGTAAGCTTTCTTTTAATTCCTCTAAAAAGACAGTACCATGTGTCAATTTCTACAATCCAGACCAAAGGTTCTCCTTTGCTTCAGTTTGAAAGAAGAGAAGAGAGAAAAATAAGAAATGGAGCTTGTCTAGCAATGTGGGTGTTGTGCCAGGGTGCCTTTCAAGAGCTGCAGCAGTGGTTTTCAAGCATTAATTCCTCTTTGCCACATTGCAGAGAGCCAGTGGCATCTCAGCAGATTCCAACCTCACCTTAGCAATGCCCAGCAGAGCAGCTGCACCTCAGAGAGCAGCTTGCTGGCACATCCCTGAGCTGTCAGTTTGCAGCACATCACCCCAGCCATCTGCATGGGAGGCCAGCAGAGTGGGGAAGGCTCACAGTGGCCTGCCCAATAACATTTTCTGCAGGTTGGAAATCCCAGTCAAAGCTCACCCAATCCTGTTGTAACCTCCTGCAATCAAGCCTGACAAGGAAAGCCAACTACAGAATGCATTTCAAGCCTCACCTGCTCTCCCTAGAGGAGCTCTACAAGCTAGAATAATTTGGATGGCCTCCCTGAAATGTCTGTCTGGCTAAAGTGACCTACAAATACCAAGGTACAGCACATCCTTTATTCCACTTACCTCCATTTGTAAACCAAGTGCTGTATTTAATGCTGGGGATAACCACAACACAAGTTGAGTCAGAAGAAGGAAGTGGGTAATGGAAGAGCAGAGGAGCAAGGACTAGCTACCAGATTCTGGTAGAGGCAATTATTATCATCTGAAGGGTATGCTGACAAATATGTTATGATGGGGACTATTAATTCTTTTCATCAGCTATAAAGGTGCCTCCAGAGTAGAATTGTCTTTACTTATTACCCCTATAAGTATGAACCTGAAAGAAGGAATGGGAAACAGCCAATTTGCAGAACTGTGCTGCATGAGCAGGACAGGCACTCCCTGCTCCATCAGTGTCAAGCCCCACACATATGTGCCAACACAAAGAGCAGAACACTGTGTACACAGGGCTGATCCTTAGCACAGTATTTTCTGCTAATAATAAAGTAAGAGTCATTTGAAGACATTAAAAAGGCCAAAAAAACAAATACCCGGACTCAGATTCACAGGTCCAGGTAATCAGTGCAGCTTCAGTGATACTAGCCAAGTTACACCAATTTATTCCTACTAAAGTCCAGTCCATTAAATGTGAACAGCATCCTTGAGTTTTATTTCCTCTCACTGGATTTAGGAAAATAGGCCCATTATTTTTTTTAATAAAAACTTCCTTCTCACTGTCAAGCATTTTTATTTGAATTCAGTGAAAAGGAAGCAGTAGAAATTATTCATTTTTCAAAAACACTGCATGTCAGGGGAAAAAAAAGTAAGGCTATGTATATGATATGTATGGAGAGATTTAAAAATCCCACATATGTGGCATGTGACATATATGGCATACTCCATACACATACCATGTGTATTTGCCTGCACACCATGCACACACAAGCAGTACAGGAATGGGCCTGCATGGCTGTGTGTAGACACCTGTGGCAGAGGTGTCTGGAGAGAGGGCAAAGAGAAGTCTTCATGCAGCCCAGCCTTTCAGGCAGGGCCCCTCCAGGCACCAGGATAATTTTTACTTGGTGACCTTGTGGAACAGAAAATTTTCCTTTCTGTAGGGTCAAGTGTTGTGGAGCATTTAAGCAGGCATTTCCAGCCCTTCCACAGCCTCCAGTAATGTTCTCAAACACAGAGGTTCACTATTAAATCTTTTCAGAGTTCCTTCAGCAAGGCCTGACAGGTCTCACACATTTTATATTACATACCTAAACTTATGCCTGCATTGAAATAGCCTTATCCTTCATGCCTAAGATTAAATGCTATGCTCAATCAGCATTTCAGAGGATGGTTTGTTTTTTTCCTTTTCCAGCATGAAAGGAAAAGATCTGTTGCATCTTTCTTCCCAGCAGCTTTCTGCAAGCAACAGTGAAGGTGTTCTGGCTAGGGCAGGCACAGGTTCTCAAGGATACCCCTCTTATCCCACATGCAGAAAAGAGGCAGGGGGCAGTGCCAAAAGGAATGTAAAAATTTGCTTTTCCCTCTTTGGAATATCAGTGCTCATTGACCACTAAATCACTTAAACAGCTTATTAAGTAGATGTCATAGAGAGTTACTGCTAGTCTTCTATTAATTTAAAAATACTAATGGGGTTTTTTTTGAGTGTAATCTCTTTCTGAATGAAAAATGTTCCTTGTGTTAAATTATGGAACATTTTGGTCCTCACTAACCAGTGTGCAAGGTTGTTGCTAACACATAACACAAATTTAGTAGAAATTTTAACACCACAATATATTTTTAAGGTTGCTCCATAGCTTTGCTGTTTTATTTCTTTATCATTTCAAAGGATCCCTTCCATTTGGTTTTTCCATTTGCATACAAACTGACATTCTCTTGATATATATTATTCACAGGTTAATGTCAATACCAACATAAGCAGAAGCTATCAATCACTTCTCTGATGATAACAGTAAATAAATAATGCACACTTTAAACCTTCAAAGCACTGCATAAATATCAGTTTGTTTTCACAACATCCCTTTAAGTGTTGAGGAAAGCAGTTTAACCATTTCACTAGACAAAAGCTCTGATTCAAGCACAGCTTAAGATCTGTATGAATCATTTTGTGTATTACCACAGAAGAATATACATTCTGCTACATAACATATACACACAAGACTGGGAAAAGCACATTTTCTGCCTCCCCTTCCCACTCCTCCCTGCCAAAAAAAAAAAAAAGAAACTGAAGCTAACTATTTCGTATTTTTAAAAGAAAGCCACAAAGCATTCCCCAAACAGAATTGCCATGTAGTATTACCAGATTGTGCTGCCTTTCCTTTTGGATACTGGAAGCTTCTGCTTCCCCACAAACATGAGGAAAAGAGGAGACACCACTGCCTGCTACCTCCTAGTGCCCTCTTTCCCACAGGGCATGAGGCTGGAGCAGCAGCCACATATTTTTGTAGCACCTGCAGGCACTTCTTTGTGGTCACCTGTGCTGTGCCACTCTCCCATACAAGGGACAGCCCACATCTGCCACAGGCAGGTCTGTGCCCTGGGCACTAAAATTAAATACAGGGGGGAAAAAGCTTTCTTGTGGTGAGGCTGGTCAAACTCTGGCACAGACTGACTGGTGAGCTTGTAGAGTCTCCAAACTCTGAGAAACTGAAAGCTCAGCTGGACACTGCTCTGAGCAACCTGCTGCAGCTGCCTCTGCCTCCAGCAGAGCTTGGGCTGGACACTCTCCAGAGATGCATTCTTGCCTCAATTGGTCTGTGTCTTTTGCATAAAGAAGTTGGGAATCCCTCATTTGAACTGCCACATGCCCATGAAAAATAAATACCAATGTTTGAGGATACCATAGCATTTCACTGCCTTTTACTTTACTGTGTATACAGCTAGAAATGTCATGCCCATGGCTGGAGAGGTCATCAACTACCCACTCCTGCAACAAATGATATAGGGAGCCAGACACATGAAACAAAAAAGCAGACTGAGGACCAAAACTAGACACCTGATTCCAATATTCAGTGCAAGGAGCAGACAGGGATTCTTTGTGTTTGGAAGCCTTTTAGCTCCAAAATAAAACTACTGTTCATTCTTCAACAAACGACTGGGATCAAGTATCAAACTTTTTTTCCTTTTTCTTTTCTCTTCTTTTTGTTCAACAGCTACCAGCCAGACTTTGTAGCATCCTTCTCCCACAGTTTACCTTCACAGATTAAAAAAAAAAAAATTTCCTGCCCATTACATCTTTGGTTATTTGACATCCATTGATCATTCTGCCTGTCCACCTAGCAGAACAGGAGAAAATAAACAAGAAATCTAAGATAAGGCTAGATTTTTGTTCTGAAAAGCTGCAGCACTGTGCTGTTTTTCCTGCCTTCTCTCCTTTTCCCCCTCCTTACCATATCTGCTTTCATCCCTAGAGACGTTTCCAATAGCAGATAAATCAGCACTTTGAATTCTTCTTCTGATGTTGTAACAAGCTGGCAACTGGCATGACATGTTGTAGAGAGACACATGTGAATACCTAAGTCAGAAATAATGAGATTTCTCTCTCATATTCAGCGTGAAATGAGAGGCAAACGACATCACTACTGAAGAGTACAAGCAGAGGTGTGGGGAAGGGAGATAGAAAGAGAGGATTTCTAATGGACTTCGCTTACAACAGTGGATTTCAGAAGAAAGACTGTCTCACAGCACCCTGGGAAACACAGACTCAGAAGGATGGGACAGTTGCAGAGGGCAGTGTCTCCAATCGAGGCAGCTCCACCCCATATTCCATGGACACATCCCTCATGGCCAAGCACCGCAGTGTGATGTGGCCAAATGAGCCAGCCTTTCAAACAAAAACATAAGGGACAAAAGGAGGAAACAAAAGAGAAAGGGAATAAAAGGCCCCAGTAAATCAATTAATGCAAAAGTCTGCTTCAGTTAATAGGCAGCACTGGTAATTGCTGTGTGTGCTGCCTGTGATGAATAAGGGCTGGTTACCGTTGCACAGCTCATCCTTCTCTGCATGGCTGGGAACCAGCAGAACGCTGATCTCTGCTGAAAGTCTTTAATTATTGTTAAATTAATCAGGGCAGGGTGTCAGGTCTGAGTTCATGCTTAATTGTCCCAATTTCTTGCAGCCTAAGACTCCCACCTTCCTCCCTTATGCTCCGACCCCACTCCCCCCACATATGCATCATCTTTGTACTGGCGTTGTTTACACAGCGATGGGTCTCACAAAGGATTTTGGGACCCCTCACTTCCACTGCTTCCACTACTCTGTGTCTTTAAAAGCCATAATTTGTGTAATACAAAACTCTGGAATGCAAAACTCCAGACAAACCACTAGACAGAGGGTAGAGTATTTTGCCACTAGTGCAGAATTCAGATATGGTTGCTGTTGTTACTTCTTAGCATTGGACATGCAACCACTTCTCAGTCATGATCTCATTCTCTGGGCTGGTAGAGAACAAGGGGCATCACCATCTCAAACTTTCTTGTTCCCACTAGTGATCACTCCACTGAACAGCTTTTGTCTAAATAGAGCAAAAACCAGGTGAAAATCTGGTCTAAACTGTTTTAGTGTTCAGAGCAGAGGTCAAGAGCCTATCAATGGTTAGAGATGATTTCTACATATTCAGAAGTCTTCTTCACAAAGTCTCAAGCCCCTAGTTTCTCTCTTCTCTCTCTCCCCAAGATGCAAATGATGAGTGGGATTGGACTAGCATATTCCATGCAGCTTTCAAAGAGTTAAGCCACAAGTACATAAAAGACTACAGCAAGGAGAAAGAGGCTGTGCTCCATGAATAGTCAGGATAGGACAAGAAATAATGGGAGCAATTAAGGAATAATTAAGTTGTAGCAGAAGACATCTAGGTCAGGTGTAAGAAAAAAAAGGCAAGTAAAGAGCAGGAAATTACTTGAATAAATTTCCTAGGGAGGCTGGGGGATCTGTCACCAGAGGGTACTAGGAAGCAGACAGACATAGCCTGAAGACATTGAGGTGGTCTGAATGACTTCTTCCAGACCTACTGTGAAAAATCCGACTGGTCTAAGGGGAGGGCCATCAGAGATGAGCAAAGCAGCAGCAGGAATCCTGAGGACCTGCTCAAAATAGAACTGCAGTGACAAATGCAGTATTCCAGGTCTGGCACTGTAGAACTGAAAATTACCCACACTTCAGTGTCAGTCCAGCCTTTACACACTACATAAACAGGATGGAATTTTCCATGATTCTCACAATGTAAACATATAATTTACAGCAAAGTTTTGGAGGAAAAAAATAAGGTGCATTGAATTGGACAGTTTCTTCATTAATCAAAAAGCATAATCCTCACAGCAGTCTGAGTTCACCATTTTCCACCACTATGAAGAAAAACTTTTATAATGCAACCTGCATGACATAATCATACCTCTCTCCTTTCTCACCCAGCTGAAATGATCCATAGAGTGAGGCACCAAGGGAAAGTCCTGAAAAATCAAACCTGTGCACAGCCAGCATAAGCAATATTTTACTTTCTTTTTAAGCATAGGCTAAAGAAGATTTCATGGAGACTGTTCAGAAAGTTCCTTCATTATTTCTAGGTCACTGACAGGAGCAAGTTTACTGTTTTGAGGTCTATATTATCAAAATATGCCCAATCTAAGTGATCTAATGTATTTAACATTGTGGGGCTGCTCACAAAGAACTTGGCCATAAATCTGACAGAAGAAAGACTTGAATTCTGAAATCTCTGGTAGGATCCCTAGTCATTTATTTATTCCTTCATGTTAATATTTAACTTCTTTACTTATGGCTTCTCACCAATAAGTAAAAAACCTTCAACCTGCTGAAGTTAGACTGCATAAGAATATATCTTCGCATACTTACATTTGTTAAGGAAGCACTTCGGATAAAATGTGATTGTTGTATCGCTATACTGATTCTTTCTTTCTAAAAATGGAGACAAATTAGCAAGTCTTTATTCTCCTAGAAAACGGCATCTAGATTTTTATTGGCACTACCATATTTACTTGTCTCAGTTTTACATTCATCAGGGATGATATAATTTACATATTTTTATTTGCACTAGAGTGGCAATTTAGTATCATTGTGCAATGCCAGCAATATGTGTCACACTGCACAGCTCTGACCTCCCCACTGTGCTGGGAGTAAGGAATCTAACACCAACATAAGTGAGGTAATACTTTCTCTTTACCTAATTGACTGCTTTCAGCTCTGAGACCTTATTTTGGGATGGTTGAGGGAAGGGAAACAGTGGGAAAGAAGAAGAAACAACAAGAGGGACTACAGTGAGATTCACTCCCTCAGAAAAAAATGCCTTTTGCTTTTTATTCAGCTGCGTGAAGCAGCAAAGATAATGAGATAAAATTGGTCTTCAAAAGAAACATTTCAGTCAGCCCATTTTTCTTCCACTGAAGGGCAAATACAGAATGATCTTCTTCAAGCTGATTATGTTGGGGTCCCACAGTGGCAGATAGATGGACTATAGCAGATACTTCCACAGCACTGGCCCATCTTTTTCCTCCCAAATCCATGAATGTCTGTCTTCTCTTCAGTCCCCAGTCTGCTCTAGACTAAGCAGCTCAGAAACTCCTGGTCTTCAACTGCCTCATTATCTTGGGTTATTTTTATTCTAAAGGTACTTCTTCTAAAGAAGATGGGCCTCCATTCAAACATATATAATAACAAATGCTCTCTCATGCATGTGTATTGCATGCACTACCTGATTTTCTGAGGGTCACTACCCAACTTGCTAAGAATGGCATTTGTGGGACAGGTTATCATTTTCTTTTTACATATATTAAAAGATCTATTTCACAGGTAGCTGTAGCTGAGAAATAATTTTTCCTTTTTATCTGTGTGATACTTGCATAATAAAATCACCGTGTTTCATACTATCAGGAGAGAGTAAAAGGACAGAGTGAGCAAAACCAAATCTAGGCATAGTGCAAACCAAATCAGGACATTGTGAATTTGCTGGCACTTATTATCCTGTTTTTCTTGTCCATTGTAAGCATCATATTGTTATTCCTAAAAAATGTTCTCAAAGTCTTTTTCTGAGTTTGTTTACCCCTGGGGCTAGTATTTTGTACTGGAATTTTAGCTCTGCCAAAAGAAGAGTCAGTTAGACATAGTATTAACCAATGCTTGTGCCCCCATGCTTTATTCCCAGATGTCTCTCTACACTATAGCAATTCTAACATTATTGTTAAATTATTGGAGGTGGGGAAGATATGAGAAGGAAGTTACATGTATTGGCTTCTACAGATGAGCAAATAAAAAATTACTTAAAATTCTCTCAAATGGATAATTTCTTAATTATCTTTATAGATTTTCTGTCTGTCTTGCTATTGCTACCACTGAATCTCATTAGGGGTTATTTAGCCTCAGATGGTCTCACAGTTGTTGTTTCACGATGCTTTTGAAAATTACTATAATTTGTTTGTTATTTGTGTTAAAAAAGGCTTGAATTATGAGCTTTTTCAACAAATGTTTACTGAGTATTATAGAAACCATAATGAAATTTTACTCTGTAACACTTGGTGGTTTTATTTTATTATTATTATGTGCTTTTCTTTAATCATCTGAAGCATAACCAAACAGTTAAACCCTAAGCAGAGTTAAGTTATGGTTAGCCTAGAGTTCTGGAAGTAGGACTTCATTAATTTGAGCAGTATGTTATTACAGCTTATACATAACAAATCATAGCCATTAGTAGCTGAAAATTATTACTTGAAGGCTAAGGAGAAACAAGATGACAGTCTTACATGACCTTCCAGAACTGTGTCAATTCTCTATGCCACAAACAAGTTACACAGGATATACTCAAGAGAGAGGTCAAATTTAAAAAAAAAAAAAAAAGTTTTTCCCTCCTGTGAGACAAAATGTGCTTTGGCAATCTTGAGTTTGGAGATTGGAAAACAAGAAACATGAAAATGCCCTCTCCTGGAACTGCAGAGAGTCAAATGATGACCAGAGGGTCTCCATTGCCCTCTTTACAGCTGGCAGCACTTGTTAGTGCACAAGGTAACAACATAGAACATTTTAGATGGCCTCAACCTCCTCCTTGAGCACAAGATGGAAATGAACAGCCCTACACTGAGGTGCCTGAAGGGCTACGACCGCAGACCTGTCAGCAAGGAGAACAGAGCTATTTGTCACATTAGAACATCACTTTTCCTTCTCCGAGTACTGCACTCAGTTTATATAGTAAAAAAAAATTCCTTAAAATGCTAGAAGGACTTATCAAATGTACTGCTCTTCTCCATTTTTAATCTGTTTTGCTTGTGGACTTGACAACAAGAATCTGTGACCAGCCTTTTTCACCGTGTGACAGAAGGTGTGTGCTCTCTGCAGGCTCTACAACAGGATGCTTTCCAGAAACAGGAGCAAATCTGAGAGCAAAAGGCCCTCAGGAAGGTGAGTAATGCAGAAAAGGGAGAGATTTCCATGGCAGGAGGCCCAAACTGCAACACTTTATGAAGATCAATCGGGTCTGGGTGTCACTGAGCCTGAACAGAGAATGCCTCTGTGAATAGAAAAAGTGCCTGCCCATCACTCATCACTGTCCTGCGGGAGGCAACTCACTCATTGGGCTGTCCATTCTCTGGGTAGAATTTGGTGTCAAACCACATCAGCCTGAAAACTGTATTTCTCCAGGCTAGCACTGACATTCATAGCTCAGAAGAAAGACTACAGGCCTGATTCATCCTCATTTCATGCCACAGCAGTTCCACAGAAGCCAATGGAACTGCAGCAGCGCATACCTGGAATGGGTCTGGCTCAGCAGTCCGGAACTGCAGGGAACTCTCCTAGACAGCTTCTTGGGAAGAAAAGCTCCTGCAGGGAGTTCCCACCATGGGAGCAACAGTGCTGCTTCTGAGGGTCTGTGCACAGGATTTTTGAGAGGGAAAGATTCAGCTCTGTGGGAAGTATAAGCCCAGTATGAACACTTCACATGGCCATCCCATACAGAAAAAAATATGATTGGCAGGGCACTGATTTACTTTAAATCCTAACACTGCTTCAGTGCAATTGCTACTGCATTTTGGTGATGTTGTAGTCTCTTCAAATGGCATATTCTGGAAATTATTTTCAGTGCTGCTTTTTATGTTAAGATTTTGAATTATTAAGCTGAGTACTTTGAAATCAGCCCTGCTGTGAGCCTGCTGTGACCAGATGAAGTCCAGAGGTCCTTTTCAACCTACAGTTTTCCCTGAATTTAAGATTCAGAGATTACTTCTGGTGATGCTTATTCTGCAAAGACCTGTTTCAAACCAGACTCAAATCATGCACTCCCTTTTGTAACTCCTTTTTTCTAACAGTACTAACTAGAGTGCATTACTTCAAGAACATCACCAACTAATCTACACCAAATCTGCTTTTAACACTTATATTTATTTCTGCACGTGGGTTCGTTGTAATTTCTCCTTACTTAGACATTACTTACACCTGAGAAGCAACATTTTCCAGACTGCCACCATCCATTTTTGTAACTCCTTTTGTAACTCCTTTTTTCTAACAGTACTAACTAGAGTGCATTACTTCAAGAACATCACCAACTAATCTACACCAAATCTGCTTTTAACACTTATATTTATTTCTGCACGTGGGTTCGTTGTAATTTCTCCTTACTTAGACATTACTTACACCTGAGAAGCAACATTTTCCAGACTGCCACCATCCATTTCCCCAGAGCTTCCATATGGCTTTAAACATCTCACCATTTCTGTCATCCCATAGTAAATGAAGAGAGCTTAATGGCAGCCAGAACAAGAAAGTAAATCTTATTTTGTTTTGCTTTTTAATTAAAAATAAACAACTTACACACTCCTCAGGTATGTGGTGATGTCTCCCTGTGCTCCATTATGTGTGTATGTCTGTACACCACGTTTATGTAGAGTCTGTGTAAGCTATTTCCCCAGAAAAAGTCTGTCTAAGCCCCAAACTGACACACCCTGGATACACCACTCAAACACAGACAAATTAAAAATGTGAACATGCTACATCACTCATGTTTCTCTTGGCACTTCCCAAGATTTTCTACAGGCTGTGCCAAAAGTGCTTCTGTCAGTCAGGATCCAGCTCCTCACCACAAAGGCAAATGCCAAAGTGATAGAGAGGCAAAGATTTATAGAGGGAGGATTGCAGGAGCAAGCAGATAGGATGGGCTGCCTGGCCCACACTGCTCCAGTTACTCTGCTGTCCTCTCATCTCTACCACCCATATTCTTTTCAGCACTGCAGACACTCAGTGCTTTCCAAAAGAGTTGCCTCTGCCTGATGGCACTGCAGGAGCAAACCAGTACATTTGAGTGGTAAGCCTGTCAGTTATTATATAAAAGATGTTCCAGTTTTGCAGTATATAAATTAAGCTTGACAATACTGCAGCAGGACCTTTACTTTTCCTGCATATCCGGTTACACTTGATGGGAGTTAATAACTGCAGGCAGTAAGAGAAAGACACTGCTTTCAAGAAAAACAGTGAGGAAGAGATTTCAGGGGACACGAAGATGCTCCTTGCAGTGAAGAATTTTTAAAATTAGCTGACAGTCAAATACCCCAAAACACTTACTTGTGTATCCCTTTGATCTTTTGTGCTCAGCACTGTGTCTTGTTGGATGTGTCATCTTTCCTTCTCCTGCTTGCTTTGTGTAGGAGTTGTATTTCAAGGCATCAGAGTGCTGAAGGCTGTTAGTAGAAGGTATCATTTGTGTG
Organism: Lonchura striata; assembly: GCF_050655825.1. Taxonomy (NCBI): domain Eukaryota; kingdom Metazoa; phylum Chordata; class Aves; order Passeriformes; family Estrildidae; genus Lonchura; species Lonchura striata. The sequence goes on along the minus strand of NC_140703.1, from coordinate 102,605,511 downwards.
GTCCTTATCCTGATTAGCTGTGTTTCCACATGTCCTTTAATTCACCCAACTAATCCTACTGATATAATGACCTTTATCTTTTACCTCCTTTATCACACTCAGCTAATGAACTAATTCCCATAACCTAGGTCAACCTTTACAAATAATCAGCCAGGACTGAACTCTCTAGCTTTTGTCTGCAAAACCAAAATGCCTTTGCTTTGCCAAATTCAAAGCACAGCGACAAGCTAAAAATCAGATTAAAATGTATTCGTACGAAATATTTTATGCAAATTCTAGCACTGTTTTTCTAAGTAAATATTCCATCAGATATTTGTCTGTTATTTCAGACATTTACTAACTTGACTATAAAATAATATTCTGCAGATGTTTGCCACAAATCATTGCATTATGTTTGAATGCACTCTGATATAAAAGAAAGCTGGAAGAAAGCAGCAATGTCATGGCTGATATCACTTGTGTTTGGACTGTGTAACCAAATCTGGACCATGGGAAAAAGATACACCATCATATCAGGAGAGTCCCCCCTGTTCTACTTTGATGCACACACAGCTTAGGTGGTATCAGCAAACAAACAGGCCAGTATTAAGCATGAAAAATGAGGACTTATGTGCTTAAGCCCTGAGCATATTTCCTGTGTGAAAAGAAAGCTAAAAAGGCAGAAAACACAGCAATCTGCAAAATTGGGTATTATTTGGTGCACCTAGAAGAATGGAGCCCAGACCCCTCCTTGGAGGCAGTCAAAAGCCAACACAACAACGTGAGATGCCAAGATATGCAACCAGACAGCAGGAATGCCCTCACTGTATATTATGGAGTCACCTGAGCAGTGACTTCCTGTGCTCACCATCACCAGCTTTTGGAAAACAGCCACAGACACAAGCTGTCTTCCCCCACAGGAACTAATCCAGCCTGGAAAGTGCTCCCTTAGTGGGGAGCAGACCTCAGCCAGGCTCACTTTCTGTATCTGCCCCATTGGCTACATATATTTGCTTGTCTAAGCAAACATAAAGAGCAAAACTAAAACCCAAAGCAACCAAAAAACTGAAAAGCATCCTACTTCTCCATATTTGCACAACAAATTTAGTGACTCGCAGTGTCACTAAACAAATAGTGTCAATAGGACCAAGGCACACAAAGAGCAGTGACCCACATCAGCAGCAACTATTCTGCTTGGCACAGTCCCCAAAAGAGGCATCCCTCCTTTCCCCGTCACAAACAAGGTCCATTGTGTCTTTCCAGTGATCCGTTCTGTTTGCTGAAAGTTGAAACAGGGCCAGGGGCTCTTCTGTTGGCACCCCAGTCCACTTTTCTGCTGCATGCCTTGTTCTCTCCTCCTACCCCCAGCCAACCAGCTCACTTAAACAGACACCAACATTCGTTTGGATTTATCGTGCCGTTGTGGCCCGAGTCCAGACCTGAGCTGGCAGGATCAATGGAGAACCAGCATCGTCCTATTCAGCTACACACAACCTACTTGTCATCCTTTTGGGAACCACTGACTCAGATGTAACTTTATTGTGGTCTGGCAGCTGGTTGGGACTGGGTGAGACGTACAGGGACAATAACTTTGGCACCCATCAGGCCCTGGAGTGCAGAGCAGAAAGCCTGACTGAAACCCTCATTCAAGCCCTGGCATAATTAGAACAACATTACCATTCTTGGTGGCAGATTTTCACCTTCTGTAAACCCAGACTTTCTGTGAGTGTTTTGTTTTACCAATTTACTATGTCTGAAAGTCAATGGGTTATAAAACAGAAGAGCAAGCCCTCTTTCTTTCTTCTGGCTACTGCTATTAGCAAAATCACTGTAGCCTACATTTGGGGCTGTACATATGGTGGATGCTTGACTGCACCCTTGGCAGATACCTGGGAGACAGCAAATGAAACTAAGGGTTTACTCTTTTGCAAAGCTCTAAAAAAGATAATTTCTCAGATCCTTTTTCCAAAGTAGGTGAGTGAGACAAATCTTATATTTATCATAGGCAATCTTTCCCTCTTAGGCTGTGGTTTCAGAGGAGAGCTGGACAGCCACATAGGCTCCTTGTGTTGACACAACTTCTTTCCTCCTTGCCCAATGCCTGCTCACACCTGCTGCAGTGTCCTTCCAGTCCTGCTGATAGAGCTGGTTCTGCAGGCTTGCTGAGCCTGGACCAAGGAACTCATCTGGATGGATAAGGGGAGAAAGCAAAATATTAAGTCACCCTAAACTGAAAACAATTGCAACCTGCTTGCCTCCATGCAGTGTATTATTCAGGGTACCTGCTCCTTCCCAAAGGGCCACAGCCCTGCCAATAAGCACTACAGCATCCCTGTAATGCCCAGCAGAAAGCAGGTCCTGCAGGTAGCTTTGCATATGCCCTGGCTAGAAATCCAGCTCCTTTCTCTCCTCTCAGTTACCAAGGATCTGACCAGTACCAAACTACAACATCTGTGTTTTTCCGTAAACACAGATTTCAGCCCTGCCTCAACACTGCTAACAGAGGACAGTAAGGGAAGAGGAAACATTTTCAGGGCAGTCGCAGAGCAGAGACTAAACACATCTCTCCTTTTCCCTTCCCAGGACGCAAGACGATCTGTTACTACATCCTCGGAGCTATTTACAGGTGTATGCAGCCCATGCATGCCCTGTGCACCTGAGGCAAGACCCACTCCTGGTCTGTGCACCTCCAGCAGCTGATCTCCCTCCTCCTCACATCGGGCTCAGCATCCTATCCCCTCCCCCAGCTTCAGTTTTTGTCTGCTCTTCTAGAGGGAATAACTCCTGCGGTTGCCTCAGCAGCTGCTCTTCCCTTTCCCAAGCAGCAGCAAGAGCTAAATTGACCTAATTCCTGCTTGTTTCCCTGCCACCCACAGAATCTGAAATAGCAGCAGTGAAAACTGCCAAGGCGCTCGTCAGCGGCCGCTCTGCCGCAGCGCAGGACCCGCTCACGTTCACTCCATTTTCTGCAGGTCCCACAAGGCTCAGAAACTTCTCCGACTGCAAGTTTCAAAACCTGCAAAAGTGGCGGACAATTACCACAGACAGCTCCTTAGGCAGCCTCAAGGACAAGTGGATTTTTTGTACCCTACGGCACATCCTCAGCAGTGCTCTTTATACTGCAAACATCAGACGTATCTATTTGTAAAAATCCATGGGTAAATCTTGCAGCTGCTCTCTCACCTCCTTTTCAGCTGTAGTTTGGATTTGCAGCCAGGTTTAGATTATCAGGCTGATTTTTTTTTTCTTTCAATGAAAGCTGGCACAGTCATGATTGAAATTTCAGCCAGAACAGGAGTTGAATTTGCGTATGCAATTTGGTAGTGAAATAAGCTGTCACCTGCCAGGCAATGTGAATGACCTGTTACAGCTTCATCAGAAGCAAATCCCTTTGCTGAAGTCTACAGCCTCAGATACATGAAAAAAAAAAAAAAAAAACTATATAAAAAATTATTCTTTCCCTCTGATGGCAATACACTGCCACAATCCAAACTGCCCAACCGTCCCCAAAATTTACCAAGCTACAAAGCAAGCAGGAGTGGGAGCATTTACGTTAATTAGTGTGTGGAAAGGGAGCCAATGATATGGTAGGATTTGATATGGCATATGGGATCCAATAACATGTCATTAGAGGTAGAAAGCAACCCTTCACAGTGTAGCTTTTCAGATGCTTATTAAATCTTTTGGTTCAAACTTCTGGCTGAAATTTTCCATGCCATAATTGCTACTATTCTGGTAATTAAAGCTTGCTATAGTGCAAAAACAAAAGGGCATTTCCTAGCTTCTGAGTGTGTGCCTCTGCAACTTTACTCATGTGGTTTCTAGTAGAAACTGAGGGAGAAGTAGGTTTAAATCTCTTAACCTGAACACAAGCAATGTTGGCATTAAAGTTCTCTCATACCTGATGAGCAATAGACAAGGATAAAAATTTTACCATATTTTCTGTCCTTGCATCTGCATTGCTTTTTATTGCTCTTGAGACTCAAAGAAATCTCAAACTTATGTGGAACTCCTGTGTCAGTCATAAAAGAGATATCACAAAAAACAACAATGGCCAAGAACTCTCCAAATAATCCTCCTTCCCATACCTCTTGCAAGGGGAAGGGCTACCAGTAGAAAAAGCTCATTACTTATCATAACATCAGATTTCAACATTTAACTGAAGTTTCTGTAGGTATCTTGGCCACTGCCCCATCCCAACCCTCATCAGCACAGTCACCAATGAATGTCATTCTCTTAAAGCTTTCCAAAGCTTCCACTAAGAATTTCTGGCACCACTTAGACTCCTAGGAAACCTCAGAGCCAAACAGTCTGTGTAATAACTATGAAAATTGTATTATTAGCTTCTAAACAGAAGCAGCATGACACTACAAAGGAAATATGCAGGCTGTCAGAGGCACTGAGAGAAGGTGTCAGCTACAAATAAATGGCTATTAAAACATATTATTTGTTCCAAAGTGTTAAAAAAAGAGATTTTTAGCTCTGACGGCAGAAAAGGTGGTGATGTCCCACACTGGCATGCTATCTCTCCCAGCTGCAGTTGTCAGCATGGCAAAGCTGATGATTGGTACCTTTCAGATACTCCCCTGGAAGCTTCAGGAGAAGCAAAAAGAGGCTTCAGTCCTTTCCCTTGCTTTAACTAAGGTAGAGACATTATTCTTTTGGCTCTGCTGACAAACATACATGATTAAAGAAATGAAGGCAGAGGAGCAGAGGTCACCTCAAGTTAACATGGATGGATAACTTGAGCACAAATCTAACTTTCAGTACTTGAGAAACTGAAAGTACAGCTAGTTAACTAAGTTTTGGCTCAGTTAAGTACAAGTGGCTTCTACATCCCAAACTCAGGGTACCACAGGTTTCCAAAAGCAGTGTGAAAGCAAAGAGGCCCTCACAAGCATTTTTACTATCTTCCCATTTTTCCCTCAAAGCAGCAGTCTCTTATATGAAACAGCCTAGGAAAATTAATTGGGAAGGTTAAAAGCCAAGCCAGTAGAAGCAGAAGTCTCTATACTGTCTGTAACAGGCAGTGTCTTAGCCATGCCAGCTCTTTTTTGTGGAGTGGGTCTGTGGAGGGAGGTGTGTTAATCATTGCTGTTGAGATGGAATTAATTCCATACATGCTGCTACACAAGACACTTGGGGACTAGAGGCTGGTACTGCTAAGTGGAAATATTACTGAAGTATTTTCACAGCACTTGTAAGGAGAGGGAGCAAGTGTGGCACACACTGGTACTGCACAGCCCACAGGTGAAGAAAGGACCATTGATTTTAATCTGTTTGTAAATGTTTTTGTTGAACCTACTGCAAACACACTGACGGAGACTTGTAAGTCCAAGTTAAATAACTTGCCACAGCCACATGAGCAGGTGGGCAGAGTCAGTGCTTGGCATGGCATGCAGTACCTCTATTTCATGCCAGCACTTCTTGAAAAATCTTCCTACAGGTCCCTGAGCCTTGGAAAGCAAGGGCAGGAATGCTCAAGGATATGGGTTGTGTAGAGTTTCAAAAAAGTTAGGCTGCTTTCAGAGCACCAACCACTAGGATCTCATCACAGCCACAGCTCAGGCCAGCCTACCAAGGACACAGACCCGAGACTTCCCTGCTCCTGGCTCCATTGTGACTGCTGCCTAGGTGGGGATATGGCACAGACACTGCAGAGAAAGTTTTCTTGAGAAGCTGGCCAGTGCCTGTCAAAATTGCATTTTCATTAACTCAGTGTCATAGACTCATCCAATTTCGACCTGGCATTATCTGATGGACAAAAGTTTTGTATCAGAATATGCTCAACCAACACATCTGAACATAAAATGATGAAGAACTTTCCCTGAGTCCACTGTGTCTGGGGACAGGCTATCTGAAAATCCAGGGTACTTCACATATTTCTCAGTGATCTTTTGAGTCAAAAATTCAATGGGGACTTCAAAACACCAGCCATTTAAAGCTATTTCTGTCTAGAGATCTAGCATCAACCTAAGGCACACCTCCTTTACCTGGTCAAAAGCAGTAAAGTACCACAGAACCAGTGCATCCGTAGTTACATTGACACTATCAGCTTTTGAAATCTAAAAAAAAAAAAAAATTCTAAAAAAGTACCATATGAACTCAACATGCTATCCAATGCCAAAGAGCAGCAATCCTAACCTATTTACTTACTAATTTCTCTTTTCAGTGAATTACATCCATGTAGAAAGTTGCACAAACCACTGACATCAATCTCAGACTCTCATTAAATGTCACTTCATGCAGAACTTGGGTGCTCAGAAAAACCGAGATGATAAAAGAATGTAAAAGTCTGAAGTGTAAAACAAGGAGACCCTGGGATGCAAAGGGAAACAATTACAGGCAGTCTGCACTGGTAAACACCATAGCAAGAATTCACACCGTGGAAGTTAGAAAGGGAGCTTAAATTAGAGGATGTACTGTTATTCTTAAGGTTTGTAATCAAAATCCTGTGGTTCCAATTAGAAAGAAAAGATGCCTGGACAACATGCTATTACCAGCTTTTTGGCAGGAAAAGACATTTACAACAACCAGGCTGCCTCTCCTGCACTCAAGTATTTGTTTTTACATTCAAGTCTTCCCAGACTCAACAGCTCTTGGAACAGCCACACTTGTACAGGGCAAAGTCCATATCAGATGGATCATCAAGCAGAATAAAGTGTTATTACTTTCTCAAAGCTGCTATTCAGTCACACCCCTTACATTATTTCTGTGAAAATGAGGGAGTGATTTCAATTATGGAAGTATGGAAATTTCAATTATACAAGTATGGATAAAAAGAGACTGAAAACAGATGATGAGCTGTTGGGTTTTTTTTTTAACCTTCAAGGCTGATGTTCATAGTAAAGGTCCTCAGAATAACACAAAGCACCTTCCTTTCGCTTGTGCTTTTCCACCTGACAGCCTTTGGGACATGTTTGGGAGCACCCCAGTGCTGTGCAAGTTGCTGAGTGTTGGAGGTGTTTGGCTATACAGGAGCAGAAACAAGAAAAGGAAAGGATGTTCACTAAAACTAGCACTGCCTGGAGAAAACTGGGGCTCCTAATGTCAGACTCCTGCTCTGAATCAGTCACAGGAAAATCTCAATCTCTCTCGATCTCTCTCTCTTTCCTTCGTTCTGTGTCTTGATGTCTTCAGTGACTTGAGTCTCTTGGGAAAGCTTCCTTTCAAGTTTCACTCTTCCACAGAGTCTCAGCCCAGTGCAGAACTGCATGTGTTCAGCAGAAAATGTCCTCCACTTTTTTTTACCCATGTTATTTAAAGCTCCACTTCATTATATTTACTGTTATTCTGATTTTAATAAATAATAATTGCATGCTTCTTGGAGGCTCTAGGCATCTTAACGTATAATTAATCATAGTAGCAAACCCCATGAGCCTTCAAATCATCATTAGAAAGAAAATCTTTCAGCCAAACACCTCAGTTAAAAAATGAGATCCTTTCCCTTAATTGGTCTGGGAAGCACACACAGAGTTCTCTTAAATGGATGTCTTCTACACACTACCCACAGATCTGGGCTCAGACCAAACCAGGGAAATAAATTCCTGAGATGCACAGCACCCCTCTCTCTCTGCAGCACAGTATGTCAGGTTGGAATGGCCATGAGCAGAAGGAAGATGGAAAGAAAAAAAGGGAGTAGCCCTCCTCCTCAAGTAATGTAAGAAGAAATAGGTAAAGTGATACTTCAGGAACAAAACACTACAGCATGCACATGGGCAATTTCACAAAGCTGCCATTAAATGACAAGCACTCCTCTTTTCTGAAAAGTATAAGTTTAAGGCTTCAAAGGTGCTTTAGCTCTTTTTGTACCCAACACCTCCTTAAATCTGGAAAGTTAAACTCAATCTAATTTCCTTTACAGTAAACATCAGCCTTGACTACAGCTGGAGAGTCAGCATGTATGCCTAACAACAGCAAAAGGTTATCTCTGTTCTACACAATGATATGAATCATAACCTAACCTAAATGTGCACCTTGGCCACAGGCAGAGGGTTTTCTCTCACCCAGACAGAGCTCCAGGTTAGCCCTGTCCCTGTCATCTGTGTTGGTTCAGGACTCCTAGAGCTTGGAGAGTTTGACCCTCCCTGCCAGCCTCAATAAGCAATGAACAAGTTCATCTGTCTGGGAACAGCAGCACGTTTCCAATGGCCTTGGAGCCAGTGCTCAAGCCACCCGCACTGCACCTCCTGTAGGCACCACGGGCCCAGCCACAGCCATTGCAGGTCTCCCCAGCACAGATGTGCTGCAAAGCTCCAGTTTTCCCAGTTTGTAACTTCCAGCTCACTTTGTTCACCTGTGGTGCTTGCTGTTGGCACAGCCCCATTACAGGGCTAACCCCTGAACAATCCTAACAAGTAAGAGTAGACAGCTTGAAAGACAGCTTATTTCCTTCTAATTATTTAAATTCCCCTTCAGTTTTCACATCTTCTACACAATGAAGGAAGATCTAATATGTAACAGATCATTGGCAGTGCAGAATGAGCAAATAGCTGACTTATTTGTTTTACATGGAGTAATACAATAAAAAGCGTGCAACCTACTGTATTGTGCCCATGAACTTTATCCTTGTGAATAACACACAGTGTCCAAGAAAAATTTCCTGCTCTGAGAGTCTGCAGCCTGGGACTGGAGCCCAAAGACTCCCAAGAAGCTCCAGCAGATGGTAAACAGCTGCATGTCCCGAGGGAATGGCTAACCTGGCAGTGGTTTCCCATATACTAAATCCTCAATGTTTTAACAAGGTTGACTGGAAGTGGCTTGAACAGAAGTAAAGGGAATGCTGCTCTGATCAAGTGACTCATGGAAGGAGAGAGGGAGGTCTTAAGATACTCTCTGGAAAGGATTTCAAAGCTGAGCATATTGTTCCAGGAAATGTTTACAGACTGGAAAAAAGGAAGTTTTGACTTTCATTGGTTTATTCTGTTGCAACATGGCATGCTTACTGAAAATACACAAAGAGAGGGAAAAGAAAAGCTCCCTTCTGAAGAAGAGCTGGGCAGGAGGCAAAAAGGAGTGCAGCTCTGCCCACTTTACAGTGCCAGTCAACAGGAGAAAATTAATTCCATCCTGGCTCCACAAGGCACACTCATATCTCAGCCCCACAAGCATATCAAAAAGGAACAAATGCCAGAGTAAAACAGAGAGGTCAGAGCATGAGGAGTATACTCTCACTACAGTTTTTAGGACTGTACCTGTCATATACTACTCACTTTACAGATGCCAAAGACAGTGCTCCTCCCTGGAGATGTTGGCAATGTTTGGGAGATGGAGCACTTACAGAGAGACTATATTTAGGGTTGTGGTGAGTTGAGGGTGTTTTTTTGTTTTTTTCAAATTGAACAAGTTCACAACAACCAACAGAAAAAGCAGGACTTTATGGATGCTCCTGTGGAAGGGATTAAGAAAATCATGTTACATTTTAGGTCAGTGGCTCCTAATTTTTTTTACAGCTCAGACTCCTTTGATAAAATGTGCCTTCCTGTTTAGTCCTTCAGTTACTGCACTGTCCCGAGCCAGTGTAATTTCATTCCTCTAATCCACTTGGGATGTCTCATCCCCTACCAAGAGGCTGCAAGATCCTCCTTTTGCTGCCACTGGGTTTTTGGCAGCAGCATAAGCCCAGAGGAAGAGCTCATGCTCCTCTCCACTCCTGCAGAGGGGCCACATGCCAGGGCTGTGAGACAGCCACACTTCAGCTGCTCCTTACCCTGACTGAGCTTCTGACTCTCCAAAGGAGCATTGTCCTTGGAGCTGCAGGCACAGAGGCCTCTGGAGGAACTGTTTGAGAACAGCCCATGAGAAAGTAAGGGCTAAAACAACAGTGCAGGCCCCTCAAACTTCACTGCACCCCCATTCTGAAGCCTCAGAGCATTTCCTCTTTTTCTCCCCACCCGATAAACCTGACTCCAAAAAGGGTGTGAGCAGTTTCAAGCAGGCCACAGAGCCTGTTGGGAGGAAGAACAGTGAAAACAAAGGGTCATCACAGGCCATGACAGCAGTCATCAATCCAATACCCATCAAAGGTGAAATGATGTTCATTTGGACTGACAAAAAGACAGGGAGCCTGATCTCAAAGGAGAGAAAGAAAGTCTGACAAGAAGATAAGCATTTCACTCCTGGAGATGTGTGCTAGAAGATGACAGGACATGCAAAAGTCATCCTCTTCATCCTTAGCTCTTTTTGCAAACCATATATATCCATTTTCTTGAACTGCAAAAAGCCTAATGAGGAGGGAAAAAAACCCAACAACAAACCTCTAAGGTTACTTTGTTCTGAAGCCATTTTTTAAAGAAACAGAAGTCCTTCAGATGTCAATACTACACTAACCTGTGCTCCCCTAAGTGAACTAGCTTTTTCTTGGGAAATGAACAGTCCCTGCAGTTTGGTGACTTAGACATTTTGAGATCCTAACCTATTTGACAAGATATTAGTTAAAAAGAAGCCAAATTTTGTGAATTAATAGGACCCATATGTAACTGCCTAATAGTAACCACTTGCTTAATACTGTGTAGCTAAATGATTTAATAAAAGAATTAGCAAGTGACATCCACTTAGGAAATATGATCCAATCGATACTCTGATTTCTTTTTAAGTGCTGAACTGGTTTTGACACATATAAAAATGTGGTTTCAATCAGACCAAACTGCACCACAAAAAAGCCTTGTAAAGAAGCCCAGACCTGTGCTCTTTAAACAATGCACTGAAGTAAAGAACATTCACAATGGGATTGAGACTGGGAGCATGAGGGGAAGAAATAAGTGGTCCCTCAGTCATTATTACCAGCCATGAGATCACACAGACCTTTCATCTTATATTATCAATCTCCCTTTGTGCTGGACGTACAATAAAATATGTAGTGTCAGGCAGAGCTGTAACAGGAGGAACAGTCAAATTCCTCTTGCTTTTCTCCTCCTGACTGCCCTCATTTACATTAAGTTCTCAGCAAACAGTAATAGCTAATGGAGCAAGACTGTTGCAGTCCTGGTTCAGTGACACTGGCTAACTGGGAAAACTAAAAGGATGATCAAAAACACAGATCAAAATGACAGCAACTGATACAGGAAAAAAAAAAATAAAAACAACCAAAAATGAAATAAGAAAATAACCCTCCCAGACTAAAATATCCCCCACACCAGGGCCCACTACAGTGTAATATTTTTATGAAGAAACCCCACTGATCACAGCTGATCTAATTTTCTGTATGTCCAACAGGAGCTGAACGAAGTTTCCTCCTGGCTATGGTCTCAGTCCAAGCCCTCAACACACCAAGCACTGTTATTGTCTTGGCTCCAGCAAGACACAGCGCCTGAACAACATCCCACCTGCAGTTTTAAAATTGTGTTTCATTAAACTGAATTATCCTAGTGAAAAATGTACAGATTAGCTCCCCAGCTAGCTCATATTCATAAGTACACACAAGCACCATGTTTGATCCCATGCAGGGATCAATGGCAAAGCTAATTGAGCTTTCACAGACCTACTGAGAGTAACACATCTCCTGTGCATATGAAGTCAGAGAGAGAGGGCCAGGAAGAGCACACACCCTGAGCAATATGTAGGGAGTGCATGTGTGTCCATCCCCAAATCTGCATGTCTACCCTCTGACTGTGCTGGCAGGTGACAGAGAAAGATGGCCATGAGCTTAAAAATGAGGAGCTTAAAAATTCTAAGGGCTATGGCAGCCCACAGGAAACAGGGACACTTCAGTTTTAGAGATGAATTTATCATGAGGACCTCATGAAATAGGCTGCCACTCTTCCTCAAACAGGTTAGTGCTTGCTTTACAGCTTTTGCTGGCATTACAAGACTGTAATTGCTGCTGCTCCCCCTGGAGCTGCCCCAATGGGTGCTGAGCCCAACACCTGCAGCCTTTGAGGAAAAGGCAGCCCTGTGCTGTCCTCAGGGTGCAGCTGCAATGCATTCACTGCCTTGTCACATGTATGCCTTCACAAGATTTGTGCTAACTGAACTTGCATCTCTGTAGAACCCTGGCTGTAGCATCAAGGTGCTCCAGTGGAGCTGCCTGCTGCAGTATGTGGCTGGCCTTTGCAGGCTCTTTTGCAGGCTGCAAAGCTGGGGTGGTGGCAGGCAGACAGCTATTGATACCAGCATGGCTAAAGCCTTGGCTGCATTTCAGCAGTCCCAGCAGGCTCTACAGAGCAAAGGTGTTGATAACTTCTCCTTCAAGTTATAAAATGAAGTCAGCACTCCAGTTACTCAGCCTACCAAACATTAACTTTCCCAATCCATGTCAAGATCTGAAAGAAATTTAAACTTGCTAAAATAAATAACAAGTTCCTGCTTTTTCAAAGCTTTGAGTTTCTTGGCCATTTCTTATCAAAGGTTTCATGGAGTAGGTTTTAAGAGTCAAAGAACTGTTCTCCTGGTTGGGAAATCTGGCTTCCCACTGACTGAGAATGGATAGACATGAGTAGGTTTCTTTGCTTTCTGAAACAAATGTTCATTCCCACATAACTGAGTCAAACATTAACAGTAATGTCTGACTCTAGGAGCCCATAACAACATGAAATGTGAATGTGCAGATTTAGAGCTTTTAGAAAAAGACAAGTAAGGCTGATGTCAGCAGTATCTTGGAGAGAGCTTCATCTCCTTGTACAAAGAAACTCATGTAACCCAGCTTTGTACTATCTAGGAATAAAGAATGATTCCTTTGTTGCTTTCATCTGTTTCTTTAGTTTTATTATTCTTAATTCATGATCTCACTGGCCATGTCAAGATGACAAGCCATCCTGAAAAGAAGGACATTGTGCCAGTTACAATAACAAAACTTTCACCAGAGAAAGGACAAGGGAAAAATCAGCAGTCCAAGTCAAGTCCCTACTTTTCAGGAAAAAACAAACAAACAAAAGCAAACACCAAACAGTTAGTAAACTCAATATTTAAAAAATTTTTTGCTCTATCAATTAAGTGTTTCTTCCATGTTCATGAACTGCTTAGCAAAAATATGAAGAATCCCCACAGCTCACATGGGAGGAAAGGAGGGGGCTGAGGCACATCCCCCTCCTCTGCAGGTACAATCTTATACAAGGGGGTGAGAGGAAAGATTCTGCAGCTGGAGGTGCCACATGAGACTGAGCACTCTGCACCATGTCAACTTCACAGAGCAAAGCCAACATATTAATAGCTACAGAGAAAAAAATACCAGTCATTTGCCAAAGCTCTTGTAAGAAGAAGGACCTGTTCCAAAAAAGGTTATTCCACAACAAGTTCATCTTAGAAGCAGACAGATAATCTGGTGAACTGCAAGGACAATCCCTCTGTTTCTGAGGATGGAGTTACTAAAGCTTCTGAAATGGTCCACTGGTGAATAGACACTGCTGTTAACCCTGTCATAGCACCACAGCAATCAAATAGAGAACCAATATGTACAAAGGAGTACAAAAGGATGAAGAGCGGATGGATTTCGAAGTGAGCTAAAAGCTAATGTAAATTTCAAACACTGCCCCTCAGCTCCATCTCATCACTTTTAACTTTACACATTAAAAAAAATCCAAATGTAGTGTACTGATCTTAGGACTTGCATTTGCAATTTACTGGTCACTGCTTTAAGATCCCAAGAACTAGCAGAACTCAGGCATGTTTTTATTTAATTTGTACATTTCAATCACAAAGGCCTGGAATACAGATTTTCTTTTTTCTACTGTGGGCCACAAACAATATAGGGGGACATCCTCCCTTCTGCTCAAGAGAGCAGAATATATTGCCATAAAATCCTGCAATAGTTTCCTGGAGAAAAGGCAAGCCATACATGCCTGGTACACGTGTAAAAGCGAGTTGACATGACTCAGTCCTTAAACAGCAGTCATCCTGTGGATACACCTGCTTATGGGAGAGTCCCTCTCCCACTGTCTTCAGCCACCTGCCATTCTACTGCAGGTACCAGACACTCTTCTTCTCATCCCTGCTGCATCCTGAAAGGCAAGGATCTCCCTCAATTGCTTCAAGCAAAGATCAGCTGGGTTCTTTTAAGTAACTTGGTGGTTCAAGCTAAGCCAGTCCCTCTGGGTTTTAGTTCTTCTAAGACCTGTTCTATCCAAAGTTTCCATAATAGTTTGACTACTTCAGCTGGGGCTGTGATATTTTAGCTGTAAAATTAAAGTGGTAGCCTTAGATGTATTGACATTGATAAAAAATATTTCACAATCCTGTAGTTCCTTTCTCCTTTGTGCTGTGAATACCTGCAGCAGAGGAAACACCTTTGCACTGCCACTAGAACATCCATGAACATCCCATGTGAACTTCATGAGGTTGAGCACAAGGTCAAGTGCCAGGTGCTGCACCTCCAGACTCCAGTCCTTGCTTAACTGAGCAGCTTCTTAAATGCTCTCCCATGTGCATGTGCAGGTATCCCAGTGCTGGAAAGGCAAGGCTGGGGATGTGCTCAGGTGCCAGGAGCCCTCACTTTGATGGCCTCCACAAAGCAGTGGAACCACATCCCTGGTGGGTTTTATTCAATGCAGCCTGCCTTTCTCCCTCTCCCCTGTGCTGAGCAGGTGCATTTTCCATCATTCAGCACAAAAACAGTGGGCAGTGTAAATTTGTAGGGACAGAGAGCATGGAAAATTTTCTCCTAGCTTCTCAGCATCACTTTAATAGGTGATTTTTTTTGGGAGACATGTGAGCCCATGCTGTTGGAACCAAAAAGAAGCATGATGTGTGCGTGTTCAATAAGATGAAAGCAAACCCCCCCTGTCAAGAGCAGTGCCAGATACATTTCCCTACCAGCAGGCACAAGAGTGACTCGGGAGGACATACTCTAACAGGATGAGAAGATTTTAATGTGCCATTTCAGTCCTGGCATCCCCATCACAGATGCCAGAATGGACCTGCCAGATGGGGCTGTGGGGAATGAGTAGAAATTTTTCTGCTGATTATCCAGACAAGACCACTCATCCATTTCATTGGAGGCTTTGCAGTCATCCCTAGTGATTTGGAAAGTGAGGTTATACATCCTAAGCCATCCAGCCTGGCTTTCAGATTTTATAGTTTTTAATTTAGATCCTCTTGATTAATCCTTCCATCTTTCTTTCCTGTTGTTCTGGAAACTGTAATATATCATGGGCAGAAAACAGAACTGAGGGGGAGGGCAGGAAGGGAAAAAGAACAACAAAACTACAAAAGTGATCAGGTCAGCCAGAGCAGGCAACAAGAAGAAGAATACAAAATGTCAGCAGTAAAATAAAGACTGAAGGGACTGGCAGGGCAGCAAAGTGAGCAGTGGGATATAAGGGTTTTCCACAGAAAATAATCTTTTAAACAACAAATCAACTCAGGGTATTGTCATTGAGTTACCCCCATACAGAGGGTAACTCAATCCTCCACACATGGGTAACAAATGACCTCTTCACTCAAGCTACAGCTATAGTCACCCCCTAAGCTTTCCCACAAAGGGCAGAAAGGGAGACAGAAGTGGCCTGGCCAAATATTGGCAATGAGTCATAACTCCACCCTGCCTTTAGCTATTTGCAAAGAAGTGTACAGCCAGCAGAATACTCTGGATTTTTACCAGAACTGTTTTTTCAATCCATCTGTAATATTGCAAAAAAAAAAAAAAAAAGTATTTTATACTGGTACCTCCTTATTAATCAAGAAAACCCAGTAATCACATCCAGCAACTTTATTAATCGCATAAAGTGGTTTTCTTACAACCCAAACTCCTGATGTCAGGTGATTGACAGGAAGTTAAGATTACCATTTTAGTGACAGAAAATAAAAAAAAAATTAAACCTTAAGATTGTGAAGAAGCATCTACAGATGAGCATAAGTTTCAAAATACAGAAAAGTTTAAAATAAATCAAAAGCATTATTATGTTCAAAATTTAATGGGTTTTATATTTCTTGTTTTAATAAACATCACTGTTCTAAGACTAGATTTTAGTGTGCTGCAACCCACTTCAAATAGACTAATGAGGTCTAACACACAACTCTATTTCTCTGCAATTTTTGACTATTTGACATTTCAGAACAACCTCCTCCAATCAGTTTCAGTATTTGGAGCCTCTGAACTAAAAGGAAACAGCAAGAACCTACACTTTGTCCACCACCTCTCCTTATTGACTCTTGGATAAAGGCACCACTCTGAAACAAACATTTTCTGCAAGCAGTCCAAAAAAGAGACATGAGAAAGATGGGATGTGTAGAAAAATTATCTGAGAGTACAAACAGAACTGGCATTGTCTAGTCTGAGAAAAAGAGGGGGTGCAGGACAACAGTCTTCAAATTCATGAAGTCTGTCATGGAGAAAAGTTAATTTTCTATATTCACGATGAACAGAGAAGTAACCAGCTTACATCCTAGAAAATACAATTCCAGCTGGGGACACTTTCTAATGATAAAAATATCAAAGCCCTGGAACATGCTGACCATGAAGACTTCCAGATCAGAAGCTTTTCAACATAGGTTAAACAAACACCTTTTGAGAATCACATTGGTACAGTTGATCCGCCTCAGGGTGAGGAGATGGAAAGCATGATCCTCCAAGGTCCCCTGCAGCCTCAGTTGCCTCTGACTGCATGAATTTTAACAGTTGGACTTGATGATCTTGAATGTATTTTTGACATAAATTATTCTATGTTTGTATGAATTATTAAAATAAAAATACTTACACTTTAAAAATACTCTGCCATATAATATGAAATAACCTCTGAAAATAAGCTAGCTTGTGGGAGAAATATCCTTTGCAAATAATTTCTCTTCGTAAAAAAAAAAAAAAAAAAAAGGGAAAAAAAAAGGAGGAATTTTCTGGTTTTCTTCTTCATTATAGCAACACTATTTACTCATTGGTCTCACTTCTGCAGCAAAGTAAAAGGCCTACAGAGCATTCCTTTTAATGAAAACAAAAGCTTAAAATTACTACTCTCCCCTAATATTTTGGCTGGTTTTCAGATCACTTATGGGCAGCTTACCTGATCTCCCCTCAGATTAGCTCTGTCCTCACAACAGCTATACTACAGGATAACACTGTCCCTTAGTTTCATTTTCAGCTCTCTGCTACACTGTGACAGAAAATACATGTCCCAATTGCATTTGTAGCTGACCTTTCCCCCACCTCAGGATTGATGATGCCTCTCCCTAAAACACTCTTGATTTTGTGTGCAGGGATATAGAAGAATAAAATAGAGACAGATCACCTAGGCAGTAGTAAATGAGATTTCAGAATGGGAATATGCCAGAAACTCATCCCAGTTCCAAGAAGACAGTCAGGAAATGCTGGAATACTCAAGCCCAGCCAGAGTTCTGCAGCCATGACTCGGTCAAGTACATGGAAGCATTTGTCAACAGTAACATGAACTGATGGCATGTTGTAGCAAAACCCATCAATGGTGGACAAGTCTCCCTTTACAGGATTACTCCTGTCATCCCAAAAACCTGATGAATGAATCTGAAAACTCTCAGTCACAAATTCAGCCCATCTTTGAAATATCACAGGGATATTTCAATATTTCTCTCTCTTCCACTGTGAAAGAAAAGGAGGGCTCAGTGAATTCTCTCCATAACAACACGTTGGTACAGGCAAGTTTTCTCTCCAAAAGTGCCAACTGTCTTTTAAACACATTTGTGATGAGCAGTAACAGAGAGGATGCTACTTAACAATGTGTCAGACCCAGCTCTACCCTGTCAGGAGAAGTTCTCAGGAGAACAGTAGTCAACAAGATTGTCATCCAACTATGGGTGGCACAAAGGAACAAGGGGTAAAAAAGAATGGACATTTGGAGAAAAATAGTTCAAGATAAGTAAGGTGAGAAGATGAGGAGCAAAACAGCGAAGCTGTTGCATTCACCACCAGAGATGTGAAATGGTAAATGCCAGCACTTTTGCAAGTTCATAACAAATCTTAGTCTGGGAGAAAATAGTTTGAAAGAGAGTACTTAGAGGTTATTAAAATATGGTGTGATGCACAAGGGATTATAAAAGCAGGAGACCTTCCAGGCATCCACACTACCTCCCAACCAGCCAGCATTATTTTGCACCATTCATTAGTAATGTGTTGCACTTACAAAAAAAAAAAAAAAGTTTCAAATACATTATCTTTATTATAGTTAGATTTGCAGAGGAAAGAGTGAAGAGATTTAAATAAATTAAGTGAGCAGAAACAATTATAGTGGTTTCTAATTGTTCTCAAAGACTTCTGCATCTACTGTAATGACCATATCTGACACTCAGGAGGTAGCTGCTGCTTTTTGGAGGACAGTACATTTTGGACAGTTGCCCTCTTGAGGGAATATTGAAACAACTAGTCCTGAAACAGCTCTATTGTGTCAAAGATTTCTCACTGAGCAGATAAACCTTAATGTTTTCAAAGAAATCACGGTGTTCTTAGGTTGCTGAAGCAAGCACTTAAAGTTTTCTGAACAGGACATGCCCTTTTTGGTTCTAATAGCTTTAGAGAGCCCAGAGGAAGGTCTCATGCCTGTCATTTACATTGTTGTAGCTTTTTGACTAAAATACCTATAATCATAGAACTGGCTAGTTTGGAAAATACCTTTAAAAACACTGAGTCCAACTGTTACTCCATATTGTGGTTTAGGAATGGTATTCCCCAATTTTGTGTTCCTGCTGAGACTCTCCAAGCCATGTACCCTCACAGGTGGCTGGAGAGAAGAATTGTAGGCATGGAAGGTAAATATCAGCAGTTGAGATAGTAACAATTTACTGCAAATGGTAAAGAGATGAGAAAATAAACAATAGCATCAAGAATATTAATAACAAAAGAGTACAAAAGAGTGGCATAGAAAAATGTCCAGGTCCTGGCCATGCCCCCTCTTGGCTACTGCAAAAATTAATCCCGTCCTGGCTAGAACCAGGACAACTCAGCTCTGCCAAATCCAAAATCCAACAGTAGTCCATGTCTTTAAGTGCCACAACTAGGTCTTTTCAATACCTCTGGGGATCGTAACTCAACCACTTCCCTCACCAGCTTATTCCAATGCTTGGCAGCTCTTTCCATAAAGAAATTTTTCTTAATGTCCAATCTGAACTTCCTTTGCACAACTGGAAGTTATTTCCTCTTGTTGCGCCTCTTGTCACCAACCCCCACCTTGCTAGAACCTCCTTTCAGGCCATTGTGGAGAGTGAGCAGGTTTCCCCTGAGCCTATTTTTCTCCAGGATAAACAACCCCTGCTCCCTCAGCTGCTTCACATAAGAATGTAGTCCTTATCAACTTTGTTATCTACACCCTTTCCCAGCTCCATTCTCCAGACCCTTCCCCAGACACACTCCAGCACCTCAATGTCCTTCTTGTCGTGAGGAGCTGAAACCTGAACACAGCACTTGAGGTGTGGCCTCACCAGTGCCAAGTACAGGGGGACAATCCCTGCCCTGCTCCTGCTGGCCAAACTATTGCTGACCCAGGCCAGGATGCCATTGGCCTTCTTGGTCACCTGGGCACAGCTGGCTCATGTTCAGCAGCTGTTGATCAACATCCCTAGGTCCTTTTCTGCCAGGCATCTTTCCAGCTATTCTTGCCCAACACTTAGCACTGCATGGGGCTGTTAAGACCCACATGCAGGACCTTGCCTTTACTGAACCTTATAAAATTTGCCTCAGCCTATTAATCCAGCCTGTCCAGGTCCTTCTGCAGAGCCTTCGTACCCTCCAGCAGACCAACACAAAAAAACCCCAAAAAAACCCAAAAAACCAAAAAAAAAAAAAAACCCACAAAAAAAAACCACCTTGGTGTCATCTGCAAATTTGCAAATTAACTGAGGATGCCCTTTATGCCCTTGTCCAGATCATTATAATAAAGATATTCAAGAGGAGTGGCCCCAAAACTGAGCCCTGTGACTCAACCCCAACACTGGCAGTCAACCTAAGGAAGTGACTGAAAAAAATTTTTCCCAATTAATGTCACTTGGTGGATAAGCAGCCATTATAGATTATCAAGGATTAAAACCAGCATTTTAGAAATGCAGAGTTGGCCTTATTAATCCTAGAGAATGGAGGTGGGTGAAAATATTATTCCAATGAAATAATAAGAATTTGGTTTTAGCTTCAAGTGTTTTTCCATTAAGCGTTTCCTCAGCATCTTTCCTTCAATGGCCAGGTACAGCACTGGCAAAGATCACTGCTCTACCCCCTGAACAAAGACAGAGAATGTAGATGGATGCTGCCAAGCTAAACTCTAACTTCATAGACAGTCAGAGTAGACACACAGGAAGGAGAAATTCAGATTCAGGGTCTGTTTTGCTGTTCTCCCATTTCCCGAGATCTAGCTTATTACCAATCCCTCTGAGTTATCTCTCTATAAAAACTTTAAGCAGTTTTTCATATCATCCTCATGCACAATAGCACAATAACATGCACAAAATGCTATATATTGCACAATACAACAAAGTTAAAAAAAGCTCACTCTCTACCCTACCCTTTCCAGCAGCTTTTCTCTCTGCAGGAAGGGGTGGGGGAGCTAAAGGGCTGCTCCCCCTCTGTGCTTGTTTTGCCCTCAACCTCCCATAAAATACTGACAAGTATCAGATTGCTGGCTCAGCTGGAGCATTCAATAAACGAGCGATAAGGATTACTTATATAGGAACTCTAAACCCATCATCAAAATGTCTATAATTGCATGAGAAACCAGCTGTCCAAAATGCAGAGGTCTCAGCTGAGTTTTGCCCACAGCCTGGGGCTTTTGCTTTCACCTCCCTCTCGTACTTGTTCAAAGAAAAGAAAAAAATCCTCCTTTAGCTCAATTAGTGGGGGCCATTTCCTCTGGTAATCTATGTCTCCAAGTAAGAGAGCAAACACCTGCCAATTAACTACATAAAGACAAGTACAAAATCCCTGATTTCGAAAGGCTTTCAAAGGTGATGCCTCTGTTACAAGACCTGCCTCCCTACCTACTCCTGCAGACAGTGCAAAGCACTTCATCTTTCTCCCTTTGCTCTCCAGCTTGGTTTATCTAAGGTCTACTAAACACACATGCTTACAAGGAACTTTTCATCAGAAGCAGAGCTTTTGCCAGGATACACAAATACAAGAGCAGGCATAAGCTACCTGTCTCCCCAATATCGCCTCATTACACTTCATGATCTACTTTGCTTTCTTTGCACCCAACAGTGACCTGAACTTCTCAGCTATGAGACTTGGACTTGTATCTCCAGCAACTCATAAAAACAGAAGTCAGGCAAGAGCCCCTGTGCTTCGATATGTCAGAAGTGCTCGATCTCAGTAGCACGCCAGCCTGCCTATGAGCAACAAGGAATCATTTCTCATATACTTTCACAGAAAGGAGGATAAATGGAGGTTCACGCCTGATAAAGCAGCCATCTCAGCCTGTGATTGAGTCATGACAGCTCCTTCAACCATGATAGCATGGTATTAAGGAATCCTATTTCTGTGTCCCTCTGTTCTTCCTCGGCAGTTTCTTTTTACATTTTAAGCTCAGATTTTTATTGGTTCTAATTCTTCAGTTGTTACAGAAACTATGGATCATTTGTACCTCTTGAAATCCCCAATGACCAGTACAGTCTGTCTGGACTGATGTCAATTTTAAGTTCTTTTGCAGAAACTAAGTACATGACGGACTATGAACAGAAAGGAGTAATTAAAGAGGGCAGAGATCCTGAAGGCTGCAAAGGTGGCCATTAATCAGATGAAAACTAAATCTCCAGGTTAAAAAGCATGCATGGAAGCTTGTCATAAACAGCTGGTTTATGCACAACTCAGGTAAGGGGTCAACAGACCACCAGTGCTACTAGTGAATTAAATATACATTAATTGTTTCATTAATTATTATTAATTACTGAATCTTAAATTTCATCCCAACTTGTCTGAAGAAAAGAAGATGTAATTTCTGGCCAACATTTCACTCCTTGTGCCATTCAAAGCAGTGACAGAGTGACAGAGCTGCAATGAAGGTAAATGAAGAGCAGAAAGCCATCCAGAAACAGCCAGTGTCCTCACACTATATTGCATGCATCCATCATCTGGCAAGATAAGAAATGAAAAATCAACTTCCTGTTCTTGTGAACAATAATAGACATTTGAGTTTGGGTGTTACAGCTATAGCGCTCTCCTACTCTCAGCTCTGTGCCTTTTTTTCCATACCACCCACAACACTCAGAACAGCTTCCAATTTCCTTTTTACCTAATGACCTAAATCTCCACAGAACCTATTTTCCCCTTGAATCCTTCCTACATCTGCCAGATTTGGCCTAGTGAATTTGCACTATTTCATGGCCAAACACATAATCCTGGTACTGGTAAACTACCTTAAGGAGTAGTATTTCCTCACATAAAGCACTATGTGCATTTTTGCAGTGTTGTATGCAGTGGGAATCTTGAGGATAACTTCCCACATTATTCCCTGCATTCCTATAGCATGCACTCTCTAGATTTCATTACAAAGAGCCCTAATCCTCATGTCTGAATCTGTCTGCTACTAACAGCTACGACACCAGCGCGGTGATGAAGCAGCTGTATGGGGGGAGTCCAAAAAATTGCAGCAAGCTTCTTTTCTGCTTAACATGCATTTTGTCTCCCTCACACTTATGTTAGTTGCAGAAAAGCAAATAATTCATGGTCTCAAATATATATATGTTAATTTTGCTGTTAATGTTATTATTAATGTTTAATTAGTCTTTGCTCTGAAGATGAAAAACAGTGAAGCACATAAGTTAGGCTCCTGCAATTACTGTGATTGCACTCACAAAACCAGCTAATTGCACTTGCAAATTACAACTTAGCTATTTGCACATGTACTTCTGCAGTCTGCCGGCACCACCATGATAACTGTGGAGACAGCCTCGAAAAAACCAGGATGAATTATAGCAATTCTGTGGACGGTTATTGGGGCTTTGTTTCCCTTCATACACACCAGGATTTTCCAATTCTGTTGGCATGGCACAAGGGTTTTCAGATGATCGCGTCCCGTGATGCATGTGAGACCTGGAGCTGTTCCAGATGCTGTGGGCCCCAAGAGGTGCTGTTGTGGTGTCCCTCAGCCAAAAAAAAAGCAAAGAGAGGTCTGCAGGTGAGGTTTTGGGCATGGACCTTCCCTCCCCACTGTGTCAACCCTAAGGGGAATTGCTTCTCCCCTCCAGATGTGAAGCCCAGCAGGTTCATCTCCTCTGTGGTGCATCCACGCTCATGAAAAGCTGCTGGCCCTCAACCTCTGCTTTCAGTGTTCAACTGTTTCCTAGCACTATGGTGGCTCAAATCTGGGTGTGGGGTGACCTTGTTGAACTACAAAATAAAGCTCCCAGGCATGACTTCTGCAGAACTCATATCCTGGGTTAAATGATTGTTGTAAGAAGGTCTTTTTGGGATACTTGTACACAGTGCTTTTCGATCTGACACAGCATGCTCAGAAACTCCACTGTGTCCTTCAGGAAGGTGGTGACACCAAAGTATCTTTGGCCTTTTGCCTCTTTCACCTCACCATGTTCCTCAGGAGGAACTGAGCATTTGTACAGTACATGGGTAGCACACCTAATTGCTCAGAGCTCCCTGGTGTCTCCATCTGGCAACACTTAAACCCTTCACAGCAATGCAGAAAGGACAGGACTCATCAGTCACCTGAAGCAGCAGTGGAGAGAGTCTGCAGTGTCTCTGTGGCACAATTCATTCATATTTGACAGCACATTAACGAAAGTGTCAATGGTTGTTAATTTTTGCTGATGATTCCTTATTAAATGCACCTTATCTGGATATCTGAAAGTAGCAGGAACAAAACCTCTTTTTTCTGAGGAGAGGATTTCAGTATGTCTGTTTTGCAGCAGTTATGTTCTTTAACAGCAGCAGGGCCTTCGAATCCTTTCCCCTCCCCCTTACAAAATTAAACATTTGCTTGTTTTTCTAATCTTGCTATAGCCAGCCTCCACAGGTCACGCACAGAATCGAGGACACGATATTAAAATCAGTCTGTCCCACATACTCATTTAAATGGAGGGGGAAAAACAAAGCCACAGAGCAGAACTGCAGGACTGGAATCAAAACCAATAAAGTGCCCCCTCTCTAATTTCTCTGAAGGTCTTTCTAGAGTTATATTCCCAACAGTGCTCCTTAGATGCCTTGGTTTGCCTGCAGAAACACTTGATATTTCTGTAGTGCAAATCAAAGTGAATTAAACATTAAAGCACTGTGATAGCATAGCAGGTCTGCAATAGGAGAGAAACTGGTTAATATGGCACTGAAGTTTATGAAGCAGTGGACTGGACTTTCCCTCCCCACCGCCTTCTTCAGATGTATTTACTTATTTATTAGTTCATTCATACATCCTTCAGTGCAAAGCAGCAAAATCCTTTCCAGTGTAACTCTCTAGTTATATTGGTCTGGCACTTTGAATTTTCTGCATATTGCATGACAGTTACACACACACAAGCTATGGGACATGCTGCATGCTGATGTGTCCTCACAAACAGTGCTTTCCAATACTCCCTCATTAAAAGGCAGCACATTAACTGAGGGATCCCAAACACTGCTCAGAAGAGGAATTCCTCTTCCTTTAATGGAAGGCTAAGGAATACATAAACACCCACTACCTGAGCATCATTACTACCAATTGTCTTCTATTCCAGGGTATAAAAAGCATCAAAGTGGTGTGTTATTCTCAGGTGAGACCCTGGAGCACTTCATACTGACTCCCATTCTCTCATCTGACTCACAATGGAGCCGGCAAGATGACCAGAGATGACAAGTTTTCTGCAGTCAGTTTTCTGCCTGGCTCTTTCTCCCCCTTTCCTTGACAATGGACACTCCCTGACTGCCTTCCCTTGGCCCCTTGGCCAACCCTGCATGATTCAAAAGGAGAGAGAAGCAAGGACTTGTAAACATCAAGGGGAACCAGCACTCAACCAGGTACCAAGGGTCTACAGTGGCTGCACTCTCAGATGTGGTGAAGAAGAGTTTGGCACCTGCACATACATACCCACAATCTGCACACAACCACAGCTGGAGCTTCTGGAAAGAAATTAAAGAAGTAATTCAGAGCAGCACACTGGAGAGCTGGCAAAGAGAAATAATTCTTAAGGCCCACTAAAGGGAGAGACTCTAGCCAGGGCCTTGACTTCTATATAGGAGAAATCTGCACTTCAATTAAGCCCACAGGAAGTTTATCCACTGGAGCTGAATAATGAAACCATCCTTCAAAATGATTTCATGTAACTTTTGCGGTTGGTTGTGGCTTTTTCTTTTCAAGAGAGAAGCTGCAAGGCAGTTTAAAGCTCAACTGCATTAAGGTTCACGGGGCTAGGTCATCTGGAGAAGTTCTGATTCCCTCTGGGCATATTGATGACTCTGACTCCCCACCCACACATTTCTCTCTCTCTCTCAGCATGTCACATCCATGGCTATCAAGCCCTGAGCAACAAAGGCTGGGCAGGTGTACATCATTCACATTCCATCTTTATTGTATTTAGAAATCTTTAGCCGGTTATCTCAAGATCACCAGGTTATCTCAAGATGCTTTTGACTTACTGTTATGTTGGACAAAAAATTCAGTACCTCCTTTAGCACTGGTGATCCCACTCTTTCCCCTATTTTCAAACTGCAGACCTTCATTTCACAGCTACTTTTACTTCAGAAGGATGATTTGGCACCATCAGAGAAATTGCTCTACACCTCTGTTATGGTCTTCCCTGCAATGCAAAGAGGAGATGCAACATGTATGGGTATGTATCTGTAGATGTGTATATCTGCATCTGGGTCATCACCTGTTGAACACCTCAGCCAAATAACACTAAGCCACGCTCCTGAAGAGAGGGCAGAGCACTCCCACTGCCACTAGGAACAGACCTAACACATTCTATTTTTGGAAATAGTATTTCCATCTTGAAAAGGAGAGGCGGGAAGGACATAGGAACATCCCAGGTGACTGTGTGGATTTTTTTTTTTTTTTCAAGAGATACAGAACTCCACTGTATGCAAGCCAAAAAGCTCGTAAATAACCTTGATCAGAAACTGGTAGATCAGGTTCCTTTTTCCCCCTGTTATTATTATTATTATTATTATTATTATTATTATTATTATCATCATCATCATCATCATTGTTGTTGTTGTTGTTATTTTGGGGACAAAGTCTTGTGGAGCACTGAGGAAAACAAGCAAATGTGTTGTTGTAGTGATACAGATGTGAAGACAGGATGAAATTTTGTATTTTAACTTCATCTATTCCCTTTTAAATATTCTGTATGCATTGTCCCTCCATCTTCACTTTCTTTGAGAGCATGGCCACGGCAAGTACATGCTATCAATTATTTATTAAAATCATTCGTTTCTTCTGCTCTCACTAATATCATCTTCCTCACTAACATCAGAGACTCTTTGACCCAAGTATTACTCAATATCTATGAAAAGACTATCCCTCCCCTAAGAGTTTTATAATATAAACACTCATGGAAAGTTGAGACACAAAGGACTGAACTAGTCTGCTTGCCAGAGCAGGCTACTAGCCAGGCACAGAATATATTCCTTATCTCCTGTCTCTCAACAGGGATGGTGGCCTCTTGCCACATTACTGCAAGCTTTGCAATAGCTTTCACCAATACTGCTTGAGATTCAGGTTGACCCAGTGAAGTTGGCTCTTCTCCACTGTGTTATGAGAAGCTGGAAGTCTGTTAAAAACTTCTCCCTTTCACTGGTTGGCATTATCTCTCATGAGAGCTCCTGCAAGTAACCCAAAAAAATATTACTTGCTTAAACAGAGGATACAAAAACATGGAAGCATGTATGTATAGAGATTTGAGGAGAGGTTGTTTAAGTTTACCAATCTAGGTATTTAACTTTGGTTTTGAAGTGTTCCCTATGAATAAAGGTTTTTATTGACAGGAAATATTTGGCTGTTTTCCCCTGAAAATTAATTCTGAGAAAAGTCTGTATATTCCTCTGGCAAACTGCTGATTTAGAGATCAACAAGGGGATAATGATGATCTGACACCACCCTCTCTCAAAAAAGACCAATATAAAAATGCAAGTAACTTGATTCCCCAAGACACTGATGCATGTAGTGTGGCTAGTCCCCTTTTTCAACCCTGTAATCACTGCACTTCTCAACAGAGTCAAGGACATGAATTTTTACTAAGAACACTTCAAAAGGCCTCCCGATGTCCTACCCTCCTGCAGGGCAGCAGCTCCCTGCACACATGAAATTTCTGCTGCAGCTCAATTCCAGCTAAAGGTTACATGCCATTTATATCCCTGCACTGAACCTCTTTCTTTCCCTTCAAGCAGCACCCCAGGTTTCATCCTCTTTCCTTACTGTATTCTTCTTCCCTCCCATTGTTAGCATCCTGACCTGCCACACTGGGCACAAATAACACCCACCTGTGTTCATTTGCAGCCGTGATGCTTCATGACATGTTAGAGCACGTGCAGTTGAACAGAATGAGATGAAACTGTACTTCTGTAACAACATGTAGGTGACTTCCACACACCAAAGCACTCCATATGTAACTTGTGGAAAAGCAGCAAGAACAACTTAGGCCCACCTTTATCTCAGACAGGATCTGTTTTGCAATGTAGTTGCAGCATGAGTTTAGCATTTCTTACCCTGTTTATTTTCAGGCATCACCCAGCTATAAGAAATTTAATACTGGGAAGAACTAGCTTAACAATGGATCACATGAAAGCATCTGCTTAATACAGCAAAGGCCATATTTTCTTGTCAGTAGTTCAGAACTCAGTGCAGAGGGACAGAAGTACCAGAAGTTTTATTTAAACTGCCCTCTAGATAGAACTCCCCAGACTTATTCAGGATAAGCATAACTGCAACAGAATGACAAAGCATGCTCCATATTACAGTATTACATGAATTAATTAAAGTTAATTTAGAATCACAGGATTGTATAGTGGTTTGGATTGGGTGGGACCCTTAAAGAACATCTAGTTTTAACCCCCCTGCCATGGCCAGGGACACATAATTGACCAGATTGCTCAAAGATTGCCCCATCCATTCTAGCCTTCAACACTTCCAGGGATGGGGCATCCACAACTTCTCTGGACAACCTGTTCTAGTAAATCACCACCCACTCAGTAAATATTTTTTTTCTAATAGCTAATCTAAATATATCCCTTGTCCAATCACTTCACACCCTTGTAAAAAGTCCCTCTCCAGTTCTCTTGTAGACCTCTCCTAGGTACTAGAAAGTGCTATAAGATGAGTCCTCTCCTCTCCTTGATCTCTCAGTTCATCTTCATAGGACAGGTGCTCCAGCACTCTGATCATTTTTGTGGTTCTCCTCGGGACTCCTTTCAACAGGTTGAGACACTTTGCAGGAGTAATGATGGAACTGTTCCATTGACAGAGTCTTTTCCAGCACAAGTTTCAAATGCCACAACTCACATTTTAAAATACAAACAAAACCATAAAAAACACTAGAAACACAGGGACCACTATGACACAGTTTTATGATTTTAATGGGAAACAGGAAATACTTCATAGGCACAAATCTGGGAGACACCGAAGGGAGAACTTCAAAGTATATACACATAATTTTCAGGGATACAGACCATTTTAAAGCACATTTCTAGCATTCCATTATAGAAAACCTTTTAAAATATTCAGACATGATCAGATCAAACATTTCCCTCTAAAGCCCAACGAATGAGGTATGGCATTTCAGCTGTCTGAAAGACATGACTGCAGAGTGAAGCCTAGGGGAGGAGAAGAGACTTTAAGCTTCAGTGACATATACTCCATATAAAAGGCATGCTAGGCAGACTTTTTGGGTCAGTGGTAATCAGCAAGAACATTAAAGACTAGATGTACTGTAACCATGGAAAAAAATCTATTTATTCTCTAATAGCAGAAGCAGTCACAATGGTTGTGGTGAGCAGCCAAGTGAGGGGCCACTTACTCTCCAGCCGAGTCCTCCTGAAGCCAATGGTGCAGTGCTGAAGTCAGCTTGTCAGAGCCCCCAGACACCACTGTGCTCCTATGCTGCACAGCCACACTCTGGTTTGGCACCACCTGGTTAGGAGACAGCTTCAGCAGAGACAGATCTAATGAAAATGTTCCTCCCCACCAAAAGCACATCAGTGAATGCAAAAGGGCACTGATGACCAATATAGAACAAATGTGTCACCAGCCCCCTGACTCACACACTAAGAAAAGCTGTTGCACTTTATGAGGGGCTTGGTGTTGTTAAAATCAGATGTCAAGAGACTCAAATCCCTTGCTCATACGTTTGTATTCTTTTCTTGTTCTCTGTTTTAAATTGAGCCGTTCAAAGCAAGACAGTCTTGCTGACTGTCAAGTCATTCAAATCCTAGATTTCATTCCCCATTAAAACAGTACACAATGACAAGAAACAGATCCTTATTTTACTCCAGCAGAGTTTTTCTCTCAAATTAATCATTCACACTATGAGCATGTAAAGAAAATGAAATCTACACATAGGACTTGGATAGATACTGCACTTGAGTATATGTAAACAGACTCCAGTTTGAAGGAGATTTTAATTACCTTATGATCAACTGGAAATCTTATGTGGATGACATAGGGCCCTTTCCCACATTTAAAACATACAACTTTAAAAAAAGATCCACTATTTAAAAGGAGACCCCCCAAACACAGCCTCTTCAGAGATTATTCTTAGGTGTGTCTGGCTTAAAGGTTAATATGTCTGTTAAACTCACATGAGGGAAAAATATCAGGACTTCACCATCAGTAAGATAGGACAGGCTATCAAAAATCTTTCAGCAAAGAAAGATCTTTGAAATTAGTTTGAATACTCCCTCCTCCTACTTTGTCTTCTAAAGTCTGTCTGCCTCAACACTTGGTGCTACCATAGTCAAGGGGCTCAAAGCAAGCTTGATTCTAAGTATTATTGACAGCAATAATCTCAGGAGAATCAGGAGAAAACTTCATGAAGAGGTCACTTGAAGAAAATCCGTTAAACATTCCACCACACAGTGAAGACTTGTTCCCATTGAGTCCCTGAAGGGTCTGGCTCCAAACCCTGCAAAGACCTTGCAAGACCACCTCATACACAGCCACAACTTGTGTCTCCTGCAAAGCCATCTGACAGGAGGATGCCACAAGTGCCAGTATTTGCCTGCATGCCCCAGAGTCTTCATGATGGGCACAGCTGCTTTTAAGAGGAAAGCAAGGAAGCATTCACTTGGCACTCAGCATGTGAGGAAATATCCAGCCAGACAAACAGAGCTAAGGAATGCAACAAATAATTCAATACAAAAACCAGAAGCCTGGGTTGAAGCAGGTACCTGGAGCTTCCACAGTTCAAATTCTAATAGCACAGGCCCAAAATACAGAAAAAGATCATATAAAATAACAGGAGATAAATGCCTCAATGAAAGCATTTCCTAACTTTTAAGGAATAACAAAATATCTACATGCATTGCAATTACTGACCACCTTTCCTTTCCTCTACTGGAGCCAGAGCACCTGCACACCATCACAACTTTACAGGTCTCATTTTGTATGTGTTGTGAGAATTGTTATGTAAGACTGATTTTACTCTTCCATCCTGGAAGTGCTCTGTGTTTTGAGAATACCAGCTGGTATTTGTTACCCATCAGAACCAAGGTGTGAAGTGCATGATGCTGCTTTTTCAGCAAGCAAAGAGCCTCTTGCTGGCATGGAAGCAAACGAGCAGCTTTCCCAGGAGTGTTTTTACAGGATACCAGCTCAATATTTAAAAAAAAATAAAAATAAGTCAAGGATTATGTATGATGAACAGCTGGAGAATGTTAAACATATTTTACTTTAGGTTTGGCAGGGTTTAGTAAATCATGATTTAATCACGCTCCCAGGCCATCACTGCAAGTGAACTCTGGAAATGCTCAATAAGACATAAAGAAAGGATAAACAGAAGAATGGAAAAGACATTTTACCAGGAAGGACAGAGTCATTTGTTATTCAGCTTTGGAGGGAAACAAATGGTGAAGACGTCTCAGAAGTGAGAGATGAGAAGAGCCATGAAAGAACACCATGTCACCTTCCTCCCTCATCGTGGGCACGCTTCAGCTGCAAACCTGGCCCGGACCTCTGGCTGGGTGTCCCACTGCACACACACCGGCACAACAGGGCTGCCGGCTCCAGAATGAGAGCTGCCTGCTCTTTATTCTAGTAAGACTTCAATGTCTGGAAACACTGCCAGCTTTTCCAATCAGCTAGGCAGTGCATAAGCCCAGATAAATTAAAATTAGTTCCATGAAAGTTTTGAGGAATATTGTCATATGCTTTACTGAAATTCAAGGGACATGTCAGTGAAAGCTGTGAAACTGACTTCAGTGGCTCAGACAGAGCTGTCTGAGCTCTGCATTTACCTTATTTGAGCAATTTTAGTAGCTGTAATAGCTAAGCCAATGCTCTGATTGATTCCTTATTAACACCACTTGCTCATTTTTTGTGGTTTCATTACCTTCTAGAAGCCAAAAGTTTATAGATTCTGGGCCAAATTCAGAAGCAAGGCTTGTAAAACTGATATAAACTCTACTTGCATAAATTATATTCTACAAGATCTTACACCCAAAAGAAATGGGAAAACAAACTGTTAAACTGAAGGTCAAAGTGATTATGTGTGATTTATTGCACAAGCCACACAATCTTCTGGCCTACTAACTGCTTGTGTTAACCAAAGAATAAAGACCCTTACTAGGTCAGACCAACATTCTGTGCAGCTCAGCAGCCTTCCTTCTGTCCTTTGGTGGGCTTTTAGGTTACAGGACACTGTATTACATGGGTGAGACAGAGCAGGAGCTGGCTCCATCCACTCTATACAAATCTGATGTGGCAACACCTCCCAAAAAGCAAATAACACCACCAAAAGTAACCCAAGCCAAAAGAACATGTCATGACTTTTCTCCCTCTGGAATTTCCCGGAACAGAGCAGATGCCCCTGTATTTATCAGCACTCAGCAGATCTGCCTTCCATTAGTGGCCCAAATGTTTAGGTGAGGAGCTCCCCAGGTGGCCAAGGATTCACCTCACATGGCTTTGAACTCCTCACTTGCTAATTTGTTTTTATGATTCCAGCAGGCCTCTACAGCAGCCCTCTTTACAACTCTTCTGGTTTCCTCGGTGCCAAGCTAGAGCAATTCAGGCTTCTGGTCAACAGCCTAATAGAGTAAACTTTATGTGCCTTTAAGTAAATATTTCCACCTTTTTTTTAAGGACTGTTTTACAAGAAAATAGCATAAAAATTAAGAGATAATTTCCCAGATTAATTTTTTCACAGACTTGTACTTGTACTTTCTATATTATAAAAATGTTTACATCACAATGCAAATATCTTCAAAACCTTACTGTTTTCTGTTTTTCACGTCTCAGATTTTTATGAGAACTGCACACAAAAAAGGGAGTCTTTGTAACAAAATTTCCCTTCTAATTGTACAATTCTTTTTCTCTACTTACTACATCTCTCCATGTTCTTTGTAAAATCACTGTGCTAATATAAATGAGGAAAGCCCTACCTAGTGTCTTTAATTTTCTCCTCTGCTCTGGAACAAACTCCTCTCCCTTCCTTAATCATACACAAGTTATAAAAAAGGATTAAATTTATGCAAGATTTTACAATACAAAGCAATTTGCCAAGCATTCTCTTTTAAAGGATAGCACATGACAAAGTAGCAAACATCCCTTCTTACCAACATAGCTAAAGCTCTGACCAAGTAGCTAGATTGTCTTTAATTTGCTAGTTTTTTTTAAGCCTTTAGCTTCTTAATTATTTCTAATGGTTTGGGCAGAAAGATTATTCTGAAAAATCCACAGAAGTTGAGGCTTGAGAGGTTTCTTATCTATGTGAGAATGATATTTTTCCAAGCTTACTCTTGCTGAACATCTACACTTCCCAAGTTTTGAAGCAGGATGGCACAGTTGGCAGAGCACAATGGAAACAGCCAGGAAGGTCTGTGTGAACACAGTTTACCACTAACAGTGACGGCAGATGGGCCATGCTTTGAAAATCAGACACATGAAACTTAAATACAAGGAGCTCGCAAGTCAGTTGTGATGGACTTGCACCTTAGCACTGTTACAAAAATGGCATGTTCATGAAATATTATCCAGTTTGCTCCATGGAAACACAGGTTTCTAAAAACGAGCAACCAAACGAACAACTTTAACATGCTTCCAACTCGTCTCTCTTGGGAATACTAGTGCTGAGTCAGATTCCTGCTAGAACTGGCTGGATTTCTGGAAGGAAGGTAATAAAGACTCTACTGCAAATTAATCCTTTCCACTTAAGCACATTTTAAAGGCTGCTGCCAGACTAAGATATAGGACAACCCATACCATCTTTCCAAAAGGGAAAACTAGAAAAAAAAAGGAAGGGTAGTTCAGGGAAGGGGAAGGGGAAGGGGAAGGAGAAGGGGAAGGCCACGAATTACAGCCCCATTTTAAATCATTATTCAGACAATGACAGCAACAGGCTGAAACATGAATAGTCTCCATTCAGAATTAAGACCATTTTCCACTTCAATCCACACTATAAAAATCAGTGTGTGTACATATGGCCAGGACCTCAATATGATACTTCCTGCCATTGTAAGCACAGAACAAATGGCTTCAGTTCAGATACATAAGCTGAGACAGTGTGCACTGAAGCCTTTCCTCCCAGCCCTCTGGCTTGCAGTGGCTACCAGAGCCCCAGGACAGAGAAGATGACCTCAGTGGACAGCTCTATCCCCACCACACCCAAAGCCAGGTAGCAGAGGCCCATGTCACCCAAAAATAACAGCAGCCCTTGTGGGCCCACATTAGTTCTTCTTGTGTGGACAATGGCCAAGAGGGCATCCCAGCTGAAACCAATGGCAACACCCACATGGTCAGGACATTGGAGCTGAGACAACAGTGCCCTTGCTTCAGCCACCTCAGAGGGAGTGAGAGACACCAAAAAGAATTAAAAATTAAATCAAATGGGGGACTTTGCTGTGAAGTCTAAAACTGAAAGAAAATAAAACTCCTTCAGAGAGTGATAAATATTGTTCGCAGCTTTTATCTAAGAATCAGCTCAAAGTATTTCCTTCTTTTCTAATTAAAATAGGGATTTGAGTGCCAGAACAATGATCTTCAGTCAAAGAGCTCTCACAGACAGAGAGAGCTCTCACCAACTCATTTCCTACTGGAACAATAAAATCAAACCAAGGTTTGGGAGACAAGCATTAGTTGCTATTATTCAAACTGGCACCATGCACGCTCTGCAGTACTTTGATGTGGCTGCCTTAGGCAGCTCATAACAGGAGTAATAATATTGTAAAATATAAACAATCCCAGTTAGCAGTTTGGGAGAGGATAAAAAAAGACAAAAATCCCCAACCCAGAGTCCCTGCTTTTGCAGCAAACACACTGCCTTTCCTGTTTTCAGGTCCTGCTAAAACTAACCCCAAATTTTAACATTGCTAAGACCATGTTCCTAAACATGCTGAAAAGGGAGATAGGTGCAGCACAGAGCCTCCCCTGAGCCAAGATGAATAATGCAGTCATATCCCAGAGTTACCCCAAGTGTCCCCCCTGATTAACAGTGAAAGGGCTCTCCTGGTGTCATGGGGGCTACATAAACTTTGAAATGTCAATGAAAGTGATAATCTGAAAATAAATTTAAGTGCTGAGAAAATATTGCTCAACTTACAATGCACCCTGAAACATAGGAGTAGATAATTTTTAAAACTATTATCTACTTTTCAAATGCACATTTCAATGAAAGGGAAAAAAGTGGGCACTGGAAAGAGCCACGGAGCATATCTAATGGCAGATAAACCCCTGGATCCCATGCCATGTAACCAGCCAGGAATCCATCCTCTCAAAGGGGTAGAAAACAGAACAGACATGCTCACCACTTAGGAATAACACTATTTTCCTGATTCTGAACCCGGTCCCTTTTCCCTCCTCCCATCTTCTCACCTCTTCCCTTTCCACTGCCATCCTGATCCAGTGCCTCTTGAAATCAGCAGGCTTCCTGATACTGCTTTTAAAAGCCTTTAGTGAGGCTCAACAACATTTAAGGCTCTGCTGTTACGAGCAAACCCCACCATGTGAGGAACTTCCATCATGAGATGTGATTTGTGGGAAGGCATGGAGAAGGCCAAGGCCAGAAATGCTTGGAGAAAGGGTCTGCCATAGTGGAGTTGAACCAGGAGGTTGAACAGAATGACTAAAGTCACAGAAATCCCAGTTTAGTGAGGGAAGACATAGCCTAGCCTTGAGATGAGAGAACAAACTGACTTTGTTCCAAGAACTGCAGTTCTGCAGGAGACAAAAAAAAAAAAAAAGGTAGTACATGTCAAAATTAGAACAAAATTAGAATTAAATTAATAGTATTAATGCTAAGAAGGAGAGGGCTCCAAGTGAATCCAAAACGGTTATTGTCCTCCTACTATCCACTGCTGTGCTAAAAGCCTTTGTATTTTAGAGCCTGAAGCCAAGCTCACAAGCCTTAAGATTCATGAGATCAAAAGAAACAGAAAACTAGACAGATTTAAGAACATAACCAAACATATCTATTTACAGGTCTTATCCTGAAGGCATTGGCTGCTCTACTCAGTCTGTACACAGACAATGGTATTGATGGTGGTGCTGCTCCAACTCCCTTATGAAAATACATTCAGATGGAGACATAAACACTGACTTGTGTTTTCTATAAGTAAACTTATAGCTATCAAAACCAGACATTATTCCTCACATCCTTTATCACATTATTTCCAGATAGATGGAATGCATAATGTGAAATGCTGGTCACAGAATATGCAGCCTCTGAATCATAAAATGAGGACAGGTTTTAACTAAGTCTATTCAGTAGCTTAAGAGATTAAAAGCATTAAAAAGAGTGATTTAGAAAAAAAAAATAAGAATATGGCCGCTCCTTAGCATTTACCTTTGATTCTTGTAATTTAGAAATAAGTTAATAAGAGCAATGTCAAAAGAAAAAGTTCTAAGCGCTGTCATATCCACTGACCAATTCTGAAAGAAAAGTATCTCAATTCAACCAATTTAAACAGTTATTATTTTATATTTTTTAACTTTCTTTGCAAAAATAGAAGGTAAAACTACCACTGCCAGGTTAAATAACAAATCTACCAAGACCTCCTCTAAAAACATTGGAGAGAAAAAACCCTATGGAAGTACATAGTGAATGCAGCAGTAAAGTTTCTTTAAGTAGAATGGAAAATTGCCTATAATTGCTCTTACAAAAAACATAGCAATATGCCTATCAGGAAGTCCTCTAGACAGACAAACACCATTTATTTGTGTTTTCGATTTATTTTAAGATTCTTAGATCAGTTCCAAGTAGAATCACCTTATAAGGGAGCTCCTATGTCAATCTCTGTCCATTATTGCCAAGTTCAAGTATTCAGACATCAGTAGTCAAATGCCATTGGCTCCTAAAACAGAGTCTGCATACGTAACACCTACTCAGAAGTACCAGGGCTCTGTGGGTTGTTTGATAAATGGCAGTTTAGTGCTCTTCATTCACCCTTACAGCTGTAAAACCCTAGGGTTCAAAATATTAATGTTGACAACCAGACTAGCTAGTAACTTGTGGTTTTTTTAAACACAGAGGGCTAATGCTCTAATGAGCATATGAGTCTAGTTTTTGGCAGTCCAAGATGGTCAATAATATCCCAGAAGTTGTCAACACTGTCCAGAGCATCAGTAAGCCTTGAACCAAGAGCAACTGTTCATCACCATGTTATAAGGCCCTCTTCCATCAGTGTTTTTCCAAACAGGTACAAAGAGCATCTCTGGAACAGTACAGCTTATGCACAAAATAAATAAGATTAATAAAATAGCTGTAAATTGCATTCAGGAATAAAGTCATAACAAGATAAGAACAAAATGCCTTAGCTTCATCTGCACACTTAGCAAAGTGTGCTCAGAACAATGCATTTCTCTCATGCACAGTTTACACTTAAAGGCAATGAAGAACCTATAGAGTGCTCTCAGCTTCACTGTTTGACTCATTCTTATCTTCCAGAGGCCCCAACCTACTCCTCAGCCATCCACCCTTTCCTCATGTCATGCAGTGACAAAGGATCCAAAAGCAATCAAACTCATTTCCACAGAGATGAGGGAAGGAGCACAATTACATACTGGTTTTTCCTGCAAAGCAATCTGTCTTAATGCTTCAGCATTTTATGCACAAAATTGTGCCTCTGCTTGCAAAAGCAAACAGTCCTAGCCCAACTTTAGGCCTGCACAAGGATGCAGCCACATTCCCCACACTTGTAAACATATTCCAAAACCATCCAGCAGCCTCCCTCCCCTATGAAAATTTGCAGAAATTATCCTCCCTGTCCCATCATTGCTGCATGCAGCCTAACTTCCAAGCAAAGTTACCCCTTGAGAGCAAACACCTCCTTCTGAAAGGCCCTCCCACGTATTTCCTGTCATCAGAAAAAGAAATCCCCATGCCCTGTGAGTGTTAGTTTGTGGGTGTTAGCCGTGGGGCATGAGATCTCATAAAGCAGTTCAGGCCATTCAGGCTCTAGGCAATCCATTCTGAGCTGCACACTGCAGCAAGTTGCCGTGATAACATCACTAACATCACTTCTGCCTCCATGCCAAGACAGGACAGACACTTTCTCCCTGCAGCATCTCCCAAAATGTTTCAAAGGACAGGTCACACTTAAGAAGATCCCCAGCAGGGCTAGAACACCACTTTATCCAGTTCTACGTCAACACAGGGACAAGAACACAACTGTGAAAGTGTCAATCTGCCCAATGTGGTATTTTTCTTTATTTTACCTTATCTTAAGTGAAGCAAAATAATGTAATTTGCAGTACAGGTGTATGCTAACCTAGGTCTAAAAGGACTAAAGCCTTTTTTTTTTATTCAAATCATCCATTCTACAAAATTTGGTTTTCCACACGCTTGCAGTTCAGGTGAATTGTTTGAGCTTAGTTTCTGTGGTTTGTTCTTGACATGAAAGATACAAAATTTTAATGCTGAATGTCTAGGAAGTAATTTATATGAAACAAGTTATCCCATACTGTCTCTTCTTGTCCCACACTGAATTTTCTTGCTGCTACTCATATGAGTTAGTCTCAGCATGTTTGTCAAACATTGTCCTTTACATTAAGGCTTTGGCATGTATGATAAAGTACAAGCTCTATAAACTCATATTCACAACACAAATTTACCTTTATACCACTTAATTATATGGGACAGCAACATTAGGGTGTGTTTATCTGATGCTTTCTTAAGTTGCCAAATTGAAGCAGAAGAACATGATTTTGAACATCTGAGGACAAAGATATAAACATTAGCCCCTTTGATACAGATAGGAGGAGGCTTGTACCTACTAACTGAGCTCCTATTCAATAAGAAAAAATGTAAAATAAAGCACATAGCTCATTTTCTCAAGAAAAGAAAGACAACTGTTCCCAAGCTCAGTACCACTGATTAGCAGAATATACCCTCATTTACTGCTACTGTATAGCCTAGACATACATCAGCTCTAAGTTCCATAATTAGTGCCCTTTGTTACAAGGGTAGAGTATTACATTCACATCAGAAAGAAGGGGAGAAGGAGAGGGGTGGGGGAAGATACTGTTCCATATAAAAGAAGCTACTGTGCTTCACTGGCTCTCTGCAGAGGGGTTCTGTAGGTGGCCATTTAAACAACAAAGGAAGTTCAAGGGTTCAAAACAGATTTCTGCTCCTTAATACACAGAAATCTGCATTTTTAAACCCAGTCTCCCTGCTGTGCAATTATGTATGAATTTAAGACCAGTCATTTTCTTACAAGAGGCTGTGTTGTGCAAGTGGGAGACAAAATCAGGTCACCCAATCACAAGAAGCAAATTTTCCCCTACCAGCCACTGCACTCCTGAGAGAGACAAAGAAAAAAAGGCAGATTTTGTTACCTGCTCAGACTAGTCCAATTTCTAATCATATCCTTTGGAATTTTGAATACCTCTTCCATTTCCCTTCAGACCCAGGAACTAACATGGGAATCTAATTAAACTGTAAGTAGTATCTGTTTAAAACAAGGCACCTGTCCTTTCTGAGACTCCTGTGTCTATTTCCAATATCATTCTCTCTTACTTGCATTTGAACACTAAATTTAAAATTGCTTCTTTCCTCAGAGACATTTTATATATCCACTCAGTGTGTTCATTATGGTCAATATGCACTGAAGTTCATGCCCTTCCGAAGCAGAAAGCCTAGAGAAGAACAGGTTAGTCCCAATTGCTGTGCTTCAACCCATTCCTCACCTTAGAACATCTCAAACTGTCAGCAGAAATTCCTCCAATTTCACAGCGGCTTTGCACAGGCAAGAGAAGCCACAGCAGCAGAGCCTGACCCATAAAGAAGCCTCCTCACCCACCACCCTGTGATTAATGCTCACACACAAAGAATATGAATATTTTACAACTCTTCGAGAAAAAAAAAATTAAAACCCACAACAAAACACAAACAAAACCCTATATCCTGGTGTTGGTCCAGAATTCAGCATTAGTGAACATCTCTGAGACAAAATTTCTATTGCTAAAACTGGCTGATTTCTTATAAGCTATCACAGAGAAACCAGTAATTAGGACTAAGGCTTTTTCCAGAGAGATATGGCAAATTAAGTACATCAAGCTTAAACTATAGGACTACATCTGCCTCATTTGCTCCCAAACATTACCTTCTGCATCATCATGAATGCACATGGAAGAGCCAGCCACGGAAGAAATTACCTCCCTGACTACCCTGGAGGAGATCACTCTAAAACCATCCAGCAACAATTGCTTCCACAGGAAAGACGAGACCCAGCTCCATCAGCTTCATTTATATAGGGCACTTCTGGTCTGCCAAAAGTTCTGTTACACAGCACAAATTCAGGATGTGCTGCACTGTCTCATATAGGTTGGATGTTCCAGGACTCCCAAACAGTGTCTTATTTCCCTTATGAGCAGTCATTCTTTAGTTTCTGTATTAAAAAATGAGTACTATCAGACATTTCTATTTATTAGGTATTAAAAAAAAATACTTTGTTGACCAAATGTCAACAGTAACTATCTTTTGTTATTCAAAGCTTAATTGAAAAAGAAATTGATGCTGTACACTAGAGACTACAAAGTTAATTCTGTTTAGTTTTAACAGAGGCAATACACTGAACTAGATCAAAAAGGAAAAACAAATCAGAAAATGCTCTGATTCTTCAATATAGCTCACACTTCTAACTCTAACTCAG
Source organism: Lonchura striata (assembly GCF_050655825.1). Classification (NCBI taxonomy): domain Eukaryota; kingdom Metazoa; phylum Chordata; class Aves; order Passeriformes; family Estrildidae; genus Lonchura; species Lonchura striata. The sequence goes on along the minus strand of NC_140703.1, from coordinate 102,565,433 downwards.
TGTAGTTCAGTGCTGAAGAGTTGTGGATTAATTTGTGGTTAGTGAGTCAAGAAAGACAATCAGTCACTGGAATCACAGCATAATACCCTTTATCTGTAAATACAAAAAAGCCTGAGTTTTGCCCTTCATTTCCCTATACAATCAACTACAAATAGCCACAAAGAATGTTGAAAATAAAGTTAAAATGTGTGAATAAGTCTAATAATTTAAGATATTACTGTTTAAATATATGGATGAATAAATATTTAACCTGCAGGTATGTATCTGTGGATGTTAGACTTTATAGATAAGGCTGCCATGCTCCAACTGTATTAAAAGACCACAGTGACACAAGCTGCATGCTTTCCCTTGCTGGGGTCACAAGACTACTTTTTGTGAGAGTGAGGAAAGTAAAATGAAGGACTATTTTAAAAACAATATTTTTTAACCTGATTTACCACTTTTCTATCTGAAAGAGGCACCAGTACATGGTCTACTGAAAACAACCTTTTCCATCTATAATTTTCTTCTTAATTAATGGAGCAAATTTTTTTCTTCCTGCACAGGCAAGTTGTCATAGATTATGTTCAGAGGGAAGAGACCTCAGGTGGTCCCAGATGAGCTACTTATCATGTGTGTGACTTGTACTGAAGTGTTCTCCTGAAATGAGAGTGAACTTCAACAGCACAAGTTTAACTGCTGCTTCTTCAGCAAATGCCCCTCTAATGCTAATTGAGGGACAACTTCTCTCTAAAACCTTCATCCTCCAAGCACTTAGAAAGCCTCATTTTTCTTTGAATGCATTTTCACAGGTCAGATGCATGCATGGCACAAAGGAGGGGACTAAAAAATTAAGCTCTGTCAAACCTGTGCTAGCTTTGGGAGTGCAGCACAACATTCACCACCAGACAGAACTGGCAACATCTAGCTGTGTTTATTAATGCTGTGGTGGAGCCAACACTGCAAAAGCCAGAGGCAGGGACAGCCCAAAGGATAAGGAAAGCATCAGCTGTGCTAGATGCAGCTCAAGCAAGGAAATAGTAAAGCAAGGTGAGAAGCTGGATCCAGGCAAGTCCAGGACCCACTCAAAGCTGTTTCACATGAAGCATGTAAGTGCAAAAAGATTAGATGGAAAAATAAAAAGCAAGCCGAGCACTAACAGTTCATATGTTAAATCCTTCCAGATGGGACCCACGCACCACTGTTCTTTCTGTCTGATACTGTGTTACAAAGGACTGAAGCCACAAAACTGCTCTGAGATCACACACATGTATAGTGAACTAGATCCTCCTTGAATTCCATTTCAGCAGGTATTAAAAGGAAAGGCTTTCTCTTTCAGCTCTTGTTAGCATTTTCATCCCATTCTGGAATTTGTCTATCATTTCTATCTTTTGATTTAGAAATGTTAATAAAGATTGATGGTCTCCCTGAGGAAAAACAGGTGAGGAGATAGCACATGTTGGATTATATCATCCCAATAAATCTTCCTTTCAAAACAAACACAGCTTTCTCTTCTTGCAAAATACTGCTCTTTAAAGACTATACTTTGTTTTTTTAATAAAGAAGAAAGGCTTTCAACTGTTTAATGATTAGCAAATGATAAGGCAGCTCACCAAGATGCTTAGGCCTGTAGCTTTAGTTACTTATCAGATTAATACACATAAATGAAGGATTCTGTATTCTTCACTTACAATGGCTGAAGCTATCAGGTTTAGTGAGGGAAGGTTACAGCACTGAGCCTGAGAAATGGGGAGGATCGAGGAAGAAACAGAGGAGAAAGGAGCTCCTTGAACACACTCATAAGGATAGTGCTGTATGCAGCCTCCTTTGAGTTGTGAATGATACTGAGAAATAAAAGAGCTCCAGAAGCAGCTTATAAAAATAATTAGTAGCATGAAAAGATCTACATATGGAAAGACACTGGAGAGGTCTAATGTATTTAATTTAGATATAAGGGCACAAGAAAGAGGTACACAAAGGAATTAATAGCACAGAGAGAGAATTCCAGGATTCTTTAATTATCTGGGTTTGTAATGTAAGAACAAGTGGGTATTCAGAGAAATTAAACTAATTCCAGAGAGTTCCCAGGCAATACACAGGTAACCAGCAGAGCTGCTAGCCATGTTTCATCACTAAGGCCAAGAACTTAGGAAGAAATTTTTTAAAAATCACCCCACACACCCAGTTCAGTTAATAGTAGCCTGTGCAATGATAGCAGAGTGAACAAACAACACGTAAGAAGCTCATGCTTCAAAGGACCTGTCAAAGCCAAGCCTTCCTTCTCTATGATAAAGCTTCATGTGTGGGCATATACTACTTTTTACTACAGTCCTTCTTATACTTTGCTTGAACCATCTGGTACCAGCCATGATTTTCTGATCAAAAGTATTTTTTCTGAGTATTTGAGGATTGCCACTAGGCTCAAGGAAGAAAGAATATTCTTTTCCTCCCCTGAGCCCTCTCTCCACACTACCTCAGCCTGCAGCAGGCCACGCCTGGGATGGGAGGGAGCCTGTGCCCTTCTCTCCACCGCTACAGCAGAACACCAACATGGCCAGGTGTCGTTTCCATGGCCCTGGGATGCTCCACAGAAACATTTCATTTCCTCCCCAGCAGCGGCAAGGCTCACTACCCAAATCTGTGCTGTGTAACTACCCAAACTGGCTGTCATCCTCAGGTGTTTGAGGAGAGGATGTGCACGGACACCACTCCACTTTCCTTATCAGCTGATAAAAAGTGGACATCAGTACAAGTCCTCTGCCACTGGCCATAGCTACAGAGTCCTCCTTGAGCTGTGGAAGCAGCAAAAGATGAGTCTGTGTGCACCCAGGAGCAGCGGTCTGGGCTCATTTCCACAGCTGAGAAGAAAGCCACGTTCTCCGCAGGGAAATGGGCAGAGGAGCCAAGCCCGCACCCCATCAGCGCCCGGGGAGCGCGGGGCAGAAGCGGCACCCTCGGTACACCTCGGGCCACAAGCGTGGGACGACTTTTGCCTCCAGAGGGCAGAGAAACGGAAATGGAAAGGACGCAGCTTGCTGTGACTGCTCCGTACGCCGCTCTCTTCCCTGGGAGAGGGAGGGAGGGAGAGCCAAAGCAGCGCCGAAGTGACTGCCGAGGGCAGCCCTGCCCGCCCGGGCAGTGACCCAGCGCTGCCCGGCACCGCCCGCGGCCCCTGCGCTTCCTTCCCAGCAGCGCGGGCATGGTGGCGAGGGTTAAATACCACTCACGTGGAGGTACAAAAGGCCAGGATCATTTTATATGAGGCCAGACGGCTGGTTTGTATAATTCCAGTTTTCACAGAGCATTTTCTTTCCAGTGCGTCCCCTTAAAAAAGCTTTTCCTCGTGAGTTAATTCTCTCACTGGAGAATGCCAGTGCAACTCCAATTATCTCTGAGATAATCCAAAGCTAAATTCGCTGTCAAACCCAGACCTGGGATAAGACTTCAAGAGAAAAACTGTTATAAAAATCCTCACCATTAAATCATTTAAAGACAAGGCAGAGAATTTGTTTTGTGTCTATCCTGTTGTGGTTTTTTCCCCAAAAAAAACTTAACCACTCTATGTTTCTAGGAGTTTCCAGATAAGAACATCTGTTTTTAAATAATCTCAGCACTCCTTTGGAGTTTCTATATCTTACAATGACACAATCAGCTGCTTTTTATTAACTTATTTGTTTGTGCAACAGCATTGGTAAATGTTCATCCATTCATCACTGCACATCAAGCAACTGGGGCAGATCCAGTAGCAGGAGTGTTCAGTGCTTGCCAATTCTGGTATATCAACACTAACTAGTAGCTGAATCACACTTGCCTTGCCTGAGCAGGCATTCAGTGGAGACAAACACATACACAGTTGCTTACTGAATCCTCTTTCCTCCACATTTTAACAGCTAAGAAGTGAATTAAAAGCAGAAGGCAACAGCAAGGCATTTAAGGTGCAGCTGAATCCTCCTTCCCCTAACTACCTGTCTCCAAGACTCTTTCTGTCATGAAAAAAAAATGCCCTTTTCCAGGGATATCCCTGCAACCATGAGTACAAGAAGAAGTTGATCCATAAGGACTCTTGTAAAGAGATTTTACACTATCCTGCACAGCTTTGCAAGGCTTTGGAATACCATCCTAGGAGTTCTTGGAATTTCTCACACAGTGTGAGATAATAGTCTCTGACTGCCAAAGAGCTGAGGGGAGGGGGCACAGCAAAGCAGTCTCCTAATTTGATAACATGCTGTATGACCTTCACCTCAGCCCACTACTTGAAGCCCTTGGCACACGACTGTCCTGTCAAGAACGGATGGAGGATACTGGGCATCACTCTTCAATTCACAGGACAAAGAGCAGGAGCAATAGTGAGACTCACAGGTCCAGGGTGTGCCACAGCAGCCCTCAGGGACCAAATTTAACAGTTTCACTTCAACTATGTGTAACAAGGGAGAAAGCCCCCTTTACTGCACTCTGACTGACAAGCAATCTTCCCTGCAAGCCTTCCTAATGGCTCAGAGCAGTGGACTTGAAGCATGTCCTTTTAGAGGGTAAATGAAAAAGCATGGTCCTTGAAGCTTTTAATCATGGCACCTCAAGCTCTTAAATGCTTCAAAGACTGGATTATGGAGAGGCACATGGAAAAACCAGACAATTCCAAAGAGTCCAGTCCAATTTCTGCAGCTATATATATTCTGTAACTACCCCTTTGACAGCTATTCTTTCTGATCTGATATCTGAGTTTGACTTTTTGCAGTGAGTGGAAGTGGACAAGCTGCTCGGCAGCTGTGAAGATGCTGTGCATGATGGAGTAAGGGGGTGTTTCACTGAAAGGCAGGTCTCAATTTGTCCTACAGTGCCCAATGATCTTACAAGAAGATTGAAAGCAGTTTTGAAATATCATGACCAAAACAATATTGCTGTCCCTGCTGGACACAAAAGCCCCTTGTAATCATGCCATAAACCAAGAAGTTTTATAACAAGCCCTCTCCTCTACCAAACTGCCACTGTAAATAGAAGAATGAGATCTCTACCTCCAGTAAAATGAACAAAGCTGTAGATCTGGGTTTAAAAGGTAAAGGGGGGTATGATTACACTTTACAAGCCACCTGCAGACCCTGAGTAAACTACTATTTAATTGAATCACTCTTCTGAAATTTCCTTTAAAGAAAAAGAAAGATACTGGTTCATTATGGTTTCTTTGATCCTTTCCAACACAAGTAGCTATGTGAAACAAGTAATTTTCCTTCCCTGGGTCCTCCCCTATTTGCTTCCTGAAGTGTCAGCCTGCTCCAGGAGACTGTCCCTGCTCATGCCACAACACTGTTTATCCTGCCTATCATCTTTGTTAAAGATGAACTGTTCTGATTAAACTACTAATGAGGCAGGTCTTCTGCTATGGGTGGGTAAATCATGTCCACCAAGGCACAGCAAAGAACAACCACATCAGGACATTGCTTGTAACTTTCCCAGCCTCCACCGGCATTTTGGGAAAAGGCTTACTTCTAATACATCCTGTTCAGTCTACATCCCCTCAGAAATAACAATGAAACCTAATGTTCTCCAAAACACTTTTATGCTGGAGCATCTCTTTCTTGAGAGACTTCATACTTAAATGATCATTTAAATATTCTTCTGCATGTGCATGATATCTACACTCCCTCTACGCTTGTGAACTACAGAGGAAAAGCTAATGATAGTTTAATAATACACTAAAGTGATGGCAACAAAAGCAAAGCTACAGCTTTCCATAACATTAGATTTACTATATTAAGCTTTTAATACTGCAAGAGATTAACAGTGACAGATTCTCTTGTAGAGTAGCAAAAGCTCTTGCAATTCTTGCAACTTTCACATTAATCACATTTAAACATGCTGCTAACAGATGGACATCATGGAGTGCTAGGTCTCCCACAAGCCAGTACTAACAAAAACAAGGTCTAAGAGATCTTGTGGCTTCAACAGTTCAGAGGGATTGTATATCCAGGCACCTTGTTATTGTTTTTGTTGTATATTATCTAGGATTATTAGAAAAGCTCAAGTTAAATAGATGACAGACTTCAGCATACGTGAGCAGGAAGGGAGAGGAAGGGGGGCAGTAACAGTAAAAACAAGACCACCCACACAAAGTTCCTCTAAGTCCACATTTCACATGCATGATCATGATTTTTCCACTACACAGGGCAAGCAGCAAGTTCTGCAGTGCAGCTTTTCCTCTGACAATACTACCTGCAAAAACTTTTCCCCAAAGGCCAGCTACAAGCCCAGGTTGTGGAAAATGAGCTTCCAGGCTCAACCCTGGCTGGACAGAGAATGACAGTCTGTCCTTCCTCCCCTTTCATTAGTGCAGATGTCAGGTTCAGGTGGCCCTTTTTGACTGAAGCTGGGAGAGCACCTGAAGAAAACCAGCATTACAACTTGGCACCCAGATAGAACATAGATGTTTAATAAACTTCCCAGCACCGTTTTTTAATTAAACCAAGTCCCTAGGTAAAACCTCATTTTTACATGACTGTAATTAACCAGGACAAACTGTCTGTAATGTAAGAAAGCTCAATCTCCTCTATGAGCCAGACCTCAAAAGAAAGACTGGCAATGGTAAACTGAGCCCAAACTAAGGTTAGTCCTCCCAGAGTAAGGCCTGCAGATCTCCTCAGTTCCAGCCTGCTTGCCAAAAAGTAAGACTGGAGAATCCCACCTGGGGGCAGTGCCTTCGTATGGCACCCAAAAGCATTTGCCCGTGAAGGACAGAAGCACTCCTGATGTGGAAGGGTGTCAGCCTTGCAGATTGCCTGCTATTTACAAAACAGGCCTGTGTGCTGTTGATCTATCACCCCACAACCCAACTTGCTCTCACTGCTTGTGTGATAACTCCTCTGACAGGAAGGATGTGCTGTCACTCTGCCACAGACCTGAGAAGAGAGTGACAAAAAGCCTGCAGCAGTACCCACTTCACACTGTGACATTCACGGAACTTAAGGGACTCATCTGCACTAGAAATTTCCTCTGCTCAAGAATGAAAGACAGGCTCACCTTTGAACAGGATAGATGGCCCAAAGCTTAGAGTTCTTAAACTTGGTGATCTGAATGGCACTAACAACCTTCCCCTAAGCTGTCACGAAAAGTCAGTGGATGAATCCAGGTCCCCTAGGCAATAGCATTTTAGCCACTGGGTTCTCTTTCTCAGTTCCAGCCTGCAAAACTAAACATTCTCAGCTCACTTAGGTGGAGTTCAGCACCTGGATGGGTCTGAGTCTGCTCTACACACCTACCAACCACCAACTGATAGCAGCAGAGTGCACCTAAAAGCTGTTTGCTGTGTTTCCTTATAAACCACATTCCAGTGTCCACAAAGTGCTTGGCCAGGACCACACTGACATGGGGCTTCCAGGGAGCAGAATTCACATGATACTCACAACTGACCACCATGGTGCTAAAACATAGCACAAAAAAGGCTGTAGACATATGAAAGGAAAATTCAGGTGAGCTTCCACAAGCTCTACAAATTTGTAAAATGTTCCTGTAGTGCTATGAAGGCACAAAGTAGTGGAAATAACTCTGTATTATGTAAATGAAAATAATATTGATATATAATTCAGCATCCTCATACCCAAGGAATATGATCTGAAAGGAAAAACAGGAATTACTTTGGCACTGGAGATGTAACTCAGACAAATAAATATTGTAGTATAAACCAAAGTTTGTCTCAGTCAGCTCCAGCCTTTAATACTAGAGCACTTAATTATGCTATCCAACATTTAGCTCTAGGGCTCTGTCCATCTGGCTCACGCCACTAGAATCAAGAAGCTACAGAAGAGCAGACTGCAGCAAACAAAGTCAGTATGTGCCAACTTCTGTAGAGACATATTTAACAAGCCCAAGGCTGGACTGCCTCAAAAGGGAACAATGGCACAGGAGACACCTCTTTGTGAAAACAAATACAACACATTCCTTCAGTGCTCAGTGCATCTGCAAATGAGACTGTATATCACAGAATGACAGAATGAACTAGGTTGGAAAGACCTTTGAGATCATCACGTCCAACCTATGACCTAGACTTGCATCACTTTACTTTTCACTTACCCATCTGCTTTCCTGGAAGATTTTATTTCTTTAACTTGGCTTTTCTCCATTTTAATTTTATTGTTCAACCCTTGCTGTAATATGGTAGGGGCAGTTAATTCAAAAGCAAAGTCTTTATTCTTGCAAGTATGCAAGTACCAAACAGCAGAATTTCCACATCCCTAAGCAAGATGTATCTCATTTCTTATCACCTATTACATGCAGTAGAAGAGTTCCATCAAAAACATTACAATCTCTGAGTCCAAACTTATCTTCTATTGAGAGGAGGGAATGGGAAGAAAGCTAACTCAACCATAACATGCTTTTGGATGAAGATACAAAGTCAAAACAAGCAAAAAACAGGATACATCAATTACCTTCAATTTTTATGTATGTCATGAGAAGTGGAGTAATAAATATTTTCTCTCATTTGACCAGCTTGCTGCTAATGTGGCTGAAAATTTCTTCTTCCATTCATCAAGCTTTCCTAATCTCAGTGACCAAGATGACCTTGTTCAGTCTTTGCACTGGTCTTCTTCCGTTATCTGGATAAGCATTTCTCAGTATGTATATATATATATATATATATATATATATATATATATATATATACACATACATACATACATATACATGTGTGGTTACACAAAGTTGTTCCTTCCCTAGTGACACAGAATTTTGAGGAAGAACCTCTTCTTGTTTTTCTTCCTCATTGAGGAAAACCTATTTCAACTGTTGCTTAGAAAGGTCTGCACAAAAATGGGCACACTTATTTATTTTATGGTGACAGAACCTTTTAGTCTCACAGTCCAAGATGCTGCTTATCAGGACAGATCTAAAGCCAAACAAGACTCAGAAAGGAAATAAATAATCAGCCTGAGCTATGATATTCTGCAGTTCCCTCTTATTTTCTTTAACAAATTGCCATTCTACTGGGTTCTTAGGAAGAAGCAGATAAATGAAACATACCTTTAATCTACACTAATAATTTGTGTTAAGTTCCACTTGAACAATTTCATAAATTAATAGTCACATTATAGCTGCTGAATGTAGCCGTAACCCATTCATTCATTTACAGACACAGCACTTCTCAAATACAGGTGCTCATTTTCATATGTACCTGTAGGCGCATGATTTTATTGTTGGATCTGAGAGAGAATCGTACTCTAAATTTTGTGTGTATTGACAGAGGTCCCTAAAAACATTTACAGCACGAACTGGGTAAATACCCTAGGTCATACTTCAATCTGGGCAGTGACTCACATCAGCTAAGAGAGACCTAGAATTAGTGATAAAGCTTCAGGTGAGCCTCCTGGTCTCCCTTAGGAGGGTTTTGGCCAGAGCATAGCTTATCCAACCTCTGTCTTGGCACCAAGGCTGTATCAAGCCTGTGGCAGCTGTAACAGAGGCCTAAAAATACTGCGAAGTAATGAAGTAGTGATACTTATTTTAGAATATTAGCAGAGTAATGATTGCCTCAAAATACACTTCAGCTACAGTGCAATTTGAAAGTACAGGAACTTAAACCAGTGCTTTTAATGTACCAGGCACAATGAGTGCATTTACAACATCTATTAAAAGCAGGTTATGTTTGGGGGAGGGGGGATAATTACATCTTAGCAGGTAGTTTATTAACTGAACAAGATAGCATCACATTAAAGATAATCAATGGAGAATAAAGCACAGTTGTAAAAATTAATACTGTTCATTCACACCATGAAGGGAGTGAGGGGAGGTTGTCTATGCTATTTAGACAGAAGTAAAAGTATAGCCCCTGTGAAACCACCATGAGAAGACAAGTAAAGGACAGGATGGCACAAAATGAAAGTTATTCAAGGCATAAGTTTCAAAAAAAATAATACTGAAATTGAAAAGAAATAATGAGCAATTCTAGAGGGGAAAAAGGAATATGAACAACCAGTTTTGCAAGCAGTGGAACTAATGAAGCCTGGTTTTCTCCAGCTTTTATGTCATGCAAAGACTGACTGTCACATTGAAGTAAATGTGAGTTCCAAGTGGAGAAGCACCTTTTTTTATTAGATTGGAACATTTATATGGGATTCCTTCCCCAGTGGATTTTCTAGTTTCTAATGAATGACAAGACCTTCCTCCAAATGCAGTAGGAATAATCTGTCCACTCCTTTACCTGACAGCCTCTTTTATGATTTCTACATTGTGTCAATGTAGCTGAAATTGTATCTGAGTAACAAATATAAAATTCTTGAATGGCTGTTGCAAGATACCCAGGCACACCCACCTCCTATACCACTTCCCCTGCTATACACACAGAATGTGCTATTCCTTCGTACTTCCTTTGGTTAAGGCTAAAAAGAGTGCAGCCAGGATAAACCAAGTTATGGGGAAAATCTGTCTTTGGTATGTTATCCGTGTGCAAGGCCTCAGGCAATTTTCTGCAGAGACCAAGACCTCAGGTTCTTGCAGCAATACTTCTCGCAGGGAACAGTCAACACAAGAGGGGAGATGAGATCTCCCCAGTGTGCTGAGATAGGAGCCTCTGTGATGATTTTAGCTACTGGGGTAGAGGAGGGCCAGAGGAGCTGAGTTTAGTACAGCCTGAAGCAGAAGAACCAGTCAGAAGCAGGTTTGGATAAGAATGAGAAAGTCATCCACCCCCAAAAAATAAAAGAAAGAAAAAAAGCTTGCATTAAAAATTTGAGCTGTGCAGAGAGCTATGCAGTTTCCAGGGTTGAGGCTGGGCATGTGAAAGTCAGTGGTCAATCCATGATATATGATTTATTTTCTTAGAAATTAATTAAGATACATCTCTTGACTCTCCTCCGCCTGTAAACAACACTTAACCAAAAGCCACTTCACCCAAGAAAAGACCATGCCTATGACAAGAATTCTCTCTCTTTTTCCTTCAGGTAAATAAACTTTACAGGGAGAAAAAAATGGAACTGGGTAGTATCCATTCTCTGGACTCACTCTGATTTGCATGGTAAGTATTAAATCATAATTAATATTTTGTTTAACTTAAAATTAAATCACTCCTTATCATAGATCACTAGATCACTAAGTACTGGATGCAGTGAAACATGTATAGCAACTTTAAAAGGTTTGCCTCTGAGCATCACAGTGAGTTACTGCTGCCTATCTTGAGTTTCATCATCCAGAAGATCTGATTTCAGCAATTATGGACATGGCTTCTGAAGAGAACAACGCTTGGCAATGCCTTTTTGGGAAAGAAAAAAAAGAAAAAATCAGGCAAAATTAAGCATGCACAGGGAGCCTAGTTTTGCCTTTAAAGCAATCCAAAGCCTCTGGACACACCGGGATTTTTCAGTGCACCTTACATATTCTGCTCCTAAGAATGACCCAATTCTGTAGCCACTGATACATCTTCAAGAAGGATTAGCAGTTTTTCCCCCCCAGCTCACCCTCTGTCCAGGTCAACTTAAAAGTCTGTTCAAACATTGTCAAGATAACAAAAAACACTATAAGAAGGCAGGGGAAAAAGCTGTGGAGGCCTGAAGACTGTGCATTTTTATAGCACAAACACATGCTCATTCCCCTTAATCACACACACACAATTGCAAGGCATCTCCTCCAAACTTTCTCAGGCACTCGGTCTGCGTGGCTGTAGTTCAAAGTCCAACTGCCTTGGCAGCTGAAAAGAAAGAGAAAACCATGGTGGCTTTGTAAGAACTACAGTGATCTTATTAAAAAAAAAGTATGTCATTCTCTGCTGGGACTTAACACGGCAGTGCCACGCAGCACTCATTGAATTGAGCAGCATTTCAAGCACACAGCTCCTGGTATAATAAGACTACAGGCTTAATTAGGTTCCTATCAGTATTGCTTTTTTCCTGCCTTCAGCCAAGAAGGTATAAGAAAAGATTGTCCAATACAGATACTGCAATTTAAAGTCTCAAGTTAAGAACACAGTGGGTGTATATCTACTATAAAATCTACCCTAAAAACATGCCAGTTGTTAAACTAAGCAGTGCATTAGAAGCAGTTAAATATAATGAGAATGTAAATGGAAAGTATTCTAGGGAGATATTTCAGCTAAAAACAGCATACACCCTATGCTATCTTTTATTTTAATCATGCTTTAAGCCCTGCCTTTTTGAACTTTTTATAAATTCTGCTATCTCCCTTTGCAGTTACTTACATACTGGTATATAAATTCAAAGACGAGAAGCAATTAGGAATGAAGCGAAGACTCCCTCTCTTGATGCTAATACATCAAAGGAAGTGAAAAAAACTTCCCCCTTCATACACACTGGGTAACACAGAGAGTTTCTGCTCTTCACAGCCTAATAGCTCAAGTAGCTCCAATCAAGAGTCTGATGTCAGCCTCTGATTACATGGAGATGCCAAGCGATTGGAAAGAGCAGCTTTTGAGAAATCCCAGCTCTCTGACTCCGGCGACCACGCAACCCTGCAACAATGCATTTCAAACACACACGTGTATTACTCACATCAGCTGGTCCTACTTTTTCCCCACTTTGGAGATCATAACATTGCTATTAAGAGTTCCCTGGGGGTATCTGCTTGATTTAGGTACAACATGTATGAAGGAAATGTGTCAGATCAGGGGCGTTTTTAAACAGCTGTCGCTCCCCTGCACCCGATCTCTTTTGCTGTCCAGTTTGAAGAGAGGAAGAGCAAGATGCTGCCTTTAAACAGACACACTTCAGAAGTCTGCTTTTGCCTAAATGGAGAAGGAGAGGCTAGGACTGGCTCATAGCTGGGATCAGTAAGGACTGCTCCCATTCTTTTTCTGCACCTTTGCACATCTCTGCCAGATCAGCCTAATCTGATCCTCTGAACTGAAGCCTCAGAACAGGTAAACCTACATAAGAAATGCTCACAAAACCTGATTCTGCTGACCCAGAGCAGCAGTTGAGTGGCACCCTGAAATTGGGTATTTATATTTCCTTCCTTCAAGTCCTTTCCACAAGTCCTTCCCTCAGTCCAAGGACATTTGAGAATTGTGCAAGAGTTTTTTGGAAACACTCCAGGCCCTTCATCTTTCAAAAAGGAAAACGAACGTCTCTTATGCTTCTGAATCAACAGGTGAATGACCTCCCTGTATCCTAAGCACGTTACCAGAGTCCATTTATTTCTTAATCACCATATGTCCCCAGAATGAGCAGGGAAACTAACCAAAAGTAGGAATGACTCCATTGATTACACTGGCACAGTCATCTTATGTTTCTGCATGAACACAAACATTATGCCATTAAGGTTTTTAAATAGAAGCATGAAGTTTTAAAGGGGCTGTAAGAAGAATTTCTGTTAAACCATTAGATCCACAGTAAGTTCATGTCTCTCACAGGTCAGGTTCTATTTTCTCTGCAGTTTTGCTCCTGTCTAAAGGAGACCTTATTGGTCTTAAAGGAGCTGAAACATTTCCAGCAGAATTTCTAATAAACCCACTGGAGACTCTTGCTTGGCTCTTGAGCATGAGCCAGAAAGAAGCTGCACTAACTACTACAATATTACAGTAGCTGTGTAGCTGCAGTGAGGTGGAAATCAAGCACTGAATGTTTTTTGATATGTTTTTTTTAACTGGCAGGCTCTCTATCTAGCAACAAAATCCCCAAACATTCAAACCTGGTACATTAGCTTAAGTACTATTTGTGGAATGACAAGCAAGGAGCTGTAGAACAGACATGCTTTCTGAGCTACACCACTGGAAGACCAAGTAAATGACATTCAGCAAAACTCTAGAAGATTTACACTTGTATAACAGGGAATGGCTTTGGAGAAAAACCTCTGCTTTCCCTCTTCATCTGTTCCCTCTTCATCTTCAGGCTGTGCCAGACGAAGTCTAGTGAGTCTACCTGAGCACTGAGCTCTCAGAGCCTTTCCACTGAGCATCTCACTGGCCTTGGCAGGACAAAGGATTTTATACACTGCTTTTATCTGCAAAGAGACCAGAGTTTGCATTCCACAAGCTAACAGGACTGAAAGTGGCAACCCCAGCTTTCAGAAAGTTACATCCCTGCCAAAGCCACCTGACAAATTTCATCCCATTACCTTCTATCAGATCCTAAATGCATGAGAAAAAACTACCTCAAGGAAAGCCTCTGAATGGCTGTATTCCTGTGTTAAAAGTCTTCTATCACCAAGCTGTAAACAAAGATAAGGCATTTTTCTGCTAAATGACAGTACTCTAGCTAATGGTGCTCTAGTAACGTTAAGGTAAAGTGGGGAAGGGGTCTTTAAGTGAACAGGTTTTTCTTCCTCTGTCCCTTTGTTGTTCTGACAGCAGTAAAGGTAAGAAGGAAAGCCCATGCTTTGGCCTCCCTCTCCTTTCCACTCTGCTAATGTGCCATCGATCCTCTGCATTTAGAAGAAACCATGCACTGAGGAAATTCTCCAACATTCCCGCACCCACAGCTTGGGTGATTTGCATTCACGGGCAAACTACAGGCAAGTGTACCAGAGAGGTGAGTTCTGGAACACAAACGAGTACACAGTGACCAGCACGACACCAAGAAACCAAACCAGGCAAGCAAAGCCAGAAGCCTTTCTCCTTTTCCAAAACGACAAGTGATGAGGTTGTGTCATTCCATTCAGGCAGGTAAAGTAAACAAAACTGAAAGTGATGGATTACTACAGCAAGTGTACAGCTGCTTTTCTTTGGAAGTTTTATTCAGCACCCAACAAAGACTTGCCAATTAATATCATTTCAGTGAACAAAGGGAGCTCTGAATACATCCTCTTGCTTCATGTCCCCCAGGGTACATTAGTGTGCCTCTCTAAAAGTGTGACTACCCTCACACTTAGATGGGCTCACTAACTATAAAGGACAATAATGCAAAGTTAAAGGAAGCTAGGAATCTCTTCTATTTTGTCTCCAGCAGTATCTGAGATATTTTTTGTGTAAATGTATCCAACCCATGGAGATCTACAGCTGCACCTCAGTACCACAGAAAATCCATACCATGAAAATTGCACTTTGAATCTCAAGGCTCTTGAGAAGCTGAGATAAAGTGGAACACTTATCTTCACAACATGGATGTTTTTTTCTTTCAAGATGCATCTACTCTTAAGGTCTTATGTACCTCCCTGAAGATCTCTGCAAGGATGTTCATCAATCCTAATCCTGGGATGGCCTTACAATGCAACTCAGTTCTCAGAGGGAAGCATGACAATTTCTTGATAATATTTCAACAGCAATTGAGACTTCAGCACATTAAGTCAAGGAGGAGAAGGTGCATTTTCTGATGAGCTTTGGGTCCAAAATATGTTTTGTAAAAATAGTAGGATTGTGGTAGAAAATACAGGAAAACCTTATAAGGGATTAAAAATTTCCCTGCAGTGCCCAAAACCCAAACAGAAAAGCATTATACCAGTGTGGTTAAAACCACACTAGCAAAAACCCCAAACCAAAAAAAATCAAAACAAAACCACCTAAAAAGCACAATGAAAGAGACTAAAAGCAAGAGTGAAACTTGCTGGGCTGTTCTCAGTAACCAACTTCAATCAAACAGAAAAAAATAATGCAGAGTCTAAAGTTTTAAAGAATCAGTTCAGAGCTGTTTTTTATCTCAATACTGACACTTCAGGAAAAAAGAAAATCCTATAGAGGAGCTCAGTGTAGAGATTCAGGGGCCTCTGAAGAGCAGAGTAGCACAGGAGATCCCCACACTTTGAAGCAGCTGCATCACTGTTATATAGCAAAATCAGGAATGAAGCAATGAAGATACAGCAGGCAACTTCTGGAAACCATACAGCTTTTAGAAAGATTAGCTACTGGTAACACATTGATGCTCTTGAAAAAAAGCCTGGAATGTGTGGAATTCTCTGGGATGCCAGGGTGCAAAAGGGATCTCATTAGCTAGGGCTTTCAAAATCTGCTGCCTGGTTGTTGCCTATTATTCAGAAAGCAAGATGGCTTACATCATCAGTTTCTGTAAAGTACAATATTCCACTTAAACTGCCAGATCTCTAGTCCCCCAGACTGAGAAATCATCTTTGCAAACAACCATTGAGGCATTGAGTCCCAAGTTTACACACTAGTCCAGCACTTCTGTGTTTCCATATTACCAAGATAATCAAGCACCTAATAATAAAATTGGGCAGTACCACACTGCTCAGTTCTCTTGCTGCCAACAAGAAAGCTCTAAGCAACACCCAGACTGACAACAATCATGTTATTCCCACATGGTTCTGCTTTAGAAACAGACCCTGGAACAACTGCTCATGATGAAAAGCAGTGGAGAGGCAGAAGGGCAAAGTAGTTAGAGCAGGAAAGCACTTCTCACTGTTGTTTCTCTTACATTCAGAGGATGGGAAAGGATTCATATTTGCAAGATGCTGGCTGGCCAGAGGCTTGAAAGATGAAAGGATAAGCATCATCTGGGGAGGCAGAGGTGAGGGACCTTGAGTTTTTGAAGATGACCTGCTTGTAACTGCCCAGAATCCATCCTTTATTGTGCCTAACAAAGTTTTCCAATCACACTGAAGAGTAACAAAAACAAAGGGCAACACATAGGTAAATACCTTTACTAGTAGCTTAGTAGAGGACTTTAAATACTTTTTTTAAAGCAGAGTATACACATAGTTGCAAATGTTCACCATTGCAACAGCAACAAAGCTGAAAATGTTAAGTCCTCATGAAAATTACAGCAGATAAGCATTACTGGGAAAATGCCAGTTTTAATTAATTTTAATTCTTTGTTACTATTCCCTGAATCCAACATAGATATTTTAATGTAACGATAGATAATTTTCAGTATAATATAAAATATTATTATGTTATTTTCAAGATAACTCCTTTCCTGCTCCCCTTCCCCCGGTATCATCTCTGCAATTGCCAAGGAATGGTATTCTGGGCAAGGAATGCCCCTCTAACCACTGGCTCCAATAGCTCTTGAGATGGCATTAGCCCATAATTTCCTTTTCCGAATGCAGCCTGAGCATTCACAGGGAAATCTCGGAATGCAGCTGGCTTATGAGGCCTGGAGAAAAAGGTCTTCCATTGTCACAGCTCAGTATCTGGGGTGTGTCCAGTAGCATTATTCTCAAATCACTGTGCTGCATCTGAAGTCACAATATGAAGAATGTCTCACTGTGGCAAGACAGGCTAGTAGTTTTAAACTGAATACTTGAAAAACTTGTGGTTGGGCTGCACTGTCCTGGTGTTAACATCCCAGTACATGGTGTCTCAGTCAATGCACCAATAAGCCCAGCCCCTCCAGACTCATCATATGCAATAAATTCAATGCAGCCATCACAGTCATGCCATGGGTGGGGGGGCTGCATGCCTGTCACCAGCTTGTTCCTTGTGGTTATGAGTCCAAACCTCCAGCCAGTTCTGAATTATTCTTAGATGTGTCATTTGGGCTGGACAGCCAAAAGACAGCCCTGAGGCCATCCCATAATTTCCATGCTCACCACAGGAGATTGAAGTCAGTATGCCTTAATGGGATGCCGATTAGATCCTGGGCAGATCTGTGACCACCTGTGATTGCTCTCTTGGTTTCAAAAAAAACTACTGGGTGTAGTAACTTGAGTGTAATACTTTCAGGAGTGAATTATGTAGGCACTTCATGCATAAAACAAACATTAGCATAGTCTTGCTGAAAGTAATAATGAAGGAGGAGGCGTGAGCCCAGAGAGGAGAAAGCACTCTATCATTATACACTACAGGGAAGATGGGCAGCTTCCTGCAGGCAGTTTTATCTGTCCCTTGGGAACAGTGAGCGGTCCGGAGGCCAAAGGGAGGTATTGCTGTGGGTGTGTGTGGATTCTGGGGGAATGTGAGGAGATAATGTGTAGAGTGGTGCTGTTCAGCTCTGGGTCTCAGCTGAGATGTTCAGACGCAGCACTGTGTAAATGCAGCTCTGCTGATCCAACACTGGAGGGGGAATAAAAGCAGCCAGAAGAGGCAAGGAAGTTGACTGTTCATGTACACTGGATTGTATCGAGGCTTTCACCTTTAGGGAAGATGTGGGACACTGCTGCATGGAGAGAAGTGATGAGGACAGGGAGGTGTGCTTTGAGCAGCTGTACAGCTGCAGGCAAGACACACACCTACTGGAGGATGGGTGGGGGCAAAACCCAGCGTTGTGGAGGATCCCACAGACCTAGAGACATCTGCAGATCTATCAGTGGCACTGTGCTGCATACAAGAGGAAGGAGGAACAGCTGGCAAACACAGGGAAGATCATGCCCAAAAATTTCTCCTCTCAAAGGGAGAAGGATTTAAAAGAAAACCAAACACTAAAAAAATTTATCATCACAGGGATAAAGCCAGACTCTCTAATTAAGCAGATGACATAACTGTGCTGTAATATCAAGATTTTTCTCTGTGATTTGCAAACAAGCTGCACTTGCACAATCCAGAAAGAAAAAAGCCATACAGATTAGAACAGCCAAGCTCTGCTCTCACTTACTTTAGTATATACCCACACTTACTCAGCTCAAAAGACCTACAGATGAGAATGTGATACGAGGAGTTTCATTTCCTCAGACAGTTCCCTCACTAGCCAAGCCAAGCCTCCTTCTCACTGCAGTTTCCAATCACAGCCCAGCACTCTGCTCTGATTACACACTCATCCTGAAACCACAAAAAATCTCCCTCAGTCTCATCTATGGCTGATGTATATTAATACATCACCAGCAAAGTCACTGTACAGATGCTGAGTATGCAGCTTAAATACCGTTGAACACTTAAGGCTTGATTCTGTTAATCAGGACAGCTTCATTGATACTACAAGAGTTACATATATTCCACGATGCTCCAAAGGGGAGGAAATCCAAAGCACAATTTTTTAAATGGCATATTTATGGAAAGCACCTAGAAGAAGGTATGGTCTTGTTTGCCCTGGTGTAAATTCACTTTGCTCTACTTAGTGGAGCTACTCAGGATTTAGAGGGGTACAGCAGAAGGCAAAAATTAAGCCAAATTCTCCTTTCAAGCCACTGCTTTTCTTTAAACAGACACTGAAAGGTCAGAACCAATACCAATCTCTGCTACTCCATACTTCCAACCCACAGCCCTATCTATCAGAAAAACCATGTATCCACAAGTGCTCGGGAACCGAATGCACCAGTGAGAGTACAAAATCATTACACTGCTATGAACACGAGCCATATTCAGCAGAAATCAGCAGCTGTTAGGACTACAGAGCTTTTCACTGCTTTTATAGTTTGGGTGGATAAGAAACAGGATTCAAGCACTGCTCATAACACAAGTTCTATATTGCCTTGATCTTTATCCTCCTCCCGCTCCTCCACCCTCCCCTCTTCGCTCTTCAGGGCCACTCTTTAAACAGAAAGAAGTCATTAGCCAAACTTTCCTCATTTTATGGCCCCGACTGTTAGGTAACGACGAAGCAGTTTTATTATTTCTACTTGAGAGCGTTCGATCGGGAATTCAGAGACACTACTAAGGGGAAGATATCTGTCGGGGAAGGGGGACAGGCTGGCAAAGGGAGGAAACCCAAATATGTCCGAGTGCGGCGGATCATCTCCATCAGCCCCGGCGCCCAGCTGACAGACCTCGTCCCACTCCCTGGCCAAACCCTTGGCTGCAGAAGATGCGTCCCGAGAGCCCCGCCAGCCAGCTCCTTACGTAAGGCACAAACCACTGACATCATCCCTCCCGCCGGCATCGCCGCGGCGCCCAGCGGCGCCCGCAGACCCGACCCGCGCCCGCCCGTTCCTTCCCACTCTGCTGCCCCGCCAGGGCTCCTTTCCCACCGACTCTGCCCCCAAACTTTGCACGGCAGGTTGCCAGGGTTTGGCTTTCCCCGCCGGGTGCCCCGCGCTGCGGTGCGCCCCATCCATCCCGCGGTACGCCCCATCCATCCCGCGGCGCTCCCATCCATCCCGCATTCCGTGGTACTTACGCACTGCCTCCTGCTTGGGGTCGAGGCCGCGCACGGCTCCCTGGAGCCCGGCGATGCGGCCGTGCAGCGCCCGTACGCGGCGGTGGGTACCCTGGATGTCAGCCTCGACCTCCTGGAAAAGGGTGCAGGCGTGCCGGGCCACGTCGGAGAGCTGTCGGAGGATCCGCGACAGGGCTACGTTGCTGACCGAGCAGAGGTCCAGCACCATCAGCACCGCTGCCGCCTCCTTCTCCCCGCCGCCAGCCGCCTCGGCGCCCTCGCTCGCCGTTCCCGGCTCCTCCGGCGGCGGGTCCCGCGGCGGCGGCGGCGGCTCCGCGCCCCAGCTCTCCTCCAGCACGGAGGCGGCGGGCTGCCGCCGGCACAGCCGCTGCGGCTCCACGGTCCGCTTGGCGAAGGGCATGGCCGAGCCCTCGGCCGGAGCTCTCCTGGGCTCCCGCGGGCACTAGCGGGGATCGCTCTCCTCCTCCTCCTCCTCCTCGTCCTTCTCCTCCTGGCCGCCGCCGCTCCTCGCCCACCGCCGTCACTCGCGGGCGGCCGCCGGCGGGCGGCTCATCGCCTCGCTCCCTCCCTGCGCGGGGCTCCTGGGCTGCGGAGCATCCGCCGCTGCCGCCGCGGGGAGCCGGGGCACATCCGCGCCGCTCGCTCGCTCGCTCGCTCTCACGCCGTCCCGCTCCGGCGGCGGGTGTGAAGGGGCGGCCCGAAAACCCGGAGAGAGGAATCCCGCGGCCGCGAGGAGGAGCGAGCCGCCGAGCCTCCCGCCGGGGGAGCGGCGGGGCGGGGACGGTGCCGAGCGCCGCCGCCGCGGGGAGGCGCTGCGGGGCGGCCGCGGGCCCGGTGCGCGGCGGCGGAGGCGGCGGCGGCCCCTGCCGGGCGGGCCCGCGGCTCCGGGCAGACCCGGCCCCGAGCGCCCGGCCCGGCCCCGAGCCCCGGGGAACAGCGCTCAGTGCGCGGAAGGAAGAAGCTCCGAGGGGCAGAAGGGAGCCCGACTCAGCAGGGCCCCACTGCTGCGGGAGGGCGGTGCCCGCCCGCTGGTGGCACCTCCTGGGGCGCCGCGGAGGTTGTTGCGCTCCTGGAGTCAGGTGCATGCGCTCGGGCAGCAGCTTCTTAGGAGGTGTCAGGGAAAGCTGTGTTCCCGTCAGACGAGGAGCACTGCTTCTGACGCAACACAGCTCAGCTTGCGTGCACGCACTTCTGAAAGGTGAACGTGCCTAAGAAACAGGCGTGAAATCCGAACACAAACTCTAAATGATTGGTAGTAAATTCCTTTGAAAGAGGTACAGTAAAAGGAGATCCAGGCAGATGCAAATGCAGGCATTCCAGTTTGGAAGCAGCAGCTTGTTTGCCCACTTGAGCTTAACTTGTCATCCTTCCACTTGAGTGTTGTGGTACAGCCTGTCATTACATGACCACATAGAGGCAGCTTTTAATTACCTCTGGTCAAATAGCCTGAGTTGCAGAAAGCATCGCTGCCAGCCTGGTGATACATATACTCCACGTTCTGCAGACGCAACAACCCACTCCTGGGACAAGCTTAGAGGGGGGATGCAGCTGCTTTAACAGAGATCAGAGCTGATGAACTTTGCTGGCCCTGCTGCTGGCTTTTAGCATGGATCATTCATGTGCCTTCTTCACGCTTTGCCTTTAGAAGGAGGAACACAACATGACAAAAAGTCAGCTCAGATATTTAGCTGATGTTTCTGACTTGGCTTGAAATGGGTCCCAGCCCTATGTTTGGGCAAGGAGGAAGGCACAGAGCCTGTCCAAATCTCAGCACCACTTGCCCACAATTCCTGGGGGGGGCTTGAAATTCAGGTGTGACCCAGTGGAAGCAAGCAGGGACATGAGTGCTGTCAGAGGTCATGGGGCAATGCTCAAGCAGTACTAAAACTATTTATTGGACCCAAGATGAGCCACTACTAAAATCACTGGAGTATTTGTACCCCATATTAATGAGTTTCCTCTGCAGCTGGGAGGCTTTTAGCTCTTGTAATGAAGCATGGACTGTACTCCTCTTCCTAGCTGGGGGAGTCATGATATGTTATTTATAAACCACTGAAAGGTATTTTAATATTTCACTTGAGATTCATAAAGCAGGGGAGAACTGTTAAGTTTTAGTGTTTCAGAAAGAGCAGCAGCCACCCAAACTGATGTGGGATCACAAGAAAATGACCAGGAAACAGCAGTATAGAATTACCAGGCAGGAGCAGGAGATACCTCTGAGGAAATCAGCTCATTTGGCCTCTCTCTTAGGAACATGATAAGCCAGTGAATTGAGTCATAGGTAACAGGTAAAAGCTGCAAGGGGTAGGATTTTAGATTGCACTTTACCACAGCCTCCCAATTGCACCTACTCTCTGATTAGCTTAGACAGGACAAGAGCTGTGCAGCTCTCTTCCTTCCCTTGAAAACAGCACCTTGGTTCTGGCAGTATATCCCTAATCAACCTCATCAAAGCTACCAGAAGTCAGTTCTTCTTCTTCATTTACTTTTCCCACTCTGTTATTACTACTTCACATTACATAGATTCCATGGTCTCTTTTTTTTATCCCACGTTTGGAAAAGTACAGCTTACCTTAGGGAAAAGTACGGCTTACCTTAGGGACCCTACTAGTCTGATGACAGTTGTGTGACTTGAGTACACAGCACCAAACCACACAGGAATGAATCTGTTTAAAGGGGGAAGGTTCTGCCAAGTCTACGCATCTTCACCATAAGGAGCATGTTTTCATGCTCAAGGGGCACTGGCACATTCTACCAGGCAGGTGGAGATACCGTGTCACTTTCCTCTGGTCAGAACACAGCTCCTATCTTTGCAGGTGCTGAGGAGTCAAGTTGTGGTTTTTTATCAGTAATATTGTGTGGTGCAAACCCAAATTCAGTAGCTTCTCAGCTGCCCCCAGGGTTGCTCTTGGTACATCTGTTCAATAGCAGATGTAGTAAGAGGCGAGCAGTCCAAAATGTTAACCTCAGACTCACCCAATGGGACTTGGGAGTCTCTTACAGCAAAAGGAGAGGAAAAAACCTTCCATGGGGGATTTTGAATGTTGTCTCAGTTCCGAAGTGCCCCTCAGAGGTGCCAATGCCTCTGCACTGACTGGAGGCTTCTCTTAGCTGGAGTTAACCTCAAGACCCAGAGTATTTCATTTGTGAACACATCAGCCTGGCCCAACCAGCTGCATCACTAGATTTCAAGAAGCACTTGCTGACCTCAGAGATTGAGACATGTCAGAAAGAATATGAATCGTGAACAGAGATAAATAGGTGTATATTCTCTGTATTTATATATGTATTTATTTATGGCAGGAAAAAAAGTCATGTTGAACAGTACTGCTTTCTTGCATGTGCACGAGCTGTACTCACTGTGTTAGTTGCTGTACATTTAGGTTGGGATGCTGTTGGGATGGCATTGGCTTTCACCCACATCAATGAAAGGCAATGGTTTGCTTTCAAACATATACAATGTGGGAGTGAAAGAGTGGGCTAACAGAGTAAAAGAAAGGTCCTGCTTGATCTCTCACTGGTGCTGCTGGGGGTAGCAAGCACCTGGTCATAGCCCACAGCAACTGTTGTGCAGCTTCCCAGCCCCTTCCCAGCCCCTGCCCCTGTGCTCATCCCTGGCTCACAGTGGCTGCTGGTAGCCTGGCTGGGGTGTGACTTCACTGCAGCACCAGCCAGGGAGTATTCCTGCCCCTGGAGACAGAGGGCAGAGCCATTGGCAGATAAGAAGGGATCTGTTTTCCTGCTGCAGCATGCTACAGGAAGCAGGGAGGTGGGATTAGGCAATCTCATCCAGTTTGGCAGGGCTCCTCTGGCTTGCTCCAGCGTCTCTTGTTCTGCAGTGCCAGAAAGGGAGGAGAGGCTGATGAGTGCTGTAGGCTATTGTCATTTCCTCCTCTTTCCACAGCTGTCAGGAAGGTGCCTTTAGGCATCATATTAATGAAGTTGTGGCCTTTTGGCCATAATGTGGAATCTGTCATCGTTGATGCTAGCCCACCCTAAATATATCACCTATTTATTCTCAGCAAAGATGTCACAGGCAAAGCATTCCCAATCCTGTACCCACTTAGGCTAGCAAAACTATCATTTTTTGGAAATCCCTTCAATATTCAGCTGCCATTCTGTGCTTAGACCCAACAGTGACATTCCTTGAATAAGGAATAATATGGAATAAGGCCACATTAAATGTAAAAAGCCATAAGGCAGGAAAGTAGCAGTCAGAGCAGTTCCCTATGAGTTTGAACCTCCTCATTTAGGACTCTCAGTCCTGCCAGTTTGTTTCAGCAGGTAAAAGTTAAAACAATTTCCTAAATGTGGGACATTAAGATTTTACTGTGAAATACCTTTCCTGAAGAGGATCTCTAATTCTGAGTGACTTAGTAAGGCTGGTAATTCAAAATTTTATGGTATGTCCAGGACACAGAGATGACTTTATCCTTCAGTGAAGGCCATACTGCTGATGTACTAAAACACATATCTTCTTACTTTTGGTTCCTGTTTCCCTAAAACTTTATTGGTGCAAACAGCTATACAAATGGAGGCAGCATGCGAGAGAGCACAAATCTTTTCCAGGGGTTGCTATATGAATATGAATGGACAGTGGTGTTCTATAGGTAGGAGTATTGCCTGTTCATCCTTGTTCCTCTCACAATACTCACAAAATCATTGATGCTGCCAGTTTCCCATCACTAATAAAGCTGTGCAGTCTGAATTTTCTCTTGTTCTCTGGGTCAGGGCACCCTTTTCCCTTATTTTTTCCTTCTTTGAGATGAAGAATTCTACTGTCCTCAGTAGAGCTGCTTCCTAATCTTTCTCACACCTCCAGCTGAGGACACGTACAAGCATTAGAATGGTGAGTGTTTCTCTGCATTAATCTCTCTTCTGTCCAACTGCATTTCCCGAGGCACTCACATGCTGTCACCAGCTTACACTGATCCAGCCCACTACTGCTCTCTCTGGTAGTTGTTAATATTTGTATTGCCATAAACCTTTTCACCCTTGAACTATGAGCCCACTGATGTAGTCATTGGTTTAAGTGGGGAAAATACAGGGCCTGCAGGAGTCCTTGTACCTGTAGGAAAGGGAATTAGTGGACTCTGCATGGTGCTGCAAAACAGAATTGAATGCATTCAAACTAACTTCCTTTCTCCAAAGTCTCCTAATTATAGTTGTTATAGAGTTTACTTGTAATCAGAGTAGGGATGATATTTCAAACTGAAGAGTGATTATTAAATTGACACTTCCCTTAAAATGTGCCTGAAGTCAAGACTGACATGCTAATTGAATTTTATTAGCAAGAAATGTCTGTTTTAATAGCAGATCTTCCTAATCTCTCTATCAAGTTTATGCTAAGTGCACACCTATTCAATGTTTTCCATCATCTCTACCTAGTACTGCTAGTCAAAAAAAAAAAAAAAAGGCTCATTGGAGCATCCCCCTGAGCAGCAAATGCTATAATTTCCTTTGATATCAATATTAGTTTCACATTCATATAATCCCATTGACTGCAAGCACAAAAACATGTCAAGGAAGAAAAATACCAAAGCCATTTAAGCCTTTAAAAATAATAGTGGTTAAGAATGTGCAATAAATTCAAGACCAAATAAAAATGATGCTGAGTATTGCTGGCAAATTTCAGTGTCTCCTAAAACACATTAAACATTTCCAACAGCTCTAGTATGACAGGTATAAGTATCTCCACCATTATCCTAGAGAATACTGATGCTCATTTTGCCATCTCAGAAGAAAGGAATTGTGTGGAGGACAGGTGGGATAGCTTTCCTAGACTCCGTATCAGAGCACAACACAGCAGAGTAACTGCAATCCTGGAGCAGCATTCAGCTCCAAGCTGGACTTCAGGGAAACAAGATTCTACCATGTGGGCTGTGCCACTCTGTGTTGGGAAAGGGCAGGCGGGTGCTTCTTCAGAAGACAAAGCTCTCAAACTGCAGTCAGGCTCTGTTGTAGGTAGGAAAACTCTGTTGAGGCAACATCACCAGCAACCTTAGCTGGAGTGCCAAGACACCTGATTCCAGCCTGTGCAGAAAACTGGTTAATTCAATTTCTACAGTCCCAAGCAGGAACAATTCACAATGATAAAAAGTTAACACAGGTGGTTATATCTTAATGAAACACAGTAAAAGGAGAAGCAGACAATAATAAGTATGTTCCTTACAAAGAAATATAATCCCTTCTAGGGAAACAGAAGGGAAAAAGATGCTTTACTTCCAGTGTGAGCTCCATCCACCCTCTTCTTTGCTCTGACTTCTTAATTGCACTTGATTTGATAGCAGTGGGGGTTTAACCTACGTTGTGGGTATTTTCACTGTTGTCTTTAATTTCGCCTGCTGGCATCAGGCAGTTTGTGCACATCAAGCCAAGTCTGCTGTCTTGATTCAGGACTCATATGACCTCAGCTGACACTTTGCCTGTATCAGAACAGTGGGAGTACATTTGTGTAGAGAAAAGAAGATTTATTGGGAACAGAATGTGAAAACCCCATCATCCACAGACGAGCTTTTATCCAGTATTAACAACACGCGTTTTTACACATTCCAAAATAATTTGGCACATGCAGTTTGCATGCTGAACATGTCCTAACTCTCTGTCATACAGTCTAAATGTGAAAGTAATTTAAAGTTTCTGTATTCTGGAGCCAATCTAGCTTACAGTTCATGTCACCAAGTCAAGGGCAGTAAAATGTCACTTCCCCTTATGCTCATGATGAAGAGCTGAAGAAGGAGATAATCTGGGAAAGGCTAGATCAGGTCGATGCCTCTTCACTTTCTGTTGCTTCTCCCATTGGCAAGGAACTTGGGTTGGGTGGGTGTTTGCCTGGCCTGTACCTTTCTGTGTCGTGGTGTGACCTCAGCTCACTCGGCCCTGGTGCAGCCTGGAGAGCGAAGCACGCTGAGCTCGCTCTCTTTGCAGTGCTGAGAGGGGAGGCTCAGTCTGCACCACAGGTTTCCTAGCAGTGCCTCATGCCAGCCACTCCCCCCAGGGTTCAGCCAAGCTCTTGCCTTGGGCACGCTGAGGTGGATTCCAGGAGAGGAAGAGCAAGAGTGACTCAGGTTTGTTTCACCAAACGGATGAGTTTCCAATCTCACGAGAGAGAGTGCATTGGGGTATCGCAAGCTCTAGCCTACAGTGTGCAGGCTCAGTGTGTCAGTGTATCAGAAGTTTAATTTATTGGAAAATTAATATAAATTTGCTATTTGGGCAAAATAGCAAGAAAGGGGAGAAATTAGGATTGAATACTACTGGGGTAAGTAAATGCAAAAGCTCATGCTACCCTGCACGTACTCTTTCCAGCTGTATGATTTCCATTATGAATAAATTTTCTCTGCCAGGAGTAACTCTTTGATTTTGAAAGAAATCAAAATAACAAAAGATATATAATTACTTAGTAGGTGGGCTAATTCCTTCTTCCATCTCTTTGTCCGTGACAGAGGCAAGAGGAGTAGTTTTATGCTTGGTGGCTTGGCGGTACTTTCAGCCCTCTACTAGCAGAAGGGAAAGGCATCCTAAACATTAATATTTTAAATCTTAGCATAAAGCAGCAAAGGTTGGTTCATACTCTTGAGCAGGCTGAATAGTTCCTCCATGTGGCAGAATTGATGCTGGAAATACAGCCAGTAGTCCAGATTTTAAGAAGAATCTTCATCTAAAAAAAATAATTTTTGGTTGGAGACCACTTGTGGTCTCATCACAGCCAGTCAAATTAGCTTTCTGTTTTGTTTTACACCAAGTAGTATTCTAAGTGCTCTGAAAATGCACCATAATAAGGAAAGTCTGACGAAGTAACTGATTACTATTTCAAAGGAAGGCAAAGCTTATAGAAGCATAATTAGTCATCTGCTCTTAAACGAGAAAAATATGGTGGAGAAAAGATGTCTTTGGTGTTTTAAAAAGTTATACAGAAAAATGTTAAATGATGGAACGTCATTAGAGTCTGCATTTATTTTAAGGATAAACAGAGCTATTATACAGTTGCCCACCTTTACATCTACTCTTTCTGTTTCCTGCCTAATGGGCTTTCTTCCTTGTGTACAGAAAAAACTCCAGCCCTATCCTGTTTATAGTTGAGTTGCAATGTGCTGAAAATTATTACTTCAGATTTTGTACATTAAGTCTGTCTGCTGGCAAGAGGAAAACCCTCTCATATTTTCTAATTATGGCTTCAAGCAGCACTAATGAAGAAGTTGCACAGGCTGGGACCTGTTCTCTCCTCTCTGGAGGCGTCAACAGAGAGTCTGTGGTTGTGGTCACACAGGAGTGGGGAGGGAGGCTGGGGCTGCCAGGCACAGCAGCCTGCAGAGGGAAGGTTAGGTCTCAAGAGCACAAGAGTGGAGTCGAGTCCACAGCCCCAGTGTAGGAATGCAGCCTCGATTCATGAGTCTGAGACCCCCTACCAATGCCTTTTTCCCTTGCCACCCTGATAGCCTCATCTGGGATGTGTCTTGGAGGGGATGGAGCCCTCCATGCCTTGGGAAGGAGATGTGCACAGCTCTGCCAGCACAGCAGCAGCACGTGCCTACAACTCTATTCCTGGCAGTGGGCTGCAAGCCAGCCTGAGAAGAAGCTATCCAGCTTTGGGAGGTTGTGTCTGGTTGTTGGAGAGACTCGGGTATATATTCCCTGGAATCAAAGGAGCTATCGATGTAAAATAAGGCAACTTCAGTGGAGACTCATGCTAGACGAGCCAGGCTGCCTACTCAGAGCAGAGACAGAGGCATGGCAGTGGAGATCAGGGAACTTGCTAGTTTAGTAACAACTGTAATTTGGCTGTAAAACCCACTGTAAAAGCCAAACATAAAAATCACATCTGTGTTCCCTGCTGTCATTGCTTACCTGTTATAGATTCCAAAGTTAACTAGTTTAGTTTAGCATTAGCTGTGCTAATTCTGTAAACACATTTGAAACCATAGCAGAGGCATACATGCCTGTAGTAGAGTAGTGCAGAGAACAGTAAAGATACCAAAGAGAATCAGAAGAAACTCCACTGATAGCTGGCCTACATGAAGGAAAAAAAGACTCAAACTTAGATATGAGTTAATTGGGATTTTCTTCTACATCTCATTAACTTCTTGGATGGAGATTCCAGCAAAGCTGTGATTTATTTACCATAGATGCACTCAAAGGATACTGCATAACTTAGAATTCTGGCACTGTGAAAGTTATTTGCAGTAATGATTTTTTTTAATTCTTTGGAGGAAAGTGAGTTCATAATCCCTTCCCCCACCAAATTAAAAAAAAAAAAAAAAAAAAAGAAATTGCAGAGTAACATTCAAAGGCTCATTAAAAGCAACCAGGGAAAATAGATTTCGGAGACTTCAAAGGCTCACAATACCGGTTAGGAATCAGCTCTCTTTTTCAAAGAAAATTTTATTAGCTAATCCTTGAAATTTGGGTTTTGGCAGATGACACAGTATTTCCTGCAGGTGCAGAAGCTAGACAGTATTAAAAGAGTTTTGGTAGTACACAAAAAATTTCTCAACTGGACTTATGGTTCCCCCTGCATTCACCTTGGGTTCACTCTCTCTTCCCTCACACATGTACTGAAATGTAGCAGCATTCCAGGAGGCTCTAACTACATTAGGCTCTTTATTGAGACAGCAAGTCTGTTAAGATAATGTCTTTTGGGTTTCATTAGTAGGAAGAATAATACATTAATTATTGCTATTATCAGTAATATTGGAGAGAATAACAGAAAAGTCAATGCAATGAATAATGGAAATAATATCTTCATAACAAGTACACAAATGAAACGCTATCTACATGCAAACAAATGCCATTCCACTCCACATCTTACATCACTATGGATATGCTTTGGCATATTGTCTCTTTTAAGATCATCTTTACAAGGTCCCATGTGTGTTTTTGTCTGCTCTATCCATGGCTAATCCCAGCTTCCCCACAAGTTAGAAGTCCCTGCTTATCAAAAGAGACAAGTCCAGCCAGATCTGTCTAAAGTCCTTTGCTATGCTGTGATCCTTTGCCTTTGATTTGAAACTTGCCTGTCTCACAATGACAATTTTCTCACTGAGACTTTCACCTAAAATTTGGCCCAGAAGATGCCCAAAGCTATGTCTTACTGTTTCCATGGCAACAAATTGCTTGAAGTCAAATAACTGAGCTTAAGATGCCCTAAGTAAGTAGCAGCCTGAAAAGGAGCACAAGAATGAGTAGGCAATGATGGAGTAGTGGCGAAATTTGCAAACTTATTCCCATTTTCTAGAAACCTAAGGAGGTTTTTTGCAGGTATTAATTTTCAGATACAGTCTGAGCAACATTGCTTATAAATTCAATTAAGACTTTCAGGTGAAATTTAAACTGTAACAAAAGTGAAGTTCACAACTTGTAGAAAAGAGGTGATGGAAGCTCATTAATTCTAGCATTAATGGTAGAGACCCATGTCTGTGTATATTAGGAGATGAAAATGTCAGAGGGACACAATAAAACTGACCACTTTACTGAGTGCTTTGCACATGTCTTGATGAAAGTATTTTGAAGTGTTTTGAGATTTTGGATATGTTATACAGCCACTTGCATTTGCTTGTAAGAGACAGCTACTCCTATTACTCACAAGTTCATTCTCTGACATGTATTTTGTCCTCATACACAGTATCAGGTATACAGTGCTGACAACTAATATCAGAAAACTTGACACAGTTACAATTGTTTGAGCCATGTGTGTACGAATGACAAATCAGACACAAGATATCACATTGGAAAGTTAAGTTAGTTCAAAACTGATTATTTGACTTGTCTGAATTGTTTCAGCACCTAGAGCAAATACATTTTTTCCAATACATATTTTTAGTTAGAGGTCTCTGAACAGTCTGGGAGAGGCGGTGGAGTATGACTGATGACAACAAATAGGATTAATACAGCATTATTAAACAGGCATCACAAACATGATATGTGTATGTGTCCAACCCTTCCCACAAAAAAATCCAAATGCAGGCACAAAACCTGCCTATATCCATGTTTAAACTATTGCACAAGTGTTCCAATTTTCAAAAGCATCTCTTTTTGGCGCTTATTCTCTAGTTTTATTGACATTTGCACAGATGTGTCAAAATGCCTGCTGAAAAGTTTCATCCAGTATAATACCATTCAGAGAACAAGAAGGCTCAGGAGCTTTTGTGTGTGTGTGTGTGTGTGTGGTTTTTTGTTAGAAAAAGGTTTAAAACAACTTGGGTGCTATAGAATATTTATTGATCAAAGAGAAATAACCTAGATGTTAGCAAATGAAATACATGTTTTTGGAAATAAAAAAGCTGTGTCATGAGTGTAGGGCATTTGAGCAGAGCTGTAAAAGTTGTTCAAGTTCTCATTTCTTTTGCACAGATTTATTTTCCAGCAGATGACAGTAAATTTTGGGTGTACTGCAGGATCTCTCTCTCATCCCAACACAGATTCTTCCCTGTGGGGAGAGACCATTGAGGGCAGGTAGGGTAAGGAGTAGGAAGAGAGGTTGCAGAAAAAGCACATTTTGGGGGATACTCTGACCATAACATGAATCTCGTCACTGTAATTATAAGAAAGGTATCTAGAACCCTTGTATATGCTCTTTAATGTCATGGCACAAGGAGTTCATTTTGCTAAGACCAGAACTGTGCTTTAAAATTGTCCTTATCTGGCCCTGGTTTATAGAGGCACTGTCTTCCTAGTTTGGACATCTCAGTGATAAACTTAGTACCAGTAGTCAGGGGGAATGAATCTGGGTCCCAGTGTCTTGCTTTTAGAGGAGGATACACTCATAATATATCTCAACATATTCTGTATTAGATTAGTGATATCAGAGTTTCCAGTAAATTTTCTGGAGTCTCTTGCTCTTCACATCTAGAAGGCAGAGAAACAATGACATGTGGATGACGTTGAGTGAGGATGAGCTGTAAGAGGGGAAACATCAAAACAGGACAATGGTCACAGTAAATTATAAAAGCCACAGTGGTTTTAAAGGACTTTGGTGTTGTTACCCAGTCTCTAAGTTGGTAGGAACTTTAGTAGTAGAATAACCAGTTTAGAGGAGGTGGCACTGAATCATATTCTATGACTTTTGCTGCATGGAAAGTTTTTTGAAGGCAGTGTAACATCCATTCATCACCTGTTACATCCAACCAGAGAACACTTCCCTCTTCATTCACTAGAATGACAGAAAGACCTCAAGATCCTTGCCCTGGCTCATTGTAGTTGTCCTGGCTATATATTTTATGTGGATTTCTCCATAGTTGCCATTGTGTCTGCTATCAATTTTAGTTTCCAAATGATAGGTGTTTATTGCTACTTTAATAAGAACATTTGTTTAGGTAAGATTATTTACTATTTTACACATATCTTGACAGCAGCCATGACTGTACAGGCAAATAAAAATGTTCTGAGTATCTGAATAAAAACTGAGAGCACTCCCTCTGGTTCCTTAAAGTACAGCCCATGCTACCCACACTAGACTTCCTTTTGTGCAGGGGTAATGATGTTGTAGTGAGGCTATTGACTGGAGAATATATCAGGATGCTGTTCAAAGGAGTGATATGTTACCCAGAATAATTAGTACTATGCTGCTTTTGGAATTGCATGTAATCTCTTAAAAAAAAAAAAAAAAAAAAAAAAAAAAAAAAAAAAAGCTTTGATAATCAAGAGGAAGGAGAAGCATGAGGAAAAGTGTGTATTCTTTTTTCAACCTTGTTCCTACAACTTTACCTGCATTTGTTACTATTTTAACATTTGTCACAATACTTAAAGTCTTACCACAGGCAAAATGTCTCAACAATATTGTTTTCACTACAAAACTAGACATAGAATTGCAGTCCTGCGAGTCTACCTTGACAGGCATACAACACTGAGCATTGTAAAGTAAAATCAAATAGAAATGGCAATTCAGAAAAATCCATGTGCAGAACACATTAAAAATTCACTGCAACATCACTGATCAAGTATAAGGTCTTAGGTTACATGAAATTAGTTACTAAAGCACGAATTGTTCCTGAGAGCTACTTATCTTGCTCTCCATAATTAATTTAATACTTTAGATGAGGAGAACAAAGGTTAAGGCTTACTCCCCAGTGGGGGTCACTGTTGAAGAATAGCCTCTAATTTTTCTTCTACAGAAGTTTAAGCATATCCTAAAAATGCTAGGCAAAATCTATACAGCTCATGCAAATGTGTTGGAATTTGGTTGAAGTAGTTCACATCTACTGTCAAAGTGAATCTTATGTAAAAGCAAAGTGTGTGGATTGTAGAAAGAAAATTATCAGGTAATTAACACTATATGCATAACAAAGAAGTGAAATTAAAGATGGGGGGTAGGTACAACTGTTTGACCTCAGTCAAGGCTTGGCCAGAACTTGGCCCATTAACTCTATTTTGTTAACTTTAGTGTAGGTCTGTATCCTCACAAGCAACACTTGAGTTTCATCCCTTTAAAGATATTTACCACTCTTCACTGTTGGCATTAGATTTCTTACTGAATAGTGCTTCCATTCTAGACCAAGGACTCCCACAAAATGGAAAGTACCCCTTCAGAGCAGCATCAGTGTTATCTGATATGCTGTTTCTCAGCAGCATGATATTTATACCTGGTTGTATTCAGATTAAAAAGCTGTTATTACTCGTGGTTTTCAGAGGACAGCGACAACAGGCCTCAGACCACAGGAGGCAGACAGAGTTTCAGGCAGCCCATATGTTACTCTTAGAGGTATGGTTTTAAAAGAATAGAATAACCACGTGATCTAAGTCAGATCTTTTGCTCCCATAAGTCGGAGTGATGCCACCAGTTCTGTCACTTGTAGTAGCCAACACAGAGCTCAGAAACTTTCAGTCTGTAAAAAGGGGAGCAGACAGCTCATCTGGCATCGGGAATGAAGGGAGGAGATATTTTAGTAGTAGTTCCAAACATAAAGATGTTAATCCCTGCCTGAAGGGATTAAAACTTCAGCTTTTTACAGTTCAAGGAGCAGCCCCTACCACTGTTAATTGTCCCAAATAACTCTTCACTGAGAATAGGTTACAAAGTCTGTTGCAGGAAGTACATTCTCAGTGCTTCAAATAGTTCTATCAAAGTTGAACCAAGCTGGAGATGTCTGAAATACAGACATGATATTTCCTACCTACTACAAGCATTTTGTGTATTTTTTAACCATTAGTGTTTGTCAAGGTCAGCAACTTCATGGCACACAAGGGAGACCAGAGAGCAGGAGAAATATATTTCATTTGTTCCTGAGCTAGGACTGAGCTCTGCCTTCCTCACCATGCTGCTTCAGACATGTCCACACATGTAGCATGCATCCATCTGGTACCTGAAGGTGAGACTCTTAGCCACAAGCACAAAATAAATCAGGATTTCAAGAAAACCCTGAGAGATCTTTAAGAATTACTCTGAGAAATTAACACTATGAAGAATCAGAATTAAACTGTTATTTTTAGAAACAGAATCTCTGTTTAAGAGGAAAATTGCTAACAAAGATAATTCAAAAAGTATGTTCATGTAGCTGTAAGCCTCATGCTTGGTTTAATGCTTGCAATCTCAGCATCTTTACAATTGCAAAATGCCAGTTCTTTCACTTTTGTGCATAACCATGTCCTTTCATGTCATTGAACCTTCTTTCTGCATTGCATCTGACACACTAAAGTGTGTCAGCCAATGTGGCTAACTTGTGGTTAACACTTGCTACAAAAGGGAAGATTAGTTTAATCTAGAGAACTTGGATATGGTGTAAGGAGATGTATATGGAAGACAAAAGAAAATCAGCTTCTTCTTAGCTGAACAGATGTAAACCTGTGACTTCATGATGTGCTTCTGTTGCACTCTATTATAAAATGAAAGTTGAACATTTAGTTCTGCTCCAATTTTAGCATCAATTCCACGATAACACAGAGCACGTCACAGATTTTTCAGAACATTTTTTTCCCCAAAATGTTTATGGAGAAAGAAATTTGTCATGCTACCTTGCAAAAGCCGGTTGCTTTGTTGACCAGATGCCAAAATGAAATTCAGACATGGATGGCCAGAAATAAGATTTACTATAATCCTGCTAATCCTGGGCTGTTGATTGGTACAAGGCACCATTCTAGCTGGGTAAGCTTTCCAGGCTTATTGTCTGATTCTCTTTGGAGTCATGGGATCACTTTGGATTCTCAATCTTTCCCTTGTAAAGGGCAATGTTCCTGTCCCATGTTCCATTTTCTACTATAAACAATAATGAGCAGAAGAAATCATGTACTTTTGCCAGAAAATGCAGAAAACTCAGGACAGGTGTTATATTGAACCAGGTGATATGCTTTACCAGGGAGAGTGGAATGGGAAGATGTGCATTGTCCTGAGGAGTTTAGCAGCCTGTCCAGGTAGTTACAGGGCCTTCTTGTACTGATTTCAGTGAAGCTCCAAGATATCTTCAGAAGCTGAAATTGTACTTACTGAAACATGGAATCATTTTGGTTGGAAAACACCTATAAATCATCAATTCCAATTGTTATCCCAATACTGCCAAGCCCAGCATTAAACCATGTTTCCTAGTGCCACTTCTACATGCCTTCTAAATAGCTGCAGGTGTGGTGATTCCACCACTTCTCTGGGCAGTCCATTATAATGCTTTACAACCCTTTTATTGAGGATTTTTTTTTTTCAGTATCCAATCTAAACCTTCCCTACTACAACTTGAGGCCATTTCTTCCTGGCCAACACTCACAGGTCCTTTTCCATTGGGCACTTCTCAGACACTCTTCCCCAAGCCTGTAGAGTCACACGAGGTTGTTGTGACCCAAGTGCAGAGCCCAGCACTTCAGCTGGTTGAACCTCATACAATTGGTTTCATCCCATCAATCCAGCCCGTCCAGATCCCTCTGCAGAACCCTCCTACCCTCCAGTAGATCAACACACATGACAACTTGGTGTCATCTGCAAGCTGACTGAGGGTGCCCTTGACCCTGATCATCAGTAAGGATATTAACCAGGACTGGCCCCAGTACTGAGCCATGGGGGACACCACTAGTGTCCAGCCACCAGCTGGATGTAATTCCATTCACCATCACTCTCTGCACCCAGCCATTCAGCCACTGTTTTACCGTCCATCCAAACCGAGAGCAGCCAGTTTCTCCATTAGAATGCTGTGGGAAATGGTGTCATGCTGCCAGGTAGACAATATCCAGAGCCTTTCCCTCATGCACTAAGCAGATCACCCTGCCATAGGGGCAGGCTGGTCAAGCAGGACCTGCCTTTCCTAAAGACCTGTTGGCTGGGCCCCAGTCCACTAGCTGTCCTGTATGTGCCACCTGATGGCACTGAAGGTCATCTCCTCCATGACCTTCCCTGCACTGACATCAGACTGACAGGCCTGTAGCTCCCTGGATTCTCCTTCTGGCCCTTCTTGTAGGTGTGCCAACTGCTAACAGGAAGATTTAGCTTTTTTGGGGTTTTTTTTGCTAATGGGAAGAAGGGGAGAAACAGAACTACCAAACCATTTTCAGCTGGATTTGAAGACCACCAGAGATCTGGTGGGAGCGTATTGATGCTTCTCTTCCATCTGGAAGTAGCCAATAGACTTTCACATGTTTGTGACTTATGAGGTGGAAAGCCACTCCAGGCATGAATTACTGACCCAACCCCATTAGCAGCTGTACCCAAACCCTGAATGCTCACATTACCTGGCTGGAGAACGAATAAGGCCTTTAGAGTAAGGTTGTCTCTTGACAAAAATCTGCTTTTATTTTTTTTTTTTTAAGGTAATGATTGCATTATGTGTTCCAACTTGACAGAGCTGCCTCACAGTACAGAACACCACATTTGGTGTGCTTTATACCTGACTGAAATATTATCTGTAAATCTGCTGTCTGTATCCAAGATCCTCTGGAAAAAATCCTGCCCTTGAAGCTTATCTTGTTGTAGGGTAGTTAGAAGGACACAGATTCCAGTACATCTGATGTACCTTATGTTGCAATATTATCAAGTTAACACCATCACATCAGCAACACAATTGGAGTTGAAATAAAAAGATACATATTCAGTTTTAGGTTTAACTTTTTCTAAGGACTTGTAGATAAGACTTGAAAGGACAGTAGATAAGTAACAAAAAGCTTCGGAGTCATAGTTTCACCTAGAAAGAAAAGGTGAAAATTTTAGAGATGAAAACATTTGAGTTATGTTGATTTTTCCTTTAAGGTGTCTTCAGGGATCTATATCTCAGAACACTTCTTGAAACTGTGACTTTTTTAGTGTGTTCATGGTATCCCTGAAATGGAGCCTGTTCTATTTCTGAGGTTTATAGGTGCTATGCTAATGCAGGCAATAGCTGGCAGTAAACAGCATAACCTCCCACACACAATACCTGTATAAGTCAGATGATTGAGAACACTTCTTATGATCCCTTTTAGCAGTGGATGCAATTAATTTGTTAACATTTCCCCGTAGTCTCACAAAGAAGCTGAGCAGCACAGAAATATAAACCGGATAATAAATGTACATAGTTGATTCATCCCAGCCCTAAGAAGTTATTCATAATTTGTACTAAACATCTTCAAACACACTCCTCTTCTGCCAGTGCACAATGCATTCTTGAGAGCATAAGGTCCTTCTGAACATAATAAAACTTTCCATGCCACTGTTTTTAGGGTAGAAGTTAAGAACTGTATGACTGAGGTCAGTTGCTGTACTGGTGAGATGTGTCGCACTGATCAGCATCTCAGTTACTTGTCTATAGCCTACCCAGCTCTTGTCACTTTCCTGAGGAATTTCTAAAGGTTACTGATTTACAGAAGTACTATTAGCAAATAATATCATGAATGTATGATTTGCAAAGCTAGCAGCTCAGGGAGTGAAAAATGACTGGGTGTCCTCTCCCAAATCCTGCCTCCCAGAGGTAGGATGTGGAAAAAAGCCACCTTTGGAAAATGCTACCTGGCAGAAATGTCAAGTGGAAAGAAATGCATTGAGAGGCAGCAGATCCAAGCTACGCCAGGGTTTGGGATACAGCAGGAGGTAGAAATGCTTGCATCTATGAGAAGCTGCTTGAGGGGATCAAAAGAAAGTGGCATCCTGTCCAATATATATTATCCCCCCCAAATGTGGTGCAAAGGCATAACTT
Source organism: Lonchura striata (assembly GCF_050655825.1). Classification (NCBI taxonomy): domain Eukaryota; kingdom Metazoa; phylum Chordata; class Aves; order Passeriformes; family Estrildidae; genus Lonchura; species Lonchura striata. The sequence continues at coordinate 102,527,503 of NC_140703.1, read as the reverse complement.
GTAGGCCTGACTCTGTGCTGCTGAAGTCAGGGGAAATCTCTGCCCTGGCAAGTGCATAGTTGATTCCAGTGGTAGGAAATAGACAGTGTTAAAAAGAGCCTTTTAGCTGCTGTCATTAATACAGCAACAAAATTTTTCAGTTAAGGGTCTGTCTAATACTGGAGGAGAATCTCTGAACACCCTTTTGAAAGAGTATTGTGCTTGCAAGGAGTTATTACAGTGAGGTCAGGGGATTAGCCTAGTAAGTTGACTGAACTTGTCCTAAAATTTCTGTCCTAGTAATTTTAGTGGTGATCTCATTCTCCTGGTAGACAATGGCATTTCTCCATGTGTTCCCATCAAGGAATGGGCAGCTCAGAGATGCCTCTGACTGCCCTAGCTTCTTGATTTCTGGTTATATACAGCCTACGGTTCTGACAGTTCACATAAATAGTCTTATTTAATGCAGACCTGATGATCTCTTAATGCTTTTCTAGGCTAAGGTTTCAAAAGAGTTTTCTCTTTAATTTAGTTTATGGCAGCACTGTATTTCACAGCTGGTTTTAATGTATTTTTGGAGACTATATGGAATCAGTACTTGAGTTACAAGGTATGTATATCAGATGGAGACATAGCCACCATTCCTTGGCAAACTGTTAGATCAAATGAGCTGAATCTCCTCTACTTTATTGCCTAATTAATTCTTGAATGATTGCTGAATTGCTGGAGCGGGAAACCTTCCAACTTTGGTCACACTCTGTATTGGGTTATGTCAGAAAGGATTGGAAAGTGAAGGTTTTCTTTAATCTGGGTTCACAGAGGGAAACTTCTAGGTAGGTGGGCAGGGATTGCTTTTGCCTGCTTTTACAGCTGAATAGCAAGAGGAAGCAGCTCTTCGGCCAAGGGTCAAAATCTCCAGGGAGGAGCAAATCCTACTGGGGAACAGGACCATGAACATGCTCACACTTTTCAGTTGCCAGCTTGCTGATAAACAGGATGGGCTTGGTTTTCTGCAGAAAAGTCTTCCTTGTACGACCAGGTCTTTTGTGAGTTATGCAGGCACTTCCAGTAGTGGTACAGCAGATTAGTTGGAGATGTAAGTTATAGGCTGCTGAGAGTGGAGTCACAGCACAGAAAAATTTTTCAGAGAACTGACCCTGAGGAATTAAAGGAACAATGAATTAGGAAGAACATTGTTTCTGGCATGGTGATGTTAGACACAGGATTGTCAGTGAAAAACCCTTTCTGGAGCAGCAGTTTCCTGTTTCTGCAGTTTTATCCTGGTTTTGAGCAGAGAAAGACTCTTTTAGTATCTGGCAACATGAACAGGCTTACACTCCCTCCAGGAAAATACAAAATGTTTATTCTATAGCCATGGGCTTCAGGAGCACTTGACACACTTACTGCCTCGGGTAAAGGAGGGACAAGTCCTTAGCTCCTTTGGGTACCTCTGCACAGAGCTGCCCTATGTCTGTTAGCTGCACCTCGGACATCCCAGCAGGAAGAAAGTGAGAGGATATGCAAAATCCAGTACCCTACCACTCATCCATTCTAGTGTTGCCTCCAACAGTGACAGTGATTAGAAATGTGAGTCAGAAAAAGCATACAAACCTCCTTACTTTCCTTTCACACTTCCAGCATCCACAGTTCATGTATTTAGGATGCCAGAGGGTACTTCCCATTTGTGTATACTTACATTTGTGTATATAACCGCTGTCAGTGAATTTGCCCAGTTTGTATAAAGCAATAGGGTGGAAATGTAGTTGGCAAGGATACTGGTTTGTAAGATATTGTGGGTGTTGTGGCTATGCTTATTGCTGGAATGAAAATGCAGCTGAAACCTTATGAATGAATGACATTGCATGTACTTACTGTGTAAACTAGGGCCAGATCTCACTGTAGGTCTAACTGAGGGCAGTGACACATTGCATTTGTTTTAACGAATGAGATAAAATGACCAAAGGCTGATAGAAAATTCTAGATATGAAACTTAATGGGTGTTTTACATTTGGATGGCAGGCAAACAGTTTTGACCTACTACCTTTTCTGGGCATTAGGGAGCTCTTCTTTTCCAACAGATTGAAGCTCCTGGATAGGAGTCAACCAGAAGTGTAGGAGCTCAGCACTGCAGTGAACACCAGCAGTGGATCCAAGGCAAAGTCCTGTAACAGTACTCAGGCAGACTTTGTTTTCTAAATGTTTGTTGAGATGCATTATCTTCCCCTGTATGATTTCTCTCTAAGTATCACCATCCCTTTGGCACTTGGCTTATGTTCTCATAGAGTCATAGAATCACAGAATATCCTGAGCTGGAAGGAACCCACAATGATTACTGAGTTCAGTTCCTGACTCAGAACTTTTATGTTATGCAGTCCTCTGAGGATTTGATGGTGACCTCCTCAGACGTAATGTTTATTTTCTTCACAATTGAAGAATTCTACCTGGAAGACTGGTGCTCAGATGGTGTGCAAGCAATGCCTTCCTTCCCAGTGCCTTGGCTCACATCTGCAGGAGTTCCCTGGGAGCAATTTTCCAAAAAGTTGTCTCTGATGGGCCACAAGAGCAAGCAAACTTTTGCAACTAATAAAACTTCTGCATCAAGACCCATTGTCATTTTTGGAGAAAAAGCCTTCATAAAAAAAATATGGAATGTGACAACACATGCCAGCTGAGTTAGACCCTAAATAAATAAGTGAAAAAGATAATGCAGAGCGGCACCACCTCATACTGTCTATCACTACTGCAACAATAAACACCTCCTTTACCTTTTCACTGCTCTTGTCACTATCAAACTTCCATGGACTGAGAAAAGCAATTGAGAAAAACAAGCCTGTTTCTAAATAAATGTCTGTTGGCCACATATGGGCTTATACCTTCACTGGTCACATTACCAGGAATGTAATCAAGAAATCAAGAAAATCAGGAATCAAGAAAATGTTGAAAACACTCCTATATAACCTGTACTAAACTTGTACAAAACCAGACCTGTTCCAGAAGTCCCTCTGTCATTCAGTGGTAGTTACAAAGGGGGAAAACTGTCTCAGTGATATGCCTCTATTTTGATCTCTGCAAGGACTGGAGAGAGAGGAAGACTGAGCTCCCAATGTGACAGGGAGCACAAAGGAAGGTAGGTGTTCTCTGAAGCACTTTTGCCTGCAAGACTGTTGTCTATGGGAGCTAATGGCAAAAGCATGAACAGAAATATGCTTGTTCTTTCACTGGCCTCATGAGAGAACTGCATTGTACACTGGATCTAACACTGGAGACACCCATTTCCCTGCAGTGTGTAATGTGTAAAAATGAAGGGGTTGACTTGTTCTTGTTGAAATACTGAATCAAAAGTTGTAAAAGACTAACTCTTCTTGCATTTTTAGTGCACTTTCGAAGTCTTTGCACAGAACTAATGCAGAAAAAGACAACATTAAATTCACTCGACAAAATCACCTGTTTCTTTTCTTACCACATATGTAGGAAAGTCTTAGGGAAACACCATGCCTCTTTAAAGAGAAATTAAATGAACATAAGAATATTCATATGAATAATGTAAATTATGTTACTTTACAGGACTGCTTTTTATACTGATTTAATTTGTCCATATTTCCAGAATGCTCAATAATTTCTCTCTCTCTTTTTTTTTTTTTTTTTTTTTTTTTTTTTTTTTTTTTTTTACTGCAAGCTATTATTTCCACTATCAACTTAGTTGTTTGTGGATGAATTATCCTTAGAGCAAGTCAGAACCAGTATCCAGAAGGTGAGGAAGAAGTGGCCAGAGATAGTGGCCAAGAGCTGCAAAATGAAGCAGTGCTAATGCACCCCCTTGTGTGCAAGGAACCCCTCTCTGCTGGGGTACCCCCATGCTGTCTGCAGAAAAGCAGGATGCAGGGAGGTAGGTGTGTTGTGTTGTGGCAGATTAAGGAGTCAGGGGCTGCTGACCTTGGTGAAGGACCATTCCTGTGCCTCCTGCAAGAGACTTAAGACACCCTTCATGCTGCACAGCTATGGGCACTGGCACAGCTGGGCTCATGCCAGCATCACTGGTGGAGGTACCCAGGATTTCTTGCCTGCCCCATAAGCCCAGTCAGCTGTGGCTTGTGTTGTGATAAGCATCCTTAGACAGAACCACATGAAAGTGCTGTAAGTGACCTGTCCCACAAGGAGCGCTTTCATTCCAGGAGCATTTATTTGTTTTGGCTGCTCTGTCGTATGCCTGTGACACTATAGCATTCATCAATAGATACACATCAGTGTTTGTATGTTCAGCACCTTTCTCACATCTGAATTTTTTCCAAGCCAACAAAGTTACACAGATCTGGCTGATATGTCTGAAGCCTACAAACTTCCTATTTTCTGCTCCGGCCTGCAATAGCTAGCTGCTGGTGATTAGTCTGCTAATTAGCAAGGGTGGACCAAGGAGAGAAGAAAAAAAATGCTTTTAATTCAAAGACATATCCCCCAGGCACATAATTGAGGGATCACCATCTCCTAAGAAAAGTTGCTTGCCCTGCAATACATGTATTTATATTTCCCATTGCGTGCCATATCCTGCACTTTCTTTCGGAAGAGTTAAATACAGCAGAAAATTATACTTAATATTTTAATAACCTTTAACTGTGAACTGCTAGCCTCACTGCCCTGTAAAGGAAGAGATCCAAGAAAAATTACTTATTGGAGAAACTTTAATTAGTTATGCAACTTGCTCCAAATTATTGCAGGCTTTCAGCACTTTCATGAAGATGGGCTTGGTTCCTCAGGCTTGTTCATACAGAACGACCTGGAGTTATAAAGCTCCACCAGATGCAAACCCAGCAGCATGTTTTCTACCAGACACAACCCCTCAGTTTCACCACAGCCTCCCTTGCAGAGTCATTGGGGCTATCAGATGTGAGAGCTTTGTTTCGTTTGCAGCTACATTTCCCACATTAATGAGCAGCCTCAAGAATTAAAATTCAAGTGAGAGGACCATCACAGAACCTTTGGTGCTCCTTTGCAGTGCCCATCTCTAGCTCCAGGTGCTCTCCCTTCTTAAGACAGAAAAGATGCAAACACTGTTCCCATTAGGGGGTACCCCTGGAGGACCACACAAGCACATTCCTCTCCAAAAGCGGCCTCCAGCCTTTCACTGTGTCAGCACAAAGAGTAATTCACATGCATATGAATGCATTTGGCTAATCATAGTGTAGGGAAAATTCTCTGTATATAATTACATACAGTACTAGGCAGTTAACACTGCAGGTCTACTTACATGTAAGAAGGGAGATGGAAGGTTGTTATGCAATGGACAAACAGGCAGCTTCAGCACTACTAGTATATTGTGCATAGACATTGTGCCAAAATCTATATATTACTCAGTGCAGTCCTGATTAAAACCAAAAATAGCTGTTGCTGGTGATGTTCAAGTTAAACTCTATCCCCTTATCTTTGTCAAAAACTTATGTATTAGCATGAGGATCTCCATCCTACTGATAGCTGAAGCTGCCTGGCTTGCTGCATTATTATTAAGGCTGGTCCTAGCACAGTGCTTGCTGTCTCACTTTCAGAGATTCTGAACAGCTCTATATCTCATAGACAGCAAGGGATTAACAAGTACTTAATATCCCTGAATATCATGACAGCTTTGTCTAGGTTTCAGGCTTTTCTGAAAGGGAAATATGGAGCCATTTGACTAGAAAGAAACTAATACAAACCTGAAAGCGGAATGTCCTTTCCTCTATTTTTAAAAACGTCAAACACATTTTAAAACTGCAGAATAATTATAGAATAAAAGTAAAACAACATCCTTGAATTAGGTGTCAAGAAGGTGGAGAAAGCAATTCACACCACTGGGGATACAAGAGACAGGAAAACTAAGAAATATGAGCAACTCAGCAGCAAGAGAGATCCAAGCAGTCACAAGCTATGAGGCTATTTTCCAAAGCTCAGGAGTCAGGGTAAAAAATGATGAGGTTTTAAAAGAATAGAAACTTCTATTCCAATCTCAAAGCATGGAGAAGAGACACCAATCTGCTTTTGTCCAAAGCTATTTTTTACTCTGCTTTCACCACAACTAGAAGCTTAATTCATACAAGCCAAGTTTGAAATCATTAAACAATTAGCCAGCTTTCTAAGAAACAGCAAATATTAATAGACTCGTGAGAAAGTCTTATGAATTGGCAAAGCTGAATTAGGAACCCCTGGTGTCAGAGCAAACCCAAACAGAGACAACAAGAACTGCTGACTGAAGCCAGGGCAAATCTCCCTATAAATCCTGTGTGAGCCAGTGATTCTCTGCATGACCTTTGGCAAATCGTTTGGTCTTGGTTTGTTCCTCTGTCTACTCAGCTGGAAAACTGGGTTAAAAAAAAAATGCAGGGGCTGACTGACAACCAGATGCTGAGCATGAGCTAACTCTTTCCAGGTAAATAAATTATTTAAAAATAATTATGATAACAAAATGTTACATATATCTCATGTTTTACTCTATGCATTTACTACTGGACCCAAGCCCATTTCCCCCAGAGGACTTACATGGCCACAGTTGAGAGGAGGGATCTGGTGCCAAATCAACAGGGAGTGCCATCAATCCTTGCAGGGTATATTGGACTGCCAAAGACAACACTGTGATAACAGCAAATCCCACCCAGATTTCCATCGCAGCTCATGGCTGAGGCCAAGGCCAAAGGCAAATGGTTTTCTTCTATGCAGAAGGGGACAAGGAAGCTACCTGGACCCCCAAGAAAGCCCCTGAGCTGATCTCTGTAGAGCTGGAGAAACCTCACAGGGGCAAGGTTTCCCATTGGGTTGGTTTGGATCCTGGAAAGTGTTCCTGTAGTTTCTGCCAAAAGACAAGCTACTTTCCTTAAATCCCACTCCCCCACTTCAAAATAAGTCAGGCTCAATAACCTTTCAGGGACACACTGCAGAAGCCATTTGCTAGAGCTAGTTTTGTGGAGAGGCTGGGGACATATTACAGAAGCAAGGGGGAAAGGGCTGTTGGATTGGGGTTTGGGGTTAGGTTTGCGGTTTGGTTTGTTTGGGCTTTTTTTTTTTTAAAGATTTGATTTATTGCCAAAGTTCACTTACTAGCGTTTATTTACTGCTGTTGGCAGGTTCAGTATGCACGCTGCCTAACAGATTTATCTGTTAGACTGCTGGGTGGTCACCATTCTTGTGTTGTAAGATTAATTGTAAAGACTCCTAGGGCAACTGGTACTGGGAAGTTTAAGCCATTTAAGTAAAATAATGCCGAATTTTTCTCCATGGCCACATCCATCTGCAGAAAGGAAGTCAGGAACTGTAGCAGACCGGTGATGCAACTCCTCAAACAAGGAGGGGCGATGGCTATCTCAGCACAAACAAGGTTTGTGTACTTTATCAGCTCATTCTCCAGTCCGAGCAAGACAATACAACACTGAAAACACTGAAATTTGTCTTGCTGCTCCTTTTGTTCCTATGGGAATGCCACAGCTATGGGCTGTAAATTTTTCACTCTCAGGGATTTCCAGACCTAATGGTTTGATTTAGCCACCAGTGAACATGAAATAAGTTGCTGGCTTGGAAACTCATGTCTGAGTCCTCAAAAGGATCTAATTATCTTTTGACACCTAAATGCTATTGATTTCTCTAAGTTTGATCTGGAGGTCAGCACAAAAATCCCTTTTGGGACCTGTGTGTAAAGCCAATGATCAGTGAGAAAAATATAGTTAGCTGTAATTGCTGTGGTCTGAACGGAGCTTTTCTTATTGTCCTGCCACTGTGGTGAGTTCAGGAAATGTTCACAGAAAGCACTGAGTTGGCACTAATCCATCACATGTCTCCATTTGAGTATCAGAGGTCAGCAATTTGGGCTGGGAGGAAAATTGCTGGCTTCCACCCTTTAGGGCCAGACAGTGATCACCAACAGCAACGATGTGGAAGCACGAAACTTTCAGTGCTGATGACTTCTCTTGTTTGAGCCATAAACAACACCTGCTAAGCCAAGAGGAACTACTTTTGTAGAGGTAACTCCACTAGCTTCACAACCTTGTATGACCCTTACAGCCATAGTTTTGCGTGGGAGCTATTGGGGATGCCATGTGTGCTCACACCTGTGCTGCCAGAAGAGTTTCACCACTGAGGAGGGGTTATGGGTGTCCCATTCCCTGGCAGCACCAGTAATTATTGTGTTTACAGTTCTCAGAGTGAGGGGAAAACTCCATTGTAGAGAACATTTTTAGACTGATACATTTTATGGGTTTGCACTGAGTAAAAGTGAACTTACTTGCCAATTCAAATATCAGTTTTAATAAAGCTTAAAGGACTTTGCCCGTTTGGGAACCTAGGGTGCCACTTCTCTGGAGTATGGAGATTGCTGTCTGGGATTTTTTTCTTTTTATGCTTCAGTGACTTTTTTTTTTTTTTTTTTTGTATTAGCATTAGCCTCTCATTTCCTTACAACTGAGTGGGCAATAACAAGACCTTAGACACACAGGGACTGCTGCTAAACTCACAGGCACACACAGGAAGAAGAAACTTCACAGTTGATCGACCAGACTTCAGGCAGCAAATAACCTCCTTCTGGCTTTCTGATGTTCCAGCTACAGTATGAAAAGGTCAAGTGCCAGCTAAAAGCTGCAGAATTGTTCCCTTTCACTTTTTGTTCCAGGTCCAACCCTGTGTTACACAGTGCTTGCACAGCAGCCCATCAAGGAGGGAAAGCAGCTGGCTTGCATCCAGTAGCTCCCAAACCAGCCAGTGCTTGGACAGCACAGGCTCCCCAGGAGCTGTGAGCTCTGGTGTGTGACTGAGAGGAATGAGTTTCCCACCCTTGATCAAGTTGGTGGAAGGTTATTTGCAAATGCATGGGCCTGTTTGCTCCTGTGTTGAACAAGCAGTCCAGCATTGTTTTTTCCTATTATTTTTCCATAATTCCCCTTTCCAATGACTTCTCCAGGGTGCTTTGCTCCCACTCCCTTTTATTAGCCATATCTCTGCAAATTTGCCTCTCTTCTGCAGTGGTTTCATCACACAGCCCTTTCAAGGGAGAACAGACCTTCTGCACTGTTTTTTTCTTCCATCATGAAGCCATATTTGCCACCTCTGAGTAGATTTGGCAGCTCTCCTCTGCAGCTGCCAAGCCAAGAGCAGGGTGATAACATGAAGGTTATCATGTATGCACCCACCTTTTTATTTCCAAATACCTAAAAACTTTACTAGGTTTCCAGGAAGTCATACATCAAAGGCACAACATGGGCAGGAGGTGAGGAGGAAGCAAAGAATTGAAATAAACTTTCTTAAACCAGCTCTAGACCTCTACTTTTTTCAGGCTGGAGCACTCCTGGATTACAGGAGCATTTGGAGGTACCTGAGAGAGAAAGTGAGGTGGCACCGTCAGAGGGCAGGCAAAGCCCCAGCAGATACATGCACTCAGTGGCTTTTGACTTTTTGTTGTTTTGACTTTTTGTCCATGAAAGGATCTGCCTTATCCATTCCAAGGTCCCTGGAAGCAAATCTTTGCTCTCACTCTGACAAACTAATAATGCAAATGTTTTACTGTGGGACAAGATTATAAGTGTTGCTTCTTAGAGTTTGGAAAGGCTTGCTAAGCCCTATGAAGACTTAGGGGTTGAACTAGATGACCTTTAAAGGTGCCTTCCAAACCAATTATTCTGTAGTTCTGTGAAAACCTAGAGACCCCACCCCTAGTTATGATATCTTAATTAATGGCCATAAAACTAGCTTGCTCCAGACTGTCCGAGAAGTATGTCCAAGACCATCCCGGGGCAGCCTGTTCTTTGCCACATTACCATGATCACCCCCTTGTACTCTTCTTTTCCATAGGTGGCTCAGTCAAGAAAATGGGCTGACAAGGGTCACTTTGTTCTCTCTGATGACCAATCTCATGCAATCAAACCCACATGTCCCCTTCTCCTTTGGCAACTTCGGCCATAAAGGTTAAGATGTCTGTACCATGTCAGGGACAGAGTGAATAATCAATTATAGAAATGGAAAAATCTTACAGAATGCACTAGACTTTCGTTTTCTTCTTCTCCTAATTACAAAATTAATTACATTATTTGATAGATTCTTTCATGGTTGTATCTTGCATCCGTTTTACTAGAAGTTTTGAATGAGTGAGAGTTGTAGTAGCTGATTCATGATAACCAGTGATATATAATAACATTAGTGCCAGAAAAGATGACACTTTAATTGCAAAGTTACCAGTTCTCAACAGAAAATGAAGACTTTTTTCTAAAGTGCATTTGTAAATTCAATGCATGGTTAAATTTCATTCTCTCCCTTTGAGCACAGTGGTTAGTCATAAAAGCAGATCAGAAGGTGGGGAATAGAAAACACAGCTTTACAACAGCTCAACTCCTTTTTCCCTTTCTTCTTGTTTTTCAGTAAAAGGGATAGATATTTTTCACCAGCAGAAAGCTGCTGGTGCCATTTTTTTTTTAACAGAAAAGCCTTCTTGCCTCTCTCAGCAAAACTGGAGCATTCTTGTCTGTAAAAATGTCACATCTTCACCTGGGGCAAATTCATGGAAATTTACAAAGATTTACAACAAGAAGCAAAGTTTTAATTTTCATGAATATGCCCCAGGTGAAAATGTGACATTTTTACTGAGAGGAATGTACCATTCTTCTCAGCAAAAGAGTATTTTCCTAAAGAAATAGCAGTTCAATTTTAAAAGTTGCCTTTCATTACATTTTTTAGACCTACAAAGGAGAGTTTAATGCACCCATAAACTCCTCTCCTTTTCCCAATTTGCTGCAAATTGGATCTTCTCAGTCAGAGAGGTGGTACATTTTTATTGTTGTTATATTTTGGATTCTTAATCATGGCTCAAGACACCGTCATGCCAGGCACTGTGGAAAGAGAGAACATAAGGCTGGGTCTTGCTCCAAAGAGCTGAGCCCCCATGCAAGGGGCAGCACATGGAAACGAGACAACAGATTATCGGCAGAAGAGGTTTAAAAGCTGGTGTTCCACAGCCACTTTCCCTCATGCTGGGAGAATGGAGTCACCACCTAACAAATCACAAAACCTTTGAATTCCAGCGAGGATTAAGGATAGACTTTGAAGGATCCTGCTCGTCTTCAGCAGTCGGAAAAAGATGAGGCGCAATGCCACTAATGCGACCTCCTCCGTTTGTCCTGCTGACACTCACATAATAAGTTGCTTATATATGAAGACGAGACTCATATAAAATACCAGAACAGAGTACCAAAAAATAGAGAAGGATTAAGGAGTAACTGTGGCGTGAGAAAGCAACCATGTTCTGCTACTGCAGAAGGTGAAAGCATTGTACTGGGGTACAGCATCAGGATCACCACTTACAAACTGTCTGACATACCTCTTGTCAATTTAGTGCTGCCAAGGCCCTGCCTAGGGTATTTCATTTAGTTCTAAGCACATCTTAATTTTTTTTTAAGAGGATGAAAAAGGAGTATGTCCCAAGTACAGTTCTTCAAAGTAGCAAAATCAATTAGAGATCTAGAAAATACAATTTATGAAGTTAAGACTGAAGGAAATTATGTTGTTTAGTCTAGAAAAGACAAGACTAAAGGGAGATAATAAGCATCTTTAAATACATCCAAATTATCTGCAAATATAAGGTAATAATTTTGATCAGAGGATGGGAAATAATGGACTCTGATAATTCCAAAAGAGATTCAGGATGAACATAAAAAAATTCTAATAATAAGGATGATTAAGCACTAGATAGATTGGGGAAACTATTACATATCTATCATTTTTTGTTTGTTTTTCAATAAGAGCTTAGGCAAAGATCTGTTGTGAACAACTTAGGTACAAGCTGATCCTGCTGTTGGACAGAGAAGAAATCTGATCCATGCTAAGTCATTAGGTAAGCCATCAAAGTGCTCTGAACAACACCAGCTGCCCAGTTGGAACTGCGTTTGCCTGTTGGGTACAAAAATCCCCAACCAGACTGAGACACATGTGAGAAACTCTGAAATGTGCTGGACAAGACCATCTCTCACAACCCTTTCAAAAGTAGTCTGAAAATTTTTGGCATGTAGAGTGTAATATTTCCTGTGACATGTCTTAGATGTTGCTTGAATACTTTGAAGTTTTATGCAGCTTTTTGAGAAGGTGATGGACACTGGCCCTCTGGAAGCCAAAGAAAAAGCTCTCAGTATTTTCAAAAGCTTGTTCCTCAGTCATTTGTGTCCTTCACTAATTCAAGGGCACCTCTGCTCCGCAGTCTTTTCCAGGCCAGTTTGGGCAAGACTTAATCAGCATTCATAAAAAGAGATGATTGCTCTTAGAGACTGTAGAGAAATGGGAAGCAGGAAACGTGGTTACATTGATGAGAAGTACAACGAGTGAGGCTTGAGTACAGCAGTGAATCAAACCACAAAAGTGTAGAAAAAAGGGATTCTGGAGCATGCAGAAAAGCCAGCAACTTGTGCTCTCCCAAAATTTGTTCTGTGGTTTGGAGATTTGGGTCAGACCACACAGATCAGAGGGAGTTGCAATGACAAGGGTGGGAAGCAGAGAGACCCACACTACAGCAAATGAAACCCTAGAAGAGATTTATAGGAAATGCCTCAGTCTAACCAGCCTAAAATCCCTTTCAAGTGGAGCAGGGGGGAGAGACTATGGCTGCCACAGCATCCTGCTGCTTCGGCAGTGGTAGATGCTGCTGCACAGCTTTGAAACAGGCATGTCGGGTTCTGAAGGCAAGAGGATATGAAAAAGATTACACAGACACTCTGTAGCTCTATTCTGTGTTATGTAGCTTGTCCTGAAAACAGGGAAGAAGTTGTTCCACTATTGTTGGGGTAGGAACAAACACATGAACGAGTACCCGGATAAAAGACATGTTGAAAGATGTAGTCATTAAACTTTCTGACACCTCTTCTCCTTACAGTATGGTGGAATATTTAGGAGTACTTAGCTCTACAGTGTTTGCTTGTTTCTCTTTGAATATTATGACTTGATACATGAAGATTTTGCTCCTTGGAAAGGTGAACACCTTGTGATCCACCATAGAGAAGGGATGGTCAAGAGACAGGTTGTTGCACAGAAACCACTCAGGTTCTTGCCATTCCATCGTGCTATCTGCAGCTGCAGCTTGCTGTATAGTCAGTTAAAAGCAACAGTTCATTGACATCACAATTCTGCAGGAACATGTACTCACCCATCCTGGCACCACAGATGCATGTGTGCCTTCACACCACTCCTGCTAATACCATGAGATTTACCCAAGACCAGCCATGGAAAGTGAAAACAATGATGTCCCATTGCCTCCATGAGGAAATAAAACATCTGGAGAGCATGCATTCAATACCTCAGCCCTCCATCTGCAATGCAACTCCTTACCAAGTGTTTCTGCCCAAAGAAACAAACCATAATGGGGAGTGATACAGACAAAAAGCATAGTAATAAAAACTCCTAATCCATCTCAGACCTGTCCCACATCAGGAAGATGCTGCACATGGAAGCTTTTCCTAATGGTGCTGTCTTTCTGCCTAGCATCAGGACAGCTCTGGTGACAGACAAGGCAGCCAGAGAAACATGAATGTCAACAACATTAGGAGAGTTTCAGCAAGTGCACCCACACAGGGACCAAGTGTCCAGCAAACAAGGGTGGGGGGGGGGGGGGTGATGCTGCACTGTGGATGCTGCCAAGTGTATTAGAAGCAGGTGGAAGATTTATCTCTACCTACATAGACTGTCTGAGTTTTCTTCAGAAATGGAAGATGTAGATGTAGATGAAGGAAAATGTAGCTCTCTAATGTTGAGGAAAATTAATAATTTCTACATGATGTGTGCTTGATACTTGAGTTTCTTCCTTTCACATAAAGGATAATGGTTTGTTTTCCTTTTATAGAACATAATCTCTGTTTTTCCTCTTGTTTTTTTTTTTTTTTTTTTTTGTTTTGTTTTTTGTGGTTTTTTGTTTGTTTTGTTTTGTTTTGTTTTGTTTTGTTTTGTTTTGTTTTGTTTTTTTCTTTCTTGGGAGGTGGTAAAGCAGTGCAAACCATAAGTGACCAGGATGGTGTTTGTCCAGTGGAGAGGAGAGGTTCCCATAGGAAATATTTTTCCTGCCAGGTGGTCTCCTGTTTCTCAACTTTGTGAATGCCTGAAAGACCTGGAGAGATCTACCAAAGGTACACATATGCACATGGGGGAGGGGGGTGAGTGGAAAGGAGGCAACAGATAACTAATTACTTTTGAGATTAATTTTGACAGGAAAACACTCTGGAAGTCAGGTCACCTATGGAGACTGATTCATTTCTCTTGAAGCACAAATGTGGTTGCTAGCCTAATCCCCACAAAGCCACAGAGAATTTCCACTAAAGAGTTCATTAGACTTTGACAAACTATATGCACTGAGCTGTGTGTGCTTGCTGGGCTTTCCTGAGACAGTGGAAAGTGTTTAATACACTGCCAAATATCTTAGAAGGGGAGGTATATTTTCTCATATATTTCCATGTAAAACCTTTTTTGAAATATTTGATCAATGTAATGCTAAAATTGCCATGTATCTCCCAGGAACAGCTCTGAGCTTGGTAATAGATGAGAAATCAAGCAGCTCAGCTCTGAAAACAGTCTTCCAAAGCTGCTCTCAATTTTGGTGCTGCAGTTTTATGCAGGAACTTCCCAGTTCAGTGCCCGTGTGGAGGGAAAGAAGAGGGAAAAAAAAAAAAAAGATGTTTCTATATACCAGCTCAGCCCTCACAAAGTACTATTGTGTTTCCTCCCCAGAGAAGTGCCTAGGGAATGAAGACATTATTTCCTTAAGGACTACCTGCTTCGGTTGTTTCCGATGATCGATTTTCCTGTCCCTTTTAGGCAGCTTAATTCACTTTATGAAGTCAACGGTAAAAAACAGCAATCAAATTAGATAATATTATCAGCATAAGATAAAATAGTAGTGGTTTTATTTTTTGAAGCATTTTTATCTCAGTAGCACAATTTGGAGCAAGTCCAAACACTCAGAAATTCTGTAGATTTGCTTTTAAGAGCCCAGCAGGGGATTTTCACAGAAAATGCTCCAGTATATGAAAGAATTTTTGAATAGCCAAGCCCATTTACTACAATATTTAATGTGGGCTTTTTTGTGGGATTTGAAGTCTATGTATCTGGTTGCTACTTCCTACCATTATATTTTCATTTTAAAATGCAGGAAAGTTTTTTTCCTTTTTAAAAAAAGTTATTACACTAAATAGCAAAACAAGCAAGTCCTTAATAGGATTATTAATCTAGCTGTAACATCTTGAAGTTTGTGGGAAGAGAAACATCTTTTGTAAGAGCTACTTAGAGCTACTGACAGGCCTTGGAAAAATAGAAAAGTTGTTTTTTCATGCCTGAAGCTGCTATAGTCAAAGCCCAATTCTGTTTGTCCTCAGAGAGAATGATAAACTCTTATTTTGATGGAAAATTTATTATCACAAGCACAGCCATGAACTCATGTGCACTTCCATTAGTGAGCTGTGCTCTTAAAAGCTAATGAAGCTTCCATTTTTAGGCTCTGATGGAGCCCAGCAAGCTTGTTTAAGGTGATGACGTATCCTCAGCCACTGACATGTCAACCTGAGGGTGAAGGAGCAGGAGGCGATGAGGACAAAGAGCTTTTGCAGTGACTGAGCACCAGGCAAAGGCTGTGTTGGCCCAGGTGGTGCAGGACCATGCTCCTCCCTTGGTTTTCCACAGTGTCCCAGACTGCCACGAGGGTTGGATCCAACCCAGAGACATGGACATCTCAGAAATCCAACTCAAGCCATAAAACCAGACATTCACGTGATGGAGACATCATGACAATGCCCCACTTTGACAAGGCTTTGCCATCTCTGCCCAGAACAACCACAGATGTCCCATTCCTATCCATGAGGTGGACCAGTCCCCACAAGGCACAAGAGAATTCCCAGCTTGGATGTGTAGGAAAGGATCCTTCACGGGCCCTGCTGCCCTCAGGAGCACAGTGTCCTCCTGTGCCTATCCCATGGGACTCCAACTGGAAGTGAGTCCATTACAGACTGCTGTCTGCAATGTAGAACAGTGCTCAGGTCTCAAAGCTGCTGCTCACAGCACTGTCCAAGCACCAAGGCCCTTCCTCCTGGCCCTTCCAGTGCACCCCTGCAGAACAGCACTGCACAGCATGTGGCCCCAGCAGTTTTCAAGTGCTTTGGGCTGGGTCATCACTGTTGTCAAGATATGGTGTAGTCTACCTTCCAGGCAATGAGAATTAATGCCTTTTGATAATCTCTAGGCACTGCAGAAAGATGGTAACAACCATCACAGGCTTGCCTCAGTCTCTAGAATCAACTCTCTCCAGCTGTCACCAGGAAGGGCCTGGGAGGATATAATCTGTCATTCAAAGCCATTTTTTACTCTGAAAAATACTGATGAGTATTTGTGTTTTCAGCTATCAAAACTAAATCCATCTACTCAATAGCTTACCTTGAACTCCTTAGCCACAAATATTTTTTAAAAAATAGCTAATCATTTATTTTGCCTTCATGAGGCTCTTGCTGTGTATTTTTCTCTCTCTTTGCACACAGCTGAGAAGGAGCTGGGCTACCCATTCACTTTCACGACTGAGAAAATTGCCAAAGCAGTAACTTACCCTGCAGAAGTTTGTAAGGAAAAAGAAAATTGCCCCCAGCTCCTTCCCTTTTTGCTATGCAAAGAACATCCTTCAGAAACCATCCAGCACTCGTGACCTAGTCTGCAGCCCCTCAAACATTGTGCTGACAATGCATTATTTTTTTGGATCAAGAGGGAAAGGGAGAGGTTTCACCCAGCTCTCCCAGCCAGGGAGCTCTTGGGTCCCTCCTACCACTTACTGGCATGGGCTTGTTTTGTATCTTGTGAGAGTGTAGGATCCATCTGAGAAATTTTCAGCAACATTTTCTGGGGTATCAATGGCCCAAGAGCAGCATCGCTGACAAGGACAGTAGCCAGATTTGCCATGCCAAGGGCCAGCTTGGCCATTTGCCAGGATAATAATCAAAGCAATTAATTTTCATACAAATTACTTAGACTTTTAATCAGCAATTAATAAAGAAATGTTATGGTAATTATCTATATACATATATACATATTATCACAGCAATAGTTCTTCACACAGCACAGTGGCCAGCATCACTTGCTCTTGGAGCTTCAGAGAAATATGGCTGGAAAAGAGAAACCCACTGCTCCACTGGGTCAAACTTCTCCACACAGAGCTCTTGCTTCAGCAGTGACTGGACCCCACTAGAGCATGGGTTCCTCCTTTCCCCAGGGGACAGGGCTCTCTGCAGCTGGGCATCTCTGCCATGTCCTGGCAGACAGGAAGCCACTGCTGCCTGAAAGCAGGGCTCAGGCCTCCTGAATTCTCACCTCCTTCTCCTCCTCCTCCTTATTCTTGCCACCAGGAGCCACCCTGCTTCAGCACAGCTCCAGGAGGCTTGGACCATCCAGACTCCCTGAATTGCCACACGTGGGCCCCACAGCATAAGGGGACATTACTAAAAAGCCTCCCATCAAGAAAAAACCCCCACTGCATCAGTCTTCATTGGCAGAGCATCACCTGCCTCCAGCATGCCTATGACAGCTGGAAAGACACTGGTACAGGGTGTGCACAGACCAGTACACACCAGGGAGGGTAAAAGAGGGGAAAACATCTCTCCCCCACTAACACTTCACAGCAAAATAATGAAAAGCTCAGGGAGATTTATACTCCTCCATATTAGCCTTAAATCACAGATTTGTCTGTTAGTTGGTCCTGTTGATTCCCCTCTTACACACTCTGAGCTTTTGTCTTCATGCATGCATAGGCTGCAGTTCAGTTTAAAAAAAAATGGATTTTGGACTTCAAGCTCTCACAGTAATCTCAACCATTTAGCTTTATAAATTATTAGCTGCTATAGTTAGTCATGTAAAAATAGAGGATTTTAAGTCAATACTGCCTAGAAACTGCTGTTGCATGCAAGAGACAGGAAAAGAGATCTCTCTCATTAAGGAAATGCAGGACCAAAACTATTCCCTGGGCACAGAGCTGGTCTGTTCAGCACATCCACACCAGTAACCCAGCAGAGTAAGGTCAAAGAGAATCTGTAATGCAATAAACCTAGCACTCGTCCCTATTTAAGGATTCACATCTGTAGACACTGCTAAACAAAAATCTTCTCTAGGAGGAAGGTACTGGAACACACCATCAACATGAAGCACTTGGGGTGATTTCCCAAGAAACATTAAATGATCTGGGCTTTAAGTTTCATTTTCCTCAACAATGCTAGGCAAGAGCAGGCCCAGCAAGAGTATTTTAGCTTACTTTATGTTAGTGGTTTGCAAACGGAAACTCAACAGCTTAACAGTTTAACACAGCTGGGGATATTCAGCTTCAATGACTAAATATGCCTGAAATATGTCATAGCTGACTTGGAGGATTTTATATTTATTCTGCCCAAAGACTTGCTGTAACACTATTTGGCACTGCAGGTAATTGGCTCTGCTCAGTCTCTGCATTCAACAAAGGAAGGCTCCAGATTTTCCTGTCCATGGGTGAAGGATACAGTGTTTTTCAGTCCATCTTGGTGGCAGCTTTCAAGATTTCTTTTCTAAGGAGTTATCCAGAAAGGACTGATTGCCATTCAGAGATGGGCTGGGCACAAGCCAGGGAGCGGTGAGCAATGGTGCATCAGGGTTTCATTTCTCTCTTTTTTCTTTATTTTTTCCCCATTAGTATTTTTTTATTATTATTTTCTTTCCATCCCACTGGGAACAAAAAGAAAAAGAAGGCAAATAAGTCTACAGCTGCTTCTGAGAAGGCCTTCCATCCAGGTACAGATTCACAGGGATGAGCAGAGTTGTGGACAGGAAAAGAGAAAAGAGAATTGCAGTTTCTCTCTCCTATTAGTAGGTCCTGTGCCTCTCTAGCTACACATTTTTTCTTCCCTCCTCACTTCTCTTGATCTGTTGAAATTGGACCTGTCCTCATCTTTAAAAACACCTGCCACCAGCACTGCCTTTTACTTCTAAGTGAGCACCTCCCCAGCTCCTCCCAACCTCCTCATCCTCCTGGGGCACTGGAGGGCTGATACCCCTTCCTCATCAGCACTTGTTGACCCAAACTGAGCATGTGGTGGGTCCTGGCTCCAGTGCAAGTAAGGATCATTCATAGTTCATGTTAATCTGCTGAGGAAAAATCTCATTTGTCTTTCTCACTTAAGTGTACTCAAGCAGCTTCCCAAAACCTTGCTCCGGATAATACTTACCTGCCTGGTGGGAAGCTTGGTGAGAAGGGTGGAAATATATGGGTGAGTTGAGTGGAAAGGAGCATGCAGGATCTCTGGAGGAACTGACAAAGAAGCTGCTGCCTGGTACAGTTGTGCATAAGGACCCAAACTTTTGTCTCTTTCTCACCACTGAAGACACAATTCAGTGAAAACACCCTACTGTCTGCTTTGTGAAGAACTTTCTAGATTATAAAATCCCCCCAAAAACCAGTGTGGAGGAGGCTTTAGGAGGTCCTGTGCTCAGTGCAACTCCCGGTAGAAGATGTTTCTCAGGGTTATGTGCAGTTCAGCTTTGGGTGTGTCCAAGAATGGAGAAACCACAATGCCTCTGGGCAGTCTGTTCCAGGGTGCTGGTCTAGTCCAGCAGAAGCAGGTGTCACCATTTCCCAGAAGATTCAGTATGTGCACACCCTGGGCCTGACACCACTGGAAGGCCTGAGAGAAGGAAAGACTCCAGCTCCCCCTGAGACTCGTTTTACATGCCCTGGCATCCAGCATTGTTACTTTACTTGCTTTTTTTAACAGGGGAGTGGGGCTATTAGGATCCTTATGTCCACAGAGGGGAGAGAGCAGCACCTGCCTTCTCATGCAATGAGTGACATGGTGGGCACTGAGGAGGCTGTGAGCTTTAGCCTCTAGTCACTCCTCTCCGTGGCTGCCATCCAGGGGTGCCGTCTGGTGATGTGCTCAGTGCACACACCGTGGTCTGTCTCATCCTCACGCTCCAGGATGAGCCATGCAAGCTCCTCTTTGGTTATTGGGAGGAGCTCTCTTGAGAGTGGGTCCTGAGGAGGGGGCAGCAGGAACAGTCTACAGCGAGCTCCTGGGTTGTCCCTCTGAACACAACACGGCCCCCACTGGCATCTTGTGTGGCCTACAGTTCTCTTGTCCATGTCCATCGTGGAGAGGAGTGACACACCAGAAAATTTCCTGCATCCTGACTGTAAAAATAGAGTCAAAGTAGGACATTTCCTCTGCTACTTCAGGGCTCACTCTTTTGTTACTGAAGCACATCATGTAACAGTTTGCAATTAAAACCATCAACAGCATGGAGGGCCATACCACAATAGCTTTGTAGTCAATTATTTGATTTATAATTAAACATGCTGAATTTCAGCTTACTGACTAGAAAGTAGGACAAGTACTTTGTGTTTGCCTGGTTCTAAAAAATAAAAAGCCAGGAATCAGGCTGCAGTTTCAGTAGTATGGATAATTTCTCCAGTGTGGGCTGTCTAGACAATTGAGTAGGTAAGGACAAAGTAAGTTTTGGAATGCAAATTTTAATTATTACCATAACAACAATTAGAAGCCCCAAGATAAACAAACAGCTGGTGGCTATGAAAGCCCGTTAGCCATGTGGGAAAGCAAGCTGGGGAAGAGCCCTAGGTCACCCTCCATGGGGCGTCATCCTCCTGGGTTTGGCAGCGCTGCTGTCGGCTGACACACTGGGCAGTTTTGAGTCAGCGCTCCCAATCAACCCCGAGCACAGCAAGTTCCAGCTACTTTTTCACTCACACACCAGCGACATGTCATCCATCCCCTCATTCCCTCTTTACCTCTCCCTCAGATGGCAGGGAAGATTTGAAGGTGGTTTTCATGTCAGAGTCCTGCAAAGGACACAGCGGAGTCTTTTGTGTTTGTGAGCTCTAAAATAAGAGACAGAATAAAGAAAAGGCCAGGAATGCAACTATTCTCAGTCTGACTGAAACACTGAATTTTGCTTTGTTAAAACCTGCAAATCCTTGTAGTTCTGAGGCCAATCAAACACATATTGGGCTGGACCATCTCTGCTAGGCACATCAGAAACTGACACCTGTGGCCAAGTTTTGCAGTTCTTCATCTGGCTTCCATTTTTATGCACACAGAATGATACATGGTCTATTCTATGAGCATCCTGTACACAGTATGCAGTGTGCTTGGGCTAATACCAGGTTTTACTCAGCTGAAGCATAGAGCACTACACTGCATTTAGCCACTTCATACTCATTCTTCTCTGAGAAGTGGTGAGCATATCTTAAAGTCTGTTACACTTTTCTAACCACTTCATACAATTAGTCTTGAGAACCTTTTTAGAAAATTTTTGTAAAATCTACCCTCTCTACTACTCTCTTGTATGGATTTGATTTTGTTTTTCTCTTCCACAGCTTTATAAGAGGCCACTAGAAACTTACAGATTCTTTGCCTCCACTGGACATGCCACAAAGCTTATGACAACTGCCAGCTCCCAGTTCCTCTGGGATTTCCATGCTCATGTAATGAGAATGAACACTGAGCCACAGCTCATTGTTCAAGATCCCAAACATCTGTTTGTGGGATAGAGATTCTGTGTATCCATACAACTCATTGTAAAAGTGACTTTCATGTGAACACATTGTGACTTCTGCTCAAGACTTGGATGTTTTTCCTACTCACTGAATCTTTGGAGTAGCAGAAAGACATCAAGCTGTGAGTGGTCAAATACTCATTTATCTGATATATTTTCATACCTGGAGAGAAGACAGCTTCCTGTGCAGACAAAACTATCATTACCTTTCCCATACTCTGGCTTTTGAACATTTCCATTACTTATCCTGGAAAAACATTTACTTTTAGGATCATGACATGGAAGTGAAATAAGGCCCTGATTAGTGGAGATCTACCTATTCCACCTCTTGACAGTAGAAAAGGGGCTTTACTTGCTGATTTGTATATTGGGACATTTATATGTCTGCTTGCTAGTCTGCTTTTCTACAGTGGTGGGTAACTGTCTTTTGTATATAAGACTATCGTGTCATCAGAAGAATCTATGTACTTGCATGTGACATTTTAGAAAAGTGGAGCAGTAACGCTTCCCTGTTTCAGAGATTGTTTCAGGAGTCATTTTTACAGGTTGATCAGTAACAAGTATGCCTGAGTGCAAAAGTGGTTCCTCTCTTCTCCTAGGCCTAGCCTAAGCACAGTTTCCAAAGACTTGGATTATTCTGGTATCACAGTGGTTGCACATGCAGAAGAGAAGGTTGCAGTAATTGGCCAAATGCCTTGCAAGGGTTCAGAGGAGCTCAGAGGTGTTCAGCTGATGGGTCAGGTTGCAAGGCTGGAAAACCAGTGACATTTAATAAATGCCAAACAGGTAATATTCTTTTTGTGTGTCAGATGCAATTAGCACAACACTAAAAATACTCAGCATGGTTACAATTGTCACACAGAAAAACAATTAGGCAGAGTAGAAATTACTGGATTTCAATGCAAGAAAACAAAAAAAGAAGAAATTTCAATTTATAAAAACACATGTTTGACTTGATGCATTCTTCTTGCTCAAGTACCATTCCTGAGAAGACAGTCAGCAGTGGATGTTTTTTCCCTATTTTCGTCT
This sequence comes from Lonchura striata, assembly GCF_050655825.1. NCBI lineage: Eukaryota > Metazoa > Chordata > Aves > Passeriformes > Estrildidae > Lonchura > Lonchura striata. The sequence goes on along the minus strand of NC_140703.1, from coordinate 102,504,961 downwards.
TCAGTACAGAAACACATGTTTTGTAACCACAAAGATCAAACAGTACAGTACTAAATAAGGGTTATGTCCAGTATTACTTCAACAGTGACAATTGTTAAAAATAAAATTAAGACTGTTGTACCATATTTTCCTTACTTTGTCATCCAGCCATTTTTCCCAATTTAACTTTTCAACTGCAGAGGGCAGGGGTTTAAGTATGAAGGATCCAACTGGGATTTTTGTATGACTAAATGTTATTCCCTGGAGTCTGGGAAAGTTTGCATCAGCTGTTGCCAAATCCTGCCTGCCTCCCAGTGAGCAGGCCATGGCTTCTTGCTGGAGAGGGGAAGATGTTCCTCTGAGCCCACTAAATGGGGCATGGGGTGACTCAGAGTGACATGGAAAAATCTTCTTCCTCCCAAATCATGGCTCAGGCTCAACACCGTACCAAGTGTAGTTATTTACTTCCCCAGAGGGTAAAACAGGAATATCCTTTTTTCTTTCAGCCAAATATCCAGAACACCAGCAGAGAACAGGAGCCCCTGGCTAGGTTTCAGTCTCTGGAAGGAGACTGTTGGCACAGCTGAGCTCCTGGGAAGGTTGGCATGCTTAGGCAGGCATTTCAACCAGGCAGCTAAACTTCTGCCTGCCACCACAGTGTCACACCAGTGCATGGTGGGGACCATCTATCCAAGCAGTGGCCATGTGGGTCTTACAGATAAACATTTAGTATGACAAAAAAGTCAAAATGAGCTTGGGGTTCAGCTCTCAGCAGCATGAACCTTCCACAGTGCATCCTCCAGTGCTTCACCCAGCCATGATTAAACTTTATGGTCAGTGGTGTGGGAGCCTCTTGGCACAACAGAGCAGGGGTGCCCACAGGTGCTGACTGTGGCCAGTGATTCTGAATGCCTCTGGCCACCACCATTGTGCTGTTCTTTACCTTCCCCACACACCACTATGCTTCTCCCTCACTGGCTTTAGGCTGTTTTGTTTGATAGACAGAAGTATTTTCTGCTCCTGTTCCTCTTTAACATCACAGCCCTCCAGTGAAACTCTTACTTTCATCACACTGGCCATTTCACCAGCTGTAACCTGCATCTGTGCCTCTGGCAAGTACAGAATGTTCCGGGTTTGCCCATCCACTTCCCTGTGGTCTGTAATTTCTCATGCATGGACTCCAGTTGCCACCTTCATGGCTTCCCACAAGTATTTCTATAGAAGAAGTGATTGCAGACAATCTCCATTATGGACACTCCAAGAAAGCAGCAAGTGGTTGTTGATTCCTACCCAAAGCTAGTTCTGTATTTTATTTTCTGTGTCTAGCATACATGACTCTCCTCCCACAGCCAGGTGTCTGAGTCTTACTCAGCATGACCTGGCTTTCTCCCAAAAAGACAGTGTTCTCATTTCAAATCTGAGGAGTGATTTGTTTCTGAAAGTGTGCAAAAAGCCCAAGAAGTTCTCAGCAGTAATTGGCACTGAAAGATGACTGCCTTTTTTCCATGAAGTTTTCTAGATATCATCACTGGAACTTCATTTCTAGTAGCAATGCTGCCAAGCATTGATTAGCACACTAAGAGGCATTAGAAAATTGCAGCAAGTGTCAAAATCCAGTCTATGTCTCCAAGCCTCACACCTTGCTTTTTCATTACATTCATTCAGTTGCAAAATCCGTTTATTTATTTTTGGAGAGTGAGAGAGTCATTAGGGAGAATTAAAGAGGATCTGCTGAAACTGAGGAAGAAAAGCTCAAACATCTGCACGGAAGGGAGGGAGTGGCACTTCTGCAGGTTGGCTTAAGGCTGCATGATTAGGACTGTACACATTCCTGGGAGAACAGAAATTGTCTGGAATACAGGTCTGCAGTCCAGAACCACCTTGACCCTGGAAACACTGATTTCTGCCGTGAGCTGGGGTAAGTACACCCACAGACTCATGAGCACGGCAAAAGTGGGGAAGAATTTGTGGAAAGGAGAAAGCTGCTTATATTTTGTTATCACTCAGTGGAGGTAGTGAGGGATTTAGCCTGATTACACGAGCTGCACCTAATCTTTCATTCCCCAGCACCTGCCTCTTGCAGGGACTCTCATCAGATAATGAGGAGTGACACACGGTGTGAAGTGCCAGCCCTATCTAATCGACGCTGTCATCGCCACTGTCACAAGGAAGCACTACGGGAGATAAATTTAAGCCTCACTGGTGTTTAGAATTTGGATGTTGTTTGTTGCTATTTTAATGCAGCAACTCTTCAACTCAGTTCTCTAACAGAGGCAGAAGGAGAACTGCTGAGTTACTGATCATGAGAAACAATTCCAGCTAATTAGTGTTTCTGACCCATATTGGTAAAACATGGTTGTTCTTTTCTCCCTGAGTGGTTCGAAAATGCAACTGCAGACTTGAGTCTGATGTAGAGGACTCACTGTAACTGCTGGATTTACCATCTCAGTACCTGCTTTAGGGATACACTTTGGGAAAACATTTTAACTATTTTATATGCAGTTTCCCCAAACCAGTTTTGACTTCTCAAAGGTCAGATGTAAACTTCATTTTGTGGCATTGTCTTGAACCCATATGAACAACTGTACCTAACAAAACAAATATATGAGTTGGCAAATTTTTCCTGTGAGGACTGACGTTTTAGTTTGATTCTTCCAAGAGATTATTATAAATGACTGTGGGAAAATGATCAAAAATGTAGAGTCCTTTAATAATTCGTGCACTGAGAAATACAATAAAATAAAAATAATTCCCCATTTGTCTCTGTTTTGTTGAATAATCCTTTATGTTAGACCTGTGATTTTATCTCTAAGTCCTTCTCTTAACTATCGCAAATTATAACACACCAGCCACTCACATAGTAACTTCTGACCTGGTCATGCAGAAGTTTACACCCATGTTTAAACTCCTGTACTGTGAACAGCCTCCTTGGCTAAGAAGAACTGCTTCCTGTACAGAAAAGTAGAGCCTGTGTTTCAAGTTCTGCAGGAGGACTGGAAGTTGTGACCTCTCAAATGGTCTCATTCAGCTCAGTAGCTGTGCAGAAACCTCCTCAACGCCTGACATTTGCAGAGGTCTACCCACACAAAAACAAATGCCAAAATTTTTGCCTCAGTCTGTGGCAATTTAGGATAAAAAGTTCAAAAATATTTTCATATTTATTTTTCCTGAGCCAATGAAAGGAGCATTAGACCGTCTCCAGTGCTAACATCCATTACCATTTTGGAGCATGCACAGTGTTTTCTTGGCTGGCAGTGAGTGCAATTATTGTTCGAAGGATTGAGAAGTGAAATCCTTGGAAGCAGAACTCTGTGGGCTCTCTCCGGACCACAGCATCCTCCCACACGTGCCTATATGACATGGTGTCACAGTGGCTGTCCTGTGGTGTGTGTGTTGCTGTGGGATTCACCTGTGAGCAGTGTGGCTACCCAAGGGGTCCCACAGCTGGAGGGTTATTATATAAATTTCTACCCTCTTTGGAATATTCTGACTTGCAAGGAAAGCACCTTCCTTGGAAGGTGGTGCAAGGTAAGTGAGATGCTTACCTTATGTAAGTGTTAAACCAAAGAGTAGCAAAAAATCCTACCTTTGAGTCCCACAGCATTTCCTATGGGATCCTGTCAAGGCTCCTGATAGACCCCAAATCTGAACTGCAGTTTTTCTTGTAAGCAAAGGAAGCACATGCTGACCACAGGGGCTGTGCACCGAATAGGTTGGTCTACTCCAAGACCAACAACCACATGGCTTCTGCAGCTACAAGTCTGAAAATCCAAAGGCATTTAGACTCCTGGAGTATTGAACTCTGTTGGCTGACTACAGAGGGGTTTAAAGACCTTTTTGTCATCCCCACTCTCACCAGCAGGAACTGGACTATAATTCTGGATGGTGAAACCCTGTTGCTGAGCAGCAAGTTTCTATTTTAACCGAGAAAATGTTTCAAGAGTTATTATCATATTTTGTTTCAGAAGAGGAAAACACAGAATGATTTGTGTTTTCTGGTTGTGTGTCTTCTGTTACTGCATAATATTTTAAAAGAAATGTTCATGTATAGTAATTCTGTGTATATCTATTACTACAGAAATTTTGCATAAAAATCATCATGTAAGCTCTGCTCCCACTCACCCTAATCAGTGACTTCCCTAACTGAAGACTAAACACTGAGCACTAGGTCAAGATCAACATGTGGATTTTGGTGTGTTTCTTCAAAGAAATCAATTAAAATCACATTAAAATGAACAGACCCTCTAAAGCCCATAACAGCTTCCCAGCCTCTTCCTCGAGAGACAAAGAAAAAACCAGATTTGTCAGCAGACTTAAATCCCCTTTGCAGGGATCCCTGCCCCCACAGGAAAATCCTAACAGTTCCAGAAGCCAAAAATACTTCTAAAAATCCAGCTTTACACGGTAGGTTTGCTCTTCTCCCTTGTGTCTGCAGTATGCTGTTAATTACTGATAAATAATTATAATGTCATAAAGGATCCTTCTGCATGCAGCAGAGAGGTGGATGACACCACATACACTGCCACAGCTCCTCTCCCATCATCTGGGAGTCAAGACTCGTTTCACATCCCACTGGGAGTACAGCACCATGGGCTGCTCACTGGCAGCAATGCAGAGGTCCCTGGCAAACCTTATGCAAATGATCCCAGTGACAGATGAGGGAGGGGAGAAAAACAATAGATCCAGATTAATATTAAATTAAATAAACCCGTTTCCAAAGATCCGCACAATTTATCTCTTGGTCTCTCAGTCAACTTTATTCAAGACCCTCTTAAAGTCCAAGTACCTTCTTTGCTACTTCTTTCATATATTTTTACTGCAAGAGCCATAGATAGGATTGCTGAACTACAACAGCATGACTGAAGTATATCCTTACATACTCCTAAGGTTTAGAAAATCCAGGTTTCTCTGCATTCCCTGGCTTCAGACTCAGCTACCCTTTTCTTGTCATTCTTTGCTATTTTTCCAGCATAACTTGACAAACCATGGATGTCTGGGGTTTTTTTTTTTATTTCAACCAAGACATCTCAGTTGATCTCCACTTTTTGGTTATCAGGAAATTAATGCCCGTTTAACAAAGGTGACAATATAAAAATGTCCATGAAAATATCGCTCTGTACTTTTCTGAATTTATCCTCCAAATCTGTCTTGATAATTAGGTCCACACAAACAAATGTATTTGTGCTGTTGTGTGAATTGTGAGCTATGTCTCGATCCATGTCCATGTCTCTACAGATGGAATTGCATTTGGGAAAAATGTGGTCTTTAGTATATCATTCTCTCCTCACAGAGGAAGGAAGTAATTTCAGGTGGAATCCATGTTCCTTTGTAAATGTGGAACTTACCAGCTGAGGAAAACAGCCTGACTGGGTCTAGGACAGGGACTTACCAAGCACTCTCCTCAAATACTCACAGAGCAAAGAAATCCTCCCAGCTGGCACTGGTTAGGAGCCCACAAGCTGAACTCTATGTGTAAGATCCCTTCACAAGGCTTCTTAGAAGCAGAAGCAGCACTGGTTACAGCTGGTCCTCCACTCTGGCCCACCCTTCTTTTTTTTCTTTTTTGTTTCCTGTTTTTCCAAACAAGAGTTGAGTGGGCAAAGAATACGACCAGTTGCTTTGGAAAGGAGGAGAGCTCTATGGCTGCCTTTTAGCTATGGGGTGGAAAGAGTCACTTTTTGAAGACCACCCCAAAAATACTGGATCTGCATTCAGTTCATCCTCAAACAGCCTGAGGAAATCAAATTAATCCCTGCCTTGAAATGGACCATGCAGGGAAGAATAGCTTCTTCCCATCACAGAGAATTTGATATTTATTTAGTGAGAAGAAAGAGGATCCAGGCGCCACTTCAAAAAAATGATCTGTAAATTTCATAAAAAGTCTCCATGGTGAGGGGGTTATTTTTACCTCTCTTCCTTGCCTAATTAATATTTACTGATTACATGTGAAGTGGGACAGCTTCAAACTTGAGAGATCTTTTCTTGGAAGTACTTTCTCTCTGAGTGATTGACTGAAGCCTACATCTCTGAGAGAGGCAGGAACAAGACCTCCATCAGTTTTCCCAGGAGCAAAAGGCATGTCCTTTGAGAATCTGAGACTGGAAACCAAGGGGATGGGTGTCAGTCAGTCTCAGCTCCCTGGAGAAGATCTCTGTGTGCTAAGCCTGCAGTGATCTTCTGTGTCTCTGAAGTGCTATGGGTCAAGGAGCTGCTGCTGGTGCACCTCACTGCTTTGTCACAGCTTTGGGCAGTGTTTTTGCCTTCTCACACAGCCTGGCAATAGGGTTTGGACTTAAAAAGGTGAAGACCTCCCTCTCAATGCTCAGAGGTACTCCTTGAGTTGAGCTGCACAGCTCTTTGTCGATGTCAGCCATCCCCTCAGCTGTCCCTTGGCCACATGAAGGACACCAGCTTGGCAATGGCCTCTCCAGTGCCCAGCTTTGCTTCCCTTGAGTATTCACTACAGGATCCAGCCAGATGGCTCTTCAGGCCACATCCACATCACCTTGATGTCTGCAGGCTGAAGCTGCCATGGGAAACAGGGAGGCTGCTTAAACCTCCAGCTCTTGTTTTGAAGACCCACTTGTAGAGACAGAGACTCTTGGCCAGGAGCCAGGCAAGCTTCTAGGAAACTGTTCTCAGTGAAGAAGGCAAAAAAGACCCAGAAGCCTTGGAATCCCAAGATGCAACATCCCACCACAGGTCTTATTTTAATATGAAGGCTTTGGTCTTCTTTAGATAAATGTCCCCACAATGTAAATGGGTTCACAACCTGAATTGTTCTAGAAGTGGAAAAAGGATCCCAAGGAAAATGTGGATAAATACGCAAGGTACCAACCAGTGCAAATGCTGTTTTGCATATTTACTAATTAAACAGTAACAACTGGACCAACTGCATGCTGTCAGACTATTTAGCAATACTGTAATTTTAAAACCCTTATATAATCTTGTTTAGCCTAGTGGCTTTTGAGGTGTATATCTGAGGTACTGACCCTCCTTACAGATGTTGCAGAAAATGCTACAGCAAGCACATCAAAACCCAGAAGGATATTAATGTAAGTCAATGGGATGCACTGTGACCTCCTGCAGTGGTTTGGCTGCACACAGGTTCCTCAATGCTTTGGCACTTGGGTTTGTGTGCTGGGCTTGCCAGGGATGGCCTGTGCCCACTAAGTACCTGTTTCCTCCATTAACTGGAGCCAAGTGATCATCTCACACTGCTGGCTTTAGTCTTTATTCATCTTTAAGCAGATTAATTACATCTGTGCTATCTCATTTAGATATCCAGCCACTAAGCTCTGCACAGACAATGAAGCCACCATGAAGTCACTTTAACTCCAGCTGCAATAACCATATATGCTAACTGGACAAAAAATTCTTGCCGGGTTGAGGAGCTAAAAAAATGCAGCCTGATTTCCCCAGGAGCCAGCAGAGTGCTCAGATCTGATGAATTCAAAGGATCTGTAGGTTCTCAGCACTTCAGAAAATGAGTTGCACCAGATTTTTATAACAGAATGATGCCATGCTGCACTTAAAAATAAACATTTCCCCCTCCTGCCCCCTCTCTGTGTCCCATTTTAACTTACTTTTTTTCATTTGACTTTCTCCATAACTTTCTCGGTATGAGCACAAGAAAAAGAATAATGCTAATTTTTAATTAGAAAGTAATCTTTCAACCTACATGTAAGCAAGGCTTTAAAACCAGGCAAAAAAAAAAAAAAAAAAAAAGAAGTTGCATGGCCTATTATCCTTAGTTAGAAAATAAATATGCAAACTATGTCACCATATTCTTCATAAATATCTTTCAGCTGTTCTTTTTAATAAAGAAAAAGATGAATTCTCTTGTATTACTCTGAGTTTAAAGTAGCTCAAATGTTTGGTCTACAAACTTTGACAATGTCCCTTTAAGTTTTCTGATTTTTGTGGAAGATCTAGCCCTGGGGTTTTTTGGCTTAGACACAGTACTTGTCAAAACCCTTCAGACTCTTACTGAAGTGGCTGATGCTGTTCTAGAGAGTTTTTTCTTAATATTCTTCTTTTTTTCCTCAGTATGACTTATTTCCAGTTCCAATTTAATGAGAAAATATGATTGTGTCAGAATTTTTCTTTGGAGAGAATTTTCATTTTATGGATCTGACAGATTTTCAATTTCATGCTTTGATTTGAAGTTTCTGTGATTCTTTTCCTCTTTCATTTTAATCTGACAGTCTGTGAAGCTCGGGGGATCTATTCTCAAATGGGTAAAGCAAAAGGGTTTGCATCAAGAGATCTGAATTCTATTTCTGGTTTAATCTCCAGACTTGCTATGTAATTTCAGCAATATGAATATACAGGTCTGCACGTTTGTGTGTCTGTGTGTATTTTGCTGGGCTGTCCTATAAATACATAAATAGGCATTTAAATAGACAACTGTGGGCATAAAAGGCAGTAATGACTACCCCCTCTCTTTCAATTAGTGCTTTTGAGTATTTTAAGCTTCTTGGCTGTGAAAGGAAAAAAAGAATAATGCATGTAAACATGATGGTATCAGTTAGGGTGCTCTCTTCAGCAGTTGAATTTTGACATATTTAAAACTAACATTGATTTGCCAAAACTTTTTGTGTCTGTACATTCATGCAATCTCCTAAACACCATTTTATTTCAGCAAACAGGTAGGGAAGGCCAGGCTGCAGGTGGTTGCTAAAACAAGTTTAGGTTTCCTGGTCAGTCACTGAGAGGTTCCAGCCACTCACAAATAGGTGCCCTGAGAGCAGACAAATATTGCCAGAGTTTCCTGTTCATCTGATGCAGAGAAATTTAGGTGCTTCTGTTCCACTGAGCATACTTCCTTGGGAGACCTTCAAAGACATACTTGTCAATAGGGAAATAAGGTGGTTACTTTAAAAAGACTATTTCATTAGGTGCCAAAAATGTAGATGCAAATTATGTGCTTATGTTGGCTAGATCTCTGTCACAGAGATGTAAATATTTGGCTCAAGTGTCCTTCATCTGGTTCTCATCTGGTAATCATTAATATTTTTATATTTCTGTACTCATAGGTGAGGGGTTCCTAATTTATAGAGGTTATCTGAAAATTAAAAAAAAAAAAAAAAAAAAAAAAAAAAAAAAAAAAAAAAGAGGCCAGTGCAAAATGGACAAAAGATCAAACTGTTGAGCATTGAAAATACTGCTCCATGAAAATTAACAGTATTCCCATCCAGGCTTAGAAACTCTGTGCTGCTCTTGCAGGCTGTGTCTTGTATTTGTAATCAAGACCAATGCTTTCCTCTTCTAGCTGTCACACAAAACTGGGAAGGGAATGTGGAAACCTGCAACTTTGCTTTCACAGTTCAGCTATTTTCTCACTCATGAATTAGATAGGAACTATGGGACTGTTTACAATTTGGTTATTACCTGAAATGTGATCCATGTAATTGGCCATAGAATTCATATCTATTCTCTCTCAGACCAGAAACAATTTCCAAGATTATAAAAGAGGTTTTAGTCTTCTACCACCAGCCTTGCTAGTGAGAGTCCCCAGGTGATGACTATCAGTTAAGTTTTCACATGATTTTTATTTTACAGGCTTTTTATGGCAAAAACAGACAAACAAACAATCAAAAATCAACAAAAAACCCCAAAACACTCCAAACCCCAAAATAAGAACAACAAAAACAACAACCCCCCTAAAGCAAAACAAACAAAATATAATAAAATTCATCTACTTTAATGTTGGTGGAAAGTGCATAAAAGGAGATCTGATACTATAAAAGAGAACTTGCCATTGTTTTAAAATAACGGTATTTTATCAGCTACTGCTTATTCAGATGTGATCTGTGTCACACAGAACTTATCAGATCTGATGAATGATCTGATTGATTTTCATTCATATTAATTTTGAGGGGAATAATAAGCATGTAAGAAGAAACAGATCTCTTCCACCTCTGGCTATATACACATAAATTTAGGCCATAGAAGAGACTGACTCAAATCCTGTCAGGACCTGAAATCCTGAAAGAATTTTATTCTTAACCATGTGGAGGGACTGTTCTTTCTGACATGTTTACACAGTGTCTGCTACAAGCAGCTGGAGTATAAATGCACATGGTGCACCATGAAAGTAATATTCTTCAGTGAAAGGCACTGCATCTAGGAAGTAATATAAGCTGAGAGAGAAATCAACTTCAGAAGAAATATAAATTCACACAAAAATGCTATGTTTTAACTAAGAGCCTACACATTGTTTCAATAATAGTCTTTTTTAAAGCAGATATTAAAAATGGCTGCAACACTGATAACCTGTTGCTAACATCAGAGACAGAGAGACTGAGGAGGGAGCAGATCCAGCAGCACCCTCAGCTCTTGGCAGACCCACAGAGCTGCGGCAGAAGGAGCAGAGTGGCATAAGCATGGCCCTAGGGGGGACTTTCTTAATCCTCCATTAAGGTGAGGAAGTTTACCTTCAGCTGGGAGGGGGATGCTATCTTGCTTTTGCCAAATTTGGCACAAGATAAAGGTACAAATGCAGGTAGTCATTAAAAGCACATGTATCTCATGTTTTTACAGTAACTTACTGCACTGTAATTTCCTGAAAATATGCTGTGTATGGTAACCTACTTAATTATGCTACTTTATTTTTCTTGAAATATAATCTCTTTTTGGTTTTGGTTGGTTTAGCAGTAGTGTGGGGAGGTAGTGAGCAGGGATGGTTTTGCAGTGGGAGAGAGTTATATATGTGTCCAGTATTTTTAGGAATTTATTTCTTATTGCATCCTTTTTCTCAGCCAGCTGTTCTCCCTTCTCACTGAGCTGTGTTCAAAAGGCTGGGTAAGCTGGGTGTGAAGGGACCCACTCAGAAACACTGATACTGCCCAGCCTTGACATGCCCCACGTGTTGGAAGGCTTGGCTGCTCAGTGTTGGAGCAGCACAGCTTCCTGCAAGGAACACCCTTCCCCTCCCATAGACACAACTTATTTAGTCCCATCTGGTACAGGAAACATTTAGAGAGCTTTCTTTCCTCCTGGCAATACAATTGCAATTTATTGGTCTCTAGTAAAACCATCACACAGTAAAATCCATCAGCTTTTCAATTAGAGGAATTGCAGATCAACCACCCTCTTTTCATATCCTCTCCAGTTCATCCCCTGTGTTTACTCATCATCATTGAAGCCTTGATGCCATTGCTTGTGGAAGGTTTCTTTGGTTGGCTCCATAAAAAACGCACCTCTTCCAGGAAGGTCTGAAATCCCAGCCATACTGACTCTTGCTGAGCAGGAACTTCTGTGGATGAAGAATGGGGTTTTCTGCAATACCAAGGACAGACACTTTCTAGGTGCTATTAGTTTCAGAAACAGTTCCTTTAAGCACCACAGGAATGCTTCTCTAATAAAGAGCATTGCAATGCTGCTGGAATGGCTGCCCATTGACAGCTTCTGACCCTTTTGGGTAGGAGTGGTGTCAATTAGTGCTCACCATCAGCAAGCAGGGAGTTTGCTCTGAGGATGCCATGTGCCCTCTCTCTATGGTCTCTGTGGAAAGATGGTCACGTGAAAGGACAAGATCCCCTTTTTGCTCCACAAGGGGATGAGCATCAGGGTCGCAGCAGCTTTTTGTGATGGGATGCTAAGACTTGGTACTGTGAGCCTGCAATGTGTACAGGGATACAACAGTGCTGGGGGACAGGCCCTGAAGGTGTGGGGCAAACTGTCCTGTTAGCAATGGCCAACATTCCTCTTGAACCTTATTTTAGATGGTGTCTGGGGTGGATCTCAGCATGAATTATTATGTTGTCAGTGTGGAGGACTGATTTGATAGCACAAATGCACCTCAAGTTGTTGGGATAAATCATCCTGTGGAGGTATTTGTGGCTCCAGGTCCAATAAAGAGAGCTGAGGCAGCCTGGCAGAGCTCTGCACCCTGCTTTCAGACTGCAAGGTCTGAAAGAGAGGAGCCCCACTGGTGTCTCAACCCTTTCCAGCCTCCACAGGTTTGATTTCTCCCCTATTTTACTGTGTCTGCTGGGACACAAGCCAAAGCCACACGGAGCTGGATCTGCTCCTGATGTTCTTCATGTTCCCACTGTTCATCTCTAAGGCTTTGGGTTGGCCCTTCAGAGGAGCTGAGGCCAGCAGGGAAATTTGGAGCTTGATCAGCTTCCTGAAGCAGGGGGGAGTTTAGATTCAGTGGGTTGTTTCAATCACATCCCCACCAATATTTGCTAGAATAAAAACTCATTTCTTTCCATTAGCTCAACTTGGATTTGCTGTGTTGGTGGTCTCTTTTCCTCTATTTTCTTTAAGTGTTTCTCTATAAACTTAATCAAAACAAGTTTCCTAGATTTGCTGAGTGATTCAATGACATTTCCTGACTGCTGTCTTTCATGAATGCTTTGCCTCTTCCTCTCTGTCCTGCAAGGATCTTTAACACAACCCTCTGAACTCACACAGCCCCAGCCCCTCAGTCTTCCCTTCATAATGCACTGAAACAGGGCTGAAGTAGGCTGGATCATTTGACAGAGTAAAGCTAAAGGGTGTCTCTCTCTGCTGCTCCAAGGGAAAAATCCCTTTCCCTAACACTCAGCTCTGATTTACAGCTCATGTTCTATGTGACCATCAGCTCCAGCTCCCTGTCACCTCTCCCTTCTTGTTAGCTGGCTGTTTTCCAGACAGTGGCTCATGATGTCTGTCCTGAGGTACCTCACAAAGTAGGAAACTCGTTGTGTCACTCTGATGGGTGGTGTTAGAGGTGGGAAATGGTGGCTTCCCCCTGCCCCAAGCCTGGGTGGAGGCATGCCTGCGGTTCAGAGCTCAGGGTGCAGATCCCTCCAGAACCCAGGGCTTGCTCTCCAGAAAGGTCCATGCAACCTCTTCTCCCATCCTGGATAACTGTGGCCTACCTTTCTGCATCCTTTTACTGCTCTCTGATGGAATGAATGCCCTTCCTTAACCTTGCAGGAATGTGAATGCCTACTGACTAGAGGGGATGTATAAAACATGTCAGCCTGTACATAATACTCTGTGAGGGTGCTTACCTGGAGACACTGGGGCATGAAAACTACAGTGTGCTGCTGGGGAATGGCAATATTTATTGGTGGCTTTAGACCTGACAACCTTTTCTGGCTGTCAGAGTGGCAGAGAATAGAGGCAGAGACAGATTTGTGTTTCATTCCTGTTTAACTACCAGGAATTTATTGTTCAATCATTAACATCGTAGAACCTCCTTCCTCCAAAAGCTACAATTATTAGAGGGGAAGGAAAGCCCTTTCTGCTCTTTCCTTCTGCTTTTTCCTCTAAAAAAACCTAAAAAGCCCAAGCTACATATCCTGTGGAGTGTTTGTTTTGTTTTAAAAGTCTTTGCAACAAGATGGAAAAAAGTGTCGGAAAAAAGTGTCAGAAAAACGCAGCGGTTGCTTTGTGTCTTTCCTTGTTTCATTGTGTTCCAGCTGACCAGCTGCAAACTTTTTTCATGCCTTCATTGTTGTTTTTACTGTCAGTGGTTTTATTGCTTGATTTCTAATCAGACATTTTTTGCAGGTGTACTTCCAGTGGTAAATCAAGGCTGCCCTTGGTTCTTTGATCCGGGTCTTCAAATAATGAAACCGAGCGCTTATCTCTCCCTTTTATCCAGGTGCCTGTGTACTTTGCCAGTGCTAATGAGTGCGGTCTCACAGCACCGAGGAGACCAAACTGTAGGTAACCATTGTCCCCATTTAAGCGGAGGTACAGAAGGCTCTCCCAGCACAGCAGTGGTGCAGCCAGAGCAGCACACCCAGCTCTGGCTGCCAGCACAGCCTCTCTAGCCTGACTCCCCCTACTTTGACAGTGACACAGACAGCAATAGCAAGCCCTGGCAGGTGCCATTGTTCCTTTGTAGATAGAAACTCTGGTCATAATAATGAGAACACATGATGAAGAAGCATGTTTCATCTTTGAAGTGCTTTTCAATAGTAGTTCTGTAACTTCCCAGGTACACACTTTGCCCTGTGATCCCTGCTCAGCTTACTGAAACTGCTTATCTGCTTTGCTCTTAATAATTACTGCCAGAGCTCAGGACATTTTCCCTCCTGGGAACTAAGGGTGTGCATGAGACAATGAGGGCAAGTCAAAAAAAGAAAAAGGACTACAACATCTCCCATCTCCATCTCACTGTTCCCAGCCTGCTGTAGAGCCCATGGAGAAGCCTGGTGCACAGCAGATAACAGATGGAGACACAGGAGGCTTGAAAGGGATGACCCATTCGAGGCTGTGGGGCAAACCAGTAGGAAAAATAGCTGTGTTGCTAACAGGAGTGGGTAATTTTGGTGAAGCTGCCCAAGCTTGCCCACTGAAATGCCACCTCAGGAGAAATGACACAAAAGTTGGCTTTTAGTAGTCGTATAATCTAGTAGCTGTTTCATATCCACTGCTGACATGTTTTTTCATACCCTCCAGAACTTATAATTCAAATTCTAAGAAATGAAAGGTTGTATACTCCTTGTTATGGTGCAAACTGTGTCCAGGTATAGCTTAATGTGCACATGTGATTTTAGCTGGAAGTATGGTTTCACAAGGCACCCCAAGCTGAATCACAGATCTGCTATTTTACTGCTCCAAACTGGTTTACCTTACAATCAGACGAGTGCCAGAGCTGGTGCAAGGAGAGTCAGGGAGGTGGGGAGTGGGTAATGAAGACTGGAGTCTGGAGAAGAGCATAGAGGGGATCCAGGATGGAGGAAAAGAGGCTCTCCCCTCCTGTAGCAGCAGGCAGCTTCTGGTTCAGCTCATCCATCACCAAGCCCTTACTGACCAGAGCAGTGTCTGGACAGCTGAGTAACCTCTACAGCTGTAGGGGGAAAGCTTCTGAAGGACCTCATGGCAAGCTCATTGCTCCAGGCTACCATGGTGAGGACTCAGAGACCTGCAAGAGAGGTGTCAGCTTGGGAGAGAACAAATGCAGCTCTGCTACCAAGATCTCGCAACAGCAATTAGTATTATAGGTTGGTTTTGTACTCCCACAACGAGGAATGCAAGTTTTAATGAATGCACTATAAAAAGTAGGAAAAATAAAGGAAAGAAAATATGACCCATGCTGGTTCAATAACGTAATAAATACTTAATGGATAATGATTCCAAAGCAAACCCAAACCAAACAGGATTGCAGAAAGGTGGGAGAAAATGCAAGTGCATCTGAAACAAACTGGAAGACTGTGACATTCTTAATGAGGTCTGAAGAGAGGAAGGTAAAGAGAGGAGCTGGTCAGAAATTTCTGCAGACTCTCCCTCTAGAATATCTCATAAAACCCCACATAGCTCAAATTATTTTACTCCATGACACACATCATAAAGACAAACCTATTATTAATGGGAAATTTTCCTGATATGAAAGGCAATATGAATTTGATTTTGTTCTTGCCATGTTTTCTGAAATGACAGCTAAAGATGGCTGAATTGCCTCCAAGTGCCAGACAGTGGTTACTAAGGAGTTTTTTTTTATTGAGAAAATTATTATATTCCTTTCCACTATAATAAAATTCTTCATAACCCTCATTTAAAATGCTAAGACTTCCCAGGAACGTCGTGCTCTCCTGGAGTCCAGGCAAACCCAAGTAGTGTGTAGAGCTGTCTGTGTATTTCAACATCTTTGCAATCCTCCTTTAAGAACTTGTGATTTGAATAAGCCCAGGAGTGTCCTGATGCTTCTGAGCTGATTCTTGTGCTGCTAATCTTTGCTCCACTATTTTTAGATGATTTTCCAATCTGCTTGCTTTTCAGTTGCAAACTCACTCAAAGTGACGGCTTATTTATGTGGTCTGGGAGCGTTTGCTGTGTGCCTGTCTGTCAGTCTGAGCTCTGCAAACACTTCCTGACAGAAGAAAGCTCCAGTTCCCCTTGTCCTTGGTTCCCTGCTGTAGGAAAGGTCTCCATGGGGCACCTGACCATGGGGTGCAGGAGGAGGAGGGCAGAGTCCAGACCCGTCTCTCACTCCCACTATGTGCCCCTGCTGCCTGCCAGTAAAAGATAATCAATAAATAGTATTCTTCATGGTTTCAAATATTCAGAAAGAGTGAATGGTCCTATGGGAGTGTGAATGCATTGTCAGCATACAGCAGTGCCCCCAGCCATGGCTGCAGAAGAGCCCTTTGGCACATGACAGGGCCAAGGAAGGTGCCCTGGACCACTGACAAGCTTTGTTTTGCCATGTGGCACCCAAAGATAGGCACACAAATGAGGCCAGAGGGTCTTTGTGGGCCCAGACCCCCTCAAGCCCATTTTTGTACAGATGTGCAGTGAGCACAGGGTAAAAAATTATAACTTGTTTCCAAATCTATTTTACTCCTGCCTGCCTTTAAATAGTAGCAAACCAAAGACTGATTGCTGGAACTCAGTGGGTGCAGGAGCCAGACTGTTGCATCCTGGCCACCTGGCCCCATGGATGCTTTGGTGGTGCCATGGAATCTACTTCTGCTCCCAGATGAAATAAAAGCCTCCTCAAGAGTAGTGATACCCTGCTGCTACAGCCTTAAGGGACAGAGAGGGGGCTTGAGCCATGAGGGGATGTCTGCGTGTCTGTTGTCCTTTTCACCATCTGAAGTGCTCACAGATCAAGAAATGAAGATATAATACATCAAAGCTTTATTGCAATAAATAGTTGGATGGATTCAGAGCTGCCTTCTGTGTCTGAAGAATAGGCTCCTCAGGCTGCAGCCTCTCAGTGTGAGCTGCCAGTGGTGAGTGACATCTGTGTTGGCACTGCAAAGCAAGACTGCCATTCTGCTGTGAAAAAAAGCAACATTTCTTTATGCAGGCAGGCAAGTTTCACCTTGACTTAAACTAGGACAACTCATGCAATGTTTGCTGTAGGAAATACAGTGAAAACAAACCTGTGATGGCAGAGAGATGGGCTGGATGGTTTTTGCCTTCATCTCTGAGTCTATAAAAGTGAGGAAATCTCACTTGGGGTCATATCTGAGCTCTCTGTGGATATTCACAAATCTGTCAGTTTTTGCTCAAAACAGCCCTGAGCTGTTCAGACAAGACAGTTCAAAGCCACCCTCCTTCTCTGCTGGAGGAGTCGAGAAGCAGCGGAGGGTCAGGGGGGCGTGTTTCAGCTACAGTGCAGCAGTTTGTATTTCACACTCCCATGCAAACTGTGTGGGTTTGCACTTTTAGGAAATGGGGCTGCCCTCGAGGAAGAAAGAGAGGCTTATCTGAGCTGATGCTGTGAATAGCACTTGGCTGCTATAGCTGCCACTTTTACTTAAGGCCAACATGAGCTCACGTGCTTTACACTACTGCAGATGCTGTGAGTGTTGCAAAAATTCAACAACTGCTGACAATATATCTAGGGATGAGCCCAAACCAAAGCAATTCCTTGAATTTTGAATACTGAACTTCACTAGAATGCCAACTGCTATTTACATAGGGTACAGGCAGAATCTTAAATCTCAAGATTTTTACAGCTAAAGTCTTGCTTAAAAATAGATCCAAAGTAGCCAGCCTAAACCCCTCAGTAATTTGTTTATCTGTTTTTTTTTTCTTTCATATTTGTGACTCAACAATCTGGCAGCAAAAGGCCTCAGTTATTCTCATTATACAGGGTAGTGCGTTTAAAGAAATTGGACCCAATTATGTTGGTTGTGTTTATCTTGACAAACTACCTCTTCCAGCAAGGAATTACGGAGCCAATATAGTTCCTAAGTGATAAATATCTCTAATTTCCTTCCAAACAAGTGCTTTTTGCCCAGAGAAGACTGGCCAGAGCAGCAGGTAGATGAGGCCATCTCCATCCTCTGTGCCAGCAGCCACCCCTGTCCCTTGGCAGACTGCCTTGGCACCTGTCTCCATCGAGGGTGCACAGGCCACCTCTGGCCTGGGGTCCCTGGTGCTGAGAGAGTTATGGAGCAAGGGCTCACCACCCACTGAGGTGTGTCCTGCACTTGGCTGCTGCAGCCTCTGGGAGCCCCAGTTTCACAGACTGTCGGGGTCAGCTGGCGAGACCCCAGCAGTGTGAAAGGCCTTTTCCCCCTAGTGGGGCAGCTGAAGAAGAGGTCTGGAATGAGTGAAATTGAGTTTTCAAGGTTGTTTATATTTTCTTATCTATAATAGTTTCTCTCTGATCTGCCAAGATCCGGCTAGCACAGAAGCCATGGCAGTTTCTGCTGAGTCTCGGGCATCTCCGACATTATATACCTAAAATTACGTGTACCATGTTTACACTTCCTGTACCAATACCTAAAATCTACGTTGGACAGTGTGTCCTTATCCTAGACCAATAGAAACATGTCACCATCACACCAAGACATGGAAGACAAGAAGAAGGAAAAAAAGGCTAAGACATGTCCAGATTCCTCCATCTTGTACCCCTGAATTACATTGTAAAAAAACGCCAAAATTCTATTTTTCCACCCTGTGTCAATTCACATATTACACTTCTCAAACCCTTTTGGCTTGTAATTCCTCATACAGAGCTGGCAGTCTCTCCCATGGGCAAAAATCAAAGCCACAGGTGTTTTTGACTTCATGCCAGGGTCTCTGAGCCCCCTGCCAGAGTCATTAGACATTCAGGGCAGCCAAAGGGATGTTCTGGACTCCAACAACAGCTGGTGAAGCAGAGGGGATAGGGCTTGGTTCACCTTTAGGACTGTTGCATGCTACAGGAGAGTCCCAAAGCAGATCATGTGATGAGAAAAATTTGTCTGTCTGTGGCATTATCACTTGTCTGTGCTGTATGCAGGTAAGCACTGACTGACAACAGGAGCCAGCGAGGACATGTGAAAACCTCAGTACAGTAAAAGCACAAGCCAGTGGTAAATTTACCATGCCAAGTCATGGCAGTGCAGCAAATCCCTTCAACCAAACACAACAGGCTGAAAGGCTAAACAACTATTTCTTGGTGCATCCTCAATGTTTTCATGCGCTTGTACCAGGGCTTAACCTTCACAGATGAAGCTGCTCACTGGAGAACGCACACTTGCAAAAAAGTTTACTGCAGAACCTCTTTGTTCCCATATCCCCTCTGATCAGACCTTAAAACTTCCTTGTTCTTTCCCTGGTAGCCCATTTACCACCCCACCAGTCTGCTCTCCCTGTTCAAGTACCTGCTGCTGTCTGCCCTCCCCTGCAATGATTCTGAAAAATTGGTTGATCTGGGAAATGCACATGTAAATTCCCTCCAGAGAGCAGAAATGTTTTATTTCAAACCATGAACTTGGATTTAGAGAAGCTGGGTGACCCCTGATAAGATGGAAATTTGTAGAAATAGGTATGTGTTTTTAAAGACCATAGAAGCTGTTGGCATAGTTATTTTCATAACCCTAATTTTGGGTTCATTCCTCTCTTTAGGAAGGGAGTCCTATTGAAAAATAAAATTAGAAGATGTGATGGTAATGTTGGGAAGGGTAGTCTTTGACAGGAAATAAAAATAAGGACCATGAGAAATGATGCCATCAAACAGGGTTGTTAAAGAGTCAAAGAAAAAAACAGGAATGTAGAGAACTGTAGAGAACCACTGCTGTCAGTTTCCCTTCCCTTCCCTTCCCTTCCCTTCCCTTCCCTTCCCTTCCCTTCCCTTCCCTTCCCTTCCCTTCCCTTCCCTTCCCTTCCCTTCCCTTCCCTTCCCTTCCCTTCCCTTCCCTTCCCTTCCCTTCCCTTCCCTTCCCTTCCCTTCCCTTCCCTTCCCTTCCCTTCCCTTCCCTTCCCTTCCTTCTTTTTGAGCATGTGCTATTCATAGACTTCAAGGCTTCCTAAGTTTTCAGTTAAAATGAGTTCTAGTGCAAAAAGTGAAGTCTACCTATGGATTTATTACTCTAATAAGGAAAAATGATGGAATGTCTTGAGTCAGTAAACCCTGCCCAGTGCACATACAACCCATACAGGTAACAACTGACAGTTCATCAGGATCAGCAGGAAATAGGCAGGGGAACTGGGAGGTGGCAGTGGCCCATTTAATTGTGTAAGCTGAGGAAAATGGAAAATAATGTCAGAGAGGAGCATCAAGAATGAGAGGAAAACAAAACTTGAGCATCCTTTCAATAGGCATGACTGGTAAAAAAGAGTTTTTTAAAAACTCTAGTGACATTCAGAGATATCCAAATCAAAAGCAATAAGGGGCTGGGGGCAGGTGGTGGGGCAAGATAGGGATGTGCTGGCAGGCTGAGGGAAAATCAATAGCCATAAGCTTGCTGAAGCTCATAAAGCCCTGACTTCACCCTCCATATCTGTCATGCAGACAAGACAAAAGCCTTCACTTTTTAAAGCCTCTCACATTCAAGTCCCTTTAAGGCACCTCATAGTGAACAGGCAAGATGTAAAGAGCTAAGGTTGCAGACCACTCTGGGAATGACCTAATATATTTACTTCTGGAAAATTTTATTTTGAAATTACAACTAATTTTATCTGTTGAAGATTTTTACATGTTTTAAATTAGTAATTATTTGCATATTTTGGAAGAAACTGCATCAATTTTCTTTTATTTAAATGTGAAGATAAAATGGAGCTTTCCTGGTCCTCCACTCAGCACCAAATCAGGGAGTATTAACCAGCATGCAGTGTATTTCTCATTCAAGCTCATTTGGGCTCTTTTTTTTTTTTTTTTTTTTCCCTAGAGAGTTTTGGCCTCTTCAGCTGACATTACACACCAATCACACCATCAGTGCTGAAAGCCAGGCTAACATTTGTGGCAGAAGCTACTTCTCAACTAAATCCCCATGTTTGCCTTGATAAATGCCCATCATTCTTCAGTCCCAGGACCCAGACCTTGCAGTTGGTCAATGGCAACATTTACCAACTGCAGTAAAAGCCTCATCTGAGCAATCTTTACTTGGAGAGGCAACTGGAACAGCAACAGCAACCCATGGACCACATTTTCCTGTGGGAGCCAAGACACCCAGAAGCTCAACATTGGAAGGTGGAACTATTTAAGTCAGGAGACACCTGAGCTCCTGGAACCTCATTCAAAAGGGGAAGCTAGTGGAGGTGATAATTATTTGAATGAAGTTCCTGCTGAAGTCTCCTGTCATCTAGAGCTTATAATTGAAAGGGAATTTAGCTCTCTACCTCAAAAAGTTTGTAAGCTCAAACAAAATTTTCCAACAAATCCCCTAAGTTCTTCAAAGATCAAGTGTAAGAGCTGGGGAATTTGTCGGCTAGCTCACTGAAGTGAAGAAAAAAATAGGAAAAAAAAGAGAAGGGTTTTTAATAAATAAAATGCAACCAGAGTAATAAAATAAGCATAGCAGATTCAGTATTATTTGTTTTTATACTAATTTTGTGCTGCCCTTACAAACTCAGTATACCAGAGCTTTGTATATTAAGAAAATGTGTGCAATATGGAAAGAATTAAGGACGTGTTGCAGAGGTTGCTTCAGAGGAGGGTCGTTACTTTTGGCAGACTGAGGAGCTGTCTGGAGTCGAGGAATGTGTGTGTCAGCTGATTAAAGACCACAGAAGTGATTAGTGAGGGAGCCCTTAACAGCGCTGCATGTCAATGCACATCTTGAGGTTAAGGAGTTAATTGCCTCTCTCAAAACTGTGGTTTCAAGACTTCTGTAGACCTGGGAAACAAACCCAATGGCAATTTGAACTTGATCCACAGTTTTCAAAATTCATTTCACAAATACAAAGGCTAGATATGTCCCCTTTTAATTCCTGCAGAGCATTTTAATGCTGTGTTAAACAGCTAATTCTGTGAAGAATGAGGCAGCTATGACCCACACAAGTGTTTACCCATCACCTCCCCTGTTTGCTCCAACTTTCTATTTTCAGGAAAGCTTTTCCTTGATTTATGAAGTGCACTTCTCCAAGAGTTCAAGTGTGTGTACCTTCCACAAAAGTGCTGATGTACAGCACGTCCTTCAAAATGCCCTTCCTGCCCCTGGGAAAAAGCACAGGCCATTCTTCCCATCAAACCATCCTCTTCCCACCCATATAAGTCTAAGGAATAAATATTGTCCAAAAATTAACAGATCAAAATTTTATGGACTGAAGGAACAGAAAGACCTCTTGATGAAAACGCTCTGGTGTCTTTATTGCATATACATGAGAAGCTGGAGCACTTCCATGTAGTAGCTCTGCCCGTACTCACCCTGGTGGGCACTGGATATCCTCCAGCCTGGCCAATGCTGCCTGGGGAGCTGTCCTGGGAGTGCTGGGTGCCCCTGGCAGCCTGATCTCTCACCTGGACCTGGACCCACACTGCTCACACCCAGGCTGCTGCTGCTTTTCAACCGAAACACTGAAATGTCAGCATTGAGAAAAGTAGGAAACTAGGTAGTCTTCCACCAGAGGAATCCCAGGCCATTTCCAGCTTTTAGAGCTGTCCCCAGACAGACCAAGGAAACCAGGGATAAGACACAGATATTTTTCAGACAAGATGTTCCCAAGGCAAGTGCTGCTTATGTCCCCCACTGCTGGGAGTGCTGCACTGTGCTGGCCCAGTCTCGGGGTATGCAGGTATTGCTCTCTGTAATGCAGTCTGTGAGCAAATTAAATCCAGAAAAAAACCCAACTGAACAGAGGAAAAATAAACATTTGTTCAGGTCAGGCGATCTAATCTGATCACATTTTGCTCAGCTCCCCAAACAAACCAGAAGGATACATGATAGACATGATCTATAATCGAGTGGATCTTTTCTTACCACTAACATGCAGGCATCATCAATTCTACCTAGGCTGAGGCCAGTTGGCTCCAGGTGAAGCCCTACCCTCAGCCAGCCTTGAGTAAATGACCTTTCCCTGTAGCTTGGGGCCTGCAAACCCTGATCCACGCCCCTGCACTGGCTGGCAGGCTGGGAAGGAACAGAGCAAGCTAACAAGCTCAGGCAGTGCCTGCAGAGAATCCATATTTTCAAACAGTAGATGTTTGCAGTGATGGCTGTGGCTGGGGACACTTTGTGTCCCTGCCAATAGTTGCTTAACACAACTATGAGTTTATGCACCAGCAGCTTTAAACAATAGGAGAGGTCCTTCATGACCTCAGCTAAATCTTTAACCTGAGAAGGGGAGAGCAGATTTAATGTGCACAAGCAGCTGCAGATTCAGACGTTTATTTCAGTTGTTTTCAGGGTTTTTTAAAAAGCTGGGCCTGTCTTCTCTAGGTATGAGTTTTTCTTGAGACATTCTGCATTTAATTATCAGCTGGGATAGGAGGCTCGCAAGCACAGCTGTTATTGCAATATTTCAGTGCTTTGACTTCCAGGCCCAGACGGAGTGAGCTGTGCAAAAATAAGGAATCGAGAGTAAAGCAAACTTTCTCAAACTTTCAAAGCAACTGGATGTGAGAAAGAGACTGGGATGGATTAGGAGAGCACACGGCCCAGCTGAGCCGATGAGTCACGGTGCCGCCCTGGCCTGACACAACGCTGTGTCTCCACCACGCTGTGCCTCCATGGTGTGACCCACGCTGTGCCTCCATGGTGTGACCCACACTGTGCCTCTATGGCCTGACACCGTGCTGTGCCTCCATGGTGTGACCCACGCTGTGCCTCCATGGTGTGACCCAAGCTGTGCCACTCTGGTGTGACCCACTCTGTGCCTCCATGGCCTGACCCACGCTGTGCCTCCATGGCCTGACCCATGCTGTGCCACCCTGGTGTGACCCACTCTGTACCACCCTGGTGTGACCCACTCTGTGTCTCCATGGTGTGACCCACGCTGTGCCTCCATGGTGTGACCCGCGCTGTGCCTCCATGGTGTGACCCACTCTGTGCCTCCATGGCCTGACCCACGCTGTGCCACCCTGGTGTG
Organism: Lonchura striata; assembly: GCF_050655825.1. Classification (NCBI taxonomy): domain Eukaryota; kingdom Metazoa; phylum Chordata; class Aves; order Passeriformes; family Estrildidae; genus Lonchura; species Lonchura striata. The sequence goes on along the minus strand of NC_140703.1, from coordinate 102,481,282 downwards.
ACCCACTCTGTGCCTCCATGGTGTGACCCACGCTGTGCCACCCTGGTGTGACCCACTCTGTGCCTCCATGGCCTGACCCACGCTGTGCCTCCATGGTGTGACCCACGCTGTACCACCCTGGTGTGACCCACTCTGTGCCTCCATGGCCTGACCCATGCTGTGCCTCCCTGGCCTGACCCACGCTGTGCCTCCCTGGCCTGACCCACGCTGTGCTACCCTGGTGTGACCCACGCTGTGCCTCCATGGTGTGACCCACGCTGTGCCTCCATGGTGTGACCCACGCTGTGCCTCCCTGGCCTGACCCACGCTGTGCCTCCATGGTGTGACCCACGCTGTGCCTTCATGGTGTGACCCACGCTGTGCCTCCCTGGCCTGACCCACGCTGTGCCTCCCTGGCCTGACCCACGCTGTGCCTCCCTGGCCTGACCCACTCTGTGCCTCCATGGTGTGACACCGTGCTGTGCCTCCCTGGCCTAACCCACGCTGTGCCTCCATGGTGTGACCCACGCTGTGCCTCCATGGCGTGACCCACGCTGTGCCACCCTGGTGTGACCCACTCTGTGCCACCGTGGCCTGACACCATGCTGTGCCTCCATGGCCTGACCCACGCTTTGCCTCCATGGTGTGACACCATGCTGTGCCTCCCTGGCCTGACCCACGCTGTGCCTCCCTGGCCTGACCCACGCTGTGCCTGCATGGTGTGACCCACGCTGTGCCTCCATGGCCTGACCCACGCTGTGCCACCCTGGCCTGACCCACGCTGTGCCTCCCTGGCCTGACCCACGCTGTGCCTCCCTGGCCTGACCCACGCTGTGCCTCCCTGGCCTGACCCACGCTGTGCCTCCATGGTGTGACCCACGCTGTGCCTCCCTGGCCTGACCCACGCTGTGCCACCCTGGTGTGACCCACGCTGTGCCTCCATGGTGTGACCCACGCTGTGCCTCCCTGGCCTGACCCACGCTGTGCCTCCATGGTGTGACCCACGCTGTGCCTCCATGGTGTGACCCACGCTGTGCCTCCCTGCCACGCACAAGCGCCAGAGGAACGGCTCCTCCACACCGTGCTGCTCTAAATCCCTCCGCAGCGCTGCGTAAGGACTTGGCTCTGCCCTCACTTGGTCAAATTGCCTTCATTCTTTTCCAGGAGCCCATCACAGATAAAGGCCTTCTTTGCAGAAGGTATTTGGCTACCGAGTGCAGACATGGGGACAGCATGGGCTTGGCTTGGCTGCTGATCCTTTCTCAGCCCTGGCTGCACAAATGGCCTCATCACAAGCCAAAGGAAGGAATTAGTTTGGGGTAAGACAAGATGTTTTCGCCAGGTTGGTGTTAGCTCGTTTTTCTCCCCGGTCAGGGTGGCAGCAGGGCTCACGGGGCATTGCCATGGCAGGAAAGGAGCAGCTGCAGGGCTGGGAAGGCAGAGAGCAGTGCTGCTGCACGGTGGTTTGAGACACAGGAGTGACAGGCCATGGTGAGGTGCTGGCAGCCCTCTTGTGCTCACCAGCAAGGTGGCACAGCAGGAGCCTGCCCTCCCAAAGTGCCCTTCTCCCTTAGTGCAGAGGGAGCCCAGGCAACTAGACACCAGAGCTTTAATTCCTAACCAGCTGAGAGTTTAATTCCTAACCAAGGAAGGTTAACTCTACCTCTCATGACTTCCCCAGACCACAGAAAAGGATCTAAATCCAGATTTACGTGGCTCATGCCCTAATGCCTGAACTATCTTTCCTTTCTGGATGCAGGCATCTGAGAGCCAGACTCTCGTCTGCAATGTCAGTGGCAAAGAACCAAATACTATGATAGCAAAGACAGCCTCAAACACTTTTTCCTCATAATTAAACAGATTATTTCCTTAGCATAATATTTTATGAATATAACTGTAACCCACCCCATTAATACCTACATTTACTAGCAGCTTCCTGTCAGGGGCTGCTGCTGCCTATCCCACTGTGTGGGATATTGGCTGGCAATGCTCCAGTCAGTCCCACCAGTTTAGGTTTCCCAGTTGTCTTCAAGCTAACTCTGAATAAAGTCCAGGTCTCTATTTCCTTGTCAGCTGGTTACAGATAAGGGAAAGGCATCCTGTCTCTCTTTGGGGGCCAAAGAATCCAGTCCATAAGCTTAAAGGAGTGGATTTCTAGTAAGGCAGGATTTCAGACAGCTTTGTGGAGCACTCCCTATTGCCTGTGCAAGAAAATAATCTCTTTGGCTGGCTCATCCCATATTAGCTTCCTGATGCATCTCTCCTACTCTTGAGCTAGGGCCATCCATACTTCATTAGTTCACTGAGCCCTGTTGCACCTGCCACATATATGTTATTAGGTCACTGATGATTAAATAATTCAGTGTCTCTGAAAAATTACAGTCCTCAAAAAAGTGGGTTATGTGCTGAGGCCAATCCTGTTTGCCTCAAAGATCACCACTCACCTGCCTCTCTAGGGCACAGAACACAAGAACCCAGTTTAATTAACCATCCCTGGAGAAACACTCAGCTAAATAATTATGATCAGCTTCTACCTAAACATGAGATACATGCAGGCTACAAATCATAAGCAAAATACAGCAAGGAATGCTGTTCAATTTCTTTTATAAAGCTGGATATGGTGGCCAATGCAGATGGGATGCCCCCATTTCTAATGGGACAATATTATTTTGTTAGAGAATCACACACTGGTTGAACTGGGAAGGGATCTCTGGAAATCCCCTCAAGCAAGGCCACCTAGACCTGGCTGTCCAGACCCATGTCCAAATGGCTTTTGAGTATTTTTAAGAAGGGAGTCTTTAAAACCTCTCTGGGCAAATGTGTTATTCTCATAGTGAAAAAGTGTTTCCTGATGTTCAGAGTGCTTCAGTTTGTGCCCATGGCCTCTAGTCCTGCCACTGGACACCTAACAGTCCCAAACATTCTGGCAGTCTCCTCTGAGAAGGTAAGCCTTGGTCCTAAAAAAAAGTACAGGACACACAGGTTTAGTCCCTTGCAATGGGTTCTTGGAAGTCACAGTTACTGAACCCTCCACTAGCTGAAAGATCTTTAGGCTACTACTTATACACTGAATACAATGCTTTAGGATGGGAACAATGCTGTTGCATGAGTATTGACAGCTGAACAGCACTGCTGCCTACTTGTTCTCCCAGTATTGACTGCATTTCTTAAAGCTCCAGCTGTTGGAAGCAAGGGATTAGAAAAAAAGCTTAGCTTTGATTCAGAAAAATCTGTGGTCAAGAATTAAAAAGGGGCCTCGAATAAAAATTCAGGGGTCACAAGTCACATTACGCAGACTTCCCATTTAATTTTTAGATCTCATTGTTTTTTAGCTCACCTCATGGTTTTGAAATCTGGATTCATAAATATCATTTGCTGAGGCTTGTCACACCTTAGCCAACATGACACAGGGAAAGTGAAAATCAAACCTCTTTTAGATAAATTTTTTTTTCCTACTAATTTCTTACGGTGCTAAAGAACTTCTGGAATTTAATTTAATAGTTTTGCCACTTTGTGATGTGTATTGACTTTGCCATTTATTCCACCCAGACAATGAAAAAAGACCAGTCTCTCTGAGTAGTGTGGCTACCCCTGACCTGCAGTTACTGCTGTAAACCTAAAGCACTTGCCTGCAGCAAACTTACACATACAGCAAACAGGTTCACGTCTCCCCTGTGTCACCCACTTCCCACTGCAGTAAAAGATGCGCAATAAAACTGCTGCCAGAAAGGAACTGCTACAAACACATACATCTAGGTTGAGGATTAACATAAATAACTTGTGCCCTTCTAACAGATGAGGGGATTATATGGTATCCTGTTGTGTAGGCAGTGCATATATCAACCTCATTTCTTTTAGACAAAAGCTAAATTTGAGGCCTGAATTATTACTTCTTCCCTAATGACAGAAGACAGCTGCATAAGGCAAAATGTGCAGTGATGTCTGAGCACAAAAATGAGCGCAACCCTCAAAAGGCTTTGCAAAATTCAAAGAGGAGCAATAAATACTCCTGTTTAAGGGAAATAAAAATTGAGACATCCATTACTTTTATTAGGACTGATTTTGTTATCGCACTCCTCTCCTGCCTTTGATCTCGCTTCTTCTTCCTGAGATTAAAAAGATGAATCTGCTAATGAGACACCTCAGGATGTAAAATTACCTGCAAGATGGTCCTTCTCCTTGGGAGCTTCCCAAGCCCATGCTCAGTGTCTCCATTGCCATAAATTCCAGAGTAACCTGTGAGCTTGGGATTTGCCTTCCCAGGAGATGCACACAGCAGTGCCGCCACCCAAGGGATTGGAAACCAAAGAGCACAAGGTCAGAGGACAGTTTTTATCCTTCTGAAGAGACATCTTTTATTAGCAGTATTTTTCAGGAAGACACAGGCTTTCAGTCAGCTAAGGCCTGCCTCTCCAGCTCTCGCAGAAAGCAGTTCTCTGAAAAATGCAGTTACAGAATGTACCTGCTATGGGGCAGGGTGGCTCACACATGCATCTGATGATTTAGAAAAATATTATTACTTTAAAATGATGCTTCAGGTATGATGCAAACATTGCAAAAAGATTGAGAGACAGAAATTCACACTTGTCTCCTACAAACTTGTATAATTTTATTTACAAATTCTCAATTCATTAGTATGATCCTACCATTTCAGGATGCTAGCTGATGTTTACAGGGCTGCCAGATAATGGGGAAAGAAGAAAATAAGAACTATAAACTCCTGGATGTCATGATGCTGTATTTTACAGTCATTACTTTAGAAATGAGATGACAACAAAATGGCTTCAATTTGGCTACCTTACTACTACTACTACAAAAAAAGTGAGAAGCAATAAAACCAACTAGAGATGAAGAAATGTCTGGAAGAAGACAGGCTGAACAGATGGGAATTCCTCTGTCTATACTGGAGAAAAATAACAGAGGAGAAAAAAATACCTATCAAATAATGAACTGCAAAAGGTAAAGTAAAGCAGAAACTTCTGTAAATATGTCTGTAAGATCTTACACTGCTGAGTGTGCATTACAGGTATTTCCACTGAAGGCTGAGAGAAATTACTGTGGTCAGAAGTGAAGCAGAGGCTGCCCTTGATCATATGCTTCAGGTTCCAGGGATGCCAGAAGAAACACCAGCATGTCAGCCAAGGCAGTGGTCCCCCAAACTCTATTTACTGAATTGGCTTTGACAACTTTAGGGCTCTTCCCTTTTCCTCTAACACTTTTTAGCACTGCATAATGTCAGAGTGACATCTTGAATGAGATGGGCCAACCTAGAGCTACAGCCCTGTGTGTCCCGTGCTAGTGCTGCTATTAGTCTCAAATACCATTATTTCTGTAACTTCTCCAAATTATGTCATGTACTCTCAGGTTTCTGGGCTCAGTTGGAGCTGACCATTTCAATATTCAGCTTGCAGAGCTGCAAGTCTACAGTAAGACCGTGTCCATCCAGATGATGTGTCATAGAGGCCCCTTGCTTCATCACCTGCAGCCAAAGCGCCTTCCAGAGTCAACTAAATCAGAGCAAAGCTGTAAACCCAACCATACATTTATACAGGAGAACAAAAGCAAGATGAGTCCCCCAGGTTATGGGCTGAAAGCAGAACCAGCCAGTAAACTTTGCTCAGCCTTCCCAGTTGTGTCAAACCAAGCAAGTGCCAAATCTAGAAAACAAAGCAATGAATCAAACCAGAGAGAAGAGTAATGAAGTACAGCTGAGGATCCAACTCATTAAAATATGAATCAGGCTGTTAGATTTGTAACTAAGGTGAGGGAAATTAAACTGTGTTTTTCTTCCTCAAATTAGAGCTTACCTATGGTGGTAAAATTCAGAAAAGGAGGAACACGCTGCTGGCCTGCCTTCACCTCAGCCCCTGCAGTCCAGCACTAGCCCTGGAGTCCGCCACACTTGACCCAAACACCCCTAACTTGTTTACTCTCAGTCTGACATTGCTCCAATTGTCAACTTAATGGCCAGATCTAACTGGAACATGACATACCTGTAGCAGTTTGAAAGGCTGTATGAATAAATGTATTACTATTTTCTCTAATATGAGTGATTGGGTGAGTGATAGGAGTAAATAGTTTGTAGTGAAACGAGAAGGTCAGCTCCAAATCAGAGACCCTAAAAGTCCTGGGTTATCAGAAGTTCTGGCATGCTTGGATCGAAGTTCCTGAGGATTTTTGCAGCAACAAATTCATAAAGTGCAGCCCTGAGGAGGCAGCTTCTGAGTAATAAAACCAGATATTTGGAGAGCAATCAAAGCAACAACTTTTTTTTTCTCCCCTATGTGATATGGTACTACATGCTGGAAACATACCTTTCGCAAGAAGGGTTTTTTAATCCCAAGAGACATTTTGACTGATAGCTTCAGGTGACTGATGCTTCTGGCAGCACTGGTTTCTTCAGCATCCAAACTGAGGCACCCAAAAAGGAATGCTTTTTCTGTTGGCCGAGAGTGGTGTCCCCAATATGACCCACTAAGAGGGCCAATTACTTTTGGAAGTGCACACCTCCTTCACCCAAGATGGTTACTCTGAAGGGAAACTGCTGTAAGAACTCATTAATGAAACAGGAAGCCATTATTTCTGACCAAGTATACAGTGTCCTTTACAAATAGCACGAGGCTGGAAAACAAATCCAGGTGAGATCATGTGCTGGCCTTTTCCTCTCAGATAAGAGTCTCAAAACTGCAGTAAACAATGTGTGCTCTTATCAGTCTGCTCAACACTGGTATTGCTGCCTTAACACAACCTAAACCTGCGACAGACAGCACAAACTACTGAATTCCTTCAGTGACCTTGGGAGGGAATAACTCATGTATCAGGTGGCAGCCCTACTCCAAGCATCCTGGCAGCGAGTAGTCCAGCAGAGCATTTTTAAGCACGTTATCCTTTTGTGTGGCCATGGAGCAAGGTGGTGGAGGCACACTGACTTCCCTGCCACCTCAGGAGCATGATTACTCTTCCAGAGTCAGGTTTTTTCTCCATCGTGGTCCTGCCAGAGCTGACATACTGCCTTCTTCTCCTCCTTCCTCCTCGCTGGGCTCTGGATGCCATTTGCTGTCACAGGGCTGACACACTATCCTGCTCTGCTCCTGCTCATCTCTGGAGGGCAATGAGGTCCTGCTGGAGGACTTGTGACAGTGAGGCATTACCTGCACATATGTCAGCTGTTGCACCCGTTTTATTGAAAACTACAGCACGCTGATGAGCTCCTACATGAACCAAGCATGGCATGTAAAAAGATAACATTTCTTGTGGGAGCAGCCTAGGCTAAGGAAGCAATCTCCCCCTTTCCCTCCCACAAAATCCAGACTAGATGCAATATATAGCCTTAGTCTTGTCTAGCCCATCACATTTCTGACGCATAAAACATCTTCAAAACGTCCTCAGATATTTTTCCTGTCTCGTGCAATTTAAGTTAACAACATAAACTAATCCAGGATTTAACTGGAAATACTGATTCAGCACGTAGTAGGGGGACTACTGGGCTAACACATCTGGAACACAGCTAACGCCACTCCTTCCAGATGTGTGCCCAAAACAGTGGGTACTGAGGCAATATTGAGGATATGAGAGCCTACTGCAAGTGGAGCTCACATCCCCAAGACCTCCTGCTCCAAGAGCATCTGAGAGCACTGTAAAACAAGAGGAGAAATGAGACCATGAGGTGAAGAAGCTTTGATTTGGCTATAGGCTACAAATACCTAGGGATTCCATTTCTTAATTTTCCTTTATTCTACTTTACTGCAAAATCCATGTAAACACCCCATTGAAGCAGGCACACTTGTAAAGCAGCCCTACCTTAAAAAACAGATAAAAAAGGGCTTTTGAAGCTTCTCCTACTTTTCTTTCTCACTTCAACTAAGAACTTTTCTCTGGAGCAGGAAGATGCATTTTTAATTTTTAAGAAAGATTATTGGAACCATGAATTTAAATATGGAGAGCCAATCTAGATTTGCATGAAGGCACCCCAGAGTACCATCTAATTGTAAAAACTAAGCATGGAGGAGCCATCTAAATCCATCCCACTGCTGATGGAGAATAGCTCCCCACAGGATATTTACAAGTTTTTAATGCCTTGGCCTTGTGCCTCACATGCACCAGAGACATACTTTTAGGCCAATAAAACATCCCTTGTCATGGCTTAATGCTGGAAGAATTAATTTATCACTCATTATTTCCTCTTTTAAAACTCTGCTCTTTGGATAGCTGTGACATAATTCTTAAAAATCACACTAGCTAAAGAGCAGAATATGCTGCACCCTCTGGCTCCCTGCCCACAAAGGCCAGCTATTCAAATGGTTTCCTTTTCCCAGCTTAATTTCAGCTCTTGCAGCTGACAAGGGGCCAAACCCACTGATCACAGGGATGCTGGGTGGAACACCTGGAGCCCTCTTGCAGGTCCTGCCTGGCCACCCTCTGACTAAGGATCTTTTAGAGGCTGGGAGCTTTTCCTTCACAGTGGTGAAAGAGTGTCCCTCTTCAGGCTAAATCAGGGAGTTATGTCTGAATTCTGACAAAGCAAGGCCTGACAAAGCAAAGATGAAGTTTTGACTTAACTGGAGCCTAAGGAAATATGATTTCACTTTAAGTAAGTCTCTCTTTGTCTCTATCGTGTACTCACAATTCCAATGTAAGTGATTTCATCCTTCAAAGCCGAAGGTCAGCCATTTCAACATGGTATTTTTTCCACTGGGTGTCACAGTTTCTGGTCTCCTGGCAGATCTGTACCATCAACATCCCAAATAAACCACAAAAGCAAGGCCATTTGAACTCATTGGACACTTTTTTTTTTAATGTAGCACCCAGCTTCATATCACATACATTTTTCAAAATTAGATGGGCATAGTATAGAACACTATACATTTTGCAGCTTACCATGGGGACAGTCTGCAGCTGTGAAAACAAATTACTTAAATCTGGCTATCTAATTTATAAGTTAAAATTCAAATATATAATAGCCTTGGGGCATATTTTAGGTTAACAACCATAATGCTTTCAATACAACTTCTTTGTATCAAAAAAATTGGTAACAGAGTAAAACATAATGCATATGTTCATAGCACATATCAGGATCGCTGAAAAAAGCTTCAAAATACATTGTCTCTTTTCAAAGATACTAAATCACTAAAATTGACTTTTTTTCTGAAAAAAAAAAATTTTACTGTTTAGTCAGTAAAATTATGTGGCTTTATGAACCCATGTGTTTTCTTGTCAAAGACTGTGTATGCTGAAGACTGAAAGGCTGATGGTACTGGAAAATGGACATCCCTCATTTCCAAGCTAGTAACTTTTCCAGGATCTCTGCCCCCTGAGTTGGAAGCTGAGCTGGGAGGAAAGCAACTTATGCACTACCAACAGGCAATCTTCACATTATGTCCATCCTAAATGCTTTCCATAAAGGTTTCCAGATCCCAGCCATCCCTTTGTGGTCATTTTACCATGCACAGCCTCATCACCCTATGCAGGCTAGCCTTGGCAGTGTTATAGAATCAGAGACTGACTTGGATTGGAAGTGATCATGAAGATCATCTAGTTCCAACCCACCCTGTGTTCACAGGGACATCTTTCACGGTTCAGGTTGTTCAAAGCCCCATCCAACCTGGCCCTGAACACTTCAAGGAATGGGGCAGCCACAATTTCTCTGGCAACCTCTTGCAGTATCTCACCACCCTCACAGTAAAGAGCTTCTTCCTTATATCTAATCCAAACCTGTCTACTTTCAGTTTGAAGCCATTCCCCCTTGTCCTATCACTACATACTCTTACAGAAAGTCCCTCTCCAGCTCTCTTGTAGCACCTTTAGGTACTGAAAGGTGCTATAAAGTCTCCCCAGAGCCTTCTCTTCTCCAGGCTGAACAACCTGAACTCAGCCTGTCTTCACAGGAGTGGTGCTCCAGCCCTCTGATCATCTTGTCAAGTTGGAACTGTCTGGATGATAGCCAAACAAATTCCTCTCCCTGATGTGGATACAGAATTTCCAACAGGAAAATTACTGCCATACAGTCTGAAGATAATTATTTTGACTTTAATAGGATATCCAATTTAACAGTAACAAGGCTGCCTTGACTAAACACACTTTTGTTACATCACCAAAACTCTCTGGAAGAGCACACTGAGGACTTTCTGGAAAGACTTGGTAATGTTTCCATTGCATCCTGGTATAATATTAATAACTAGGAGAAGGACATTGATCCTTAAGGATTAATGTGTGTTCACAGGTAGTTTGTTTAATAAAGGAATGCCTCAGAAATGGAAACTGTTTGCTTTGCTTAATTACCAGGTCATTATTTTGAAAGGCTCAAATAAAAATGGCTTATCTACAAAGGCAATCAGTCACTACACTTAGCTGGGCATTTTTCGTTTTTCAGCACAGAATTACCAGAGATGGAAACAAATATAGGGATCAGGTGATATGAATGTTAACAGACCCATAAAGAAATGCCTGAACGAAAGGAATACATGTGAGTGCACACTTACACACACACTGAGGAAGATCCTTATCTGCTCTGCCTAGCCTTGTTCTATAGACAAAAATATTTATTTGCCCACTGAAGACTTGAGAAGGAGCACCAGGCTCATGGTCAGCACATCCTCTCAGATGCAAGGATGCCGTGGTCCTGTTCCCACTTATCCTCTCTTGCTGGGCATGTTGCTCTGCCCAAGTACCTAGAGAAACCAGAAACTGAGGACAGTGAGAACTGATGCATGGGAATGTGATCCCACTCCTTTAGCAGGCTGGCAGCTGGGGCAGGCAGTCCTTAGTTGCTGTTCTGGGTCAGGGATGTCAGGGGCTTAAAGCTGATCACTCACCTGTAGCTCAACAAAGTACCCTGAACATTAAGCCTGTGAGGTCTCCTTTTCTGACCAAATGGTTTTGGGTGTAGGAGCATCTCCAATCCAAAGTTTGAGAAAGTAAGTTTCTGCAAGAAATTATGATTTTGCTCCACCCATATTTTTCTAAAGAAAAAGTAATTTTGAAGAAAGTCTGTAATGCTGAATTTAGATGTGAACTTGGACCAGTCAGGGTCTGCTAACAGTAGCCATAAGCATGGCTGCATGGAGCAACTGGCAGAAGCACTGTCATAGCTTCATGATGCCTTCTCCTCTCCTCAAAATGCTAGCAGCTTCCCAAGAACAGACACATTTTTTCATTTTGCGTGGGCTATCATAAATGCTTAACCATTGAGACATACAGAAGGGTAACCTCCTGTATCATATGTATAACACATCAACACCTCTCCTTGAATATTTCACTTTACTGATGTGTGGTGTATCACCATCATGGCCGATATTTCACCAAAAAGAATACTAAACAACACACATTCTAGTCATTGAAGCTGAGTGGAGTATTTGACTGCAACACTAAAAATGCAGGGATTGTTAGATGCTTTTATTTATTAATCCAGTGGTAAAGTAACAGCCAAGCAAGTATTTCATTGTCGGCTACGCAAGTAACATAATTCCCAGAGAATGAAAAAAACTCCTGGATTTTAGAAGGGAGACACTTGAAAAAGACAGTATAAAGCAGACTCTTCCACTCTTCCTTTGAAGAGTGTCTATTCCATTAATAACTCAGGTGAAATAAATGGGAGATTATTTCAAAGGAAGTTCCTTTCAAACATGAAAAAGTTCTCTACTTCCTTAAAAACGCAGTGTACACAATTCTTTGTAATAACTTAAAAGCCTTCCTTAAAAAATTACCCATAAAACAAAAAAACAAGTGTGCCATATGATTATTTCCTATGAAATAGTTAGGTCTTATTGTCCAAATTACAATGTATGACCTAAAAAGCAAACCGAGCGAACACTTAACCTCATTAAATCTCAGGAATGACTCAGTAGTATTATGAACAAGTGAAATAAATTATGATAAATTTTCAGCAATACCACTATTAGCAAGAGGGCAGTGGCTCTTTTAAAGATTCCCAGAAAAGCCTGCATTCCTCGCATTTTGTCACTAACCAGGAATGACCATCTGACCCCAGATATGCAACAGCCACATGAGAGAAGTCCCAAATTCAAAAGAACAGTTGTTGCTTGTTGACCCAGTGAATTTCAGTTGAATCAAAACTAGAACATTACAAAAAGAAACTTTCAGCAACCACTCTGCCAATGCTTATTTTCACCTGCAGACTTCTGGATTCTTGTCCCTCTTCCACATTGCTTTCAGCAAAAGCAGACTGTATCCTTACCACTTTAAACACTCCCAGAGATGCCTTTCTCATATCTCAAAAAAATTTTTGGCTGCTGTGGTGCCCTCTGATATGCCATGGCAGCCATTCCATGACAACTCCAAGGAGAGGTTATGCTGCTTCAAACCTGCTTCTCATTCCTCTCAGCCCCAGGGCTATCCTACAGCTACAGGGAGCAAGCATCACACCCACAAGGGTGACAAAATTGCTGCACCATCTCTGCAAGGCAACAACATACACTTAGGTCAGTGAGAAACGTGCAGGGTCATGTTTAAGGTGGACAACAGGTAGGTAACATCCCCTTGCAGTAAATTACACCATACCCATGGTGGGAGCAGGGTTGACATTATTATGTCTGAAGTCAGCCAACCCAAGAGTATTGCCCCAAGAAATACTGCAACATTCATTAGGCAGCTTCCACTGTAAATATCAAGACCAAAGCCACCACTGCAGCCACAGAAAACTCCCTAAGGGATTCAGCTGGCCCTGGATCAAATGCAGGTTAAAGATTAATCTTTGCTTCTTCCTTTAGAAAACAGATGGGCATTAGCAGCGTTCTCCTATCAGTAGCATCTCCACTGATGTGCAAAGGAACCTTAACAAAAGCCTGCTGTAAAAGGCAATTACTTCCATCTCACATTTTATAGCCTCATCCATAGCACTTCTGCTATCTTCCCTCTTCTGGAAGTACAGTTCTTGCACACATCCTTAAAACAAATCAGTAGCTATTAAGACAACAAAGCAGACTAATACAAATGTATATAGAATAGTTTTTATAAAAATGCCCTGAATGCATTTTAACCTCTTGTTAGAAATACACTGTTGGTTAAAGGAAAAAAAAAAAGCTATACACCAGCCATCTCAAACATGCTAGAAGAATGCAGAGACACTGGTAGTTGCAAGCAAGTGCTCAAATACTGGTGATTAGAAACAGCTGTAGCTCAAAAAGATTTCTTTTTCCTAATTTCCAAAATAATTATATTTTTTATTTCTTACTGTTCTCTTATATGACTTGAACTAATAAAATACAAGTTCTCTAACATTAAAATATATCCGTGATTGCATAATAAACAGTACTAAGAAAATAATTATTTGACATGTGATTGAGGATAAAGATTCTGTACATCTTGCAAGTTCTATTCCTGTGGTATGTTAAATCCACTCTACAATGATACAATCCTACAGGAATCAGTAACATCCAGAAGCACATCTCAAAGTATGAGTTTTCAATTTAAGCAAGAATTCAGGAATGCCGTACCTCTTAATGATCAGGGCATATAAATCAGGAATTCTTTACATAAATAAAATACTCTCAGGTTATTCATTTCAGTGATAAACTGCATTTACACATTAGGCTGGGAAGGGGGAGGAAAAAAGGCAAAGCATCCCCCACTCAGAAATATCCCACAGTCAGGTATTTGTTTTCTGTACCTTCCTCACCTGCAAAGGCAAAATGTGTGTAATGGGGCAAAGAGAGACCCAGCAAGGCCAGTCCCCACTGCCTTGGCAGAGACCCTGCTCAGCTGCACAGAACTCCTCTCCTTGCAAGGCTGCTGGGCACTGCTCTGCTCCTGCTCGTGCACAGCCATGCGGGAAATCACAAGACGGTGACAGGACGAAGCTGCTCCAGCTGCGTTTCCAAGGCAATGCGCTCCTTGTGAACCTCCTGCAGGAGGAGAGGGGTGTTAGGACTTTGGGGAGGCTCGCATGAAGCAGCCTGCTCCAGGAAAGGGCAGCCAGGCAGGCTCTCACTGAGCTCCCATGAGAGGGCTCCCTGCCGGTGTGGGAGCTGGGCTGGACTGCAATTCCTCGAGGGTCTGCTTCCCCATTTGGGCAGGCTCAGAGCCCAGAGTGGGAGTGCACTTGAAACCCCCCTGAGCCTCAGAGAAAAATGTGCCTGAGGAGTACCCATCAAGTCTCCATTGAAACAGCAGAGCTCTGCTCTGTCAGAAAGCTCCCAGACAGCAATACAATTTGAAGGACAAGTTCAGTTTTCTTCTCTTTTGTGAACTTAGACAACTTCTCTGTCTTTTCCTGCTGCAAAACACAGGTAACAGCACTGGCCTGCTGAAGATGGAAGCAAGACCTGACCAAGGAACGATGGCAATGTGCTCTCACATTACAAGCTTTCATCTCTGTGCTTATTTCAACTACTGTCCTATATTTTACCATTTTCAATACTGCTGGAGGTGACACGTAACTGATTGAAGGGAGCTTTGTCACTGATTTTCAATGCATTCCTTACCTTCAGCTGCTGCTGGAGCTCACTGTTCAACCTGGCGAGCACAGCATTGGCTTCTTTGTTTTTCCGTATAGCAGTCTGAATAGCCCTTTTCTGCTTGGAAGACTGCCTGCCAGACAGATAAAGACAAGACATTTCAATTAAGAGTCTCAGCTGAGTCTGGCTGATGCCAGAAGAGCAGCCACCCATTCTACATAACTCTCTGCACCCTGGACTATGCATCAAAGACAAGGTATAAACTACAGATTTAAGAGAAGATGACTGAATCAGGTGGAATATTTGAAACTTGTTAACCTGAATGGCAGAAATATTTTAGGCTGTCTCAATTATTTCAAAATCACTGCATTCTCACTGAGTTTAAGAATGATATCTGCAGAGCTGTGCTTAGTGCAGTATCTTTGCATTAGCTGTTTCCAGAGACTTGTAGAGTTTAAAGAGCCAGGAGAGGCTAACAGAAAATACAAAAATCATTCTATACAGAAAGAAAGGACACTGGCATGAAAATTCTGTCTCAGAGTTTTGCTGATTCTGATGTTTCTTTACTTCAAAAATTAATACTTCTTTTATTCAAAGCAGTCATTTCCACCAAAACCATCTGACATCACAAATGGGAAGATGACTGACTGACTTCCCTCAGTTCTTCTGCTGCTAAAATAAAGGATGTACCTTTTTTAAGAACTTATTTTATTAATTAAGAATTTTTATTGCTTCATAGCCTGTGGTAACTGATCTGGAGGAAATGACAGCTATGCAGACAGGTATAAAAAGAGACAGCTGTAGATAAGGACCGACCTATTCAAAGAAAGAGAGATTAACAACAGCAAGAAAGAAAGAAAATACAGAAAATACTGTCTGAATATCCAAGCTCCTTTCCAAATAAATTATTTTAAAGTTTTACATAAGGAAACAAGAGCTCTTTAAAGCCAGATTTGATCTAAAACAGATGCCCTATTCAAATACGGTCCAGGGGCACACAGTCCCCATTAGCTCTTCTCTCTTAACAGAGCTGTTGACACTGATTTTTGCAATAGACTCTCTCTCAGCATGGCGACAGGGCTTTATGCTATTATCTTCCAGTGAACTGTCAGTTTTCTGCTTCACTGTTTTCCTGCAAACTACTCTCCATAGCCTATAAAGTAGTAAATTATAGGAAAAAAAATAAAAGCAGAGCAATATATGTCTATGGCCATTTTAACATTTTAGGAAAGATATAGACAATACAGGATTGAGATGTTAACAAACACTGCTATCTTTGAACCACTATGGAATATTCACTCCCAAAGCAAAATAGTATTTTAAGAGCATCCTAGGAGTCTTATTACTTATTCTAATCTCCAATTATGCAGCACAGATTCAGTCTACTGATAAACACTCTGCCAAGAAACGCTCAGTTGATTTGGACAGCTTGATTTTGTTTCAGACTGAATCAGATGTCTTTTGCAAGGCCCTGGGTGATGGTGGGGTATAATGTTTGCACAGTGCTTCAGCTGAGAGTGATGCACAGACCCAAAAGGGTTTCAAGTGCCTTTGCTTACCACTTTTACAGCCCCTTCTCCACCACTATTAAACACACATAGAGTAAAATCCCTGTAAATCAGCTGACAGCTTTGACAGCTGCATTTACAAGAGCAAACAACACGTTGGGTTTGGCCATTATCAGACAAGTGGTCTGTGGCTTATCTCACACCAGTGGCAAGCCCATTTCTAACATGCCTCACAATGAAGAAATACCACGAGGATATGACCAACATCAAGCATTTCATGACTCAGCTTCCTTGGCATTTATTTGGTCATATCTGTCCACATAGAAGCAAAATTCCAGAAGACACATGCAAGGCAGAAACACACATCCTCACACATAAAACAAGTTGTGTTAGAGATGGTTAAATAGACTTGCTCCTCAGTCATGTCTACCAGGTACAGAAATAGGACACCTTTGAAGAGGTTATCTACCTATCAAATACCACTGACAGTCACTACAGGCTTAGTCTGCATTTGAGAAGACTGATGTAGATTTCAGAGACCTCTGTCCTGTGAAGCATTCTCAGAAGCAGAACTATGAAGCACAAAATTATACAAAGAGCAAACCCTGCTCCATCAGATCTCATGCTGCAGTTTGGCATGCTTGGTACAGGTTTTTACTTTTGGACTGGGAGGTGAGGCTTGACTGCTGGCAGGGAAGAAGTCACATTTATAGTGGGAGAAAGCTCAGGGGTCTCCAGCCCTTGTGCCTCCGTCCGGAGCTTCCTGCGCGCGGGTTTGGAGGGTGGCTGAGCAAGAACAACCTCCTGAAAGGAAAAAGCACAGCAGCATTAAGTCAGGCCATGTGTGTCCCATCATTAGGCTGGAGAATACTTGTGTCACATAAATTGCTGACAGCTGGTTAAGATTTCATAATTTAAAGACACACAGAGCTTAATTCCAATTTGGTAATAGCCTCTCAGGTTTCTGACTTTGAAAAGGAACAATAACTCCTGCAATCCCTTCATGAATGAAAGGGTGTTTTGCTTTCATCTGGATGACATGCTCTTCACAACTGGGCTGTACAGCTTAGTGTGCACTGGGTGGAACTGGGGGTATAAACACATGTACTAGCCCTCAATTGACCCAAAAACATTAAAAACAGAGCAAGATTTATTTTTGACTATGTTCAGTTGGAAAGAATCAATAATGAATCACTTGCATCCCAACTTACTGCTTCATATGTCTGGCATGGAGCCTCTCCCTTCTCCCCTACTGTCTTAGATGAAGGAACACTGAACATGCTTTGCTGCATTTTAGGGAACCAGGTGGGATCAGGGTGAGCATGAGGTAGGAGGACCACAAGGACTTCACTTCCCCCATAGAGCTACAAAGCACAGCAAGGAAAGAGCAGGGCCAGGCTAGAAGTAGGACATGATGAGCACAAGCAGAGCAAGGACACTGCCCAGAAAGCACTGTCCCATACAAAAAATGATGACACTGGATGTTTGGCTGTGCCCCGTGTTACACTAAGAAGTGTGATGGTGCTCCCTGGGAAAGGTACATCCAGCACCTGCCAAAAGTTCTTGGCTGGGATAAGTAAATGTCTTGCAGGTGCTCTCTGGCTGCAGGAGGGGCCAGAATGAGGAGGATCTGTATTTGCTCCCTATCCAAACCTGGTCTGGCTGGGGCTGGTAGAAGGAGGTGGTCAGAGCATGATCAGGAGAGGGAAAACGCTCACAGCCATTGCTGAGGTCACTCCATCCCTAAGCAAGGCCCTTTGAAATGTGCCATTTTAATTTCAGTGCTTACTTTTTACAAATTATAGGTTCATATAAAAACATATTAGAAACTGCACATCTTGTGCAAATCTCTCCTAATCTCACGTATATTTAGTGGCAGATCCTGACCTCTAGCAAACAGGTGTTTACATCAAAATCAAATCCTCAACATCTGAAACGAAGAAGTGCATCACTATTTGGAGGAACTACAGTGAGACAGGGCTGAAGTATAATCAAACTCTTTTTTGTTTTCCCTAAGGCTCCACAAGCCCCTATTGATTTGAAATAAATGGCAAGGTGCCACTCTCAAAGCATGTGCATCAATGTGTCCATACTAAGAGGTTTCTTAATGATTTGAGTTGATGTCACACATGATCACAGTTCTCTCCAGTGTCTTGACCTCCAGAGAAGGTAAACATGTAAAAACATAACCCTAATCCTCTGTTTAATTGCTTTTAAACGAAAAATAACCACATTTGTTAATGAGGGTTAATCACTCCATAATGGTACAATATGTGCAGATCTCACCTTTTTTGCTGAACTGTTTTCTTCTGCCCGCGATGGGGGTCTGTTCATCTGAGGATGTAATTCAACCTCAGATGGTTGCTCTGTCTGCAACAACAAATCAGTCATTGCTACACCCAGAAAATGACTAGCAGTCACATACAATAAAGTCAATGAAAGGAAATGTTACACACAAAAGAAAAGTTACTTTAACAATTCAACAGTAGGAAAAATGGAGACCTAGGGTGACAGCTGAATGGATGACATATGTCTTTTACAGATTTTTAATGAAACCATACTCTTGCATTTTTTTTTTTGTGCTGGGAAAACAGGAGAAAAGATTTTAGTGAAGCATTAGGAACCACGTCTCTGAATGTAAACAATCTAGTATCCAGAATTTCTTCTAGAATTACCATGATGGCCTAAATGTTGTGAGAAAAACTAAGAGAGTATAAAAAGCTAGAAAGACCTTGGATATGACTTGTCACCTTATTATCACTTGAAACCAATGAAAATTCATAGGAGTAAGCCTCTGTCTTTGAAGTGTGTGAAGCTGGAGTGACAAAGCCAGAATCATACCAAAAATTCCAGCAATGTTACTGAAAACACAAGTCATGAAAAAGCAGACAAGTCTTCCCTCCTCCCTTCTCACATTTCAAACAGAAACCCAGATGAAAACTCACCACCCAGATCTGCAAAACCACCACCCATCGGCAAAACAAAACACCTGATTCCCAAAATATCTGACTGAGAAGCAAATTAAAGCAGAGGAGGTATCACTTGCTTTGCCTCTCATTAAGGTTTTTGCACCTTTTGATTTCCTCCACCAGGACAGGGCACAGCACCGGGCAGGGTGTCAGGATTCAGAACTGCCTGTCCCCAGGTGCACAGCAGCAAAGATCGTATTATAAACATGGTGTGGCTGTTTTCTGTCCAGAACGCTTGGGCTGGCTCTCCAGGATGGGGAAGGGAGGCAGGAGCAGGAGGCTGAGGCCACTTGGCACTGGCAGACAGCCTCTTCTCCTCTTTCCCAGCCTGTGCCAAGCTGGAGCCAGGCTGGCAATGGCCCCCAGGCAGCAGGGGCAATCTGCCATCCTGCTCTGTCCTCAGCAAGGCTCATTTCTACACAGGTGAAAGCCTGCGCTCAAAACCAAGGCAAAGGCAAACCTCAAACCTTTAAGGGGCCAGGATTTTAGCCATAATAACAATCTGCTGCACACCAAAGAACCTAACTCACTGTTGCCAACAGGTTTCTGCACAGGCCCACCAAGCTCTGTAGCCGTCACAAGTTTCCAAGTGCTTAACTGTAAGTTAAATAAAAACAACAGAAAGCATTGAATTTGGTATATTTAAAAAGGAGGAACTTTTCCATTGCATTTTTATTTCTTCCATAATAGACACAATAAGAGCTGTACAGAAAGGTGCAGGGTAAATGTGGTTCTGTGGTACGGCTCTTCTCCAACCATACAGTATCAAACATGAGAAGCGAGGAGGAAGTTCTGAAACCAGTTTTTCAAAAACACATGTGAAGTTCCTCAAGAGAGAGGGAAGATAAGGACTGACAAGACTTCTCTCCCACCCTTTTTAGTGTGCTACATCTGAAGTGTTACCTGATGGTTAAAAAAAACCCAAAGAGCCCCTCACACTGTAATATTTCCAGTATTTGAATATTAATATCTTAATTTTAAAAAATTTTAATAACTACTGGATGCTAACATTTGAATTTTGAAAAGCTTTTTATATATTGAAGGGCTTCTTCTGTAAATGTAGATTTCTGGTCAAATAGAGTGAAATGGCAAAAAGCAATTTTTTTGTGCGTCTATAAAAATCAAAGACCTTTAAACATCCATTGAATGCAACAGAATATTTCTTTATCAGCAAGCTGAATAGCCCATAACCTCCCTGATTTCTATAATAGCGTTTTATATATTTGAAAGAAATGAAGGCTCTAAGCACTGCTAACAGTAGCCTGGCAAAATCCACAAGGGTTTCATGGATGATTTGAGGATAGCAAAGCGCAAATAACGAATAGAACCACACAGTAAATTTGGGCCACATCAATTTGACAACCCATTCATTCATTCAGGGACAGCAAGAGTAAATCCAGCCCTTCAGAGAGATACGTAATGCACATACTATAAAATCCTCATGGTATAGCTTTGCTGCACAACACAGAACAGTGCCAGGGTACAGGAGAGATTTTAATGACCCCTTAGTGACAGGGAGCACTAGATACCTGCCTTAACCAGGCAGGCAGGCAGTTTCTGGTGCTCACATGGACTGTTTTCCATGTCTGCAGCAGCAATAAGACTTGTTGGAGTCTACACTAAACACCGCATCAAATGCAAGAATATATTAACTCATTCCACAGAATAGAGAGAAAAAAAAAAAAACAAACTATCAACTCTATGTTATTTATGTATAGATAAAAAAATGCAGCTTTTGAAGAACCAGTTTGTTCCAACAGTGTAGAAGTAACTGAACTCATTGGTTTTGTATGATTCCAGCTTAAAATAATCAGAAAAGTTGAAATCATGGTCAGATAAGGGACCTAGAGAGGAAAGAAAATAATAATTATAATAAAAAAAACAGAACACAAACTTTCTCAGAAATGCCCCCTCTTTTTGCCTTTTTTTTTTTTTTTTTTTTTTTTTTTTTTTTTTTAACTAAAGGGAACTGGAAAGGAAAACAAAGCGCAAACCTTGTGTTCTAGTGAAAGCAAATATAAATCACAGTGAAAATGTCAAAAAGGGTAAGATTTCAAAATCTGTGAGAGCAGGACATGTTTTGTGAGCTGGGTGCTGTGATGTATCTGCCAGGGCCAGCCTGCAGCCCACTCTCAAGGCTGTGGTACCCACTGGCCATGGCTGGGTCAGTGGGCTGGCCACATCTCCCTGATGACAGGACATGCAGATGGCAAAGTTCGACAGCCAGAGGTGCAGGGGCAGGTAAAAATAAAGAAATAGCTGAAAAAAAAAAAAAACCAAAAAAAAAACCCCCAAATAAAACCTCAGAAATCCCTTAGTTGTGGTGATGCAGCTCCTGTATAATGAATAAAACCAAGTGTCTGCCGCGTCCCTAAGCTGCCACCTAGTGGCTCGTGGGACGGGCCACTGCTGAGCGCTTGGCACACGCATCACAATCCAGCCCCGCAAAGGTCTGCTGCCGCGGCAGACCCAACAAAGCCCTCTCTGAAAGGCTTTGTGAATACATCTGCAAGCTGATGCGTCCCCACACAGATTTTAAAGGAAAAAGAACTCCTGCTTTTTCTTTTGGCAGAGGGATTCTTCACAGACTTCCTTCACTGATTTGGATGTGGAGTATTTGTAGCCTGCTGGTGTTGGGCAGAGAGAGACTGACTCAGCAGTACTCTGGTCCTCTAGTGGAGTACAAGGAAAAGGATGTCCTTCAGAAGCAGCTGAAGTGAATTCCCTTTAGTTCTTCACCATTTTAATACCATGCCTAGCACAGTCTGCCCACAACTCATTCAGAAACATGACATTAATTACCTCCCTCCAATCACAGAAATGTCTTAAAATTTTCACACATATTGGCAAAATGATTTTTGGGTTTAAATTCTCCACTGTTGGTTTATTAAATATGAATTATGCACTATGGTCTTCCAAGGGAAACACCATTTTTAGTAGTGTAGAAGTGCTTCGATGGAGGTGTCTCACATCCTGGGAATGGAGTAAACTGCTGACACTGGGAATGCTGCTGAGCTGGCTGGTATGCCTGGGGACACATACAGGTTTACAGGAGATGGGCAAAGAATATCCTGGTCATCTGCACTGCTTATAGTGCACTCTAGAGTCTACAGACCAGGCCTATGGGTATCTTGATTTTGGGAAGCAGGGTAAGAAACCACAGAAAAGAGCAAGAGAATGCTCCATTCCAAATCTCCTGAAGAGATTCTCTTTGCAGAGACCAGTCCAGGTACATTAGCAGACAGTATCTTCTGTTTCCTTAGCACAGTCTAGACTTTTCTAGGAATAGCCATACCCTTCTCATTCTTCCAGGCAGAAGGTAGAAATGGCCAACCAAGTTTCTGTGCAATGGCCACAGATAGAGCCCAAACTGCAGCCTATGGCCAAAACTGAGCATTAAAACAAGTAACTCCTCATGGTTAAGAGTATTGAGTTGCAAATGCTCATTATTTCATCGCATGATCCCTGACCAGCCGCTGATAATCTCCTCACTGCTCCATGTGACAATACTTCACAGTACCTTTCTACAAGAATGTGTAATGCTCACTCAAGCACTGAGTGCTTTGAGAGCCTCAGATGAAAGACTTCGTAACTGTAAGAGAACAGAGTATTTAGCAACTGGTTCTTGACTTACATTTCCAGTTCTTTTGCTTTGCACTGCTGGATTACATGTAGATTACACACCTACTTTTCAAGACAATCTGTAACTGATCTTCCAGAACAGAAGATCTACACCAAGCTTTAGTAATTTCTGTTACCTGATAGCCTTTTCTCAAGAGGTCAAGTATATATATTCAATCATTGCCACAATTCAATTTCGCCCACATTTATGCTTCAGGCTAACTTTACACATGGAAATAGTCCCATTGTAGTCACTGGTACTACTCACAGAAATTAAATTCTCTTTGTGCATTCACTGGAGTAGCCCATAATAATTACCTATATAGTGCCACTGCTTAGCTTTGCAAAAAAAAGTATTGAGAACAGCTTATCTGGAAGGGAAAGTAGGCTACTAAATATGCTTAACACTCTGCATGTGCCCACTGCAATCTTCTATCATCTCTGCGTAAGTTCATTTAAGAAGTACTTTGCTCCTTTCTAAACACTCGTATTTTTGTGCTTAAAGCAAATTTCTGGAAAGTTAAGACATCTCAGTTCCAGTTTCTGTGAGTCTCCTGCATCCCACACTGAATCATCAAGTCTTTTTATTGCCTATTACAAAAACTGAAAATGGTAAAACAGAAAAAAAAACCCCACAGGGATGCAAATGCAACATGCTGCCAGGGTCTTAGTGTGCTGCCTGCTTTCTCAGCACTGTGCAGCCCTGAAGTTTTGATAAGCTTTTTCTTTCCCTGAGCTATCTGAGGGCTGGTGATAAGGTTGAGGAGAAAGGCAGTAAATACAAACAAATTGCTGCAATGTTCAGCTCATTCACAAGGAAAGAATAGGACCCAGATGGAAGCATTAACAATCTGTTTTAATACTTCAACTTCCACAAAACCAGATTAACGTAAGCTAGAAAGGCATATGTGCATTCCACTAGAGATACAGGCATTGAGTTCTTATAGCTTCTTTCTTTGTTGTTATGATAAATGTGAAGCCAAATTAAAAAATTGTTACAACACATTTTAATTAAGATACTCGCCTTCTTCCACTCTTCCAGAAACCTCTTTAGAAAGGATTTTACAGCATCCATCAACTACTCCTCAAATTCAATTTTAACTGTGCTACTTTCCACCACTTCTTAAATCGCAATTTATTTTGTCTGGCTGTCTTAGATTTAATATATAATTTTCATGAGAGGAAGATAATCCATTTGTATATATTAAAGTGGCAGATGGCAAAATCTTTCATGTTATAAAAGACTTTCAGTTTCATTACTGTTACATGCTTTTTCAGTGCCTATTGCATGGCTTATACAACATATAAGCAAAGCCAAAGCCATGGAGATAACAAAAAAAAAATCCAAACCTTTCCTTGCACAGTGGTTGTAAATGCAAGCTAAATTTATTCCTTTAATTTAATATATAATAGTTATTTGGGAGAATACCATCATGTATAAAATTGCATGGTGCCAAAAGCAAAATCTTTACTTTTAGTGGGGGTAATTTTTATTTGTTTAACAGAAAAGTTCCTTCCTGTAAAATTCAAGGTGTCCTGCCAACACTTGAAATTCCTCATGTAATTTTACAGAATAAAGGAATACCCGATTATTTTCTCCAAAGAGCCTTGTAAGCAAGTCTGACCTCATCCTCCGTGTATCTCTGCTTTAGCCAAAGACACCAGTGGTGGGGGACACCTGGACCACCTCCCAGCACGGAGCCTGCATGGGGCATCCTGCTCTGGAGGCCCAGAGGTCTCAGCAGGATGGATGGGAGTCCTTCCCCACCTCCTGGCCTCAGCATGGGCACGTGTAACTGATGGTTCAAAATCCAGCCTGAGCCACATTCGTGGCTCTCCACGGATTCAGCACGACGTGGAGGCACGTTAGTAGAGACAACTTCTTGAAATGGGTCCCAGTTTTCACTTGCAATCCTGGATGATGAATGGCTAAAAAGCTTCAAGGACTTATGAAGTATCAAGTAACATTTGGAGAGAGAACATTTCACATGTTAAAAAGAGTAGTATCTTTGCTTTCCAATGCCACCAGGGGCTGGGACTAGGCAGGGTGACCGACCCATCACCCCTCACAAGTGCTTCATTTCCAGGTTTTCACCAAATCAATAACATTTAACAGTAATGATGGCCACTGAACCGACAGCTGAATTCTGAGCTCATGTAACACAGTGAGATTTTAATCTTCAGACCTGTACTGTATTCAGGGTACTTCAATTTGATAATGTTAACAGCTGCCTACCTACTCTACTTCATTTGAATGCTTCACCCATAATTTTTTCAGTGCCTGCCAAAATTGCCAGCATGGAATCAGTGGGAAAAACACATCCCAAGTTCTCCAGAAATAAAAGTGCAGCACAAACCACTGTGAATTCACAAAACGAACAGGCTTAAAATTGTGACTCTGGGAAAAGAGACCAGGAACATCAATTTTTTCAGCCAAGATACACAGAGTTTTCTTCCAGTCCCACTGTTTTCAAATTCCCTTATACAGCACAAGCAGGATTGAAGATACGCCTTCAATGCTGGACAGGAAGGTACTAAAATACAGTAATTTAAATAAAAGAACATTGATCTAATTGGGCAACATTGCAGATAGTTAGCTGATGTTGGCTAAAATCCTAAAGTTATATTTGCTTTTCAGTGTTCATCCATAATTCCTATTAACATAAATATGTTACTAAATCTCCCAGAGAAAGCAGCTGTGGTAAATGACTTCTGTAGGCTTAAAAGCCAACAGTAATAAAATACTATTTTGTTTTCCATTAAAAAAATAACAACAGGGGCTTATATGAAATGTGCATGCATGTTTGGCTCCAGCAGAACATTATTCATGAGCACCCAAAGTTATTTTCTATTAAATCTGTGTCACTGCAAATTAGCTGCATAGCTATTGCCTTCCTACCATGATTCCTGCACCTCCATGCTACATAAATTTTCTCTGTACAGCCCTGGTTCTGCACAAAAGTTTTGGGGCCACCTTTATGCCATTTCTCCTTGATGACTTATGTTCACTATCAAGTTAGGAACACAGGTAAGGAAAACTTACCCAAGCCACTGAACTCCATTCTCTACAAACACAGAAAAAAAACACAGTAGGTAGGTATCTCGAAAAGCTGCAGGTTATCTTTCTATATACTACAGCATACCATGGGAAATAAGCAGAGGTAAGGCCCTGCCAATATCCTATGTCTACAAGTTTGCAGTATATTAAATATTCATGTCCAGTAAAGTTGGAAACCCGATATGGATAAAATTATCCTTAAATCCAAGAAGGTACTTCAAACTTGCTAAATGTGAGATGTGTTACTAGAGATCACAGAAGGTGTCAGTGAAGTTAAAAACAACCTTATGCACAAAAGGAAACACTTCAAAATAACATATCCCAAAAAATCCCTCTTGTCTATGCATAAGTGCTTTTCCATACATAACCTTTCCAAGAACTCTTTACAAAATTGCAACAAAATATGAATGACTTTTAATAGAAAAGCAATATGAATTGATTAATCTAATAAAAGAGTTCATTCTGCAATTCACAACATCCTACTGTGAACACCAATTCAAAATGGCTTGGATTGCAGAGAGGTATGGGCTGGAATTTGGGTTTAAAGGTCATGAACTGAAGAGAATGATGCATCCACACTATTTAAACTGGCCTTTTGTCCATCTTTATTTATTCAGGTTATGTACACTCACCATAGTGACCTCAGATAAATGCATCACTGCATCAGAGAAGAATCTGGTGAAAGCTCTGAGGAAACCTTAAATACAGCTTATGGACTGATACAAACTCAATAAAATGCTGACTTTGGCAATGGAGGCACATCCTGAGAAGAAACTACCATGGCCTTTTAGAGGCCATCAAGAAAAAGAAACACAGAGTTAAATCCACCAGCTTGAAAAGCTGTCGCAGAAGTAAAAATAGATGGAGTCACCACCTGTAAAGCTGTTTGCCCAGCAGAGGTGTGGAACAGCATGGGCTGGCAGCAGCAAGCTGAGCAGAGAAGCCAGCCCTGCTACTATTTGCCATAAACTGGCCAGATCCTCACAACATCCCAAGACACAAGCTTGCCACAGTAAGCCTGTGCATCCCCTGAACTGTGAAGTCAAGGCCACAACAGCATCAGCTCTATCACCTTGTGCTCTGCTCACCCAGTGATACAGAACTTGCCCTCATAATTCAGCTTCCTGGACTATGGAAGCAGAGTTGGATGCGGACATCATGTAGGAAGTTTGAGATATGAGCAGAGATGTTTGGCACGCTCTGAATAACAAGTGATTCAGAAACTCACCAAGGTTGATTATCTTGGCAGTTCTGACAGGAAAAATAATGTTTTCCTAAAGGCTGAAATAAATTCTACTAAAAAGCACTGCAACATAGGAGCAAAGTCAAGGTGCAATTTCTATATTCTGCTTTCTATATTCTGCGCTAGTGATCCAATGAAATGTAACACCCACCCCTGGGTACATCTCTGTTATGCACTGTGGTCTTTACATCCCATAGAACCCTTTAATCTCACTCTGAAGAGCCACCTGGTTCAATCTGCTTGTCAGTCATCCACAGAAAACCATAGACCTCAGAAAGAAATTATTTCCCTCTCCTCCTCCATCAACTGACTTCCAAAGCTGAGCCAGAATAATCGTATCATGAGCATACTTATAAGGTGCACAGTCACCTGAAATATGCAGGGTTTGCTTCACTTCCAAGCTACATTTGTCATTAACAGTACTTAATTGCAGGCGTACAGCAAAATAAACTAAAGAATTATTCTCAATAACATTGTTGAAAAATAGGTTAAAACTGCAATTTAAGGAGAGTTTGGTAAATCTTGAAACAAGAAAAAGCTGAATGTGCAATTTCAGGCTCATGACTTTTCTTCAGGTCTTGATTCTGTCTCAGCTTTGAAAGCAGATCCCTTCCTCCAACTTCTCTGTGCTCTTTAAATCAAGGGCCCCATTGGACTATGGCAATCCATATGCTCACTATTGCTTACATGCTATTTGCAAAGGTCAGCTCAGCTGAATTATGACCCCATCACACATACTTCCCTACTCTTTGTTACCTTTATCACAGAAAGGCGTGCTTGGAGAAAAAATAAACAATGTGATGAGCACTAAGTGTATTATGTTTTCAAGAACTGGTTTTAGATACAGTTTTGAGAGACTTAAGTACAACAGTATTTTGATATTTGATTCAATATCTTTAAATATCATCAGAAATAAATTAAGTAAATGTACGTGACGCCTGTTAGCCAAGCATCACCTGCCTGTTCGTTACTGAGCAGACAGAAAAATGACTTTTTTTTTTTCCTTTTAGAAACCAGACCTTTGTAATGGAGAGGACTGGATCAAAAATTTCACATGAGAATCTTCACGCATTTATCATTTTAGGAAGGTCCTGTATTCTGCATGTCCCAATGTTGGATGAGCATTTGGTTCACTATTTGGTCAGGAAGCTGCTGGACATGCATAAACAAATTAAGTTGTCACTCCCCCTGCTAAGGAAACACAACCTGATGACAGGACAAGAAAATGGACAATTAACAGAACCTTGCTTGAAACCAATGGTTTTGCTCTCTGAGAACAGGGTTTGTTGTCATTAGTGCTTTTCCCAATGGTAGCAAGAGGGCTTGCATTGCAAAAAGCCAGCACTGTGGGAAGCTGGAGGAGCAGCAGGAGGGCTGGTGTAGGTTGCGGCAGCAACTGCTGCAGGCACACAGCTGGGAGGTGGGGAGCTGTGCTGTGGGAGCTGGGAATGGGAGGTAGGGAGCTGGGATTGGAAGGTAGGGAGCTGTGCTGTAGGATCTGGGATTGGGAGGTAGGGAGCTGGGATTGGGAGGTAGGGAGCTGTGCTGTAGGATCTGGGATTGGGAGGTAGGGAGCTGTGCTGTAGGATCTGGGATTGGGAGGTAGGGAGCTGGGATTGGGAGGTAGGGAGCTGTGCTGTGGGAGCTGGGGAAGCCAGAGGGAAAGGCTGCTCTCTGGGGAGTGTCAGACAAAGCAGGAATGTGATGGGGACACTAAGGGGTGTGTGCTGGCAGCAGCATGGCTAATGCCACCCTGACTGGGGAAACATGCAAGCTCAAACCAGAGTGTTCTACAGTCCTCAAGGCAGAAACTGCACTCAGTGCTAGAAAAGGATGGGGAGAAGGGGAGCACAACAAGCTGCTGATGGAGCTGCATGGGGCAACAAGCCTCCAATCATTTCTATCATAAGCACTGTGCAGTAGGAGGTGTTCAACAGCACACTCTTAAGGGCAGATCCACAGCTCAAGTGACAACCATTCTGGCTTAAGGAAGGTTATCTCACCAGCTTTTTGTATGTAAGGGATGTCAGCTCCCCTGTGGATTTGTTTCCTATCATACACTTCATCTAAAGGAGTAATACATGAAGCATATTGCTGCCTAAGACTTAACACAGCCAACAACACTGAAAAATAATGTGATCCTCCATGATTTCCTGAAAGGCGAAGAATTATCTTGATTCAGACATGCATGATTTTGTCAATTTGTGTTGTGCTGTAGTTGTGCCATGTTCTAAAAACCCAAAAACTCCCCAAAAATGCAAAATAAAAGCACAGCACTAATGGTTTGAAACTTCACAACATAACTGACATAGTATTCGCTTCCTTTCAGCATTATTTTTTTTAAGCCCATGGATGCAACACACACTTCCATGCTATGGTTCCCTTAGCAGATGCCCTTAGTGTTTTTAAAGCTCAAGAAGTAAATAGCAACAGCAGGTATCAAGCCCATGCCTTCAGGCATGAAACTCATTTTAGTAGACTAACTTTCCTAGCCTTTTATTTACAGTTAGGTAAATAAAAGTTAGTAGATGCATGTCAACTCCACTGCAAAGAGGTTTAATTAGTCTGTAATTTGACACTGCAACACATCGGCCAGACAGACACAGGATTTTCATTAACTTGGAAGCAAGAACAACTGCTGTGTCCAAGCCAACTGGTGCTAACCACTGTGATGGTAACATAAATAAATAAGTATCACACAGCAAAAAATTAAAGCTTTATCCATACCTGAGACACAGAAGGTCGAGGAGGCAGTGCAGGTGGTGGTGGGGGCAGCCAGCCAGACCTCACAGCTGAACAGTGGGAAAAGAAGAAGATGACAATGATATAAAAAACCCCATCCAAACAAAACCACTGTAATTTAATTCCAAATAAACACAGAATTAATTCCCAGGGTAAGTGGAAATTCCTCCTAGTGAAGAGGCAGTCAAGATTTAAGACTTAAGATTTAAAGTTTTGAGATTTAAAATTTAAGATTTAATAAAAAAACCCAAACTTGATCTTTATCGAGCAAAAGCTTGTTTGAAACAACCTCATGAGCAGTGAATGAGTAGTAATTTAATTGCAGTAAACCCTCAAATGTTATGATAAAAAGCGGAGAAAGAAGCCAGTCAGCCACAAAACCTGTAGGTAAAGCAATCCAATTCCAGTTAAAGAAACCCAGAAACAGGGTCCACTTGTTCTTCGGACTTTGCTCTTCATCATTAAAAATATTGCCCTTCTTAAAAGGGACACTTTAGCACCCAATGTAAACACTAGCATTCACTCTGGATAAAACACACTCTCTGATAGAGTACCTTAAAAAGAAAGTGCTTTTAAAAAGATTGCCTTTTAAAGAAAGCATCTGCCATGGAATTAATAGCACAAAACCTAAATTAACAAAAAAAAGAATCAATTTCTTTGGTTTTATATTTTGTATTTGTATGCTATTACTCAGTAGAGGTATTTCAGAGGGAGGAGGAAGACAAACCCTAACAGTTTGATCAAGCCCCTGTAAGACAACACAATGTCAGCTTTGAATTTGAGCCAGCAAAAGGGAGGGTTAATCACCATGTAAGTGCAATGCAGTAATTTTTAGTTTTCTTAAAATACCTAAAACCCATTTGGGACAAAACCAGAGGATAGATGACAGCTTCCAAAGGCAACTGTGAGGAGGCAGAGAGAAGGACTAAGATGGCACAGAGATATCAACCAGGACCAGCTGGGTTACCCTCCCCAAGCTGCTGTTGCACTGAATGCTCAGCACTTGCTCTGGCAAAGACACCAGACAGTCCATCTTGCAAAGGCATATTTTTGTGTAACAAAAAACCTCTGACAGTATTCAACTTAGAAATACTTTTTACCACAAAAATGCTAAGCAATCAATTACATTTATACACTTTCTATTTCCATACATATTTTAAAAAGACCACAAAGACCATTAAGAGCCATCTTATAGCTTAGCCATTTACATATTTTATACACCAAATCTAAAAATGTCTACATGGCTGAAAATAAGAAAAAAGATACTAACCGTTAGAGATAATTGTGACATGAGAGTAAAACTGTGTGTGAAAACATTGGGAACAGTTATATTGACTATTTACAGCTCTTAAGAGACTTATAATACACTGGTGGGTTTTTTCCATTTTCTGCTTCATCATCTCTTGTATCTTGTAAAATGAAAACTAATATGGCACACAATACCAAAGAGAGACTTAAAACAACTAAAACAGAACTGAAGCTATGCCAGGGATCCACTAACATACCTACAGGTGTAAGAGAGATTTGAAAAAACTGTCATCAGGAACCTTTCTCTTGTTCTGGTTATAAGACCATTGCAATAACAGCATGATGTGCTAACTACATTCTCCATCTCTCCTGTGCAACTGATCTTTAGAAAGAAAGAAACCTTCCTTTTCTTTAATCTGAACTTCAGGTTATTACTTCATTTATCTGGGCACTGGCAGTGGCTTTGGCATTTACAGCTTGTGACAATATTTAAAAACAAGACCTAGCTCTGACACTACATGCTGGAAAAACATCTGAAGTCACTGAACATACTGTCAAACTCCATGAGTCTCTTGGGATTTGGTCCACAAAATTCCTAAGGGAAAAGTAATTGTTCCATAAAATAATCCAATGAAAAAACACCTATCACAACACAAAAAAAAAGCCACCACAAAACCTCCTTCTTCAGTTTGGATAATGCAACATATAGGAATCCAGCATTAAAGAAGTTAGATGCTTACAACGTGTGCATTTGACCCAGTTTCCTCTTTTTAATCCTAAAAATTCTAGCTTAAGCTACTCATGAAATATTCATAGAATTCCTGCTGTTGCAGAAGATCTTTGGCCTGTTGTTAGAGGGAAATCATGCTTATGTGAGCACAATTACCAGTGAAAGCTGACTTTGGAGGACTCGTAACACCTTACAAAGAAACCCCCAGGCTTACTACCCTAGAAGAGGGAAGTATGAACAGACACTCCTGGGTTTTCATGTGCATTGGCAGGTGACTCTACAATCCAGCTATTCCAGAACAGCCTGGAATAGGGCTCTTCTCTCCTTCCTGGGACAGCGCCCAGCACAGATCAGCTCTTGCTGTCAGAGGTGGCAGCACCACTTATCTCAGGGGAAACACAAAAACAGGGGAAGGTCTGTTTCCAAAATAAAAGCAAGTACCCTGGGGCTGAGCAGCAAACAGACAAATAGACAGATGTGCTTCCAGGTGCACACCTCAGAGCTTGGAGAAGCTGATGTCCCTGATCTTTGAACACAAGTCTTCACCCTGTGCAGGAGCCCAGGGAGCTGAATGGGCCTTGCACAGGTCCTCTTGCTATTGAGCAACTCGTTGGCATTCAAACCAGGCTGAGCCACAGAATTGTGGAACTGGGCTGGAAGGGACCTTAGAGATCAGCTCAATCCAACTGTCACAAGCAGAGACATTTTCCCCTAGACCAGACTGCACAAAGCCCCATCATATAAGGCAAATCCTACAGAGAGCACTGTGGAAAGGCTATGCAGGTACCAGTATAACAGATTTAAGTATCCATATCAGATGTATTCTGACAGCATTTTTATGCACTAGTCACTCCCACAAAGACAGTGTCTTCAGTTCAAAAATCATGGCTCTTTTCTTAGCATGTTTACATTTTAAGACAGATTATCTGCATGGAAACTTTCCAAGAACACTTTTCTGCCCTATTTTGGCAACAAAAAAGGTCTGATAGTACTAACACGACACCACAGCAGATTAAAAGAACAGGTTTTCCAATCTGAAGGTAGATTAATATTTTAAAACAAACAGCAGGCTGCAATTGTATACTCTAAGAACTGGTCATGCCATCGTATCTGACCACTCTGCCTCCAGCCTCCCTAGCAGACAAGAACACTCTGCACTTAATCATTATTTTTGGCAGTGAAAAATGACCATCCTAGGAACCACTCAGATAGCTCCTTTACTTATTTGACGTAGGAAGAGAAGATGAAGGAGAAACAGAAGTTGTAGCAGCCCACAGAAACCTATGGAAGTAGGTCTTCAAGTCACCATATAAAGCAGCAGTGGAGAATCACAAAACTAGGATGAACAAATCTGGGCCGATGGGATCCTTTAGAGCAATACAAGAGCAAGGTGCTGTACTTCTCTTACCCAACGACAGTCATGTAAGCTCTTGGTTTTCAGTATTGGAGAAGAAACTGCCATAATACACTGAGCTCCTGGATGCCTGCTGTTTTTGAAAATTAATACTGGAACAGCAGCATATAAAACTACATACTGAAGTATTTCGATGTTAGATATTTCATATTAATTCCCTACATGTGGATGACATCTTGGTTTTAGATGTCTATCACCTTAGCTTCAGTATCACCTCAGACAAGTTAAATTTTGGGTGGAAAAAATGCACATCCTTGTTCCCATCTGAATTGAACACATATGCAAGCAGTCTCCTGAAAGAAGGGAAGGGTACTCTTTCTGGGTCAATTTGTACCATGCAGACCAAACAGAAACGAGATCCTGCCTACCCAAGGAGACTGACCTCATCTTGAGTCAAAAGAGTCTGGCTGATGTATTTGGCAGTTTCCAAGTGGATGCTACAGTACTGTTGGATCAAAGGAGATCCATGGCTGGTTGCATGGTAGATTTCCATCAGTTTATATTGCTTCAAGGTCCTGAGCTCCCAGAGCAGGTTTAACAAAACAACAACCAAATAAATTTATCAGGAAGCAAAGGGAGTAAAATACTGCAGTCAGCTCAAAAAGATAAGCTAACAAAATTAATCATTCTTCTACTATTATTCTATTCCCATATACCTAAGGCTTTGGTTCCTCAGGAAAGCTAGCATTTTCACCCTTCCACTGTTCTAGAGAGGTTTTTGAGATACTTTTCCTGCTTCTGTTGCCAAAGCAAAGCACAGAGAAGTTCTGTGTCTAAGCTGGTTTCTGTTTACCTCCTTCTTACTGAACTTCTATTCTTGTTCAGAGAAATTAGTACTTGGTTATCCTCTAACACTGACACCATTCTTTGCACAAATTCATTTATTTACATTCCTGACAGCAGCATTAGTAAGTGATTGTGAAATAACCATTTCTCAACAGATCTGGTTTATTAATTCTCACTGCTATGTCCAAAAAAAAAAAAAAAACAAACCAAAAAAAAAACCAACCCAAAAATCTGTAAAACTGTAGCCAGGAATAAAAATTTAATAAAGTATTATAGTAAGGTGGTTGTGAAATACCACTGATCCAGGGATCTGTTCCAATAATTCTTGCTAATATCCCCTTGAAAGGTAAGAGCATTGCAAAAAAAAAAAAAAAAAAACAAAACCAAAAAAACTGGTTTTAGACTCCTGACATTAACTTTATTACAAGGTTTGTAGAAATGCTGCAGAAAGCACTGCCAGTGGCAGAATGAGCTCTCTTCTCACAGTTAGTTTTGGGAACCTGCTCAGCTGGCAGTTTCTTGTGTCATGGCAAATGATGCACACACCTGATGTGAAGAGACACACACTCTTGTTACAGATCTGTTTCAGTGCTAACCATACAGAACGTTATTTGTACCTTAAGTGAGTGGAAAATTACTTATGCACTTTCCAAGTAATTAGGAAGAGATATAGTTAGGCCTTAAGTAATTAATGTTTTTTGCACTGTGAACTCACAGGTGTGACCATTTAGGACATCATGTTCTAATGTATCTGATGGATCACTTCCAAATCAAGCAAGCAAAATATCATTTGAGGATTTTTTATTATGTCTGGTTTTAATCTCCTATCCATTCATTTCACCATGTGTTAAGAAATTCTGTAAACCAGATTTTTTTTAAAACATCTGTTTTCTTGTTTAAGTCATATATCCACAACATCTGTATTTTTACCTCCCTGTCCCTCATTTTTCTTAAGCCATTTAATTATCTAGTTAGTATTTTCTCTACCCTTTCTTTTTCTGTGCGTTTCTATCTGGGTCTGTTTCTCCCTCCTCCCTTTGCCCTTAAACAAAACTATCCAAGATTTTGTTCTGTCCCACTTCACATTTAGCTTCATTCTCCACCCACAGGGAGGCACAGTCTCTCCACCTACCTCCTACAGATCCATGTTGCCAGAGCTTCTTCCCCCTGGAGACCTGGGGGGCAGAGCTGGAGGTTCCAGCACTGGCTACCTGTGACCACTTCCAATGTGGACACGCTCACACCAGGCACAGGAGAGCCAGGAAGAGCAGGGGGCTACCAGGCATCACCCCTCTGGTCCCTCCTGCAGCTCACAGACTTCTTGGGGACATCTGCATCTCCAGGGTCTTCCCCATAAGGGAGGTACCTTGACCCCTGTTCCACATGACACACAGCAGATCCTATCCTGTTGAACCTATAAAGCTGTTCCACGATGGATAAACATCTTTTCACAGAACAGAGTAACCCCCAGGGGATCATGAAAAAGGTCAGTGGGGCTGGTAGGGCTAGTCAAGAACATTTCAATCTTCACAATTTTCTGTAGAAGAGCTTTTGGATTAGAATTTAATTTTTAACAGCATGCAACAGGATGAAAATAGACTGCAAATCATTCCTCAATCCCTGAAAGAGCTAAGCTTAGATAAATGGGAAAATACTATTTTTTAAAAGTTCAATTAATTCACATAAATTGTAAAAAAAGCAGCTACACTTGAAAGGCAGGTAATATTCACCCCAGTAAAGTACTGTCCAGACTCAGCCCTTAGAGATATATACAAGAATCTAAAAATGCAAAAATACATTATCCCATCAGACTCCTATGATGTAATAACTATTCATCCATATATAGTCTCACTATTTTCTCCTTCTTATTTAATCTTAATTACATTCTTGTCCAGTTGGGCAAAGAAGTTAAACAGTTGTAAACCTATAAATCCTTCATAAAAAATTCTAAAAGGCTGACAGGCACAAAACACTTCCATTCAAATCAGAAGGAAGACAAGAATATTTTATTCAGAATAAGCTCAGTTCAGTCATCAAATATATTCTGAAAGGGAATAGGACTAGAAAAAAACAACAGCTCTATTATCAGATCAGGGACTGAGTCCCAAAAGAAAAAAAAAAAAATTTCTGATTCAATAAAGTATTTTTGCAGCAATTATTTTAAAAATGTATTTCATAGAGAAAAATACAAATAACAGTTCAATTTTGTGTTCTCTGTGCTCTACATATAAGACATTTTAAATTCAAATCTGTCACAATTCTTACAACCAGTTACTCATGTGACTCTACACTCCTCACTCAATTAAGCTTGCAGTACTAGAGCTCTTGTACACTATGCAAACAATAATTTATGAAATGTCATATTTGGTGAGGGCATTTGCCATTACCTCATCTCTAAAATAAAAGTCCTTCAGAATTTTCATCTTCTTAATTTCATGTTCAATGGCCTGATTAATAAACACAACACAGTAACATGCAAGACAGTACAGTATTACAACAGAAACAAAATCCCAAGAAAGTAGCTGGATTTTATTAAATCAAGACTAATGTAAGGGCAACGAGAAGAGGGAGTCCTGAAAATTAATGACTTAATTAAATTCAGCCCTAAAAAAACCCCATTATTTTTCTAAGTTCCCCCTTGTCACTTCGGCTTTCAAATAAAATTTTTAAGAAATCTGTAATT
Source organism: Lonchura striata (assembly GCF_050655825.1). Taxonomy (NCBI): domain Eukaryota; kingdom Metazoa; phylum Chordata; class Aves; order Passeriformes; family Estrildidae; genus Lonchura; species Lonchura striata. The sequence continues at coordinate 102,444,890 of NC_140703.1, read as the reverse complement.
TTGGTAACACAAAAACATAACTGCACCACCCATTAATAGCTTGTCTTTAGCAACTACATCTTTCAGACAGCTAACCTCAATGGGCACAGACATTTCCTAGCAAATACAATTAAGGATAAAAGAATACATAAGATAATACAGTAATCATGCTTATCTAGGTTAAGTTTTGCAGGTTTTTTTGTATTCAGTTTCATGTACAAAAGGGAAAGTCACTTGCATTTGACTAAGCTAAAAAGACAATCTAGCTGGGAAAATATTCCTGAAAACAACTGGGAAAACACTATTATGGTTACTGTTTGGGCTTGTTTGTATCAAAACATCTATGACACCACAACAACAATAATTTTAATTCTCAAAATCCTCTTTCCAGTACAGGTTTGAATTGTTTCATTTTACATGTAGACTTAAAACCATTCAGAAATACAAAGAATTGACTTAGGTAAATATAAAAAAGCTAAGATATCTCAAAATGCATTTAATTATTCACAAATCTCCACACTTGGCAAACAAAACCCACCAAGTCTGTAAGCTCAAGGAAAGGATGTGCTGATTGAATGAAGTAATGGAAGTCTGTTGAAGTAAAGAAGTAATGAAAAGTCTTCTTCAAAGGTATGAAAAAGAGGGTAAAATGTGATGCTGAACAGTCTTCCTTTAGCACTAATGAATTGAGAGGGTGTAGAAAGACAATTGTACTGATAGAGTCTTAATGGTACAAGTACCACTTCAAACTGCTTAGGAAACATGTATGTGCAGGAATATAGGAGTGATGTGGGAACACACTTGTATCACAGATGGGAATGCTGATGCACACCAATAAATTCTATTCCCTTGCTCCTTTCCTGTGAACAACACCAAATTAGAACAAACAGGACATTTTCTTGTCTGGCAGCCATCACGAGCCCAGCAGTGCTAAGTACAGTTTACAGATCTGACTGTAGTCAGGAAAACATTTGTGACAGAAAATACTGCAATTGCAATAAAATGCTTGCTGTGTTTCCACCTGATCTAGTGTGGAACTTAACACCTCACATTTTAAAAGGGAGAAAAACCCCCAAAATACTAGCCCTTGGTTGCTGGCTGAAACCAGCACCCCAGAAACAGAGACTCCAAGTTACAGTGAGTGTTTCCTTAGAAGCCTACATAAAAAATGGTGCCTGCATTCCACCATGTATTCTTCACCACAGGGAGAGCCACAGCAGGAGGTGAGTTTCCAAAGCAAATGAGTGCTGAAAACCTCCAGTCAAAAATTCATTTGTAAATAGTTATATGGCTGTTTTGTTCAATCTGGTTCCAGGTAACACGAAACTACACTGTTTATGACAAGCTTGTCATTTCATCAAAGCAAATTCTCTTTTCCTAATGAGTATCCTTTGTTCAACAGAACTGTTAATGAAAATTAGTTATGTGACTCAGAAATGAAACTAAATGGGAAATAAAATGTATTTCAGAGGGAACTGTATGAATCTCGTAAGACTCAGACTGTTGTCACTGCCCAGAAATAAATTCTTTATTGGCTGTCATGGGTAGCAAACAGAACTGAACAAAACATCAGAAGACAATGGATGCATTTTCAGGTTTTAATACTCAAACTGAGCCTTGTCCCAGCCCTGGGCTCCCCCCAAAGCAGACTCTGCTGTTGAGGCTAGAAGGTGGCTGGGGCTCTGCTGTAGCATCTCTGGGTACTGAGCTGCCCCAGTTTTGGCCCCCTCAATACCCAGGTCTTACTCTGGGAGTTCTTGGCTTGTATCTGACTAGAGATTGGGCTAGGGGAAAAATGAAGATGTAAACTAGGTCATGTATGCATTTAAAATGACATTTTTGTTTCTACTTAAAACCTGCTGTTTTCCTTCCAGGAATGCATAAACTCTAGCCAAGTATTTTCTTAACATGAACACAGGCCAAATGTCAGAGATTACACATTCAGCAAAAAGAAATACATTGAGAATGTAGCAGCACAGGATTTTTCTCAGATGCTAACATAAAGACCACACAAATAAAAACAAAAACAGAAGAGATTTCTGTCTCTTAACAGAAATTCATTTGGGTATTTCAGAAACGGTGCTTTTCAGTAAGTTCTCATGCTTTTTTATGTCTGTCCTGGGTAACACTCGTTGCAGCAACCCAGGTAAGTGCAGCTAGGAAGGTGCCTTCTTCCAGTCCAGTTACCTCCCAGTGCAACAATTTTAAAGCACATTTCTATGGCTAATCCATTCCTGGACATCCCAGCCATCACAGAGAAATATTCTGTGTGTATACTGGCCAGGAGAAAGGCATAAGAAGATGATGACAAACATGATACAACAGCAGTAAATGAAGAACAAAAAACAAACAAAAAAAAAGATTACAGTGCCCATAACAGGGATTTGCCACAGTCTTTAACTGAATTTACTTGAAGTGGGTTTTTTTTCTGCCCTTTAAAATGGAAATAAACAAAACAAATACTTCAAAGCACAGATGGTTTTACAATTAAAGAAATGATACCTATAGATCAACATGACCCATGTGGAACTGAAAACAAAACTCAGCACTGCTGAGCATTCATCCAGATCCTCAAATCTCCCCAAACTACAATTATTTCTGAACTAGAATTAGTAGGACAAAAACTAATGCACTGAAATAGGATTATTCTAGTCATGCTAGATATACACAGAAGCATAGAATATCCTGAGTTGGAAAGGACCCATCAGGATAATCAAATCCAACTCCTGGCCCTGCACAGGACACCCCAACAGTCACACCACGTGCCTGAGGGCATTGTCCACGTCCTTCTCAAACTCAGGGCTGGTGCTGTGACTGCTTCCCTGGGGAGCCTGTTCCAGTGCCCAGCCACCCTCTGGATGAAGAACCTTTTCCTGATACCCAACCTAAACCTTTCCTGACATAATTTCAGGTAATTTCCTTGGGTTCTGTCACTGTCACCACAGAGATCATTGCCTGCTCCTCCACTTCCCCTCACAAGAAAGTTGCAGACTGCAAAGACGCCTTCCCTCAGTCTCCTCTTCTCCAGGCTGGACAGATCAAGCCACCTCAGCTTCTCCTCATACAGCTTCACCTCCGGACCCTTCATCATATTTGTAGCCCTCCTTTGAACACTTTCTAATGACTTAATGTCTTTTTTATATTGTGGTACTCAAAACTGCACACAGTTTGTTAACTTCCCCAAAAATAAACCACTTTGTGACTTCCAAATTGACTACAGCAAAAGCAAGATGTTCATTTTCATTCACAGAATTACTTCTTCAAGAATTTACATTATTCTTTCATTTGTGTTCCAAGCGAAATTTAAACCCAAGTTTACTTCTTTCCAGTTTCCTTCCAGTTATATTTGTTATCTGAATTCCAAGAAGATTTGCTGCAGTAGAAAATGTGCACTTGGCTCTGTTTGGGGTTTTATTTTGATGTATAACAAAATCAAAATTAGAGATCCCTCAATGGGAACAAAGATAAGGAATTACTCCTCTGTGTAAGGCAAAAAAAAATGCTTATTCCTATTGAGTTTCAGGGATCAGCACACATAGCAGGACTCTTGAATTCTCTCTACTGTTTGCACAAACAAGTCCCATATAGCAAGAGGTAAAACTCTTTTCTACTCCAAGAACCACATTGGAGAGCCCAGTTAAACATTCCTTGGCACAGCCAAACCTTGGCCTTCTTCTGAAGCATAAGCATGACTGTGTTTAAGCTGGTCCTTGAGTCAGATGATTGGTGTGCAGCACACAAACCATTGGTCTGGTTCAAGGACTGTGCTGAAGCACAGCCATGCTGAGTGACTGCTGCCCTGAACAAACAGCTCCTCTTCCCACTTCCAGGCAAGAGGCACACTCAGGGTAACATGCTGAAAAGCCATTTTTTCAGTTCACCCCAGCTACTAGTCTACATTTTCCTTCTCTCCCCTCAACATGCACCCATGTAATGTAAAAGTAATCACCCCCTTTTTTTTTTTTTTTATTCAGAGCAGCTTCTAATTGATCTCACGCATATGTTAGACCTTAACATCAAAAACGTTTGCTTTCTTTCTCAGTTTAAACATTAAGGGTTTTCTTCCTGCTTCTGAACTACAAAAAAATAAATAGTAATAAAAATCAATTATACTGTAGTTACTGATGAGAGTTGTCTCAACAGCCAGGCTAGTTATAAACAGTCAGTGATGACAGACTACCATATGTTAAGCTTCCCATTACTGTGCCAGAAAACATTATAATCACCTTAATTATAGAAACAGTGATTTTTCCCCTCAGTGGCGATGTAACACAAGCAAGTGCACGAGCAGAACTCCTGTTCTGCAGTGCATTACTGTCTGCAGCAAAGGCCAGCATATGCACACCTTGCCAAGCATTTCTGCAAACAGATCAAGTTGCCAAGCACGCAGCTAATCTGAATGGTCTCAGAAGGAGCAAAGAAAGCAAACTTTACCTTGTGTGTTTTGCTGAAATATTTTGTTCAGATCTAAAGAGGAAGCTCTGGAATGTGATTTTTGTGGCCTTGGAGGTGGAGTAGGGGGCTCTTCTCCCTTTTTCATAGCATCTTCTATTGATGTGCTAGAATAAGACCTAAGGAAAAACATGTTGAGAAAAAGCAGAAAATATTTTATTTCAAAAATTAATTTTAAACAACTAATAGTGAATGTACTTAAAAATACACTGACCAGAAGTCAGGTTCACAGTGGAAATTCCTTGCCCTAATGACTAAGAACTCCCTCTTATAACAATACAGATTTATTTGGCAACAGAGGGACCTAAGCATGTGGAGAAAGGAATGAGTCATGCTTACAGGGCTAGTATTTTTAAGGCTTTTTGTAACACAGCTTGAGGCCTTCTTATGTAACTTTGCCAGCAGGATAATTGTAGCAACTATTTTGAATAAACCAGAGTAAAATTCCCCACATACACCCCTTGGAGTTTCTGTTGCCTTTCCCAACTGCAAGGGTAGTGTTTATACAGGTATAGATTCAACCCACCTCTTGCAAGTACAAATTTTGTATTTTGTGATGTTCTGGCTAGTAGAATAAATTTTTAACTATTAGAATAAATTTTCCATAGGAAATAGTCACGAAATTCCACAAAATCCAGAAAAACTGAATGGCTCCAAAGTGACTACAACTGGTCAAATACATGGCCCAGCATCTCTTTCCAGGTCCTCCCATAGCATATTAATCCCAATGTGGTATGGTAAATTTGTTAAGAATTTTGATTTTGTTGAATAGTATACAATTTTTTCAGCTGTTGCAGTTATGAGTTTAGAAAAATCAAAACCTAGCAAGACCAAGACTCTGTTCAAAATGAGCACTGGCAATGTGAGATGTTAGATTTACTGTAACACGTACTGCATGTCAGGGCAAGACCAAAAGCACATTCAGGTAAAACAGAAATAACTCCCACTAATGACAAATGGATAATATTTTTTTTTGCTGAACAGGTTCCTAATATCCAGTGCCAGCTGTCCAATTAAGAACATATTGAGCAACATCCTGTTACCCTCACTCTCCAGGTCCATTTACGAGCCACTTCACACAACTACTCATAAAAAGCTAATGGAGATTCTCTGTCTCCCTGCTTTACCTCATACAACTTTGCAAGACATCTATGTTTTTCCACTCCATTATGAATTCCATATAAAATCAACACTTTTACACCTCTTAATCCAATATCTTCATTCAAATCCCATTCAAAATTTTATTTAGGGAGAGGTTTATTAGGATTTGATATTCCTGCTCCCCCAGTTTTCTGATCTAGCTCCTCAACTCTTCTCCTACTCAGTCCTTCCTTTGCTTTTTCTAGAACTGCTCTTTTTTTATTTCATAAATAAACAAATTTCTAACCAAACTTATGTATCTCCCCAGCTGGGGTTACATGTCATCATCACAGATTTAATAATTAAAATGCATATCATTTGGATTGTTACAATGAGATGCTACATCCTGTTTCCAAGTCAATAACTCACATCTAGTAAACAGTACACGTACACAGACAGCTTTCCCAGCAGTCCCATAATTTTTCTTAAAGGAGCCTGAATCACTGATTTACTTCATACTCTTGTTCTGGTTCTACTAGAGAAAAGACTTCATTGATTTACTTCTTTCTCTAAAAGGACTGTCAGAGTCCTCCTAACCCTCTGAATTTTTAGGACCCACCAGAGGAGCCACCAACAATTCTATTTGTTCATGATCACCACCAAGTTTACCAGAATTACTTTTCACACCACAATTTCTTTCACTATTCTTATTTATTTTCTCAGTTACTGAATATATTCCAATCTGGTTTTGAAGTCCATTAATACACATTTTTTCCTAACATCCTAATCATTCTTTAAAGAGAAAAATAAATCCCTCTATGGTATTTCATCCCATTTCCAACAAGCACAGCAGATCTGAGTTCAAGGATGTGTTCAAGCATCTTTAGTCTCGACTTCTGCATTGAAGCAGTGACATCCAGTCAAATGTGAGACAGACACATGTGACAGAGTAGTCACATTCAAGTGACTTTTTCTGAGCTTGTTTAAGCATTTAGTGTTCTATGTATTTGTGCACATTTTTTGCGTATTTGCAATTTAGTAACATAGCAAGAAAATTTAAAACTCTGCAGAAACTAAAAAGGTTTGGCCAGCAGCAGAAAAACAGCACACAAGTCAGTTCAGCCTTCCCGAATACAGGTCCTAAGGATTGAGAATTGAGGATTTCAATCCTCAATCACCATGCTTATAGCTGATCCTCTCTTACTAGCAGGCTTTGACAAGACTGTAAGCAGACAGCTTCTGATTATACTCTCATTACCCAAGCAAAAAAATCCCAAGCAGAGCCTTTGAACTAGCACCAAAAGTAAAAGGTTGAAGGTGAATTAACAATATAGCTATACACCAGTAGGTGACAACCAACCCAAGATGTAATCCATCTATATACAATGTTTTCTGGCACAGGTTTCCCTTTTCTTTCAAACATCCAAATTCAGCAGGTGTCACTTCTAGCACACAACAGTGTGCCTGAAGTCCTTCCATCCCACACCAACCAACCACAGCTGAGCACATGAATTTCAATAAAAGAATTCACTCACCCACAGCTGAGAGCTGAGCTACTACTGCTGTTTCTGTAGGAATGTGCAGTGCCTCCCTCCATCTGAAATCACCGTGCAGGTTGCAAGAACACAGAACTGAGGAGGCTCCCTGCAATGGGGTGGTCCCAGCTGTCCTGCCACGACACCCCTGGGGCTGGGCTGGAGGCAGTCACCACCCTGACAAGGCAGCAGGGCTGGGCAGATAGACAGAACTTCCAGCACCTTATGACCAGAGATCATGGGGCTCTAGCACAGTATTTGTGTAGGGTCTATAGCTTACAGATTCCTTCTGGTAAATCTGTCTGATCTGAGCTGTACTTCCTGCACAGCACCAATTAAAAAAAAATCCAACACCAGTTCAGATGCCTTGTATCTAATACCAGAGGAACATTTGCCTTTTCCTGAAACAGGAGTGAAAGCAGTACCTGGATCGTGGTCTGGCTCTGAGTGCATTAGGTTCTTGAGCAGCTGGAATAGAAAAGAAAAAAGCACTGATAAAGCATTGTATTTAAAATAAATATCTTTAGCTTCAGAATCAGTGTCCATTAAACCTGTGAGTGCTGCAAATGTGGATGTGAGAGTATATTAATCTCACATGAGCAATGGGGATTGATTTTCACTTCTCCTTCCGCTTTGTTTTTGTAGTGTGTGATTGTCTTAAGAATTCACAAGCCAACATGTAGTGAGAGCTTCACCTTTTTAATTTGGTTACCAGAACACAGGAAGAGCAATAGAACTGGTACCTCTGAACTACAGTCATGGATGCAGTTGTGATACAGCAATGTAATGAACAACATAAAACATTTTTTTATAAAAAACATCTTGTTCTTAGTCCAAGTATCTATTACTTGTCTGCTTCCAAAAGCACGAAGGTTTACGTGCTTCTGAAATACTATAATTAGTATAAAAGTACATCACCATTAAAAAATACTAACATGTCAAGACTGTTTTGACCTTGGGAATGAAAGGTATTTGAAAAAAGAAAGCTTTTAAGTCTAAATGTTGATCAAACACATTTCCATTAATGTAAAAACGGCTTTCTGTTATTTGAATGAATTCCAAATATCCTGCCACATGCAGGTTTTATGTAATAGGAAAACAGTGCTGAATTATCATTGCTAGGTAATTCCTTGAGGCTGTTCCTTGCTTTATATTGTATTTTCTGTTACTCTCCTTACTAGAATCAGATAATTTTGAGAAAACATATCTGCATGATTGCTTTCAAATTCATCCCACTGAGATATCCTCAAGGTATTACAGCAGCATCAATGATCCCAGTGCACATACAAAGTGAATCCTAGTATTTTTCTCAGTCTACTAATCAAGGTACAACACTCAAGAGAAACAATGTCAGCTGGGGAAAAAAAAGTAATTGTCAGAATTTCTAGCTCCGTTCAGATATATGCCTGCTTTCAAGTCAGACATTTATCACCAGCTACTACAGAGCACTACCTGAGATTACAATGGATCCTCCAAACCACAGAGCAGGAGCTGCCTGTGGCAGCAGCTGGCAAATACTGAGCTTTTAATGGCTTGCACTGTACTACTGCACAGACCATCCATAGGAGGCTTTAGGCTCACAGAAGACAAGTAGCAGCATATGGCACATGTACAGCCACACAACAGCTCTTTGTAAAAGAAACTGCTTTTAGGATCATGCAGAGCTAGCTGGTGTTTTGGATAGAATAAACCCCACTGCAGCTGGCAGTGACCACTTATAAACCAAATTCTAGGAGATTGTCATCACCAAACTGATTCACAGTCATTATAGATTTCTCTGCAACAAACTCTTCCTAGCAACTAAAGAAGGGAGAGGGAATTAATATTAAAATATGCAGTGGTGATAATCCTCCTCCCTTTCTCTGTGTCAAACTCCCAGAGAATACAACTTCAGACACTGCTTCCCTGCAGCCATATGACCCAATTTTCCAATGCTGAAATTGCTGATTATTAAATTACATGCACAATTATTAAATATGCCACTTAGAAATAAGAAGTATAAATCCTTTCCAAGCTAAACCATGTTTAAGAATCTTCAAATTTTCCTTTTCTTATGGAGACTGTAATTCTATTCATACTTCTTTTAGAAAGCCTTTAATATAAAAAACCCATAGGTAAAACTGACATTCAAGCTCTCCAAGGACATCCTGTTGAAGTAAACAGGAAACCACATAAGGAAGAGAGAATTTCTAAATGACTACTAATAAAAAATGATAGCAATAGAATGCTACTGACAAGGATTTTCTTTTTATGTTTTTGAAAAACTAGGAAATTCAAGGCTACAATTACAGAATACCCAGACTTAGCTTTCCTTTCAAAAGAAGCAGTATAATACAAAAAATACTATGAAGCAGGTATTTCATTATTAGGACATACAAATAATTGTGGCAGGATTTCCAAGAAACGTTCAGCTATTTTGGTATGTTCAGTGTGTGCACACTCCATGTCTGAGGAGCAGGTATAAACCTGCTCCTCACATACATGACAAAATGATTCAAGATGATACAGAACTATTTATCCAGTTCACGAGTTTTCCATATTTTTACTGCTATGGTTACATAAGCCTAACTTTCATGAAATGGGTAAGTTAAACCTGTTGAGTAAATAATTTACTTTGATTATGCAAAAGTATGCACAATTCCTGGAGTAGTAGAGCCTGATGAACTGAGCAGCTTGGTCAGCAGTAATTAAGGAGGCTGTGAAGGTTTCTGGTTTGGGTGTTGAGCTGCTCCCACAGCCCACTTGCAAGACAACTTAATTTTAACATTTTGAAGGATGCTGATTTGGTAACTTTTAACTGTAGTCTAACGTCTTACACTCAACAGCTGCCTCCTCGTTTTACAGGCTTAAGATAAGGTGGAAAAATTGTGCTGAAAAAGGTAAAAGGCTAAAGAAAAAAACCCAAAGCATTCCCCATGAGTCAACATCAACAACTTATCTCTTAATGGTCATTTAGGGAGAAATGTACAATTTAAACACTTGAAAATTTGGCCCTCAATCCTTTAAAAGGCTAAGGTCAACAATGATCCTGCACTCAGGAGTCTAAATAAACTGGCCAGATATTCAGAATCCTGAGCTTATAAAATTTTTACTGATTTCATATTTCCAGACCTTCTGATGGCAAAGAAAACTTGCACAGACTATAATTTTTCCTGAGTTTACATAAACAGCCTAAATGAATAACCAAAGAAGAATGTAGAATTTCTCCCACTTCATCCCAAATGAGTTTTCATGCTGGAGGTTAATGATTACAATGACCTTTCAGCATGGTAACTGATTCTGAAACAACCACTCAATTACCGTACTGCATCTATTCAGCTGGATAGATAAACATTTTTATTTTTCACACCAGTTGTAGCACGCAACCTGAGAATGTGCTGGCTCAAATACTTACTGAGCAGCACAGCAGGAGTGGAACCCTGCAGGGACAGGAGCCACAATGATGGAGTGAAATTCTGCCACTGTCCCCCTTGGTATACAAACACAGCAACACTGCTGGAGGAGCGCAGCTGCATGGGGAAGACCTCCCTGACCAGGAGATGAAAGACACAGGGGAAGGAGATGTGCAGATGGCAGTAAGTGTTTTTCCTAAATGTACTATATATATGTTTATATATATTTCCTAAATGTACTATATATGTACAGAATTGCTGAACTGAAATTAAAACTCCCCTGTGCTCCTGGGCAAAGCCAGGGGGAAGGAAAACAGAACAGGAAGTCATGCAACCACCCTCCCCTTTCCCTGAGAGGGATGTGCAAGAGTGTGTGTAGAGGAGAAGCAGCAATCTTTTGAGAATAGAAGCTGAAGATAGCAAATCTGGCAGCTGCCAAGTGTTTGGGAAGAAGCCAGGAAAAAAAGTTTTGGGAAATAAGGCATGCAGCTGTTGAGCAGCCATGAATAAATCGAGCTATAAGACAAAACTGCTGTGACAGACGTGTGGGGTCCATTTTCTTAATCAAGGATATCTTCCTGAGTAAAAACATTCATGCAAAAGAAAGAGAGAGGAAGATTTTAGTTTGACTGGGACCAGGGAGGGCTTACAAACATTCTTACCACTGTAGAAAGAGATTAACAAAGAGGAAGGCAAAGCAGGTCTGATGAACTGAACTGAATGCAGGGGAAGTTTCTGGAGCAAATAAGTACTTTTGACATATGCTGTTCCAAAAATAACATTTTCCAGAATGATAGGAACAAGGAGTGTATGTTGGAGCTGGAGAGAGAAAAATCAGGAGTGATTTCAAAAAAGAAACAAGACCTGAATCAAAAGCTTGTGTCAGTGTCTTAGGTGCCTCAAGGTCTGTGTTTCCAAAGGCTCTCTTTCCTGTAACTCCTTGACACAAAATAGGAAAGCTGAGCTTTCACAAAGAAACAAGCAATTTCAGAATAGTTACAAAACATTACATGGTTATTCTATACTTTAGATGAGTTTTTACCAAGAGGTACAATAGTCATGCTTTTGCATTGTGTTTGTATAGCACAGAAGAACTTCAGAATCTTTAAAAACACTTAAAACATCTTCTACACAGGAAGAATCCATACACTAACAATAAGGGAAAGAAACCTTTTGACAACCTGAAAAGGTAATTAATATTTATCTAACAAATAGTAGTCATTATGAGGTAAAAGCTAATATCAGTAGGGAAGTAGTACAAGAACAAAATGTTCTTTCAAAAAATAACTAAGTTACACTAATTAAGGCCTACTGTGATACAGAAATACTTGATCAAAATTCTCATGCAAGTAACACATGGCAATTTTTTCCTTACCTGCTTTCACAGTCAAGTGCTGAAATTCCTTTGGTATAGTTTTGAGAGTAGTGCTTACTTTAAGAGCTTCAGAAAAAAAAAAAAAAAAAGATAATCACTTTAAGTATGTGTGGGTAAAACCTAGAAATATCAGGTCTGAGAAAGGAACACCTCAACTGGTATTAGACATAACGCCAAGCATACTTGAAAAGTGGCCAAATACCCTCAGAAAACTGAAGTACTCAAACAAGTAATTTCCAAGAGCACAAAAGTCAAGACCAGAAAGAAAGAGCTGTGCTCCAATTCCCAAATAATCTCAAATTTTGAGAATTTGTGGGGTTGAGTGCTTATTCCCCTTCCACACTCCCCTTTGCATCCTTTCTAATGGAGTTTTTCATACACTATAATACACCATAGTGTGTTTTGATGAACTGTAACACTCAGGGTTAAATGACCACTTGGAATGAAATCTCTCCTGCTCTAGGATGAGCCTGCTTTAGCAAGGAGGTTGAACCAGATTTCCCTTCCAACCTTACCAGCTCTATGATCTGCCTTTATCAACCAAAACATGTGGGAAAAGTTTTGCATCTTGTAACCTAGTCTAGTTTACATGATCATCCAAATTTAACTACATTATAACCAAAGTGAAGTTTATTTACTTGGATATTTTGAAAATGCAGGAAAATTTGCTTCTACTGTCCTGAACTGCAGGCTCTTGACTTCTGGGGAGATCCCCTCAGTTAGGAGAGTGATCTGTTCTCATGTTTGTCAGAATAGTAATAAAAGGTAGAACAAAAGTATTTGTTCTTTGTGTCATAAATACAGCATATCTTCAGCCCTGAAGGCGGACTGCATGTCTCAAAACAGGTTCCCATGTGACTTAACATGTCAGCTACAAAAATAAAAGCACAACTTCATCATCTAAACAGGGAAAAAATACTGTCTTAGTAAAAAGTAAATCTTCCCTAAACATTTCAAAGCAATAACCTTCAAGGTTCACGTCCTTCTCTGGTTCACTATACATTTTACAACAAAACAAACCTTGTCAACAAAACACTGATTTCTTGGAATATGCCAACGTGTCAAAATGTTTTACAAACACACGTCAATCCTTTATAAACTTTCTTTGAAGAAGGGACTCTGGGAATCTGTCAAACTCTGTCACACCTGAGTGTGGAAGGTGAATCAGGAATGTGGACTACCTGGTCTCACAGCTCTGATGGAACCTTTTATTTTAGTTCATATATAATCTGCAGCTCTGAGAATCAGGCAACAAAATACCCACAACTGTTTTGTTTCTGCAACAGAGGGACAGCAAGTAAGAATTGGGAAAAGGGAATATAAAAGGGAATGAATAGCTGTGTGATGATCCAGTGCCAATTCTGGAAGCCATAAAAGCTACTGCAGCAAAAAAAGAGAAAGATCACTTCAATTTCACATGATTTGCTGCTGATGGATGTCAAAAGAAATGAATGAATCAATGATTTTTTTCAGTCCAATTTGACTAAAACTTTCATTTTGCAATAAAATACAGGGATTAGTTTTTTCAAACAGAAATAAAAGCTGATTTTGAAGTGTTGGTGTTTCTTGCAAAAATGGAAATTGAAAATTTGTCACAGTGCAATCTTTACTCTTAAAAAATTCCTGATAACAACTAAAATTTTGTTTAAGAAAGAAGCACAACATTAATTGCCTTAGTGCTAGATATATTTTAGGAGGTACATTTTATATCATTCACATATGATAGAACTAATTTTAAAGAAAATCCCTCCATTTGTCTTCAACTCAGCTGCAGTGAGCTGTCTCTTTAAATTTTTAGCAACAAACAGCCAGCTTAGAAATTAAACACACCCAGCAAACATAGGGGCTTACTAAAAACACACATAATTCAATCCCTAATGGAAAAAAGTTATTTATTTGAATACCTTGTTTGTCATCTTTCTTTCCATCTTGTAATAGGGCAGAGTTATCAGGTAGCTCTTCAGCTGATGACTTCTAAAGATAGAAGATTTGTTAATTACACTGATTGTTACAGCTCGTACCTTTCCACAGTCAAATATTTCAGAATACAGATCAACATAAATAACAGGGACATTTGCTCTTGCACCACAATTTCTTTGTTAGATAAAGAAGCATAGAGGACTTATAGAAAGACAATAATACTCTACTTTTCAACGTACAGCAGTTCCACACCAGAAATCAGTTAATGGAGCACTTCAACAGGGAACAACTGAAGGAGGTAAGGACTGTGTAAGGAGACTTCTCCCACCAGAGCCATACTGAACACCTGTGTAAGGACAGATTAAAGCTTCTCCAGCCACCAGGAGAAAAGTCCCTCTAACCAAAACTCCAGCTGTACTGCAGAGCCTGTTGGTTATGCTTTAAAGGCTCCTGGCTGATGTGGCTGAACCTTGAACTACTCTTTCAACATGCAGTCATAGAGACGGGAAAAACAAATTTTATTAGCAAGTCTGTTGGAGGCCCATTCAGGCCTTTGCAAGGCCAGGACCCAGCTCACAGCTTCTCACCTCTGCCCGAGTGAAGTCCCGAGTCTGCTGAGTGCTTGGCAATGGCTCAGAATAAGAATCAAACAGTGCACAGTCACGCAGGGGCTTCAAACAAGCTGCAAGAAAAAAGTAAATAAAAAATCCCAAAACAACAAAAAAATCAACCCAAAGCCAAACACAGACACACCAAGTTAATACATACTTCTTAGAAACCTGTTCTAGCATAATTTGGAAGAATTTTTTTCTTCTCCTAGCCCAGTATCAACTATCTTATAGTTTATATCTTGTTCTCTTAGCAATGTTAAAGAAATGTTACCTTCAGTTGCAATTTTGACTTTTTGAATATTGAAAAGTATAGCAGAATCTACAGTATACTCTAAAATTGAAGGCCAGCAAAAAGCAACGCGCTAAACAGAGTGGATGCTGTAGTATTTACCACCTTCAACTAAACAACATTGAAAGCATGGGAGGAAAAAACAAAAGGAAAAAATCACATCTAACTTCTCTAAGGAATATTCACAACAATCTAATTTCTATCCCACAAGCTCAGGTCATTCTGCTGGTATCACTCTGGGGATTAGCTCCTCTGAGATAAATCTGTTTTATGAGCTGGAAAACATCTTTTTTTAAAGATCAATATATTAAAAGGCAGAACAACCACACGTCTAGTTTTTGGCTAGCATTTATTTTATTTCAATAATTAAGCTCTTGGAAATCTATCTTAATTTACAGTACAGTGGGTTACACACAGGGCAAATAGCTTTTGAGATTTTGCAAATTAGTTTTAATAAAAAGCTTTCAAAAAAAGGTGGTGGGTCAAATTGTCAATGGAGCAGTGCCAGGAGAGCATTTGGACCAGTTGTGCTTGTAGTTTATGGTATAAGCCATAAAACTAGCAAGATTAATGCATTCTTAAATGCTTTTTTGCTCCCAGTAATTTTATTTGACACTTTAACAGCACTCTTATCAGATGCAAATACTTCAATTTAACCAAATTATGCCTCATTCTGAAACTAATACAGCAACCTAATGAAAAACTGTGTTCTTCTTTGGAGCCCTAAGAAGCCAAAAAAAATTTGAAAAAAATGTCTAAATTTCACAGAAATCAAATGATGAAAACGTTAATACACAAGGTTTCTCTTGAAAATTGCTTTCAACATTTTAGTTAATTGTATGAGGAACTTACATTCTTGTCAATGTTTTATTTCAAAAGCAATACAACCAGGCTCTGTGCTTTTCTGTGATTCACAGTTTTACAGTGTGTTGAGATGTTCTGCTTTTCATTAATGCAAGTCTTTCAAAAGAAAGATTTATGAATCCTGACCAGAAAGCAGAATGAGCATGAGATATTTTCAGACCCTCAGATTAACCAGAACTAGTTCATTAGCTGGGGTATTTAAAAGACCCACAAGAAACAATTAGTCCTTTCACCTCTTCCATGTAGATTTGCTTCAAATGCTTCATCTCATGCAACAGCATGAAAAAATAATCATCTAAGAAAAGGGCAGAACTAAGTGCTGAAAGGGACAAAGAGGGAAAAACAGGACTCTCAGGGAACAACTGCAGCTTACCACGCTATTTCTCCCATTGACATAATGATTCCCTGCTACTAGAGATAGTTATTTCCATTGCAGCTTTACCCAAAAAGGTTCAATGTGAAGACACATCATAAAGAAATTGCATGGATGAGTTTACAAGCCAACTTATCATGAGACCAGGCATGAAAGTAGTGAACAAAGTGGGGGTCCTGGAGGGAAAAGGGTAGTTGTAATTATGACAGGGGAAACGTAATCAGAGAGACTAAAAGTGATGAAGATTTGGAAGTTCATGTTTTCCAGGATCTTACTGCTTTGGATATGAATATAATGGATCACAGGGAACATGACTCCATCAGAAATTATTTCACAAATCTGATACGGGGTCAACATTTAATTTTCCTAACTGCAGCTTGATTTGTTCTTTTCCTGCCTTTTAATATATTCAGTGTCATCAAATTTAATGGAGATTTTATTAGGTCTTAAATATTATCCCTTAGCACTGTAATTATCATCTGTGATTAATCCTCCTTGCCCTCAAGAGTCATGCACATTTTTAGATGTAACAGTATATATTTCAACATTCATTTATAATTAAAGAGACATAACTGAAGAGAACAAATGAAAGGGCAGGTCTTTCACTGCACATTGTTACTGAAGTATGTTATATTTTTTGATTAATTCATCCTTGTGCTACACAAATTGTTGTAATCCTCCTGTCATTAATGCAAACTACCCACAGAAGAACCTGTGGATTATATAAGATAAGTTACAAAAAAAAATAACTCTTTGATTTAACCAGCATCTCTCCATGTAAAAAAATACACTAGGATATTCTAATGCAGTCTAGTATCATTTTTAACAAATTTTCAAGAGATAAATACTTTAAGGAACAATCACCAGAAGAATTAAAAGCTGTATCACAGATTCACAGGATGGTTTGGATTGGGAGAGATTTTAAAGATTATCTAGGTTCTAACTTCCCTTACCATGTGTAGGGACACCTTCCACTAGACCAGGTTGGCTCTAGGCCTTATCCAACCTGGCCTTGAAAACTTTCAGGGGTGGAGCACCCACAGCTGCTCTGGGCAACCTGTTCCAGTGACTCACTGCCCTCACAGTAAACAATTTCTTCCTAAAATCTAACATAAACCTGTCCTCTTTCAGTTTAAAGCCATTGCTGGGTTTCCTTTGCTTTACAGGCACTCAGCTACTTCTTTATCTGTCCTGACACCTGAAACACAACAGAGCAAAGGGGCAGATACTAAGAGGCAGGAAACTGTTCTACTTTGCATCCCTATCTCTATGTTTTGATATATTACTTCTTCAGCAGCCACTTCATAAGCACAATTAAAAACACATGCCCTAAGTGCAGCTGGAGAATCATTACACAGCACAGAAGCCCATTCCAGGATGGAAAGTGAACCTGTCATACACACACACTGGATTTCTGAGATGGCTGCAGGGACATGACTTGCCACAGGAGCTTTACCTGCTTGAAGGTACTCGGGCAGCAGTGTCTCTGGCAGTGTCTCAGGCAGCTGGTAACCATTCTTCCTTGCAACCACAAGGTGGAAAGCAGCACAAAACTCCGGGAGTGTCAGCGCCCCATCACAATCCACATCACTCAGCTCCCTGTGGATAAAACAGGCACATGTTTTCCAAGGTGTTACCTCAGGGAAATATATGTGTGCTGTCACAGAGGAGACAAAAAATGCAACTCTGAGAAGGGATGTTTTAACACAAAACAAGCATCTCTGCCATGTACACTTGATCTTGATTTGCACATTTGCCTTGGTGAAGGTGAAGCAAGCTCATTTTCTAAAACTGACTTACCAATTTTTTGTTTTTCAGTAAAGTACATTTCTTTAATACATCATGCCATTGAATATGATGGTATGTGGATATTAGAATGTAAAATACATAGTCTATACTTATAGAATCATAGGGTGGTTTGGGTTAGAAGAGACCTCAAAGACCATTCCAACCAGTTCCATTAGATCATTCCAGATCTAACTCCAACTCCCCTGCCATGGGCAGCGAGCCTTCCACTAGACCAGGTTACCCCATCCAGCCTGGCCAGGAACACTTCCAGGGATGGGAAATCCACAACCTCTCTAGGCAATCTGTTCTAAGGCCTCATGACCCTTATAGTAAAGAAGTCCTTCCTAATATCTAATCTAAACCTGCCCTCCTTTAGCTTACAGCCCTCTCCCCTTGTCCTACCACTACATGCCCTTGAGAAAAGTGCCTCTCCAGTTCTCTTGTGGACCCTGCTAGAAAGGAATACTTTTCTTGAAACTCCGCACAGAGAACAACTTGTGTCAGCAATAGAAATACAATCTGATTTGCTAACATATTAGGTTAATCCATTCTTTTTAAGTAATCTTAAATTTAAATTCCAATATTCACTTCCCCCAGCACTATGTTTCTTCAGTTGTTTTTGTTTTTTTTTTTTTTATTTTCACAACTGACAATCCGCTTTGAAAAGATTCCAGACATATCCTTTGACCCTGACAGATGTTTAGGCTCTTGCAAGCTTTTCTTCTCATCTCTCTTCATAAAAGCATATATAAAAACAAAATCACTATCAGCATTTCTGATCCACATTTAAAACTGTTTGTTCCTCCTGTCAGACATGCAACGATGACAACAAATTACAAAGCACCATGTTGTTGATGGAAATATAATAAAATCCTTGTCAAATTTTATCATGTACAGTTCCATCCACAATTGTTTCGCAATAAGCTCATTAAAAGTAAGAGCACTAGTTCATCAGAAAAGCACTAATGAATTATGTAGTTGTTTAATTAGGCCTCCTCTGACAGAACAGAGACAGAAACATAAAACCAGCAACACATCTAAAACATTCCAGTGGTGCTTGTCCTCTGTGTAATTTAATGAAAAATGCCAGTTCTTTGAGCTAATGATGCTGCTTGCAATACACTTAAGAACAGCTCTCAGCTACGTTGTGGTTCAAACCTTCCCAGTCCTGCTGAGAAGGTAAACATCTCTCCAGAAAACAAGTGTGTCAGGAAAACCAATGACCACCCTGCTGCTGGGGCCTCAAAGTGATTCTGGAGAGAAGAGCAATAATTATATTGAAGACACTTTTAAAATTTAACAAGAACTCTTGAATTAAGCATCTTTTAAAAAAATGTGATTGGCATCCCCAAAAATATTACAGTACTTACCAGATGTGAGAAAGTTCTGGGATGGGCAGCTTCGATTTTGTGAAGAAATTCTTTGCTACAGAACCTGTTGGGAAAGCATGCCTCATCAACCATTGGAAATTAATTCTCCAATTAATTCTCCAAATTCTCCTTTTAGCAGGACTGCCATGCCAGAAGCAGGCAGTTAATTTATGTCCGAGAGATGCTCAGAACTAATCGGATGTTACTATAGATGCTGGACCATTTGTCTCCTGAGTAAATGACGGAGAAAGTCAGACAGAGCTGTTGACATCATTTCTCCATTCCCTCCATATGGGAAAAATAAATAAAGGGAAACCTACTTTAGTACTAGTAACTCTAACCTGCATAACGAGTATGTCACAAATGATTAAATGACAGACACAAATCACCCTATTCACCCACAAGTCATGTGCACAGCAGTAGGGTGCTTTGACATCTGCACTGCTCTCCCAGTGTGCTGCTTCAACCATGACTTTTCCCTGCAATGAAAATTTTACAGAGGCAAAAAAAAAAGAAAATAAAAAAAGAAACTGCAGAAGATTCAGCTAGCACACAGCTCCTGTTCTACTGTAGGCATCCTCACTCACCCTGCCACAGCAGTCCTTCTCATGCTTCTAAGTTAACAAACACACTCCTTCACCATCTCATATGCACAGGATGTCAGAGGTACCCTGGAAGCCCTTCCTGGGTACAGGCTTACAAATTGTAAGGAAACAAAGCACAGACTTCTGGGACAATAATCCTCTTCCCCTTGGGCAGCCACTGAGGAAAGAACCAACACTGAACAACCATTTGTTCTTTAAAGCAAACTGTATGAAGAAGACTTAACTGAGGTGAAGAACTGCTGAAGCAATAATTTCAGTTAGCAGCAGGTCATTTCTTTAAACTTTGGGCTGCATCAAAGCCTCCTAAACCCCAGTGACAGGGCTCATTACAACTGTCTACATATAAAACCTGTGACATATTCCTTGCCAAACCATCTCTCTGTACATGGCAAAGTCTCCTCTCAGAAGCAGCCTGGACCTCCTATTCAGGATGGAAATCTGAGTTTGATCAGGGCCATCTCAGTATGCTCTTAACAATACTTCTATCATGTATGTGCTCTCCAGGATTGTTTTATAATTACCTAGAGGTCAAAACTTCAGTCCCCCGAACCATAAACCCTCAGGCTTGACCTCCCAGGGCAGTTAACTGCATGCTTCACTGTCATCACACGGACACTGCCACAGTTCTGCTGGATAAGGCAGCACAACCCTCAGGAGTTTTTCAACTCAATATACACTGCAGGTGTGATCTACAAATACAGCACATCAAATGCAGAGAGCTCATTTTAATGTTTACCAAATTGTCAACACCTCTCCCTTAGATGTAACTACTTTTCTAAAATCAGGGTATAGGAGAAAATGTAAGGACCCCAATATTGATTTGAATAGTCTGCCTTTAAAAAGAAATCATAATCAACTCCTACAAATGCACCACCAGAGACAAAAATAATTTATTTACTTACACTTTTCACCTCCCATCCTGGTCCCCCTATTCAATGTGCAGAGTGTTTGGTATAATTACCTGAAATGAAGGCGTTGAGGTCGGGCTGCAGGGACCTGAACTGGTTAATGTAGTAATCTCGCTGCTCCTCCGTTATCCTCCAAGGGTCATCTGAGTACTGCGTGCTGCTGTCCTGCTGCTCTCGCTCCACTGAAAGAGACTGAAGGGAGGGGACATTGGCACCAGCCACAGAGAGCACCACAAGGGCACTGGGAACCTCAAGAAACCAGACTCACACTCTTCTATGTAGCACAGACAAATTTTCAGAAGACAAGAAGCAGAAATGGCCACAATGATGACCATCCCACTACTTACCTGTGAAAACTGAGGCTATTATTACGTATCTTTACCCATGCAATTAAAGGAAGCTTTACATGACCAATGGCCAAAGGAAATCTGGCTACTGCTGACCACTAGAAGTCTGAGTCAGATTTTTTACCTCTAGATTCATTTTGGGGGTCCATTTTTTCTACTGTGCATTACAAACCTGAACTGCACACTGTACACCTCAAATGGATGGAACTAGTAAAGGCCCTAAAGCTGCACTTATGCAGCTTTGTGCATGAAAATTTATCTTCACTATCAAACTACATATTTAATCTAGGAATGGTGCTGTAACTATGGAAATATTCCACTTCTGGACCCTGTGCTCACCCCAGTAACTCAGCACTCATTATGCTAAGTCAGGGAGACACATAAACCCCTAGAGGCCTCCTCAAGCTTCTATCACTTCCCAAAGTTTAAGCAAAAATCTACCTTTGGGTAAAGGAATATTCCTTTATTATTATTTATTTGCCCTGTCTTTGCTCTCTGATTAACTTTTTTAAGGGAGGCCTGTACCTTTTGCAGGTTGGATGAAGCTATCTACAAGAGGGCTGCCAGTACAGCTGGTGTATTTGTTAAAATGGAATAAATGAGTGTTCAATATTTAAGCCTGCATAATAACAGCTTTAAAAACAGAGGGCAAGAATGAACAACAATCAGCTGTGAAACCCTTTCTCCGACATACCTGTCTATTTCCCAAGAATCAAAAAAGTTCTGAAATACATCAAAAGATCCCTGAAACAGGCAACATCATAAACCTGCAAATTAATTTTCATTTCAAAGTGCTACACAAATGCACCTAATTTCATTTCAAGTTAGCACAAATTATATGACACTACCTGTAGATCTCTTTTGGAGACTTAGGTGACATTTTTTTGTGGGTGTGAGGTGCTAAGCACTCAGGAAAATGTAGAGTCTCTGAGTCTTACTTATTTAGGAAAATCTCTTGCTTAAGAGAACTTTGCCTTTCCTTAGGGCAAGCTAATTGTTTGCATAATAAATGCACAGCAGGCATACTGGAACAGGAAAGATCTGCTTTTGCAACTAGCAGGAAAATATAAAACCCATTTTCATAAAAACAAACAAATTCCCAGAAACTAATATGTTCTCTTTAAGGTGTAATTTAACCAACTGGGGTGAAAAACCAAAATATGCAGAAGGTTAGCCATAAATACTGTGCATGTGTTACAGATAGCAATCTAAATGAAGAAGGAATCTCTGTGAAATCTCATGTACTTTCAATGAAAATGTTTTACCTTGACTTACCTTTAGCGATAATTAATTTGATTGTTTATTGTAATTTCTCCATCCTATCAGCTTTTTTTCCTCATATATCAAAAAAAGCACACTTCAGTCTCTAGTCTAAAAACACCATGGAGAACACTTTTCACTTTCAAAGTGAGAACTTTCTGCCTTTTTTTAAAATTTCTCTATTGTTTTGTTAGTACTACTAAAGAAAAATATGCAATTCATTACCCTGTTAGGAGTTGAACAGGTGAGTGCAGATTTGGCTCCATAATTCCCAGAAGATGGTCCATCTTGCTGGTGAGTAGAATGTCTGACTTCATAAGGAGCTACAATAGACATTTAAAATTAAATACATAAACGTCAGGATAATAAAAAAATACTGCTAAAGTAAAGGAAACAATTAAATACCACAAGATCAAGAATGTAGCTTGTATCTGAGCATCAAAGTCCATTTGGTCAAGCATCTACCAAGTGAACACAGTATCACAGTATCAAAGTTCATTTTGTCTTATGCAACAAAATTCCAGCCACATACTTGTCTTTCCCATTGCACCATTCTTCTTCAGACATTACTGAGACACTGTCACTTATATATTGCTAGACAAAAGAAATCGCTGTTCATCGTGTTTAAATATACAGTTATACAGCCTGTCCATGCATTTATACATTTTATATACTTACAGCCACATTTAGCACAAGAACTATTTTAAGTAAGAATAAATAATTAATTTGATTTATAAAAAATATGCTTTGACAATGCTATAAAATAGCAAACCATTACTTCTCCATATACTCTTCCTCTCCCTTCCCTAACTTCTGTTGAAAATCAAAATACACAATTCACCATTTTGTGCTATTTAAAGTTAGTGAAGAAAAGTAACAATTTCTTCTGCTTTTGCTAAAATAAGTCACTTGGGCTCCACTGCAGCAAATATAGTAAGCAGTGACACAACAACACATTTAGGAACAATGTTTTAAAAATAGGGCAAGCATGCAAAAAAAAAGGCAAGTCACTTGCAAACCCTTACACAGATGAGAACTGCTGCCAGCCTATTTAAAATTTACCATTACAAACTCTACATTAGATAGTCAGAACCTTAACGAGTCATGATGAAAAAGGAGTCCAAGAAATCTTAAAACTTTTGATCTCAGGAAGGGCTTAAAAACTATGCCTCCAACACCCTTGTCTTCCTAAGGGGTCTTATCCTGTATTGTTATATATTTTTATTTACGTACAAGTCACTGCTAATTTCAGATTAAAAAAAAAACAAACAGGAAAGTGAAAGGTGAGAAAAATTTAGATGCCCTCAGAGGGGAGATTTAAGCATGAAGACTCATGGCTACATGCTTGCTAGCATGAAAATCTTTCAGAACTGTAAAATGTACACAGCCATGGTTGCAGTGAAAAGGGCTATCCCTGAAGACATCCTGCCTAGTTTCAGGGTCAGGTCTACAGCCCAGCCCAGGGCAGGGGCACAAGAACCTCCTCCACATGCACTACACACAGCTGCCCTTTGGAGTGCTCCTCAGGAAACTGGAATGGTCTTAATCTTAAAGGCCAGGAAGAACCAGCAGATCCTCCATTAGGTCTGGCACTTGGTACAGCATGGGTCATAAAATATTAACTGCTCACTGCCATTGAGAATACATTTGGCTGAAGTATCCCCAGTGGAATTAAAATAGGAGTGATTCCTTTTCTGGAAAATAGGAAAAATTGCTTTCTGGAAAATAGTCATTGTTCTGCACCTCTAAGATCTTATTACCTTAGAAATTTGAGCAGTTAAATAATTAATTTTGGAAGATGTTGACAGCTGGACTGGATGCTGCTGTCCCTGGTCACTTTGCATAGCTGCTGAGTCCATGAGAAATTTCACAGAAATTATATTTGCAACCAAATTCAGAAGGAAAAAAACCCCAACACCCAAAATACTCCTGCACAGCACTGACAGATATGGGATAGAGTGCCAGAAAAGAGCAGAGCACTCAACAGGTACATGGTCAGCCAGACCTGACAGACACCCCCTGCCCAGCTCTCTAGAGCACAGGCTCTCTGCCACATGCCTTCTTCACTGGGGCAGAACATGCATTGTACCAGAAAGCAACTGCACTAGTGTGCTTCTTTCAGAATTAATCCCACCTCAGAACAAGCTGCACTTTACCTACACAGCAGGGGAATGCCTGTGACTCAGTACTGGTACAGTTTTCAGGTGGAGGCCACTTTATAGTGTCAAACACATTCTTATCACAGCTGTACTGAAATTCAACATGTTGAATAGCTCTTTTGTCACTTATTTGTAAATAAGGACAAAAGGTGAAGGACTAGCATGCTTCAATCTTCACTCACTACAAACACAATAATGTAAAGCAGGAGGGATAATGGTATACACCAATGCCTCCTATTGCCACCAACTTGGTCACCACATGCTGCAATTGTGAGAGCACAGGTGCTTTGTATTAAGAGGAACCTGTAAGCCATAGTTAAACTGGTTTCTGCCCCTTAGCATCTTATTAAAATCTGAATGTTTTCCCACCTACTCTAATGGCACCAAAATGAGAGACAGAATAACCTATGCAGTGCCTAGTTTTTGTTTGAATTGCTGAAGTTACACTCTGGGACTGCTTCTATACTCTCATCCTATTATTATTTCTGTTACAAAACCACAGATGATATTATCCGTTTCTGCAAAGTATGGTTCACTTCAAATTTGAAAATTAGTATGTGTCTACTGAAATAGGGAGCAGGCTTTTCTTGCCCTCTAATGAACCAAAACCATCATGCAGTCTTGACAATCCTTGCAGGCTCTCTGCCACTGGGGTATATTGCAAACCCTTGTCAGAGCTTAGGTATTGGCATTTGTGAGCAGTCAGACACAAATCTAATTTAACAGAAAGTGAATAGGAAGACAGGATTGAACAGTCAAAATATATTGATCAAATAATTTCTCAAAACATGAGTCTAATTGAATTTTAAAATCATTAGGCTGATTGTCACTGCAATTTAGAATTTGGATGCTTCTCATAAGGGAAAAAAAAAGAAAATATATTTGAATACAATGTGCATTGCCATTTTTATCCTACCTCCATGCTGCTGTTCCAGCCCACTTCTTGCTTTACCATATCCATAACTTAGGGGTATTCTCTGGTAAGTAGATGGAGAAGCAGGAGGTGAGCAAATTGGAGACATCGGAGGAGACTTGGGCTCCTATTTCAAAAGCACACCAACACAAAACACAAGTCTGAGACAAAAATTTTAAGAAACAACCAAGTAATATTGCAACGTGGTAAAAGTGCATACAATATGATGGACAAACAAGAAAAAAAAAGTGCAGCATCCTCAAGCCCTTTACTTCGAAGAAAAGGCTTAAAATGGACAAGACAGGCTATGGTACTGAGACTTTGAGGGATAAAGCATGGCAGTGCTATAACAAAGCTTTACAATGGTCAGCTCAATGTATTTTACTTCCAAAGATGCCTGAAGAAGTATATGTAGAAGGCTCAATGTGAGTGGATAGCTTTGAATTTACACAGTATGAGTGCATTCTTTGTGGGATATAATTTTTCACATTAAAAAAAAAGTACAAAAAAATAAAATACATTTCTAGATCAGTATTTTAAACACTGTGGCTTTGTAAGTATCACTGGGTAATTATCCTAAAGCTTCCTCTTTCCTTTGATTTACTGAGATTGCTTGAGAAAAGGATGTAAGCCTGAAAGGTTTTATTGAATAAAGAGGAAAATTAACACAACACAGATAATCCAGATGGAGCCAGGGGTTTGAGGGCAGTGCTCTGCTTGGGTGTCAGTACACAGAGAACAGGCAAACATGTTCCTTTTTCCTGATCCTGTTATTCCACCTGTGTATCTTGTCATCAGCTCACTCCTGCTGGTTGACCTCAGGCTGGGAACGCCGTTACTGACGGCAGCACACCCCGTGATATACATGAGCATATGTTTTGGGAAGATAAAAGTGCTTCCACCAGGCACTTACAACATGACCTGATACAGTACCAGAGGAGAAGGTGTTAAGCCTGGGGAAAATTATGCAAATCAGCATTTAGGAAAATTATGCAGCACTGTGAAGCTCCTTGTATCTGAACAAGTGCTCTCTACTCTCCTAAATACAGGTAATATGAATGTCCCTTGGATGCTTCATTAAACTGGCATCTCAGAACAACAGATGCTGGGACAATGTTTTACTCAGGAAAAAAGTAAAGCAGACATCTTCTGGACCATTCCTTGGGGAGATAAAAAAATGAAAGAAAACTTGGGGTCCTTACCCCACCCAACAATAGTGGCTCATCACTGAATACCTCATTTCCAATTGATTTATTTCTGGAGTAAGGACCATTAGTCCATTACCATAATGGCCATGGGAAATCACTCACTTTCCTGCTCTCTTTCACAGACAGATTTCTATTTGCTGCTTCTCATACTTCCTCTCCAAGAAACAGTGTTGGATTAAGTAGGAGGAAAACACTGAAAGAACTTACACAGAGTATTAAAGAGCTGACAGCTTTATACAAGCTCATATAGAAAATTTTCTTCAGGGAAGCAACTGGAATGCATCAAAACTAGAACACAGGCACGATGGGGATCATGTGCACATCAGGAGTTCATCTCCTGTATAGTATTGGAAAATTGAGTAAGCCCCTGTGAGTGTAATCATTTACAGGGCTGGACCCAAAAAGAGGATCCATAATGACATGTTGGCCTGAAGGAGATACGGCTGTTACCTGTTTGTCCGCTTCATCTGTTCTTTTGTAGGAATTTTTTTCCAAAGTTGCATGTGGACCCTGAAATTTAACTCCATGGAATTCTGCTGGAGTCCCGTAACGTACTTCAGTGTCATTTTTCAGTGCCATAAATCGTGGCAGAGGCAATTCTGTATTAAGAGAGAAAAATTCAATTGAGACTACAGAACATAAGAAGCACTTTAAGCAGTATCATCTTGTAAAACGAATGAAAAGTTTATCTATAAAAGACTGCTAGTTATATTTTGTAGCAGTTTTAAGTGTGGGACGTCTTTGATTGTTTTATGTCTTAATAAAAATGTGAATGTTACACAAAGCTACATTCACTAATTTAATATATAATCTCTCCATGCAAAGAGAAAGAAATAAGCCTTGTGCATGTTATTAAAGCAAGCAGCAAACTCATTTCCTGCCTTCAAAACCTTGCCTGTAATGAAAAGAATAGTTTCCCACAGAAACTGTGGGACGGATAAATTAATCAGTCAGGATCACAGTATCCTCAATGCTGCCATCATAAAAGGAACAAATCAAAAATAGTAGGGTTCAGAGATCACACCAAGGCCTAGAAAGACAGCTGTGTCAAAAGGTCCCACATTCCATCTGCTGTGCTGAGCAAGAGACTGACACTTTTTCACTCTTTAAGACAATTCCCAATTATTTTGCAGAAACACCATTTATTTTTGTGCACAGTCACCCTAGAAGATCAATATTATTAACATTAACAGATGCTCAACACCAAGTAAGGTTATTTGTTCATCACCTCTGTAATCTTTTACACCTACAGCTACAACCATGAGAAAAATAAATCAATTGGAATTTGGTACATGTTACTCACTTCACTCTAAAGGTACTCATAATACATTTTCAAGAGAAAATGTAATTAGCACTGGAAAAAGTTTTATTGGAATTTTATTGAAACAGTAAGTAAGCAGGGTCTCAATACAAGACTGCAAGTACCTGTTTGCACTCATATTTGTGGATTATTTGCATATGCTGGACTTGTAAAACATACAGAGTAAATCTCAGTCCAGGTTTCTAATTTAGTTTGTTGAGAGTTTTTTTGTTGTTTGAGTTTTTTTTTTTTGTTTTGTTTTGTTTTTTTTTTCTTTTTAATTAACATCTTTAAAAAAGACAGCAATGAGAGAGTGCAGAAGCTGTTTGTAAGGAAAACTGACAGCCAAATCCAAGCCACTCCTCTTCACCCTTGGTTCAAACTCCTGCTCCAGCAAGGCACTGAC
Organism: Lonchura striata; assembly: GCF_050655825.1. Taxonomy (NCBI): domain Eukaryota; kingdom Metazoa; phylum Chordata; class Aves; order Passeriformes; family Estrildidae; genus Lonchura; species Lonchura striata. Next base: position 102,416,756 of record NC_140703.1, on the reverse strand, counting down.
CTGAACTGTGCCAGCTGCATCTGATCCCCGGCACTTGGCCAGGAGCTCTGCACCACAGGAGCTCAGCTCACACAGGTCATCATGTGCTTGCCATTCCAGCCTTCCCTCCCTGGGATGGGGCAGACCTGGGAACCTCCTCGTGTGCCTCGCAATGCACATGGATTTGACATTTCATTGCCCTTATCAGGGACAGCAGAGTAGAAGCTGTGCTGGGAGCAGTGACCGGATAGCAGAGTTGTAAGCAGGCGCTGCCTTTCCAGCTTTCTCTCTGATCTTGCAGCTGGTTGCTTTGCTCCTCCAGTGCGATGGTGCAAGCACAGCCTCAGGGCATGGCTTCAAGGCTCACCCAGGATACAGAAAATAAGGGTTCCAACCTGTTCCAGCTCAAGCAAAAAGCCCTGCGTTTTGAAGCCTGAGCCCTGCAGAGGCAGTGTGCATCACTGAAGCAAGAAAACTGAGCCCCTTCCAAGTTGCTATCAAGGTTTCACAGCTGAAAGGGACCTGCTTTCTCTCTTCACAGTTTGAGTTAGATAAGACTATTTCAAGAAGCTTTCTTCTCCACCAAAAATGGTAAATTTTATATTACTGTCAATTCATTGGGAAGAATAAAAGTGTTTTAAAATGTATCTAATATGCATTTTCACACCTATTCACAGTAAGCACTATGATTTTATCGCCACTACCCATTTATTTCAGCAGAATTATTTGCTAAAGCAGATGAATGTTACAACCTGCCCTGCACAGAGCGACTCCCTGACCTGCCCATGTCCCCCCACGATGTGCCTCCACCCAAAGCAGCTAACAGCTCTCACTCTGGACAGCTGAAAAGATTAGAGGCTGCAGGTGAGAGAGAAATGCATCTCGCACACTGATCATCTGTCATTCCTGCTGCTCCTTTGTAATGCCTCTTCCAGAGGGAGACGTCATCTCAGATCTCCCGTGTCGGTAATTCTCTGCAATCTTCCACCACTCACCTGGAGCATGTAACACTACCCTCCACTCTTTCTCTGCTCCTCAAAATTGTTCATAGAAATGCAAGAAGAAAGAGTTTACCACCATGGAGAATTGACAAGCATTAAAGAAAGGGAGAAACAAGTGCATAGCACTGCAAGCAAAATTTGCTACTTACCATTCTTAATGCTCTCAATCCGTACTGGGAACCCTGACTGTGCTGCCGCAATTAACTTCAAAGCAATATAAAATTGAGCAGGACCAAAATAACCCACACGCTTGGCGCCACAAACTTCTGTAATCTGAGAGAGAAGAGACACATTGTCAGTTAAATGCATTTTGCTCTTCCAGATGTCAACATCTCCATATAAACAAAGAAAAAACTTTAACAACACAAAATGCTTGTAGTATTTGAAGCTTTCTACTACACGTATTTGTTTCAACTCAGAGCATTAGTACATGAGAGACAGGTTGGTAGCTGTTAACGTTTTTCAGAAATGCTGCTGGTTAACACTGCCATCCTAAAACAAGTTATGGGTTTTCATACTATGTAAGATTTTAACAGCAGGGGAAACTAGAAGTTCTTATGTACTCTGTCCAGTAAAACATTTTGCACCAGGAAAATTATACTTAATATTAGCCCTAACAACAAGAGTTCAGATAATTACCGTAACTGGAACATAACGAAAGACCCCAGCACACCACTTGAGCAAACAATTTTTTGTGTGAAAAATTAACATGGTCTCAGCACTGAACTTTAAATTCTATGTATACTTTCATGAAGCAAAGAGCACCACACACTCACACAATGCCTAAACAGCAAGTATCAGCAAATTTTAAGCATGGCCACCAATTCTCCCATGCCTGGAGCTACCAGATGTTCACAAACAAACTTCAGACAAGCACTGGGGTTAGAACAAAACTCCATTTGCCCCAGACATAATAGGAAATCTCAAATTATTTTCCTGAAAATACACCTAGATTAGCAATGACTACTGGCTGGCAAGGTGAAGCCTCTGTGACAGTTCTCCATGAGTTAAGTGTCGCTTCTGGAAAGCCATGTCTATGGATTGGCTCCCAAGCTACAATAGCCTGACAGAAAATATTAAATTGAATATAAGCAAATAGCACAAATGAAAAGTCTATTTTTTCTGATTATTTTTATATGTATATATACACATACATACACAGCAGCAAAATGTCAGGTCAAAAAAATTACTGAAAAAATCAAATGTTTTGAAATGGTAGTTCTTATTAATCAAGACAATTGTTTTCAAGCAAACCCCTTCTTTTCTGTATGTGCCCTCTGCTTTGGCTAAACAAACTCTGGCTACTTTCTCTTCCTACAAGTTTCAGACTTGGTCACAAGATACATCAAATAGTTTTTTTCTCTTACTGCTTGATCAAAAGGGAGATTGAGTCTCTGTATAAGGACAGTTTCAATTAACCAGAAGCATTTGTCATTCTCTTTACTTTTTTCTCTATTACTGCATCCTTTTTTATTCTGCTTTTCCCTCTATCACTAGCCTTGCTTCTTTTATTTTCCAGTGGGAAAGCAAGGCAGTTGGGATGCACCTGAGATGGATGACTGGGCTCACCCTTGGTACCCTTCCTGAGCTCCACAGCAGGGTTCTCCCCTTGGAGAACCTGGCTGGATGCCCTGGCTCTGCCTGGTGCAGTGGTGTGGAGTGCAGAGGTGCAGCGTGTGGAGCACAGATGACTGGACTGGAACATGCACAGCAGCTGCACTTCAGACTGCTCCTCACGGGCAAAACCTCTGGGCACGCCAGGATCCAGCAGCTCTGGGGACAGTGCTGCTGTGGCAGGTATATGAGAAGCCATCAGCTTATCCAAGTCACCAGCCTGGCGAGAAGCAGATGGAGAAGGGGCACAACCAAGCTGAAATTCAATCTGGGTTCACAGCTCTGGTGCGTTATGGAGATGTTTGTTTAAAACATGCCAGCGCTGAAAGCTGGGCACCACCAGCAGCCAGGCCCTCCCATGGAGGCTGCAGGTGCTCAGCTCCTGCGTGATCCACGGGCAGCACCTGGCATGGCTCCTGCTGTGGGGCAGAAATGGCACACAAAGTCCCTGCCTGTGCCTACAGGATATACCTTATAGGGACTTTTCTCCTCTTGGGCTCTTTTCCTGCCCTGGCCACACTTCCTGCCCTGCCAATGCTTGCTGACATGGAGCAACAGCGTCACCATGATGTGTTTCCTCTCGCTTGCTGCTGGAAAAAGGCAATATTGAGCAGCTGGGACTTTCAGAGATGCTACTACCTACCCAAAGAGTTCATTTACCATATATTTTCTCTACTTTGAAATATTAAGGTTGCTGAATGCTGCAAATGCTCTGCTTACTCCTCATATGGAAACACAAATATGTTATAGTGAACAAGCAGACTAAACAATTTTATCAAGGACATCTCACCCCTCGAAAATACAGTGATGTTTCTCAAGCACAATCTTATAGCAAACCAACCAGAATTTGCCTCTCTGTAATTCTGCTTCTTGATGATAACAACAGAAATAAATTTCATAGACACAAGCTTCTGTTATTTGTGCAAACAGACTTTGAATTCTTTGTTAATGATCCAGAATAAAAGATGGAAGCTGACAGAGTAGTCAAATTTACTAGACAATTAATAGTGTGTATATATATAGATTAATTGCGACTATAGGCATTTACTTGCATCAGGCTCCTTGTCCAGTTAAAGGAGAGGGTCTTGGCTTCCTTCCAGACAGCATTTCACACTATCTGCATCAGAACCCTGCTTAGAGGTGCCAATAGAGCAGCCCCTCTTCTCCAGCAACCACAGAAGTTGGTAGCAGATTAGCCTTTATCCAAAAGTAAATCCTCAGAACATGTTGCCTGCTCAAATTTTCACACCAGCTTAAATTGAACACTGCATTATTTTTGTGTTTCCTGGTTTTACTTTTCACAGGGTCAGTGCACATAGCTTTTTGATGAGCAAATTACACTTAGTGATATGCAATTCTGAAATTAAGCTAGTTTGTGTGATATGCTATTAAGAATCTCCTAAGGTCTATCCAAATTAAAGGCACTGCATATGAATGTGATATGGTAATTTTTCATTTTAAATCCTTGAATCTGTTGTCAGTTTGGGCTGCATACTTTTTAACAAGCCGGCAAGAAAAGAACTGGTATTTTCTGCTTGTGCCCTGCTAAACAGACGCACATATAAATCAAAACAACTGGCATGCCTTGATACTTCAAGGGATTTTAATGCAAAACAATTGACTGTCCAATTATATTACAATTTTTCCTTTAATTCTCCAGCAGAAAACTGAAATCCTCCAGTGATAGCAAAATATTGAAGTGTAATGAAGAATGTATTGGAAATAATTCTCCATGGTGGTGGGTTACAGATGTTATTTGCCATATCTAACCTAAGGACAACAAACAGAGTTAGTCCAAAGAATCACAGAATAGCTGGAGTTGGAAGTGACCTCTGGAGATCCTCGAGTCCAATCTCCTTGCTCAGATCAGGATCACCTAGAGCTGGTTGTACAGGATTGCACACAGGAAGGTTCCAGAAATGTCCAGAGAAGGAGAATGTGCCATTCTCCCAGTAAAGAAGTCTTCCTCATTCAGAAGGCACCTCCCATGTTTTACTTTGTGCCTGCTGCCCCTTGTGCTGTTGCTAGGCTCCACCAAGAAGCCTGACTCTATTCTCTTGACACCTCCCTTCAAATACTTACATACATTGATAAAATCCCTTCTCCAACTTCCTCAAGCTAAACAGGTCTTGGTGCCTCAGTCCACTCCTAACAGATGCTCCAGTCCCCTGGTCATCTTTGGAGCAGTAATGCTTGAAGCTTAACCACTTGGACCCACCCCATACCTTCTAGACCCGTAACCCATGGGATTCCTCCAAGCAGATCCCTTTAGAGGCTGAAATCCAGGGCTGGGACCCTACTTTCTGCCCTGTTTCCTCCACACAGGTTCTTCAACTCTACCATGTCATGGTCACTGCAGCCAAGGCTGCCCCAGCAGCCCACATCCCAAACTAGTCCTTCTTTATTCATTAGCACAAGGTGTAGCACCACACCTCTCCATGCTGGCTCCTCCACTACCTGTATCAAAAGCTGATCACCAGTGCTCTGCAGGACTCTCCTGGTCTGTGTGCCCAGTAATGTCTTTCCAGAAGATAGCAGAGTGGTTGAAGAAGGTGGTGAAGGCTTGTGATGATGAGGGTACTGCCAGCTGTCTGTAGAAGACCTCATTGACTCCTCCTGATCAGTTGGCCTGCAGCAATATTCCAGTTATGGAAAATTGCCCTGTTCAATGGTTTGTGAGATAAGAACACTGCTGAGTAGACAATGAATATTCAGCAGGTTGCCTTAACACATTTGTTCTGTAGAGGAATTGCATCACATTCTCTACCAAGTGCCCATAAGAAGGGGAGAAAGAGCAAGATCTATAAACCTGCACACCTTCTGACAGGTCAGAAGTTTTGTTTTTCTAGGGTTGTAAAAATATATACTTTTTAGTAAGTATTAAAAAGCAAATCTCAAATTCATAGACATTAAAATTTGAAATGTAGGTATGAGCTCTTCCGAAGAGATACTGTTTGAAACCACTGTGCTCCACACAAACTTCTAATAGAAAAGCTCTACATCTTCAGGTACTGGAACACAGAGCAGATTTTTGTATTTTTTTATCCACTCACTGCTCTGCTCTATTGGCTGACAGCAAGTGTTATTTTTATAATTGCTCCTTGAAGACATCCCATATGAAGCAGCTTTTCCCAGCCCAATCTGACATTTTTCCAGCTCTCCCCAGTTCTCTCCAAACAAGTTTCCACTGCAGTCTCCAAGAGCACTGACCTCACAAACAGACTGGGCAGGTCTAATTTAGATTGCAAGAACTAAACTTCAGAAACTGAATATGAGCCAAGATCTGAAGCTTGTTTTTAATAAGTAGAAAAAGGAGTATGATCAGAAATAATTATACCCTATTCCTATGGCCAGGCTGAAATGGTCATCCTGGAGCCTTGAGGCAAAGGTAGATCTGGGGCTTTTGCTCTTTCATTTCGCTGCTGTGGCATCCTCTGTATCAGGCTGGCACACAGTTTTTGTTGATTCTCTGTCACTCTGCTGATACCTGCCACATAGATGGTCACAGCTTGTCATTCATGGGCAAATCCAGCTCAAAGGCTCTCACAAGTCCATGTGGGCTGAGGGATCCTGCAAGAGCACGTGTGAGCTGAATGAGTCACCTTATTTGGAGGGAAAAAGAAGGTGACCATCACTGGCTCCTATGTCAAATGAAATTTTCTCTCTACAATTTCCATCTCAGCGCAACCCCATAATGCACATCTATTTTCCTTGTCCTTGCTCAATCTATAATGAGGTAGAAATATTTTCCAGTTTATCAACTGCCTCTGAATTTTAGGGAAAGTGTTGAAAAGCTTTTGCCACTACACAGTGCACACCTCACCCAGCACTCTCCTGAGGACAACCAACTGTGATGCCACTGCTCAGTCCTCAACTACAGTGTGACCTCAGGCTCCCTTCTGGGTCAGCCAGCTGTTTATAATAGTTTCAAAGACAAATATTTGCAGCAGTGGCTTATCAACAGCTTATCTCAAAATTGTGTCATGCATCTGACCCACTTTACCCTTTCTTCTTTTTTTTTTTTTTAATTTGTGTTTACAGACTCTTTGATCTGCTTATTACAGACAAGTTTTGCTACATTCTTAAACAGGTACTTCTCAATGGATCATTGTTCAGACATTGGTAATACTATTTCGAGCTCAGGGCTACATATCTATTTCTTCAATATTTAAAGCAGAGTAAAAAACAACACATCAAGGTTTACAGACTGGGAAGGCATTAAGAATATGCTGGGGTGTTACATTCCCAGCATATACATAGGAACAGTACACAGGAAAAGGCCTTGCCATGGATTAGGTTCATTACCTCTGCTCCATCATATCAGTGATGTTTCTGTAACTATTTATTTTCTTCTGTCATCTTGTCTTTTAAAAACAGATGTTTTATCTATTTTGGATGTTTTTAAGCACCACCTGAAATGCTTACTAAAAATCAAGCTATTTTGAACAAGCAGGGTTCAATTTTTATAACAAAATTTTAAACAGCTTAGTTTATGGCACAGAAGGCAACATATACACAGTATATTTTTAAAGTGCTAACTATAATACATTCTTATAGTTTAATCTCTGCATGATCATCACTTTACATTTAAGAACATAATTTTAAATTGCAAGGCAAGCAACAGATAAACTGCAATAGTTTCACAACTTCATATAACAAACATAGCACTAAAAGTAGCAGAGAGCAACCTCCTGAGTTAGGCAAAAACCTGCTGACAGCATCATCAGGGTTTCCCTCCTCCTGGCAAGACCCAGAACCATCCACATCTGCCTGCACTAGTGCATCACACCTTTACATATCTGGGGAGAGAGCACTTCACTCTGGGAATAGGGAAACATTTTTCCATCAGCTCCAAGCAGAACATTTTACACCGAGAACCTCATGATTCAGCGCCCACTGTCCGCAACACTACTGACAGAACTGCATGAAACAACACAAAATCAGGTTCAAACAACTCCAAGTCTGACAATGAAGCTTAACAGCAGAAACATTTTATGTACTGGAAAATATTGATTCCTTAGCAGAGGTTAAAAATAACCCCAACCTGTAACAACTGGTTTCAATCCTGCCTGTGAGCAGGACAGGAGCAGGACAGTCACACCTGGTCAGTGCAAGAGCCTGTCCAGTCCTCTGTCTTGTAACAGGGAGCTGTGCATGCCCAAGGAAACCCAAGCATGTGAATCATGCAGCACTTCTCTTCAAGTGGAAGACTCGTAATGCCAGCATACCACAAGTCACAAAATATTGATCTGAATTATACAGCTATGAGGACATGTGAGTCAGCACTGATAAGCAAAAGATTTCAATTATTAAGGAGTGTTGACAAGAAAAAGTCTGCCAGAGAATAAAGGCTGCTGATGCATGCTAATACTTAAAAAACCACTGAAATGTACTTGAAAGAAATGCCATCTCCCATGCTCAACCTTTGGTCTTTAATACACAAAGGTTACTCAACCATTTACCTGTATGTGACATGGAAAAGCTAGATACTTTCAGCTCACGCCAGTCTCATAGGGGAGTTTAAGAAGCCCCATTCCTGAGAAATATCTGACAATCACCACACCGAGTAAATTATTTTTGTGATAACAGTGTCTACGGCCATAAGTCAGACGTCATTAAACACATTTGCTGATACTTCATTCTGTCTTTGATAGGAAAACCTAGCACCTCCTTCACCAAACACATACCTTTAGGAGCATGTGTAAAGGCTACAGAGGTGAAAGAGATGAAGCAAATTATTTTCAAAACTTCCTTGCATTTTTTTTCTCAATATTTGGAAAATGGATGCTCCAAGAACAACATTCATGCATCTAAAGTTGTTCTGTGTTTCATATTCACTGTACCAAATTTGTATTAACATGATTGTTAAATACAGCACATGTCAATAAGTATCTGTAAGAGTAAAAGTAAAATTTTAGTAATGCTTAGAACACAAAAATAAAGTCTGACAACAGGTTACTCCAGCTTTAAGAACTTGGCACAAAGATGTCAACAATCACTACAGATTTTTTATATAAATCCATTTATCCACTGAACTGCTTCACATTCTTTGTAGATAATCCGTTTGCATCTAGATATGGCAACACATACTCAGCAGGTCACTCTCTGAAATGCTGCATGCACAGTCTTGCCAAAAATCACTGTTAAAATCTGAAAACCCATAGAAATTTACAAAGTAAACAGTTATAGATGCTTTATCTGCTTTTCAAATCTTGACTGTGGAAACAAGGGAGTAAAAGCAAGTAAAATGGCAAGCACGGAGCTGTCACACTGCCCCATCCAAATAAGTAAATTGCAGAAAATTTCCACAAGGGTTATCCAAGTTTCTTCTGCTGCAAGTCCCTGCCAAGAGCATTTAATTCTCTTGGACATGAGTTTCATAAAGCTCATCCTACAGATGGTTATCACTATATGTTTTATACAGTGCAAATATGGTAAAGGCACTAGTAATCCCAGAATTTCTGTTCATTTTCCTGCTCACCTCATCTCTTTCAAGAGCATATCTAGGGACATAACATAGATAAAGTCCAAGACATGACAGAATAGAACCCAGACTCTCCAATTCTTGTCCACTCAGCAGAGACATGATCCTGAACTCCACTTACCCCATGGCAAGAGCTTGATGGAGGCAGGATGCAACTATCCACACTGAAATTTGGCCAGGGCTGGAACTAGGCCAACCAAAATATCCATCTGTTCCTAAAACTTTCATTTTCTGAAGGTTGAACAAAAATAGTATCTAAATCTTACTGCTAGTGAGAGTGAATGGGGAGCTGCTTTTTAGCTCAAGTGGAAATGCCATGTTTTGCACAGGAGCTGCACCAGTATCCTCTGGGAATGGAAATACAGGATGATCATGGGAAAATTAAAGGACAACACTACTTTTTTGGGGTGTTTTAGACTACTTTGGCAACAAAGCTGTTTATTATTTCAAGTAATACTTCACACAAGCAGCGTAACTGTTAGCATATTTTGATCTTCAGAGTACATTTTCACTAACTTAAAAATACAGCACTCATTTATAAGCTTGAGTTCATTGTTAATCCAATGTATTTCAAAATATATTCAAAATGGTGTGTGTCTATACATATGCAAAATAGAAATTAAATATAACTTGAAACTTAGCCTAAAAAAAATCAAACCTTTAAAGGAAAAACTTTTGCAATCTGCCCAAGCCTTTTTTTTACAAAAGGAAAAATTGTCCCTCCATTGTTGCAGTTCAGATATGGATTGAAATACCTATCATGAGGGTTTAAAAAAAAAAAAACCTTAAAATACTGACATTTTATAATGGAACTTGAAGCCACTTAAAATTATGGACTTTCCAAGTATGCACAAAAGCATATAAATGAATCTTGTAGTTTGCCATTCATACAGAGAATTCTTATCCTACCTTTGTTAAATTTCAGTCTCTTAACAGCATACCACAGACTGAGAAATAACAGATTTTTCTGAAGAAAAAAATTAATCCTCATTGGTTGGGTTGATGCCTTATTTCTTGTTGAAGTACAAACTCAGTTTGTGTATTACTCATACAAAACAAATGCGTATTACAGAAAATTCCGTAACGTGTTGCTAGACAGGATTTAATTTACCCTTTGAAGAAGCAAACATCAAATCTTTGTTGCAACTTACTTTTCAATAAACGAGTCACACATAAAGCTCTGCTTCATGTATACAAGTCCTTTTTGTTCTCATGTTAAAACATCATCATAAAAAGCTTCAGTATAAGTAATAGTCTGTGAAATCATTGTCCCACCACCCATAAAGAAACTCACAAAGGTGCAAACTCACAAAAGATGCAAGGAGTATCTTGAAAAACGCTGAAAAAACTTAGATTAAGGAGATAGCATCTCCTGTGCACACACCATAATGTGTTATGTACAATCAAACATCTTCTCAAATTCAAAGACCCTTTTTGCACCTAAGAAAAACTATGGAAACCATTGCTAGATAAATGCTGAAGTCAAGTATACTGAGGAAAATGGGCTAAAAGTCTTGTAACTTTTTTGTAAAAGTATAAAAATTAACTGTTACCAGAAATTTCTTTTGACGGTTCCACTGTTAAACTCAAGCTAAGGCTATCCAAAATATATGCCTTTACAGTCAAATCCTTCTTTTGCCATTCTGCCCAAGTAACTGCATTGCTATAAGTGAACATGGGAAAGCAGAGTTGTTTTAAGTCACCACTGCAGGTCTAGAGGACTGCCTACAGACAGTACTACAGTGTGCTCCTGCTGCCTCTAAAACAGCTGCCTTATTATTTCCACATCTCTTTGTAACTACAAGGAAATACTTCAGGAGTTTCACTCTCAGATGCTATGCCAGGATAACTTTACAATCTGTTCCATTTGTAGGCGTTCTCAGAGCTGAAAGCATACCAAGAGCGACCGACGGCAAACCTCATGACAATTGCTGTTATCTTCTCACATCCAGGCAAAAACATTTCTCTACTTATCTTGGAAGGTGAGCAGCCTTTTCTTCTTAGCAAACATTTTCCTACTTGTTGATGGAACACAACTCCAGCCACCACTGCAGTCTTAATGCACCCAATCACAAACTAGAGCTAAATAAATTCTTCATCTCTGATCATATTCAAACAAGGCACCTCACTCAATTCCCCTCTGCAGACGGACAAAAAACTTGTATGCTAATCCACATGGGCCACGGTTTAATTGTGTGGGACAAACTTTTGTGTGGGTAGTAGATGACAAAAGATCAAACACAGAGAACACCTAATGCTGTTTATAAAGATTGCAGAAAAACATCCAGTGTTTAGTTTTTTTAAATTTTAGTGACGACTTGCATCATTGCAATACAAGGCCCATGAAGAAATTCAAAATCTTTTGAAGTTTCAGGATAAAACATGAGTTTTCTGCTGTTTGAGTTCAAATACACAGAGTATTACCCAAATAACAAGGTACTTTGAAAAACTAAAAAGCCATAGCAGAGGCAGTAATCCATACTCCCCTTTCAGCAGTCATCAGTACTTAACTCATTTTGCCAAACTCTTTTGGCCTCAAGCAGCAGTAGTACCACTGGCTACAAGTGCATTGATGTGTTCTTCACATTTCCTTCTACAAACCTTACAAAATCCCAGCCCAAAGCTCAAGAGACTTCCACTTCTCATTCCCACACTGCCAGCACTGCGCCCCTTCCAGAATGCTCCGGCAGCTCAGGGCGCTGGCGGCCAGGCTGCACCCAAAAGCACCTGGCTGCAGACCTTCCACTTCCATGAGCTCACATCCCCGAGTGAGGGTTTGCAGAGGAGCCTGGAAAACCCCTCCTCTGGGAGATGTGCTGACAAAGGCTTGGAGCTGGCTTACTTTGCTCTAAAAATTGGCAATTAAGTCAGGTTTCCCATGAATTTTGGACAAACCCTTTAAAATGCAGGAGGAATAAAAGCAAAGGTAGTGACCCTTAACAGAGCTGAGACTTGAATTTTGTGCTGCTGTGTTGAACTGTGGTGTCTCTGATGGGATCCACAGGCTGCCCTGCTGAAAGCCCACTGGAATAGTGGGTTCTCAGGGCAGGGGGACAGGCAGGCTCCTGGAGTACCTGTTGGTACTTCCATGCAGGAAATATTCCCAGGATATGCATCTGGGGAATAGTCTCAGACCCCACCCAAATATAGTGACCCAAACCCAACCAGTGACACATAGCAGAGCTGGCCAAAAAAATACAGCAGCAAAGTTATCAGCTCCAGGTTTCTGGACTGAACTTTTGAAAGCCTGGCAGATGGATCAAAGCTGGATGGCCTCTCCCACGCAAGACTCTTCAACAGCAAGATTTCTCTACAAGACAAAACTCTAGTTGACCCCTCTGGATCTCTTTCTTCTCAATGGGCCTTGGTTTCAGTAAAGAAATGGAATAAAGCCTTTCTTATACATTTTTCTCTAACATATGACTTATAACACCAGATTTTTTCACTCCAGCCAGTGCAATACAGATGAGTGTTTAAACATTCAGTTCAGCAACACCTTTATGTTTGTTTTCATTACATTTCCTCCCTCTTTAATTGCTTAAAACAACTCTAAGACCTAAACATCACAATATGCAAAAATAAATAATACATCACTTAAGAACACCCCCTTGCAAAATCTTCTGTAGCACTACAGAAAGAGATAACTGTCCAGAATTAAACTTTAGCAACATGGTCTTAAAGATTCAGAAATTATTTAGAAAAACTACTCTTTTTTTTAACCAATGTGGTTTAAAAAATAAATTAAAATATTAAAATTAAATTAAAATTAATCAATGTGGTTAAAAATTAAATTAATTTTAAATTAAATTTGTGGTTACAAAAATTAAATTCTGTACATTAGAAAATGAGACCAAAAGTATTACAGACTGTTTTAAATTATGCCTTTTCCAAAACCCCAGTGGGAGTAAGTGATGAAGCTTGTTTTCCAAGTCTTCATGGCAGAGTGAAGATTTCTGCAGTTTAAAATTAATTGACATGTTATTAGGAGCATTGCACTCAATTGAAATGGGCATAATTCACTGACAAAGAGGTAAGTCAGGAGTGAAATTCTGTAAAAGGATTTTCTAACCACCAAGTCAGTGGCAATTTGTGTGGAACAGCTTAGGCTGGTTCACTCTGGAAAGGCAAAAGTCACTTAATGGTGCAGCCTATTTCTCTGCTATCAGAAATGCTGCACGATCCATCACACGTCAGTGCCACAGCCATTCCTGCTCAACTTTTCTCTCCTGTTCTGATAATGATAGCCTAACTTGCACTTGCAAAAGACTGTCAAATATTGCTTTGGACTTCTAAGACATCAATAATTCTCCACACAGGGTATCTGTGCACCAAACTAGGGAACTCACAAACTTGCACAGCTGAGGGGAGCAACTCGATGACAGAGGTTTGTGATAGGTATGCAAATGCCTGTTTCATTTCTCCATTCTTGGCACAACTTTCAACAAAAATTTATAGCTCAAAATAGCAAATTAATAAGGGAGAAATTAAAATGTTGTGCAGAGAAAAGACTGCTAATTTATTCAATTCTGAAGAGAGGGGTAAAATGGAGAGAGATCTGCGACCAATGTTGCATGCAAAGGCACTAATGACCACTGCAGGAAATGTATTACTATCTGCAAAGCAAGAAACAAAGGTCCCGTCAAATCTTAGTGATTTTATAAGGATATGAGTATAGTTATTTGTGATCCGGGTCTCATTTGATACAGAAATCAAAACACTCTGGGAATTCTGTATGAAATGAGACTTGAATCACAAACAGCTATACTGAAATCAATTTGCGATTGGCACAAAGTACATGAGCTAGCACTTCTTTAACCCTGCAAGAAATCCTTCTACAATCAAATGGGTCAGTTCACAAATGGAGCATAATCCAAAACCAGGACAATAAGTCTGCATTTACCATCAGAGGACAGTTCCATGCTTGTCTTTTGTTGTGCTGCATATTCAGTATTTACAATCTGCTCTAAATAACTATTCTATTAAGCAATTATTATTATTTTGCATTGGCCCATCGTTCAAGAAAATTAAGCTCAGCAGAGATGCACTGGGAAAGAGCAACTGTGTACCAGCTCCACTCATGGCTGTTGCTGAAACACCTTCTCCAGCTCTCAGTACAGTTGCTTTGCAGAGGAGCTCACAAGGTATTTGAAATGCAAAATTATTCCGTTTCTCATTTCTTTGGTCTTAATGCAACAATTAACATTATGCTTATTTTAATGCACCTCTATTATTGAGGAGAAAACACAGCAGGCAAAGCATTTAAGAATATTAGCTGTAAGGCTTTTATGACTTTCACAGGACTTTCTGGCATTAATCTAGAAAAACAAAAGGACATCTGTACACATTGCTAGATATTAGAATAAAAAATTATTTGCAAAAGCTTGCCACATGCAGCTTTTCTAAATATCTGTTTGTTTTTAGCATTACTTTGCTTCAGTATTGAAAATTAAGCCTATGCACCACGACAGTGAATGAACTAGTTAGCAATCATTTTTCCTTTCAATTGCTTTATTTTCTTTCTTGTTCTTTAATACTGGGAAGTTTTATATTTAGTCAGATGTCTCCAGGCAAATTATTGCCTAAAGTAAATGAAAACTAAATACTAGAACCCAAGCCTGTGTTGCACAACAATTCTTAAAGGCAGCAGCCTCTCTTCCTTCTCCTAACCCTCTGCCTCATACTTTCCACAATTTCTGCACTAAATGAAAGCGGAGTCCTGAAGCGCAAATAGTTTATCGTAAAATTAAACCCCACAACACATTCACAAAAGGAGACAAAGTATAGCAGCTATAAAGAAAGAAACAAAAATGCAGAAGATTTTAATAAAATTATATTTTATTAAGCACATAGTCTTTGAATAACTGAGCTAGAAATTCTTTTCTTCTAAATTTCTCTCTCAGACTCACATTAAAACAACCCCATGGAAATTCACTAGGAAAGCTCAAGGGTTGAAAACGCCTGAGTCTCTTAACTGCTATGTTAGTTTGAAGCCTGAGAACAAGCAGAAGTACTTAACAAATATATACTCTTTCCCCTATTTTCCTTGACTAGACCATTCAAACTCCTCAGAGTGCAGGAACTGCTAAAGCTTTTAATTCCCTTAGTGCTTTTGCACAGGAATCTGTTGGCTTAGTAGACTTACAACAACCACTTTGTTAGGCATGAGAAGCAAGATAACATTGCCAACAGTGCCCTTCACTCCGGTCCCACCTAACAAATATTGCCCTGCCTCCCCAGCTGCTGCCCAGCAAGACTACCACAGCAAGTGCTGTCAGTTTGGGATAGCTCAAGATTTATTTTACTGGGAAATTAAATTTCAGCTGTTCCTATTACTGACAACTTACTGAAAGCAAGTTTAAATGAAAGAGGAAAAAATTTGAATACAACAGAAAACACATTATTGCCACATTTCTTCACTTGTCATTTTTCAACTGTGGCTTAGTTTTATTTTGCTGTTGAAACTGGGTCTACAGTCAGAAAGCAGGAGTGTTTTTTCCGTGTGTAAATACTTAAAAGATATACAGATTACATTTCATTGATGGTTTTGAGGGTAGGCTAACAGGGAGAGAAGGGCTGATGCAAAATACTGGGAATTTTTGGGGGGAGAGGGAGGTGTTTTAAGTTGCTGAGGCTTGCACAGGGGCAGGGGAAAAATGCTAGTTTTACATCTGCTCTCCTGGTGACCCATCCACCAAGCAAACAAAAAAGCACCTCCATGGATGGTCTGCTTCAAACCACATTTGCGAGCTCATTGCTGATGAGCATGAATAGGAGTTCTTTCTTTCTTCAAGTCCTTAGCCATACTAACTTTCTAAGTTGCTCTGCAGTACCTGTACAGAGGAGTTTCAACCTCTAAAAAAACTGTTTTAAGCAGAAAAAAAAATCAAACTATCCACAAGCACTTTCTCTCTAGAAACAAATCAGTGTATGCATATTTTGCAATACTATCTGAAAGACTCTCAGGTTTTATTAAAAAGTGAAACATCAAGATAAAATTACTTTTAAAATAACCTATGGTATGACAGTAGTTCTGAATTAAAATTACTTACCTACTCTAATTAGCAACAAGAAATTAAAAGAAGCACTGCCCATTATGCATTTTTAAAAATGTAAACTCTCTAATTCTCAGAAAAAATTCTGGTGAGTACAAATTCTTAAAATAGTTGGAGAAAAAAAAAAGGCTTTTCTCAACATGTATGGCAAATAGACTGGTTTTACTCACTACAGTTTCAAAACTCTGTTTGGGATTGATGTCACAAATAATTCTGACTCTCAGCACTGTACATACCTTACTGGCACAAAGAGGGAATTTAATACTGACATATAAAATACAGCTTTGAGGTATTTTATGCCTATAGACTCCAGTGATCTTGAGGTACATGCAAAAGCAGGATAATTTTAACTCTGGCAAATAACAAGCTTTTCTACCTTTTCCTCTCAAATAAACCCTAAGAACTACACAAATTTAAAGATAATCTGTATGTTCCTATGCAAACAATCACAAAAAAAACTGTGAAAATTGCAAATGTCACAATGCACTAAGCCGGAAAAAGCATTCAAAATGCTACATAAATAATACAGTTAGTAAAACCAATTTAAAAAAAAATTCTGAAAGATAAACTTATTCTTCAAATACCCGTGCCCTTTTAGAATCTTATTTGCCTACCTGTATGTTTCATCCTTCTAGATTTAAAAATACAGAAAACCTTTTGTTCACAATGAACAAGTCATGCAAAAATTACTCAATTAAATTACAGTTTATAATAGAATTTATTTGTATTATGTACCTTTCTTTTTAATGTCACAATATTTTGGCACCGTACCCAGGCTTTTATTTTTTTAAATCCCTCAGAAGTGCTTTCACAATAATAATTCCCACAACACTGAAAATCTTTGGCATTACACTTTAACGTCAAAAGGAATTAATTCAAACTGAATGAATACAAATCCTTTTGTCCTTTTAAACAAGAACTTTTAATGAGGTATATAATTGCACTTAACTGCACATCAACAGTACAAATTTAATTCAGATTGCATAAAAATGCCAGATTTTTTTTTCCCTTCTTGCTAAAAAAGCTGGAGGCACTTCCACAGAGTATTAACTTTAAAAATCTTGACACTCCCCACAGGAAACTGATTTTCTACAAAAACTTTGGGAAGAGCTTAGCTTGGATCCCTGAGCAAGACATTTATAGTCCATTTGGGTCCCAACCTCCAACACAGTGCACAGATGAGGGCGCAGCATATGGAAACCCAACACATTGAACGAGTCCACATCAGATGAAACTTTGAGAATAGGAGGAACAAAATAGAAGGTAACAGAAAACCAATTCTAGAGTTTAATATTTTTCCTAAGTCTCCTTATTAAGCATTCTGTAATGAAAGTGTTTGCATAGTAATTGCTGATCTTCTATAAGACTTGACAGACATACGAGATGGCAATCATCCAACTCATTTGGCTCCCAAGAGCTTCATATACAACTTGTTTTTAAAGGAATTAATAAGCAACATTTCCAACTCAATAAATTTACTGTGAATTCATTCCCTTACTAAGGGATGACTTTTGCGGGGGGGTTGTGTGGGTTTTAATCTTTATTTTGGGGTTGTTTGCTCAGTTTGGTGCCAGTATTTCCAGCTGAGGGCCCTTTAAACACTGGGTGCTGTTATGAGGCTTTTATTTTCTGGTCCACAACCAGTGCTGGTTTCAGGGACAAGAAGTATATATGACCACACAGGGAAGTCACTAACAGTAATATTTTTTTTAAAACTAGAATTTAAAGGAAAGAAGACAGCTACACCATACAACACAATCCACCACCTCAACACGTGCAGAAACCACAACCCTGCCTTGCTGGAAACTAGCATGGTTTTATGAACCTCAAAATCTTCATTAACTCTTTATGGATTAGCCCACTGGGGCAAGGAGACAGTTTTGGGGCAGGCAATGACCCCAGAAAGTAAAGATCCTGCAGTTGGTTGATGCATTTTTGACTGTCTTGAGGGCCGTGATCCGTGGTTGAGATCAGCAGAATGGGCGGTACAGCCCTGTCCACAGGGAGGACCTCTCCTGGCACTGCAGCTCCCCAGGCCTTTGAAAACATACCAGTGTGTCTTGGGCACAAGGGACTCCCCACTCAGAACCCAGAGGAAAGCCACAGTGGAATTCTCACTTCTCTGAAGAATCACTCCCATATGGTGTTTATTCTTACATCAGATGTGACCATTTACACTATCTTCTGTCTTACTAGCAAATGCCACCTCAAGATTCTTGATTATAAGCTTTCTCTGCTTGCACTTTCCCAAGACTTCCAGCAGAAATGTCCAAATGTAAATGTCAGTCTGCAACACTAAACTAAAAGGAGGCATGGTAGCAGTAGCCTTTAAAAAGGATGGGAATAATCTATTCTTTACACTGGATACAAACAACATCAGGTTTAAAAATAACCTTGAACCCAAAGATAAGGCAGCAGTAGAGTCCATTACCTATAAAAATTATAGAGTTAGCACCAAGGATTAACAAATTGCTCAATACATGGCAATGGGATTTTGCTATGGGCAGAAAAGGGTAGGGAGGGATGGTCCAAGCTCCTTTCCATGCCTGTAGATTATTCAGCCTCCTGTAAAGATGTGGCTGATGTTATCACACCATACAATACTCTCCCCAACACTTTTCAGAACTTAACAGCTTTGGTGTTCATCTGGTTTGAAATAAGGGCAGAGGTGTCAAGAAAAGCATTTCCAGACTATGATTTTGACAGGTCTTATGGGTACTGCTGATGCAGCTCAGCCCCTTCTCTGTGCTGACACGGCATCAGGTGTCACGAGCTGTTTCTGAAGCAGTTAATGCTCCTGCTACCCTGGCCCATGAAAAGTGCTATGCTGCGTTCATGCTGCCACTTGCCTTTTTCCTATGAAAAGGCAGTGTGGAAGGCCAGGAGCAAGAGATGGCAACCCAGGGGCAACTTAGGACACAAGTCATAAGACCTGAAAGATGAGACTGTGTCCACTGGTCTGCACCTCAGCAGCCATTTCAAGAAAAAAGTACAGAAAGATCACTAATTTTCAATGACACCTAACATCTACAAAACCTCATACAAGCTTTTCCTGATTATCCTTTCTTTTATTCTCTGTCATACTTTGAAAAGTGAAAATGACAGTCTGGTCTTACTGGGCAGCCTCTCTTCCTAATGATCAAACCCTCTTCCTTTTGTACACTAAAGGGGTCCTCGATCTGTCCAGATTCACTGGTCTTCCTCCCTACCAGTTTCTTGCTCCAAAAGTAGCAGAGTCAGTATGGAGAGCAGAGGAACATCCAGACCCAGCTGAGCAGGGCTACAGGGATGAAGGTGAGCATTGCCCATTGCTTGTATCCTCCTGGCATTTTCAGAACATGCAACATCTCAAGCATCTCTCTAGACTGGGGAAGCTGGTTAAACACAAGCATATGTCCTCCGAAATTATTTTGCCTTCCAAATAGTCTTTCAAACAAACCACGTCACAAGCAGTTTATACAGCTCAAGATCTAAAAACACGTTTACAAAGTCAAAAGGTACATAATCAAGGTAAGTTTGGCTCATAATTAGATAACCTTACATAATTTTTTTCCAGGATTTAGTATCAGCAAAAACATTTCTGACATGAAATGAATGGTGGAGTTTGTTATTTTAAAATTCCACTGGGCATAGTTGTGCAGGTTTTGTACAAGTAAAGAAAAACTGCAGAGGAATAGTAAGAAATTAATGAAAGTCTCTCTTACTCATTTTTACTCATAATAAAAAACACTGGATTTTTTTAAAGATAAAAAAAAATCTGTAAGTACTTTCAGAAAGTTCCACAATCCTCTCATATAAGGATGAAATAGATATGCAGATACTTAATGAGATAGATGTATCACAAGAGAAATGTTTTATAATAAGACATAATCTTGCTGCAAAGGAGTTTTAAGCAAGCAGAAGAATCTCCTGCACACCAGCACAACTAGGGCAGTTCTCTCACCACAGGCAGTGAAACCTGCAGTGAAACCAGTGCTAAATGATCTAGACCTCTTAAACATAGCTGAAGAAATTAATACCTCCCTCACACAAACGAGTGTGGAATGAGCAAATGTCAATGATGTTGGGTATTTAATTTCGAAGTAGCCATCAACTGCAATATGCTGAGCCAGCCCACTGTGTGTGAGGGGCTCATCTTGCTGTGCCAAGGATAATCTACCTGTTCACCTCAATCCCCAACAGGAGACATCACTTGGGGTCGCCAGGAACCTGGGCCTAAGTAGAATTTAAAAAAAAAAAAAAAGGGGGGGGGGGCAGAGGTGGGGTGGGGTGGAGTGGGGAAAGGAACAGCCCCCAGGCAGATGGCAGTCACAAAGGTTGGAAACACTGGGAGAAAGAACTGTCACAAAAGGAACAAGAATAGTGCTGGGGCACATTGTCTTCAGTTCATGGGGAGATAAGAGGAATTTATGGGACAGACATCTCCCAAAACCCTGCAGTGATCAAATGGTGTGCAGGTGCAGGTCATCCTACAAAGCACTCCGTGGGCAAGGATGTCTGCAAACAGAACTGCTGGCAAGCCCTTAAGGGACAACATTAAACCTCTTGGTGCCTGTGGCCTATTTAATAGCAGAATATATGAGAACCTATGTCCACCAATGTCCAAGCACCTGAATTTTTCTTAATGTCAGAAAACTAAGGAAACCAAGGAGGTGATAGGATTCAGCTCTAGTTTCAAGGAAATCTTCTCAAAGTAATGCATTTTAGCAAGGCATACAATTAAAAAAAAAGCCCTAAGCAAAGCTGACAAAAAGAACAAGAACACATCCCTTCCGTTTCTCATCCCTCTATTTATTTATTTCCTGGCAGATGCAGAGAAGTGCTGAAGCAGCAGCTCTCTTGGCTGGTGGAAGTCGCCAGCTGGAAAGGAGTGGAACAAAGAGCAGTGCAGGTGGAGCCTTGTGGGAAGAGACGGGAGCAAAGAGGGGCACAAAAATAGTGCCACAGAGCAGATACAGAGACACTCGCCTGTCCCTTTTGCTCTTCTCCACTCACTACTACAGTGTTTTTTAAAATGCTATTTACAGCCATTTTTTACCTCATGCCCACAACACTCTTTAGAAGCATAGAATCATTTAGGCTGGAAAAGACCCTGAGTTCAACTGTTAATCCAGCACTGCTCCAGGGACGGGGACTTGACCACATCCCTGGGCAGCCTACACTGGTCAAGGAGTTGTCTTCCAGCAGTAGAACCAATAAACCCCAACTTTCTCTAGACCCTTGTCTTGAGGTGACATTCCTATAGGGATTCTTTAATATTAATCATGGGCTTATTTTCTTATGGAACGTACATCTCAGCAGCAAAATTTATAGGCTTTTCTTTCACCACATAACTCTTAGGTACTCTTCAAAGTCTCTCAATTTTCTTGAAATTTTGTTGATATAGTTAAGAAATTCAGAAGTTATTACAGGGCTGAATTAATAGCATCATTGCACAAGCCTCACCTCTTTCAAAAATCAGACCAAAGAAACCTCAGCCCTTGACAGGAAATTTTAGATTACAGTAAGAAAGGTGAAGTAGAATAAGTAGTAATAAAGGAGACTATCTTTTGTTTGGGGTTTTTTTTGTGGGTTTTTGTTTGTTTGTTTTTGGGTTTTGTTTTTTTCCCTGAAAGCACACAGCTCTGTAGGAAATGGCAAAACCTTTCAGGAATATAGGTTTGTGGTTAGTCATATAGTGCTAACAAACAGACCATTAGCTGATAGCAGGAGATAAAATCTCACTGCTAGCAGGCGATAAAATCTTGAATTGAATAAAGAACAGGGTGACATGTTAAGCCAGCCCCTAATGTGAAACCAGATGAAGGATGCCTTTCCTGCAGTATACATGACCCATTCAGAAACTCAAAGGTATCTTCAGCCATTTGACCATTTAATGGTTAATGAGACAGATGGGTGTTCACACAAGGATATAAATAGCCTTCATATTCTCTTTGCAACCTTGGTAATAAATGAGCTACTGCTGCTACAGAGGGGTAAACTGAATGTTCTATTGCAAATAAGTACTCCTAGCAGTGTGCTTGCAGCAGTTCTAGATAGACCACAAGAAAAGGGGAACTCAGCAGAGAGCAAGACCACCATTAAAAGCATTGACAGAAAATTCTAACAGAATAGAAACAGCAGCAGAGCAAAAGAAACATTTTATATTACATAGCACTGAAAAGCCATTTGATGTTAAACATTTTTAAGTGCTAAGTTTGGGAAGGGTCCCCTATGGCAATGTGTATTAGCTTCTGATTCAAACACACCTTTCCTTGGAACTACACCACTCCATTATGCTCTTTCATCATAAAACTATAGCCCTGCCATCTTAGAGCAATGGTGAAATGTTTTTGAAATAGCTGCATATTCTTCTGCAGAGGAAAATTTCTGTACAATATTTCTCGGAAGACATGCTGTCTTGAAAGTGTCATCAGGAAGCAAAACAGAATTTCAGGTATTTAAAATTGGCCCAAATAATTTCACTGCTCCAAATGAAGTTTTCTCTAGACTAGAGTCACATATAACCCAAGCCACTCAATGAGACAGTGCTGTTAAAACTGCAGAAATGCTTTTCTGGGCCAATGCCAATTTGACCATAGGATGGTCCTGCACCTCTCAATTTAGGGCCCTAAATATTACCAGAATTCTCAATATGGTTGGGAATCAGAAACACATAAAACTAGATAGTATTACTCTGTCCTAGGTAAAATGTCATGGTTTGGCACTGGCACAACACCTGCGCCCCCATGAAAATGCAAACCCTCAATTGAATGCTGTGAAATGTGATCAGGAAACAGAGCAGAGCAGGCCCAAGCTTAATAACAAGGGAAAAACTTTATTAAGCTACTACAACTATACTACTATAAAAGAAAAAAGAAAGAAAAAAAACACACACAAAATTCAAAATTAAAACCTTTCAAAATATTCCTCCTCCCACCACCTAACTCCAACAAACCACAGTGAGACACATTTGGAGCCTTCAATATAATCAATACTAAGTCCATTGGGGAGAGAGGAGTCTCCCTCGCACCACAGACCCCCAGGAAAACACAGCTGCCACTTCCTGTGTTTCCATGTCACACAAGTATTACAGCGCTCAACTATTGATAAGATGGTTACTAATATTTGCACTGATATATTGCCAAGTAATTTTAACTATAAAATTTAAACTATGTAGTAAGGGTAAAAAATATATATATATATTCACAATATTCACAAATGTTTCTTTTACTTTTGCCTTTCTGGAAGTTCCCCTCACTCAGAGATGTTTACTTTAAAGTCCATCCTTCAGTACCTGAACAGAAGACCTTCATTCCATTTCCAGAGTAATCTCTTTTGTTGCAGGGCTTAAATTCAGTAGTTACACTGAATACAGAGTGCCTCGCTAGACTTAACTAAGGCTTTAGCTCTTGCACACTTCCCCTGCAATCAAATATATGCATAGTAAGTAATGCAATCTAAAAGCAGCTAATGAGTATTTCCTATGGAAAAATACTCCTTTGGAGAATATACTCCTCAAGGACAGTCCTGATTTAGACTAGAACAAATAAAAGATATAATTACTATAATACAGCTGTGGGTGGAGGAGGGGGAGGAGAAAGGGAGAAAGAAAATAAGGGACTGATAACTTGATGTAAATAACACTAAGAATTATTTTCCTGCTGACATCAATACTGCTCAATGCTGCTCTTTCTTGTTCTGAAACATTTGCTCGGGCCAGTGAACCTGGGACCTGTCAGGCTGTGAGGTCGTAGGTGCTGTAACATCGTCAATCCTAAGCTCCCCATCCTGGTTCCTTCCTCTCAAGACACTCAAAATATGTTTTGACAGACATGACTTCACAGCTGCATTATATTAGAGGTATAGTGTATCTCCAGAATGATAATGTAGTGCTGTTTTTAAAAAGAATTCCATGGTGAAGTGAGGGTAGCAGCAGGGTACAATACAACTGCAAAAAAACTCCAAGCATACTACTTTTTACAAGGGGTACATCTCCATCATATATCAAGCATAAAAGACAGACAGCTGAGGCTCTCTTCATTTCTAACCCTTGCAGAACCTCGTGAAAAACTCAACCTAAAAATTGGGTAAGATTTTGACTCCAAAATTTGGGTTGTTTTGGGGAATTTTGAGGGGTTGTTTATTTGTTTTGGGTTTGGTCCTTCTCTTGCTGTTGCGAGGCTTTCCAAGAGATTACCCAAAGCCTCTGCAGGACGCTTCAGATCTCAGCACAGTTTTAAACCTTATGTTATGTCTCTTTAGAGGTTACTGGGTTCTAGCCTGTTTCATCTTCCATCTGCAGCAGACATTTATATTTATAATGTGCTCATCACCATGATACCTAAAGCATCTAATAAAAACCAGAAACAAGCAGCTTCCTGGACCCTGCGTTTTATTACTCAACAACAGAGAGCAGCTGTTAACAACATAATTGTGTTTTATTTATTTTTGCCTTCTGATCTCTTCCCAAACCAGATAAGCCCCAATAAACACTGGCCACCAGCATTGACTCCTTCAGGCTTCTCCAATCTCTTTCACATCCACTGCTTGCACTGACATTCACTGCTGTCCTGCTTCTACTTATCTCCCTCATTCTCAGGTAAGGTCTTTGTTTATACATTCTTAAAAGGGAAAATTCATTTCAGCCTATCCATTCTTTATGCTTCCAGCCATAAGGGATCTCCCGTAAGTACCAGAAGCACAAAAAGCTGCTGGGAGGCATGAACTCCACAGATACCAAACTCAGAAAGGAACCCAACCAGTAACCCAGACATCAGCTCACCACAACCTGCAGAAATGTATTTCTTTAGCAATAATAGAGAAAAATCTCATTCTTCAGAGGTTTAAACATTTGTTTCTTGCTTATCAGAATGAGTTATGGACAACTCTGCCTGGCAGATCTGACAGCTGGTGTCTCCCTCATTCTAAAAGCAGTGTCTGAAAGCATTTAAAATTGAAAAAACCACTGAAGTTAATATCCAGGAAGTAGCAAACACTGCATGAAAAACGTGAGAAATCCTCCCTAGCTTGATGGTAGTCACTAGATCCAGTCATCCTGAACTGACTAAATGAAAATACTGCAGTATCTTGAATCTTTTCCTAAAAAGAACTGGATTCCAATAAACATTTCAAATTTCCACCAGGAAATGAAATGGGTTCTTTCCAGGTCACCTTAACACAAAGATACCACAGAGTCCCATGGAAGCTGTTGTTTTGATGTTTCACACCTTTGTGGTTCCTCAGCAGGTGACATCTCTGAGGGCACCACAGTCTCCCTTCTGAACAGGATGCCCAGCCACTACCACTTCTATCTGTAAGGGCAGAATTAATGTAAGGAACAGAAAGGAACTAGAAATGATGCACACAAACAACCTCTTTCCCAAAAATCAGGGATTTAAGGTGTCACAGTGCTTCAACATCCAAGCAGTTCAAAACAAAGTGTTTCGATTTAATTCAACAGATTACAAGTTTTTAAACATTTCCAAAGGAGCTTCTCTTGAAAACATTCATTGCTCTGGAAGACAAGAAGAAATTCTGGCATTTCCCATTAAAATGCAGTTTTGGGTTTTGTTCTGCTTTCAAGCAAAATGAGACTTAACTAATACAGAAGTAAACAGAAATTCTGTGACACATGATGACTTTTTGCCATAAACAAATCTCTTACAGACTTATCTTCCATTCCATCAAAATATTTTTTATTTCAAATGAGCTTCTTTCTTCCACAATTACTGTTATGTGATTTTTTTGGACTGGATACCCAATAAAACCTTGATGCTTTCCGTACCCCTCCTGTTTTATCATATTTGGCATGTTTCCTGAGTTCACTTCCCTAGTGCTTCCAACTACAGAAGGTCCTTTTAAAGGCAATGCAGCAAACACGCAGAACATTATCTTCTATAGTTGTGCAGTTATCTTAATCAGTAATAGTTATTAAAACCCTTCTTTCGTTGACAGTTATGGACTATTTATAAGACTTAAGAGTTGTCAAAAGTTTTCTTAACTGAAGATGTACCCTTGTTCCTAATTCCATTGCACATTGTGTATGCTGATGACATTTCTTACCCTTCCTTGATCTTATATCCTGTTTACCTCTGGTTGGAATCAACACATCTTTTGGAAAAGCAGGTTATTTTTTTTTTATTCCACACCACTAAACAAAACACTAAAATTATCACTATTTCCCCCAACATGCTTGCACCTTATGTGCAGAAATGCATCCTTCAGACAGTGAGAATCTACTTCCTTGTGTCCAAATCAAGGGTTTGTCTTCGATTCAGCTAAAGAGCACAGGATTTCAAAACAGCAGCACTAGAGTCAAAGACAACACTGTCTCCAGTGCCCATGCACAGTATGCCAGCATTTATGGAACATTTCCTACCACAGTTTGTATTTCCAATTCTGTCTGTACACAGTAAAGGAAAAGCACCTATGGCTATTAAAATATACAGATATTCTTATAAAGACAGCAACTATTCAGACGAGGGAAAGCCAAAAAAAAATTTAAATACATACAGAATCACACAACTGAGTTTCGGCCTCCCTCTCCTTTTATTCTTATTTTTGGCATTTGGGATCTCAAAGTACTTCACCTTTTACTGCTCCACTGCTGTTACTGTTCACAACAAAATAATTCTGACTCTGTTTGTTAGCCCACAGCAGTCACCCTGTTTTGCAAATGATTAGACACGTTGTTTTGTTCCGAATACCATCATCTTGGCTTCCATAGGACGTTATTGTGTAAATTATGCCAGAAGTAAATAATGCATGAAATGTGAAGCATTGCCTATGCCAAAGCTGATCTAATGTTTCTTGGTGTGGAAAGAGACTTTAAGAAAAAGAAAATATTAAAAAAAAAAAAAAAGGTAAATTAATTTGTAAGGCTCACACAAAAAAAAAACCCCTTGAAATTTATAATCATAATAATAAAGTAATGCTACAGACATTTGCTATTGGAAGTAGAATTCAGCTTCATGACTCATATCGGAGTGAGCAAGCAGACACCACGGACCATGTTCAGACGGTCTGAATTCAAGCTCAGCCAAGTGTTTCCCATTAAATTTTCAGTGCCACCAAGCCAGTGGGAATAATGAAGCCCAAATCCAGCATTTCATGATGGTTCAGCCCAAAGGAGCATCTCCCCACCACTCCCTGACAGTGAAGGGGACCAACCCAGTCCTGCATATTCAGACTGGAGGACTACACAGGTGCAGGGCTAAAATACTAGAACCAGTATTTGCAGATTTTTTGGATGGAGGAAAGACTGCGAGGCAGGAAAAAAAATCCTACAGATGTAAAAAATAAAGCAGAAGAAAACACTGAAGTTGTGCTCTGGTAGTCAAGCTATCGCACGTTACTCCAGACCCTCTTTTTTTGCAGGCTCCACAGCGCTGAACATGGGGCACCCCTGTAGCTCTGCTCAGTGTGCTCATTGTCAAGGCCTGCATGGCTCCAGCAGACACAGGAGATGACTGAACAGGAGCCACTGTGTAACCTCAGAGTGGTTCTAAGCTGCCTGTCCCCAGACCAGAGAGTGCCAGGGGACAGAGGAGCAGCTTCAACACCCCTCTGCAAAGATACCACCCAGTCTGAAACAACTGGCAGCACCAAGTGTCTGAACTTCACTGTTTGCAGGGCAGATTTTTGGGAAAAACAAGCTATTTAAAACATTATTTAAGTCCAAAGAAGTAGGACCTTAATTTCATAATTATCTAGATAAAGCCCTGTCTTGCTAGTTGGTCATCATTAAAGCCAGACTCTTACTTTAAAAAAAAAAAAACTGTAACGTTTTTGCTCTTATCACAAAGTAATAATTTAAAATATATCTGAGCAACCACATCACCTAGTATATATCTTAATTTTTATTTTGTCATAAGAAAAAATTTAATTCTTTAATTAATTTATTAATTATTTTATAATAAGAATACATTTTTATTTATAATATGAAATTTACTCCATTATAATCACTAATAAGAGAAACACTGACTTCTGTGGGTATGTATGACACATGCAAAGTTAAATTTAGCTGAAAACTGGAATTCATTTAAAAATACACAGTTTTCATCTGCTAAATAACCAAAAGCTACACATTTCTCATATATACAAAGATTTGGAACTTTATAAATACGTTTGCATTTAAACACTTCAATAAATGAAGTAAATATAATTTGCAGTTAATTATTTAGTTGATTATTTCTGGTCACTATGTCCTACCAGATCAGAGAACTAATGGATCTTGTCCCACCACAACCTTCCACCTCATCATCATATCTAAAAGGCAGGAATAAAACATAAAAATGAAATTAAAAAAAAAAAATTATAAACAAAAGAGTTATTCCCAACAGAATTCTCAATTTTATGCAGTATGATTCAATAATGCTGCAGAATACAATGGATAAAGAAAATATTCCCCCTGTTCAGGAAGAGGGGATTACTACTTGTCCACAGTTGATTTTCTACTCCAGCAACCTTTTCTAGTTAATTATCCACTAACTCAGCTGTTAAACTGTTTGACTGTCTCAAAAGTTGAACTAGCACATATGGCTCATTAATGTCTTATTTTACCATACTGTTGGTATGTTTAGATGTTAATACATCAAAGAATCTTGCTTTACAAATATTATATCAGATGTATTTCTCAAAATATAGTATTTTAAATTTAAATAGGTCATTTATCCTGATTCCTTGCTCAAGAAATGCTTGTTCCATCTTTCATTAATCTATCTTGGCTAAGTTTTCCAGCTCAGCTTAATTAATGTTTTGAGACTTTATACCATCCCTCTTTCACAGGGAGTGTTTGAACCAGATTCAGCCACTAAAATGAATTGTGTTCAACACCTCCTTTGCAAAATACACTGTGGCAATATCATCAATCTGTGTATAAACATCACAATACTGACAGCAGATTGCTGTAGATATACACAAGACTAGAAGAAGATATACTCAACTGTTGGTGAACCCCACTGCACTTATGTAAGTACCATGACAAAACCACTTACTGAAAACATAAAAATGAAAACCATTCTTCATTGTCCCAGCTTCATACTGCAGTAATCTCTCATAAAGAAAGTTAACTCTTTTTCACCCCAGTGGATCTTCTTCTCTCATCTATTTTGTATTATTTTAAATCACTGGCACAGAAAAGCATTATTTCCTTGGTAAATTCAATAATTAATTGACACTTGGCTGTTATAAGGGTTAATTACTAAAGGCTGCAGGCCCTGACCAGACTAATTCTGACCATCCCACTGGATGTCTGTGACAAGCGGGTCTAAGAGTCTGTTTTACAGTGTGATTTGAAATACACTTGGATGGAATGGCTTCTTCAAATCATCTTCTGTGTATGTCAACACTGAGGCACACAAAATTACTAATCTTGTAAGCAATGACTATGAAGCGATAGTAATTTTTAATTCAGCAAGATAGCTCCAGGTGAAGTTTTACCCTTTACTTTGTTAAAATTTAGAAGTTTTCTTAGTAACAATACTCCTGTAGCTTTTACATCTGGGTTTTTCGTTTTCCTACTTCCATAAACAGAAGTTTGCTTGTGATCCTAGAAAGGCAACCACAACCTAGGAGACTGTGGTCAGAGATACTGATACTGAAATGTCAGTTTCCCTTTCCTCCTCTTGCTGCACTGCTTACACAATGATGTACCATGCTTTTGTTTCTTCCTGACTCAAAGATGTCAGTAGGATGCAACTTCTCTCTAACATCACTTTTTGATAGATCAACTGTTCACTCAGCAAAATCACACGGCCAGCACAAACATAATGCCACATTCTGTCAGCAGCTGCAACAGAGTGAACTTTATTTTTGTAAAGTAATGTTGAGTCCAGACTTTCCTCACTCAAACAGCTTGCATTGTAGCTGCCACAGTTCTTTTCCCTTTCTGCCTGTTCAAAGCAGACTGTTAGTTCCACCCCAGCTATCATGCAAGTAATAATTTATACTTACAGAATTAAGAAAAATTAATTTCAGAAAGCCAATCCTTACTGGCATTTTTCCGAAGAAATCAACAATTTTTTTTTAGTCTATTCACACTTCTGCTTTTTGAACATAATACAGTTAAAGTGTAGAGTTGTAACTATAGAGACAAAGCACAATAAATACAAGTTAACTCACGAAGTCTGTGGAAGAAAAGCACAACCGTTTGTCTGTGTTCCCTATTCACAGTGCTGGAAGGAGAGTCCCAGCTAAAAAATGCAGTGCCTGTACAGCTCCAGCATCACACAATTAGTACTTGTCATCCTTGGAGCTCAAAATAACACAGTGTGTTCGTTTGCAGAGGAAAGAATGCGTTTTCGTAAGAAAATTGGATCTCTGTACTGATAGTGCCAAGTCCACAAATAAGATTAAGGTTTATAAAAGTGAGAATTAAAGACACTGTCAGACAACCAAGTGAGAATTAATCAAGTAAGTTGGAAACTAATGAAAAGAAATATGCATTTTAGTGTAAATCCTGAGTCCAATTCTGTTCCTCAATTTATTAAGACAAAATATTCAGAGACGACAGTAATGTCAACAGACAGCAAATCTAGCACAAGGTACGTCTCCTTTGCTGATCAGAGGGCAGTGACTCTGTAAAGCATTGTTTTATCCAAAATCCCTGCAGACATCAGCCCATTGCAAGTTGGCATCCACACCAGACACACTTGGGGTCCCACACTCAAGCAGCAGAGGCTGTCTGCACTTGCTGGTGGCCAGCTTCAAAACAGGGTCACAAACCAACTGCCCCAAACGAGACAGGGCAAACCAGCCACTGTCAGCACCTGGCACAGCCACCACTGTGGAGTACTGACATCCCAGTGCACTTGGGGAGCATAATCCAACAGATCTTCCAAGGAACAGGCCCAAAACCCCAGAGAGTTTGCCCACATGGCCACACAAACTTGTTTCAGTCATCCACTGATGACCAACAGTGGTGCCTCCTGCCTTCCTCCCACACCCCTGCCTGCTGTTTCCCCTTGCTAGAAGGGTTACTGATACTGATCTATGTAACAAAGCATGCTGCAGGATCACCAATGTTCTCGTGGTCCCAGTGAATCCAAAACATTTTCTTTTTTGAACTTTTTTTTCCTTTGTATAAATTCAGCTCTTTTCCCCTTTATTAGGAGCCTAAAGCATAGAGAATACCATTTTCAACATCATCAACACACATGCATACATAGAAATCCAGCAAATGCCATTGATTTTCTTCCAATTCTGCATAAGTGCTGGGTTCGTGACTAGTGTGCTCCTTCTCCTTCAACATAAATATAGTAAAAAATATAAATAATAACAACCCAGCACAGACATTTCAGGCAAATAATTACAGACATTTTGCAGAGTTACTTTAAATGGCCCTGGTAAAAGATCTGCCATCAGCTCTGCTCAAGTATAAATACAATCTTAATGGCTCTGTCTTTAACCAAACAATATGTCTAGCCAAAGACTTTCAGTACACTAGGGAGGTATGATTATACCGTCCACAAAACCCATGCTGTTCTGTCCCTGTCATGCCCTTCTCTGTCCTATGAAGTGTCTGACATTTTTAATTTTAGTGCTAACTGCAACCTTTTCCAGAACTGAAATAACTCTTGCTGAGTTCATTGTTCGATCCGGTCTGTAAGTAAAGTGAAATCAGTACAAGCTCTGCTGAACCTTACTGCCCAGCAGAATTGCTGGTTTTAATGAGCCCGGGTGTAATGAATCTGTGTTGAATCACTTCATTCTTAGCAAGACCCAGGACTCTCGGGTGCACGCCATCTGCTCCGACTGACCCGGCTGCTCTTGGATTTTTTCCATTTATTCCAGCATTTCCTCTTCTGCCACATGCTCTGGCATTCCCTACCTGCTCGATGTTACCTTGCCTATTTCATCCATGTATCTTCTTGGAGTAAGCCAACTAACCTGTAAACCAAACCAAATCCTTGCCTGTTTGCTGTCTGAGTGCGCACACCACTGCTTTTCCCCTAGGAACTGACACCCCAAACAGCACTACTCCATCCAGCATGCACCCACTGAATTTTGTCTTAACAGCAAATACTGCCATTACAGGTGGGGAAATGGAGAAGATTTTCTGTGATGCTTGTGAGCATCATCCTCAAACAGTATAAGGAAAAGCTCCTTCTTTCTCAAAGATTTCTCCCACTTATTACACAAGTACAACTGAAGTCAACAGCACAGGTTTGAGACTGCACAGCACTAAATGTCAGTTCTGGAAGCATCCTGATTTGTAAAACCACTCCTCAATGAATGCCTTGAGAATAAAAAGCTGAAAATTGCCCATTGCTTACAAAACCATCTATAACTGTCTCTTGCCACAGCCCATGCACGGCCAGAGAATGGTGTTAAGTACCCGCTGGACTGTGCCGGCTCTTCTTAGCAGAAATCCAGAATCTGTTTCCAAACCAAATCTCCCCATTTCTGACACGAATAAACTCAGCATGATCATTTCTCAGTTGGTCAGTAGGGATGCTGCCTGTATGCAAAACACTAATAGTGACAGATGGAGATTTTAAAAAGCATTAAAAACCCCCAAAAAGCATTCATACTCAAAAATTATTTCAAAGAAACCATGTTATCCTAACCCAAATGAGCTGTCTTGGCCTAAAATAGGTATTCCCTGTACTAGCAGAAAACATATACCAGGAATCTCTGTGTATTGCTCCCCTAACTGTTAGAATGGTGGGATTTTTTAATGTGAAAATATTAAATTGCATTTTTGGAATATAGTAAGAAAAAACATCAGAAAAATATCTCAAATAACATTGTGGAATTTTCCCTATCAAAACATCCCCATTTGCAATTCATTGTTTTAACTCCTTCCATTAATTGATTTTTCCTGAAGTCTCAGTAAACGTAAGAATACCTGGCAGCTGTGGGTTCTGAGGACAGGCACACTAGCAGTAGAGCAGAATGCCACTGTGATTAGTGCCCTATAAACAAGAGGGGGAGGGAAGGAAGGAAAAAGAGAAACAGACCCAGATCCCACAGGCCTTATTATCTGAATATTCCTGAAGCCAATTACAGGCTTCTCTGCCAGTAATGTTCTCACCACAACATAAATATACCTGGAAATAATCTAAATAGTTTTAAAAATCCCAGAATGTCAAAACCAACAAATAAATGCAAAAACAAACCCCCCAAAACAAAACCAAAGTTAATACCTCACCGCTTCCAGGCTTAAATCACACATTAGTACCAAAATGACCCTGAAAACAAACTGTGATACTAACATAATGATAAATTTCACTTAAATGATAGGGTAAGAAACTACATAGCTAAAATAAGAGGGTTTTTTCTGTACTTCTTGGGGAAAATTAAGTGGCTATTTGGATAAGCCTTTTTATTTGAAATTAAATGTCTTTGCAAAAAGAGGAAAGAGGAAGAACACTCCTAGTGCTGTGTCTATGCAAAATCTCTATTTTCACTACTCCATTCACCTGCAAGACCAAGGTCACAAGTGTGGTTCAATACAAGGTAGTAATACAGTGCTTGGTAAGATTTTTGTTTAACTGATCTGGTAAAAAACACAAATAGGAAGAAAAATATCCTTGGAACACCACAATTTTCATTCAGAATCCCCTGCGCAATACGAATTTCTATAACCCATTAAAAGATCTGCCAGCTATCAGGACAGCAATCAGGTTCACTAGGTACATGACCTTCATTTCAACATAACTTTTTTCTGCTTGATAAATAAAAGCTATTGAAGAACAAAATTCCTGGAAATAAAAGTTAAATTAATAAATAGATAAACAATCAGAAATATCCTATCTCTGTTCAGGAGGTATTAGGCAACTAGAGTGTGTTAGTTAAATTACCACTCTGCAGGTGGAGAAGACCCAAGCCCGGTTCCTCCCTGTCCCTGGAAACTGGCTGGCACAAGCTTTCTCCCACCCCGGACAGGCTTTTCCTCAGAAAGCAGGCGGGCTCCGCCTCTCAGCCCCTGCTGGGGACCACGTCTGGGGCTCTGCTGCTCTCACGGGGAAGGGAGACCCTCGCACTTCGCACCTTGTATTCGCGCTCCTGAACTGACACAAAACACCGCGACATCCTCTTAACCTGCGGACTTTTTACCCACCGAAACAACATTTAGGGAAAAACCCTCAGTGGTTAACCAGGAATTTAGCACATGGCACGTCCTTTCATACAACTGCCTTTATGACTTTCGGGGCCCTTTTGAGAAAGGCGACGGCACTACCGACCTGACGGGGAGAGCCCGAACGGAGCCCGGGGTTGCGCAGCCCGGCAC
Organism: Lonchura striata; assembly: GCF_050655825.1. Lineage (NCBI taxonomy): Eukaryota > Metazoa > Chordata > Aves > Passeriformes > Estrildidae > Lonchura > Lonchura striata. Next base: position 102,382,409 of record NC_140703.1, on the reverse strand, counting down.
AGCCCGGCACAGGGCGGCCGCTCGGAGCCCTCAGAGCTCTCCAGCGCCGGTCTGCAGGAGGCCAGCGGGCACGGAGCAGCCCCAGCATCGCCGCTGCGGGCGGGACCGGCCCCGCTCCGCTCTGCCCCGCCGCCAACAGGGCTGTGCCTCGTCCCGGCCCCGCGGGCAGCGCCGGACCCTCTCCCGGAGCAGGTCCCGCTCCACGCCCCGCAGCTCCGGGGGAGCCGGACCCGACAGCCCCGGACCCACCTGGTGCAGCGTGTCCGGGGGCAGCTGGGAGGCCCGGAACAGCTCGCCCACGCTGCTCCCCCCGGCGGCCGCCTCCGGGGGCGGGCAGCACCGCGAGAAGAGCTCGGAGTAGCGCTGCTGCTCGGTCTCGCTCAGGGGCAGCAGCAGACCCCCGGTGCCGGCGGCGGGGCCGGACGCCCCCGACGGCCCCTGCTCCATGGCGGGGCGGCGCAGGCACAGCCGCTCGGCCGGGCAGCGGGCGCCGCGCCGCCGGGGAGCGGGGGGACGGCCGGGGGGCCGGGCGGTGGGACGGGAGGTGTGGCGGGGCCCGGGGGCGGTGCCGCGCTGCGGCGGAGAAGGTGCAGTCCCCGCCCGGTGAGCGCCGCGCCGGCTCCGCAGTGCCCCGGCCGCTGCCGCCGGCCCCGCCTCTGCCCTCGCTCGGGCCCGCCGGCCGCCCGCCCGCGCCGCCGAGCCTCCGCTGCGCTGCGGGACGGCGCTCACGGCGCTCGGCAGCACGCGGGCTTCTCCCCGCATCCTAGACTCACGGAACGGCTTGCCTTGGAAGGGACCTTAAAGGACGTCTCGTTCCCACCTCCCTGCCATGGGCTAGACCCGCTAGACCAGGTTGCTCAATTCCCCATCCAGCGTGGCGTTGGGCACTGCCGGGGACGGGGCATCCCGCACCAGTAGCGTTTCAAAGTACCACCTGCTGCTGAACGTGCCACGTGGGCACCACAGAAAAGAAATGGCATCATTCGATACTCTGCAGTGAGTCCTAATCGATTAGCCATGACAGTCTGAGAGAGAAGCATCTCACCGTGTTCTCTTCTCTCTTGTGTTTGCTTTAAGGTGAAGGGCAAAGAGCCCCTTGTTCTTGGAGACAAGATTCCTCTTTATTACTCCTTTGTCAGCAGTGACACTCTAAATGTTCCATTCACAGGTCAAGCAACACCTCAAAAGTCAGGCAGATCACCACCGAGGTGGGAGGGCTGGGGACATCTCAGCCAGGAGGTTGTTTGTGTGTCTCATACTGGTTTTTGCAGCCTTTCTTCCCAGCAGTTCTTTAGGGAAGTTCAAGGAATAAACTGACCACAGATATTTACAGGGTGATCCTTGTAAATATCTGTGAGGAGTCAACAACTCTTCACAGCAGCTTTGGTGCATAGACATGGCCTGGTCTATGGAGAAATAAGACTACCTCTTGTGTATTTCCATCCTGTACCATTAACAATGTCGGGTCAACGTTGTTACTTGTGTTCCTGAATGCAAAACATTGGGGAAGTCAATGTGGTTTAATTTTTATATGCTTCTTTAGTATTAATCCAGAAAAAAAATGAAATAAAAATGTAATAATTTTACATGACATTTTTACTAGAAAATAGTTCAATTTATGGTCTGTAAAGCCAAAAATAAAATTACTATCTCATCACTTCTATTCTTGTTAATCAAACATTGTTACCTCTTTTTAAAACCTTTTTTTAAGCTACTTTATCATCTTCACACCACATATCTGTGCCTCCTTCTCACTTGCACAAAAAATGCAAACTCTTAATTCCTGTAATCCAAAGTGAAGATCTGTTCCTGCCTTCTCAATGTGTGGAACACATTGAATGGTTGTTAGATACAGCTATTAGCAGGTGAATAATTTCTACATGTGTTTAAGGATGGAGTTTTATTGAGAAATCTTTTTTCTTTTAGGGACAGAGATTGTCATGGTATTTTCTCATTTTAAAACATATTGTTATACAGGAGGGCAAGACTATTTCAACATCTGAATCTTGTAGCCCAACTTAAAGTGGCAAATATCTGTAGTAGCTAAAAAAAATTAGGCAAGTCTGCTTGAGAAGGCTCTGCAGAGCAGAGTGAATGACCCTCCGACTGCAAGGTACATCACTTGGAGAGTCCTAAGATGTTAGTGGCCTTTTCCTGTGTCTCCAGCCAGGTACAAGGTACTGCTTTGAGGAAATGGTGCCAGCCATGTGGAGAGGATGTAAGGCCATACCTAATTATTGCCATATTTAACTATATGACCCTCATGATAAAATATCTTCAACCTAGCTTGTGGAAGAACAGCTCGCTTCCACATGAACTTGAACAGGAGAGATGTTACCCTGACAAGCAAAAGAAAACACAGTAAATAGTTTGTGCTCCTTGTGCATTTTTCTGTGCCTGAAAATGCTCATCTGTAACTGACTAGCTCAATACTTATGAAACATCACATCACAAAAACATCACAACACAAAACATCACAACAAATACGCCCTTTGCCAACACTCCAGCAGACACCATTTGATCTTGGTTGATGTGTTAGTCAATTCTTCAAAGTTTTTCTAAGGTAGAACCTGGCAGGAAGATTTTGGAAACACACACCATCCAGAACACAATAGTCTGTTTCACCAGTCACACCTCTTACTGCCAACACAGGCAGCTGCTTTTTTTTTCTCCTTTGGACGTTTTTGTCTTCTTCCTTGACCTTTAAAACTTGCATTCCTCTCTCCATACAGCCCACTCTCATCAGAAGTTACACAGTGGCTGTGTTCACAACCAGTCTACCCCAGCGTTGTTATCTCCAACATGTTGTCTCCAACACATGAAAGAAGTGAACCACCATAAGCCGAGGGGGCAGGCAGGAAATCCATGCCTCTTAAGCTGCCAAGTACGTGTGAGCCGAGAGGTGTACCTGGTGTGAGCTGAGCAGCCCTGCTTGCCTTTGGGGATTACAGGGGGTGCTCAGGTGTCTGTCTGCTCCCTGCAGGTGTTCTGCACTCAGCAATGCCAACCACACCAATTTCCTCTGCTGCACTCACCCCTTATGGGGAGTTTCAACCCACCCCATGTGCCAGCACCACTTTCTGTTCAGTCCAGTGCACCCTGTGCAATGACGCTTATGGCCTTTGTGTGCCATAAAGTTCTTGTGACGGTACATTAGTTCAGACTAAGAGGCACTTAATGATAACAAAAGCCATAGAAATATCATATTCAGCCTTCCTGTTTACATGGAAGCTGTGACATCATTACAGGTTACAAAGCTTCCCTACAACTAAGAAATGCTGCGTATCAGTATCAGAATCCGAACAATTCAAGTGTTTATTTTTTGCTGGAAAAAATAGTCAGTAATGTAAACTGAACTGAAATCTGACTTATCAAACTATGGCTTAGATCTGTGTGTGGTCCTCCTTCCCTCCCCACCCAACTAGTAATGCAATTACTTACTCTGAAGTCAGCCAGCAGCAGTCCTGCAAATAATTGTGTGATCACATGTGGGAGGGAGACAGAGGTCGAAGTAAAAAAAAAAAAACAACCAAGAACCAAAACAAATACTACTTCCAAAGATGTGCTAATGAAAATAACAGTATATATAATAATATGGAAATAACAGATGATAGGCATATTTTTGTTCAGGATATAAATTAGTATAAATTATCATGTATAATATGACATAAAACCTAACCTCCAGTAAAAAAATTCTCCCGATACATTAGTATTTAGGAGATCCTGGGAGTTTTTATTTGAGCAGTACAACCAAACACTAGTCACTCAGATTCATGTGTTTTTTCACAAGTCTTAGGGTTGAGATCATGTCAGACTTGTCCTGGCCAAAAAGGCATGAGATCTGGCTGACAGCTGCTTTCCATTGACAGTGGAAACACTCCATATATCGCCAAGTAAAGCTTTGGAAATTTATGCAAATGGTTGGCTGGAAAACTGTGATTTAGCTTTTTCCAAACCAGTTCAAGTAAATATCACCCACTGTCCCTCATAACAATTCTTTTTATTTACTTTCTTTACAAATCAAAGAAGACTTTGATGGCAAGCAACTGGTGGGACATGTTTCCTGACTGTGGTATCAGACATGCTTGGAATACACTTGACAAGCCTGATGTTTAGTGTATAGATTCAGCATGCAAATACTCATATTCTTCTTTGCATAGTTGCTTATTAAGAGATCCTATTTCTAAGAAAAACAGGAGAAATGCTTAATTAATTGTACAGTTTGATTCCCTATTTTCCAGCTTGTTAACACCTTTAATGCATGAAGAAGACTAAGAAATAGTAGCTGTTTTCTACTCTGACCAATTCATTGTTTTCAAAAATTAGATAGCAGCATAAATTGCACATTGTGGAAGATGCAATTCCTGGCAGGTTGTTTGTTTTCTGTAAGCAACTGAGTACATAATGGAGAACTAGAGTTTGTGTCACAAAATATATGACAAATATCCACATATTAATTAGTTGGGAGGAGAGGAGGGAAGGAGGGAAAGAGGACCACACACAGATCTAAGCCATACTTTCATAAATCAATTTTCAATCCAGTTTACATAACTGACATTATTTTTTCTAGCAAACAATAAATACTTGAATTGTTTTGATTTACTGGTATGTAAAGTTTCTTGGTTCCAGGAAAGCTTTGTAACTTAAAATGGTATTACAACTAATTGTGTTTAGAAAGTCTTTTTGTAAAGTCCTTTTATGAACATTTATGCATATAGTATGAGCTTTAGTTGCAGAAGATAAAGCCCATGCACACATCTTTGTAAGAGCAAGGACAAAAAGTACAGTGCTTTTCAGGTAACTTTCCAGGAAAGTACATCTTCATTTCCATTGTATTCTATCATGGTGCCTCCAGTTTATTTCTTTTAAAATAATGGCTTCATGTGAAATTGAAAAACAATTTAGGTGCATGCTTGTTTTTAGTTTAGTTTTAGTTTTGAAGTATCCACTTACTTTTGTATTCTGCAGAAGCAAAAGGTCACTCAACAAACCAAGCACTAGAACACGATGTTCTTCTATCATTTGTCCTTCAACTTAGGAAATCCACAAAGCTTTCAGCAACTACTCAAACACCAGGTTTCACCCAGAACACACTAAAACTTACTATGCAGAGTGATCATTCCTGAAGGTTCTATCATCAGACACTTAAATGCCTGAACCAAGAAATGCTGCCAGAGGAAAATCTATGTGATCCCAGAAGTCCCACAGAGAAAAAAAATTAAAACCAAGTAAATAAATAAAATAAAATAAGGATTTATTAATGAATTCTCGCACACATACAAGGTAAAATGTACAACTTGCAATATATTCTGAAAATTAACTCTGTTCTCATGGACAAGGAGAGAAACATGTTAGGCAGAAGAGCACAGGTGATAATTAAAGAAAATCTCTTAGTGCTTTGTGTGGCAGTTCATGTACCATTGCTTGTTTCTTTTAACTATCTGTTACTGGTAGCCACACTCTTAAGTGAAAAATAATCACAGAAAGGCACAGAGACATTAATCACTGCAATGAAGCCACTAATGCAAAGAAAAATGCATATTTTCCATTTGAAGAAATAAAAAGTTAAAAAAATCACTGTACATTTTCTCCTCTGTGTGTCCTGCAGCTAATGTGCTGCTCAAAATTTTGCCTTCAGACTTGGAAACAAATTCTAATAAGTGTTCAGTTATCAAATAACCTATTGATCGTAAATGGATTTCAGTGCTGCTACTGCAGTCTCAAGTTTCCTATGTAGTTTTGACCTAAATATGTCCCCTTTGGGGTAAATAGTATATGTCCTTATGCCATTTTCCTGGTTACATTTTAACATAGCAAGTGGTCCACCTTGTCCTTCAGTTAATTCAGGAACTCAATATAAACCACAAACAAATCAGCTGCAATTCACTCTGGCCTCTGCTGTTAGTATAGACAGTGAAGATAAACCAACAATAAATTCTATTTACAACTCATTTTCCCAGACTAAAACCAGCTACAACAACTCCATTTCAGCTGCAGAAAGAATTGTGGGAGGCACTTTCAGCAGGAGTGTGCAGTGTGGTGTAAAGCTTGTAACCTGCACATGACAAAGCTTTTCATTCAGCATCAGCCTGAGAAGGGCTGTACTGTCGCTGTGTGGCTCTTTATGCCAAAGGCACTGGAACAGCAGCCAGGCCTGCAATGTGATAGCAACCTCCAGCTCTCAAATCCCACATGCCAAGCCACAGCGGTTCATATTCCCCAGCAGCCAGAGCTGCATCTCCCTCACCTGCAGCACCATGCCCTGGCCTCACTGCCTCCTCACAGCCTCCCACAAAGTGGGGTTTGTCAGAGCTGGGCACCTGTGCCTGCTGCAGGGCAGTGGGATGGAGCTCAGGAGCAGGGACAGGCTGGTGGAACAGCTCCGAGATGTGCCAGCCACAGCCTGGCTGCAGAACCACTCTGACACCATCATGTAGGAACCTCCTTTTCCTTCTCTCCCCCTTTTAAGTTCACAACAGATACTTGGGATATTGTTTTCAAAGACAAGTAACCTGAGAGACCTGAGTGGTGTTAGTTTGGATCAGGCTTTTTTTCTCAGCAGCACAGGAGAAGATCTCATTTTTTAGTAAAGCCCTCTCATAGCAAGGAGAGCCTTGGACAGTCAGAGCCCCTGAGGCCACAAGCAGGAGATACACAGGAAAAATATCACAAATCATAGCTGGCCTCTCAGTGTCACTGCCAGCCCAAACATCAGCAGCCTGTTCATGGTCAGCAGCCAGCAAGCAGGGGAAGGCAGCACAGAGGCAATTCAGTGCCTCTCTCCCATGTGGAAGGCTGAGCTGCAGAGTTGAACACAAGAAGTCCCACATGGATTACACAGCTTGACCTGGGCCACAGTGAAGCCAGAACACAAATGGTTTATGGTATGGTTACAGGAACAGCTTTCCCCTGGGAGCCTCTTGCAGAATAAAGCAAGATGGTCTCCCCAAATCCCTCTTTAAACTGTCTCCTGCTCACAGACTCCAGGAGGGAATAGGGGTGGCTGACCCATTCTTCACAGAGTACTGCCAGCTTGCTTCTTAAATCTGGACCAATTTCACTGAAGATATTCTTAATTTACAGTAATGTGAGAGAAGAAATGGCTTCTATTCTTTACAATATATTTAAAGTCTTTCATAGATTTGATATTGAGGTATCTAAAGAACAATTTAAAATAGGAATAGAATCAGGCCTGAAATAAAGGCTAGTCTGTGCATATATACTTTCTGTGCTATTGAGCCAATATCATGTCAGTTATTATAAAAATCATATATTTTTAGTTACATGTGTTATTATTGCCAGTACTTGATTGGCATAGACTAAATATTGTTAGAGTACTACTTGCTTTGTCATTTATATACATTCACCATCTTTTCAGTGTAAGAATTCCAGGCAGTTGACATATGACATATTATTATTCAGTACAGAGATGAGATATTAAATCTCAAAGGTGTGTGCAAGAAAGATAAATTAGTATTGTGACTGAGGAGTGTATCTCAGTGAGATTCAAAAAAGTGTGGAACTGCTCCTGTCTTTGCTACAATTGCTGTGCAACCCTGCAAATTCTTTAGTAGTAGTAAAAGAAAACATTTTCCAATCATACTGCAGTCTTGTGAGATACAGGCAATTTCTTGTGAGATTGTTGGGCATTGAGATGTTCTGAAAGGGTGAAGGGGACCAAATATTTAAAAAAAAAAAAAAAAGAAAGAAAAAAAAAAAAAGACATCTCTGCATAGGCAGAGTTTAAGCTCTCTCCACTGGTTTAACCTGTCTCCTGTCTGAGCATTAGCACTGAAGAGCTCAGGTTTGCACACATGGATCTGCCTGGACATGGCCTGTGTCCCCCCTTGCCTGGATATATCCTGTGTCTCTCCTTGTCATGAAGCTCTGCAGAACAAAGCAATAGATGCAGCCTTTCCTGTTTACTACTCTGGGTGTGGTACACTAACTGCTCCTGGCCCTAATATTAGAAAAACAATTGGAGTTGGGCCACAGGATGTGTAGCTACTCTCTTGTGCTTGATCAGTTAGATGATTACAAATATTTCCTACAATATCATTCCAATTCTGCTCAGAACTAATATTTCAATCCCTTCTATTCAGGTGCAGGAACACTGCAGTGAAACTCAGGATGAGTTCTGTCCTGAGAAAGCACAGCTAGAGACAAAAGGTTTTACAAAATATTGCCATTCTACATTAAAACTTCCACGGATGTCTGGTGCTTTTGCTTTTACATATCAAGCTATTAAAAGTGTCCATGTCTTGCAGCCCTGTGGAAACTTCAAAAGAATCCGCTGAAGCCACAGGTGAAGCATTTCAAACTAGGATGGCTCAGAAGTAAAGCCCTTGCTCCTGGAATCCCTGGGTTTGTAGTGAATATGTACCCTCCTTCCTAGCAAGCAGACAAGCATTTTTGAACAGTTGTATTTCTGAACCCTGTTGTACTTTGCACTTAGTTTAAATAATAAACATTTGGCAAGACTTGCCTTCCCCAAAACTATGCATATTTTAAGGGAGGAATATTTCCAATGTGTTGGTTATAATTTAATGAACATAGTTAATTTGAAGGAGTAAGAATTGTTCAGATACCCTGGTGTGGGTTTTTTGGTTTTGGTTTTTGGGGGGCTTTGGTTTTTTGGTTGGTTGGTTGCTGTTTTGGTGGGAGGGATGTGGGGCTTTTTTTTGCTAAGTTTTGGTTTTTGTGTGGTTTTGTGTGGGTTTTTTTGTTTGTTTTTCAAGGTAAATATGATACAGTTTTATGAAATGTATGTTCTTATATAGTTACAGAAGAGTACTTATTTCTAGAAAAGAGTAGCTGTCAATGTTATACTTTCAATATTGTATTTATTAACTAGCAATATTGGAATAAACCATTATATATTAATATTTTCATAAAGTATGATTATCTACAGTCAAAACCAGAGTATGGGATGGGGGGGAATTGCAGGGGGAGGGAAATTTTACTGTGCTTTGCAGCATAACTGAGTGTTTCTGGTGGTAACTCTTGGTACCTAAACACAGTCCAGTAATCCTGTACCCTGAGAGCAACATCTTTTTGTACTTGCTTACCTTTAAAATCCATGAAAGAATACTGAATTTACACAGGGCTGCACACAGCTGCTAAATTAACGTGCTGGTTAACGGTCTAAAAATTTAAAATTTACTGTGAGATAGATAGCACTGTAATAGATTCACAATAAATGACCAGGACAGATGAGGCCTGAATCTCAATATGATTTTCTATTTTAGTGAATTGTTGTTGAAGCTTTCATGGAACAGTGCATCCTGAGCAGGCACGTAAATGAAAAGTCATAATCTAAAAAGTCAAACAACTTTTCCAGTTATAAGAAATGCCATGGAAAGAAAATTAAATGCAAACAAAAGGGAAAGCTAAAAAGAATAGCTAAGCAGAATGACTAGGTATAAGTTCTGCAAAATCCTTCAATATTTAAAAAATGTGTAGGAATTTAAAAATATATAGGCAATTATCATCTTTCAGACAAGTATATTTCTTCTAGGATATCCACATTAAAAACATTTCAGCAAGGAGAGAAAAGATTATGGTATTGCAGTGTAATATCAGAGATGCTTGAAATTCGCAATAGAAAGCCAGTCCTTCTGGGACATTCAGTGAACAGATGTTCAGAGAGTGTGCTGCTTGCAGTAGTTACAAATCAAAACCGTGTGACAAATATTAGAGATGCTGAAGTCTGCAAGAAGGACAGATTCTCCTTTCTGGATTTTTGTAATGTCAGCTCCAGTGATCTTTGATCCTATAGATTCAGAAAAATCCAATTATCTTATCCTGAGAAAACTCATCAGAGATATGAAAATGGAAAGCAATTTAATTATCAGCATTCCTAATGTAAAAAAAAAAATATCAAGCCAAACCAACTATTTTAATAAAAAAGTTCTCTCTTCTGAAGGCTTGATGATGTCAGCATTAGGTTTTATTTGCAGCAGTCACTCAAGCCAATGCATAGCAATCTCATAATGTTATTGACATTTTTTTTCTTCCTTTGCAGAACTTTCAGGGTTTTTTTTTCTTGCTTTTTGCAGTTCAGTGGTTACTGATAGAAAAGAACCAGCTTGTTGATCCTTCTTGCTTTTCCTGAAGTTCTGTCCTGGCCAGATGTGTATTGCTCAAATTCCAAAGGCACTTGTACAAAAGCACAGAGAAGCTTGTAGCTTCTCTGGATCATCTGTGAAATTCAGCATTCTATACTACAGGGAGAGAAAGCACTGTAGCTGCCACAGCAGCTATTAGCCAAACCTTGTATTATCTGTTAAATGAATACTGAGAAAAATCTTCATGTTCAGGAGGAAGAAAATAGCATGCAGTTGGCAAGGCAGCTATATTAAACCAGATACCAATCTCAGCAGAACCAGAATTAATCATGAGTAATTCAAATCTAATTCTGCACTGAAGAGCGTAATATTTTTATGAATATATATTTTCTTATCTTTATATTCAAACCTTTAAGATTATGATCACATTTTTAAATGTTACTTTGGTTTGATAACTGAAAATTATATCTGATGTTAGATGTCACTGTATTAGGATTGTTCTAGATAAAACATCTTACCAAAAAAAAAAAAAAAAAAAAAATTGAGTTAAGAAATAAAGTGTCCCACAATTAGGAAATATCACAAGCAAGAAGCCTACACAATGTTATTTGTAGCCTTTTATGGGCACAGAGGCTGAAAGGTGAAAGGTAAAATAAGTTCCTTAATTTTCAGCCATACTTGCTAAATAGTGATGGCATTTACCAGATTATCTGCAATGTGGTAGATGTGGCCTTACTCTGTACAAATATGCATAGGCACAGATACATGCAGTCTGGTCTGACTTCTAAGGGCATGGTGGTTTTTTAGCCATATTTCATAATAGAGCTTACTTCTACTTCCACAGTACTAAAATATCACCAAGAAAAAAATTTATATTTTCCATTTTAACACTTTTACATATCTGTGCAAATTTAAGTAACTATGTAGCCAATGAGACAAGAATAAGGCCCATGGCTGCTGGAGGGAATTCTACTCTGTAATTGAATGAGCCCATGTGGATCTCAGCTCTGAAATCAGATGAAATTCAGACTGGTTGTGTTTACGTATGGCCCTGCTGACTGTATTGGTTTCCTCACGAGTAAAGATCCCTATCAATGTACTGCACTAATGACAGGGCTGGTCTGTAACAAAATTCCTCACAGTAAAGAACAGTCATATGTTAAGAGAAAAGGGAATAGAGAGGGAAAAAAGCTCAGCTTCTTCCTTTTTTTTAGTACTACTCAATATATTAATTGCAGAACATGAAGCACCAAAAATATCTGAATATTGATTTCCTCACAGTGCTGATGTTATCAGTTGTGCTTGTTTCTCTCCAGTGTTATCTGTTTGCCCAGTTCTGTTGGTCTTTTACTTCTACTACTTAACAGCAAAAGCTGAGGATGTTACTGCCTCCCAGTAAGAGTTGGTAAACAGATGCTTTTCAAACCAACAGCTGCACTTTCACAAAAAATACTTTAATTTTCTTTTCCAATTTTACAATGAGATGAAGCAGCTGGAATGCTTTGGAGACAAAGGAGCTAATGAATAATTCACTTGACACCTTTATACTGAAGTATGGGTGTCTTCATTAAATGCAATTGCCTCCTGTCAAGGGCAGCAAGAGGTCTTTGGGAGGCAATGTTGTTTCCATTTAAGACCCCACAGAATGGGGGGCTGACAGCAAGGTGGAATTTAATGTCAGCATACTTTTTAAAAATTTTTTGTTTATTATTACCCTTTAAATAATTTCAATATAAAAATCACTTGAGTTCAGTACTCTGGAAAGTAATGCAAAGTAAAAAATTCAGCAGGTATATAGATTACAAATGCTTGTGGCCAGTGAAAAAGAACAGATTATACCAATTTACACATAAAATTGCATACTGCAGCATACAAGGTGTTTTATCCATTTTCTAGTATGAGGTGGTGCTGGACACTCCCCTAAGTGTTCCTGAGGGCTGCCTGAGGTTCCCCCCAGAACTGGCTCATTAGCGCCAGCATCCTGGGGTGGTCCTGCACCTTATCTATGGGTTGCAAGCACCTGCTGGAGTATGTTTTTGTTAGACTCTAGCCAGGTCCTTGGCATTCTTCCCCACAAACACACACCTGAGGCACAGCATAAGCTGCAGGCACTTGAGATCCTTGTGCTGTCTCACTGGCAGCATCATAAGAGATGCCACTTTGGTTAATTGCTGCAGAGCAGGAGTGCCAATTTGGCTCTGGCTGGCACAGGATGTGGATGGAAGCATGGAGTCTTTCTCTGTTGGTAGAGAAGGCTGCAGGGATCTGAAGCAAGGTTAGAGCCTGCAAGTCTCCTCCAAAATACCTGCCTGCTCAGATTCAGTAACATCTCAGCTTTCAAGCAAGCCCCTAAAGCTTATACAGCATGTAAATGTTACTGTTGGCAGGTGTGAGGGAGCCAGAAAATGTCTTAATCAGGTAGTAAACATTGCATTTAATAAATTGCACTGACAGAAAATCTGGGACAGGGCTTACAGCAAAGATACTAAATTACCAAGAGAAGAGGCACAGGCCTTCATTCAGAGTTTTTCAAGAGGGAGATATGTGGAGGAAGCCATATCAAGGTATTTAAAAAGTTTTTGGGGAGCTGCTGTAGAAATAACAGTGAGCTACCTCCTTCCAACCAGGGTATCTGCAAACAAGACTGGAGTAAAAGAGTAAGAATTTGCAGGGTAGTTCTTCAGAGGGATTCCATGTGTGCACAACTACTACTAACAGAATTAGAAATGTTTACTCATGTTAGTGTATTACTCACTAGAAAGCTGAATATACTAATGCAAGAAAATACACTGTTTTTCCACACATCATTTGAGAATAATCTTGTGTCAGTAGAGTCGCCTGGGCAGAGGATGTAAAATTAATGTTAACAAATACTTTCTGATTTCCAGTCACCCCTATGGAGAGAGCTTGACCACTAAAAGTACTGAGGATGTGTCCATACTGCAATCAGCGTGTGACTGCAGCCTGCAGAGCCACTCCAAAATGAACTTATGGGCAGGTGGTTTGGAGAAATATGCTGCAGCATCTCGGGGTGGCCAGAACACTGAATGTTTACCTGAATTTTTAAATGGGCTTTGGAGCCTTTATTGACCTATGTGTATCCTCTCCTATAGTTTCTTTAGTGAGTCCCAAGCTACCTTCAGTACATCTACTTAGGTTATACCTCTGTCTCTGCCTTAGGGAAGAGATGCCATGAGATCCGTGACCTGACTATGATCCCACAGCTGGTAAAGGAAAGGTGAATACTCTGACTATAGCATCACTAAAAATCTCCCACTAAGTATTTTTTTCACATTTCCACCCTCAACTGTGTGTATTTGTGAATATTGCAAATAGTTGCAGCCTTCTAGACAAAACCACTGTATTAAAAAGATAAATTTACTGTCTACCCCAGCTGGATACAAGAAGCAGAGCTGATCCCACTGGGAAGATTTTGACCAGCTTTAATGAAAGCTCTTCTACTTGCAGGTACTTTTTGATGACAGTGCACCACTGCTATTTTGAGTCAGCCTGAGTTTGGTGCACTGTGAAGAATTTTGCTCACAGTGATTCAGCTGCAGTACTGTTAGCAGCATTAGCATGGACAGTGCTGCCAGCAGAAACCTCAGGAGCAAGGATAGCTGGCAAGATACTGAGAGCAGTACAAAGCTGTTGACAAATACAGCTCTTAGTACCACTGACTGTGCTAAGCAAGGATGGAAAGCCTCATGCAGCTTGCTTGGTACAAGCACAAGTGCAAAGTCATTCCTTGGGCTTTCAGATTGTCTGGCTGAACCAAGGAACACTATGGGAGGCTGCTGTCTGGCTATGATCTCGTGCTAAAAATACAGTGGAAGATAACTGCTAGTCTTTTCAGAGTTTTCCTCCTCAGTTTTCTGTGGCTTTTATGCTGTGCATAAACGGTGCTGAATGGGAAACAGATCACCTCATTTTTTCACTGAACCTCAAAGCTTCTTTGGTCTGGCACCTTTTCTGATCCTAGCTGCATTTCTGTGAAGATGTTTCATAGCCCTAGCATGCCAGCAATTACAATTTATTAAATACTAGGGAGAATTTTACGCATTCTTTTATCTCTCATTGAGGACAACTGACAATTTATGGGACAAAAACATAACACCTGTTAAATTTTAGAATCAGTGAACTTCTAGCCTTTAATTCTTCATGCAGACTTTCTAATTCAGTATTTTGAAACCTACATTTCAAGGCAAAAATCACGTTTCCACCTTTTTCATATGGTGGAAAAGAGAAACTTTTCAATAAACTATCTCCTGAGTGACTAATGGCCATACTTCTGGAACATATGTATGTGAGCATTCTGTCTATCCTGAACACTCTTATCATCATTTTCAAGGCATTTGTAAAGGATGACAAAAGCTGTGGTACAGAAATTACTGTGATGGCAGATTAGAATTCCAAGGCTTGTGTGGTTTTTCATTTCAGAAACAGTTGCAGTGATTTTAAGATGCTGCCAACCCTTACTGTCCTCACTGCCCAGACCCAGTTACATTTTCTAAATCTCTTACAAGTAACATTTATGTGATTCTAAGTCAATATCATATGAAATCTAGCAGCTCAGGATCAACTACTTCACACAGTAATTTGAGACCTGATACTAAACTACTAGATTTCACAGTAAAGTGGCTGAAGGACCATTTTGCTTTACTGATTCCAAAAGGGAGGACATTGAAAATATGGTTGTATTCACCTCTGGCAGGAAAACAACAAAGAGTTGGTCAATAACAATTTCTATTGTTGCAGCTATTTCTTCACTGAATGTGTTTCCAAGACCTAAACTACAATTTTGCAAAACCAAAGGGAATAAATGCAGAGCTAAACTCTGCAGCTGATCACGAAGTTAGTTACTGCACAAACATTTTTTAAGTGCTGTGTAATTTTAGTGACTACTAATTGCTTGCAAACCACTTAAATAAATCTAATCAAATAAACCAAACCTTTCTAAAAATCATAAAAGAAAAACCATTTCCTTTGGCTCCAAAGTCCTCATTACTTGGCTAGATGCATTTGTTGAGACAGAGCTCCACAAGACTGATTCAAGCCAGGATAACAAATCCCATATTCCAGATGACAAAACGTTTTCCATCAGGTTATCTTTCAGAGGTAAATCTCTTATATTGGCAATTCCTGTCTTGTGACCAAAATTTATTGCAATTTGAACCGAATACTCTTTATTTGCAGAGATAGTGAATGTCAGTTTGAAATGGTTAATAACCTGTAATAACTGAAAAAGTGTCAAACCTAGTGTATCTAATCTTAGGAGAAAATAATGAAGTATAGATTTTAAAACGTCTTTACCAAAATTTCTTCATGTGCACTAAAAATGGAGAATTTGGGAAAATATATGAAAGGTTCCATTTTATTCTGCAGCTGATCTGACATAGCACATCTGCACCACTGAATGTATGTAGCAAGAAGAAACAGCTCGAAATAGGTATTTGCAAGGCTTACATTAATCATCATTAAAATGTTTCTGTAACCTGAGTGACCTGCTGAAAGAACTGAGTGTGAATGTTTGGTTTGGGGAGGGGGGGAGGAGTTTCAGTTTTGACAATAAAAAGCATAATTTCTTCATATAAGCTTTATAAGCTTTGTATTTTCATATAAGCTGTGAGACATTCACCCATCTTTTTCTTTGGGATATTAGGAGGAATACTGGTTAGAAATCAGGAGTAGTAGCCTTGGGTCAAAGGCAGGTATCCAGGCATGTAAAAAGATGTTCAGTTGACTTCACTGCAGAGTGATAATTAGTTACACTCAAATGATGTCCCTTGAGCTATTTGAGAGCAAATCTGGCATGCAGCTCAAAGTTTTCTGGGGCCATAGCCTTGGATCCTCAGCCAAGTATGCTCAGATGTATTACAAGTTTCTTTACAGCAAAAGGGGAAAAAGCTTTTTTTGCCATTACAGTGTATAAAGCTAGATAACAGAAATACTGGAATTGGTCTGGTGGAAATCCACAACAGCACTGGAAGAAACAATGGAGCAAAGCAGCAAAACCACAGCACAGTGGCAGAGCCATTCCCCTCCCTGTTATCTCAGCACTGAGACAGACAATAGTCATAAAGATATGTGAAATGAAGAAGCAAACAGAACAATCTTATTGAATATTTATAGAGGATAAAATAAACAAGGTTGTTCAGCAAAAATATTGTCCCATAACAACAGCTGATACCTAGAGAGTTTAAAAACCTGTCCAAACCCATTTGTTGTCACCCATACAGAGGAACCCAAGAAATGCAGTGAGGACCTGAAGGCTATTTGCTGCTGCCTTCCATGGCATACAGGTGATCCTGGCAAAACTAGTCAGGCATGCACATGTCTTAGTGCTTGTAAGTATGTGGGCACGACAGTGTGAAATGACAGGGTAAAATCAACTTAGAAAATTGTAAATTAAAATCATGTTCTGCCTGCCTACTGTGTTATACTGTCTTTTGTTCCACTAACAACCTATGAGGACTATATATCTCCAGTTGTGTAATACTTTGCTAGCAACTTGCTCTTGTCTGATTCTGTTTCTCACAACACTTCCTTGAGAACTTTCTGGTTTGGGTAATTGTGGGCAAATGGAGTTCTCCAATATATACAGCTAGTCAAACATAGTTAATGGTTTTGAAAGTGAAATCAGACAAGTTTGGGTGGAAATATATGGCATGATTGCTTATGCAGAGAAAAGAGCCAGCTCTGGTAACTGTTAAACTCTTGCAAATCAGTATCCTTAAATGGTATGGTCAGTGCAGATGCTATTATCATACAGCTATGCAGAGCAAAATGGCCCAGAAATTATCTCACAGTTCATCCTTCAGCAAACAAACAGGACATCACAAGAAAAAGCATGTTTTAGCTATGAGAGATGTGTTTTTTCCACAATCCTTTGCTTGTTCCATATCTGCTTTGTTTTGGGGAGAAAAGGACAATTTTGGTGGAAAGCAATGTGCATATGCATACAAACCCAGATATTTCCTGTCTTTAAAAAAGTCTAGAAATATAGCAAATAGCCCACTTGCACAGAACTCCACAGCACTTGCTAGTGTAAAGCTTAGATAGACATGGCTTCACCCAGCTGATGGCATAGATATATAGTGCTTCTAGCCCTCACTTTTCCATGAGAAAATTAGTTTGCAGAATGCTGTAAGCCTTCTGTGTATTTCAGCATTACTCTATGCAATAAGCCAAATGTTAGTTGCTATGCGGTATATTCATTAATTTTCATGGAGTCTCTTATTTTGCTTTTCTCTTTGCTAGGCAGCAACACCTGTGTCAAAAAAGGTGGGGTTTTTTTTTGTCCTTTTTTAACAAAAGTTCTCTCTGCTAGTATGAATTTCTGAAATGATCAAACACGATCCTGTTAGCAGAAAGGGTCAAAGACCCATTTGTAGTCTGTGTCTTATGCTGAAAGATCACTTAGTAGGCATTATCAGGGTTCTGCTGCATTCTAAACACAAATAAATTAAAATCCTGGATAAAACTTTGACCTACTGCATGGCACCAACTCGCAAACCAGCTCTGTTGCCCAACACTTGCAAGATTTCTGTGGCAGTAGCTGATTTCTCATTCTCTTCTGAGACAGTAGCTACTTTGGCACCTCTTCAGGCTTCCTGTAACCTGCTTTTATCCCAGAAAAAAGAGGAGCAACCTGATGTCTGAAAAAATCTCAGGCATCATGGCACATTATTACATGCTGTCCTACCTCACTCAGAACAGGTCTTTACACAGACTTGATTTTGCATTGTTATGTGAACAACAGTGCAGAATTTATACATAAATGCCACTATAAGTTACTTAGAAAAAATGCTACTTAAATGCAATGTATTTCAAGGATTCTATTATATTAAAATTGTTTTATGGTCTTCATGGCACACTTTTGAGTCTTGAGAATGAATTACAAGTGTTACGTGACTCTCATAACATGGGATTTAGTATTCTTTTATCCCTTCTTAGGAGGTAGGTTTTGTGCTTTCAATTTTGGCATTACTTTTTTTCCCCTTGCTACTAAATGCCCGTGTTGCTACTTATTTGTATTGTATTACAAAAAGTTTGTTAAATAAACGTGCCTCGGATTTGTGGTGAAAGGGGGGGAAAATTTATTATCCTTAATTCTTGTAGCAGTGCAGTCCCAATGAAACTGAGATTCTTCTGTAACCACCATCTCCTACATACTTAAGCCTTAAGAGACACAAATGCCTCACTACAGGAGAGGTTGTGGGTAGCTCTACCAGTCCAAGGAAAAGTCTGAGGGAAGAACCAGATTTCATTTCCCTGGGGCCCTCCTTTTCCCTGTGGTTGATTGTGAGAATGTGCTACATTACCCCTTAACAACCTGTGGTAAATTCTTCCCTTCCCTTTCTCTAAGTGTATGGAGACCAGGGAGTATTTCCACATTTCAGCCCACTTCAATTTCTTGTGTTCCACATGTTATCAGAATATTTCTCTTCTGAACTCTTCTGTGGGATCTGAAAGCATGCTAGGCCTTAATAAAACACATACAAGATCAACAGTATACTGCCCCTAGATATTTCCACTGCTGAGCCAAGTAAGTGGAGAGGAGACTGATGAATGACTCCATGGCCACACATGGGAAAGAGAGAAAAGTGTTTCCAAATGTTCTGTTAAAACCTGTAACATATTTTTTAAAACTCTCACATTTCAAGTCAAAATCCCCTGAGACAGAATTTCTGACCTTCACTATCTTTAACTGTGTGTTTCCATATGTGCCACTGCCAAAATGCTGAGTAGGCATTTGAGATCTACCTTTAGCACATCATTTTACAAGATGCTTACTATGAATCCAGAAACTATGTTCTGAAATTGGAGCATTTCACTGCAAATTCTAAAAAGAGCACATAATGCTACCTAACCAAATGCCTCTGAGGCACTACAGATGATCAGATACCAACATGTTTAAGAAATATAAGCAAAGAGCACTTGAAAGTCTACCAAAAAGCTATACTCCTTTCAACAAAAAATATCAAAGAAACAAGGTACTTTATGTCCAGCACTAGCAAATAGTACCATGAATAAAAGTGGATCTGTAGAGTAAAACAATTGTTTTTGAGGACCTTGAATCCATGCTAAATATATTTATGGGGGTGTTAATAATTTTAGATTTTCTTTTGTCTAGTTCTGTACATCTGACCCCCTCACTGGCAGATGGAACATATTTCTGATTTAGTTTATCTCAAGAAGAATTCACTGCTCTGTGACCAGTCTGCAGTGTAAACCAAAGTGCACAAAGTGAGGACAATCACAAGATTTGCTTCAAAGTTCACTCCTGGTCCAAACTAAAATGTTAATGTTAACCCCAGAAGACTTGCAAGGTTCTGGAACTACTCCTTTGAGAGGTAACCAAATTAAAAACAAAACAAAACAAAAAAACAACCTGGTTTCATCTGAAAAGTTATCTTTCCCTTTTTCTTACTTGCTTGTTTCATCCAGACACAGCTCTTCCATAAATATTCAAAGCCACACTGTATCTCTTTCAAATTCAAATTTCAATTCTCTTTCTATATTTTATTTGCTGCCAGGGAGGTTGCAACCATGAGAACTGCTTATTTTGCTCACCAATAATTGCCACCTTGCACTGCCCTGTCTTCCTGTATCCAACTGTCTTGTTTGTCTTGTTTTCAGAATCTAGGAGAAGGACTGATCTTCAGGTCAATGACTGGCATCTCCTTTCAGTGTCTACAGAGCACTGACAGAATGAGATGCTGCCCTGTCCCTGTGGTATGGAGATGTTATAGTAACACACAACTAATAAGTGAGCCATTCTGACATCCAACCTACTGCATCTGCGTTACTCCTCCAAACAAGAAATGAGGTTATTCACACCCTCCTTAATTTCCCATGTGCAATGGTTCTCAAAGTAAGACAGAGCCAAAAATTACTTTTCACATAGAAATATGTTATCATGTAATCTATGCTTGTCTCCCTAAACTTCAGTGAAAAAACAGGTCCTTCCCCAGAAATAGGGCAGAGGTGTTATGTTATCACTGCTCTACTCTTCCCTCACTGCACCTCACAGCAGGGAATCACAGAAAAACAAAACTATAAAGCTATATGTTAGCATTCTGGGCATGGGGCTGAGCTAGTATTACCAGTCAGCAGTTCTGATTTCCTAATTGACTTTGGCCAAGTTGCTTAGGCCCTGTTTACATTAGATTTCCATCTGTATGGAGTAATAGTTCAAATATGAAAGAGTAGATTTTTCTAAAGCCCATAGTGCTAGGGATTTCCTTGGTTGACGGATTGCTTAGTCTCAGATACCTTTTAAAGAGGCTTTCTGCAGTACCTCAAATCACAAGATGCTTTTAAAATTCAGGTTTTATTTAATTTGATCCAGTTGTGCTGCCTCTCAGTAAAGCAGCAATTTTGTTAAACCCTTTTCCTTTAAAAAAACCTCTTTGAAGAATATTTTAAATGCATGTCAAATAAGGTCTCAATGGTGTCCCATGACAATGTGAGTTCCTGTACTCATATTTAGCTGGGTTGTCTGCCACTGAAGTCCTAATTATATATCCTGCTTATACCAATAACTAAGTAGGAATTTTAAAGCTTTCCTCCCATTGTCAGCAAATGAAAACATGTGAATGGAGTTTTCACCTTCTTTCTCAGGTTCTATATCTGCAGAAGACAGACGAGTAGCACAGAGACAATACTCCTAGCTGGCAGGTTCACAGAACTGAGCACTCCAGACTTGGCAGTGAACCAGCAGCAGAGTGCTACAATTATTGACTTGCTATGGCCCATGGTGCAGTCTCACAACTGCTGCAAACTCGTCTGAAACCAGAACCTGAATGAACCATCCCACTCTTGCCCATGGCCATGTCCTCCCCTTAAGTGCTAGGTTTAAAACCAGGAAGACATGCAATGAGTATGCTCAGCCTGATCATCTGGTTGAAAATCAACTGAAGAAAACCCAAAAATCAGCTACCCTCGGGATCTGATTCAGCTCCCCACTGGCCTCATGAATATTAACACTGGGCAGAGCAGAAGAGTGGTGAGCAAGAGGGGAGACCAGCTAATATTCTTATGCTCTTACACTGGCTTAAACTGTTCATAAAAATATCCTCTGAAATGTTTAGCAAAATGGCATTAGCAGCATTGAACTAGTGCACAAGGAACATAAGAATGTGTTAGGTACTGGCACGATAGGGCCATGCCACTATCCCTGTTTCTCTTGTTTCTGAACGTGTGGCTATACCACTTCAGCTGAGTCACACCAGGAGCAACCAGCAGAAACAACAGAAAAGTTTAATTTCTTGGGTACGGACCAATTTTAGAACTGACTGCAGAAATGTAAACTGGCACCAGCCTGGTCTCAGCAGATCTGTCTGCCTGTTCCTTTTTCCCTTACATGATGCCCATGCTGTGAATCCATAGTTCCTCTGGCCCCATCCAGAGGCTGCACAGATGTCTGACATGACACCTGTCCATTAATGCACACTCTGTGCAGGACTGTAGTTCTTGGTATTTCAAACCTTTGGAAAGAAGACAATATAAAAATCAAGAACTCTAGAGCTTGTAAAGATTACATGTGAGGGTGTTCTGCCATAATGACTGAGTAAATCAAACAGCATAAACAAAAACCTTCATTACCACAAAAACAGGATGAGTGAGCTGAAACAGCTTGGCATGGCTCCTGTCTCAGTGGATTTACCTCTGAGATATTCCAAACCTGAAGATAATGCCACTATTAATTGCTTCAAATCTCAAAAGAGTAAGAGTTAAGAAATACAGAGAGAAAACCATATGGTGACCTCAGAGAAGTCTCTGAAAAAGAAGGCCAAGCAGCTCAGGTGGGGAGAAACATTCCTGAAGATTAGAAGGCAAGAGCGGAGATCACTTTTCTTCACTGAATACTTGCAGAGGCTTTTAAGCCCTAGAGTGGAAGCTGAAGAGGAAATGAATTATAATAAACAACTCCCTTTCACCTTCTTTGGCATGAAAGGCTGAGACTTTCCTGTGCTTCGGCACATCATTGAGAAACAGCAGTTTGCCTCGACTCCTTTCCATATAACTGAAAACAGCAGTGTCTGGATTATAGTCTCCTCTGATTCCAGACACAAACTTGGAACTACCCAATTCGTGCTCCCCAAGTTCCTCCAAGATCACAAAGAGGGAGGCCAAGGCAACAAGCAACAAGGAACTCCATCAAGCCAAGTGCTGGAATCTTCAGAAGTCAGAATTCTCCTTTGATTTTATTGAAAATCTCCCTGTTTGCATTAATTTAAGCAATTGTACTTCTAGGAAAATAGGTTGTTGTAAAAATTTGCATATCTGCTACATCTATCAAAAAGCCAAAGTATTTTCTGCTGAGGAAAATATTCTCTGCCATTTCTTTTAATATCCCTACAGGTCTGCAACTCCACATATGGGCAATAACCTGTGCAGGCCGGAGGCTGCCGAGCTACAGCAGACTATACAGCGAAAACACATATTGGAAATATAAAGCATGCAAACCAGCACATAATGCAGCACTACTTCATAAGATAACATGTTAAAAACTGCTATTCCCCTGCTTTTCTGTAATTCAACCAGTTTCAGTACTCTGCAAAATTAATAAAAGTGTACCAAGCCAGTTATATAAACATTGATATCTATTTCTCAAATAATCTACCTGCTATTTTACATGGAATTATTTTTTAAAAAATCAGAGAAAATGCTAAATAAATGTCACAGAGAACAGAAACAGCCCAGCAAGCCCAGTAGTTGAGAGAATATTGCCATGTCCATGCAAGCAACAAAAAAAAAGTGTTTAGCAAGGTTGGATTAGTCTTAGCTCAGTGCAGCGCTACGTTGGGAAGTGAAGGGGGTACTTGTTATATGAGAACAAGTTTGGTTTGTACCTTACAGAAAAAACATATTCCACTTCAAAGGTAAAACACTCTATATTCCTGAATACTGAAAGAATCCCTAGACTGCTATAAGATTTCCTCTCATTTGCAGCTTGAAATTCAATACAAGCTACAGCAGTCAGCTGAAAGTGTGACAAACAGTGCTAGTCACCCGAACCCTACAGCTCATGAGTTCCCACTACAGCATCCCCGTGGTGGGAGCAATGCCACCTAGAAGGTGCAAGAGGAATATTTGTCTACAATGCTGGATATAATCCCAGTGAGTCATGCTTTCTCCTAAGTACTGACATTCCCATAAATGCACTTTATTCAATGCAAAGCAAGAGCTGCCAATTGCACATGGCTGTGAAGCACACAGATGTTGCCCATCAGGATAAAACACAATCACAGCTATTTAGAAGTGAACTATTGGAGACGTGCTGTCATTAGGCAAATCCCAAACTGCATGTCCCAGAGAACATGTCCAAGACACAGCTATAGCTCAAGATCTTTTGTGACAGCAGGACATTGGCTAGGTGTGATTGATACTGGGGAGATGATAATTGCTGGGTAAATAAAAATAAATATTGGATGACCAGTGGGGAAAATAAACATGGTCACATTTCAAGAAATTCTGAGTGAATTAAAATGAAGTGTGCTTTTCTTATCTACATGTTTTAAGAAAATGAGGCATTATTCCAAACAGGCTACTGGGGCTATGCAATGACAGCAAACATGTTAGAGTATAATAACTATTGAGGCTGCTATTTTACGTTTCCAATAGGTAATTTTGAGTTTTTGTGCAAACTTGCTTTGCTTTACACAATTTTATGACTGAGATGGTCACTCACAGTAATACCTACACCTACTTGCTGAGTTATGCTAAGAACATCCATCACTTCTGCATAATGTATAAGAGACAGAAGCAACAGCAAGCCAGCTAATTCTTTGCAGAATGTCTTTAAGCTAAAACTAACAAGTGCATATAATTATTCATAAATATGCCTGTAATTTGAAGCAGAACATACAATTGAGGATGCAGGAGATGGTTTTTTACTGAAATGAAGATGCAATATTTGATGCTTAGGTTTGAAAGAAGTATAGCTCAATAAAAATAAAGCTTATGATTCAAGTCACTCTTTCACTTCAGAACTAATTTATGGTGCATTTTACACATACTGCAAATGATGAACAACAGCTTTGTGTAATTGCTTTCCTTACAAAGTGTGGGAATCAAAGGATATGTTTTAGATGTGTGGCCACAGATATGACCATGCCAATGAATTGCAAATAACCAACATAAGAGCCGATGATGTGCTGTCTTTGATAGATGTAGTGTTATAAATCATCTCTTCCATGATAAATCTCAACAGGAGAAGAGCACTTAATAACAGGATTTTTGGTGCACAGATTTAAATAAAGAAAAAATGTGGTTGTGTGCAAGTGTAATTGTTAACAAGGAGAAGAGAACTACGCTGGTCACTTACCAACCATTCTGACATCTAGATATAACAGGTTTTTTTTCACCAAAGCTAGCACTAGTTCTGGAGCCTATTACAATCAAACTTGATTTCCAGATCCTAAACAGAGTCAGCAAAAAATTGTGGAGGGTTGGGGAGCAATTCTTCACTTATAGTTCAGCCAAGCCCTACATGACATAATTGAACAATTTTATCCATCATATTTCAAAAGCAATTCACATTTTCCCTATTATACTCCAGGTAAGCTGTGGCCACAAATACTGCTGTTTACAGCAAAATCACAAAGAGCATCACAGCCAAATGCTTACACGTGCTTCATCTTTCAAGGGGCCACGTAATCACCCTTCTGGGGGAGCTAACAGAGGGCACTTAAAGCCAGGAAGCCTGACAGAGATTTCCTTTATCCATTATCTGAAGTTTAAGTGATCAACTCTCTGTAACAACACACAGGCTCTGAAAGGTTCAGTCTTCATTCTGAAAACGTTTTAGGAAGGCCTCAGCACTTCGTAGGAGTAGACACATTCTTGGCAGCAAACACCAAAGCATCAAGTAAGCAGTGCCAAAGGGAAGCTGGTGCCACATCTGGCAGGAGAAGGCTCTGTGTCTGTGTTAACTCGTGCACTCCTATGGAGCTGACTGCTGTACAGGTTCCGTGCAATTCAACAGGATTCTCATTTTAAACAAGTAAGCCATGCAAAGGTATAATTCCAATCTGTGTGGGTTACGGCGAAGATTAAGATATACTTATTTAACTTCACCAAAAGATTTATATTTTTTAACACACTGGTCAGAAAAGCAATGGTTTATTAGGGAAAGCTTCCAGTTGGAGGAGCTGGCTGCATTCCTTAGTCTTATTCCCTGATTCCCGTGCTGCAACCTTTGGCTGCTTATTAAGAGCCTCAGAGTCTCCTGCCTTTGCTAGACATAAACATTTTCCAGAACTGGATTCCTTGTTTGAAAAACTGGTGTCCAGACTCTAGAAGGCTGAGTCCATGAAGCGTGTTCTTTGAAATGCCAGTTATTATTTTTCTGTTTCCTTCTCTCTCCTCCCACCATCTATAGCTGAGCACAGTGAGCTCCACTACAGAGTTGATTTCTTTCCCTTCTGGGACTCCAGGCATATAAGCCTTAGTGATACAGGATTCATCTCTGTGAGTTTAACACTGATGCAAGGATTCATTTTAGAACTGTAATTTAAAACATGGCAAGAAAACACATGCTATTTGGAGACAAAAAGTTCTTTTGAATCTTTAAGGGCATTTGGGAGACTCTAACCTCATTCTTAACTGCCTCTGTTTCCATTGTTTTTCTGGAAAGTGTTATTAGCTGCCAGAAAGATCTACCCTGGTTAAGGCAAGCACTGTTAATTTAAGCTGAATTGAAAGCAGTAAAATTAAATCATAGAATCATAGAAATTAAATCATAGAATCATAGAATAGTTTGAGTTGGAAGGGATAGTTACAATGCCCCTGACCAGGGCACAGACACCTTCCACTAGACCAGGTTGCTCAGAGCTCCATCCAACTGGCCTTACACAATCTTTTACTGACAGCTGAAAGGAGAGATCAGCAAGGCTGGGCAGGCAGGGTGGTATGGCTGTATGTTTGATTTGGATGGTGACAGGGCCATATGTTTGATCTGTACATAGCCACTTAAACAAAGCCATGTCACTTGCCAGGGTATGAGACACCACCACTGACCCCATTAGAGAGTGACAGAATTTAAAACACTGGTAACACCAACTGATCCTGTGTGTCTGACAGTTCAGCAATGCAATTCAGTGCCTTCCATGCCAAAACTGCAATTAAAAATAGTTCAAACATGCCTTTCTTCTAGTAAATGGGGCAATATTCAGAACCATTGCTGAAAAAACTAACTATGCAGCTGTGGCCACTGTAACCATTCTTACTTACAGATTTACTTACCTGGTTTAGCGGAAGGTATCCCTGCCCAACAGGGTAGTTGGAATGAGCTAATCTTTAAGGTCCCTTCCAACCTAAGCCAATCGACCATTCAATAATTCTATAATTTCTAGTTGCGAAGGGGGATCAATATCCACGTTCTCAATGTGATTTAGGGCTCATTAGGTAAAACATACTTAATAGGTGTCCGGGGGCGCGCTGCTTTACCTGCAGCCCCACCTCGCGGCCACAGCGCAGCGCGGCCGCCTCCGCCTTCCCCGGCCCCGCCTTCCCCGGCCCCGCCTTCCCCGGCCCCGCCTTCCCCGGCCCCGCCTTCCCCGGCCCCGCCTTCCCCGGCCCCGCCTTCCCCGGCCCCGCCTTCCCCGGCCCCGCCTTCCCCGGCCCCGCCTCGCCTCTCCCGGCCCCGCCTCTCCCGGCCCCGCCTCACCATCCCCGGCCCCGCCTCGCCTTCCCCGGCCCCGCCTCTCCCGGCCCCGCCTCGCCTTCCCCGGCCCCGCCTCGCCTTCCCCGGCCCCGCCTCGCCTTCCCCGGCCCCGCCTCGCCTTCCCCGGCCCCGCCTCGCCTTCCCCGGCCCCGCCTCGCCTTCCCCGGCCCCGCCTCGCCTCCCCCGGCCCCGCCCCGCCTTCCCCGGCCCCGCCTCGCCTCTCCCGGCCCCGCCTCGCCTCTCCCGGCCCGGCCCCGCCTCTCCCGGCCCCGCCCCGCCTTCCCCGGCCCCGCCCCGCCTTCCCCGGCCCCGCCTTCCCCGGCCCGGCCCCGCCTCTCCCGGCCCCGCCTCGCCTCTCCCGGCCCCGCCTCATCTTCCCCGGCCCCGCCTCACCTTCCCCGGCCCCGCCTCACCTTCCCCGGCCCCGCCTCGCCTCTCCCGGCCCCGCCTCGCCTCTCCCGGCCCCGCCTCATCTTCCCCGGCCCCGCCTCACCTTCCCCGGCCCCGCCTCACCTTCCCCGGCCCCGCCTCGCCTCTCCCGGCCCCGCCTCATCTTCCCCGGCCCCGCCTCCGCCATCCCCGGCCCCGCCTCGCCTTCCCCGGCCCCGCCTCTCCCGGCCCCGCTTCGCCTTCCCCGGCCCCGCCTCGCCTTCCCCGGCCCCGCCTCTCCCGGCCCCGCTTCGCCTTCCCCGGCCCCGCCTCGCCTTCCCCGGCCCCGCCTCACCTTCCCCGGCCCCGCCTCACCTTCCCCCGCCTCGCCTTCCCCGGCCCCGCCTCGCCATCCCCGGCCCCGCCTCCCCCGGCCCCGCCTCACCTTCCCCGGCCCCGCCTCGCCATCCCCGGCCCCGCCTCCCCCGGCCCCGCCTCACCTCTCCCGGCCCCGCCTCACCTCTCCCGGCCCCGCCTCACCTCTCCCGGCCCCGCCTCGCCATCCCCGGCCCCGCCTCGCCTTCCCCGGCCCCGCCTCGCCTTCCCCGGCCCCGCCTTCCCCGGCCCCGCCTCGCCTCTCCCGGCCCCGCCTCGCCTCTCCCGGCCCCGCCTGGCCCGGCAGCCTTTTGGGGGCCGGGGGCCGTCCCCGCGGCACCTCGCCCTGTTCTCCCTCCTGCCCGCGCTCCCTCCCTGCTTTCCCCTTTTCCTGTCTCCTCCGTTTCTTCCTGCCCCCTGCGCTGCCTCCCGGCGCCGCCTCCCGCCCGACATGGCGAGCACGGACGGTAGGAGCCCCCTCCCTCCCCTGTCCCCGGCCGGGTGAGGTGTGGGGTGTGTGAGCCCGGGGATGGCGGAGCTGGGGCGCTCCGGGATTCCTCCCCGAGCAGCTTCCGCGGGAGGTGGCAGCGGGGATGGCCGGCTGCAGTTTTCGTCCCGCCGGCCGCCCCCGATGGCCCTGCGGGACCCCCACTCCTGTCCCGCCCCGGTAGAGCCCCGGCCCCCTCCACCCTCAGTTCATCCCTTCCCTTCCTGCAGTGCTGGAGGACACGGTGGAGGAGCGTGTCATCAGCGAGGAGTACAAGATCTGGAAGAAAAACACGCCCTTCTTGTACGACCTGGTGATGACCCACGCCCTGGAGTGGCCCAGCCTCACGGTGCAGTGGCTGCCTGATGTCAGCAGGTGAGAGACGGGAAGGTGCCGGGGAGGCGCTCGGCTCCTTTCCCGTCAACCGTGTGTGCTGAGTACCTTGAGGATAAAAACCATGCAAGACGAGAGCAATTTGGGTTACAGTTCTCTTTGTTATCTCGTAGCGCTTTATTTTGCTTGCAGGAAAAAGGTTACAAGTTGATATTTTGCCGAAGTCTAGATTAGCCTAGCAGAAGGTGTTGTGAGATGTGAACACAGAAATCTTTCTCAATTTATTTCTAAATAAGAGATCTTGTGTTCCTCTAGTGTTAATTATGATCGAGAAATCTATATATTAAATCAGCTCATTCTTAAAGACTGATTTTCTGCATGTGCACTAATATATACTGTTCTGTCCAAGGTATAGTATTAATAGTGCAGTATAAGCTTGATATCTTTTAAGTCTGGACTTACTTAAGAGACTATGCTAAAACTTGTTCTTTGCATCCTGGTTTTGTCCTTGGTTCATTGTTGAATTCACATGTTCAAATTTCCCATTCTTCCACATACCCCTGAAAAAATTGTAGTCTCAGTTTCATTTCTTAAAGAAGAATGAAGCTGGGGATAGAATCTGTTCATGTGCCAACTGCTACAGAACTTAAATTGTTGCAGTAACAACTCAGGGTTCCACTGAGGTGGTGGACAAGGACTGGTGTAATGTGGAATTAGGTTGATTTAAAAATACCTTGTGTGTAAGCTTAATGCAGTTATCAGAAGATGGTCTCTTTGTTCTGTAAAGTTCCACTTCACATATGGGATGTTTTACATGTTGGTTAGGTGATCACTTCATTTGGTGTACCAAAGTGTTTGGGGATGATGTTGAGAGATATGAGCCAAATAGTCATGGCGTGGAGAAAATGCAGTGGGGATTTGAGGGTGTGGAGCCCTTATGAGGAACACTTCTGCTTGCCTCGTATTTTGCAGATTGGCTTAATATTCAGTTTAAAACCTGGTATTTCCAATTATCCACTGTCAAAATATGTAAGCAATTTAAGGCAAGGACTGCCTCTTTGTATGGCATCTGACATGATGGGACACCTGTTCCTGATGCAAGTAAGTGCATGTGCATTGTGTTTCTTGTGTGGTTTGGTATTTTTTCCCTCCCCTCTACATTTAGAAGTGGTGTAGTAATACCTGTGGTAGTTTATGATTACCAAAATTATTCTGGGTTGTTTGGATTTGGGAAACATAATTAGTTTGTTGCATTCAAGAATGCAGAGGTTGCTTGGTTTTTACTGCTCAGATTTGTCCTTTCAGAGATAAATGGCACCATCCATCCAGCTGTTCACTTTTAACTAAATGTTGCATTCAACCACCAGTAGAGAAATTTGGTTCTAGTTCAGATAGCTGGTTAAAGCTCCTAATAGAAGTAACTAAAGTAGGTTGTCACTTGTCTCTTCAGGATTTATGTTTTATGGAAAGGAGTATTGATTGTTTCCTAAATCAATACTCTGAGACTCCAGGGAAATTAGACCAAAGTAGGTCTTGGTGTCTCCTTTAACTGCTGTGCAGACTCTTAACTGTGCCTTTCAAGTCACAGTGGCAATGTTAATGCCTTGTATTGTCACTCGAGCCTTGCTGGTTGTGTCTTTGGTTTGCTCATGGCAGAGTCCAGTTTGCTTTAATACACAAGTCTTTGCAGCAGAGGGGAGGATCTCTTGGGGAGTGTCTCTTTTCTAGCTCCCTGAAGAGGTTTGCATCTTTAGAGTTATTGATGCAAGCTACAGAACTTCTGGAACTGAGCACATAATTTTATTCCAACATTTATTATTCTAAACAGGCCAGAAGGAAAGGATTATGCTCTGCACTGGCTGATTTTGGGAACACACACTTCTGATGAGCAGAACCACCTGGTTGTTGCCAGAGTCCAGATTCCCAACAATGATCAGTTTGATGCTTTGAAGTCTGACAGTGAGAAAGGAGGTGGGTATGCAGCATTCTTAGGTTCTGTTTGAGCAGTATCATTACTGCTTTCAATTGTTCTAATAATGATATTCTAAGTTTATGTGAAATACAAAAGTGGACAAATACCAGTCCACACTAATTCTAGACAACTAAAAATAAGAAACTTTTTGTTTCAGAAGAGCTTAGTTAACATTCATATGCAATTCCTACTAGAATTTCTACCAGCTCTCAGTTGTGGTAAAAACTGGTACACATCTACCTTAAGTTAAAACTAAAGCTCTGAAAGAAGATTCTAAATATCAGAAGTGTTAAAGCTATTGTGTTACATGGTGTGAGTCTTTCCTAGTCTTTGCTTGTGTTTAATAAGGTGCTACCACTGTTTCTTAGAGTAGGGAAGATGCTGTGGAATGCTGTTTCAGTAGTCTTAAAATAATGGATGGGATAAACTGACATTTTTCTGACAACTGTAGAATATGGTGGCTTCGGATCTGTGACTGGCAAAATTGAGATGGAGATTAAAATTAACCATGAGGGTGAAGTGAACCGTGCCCGTTACATGCCACAGAATCCCTGCATCATTGCAACAAAAACACCCTCTGCTGATGTGCTGGTGTTTGACTACACTAAACATCCTTCAAAACCAGGTGGGTCAGACTCCTTGGAGCTAAGAAAAGTGCCTTTTGCCAAAGAGGGGTAAACTCGTGTTTAACTGTGACTGGGAGAGAGTTGCTGGGCTCTGGGACCTAAAGGAGAAAGCCCATATCTTCAGTGACTTCTAACTTCCTGGTTGTCCTCACTTTCATCAATGAACCTTGGTAGAAGCAGCACTCTCTGGAGAGGTTCATGTATGAAATATAATTATTTCAACAGAAACAAAGTTCTCTGGTGATAATGATGCTTCTGTGGATTGATGTGCAAGGGCATGCTAAATGAAAGGAATTTTCTGTCTTTCAGACCCAAGTGGGGAGTGTAATCCTGACCTTAGATTAAGAGGACACCAGAAGGAAGGCTATGGCTTATCATGGAACTCAAATTTGAGTGGGCATCTTCTCAGTGCATCAGATGATCATGTAAAAACCACATCTTTACCCCTGTAAAAAAAGCCCAACTCCTAATTTATGCTGTAGTAGAAAATTTAAGAAAATCTGTCCTGGTGCAAAGCTCTCAGATATTATAATTACATTTCTAAAGCCTCTCAGTTGTCTTTAAGCTGTCATTAACCACAAGTTCTTTTTAAGGTTCTTGATGTAAGCAGAATGTTTTTATAGTTGTCTCTTGGAAAAAACCCTTTAAACTGGATTGGGTCAAGACCATAAATTAGTAAGACTCTCAAAGATCAATAATTAATAGCTTGTAAATTTATTTGTGAACTTCAAAAGTGTAAATTGCTTTTGTGACCTTCTAAATAATCCTTGAGACTTGAACTTGCAGAAGACTGATTGATAACTTAGCTCTCATTTATGGCATAGTAAGTGTTCTTTTTCAAAAGCAAAGAACTGCTTCAAGCGTGTTGTCTCTTTATATGTAGAGTGTGATTGATTATTTATTTGAAAGATGCTACAATCAGAGTCTGCATTTCAATAGAATGTGGCTTATTTACAGACGGTGTGTTTATGGGATGTAAATGCTGGACCCAAAGAGGGCAAGATTGTCGATGCAAAAGCCATCTTTACTGGGCACTCTGCAGTAGTGGAAGACGTGGCATGGCACCTGCTCCATGAGTCTCTGTTTGGATCTGTGGCAGATGATCAGAAGCTTATGATGTGAGTTAGAGATTTTTGGGTAGGGCCTGCTGTGTCCTGATGATGCCTTTTTTCAACCTAGAAATAAAACAAAACACACTTTTGAGATAATCTTAGTATGGTAGGTAATATAAAAGTGGATCTTTATTGGAGGCCTCCAGGGCAATTATGGAAGAATGTCCACAAAAGCCCATCCCCCATGGGGGTGCATACAGTTTTATAAGTTTGTCAATTACACTAATTTACTAAAAAAGCACTAATTAGGAGGACAAGTGCTGATGCAATTACCCTCCAGGTCAAACCTTTTCTCTGGAGCACCTCCCTTGGTACTGGCTGTACTTTGTTTATGAAAATATGTCTCTATGAGCTGTTTTCAACCTTGGTAGCCAGGGAGAACCAAGATAGGACAGGGGCCCTTGGAATATGTTTTGTCTTTCTGCCTAGGGAAAGGGCATGGAAAACTAATCACTAATACAATAAGCTACAAATATATGTGTAAAAAATACAGAGAATATATAAAAGAAAAAAAAGTAAAACCAAAATAGTATCACTGCCACTGGACCTAATCTACAGCAGTTGGGATTAAAAAAAGGTCTGAATTTTGGAGTGATTTCATGTAGCTCTTTATGGCAATCAGCTACAGTGATGGTGCAGATTCACTGAAATTTACATTCCATTTAATGTGTTCACATCACTTGAAAATAAGATGTAACTGATATGTATGTCAGCTTCATAGTGCATGCTGTTTATGTACAACAGACACAAAATACTGAAGGTTTTGGAATGAAAGCAGTAACTTCAGAGTTGAGTTTAATAATAAAAGCTGTAGTGAAAAAGAACTTCCTATAAAAACTTAAGTTTGTTTGCTTTCCCTCTTTCCTCCCTGCCCCCAACCCTTCCCCAAACCCTCCACTGCCACAGCTGGGACACAAGATCTAACACCACATCCAAGCCGAGTCACTCAGTGGATGCTCACACAGCCGAGGTCAACTGTCTGTCCTTCAATCCTTACAGCGAGTTCATTCTGGCAACTGGCTCTGCTGACAAGGTTTTCACGTGTGTATACTTTACATTCCTGTGTAGTGCAGATGAAAGCCTTTATAGTAAAACCAATTTCTTGTTGCTTGCATCTCCCAGACGGTGGCTCTGTGGGATCTTCGAAACTTAAAGCTGAAACTCCATTCTTTTGAGTCTCATAAGGATGAGATTTTTCAGGTGGGTAAACTATTTACAAGCTGTAGAAAAAACCCAAGGGTACTGACTTGGACAAGAGCATGTAGATTTATCTTCTTGCAATGCAAATAAGTCTGTTGAACCAAAATTCACTGTGTTGTTTGACAATTACAATCTGTACTGTGTAGTTTATTTCTGCCTTTCCCTACTTGACTTTGAAGCAAGTAGACAACAACTTACTGCTAAAAAGATAATGGGTGTCACAAGTACCTTAAGTAGAAGGTTTCTCTAAAATAATGTGCTGTAGAGAGGATTTGGATTCAAACCTAATTTTGTGAACTTTGCCTATTTAATTAGGTGCAAGTAACAGTGATTTTTAGACAAATTTCATGAAATATGATAAATCTGTAATAGTGAAATAATGTCTGTTCAGTATGAGATACCTCAAGCAATTTGTTTGAGCTACTGGATATCCTCTGTGCTGGAAGAAACTGATTTACAGAGTATCAAATTAATGGCCAGGGTGCTGGTTATTCAGGATATGCTTTAGAAATCAGTAACTGCTCCACTGAAGTTGTTTCCTTTCAATAGGTTTACTGGTCTCCTCATAACGAAACCATTCTTGCTTCAAGTGGTAGTGATCGGCGCCTTAACATATGGGATCTAAGGTGAGGAACAATTCCTTCCTGTTAGTGTATGTGAACAGATGGTTAAAAAGAGGCCTGCATTATTTGGCAGGTTTGATTTGTGCTGTTCTCTAGCTTTCCTTCCTTACCTCAGGCCTGGTCTTTTGGGTATTATTAATAAAAACAGCACAGTACATCTAAAGTTACTTCTCCATCAGGATTTCTTGCTAATAGCATTGTTTTCTGTTGTCCACTTGTTGCCTAGATACAAAAGACAAAACTTGCAACAGTGTTAAAGTGGTAGGATAAAAAGCTCTAATGAAAGCTTTCAGGTGCACAAATATGGCTATATGCGTATGTGTGACAAAGGACTTCTGCAGTTTTTAAAAGATTGATAAATTAGTTTATGTAGCAGGTACATCCAATAGGAGATCAATTGGCCCAGTAAAACATCCTTGCGTCTGCCCCTTTGGAGTTGGTCCAGGAGTTTCTTTCCCTATTTCTTGTTATGTCTCTCAGCTTCTGGTGAAAAATAAGATGTCTTTGTCAGAAATTTTGTTCTTAAGAATGAGACTAAAAGGAATTTCAGGAATGTGTTAGAAAGGTGTGGCCAATTATTCTAAAATGTGAGGGCAGGAAAAACACTAGAAATCATACAACTATATGTTTAAAATCTACAAAGCTACAAATATGAAAAAAGCTAAAAATCTTTAGGTGTCACATCAGTAAGTAATTTTTGCCTCCATGTACTTCACAAGTTAAGATTCCATTTCAGTAATGGCAGTGCCAGACAATTGATGTTTTATACCTAGTGCTTATATTTCACAGTGAGAAATACGAATTGCAAATGTGGGTAACAAAGGCCAGGAACTGTTCAGTTAAGCTGACAGAGAATGCAACTGTCATTTTAATGAAAAGTATGAACTATTTTCTTGCAGTAAAATTGGAGAAGAGCAGTCTGCAGAGGATGCAGAAGATGGACCTCCTGAGCTGCTGGTACCCTTTTGTTCAGGTTTCAGTCTGCTGACATGCTGTGTGGCAGGGAGAGGTTTTGTCACTGTGCTGCTAAAACTGCAGCTGTTCATAAATCTTTTCACCTCCCTGGTTTCCAGTCCATTGCTTTAATTTGCTGTAGACTTCCTCTCTTCATTTCTGAAGGTTTCCCCATTTCTTGTGTGACTCTGTAAGTACTCTTGGAGACAATCAGAATGAAATATGGCTGGATTTCACAGACCAGCCCTGTGTGAAGAGAGACCATTTTGAGGATGTCAGTTGTTGCTGTAATAATAGGAACTGTTATCTCAAATGCTGTCCCAGCAACTGCATTTGTGCATAAGTAGCAAATGGAAGCACTTGAACACACCTTCCTTATGTCTGTTGTGAATCTCTAGTAGCAGGTTTTTCTTTGGGTAGTTGTTAGCATGATTAATTTAACTTAAGAATCCTGGGTTTAAACAGATTTATCTAGAGTTGAAGTGGCTTACTGGAGCTTGTGGGGTTTCTTTAACAGTTTATTCATGGAGGACACACTGCCAAAATTTCAGACTTCAGCTGGAATCCTAATGAGCCTTGGGTAATCTGTTCTGTATCAGAGGACAACATAATGCAGATATGGCAGATGGTGAGTGTCACAACAGCTCTTGAGTTACTCTGAAGCTTGTTCTATAAATGAAACTGAAAAGGCTTGTTCTTCTTAAGTCTAGCTTGTGCCTTCAAGGACTGAAAGTTGTCTGTGCCACATACTTCTTGATCTAATCAAAAAGTTCAAGACTTTAAAAAGAAAACCAAGATAAAAACCACTTGAATAAAAGCAACTGCTAGTTAATTCTTGATTCCAAGTTCTAGGTTGGTACTAATTAACATTAAGATTTATTCTTAACAAAGCAGTGCAAACTTATATCCAGTATTAGCCAAGACTTACTCTTGCCCCCCACTGCCCCATATGTTGGCTGTAAAGCAGGAATGCCTTTTAAATCTCCTGTTCATATTACTTTACATTACAGGAAATAGATCAGCTGTCTTAGAAATGTGGCATAAAGTAATTTGGGAATAAATTGAGTTAAAAAACTCTTAACAGGCTTAAATGTGTGTCACATGCTTTTTTTAGTACCTGCTCTTGTTCTGTGTGTTTATACTGAAGTCAAAATAATTCCAAATAAAATGTTCATAACAGGGCTAATGGTTAAGTGGCTACTGCTTTTGCTGTTGAAATGGAGCAATGCATGAAGGCAGCTGTGAAAATGTAGCTAATGTGTATACA
Source organism: Lonchura striata (assembly GCF_050655825.1). NCBI lineage: Eukaryota > Metazoa > Chordata > Aves > Passeriformes > Estrildidae > Lonchura > Lonchura striata. The sequence goes on along the minus strand of NC_140703.1, from coordinate 102,346,349 downwards.
TTTCTAAATTTGGCAGCCCTTTAAGAGCAGGGAGAAAATCACTTCAAGGAGGGAATGATGGCTGTGCCACCTTGGTGTTACTGAGGGTTTTTTCTATACAAAGTGTAGAAGATTGTTTAAAAACAATAGTGTGTATCACTTGTAATGTTCTGTGTCTTCAGGCAGAAAGCATTTACAGTGATGAAGAACCAGATATAACAGCAGCTGAACTGGAAGCTCAAGGAATGTAACTTCTTTAAGGAACTACTGGGAATTGCATAGTAATATAATTTGACTACTCTATACATAAAATAAAGACCCCCAAAAAAACCCACAAAATCAAACACCAAACCAAAACCAATCACTGGGCAGAAGCATTGCAACAAAACAAGAATATTCCTAATTGTATTAAGCAAAAAGCTTGTATAATCAAGTGTCATGGGATACCCTTGGTTCTCTAGACACTTTGAGCTGTATATTGTACAGCAATTAGCTTTAGAGAAAATAAGAATTACTTAATACCTATGTCTATGTTTTTAAATAAACTTAGTGTGTTCCTGTAAATAAAATGGTCAAATTCTCACTCTTCACACATAGAAACTGTATTAAGAAACCCCTTTATATTAATACATAAAAAGAGCTTTTCACTTTTACACATCACTTTTGGATTGGTTTTGCATAAATAAAATCTATTAAAAAAAGTACTTGGTGTGTTTAATGTCCACTCGCACAAGTTCAATATTTTGTTGCATTCTGTAATAGAATAGAATTTTAATTGCTGCCTGGTGCTAAAGTTACGTATTTTTTAGTTTATGACTTAGCCCAGAATTAAAAATCTGGGAAGATGAGAGTTGTCTTCATGCAAAAAAACCACTGGAATACGTAACTTGATTTCTTCATAAAGGGCATGGGGATAAGGAAGAGGTTTAGGGAATCCAGGGGGACAGCCAGTTGATCTCCTGTCAAGTTCAAGTACAAAGCTTGAGCAGAGTAAAATAACTTCTTTGTGTTTAAGTGATTAGTGGCTGGATTTTGTTGGTTTTGGTGGGTTTTATGTGTTAGTGTGTTGTGGGGGTGTTTGGGTGGTGGTAAAAGCACTGCCCTTTATAATTTTCTTAAGTACCAGGATGCCAGTGCACTCTCAGTGAATTGGTGTCACCTGTGTTTTTTATTTGAGGCAATTAAATAGCTGCCTAAGATACATCAGTGTCTGAACAAATAATAGACAAACACAGTTTGCTTCTAAACCTTGGATTTACTGAAAAGCTCAAGAATTTTGCCTGTACAGAAGCAAAATTTCTTCATAATTATCATGGACCTACAGACAGGTGATTATGTTGGGAGCTGTCAGGCAAATCTAAGTGGAGTTTATAGTTCTTAGCTACTTAAGACCATAATTAAATTAATTGCTGGCTGTCCTGATCTTTCTGCTCAAGCTGAAAAAAAAAAGAAGATGACAGCAGTGACTGATACTGAGAATGTGATACCTTGCTCCCCTCTCCACTGGAACTGTAAGAAGTTAGCAGGCCACTGGGCTCAAGCTGTGTAAGTAAGTGAAGCTGCCTGTGCTGGCTCTGGCTGGGAAGGAGTGCTTGTCCATCGAGCAGCGATGTGGTGCTGGGGCCTGTGGTGAGGATTTATGGCTGCAGCGGTGCTGGTAAGGCAGCTGTGCTTTGGCATTTGCTGGGCAGTGCTTGCAGGCTGTGGGGGGATGGGGCATGAGCTGGGGAGGAGACACAGCTGGGACAGCTGATCCCAACTGGCCAAAGGGATATTCCTTGCTGTAGGCCATGCTCAGCAATAAAATGGGTGGAGGAAGGTGAGGGGAACCTTTCGTGGTGACCATTGCTTGGATGGTGTCAGGGTACTGACCTGTGTCAGGGAGCAAGCAAGTGGTTAAATTCCCCCTCACCCACTTCTGAAACTCCTCCAGCTGTACCCAGGAGATTTTCTTCCTGTTCTCTCCCCCACCCTGCTGGGGAAGTGCAAGTGACAGCACATGATAAGCATTAAAAACTGAATTCGGACGTGGTTTATGGTCAGGCCCTACATTCTTTTGGCAATCATTCTGACACACACAGCTCTTTAAAAGCAGGAAATGAAGATGTAAATGGTCCAGCTTTCTGGAAAAACAGATCTACTTCCCTGAGAGCATGGTGGTGGCTCCTCTTGGTACAGATAGAGCAGTGCTCTGTGACATGACCCCTCCCTGCTGCTGGTCCTCTTCAGTGCTCACTTCAAGGAGACCTCCTGGCTGCTTGGCACCAACATGTAGAACACAGCTCATCTCTAGAATTGGTGATTCCAGCTTTGTGTGTGAAATACGCTTGGGGCTGTTCACTCCAGTCTTTTTACTGCCTCACTAACTGAATGGGAGAGGGAGAACTACACTGCTATTCTTGCTTTTATTATGCTACTTTTTCTTAATTCCCTGCCTGCTGTTACCAGGGCACCCCCTGCTTTGTAGTTACTGGGTCACCAAGCATGGGCTTGGCTCCTCACACCTATTTCAAAAATGGTTCCTATTAAAGTGATGCAGGTAGGTGCAAAAAAGCTTGAATAATCCTCTGGAAGGCTGAGATGCTGTTGGAGTTCAGCAGGCAGGTGACAAATGGACAGGATGTGCTGAACAGCATGAAGGGTCAAACCACTGCTTTATTGACTGTGCTTTGGTCCTGCTGGTGTTCTGGGTGTACAAACACTAAAATGCCATGCACAGGAAATGGAAATTAATGCATTCTCTAAATATGGGTTTGGTTTGCCAAGCCCTCTGCCATGCACAGGGACACTTTCCACTAGACCAGGTTGCTCCAAGCCCCATCCAAGCTGTCCCTGAACACTTCCACAGACGAGGCTGCAAGATAAGGCATCCACACCTTCTCTGGGCAACCTGTTACAGTACCTCACTACCCTCACAGTAAAGAATTTCTTCCCAATATCTAATCTAAATCTACCTTTTTCTTCCTAATATCTAATATAAATCTACCTTTTGGGGTTTAAACTCATTACTCATTATCACTCCATTCACTTGTGAAAAGCTCCTCTTTGACACCAACTGTGAAAACATTTGCCACTTCTCGATTTTCTTTACTGAAACGCTAAGAGCTCAGATCTGCAGGGATCACTGACTGGAGGTACCTTGAATGTCCCACAAAGCCCTACTTCCCTCTAGAGCACAGAGGAGCAGCCACCTGGGGACTAGAGAAGCAGTCAGTGCCTGCTGTCTTACAGCTGAAAGGATGGGGTAATTAACAAGGGAACAAAATAAGAACATAATTTCATTAACTATACCTACATTTCTAAGTACAGCAGTAAATCCAACCTCTGCATTGCTTTTCCCCATGTCTGAATTGTCCCTCTCCAAACATGCATTTACACAGCTTCCTTCAGCAGCAGCAATCTCACACCAATCTTTTTTAGGCAGCTCTAAGCCCAGGCCTAGAGCCAGTATTGAGTTAGGAAAGTCTACATCTTAATAGCTAAAAGTGTTTTGTTACAGACAATGCAGTGCTGGGACCGATATAGTTTTTAATTTGCAAGTAGTTTTTAAACTATTTTTTTAATGCCGAGTAGCATGCTTCTGAAATGTTGGAAGATCATCATATTGAATTGTATTTAGCTGAATGCCATACGATTTTGATTTTAAAAGCTGTTGCCTCCCACAGGAACGAGGTAGCTGCTTATGCACTGCTGTTTGGTACTAATAAATATAATGAAAGTTCAAGTTAAAAAAAAAATAGAAGTAATAGAACAGTCAACCTGAACAATGGCTCCAGCAAGATACTTATTTATTGCATTAGACAAGAGTTTCTTTAGCTGTACTTAAGGAGTGTACTTAGTTCAGTGTGTTATTCCTGCAGATTCATATGTGCTGGGAAAAGGAAGCACCATCCACTGGCCTTTCTTGTCAAGGGAACTGTGTACAGTTTTGAGACTTACCTTTTTTTTGTATTGGCTGTGTCCAGAACACCGGGTATTACAAAAACTATATAAGGCAATCTAAAGTACAAACTATCAGTTTACAGTGACCTCCTGAACACCAGTATGTATTTGAGGTAATTTTACAGTATTTTTTCTCTCCAAGGTTTTCAGCTGACACTAAAGAAATCTAAATTCTTTTGCCTTTGTATTGAAATACAGCACAAATGACAGTGAAACTATAAACTGTATTTTAAACCAGCTGTTTTATTTCAAGACATGTTTTCTGGAAGTTGAATGATAACAATCTTCAGCCAGACTCTTGTCAGATCACACCAGTACTTCTGGAGAACAGCAGCCCTGTGGCAGAGTGCTCTTTAACTGCTAATAAAGCCAAGGGCCACTATTATTGTGCATCACAAATTTTTGCTCCCACTCTTCCCTAAGAATGGGATGGTTTGCATCATCAACTCCTCTGAAGATAAACTTGACAGAAATATATGTGAGGAGCTGCAAGGCATTAAATGTAACTGATACTGAAATATTTTGGAAGACTGATAACCTATACAACAACAAACCTGAGAATTTTCTGCATTTTGCTTCAGTGTAGCAAAAAGCAAGTTCAGGATTTTCCTTTACTGTGTATGATGAATTCTATTTGCTTTTATTGTAAAATGCAAGACCCTTGAGAACATTAACTGTGTAATAGCAGGTAACTTTTGCTACATAGCCACAGCCATACTATACTTTATTGTCTTCCATGTGTAAGCAATGCCTCTTCACTTCAGCACTGAAACAGCTGAAGAAAGCTGTGTAAACTCTCTACAGGGAACAAGTATTTAAGTGAAACACCCAGTTTGACCTGCTGCTTTTTGGCCACTGAGATGTTTGGTGGTGTAGATTCTTGATAATTCTTCCAACATCAGCTTCTGTCTTCTGAATTTCAAACTCAAAGCTTCCCCCAGTTCAAGCAGAATCAAACATCTGTTATCCATATAATAGAATATTTTGAGAGTTCAACTATTCTTCCCCTTTAAAAGGCAATGGGTTGCTCTTTTAAAATATCAACAGTGCATAAAATCCATATTTGGGAGAAAAGGGTTAGGAAGACTCAGTAACCACCCAGCAGGAAACAGCAGATGCACAAACCCAGCAAAAGCTTTGATGAAAAGGATTTATAAAACAGGCAGCATGACCAAGATCAAATAGTTTTGTATGAATATAGGCATAAAGGGTAGAAACCAACCAGACGACACCAACAAATTACATGGATTAAATACAGTATCATCATGGACTTGGCAGAACTGAGGTAGATACTTTGATGCTTAACACCAGGATTTAAATCTGGTGGAAGTGATAGTGAACTACATCAATATGGATACTTCTCATATGGCTGTATTCAGATTAATTTTAAAAATGAGTGACTTAAATTCATTTCCTCAGCTTGAAATATCGTGAGATATAGCAGGGTATTTAAACTTGTAAAGGCTCTAAGAGGTTATTTTCTGGAAGGAGAGCTGTAAAAGCAGTGTTCTTGGCATAGTCTGGAAATACACAAAGGCCTGCTTCAAGTGTCCCAGACCATAAAACAAGTGCAGCCCAGATCCGAGTTCAAACAAGAAGTCCAAAACAACATGCAACCCCAAAGCTAAAAGATAACAAACAGTTTTAAAGGAAATTAAAGTCTTCATGGATACCACAGTATTCTTAAATTACTTAAAAGTTCAGGCTTGATGGGTGCCAGTCAGTAAGGTCTGTAAAAGCTAACACAGATGAGGCTGAGTTAGGCTGTTAGAAGGAAATACAACCTTCCTTCAAGAAGAAATAGCTAAACAAGAAGAAAAAGGTGAAATTATCAAAATTTAAATGTAAAACTTAACCCCCAATGAAACAAAGCCAGACAATAAAGGAACAAAAAGTATCTGTGAGGAGTGACTTTCTGAAGGCCTAAAACCAAGTATCTCTGACTACATCAAACACACTTGCCTGAAGGGCTCAGAATGCAGCTGGTGGAAGAGGTTCTCCCCTCACTCTTACCCTTCACTAGACAAGTACAGCTCAAACGCGTGTACACGTTTGCATCTGCATTAGCAGGAGAGACTTAGCACTTGATTAAAAAAAAATGAAAAAGCCAAAATCCCCAGCTATTAACTGCGACCAAATTTCCCTCTAGCAAAAGCTTGCAAATCTGACCAGTTTTTGTAAGGAACTCAGCAAGACTGGGAAGATCCAAGGCAGTAATACCAGATTTGACCTCTGTATCAGCATGCACAGGAAGAAAGGAGGGAAGGTGGTGTTTACACAGGAGAAGAGGCAGCACCTTTGAGAAGGCAAGCCTGAGATACAAATACTTAGTAGAAGGAAAACAACTAAGACCAGACAGTGTGGTTGGGTTTCAAAATACTTGGCACAGCTCTAGAAAAGGCTCACGGCTAGGAACCCTGTTCCTCACTTTATACAATGGTATTGTCAAACAAGTTAAATTTTTTAAAATTAAAAAACTAGTACTATCTTCAAAGAGTCAGAGAGCATATGTTGTTGTAGAGCAATTCCAAACGCTACCTAGAAAAAATAGACACAAAGGAAAACTGAACTCAAAACCAGCTCCAAAACAAAACCTAGTTTAGGGAAGTTGCCAAATGTTAGCATATATACCAAAAAAGGCAAATAGAACACTTTTTTGTAGTCACTGGGTCACCATGCATGGGCTTGTCTCTCCACACCTTTTTCATTAATGGTTCCTAATTATTGAACCAATAATTAAAGTGAAGGGAGTTCCTATAAAGTAAAGTTCCTATTTTCAGTATTAGAAAACTGGAAGGGAGTGCACATTAGGAACAAAGGACTCCACAGAGTATGACAGAATGTGGAGCACTTGTTGAATTTACTAGGAAACCTTATTTTTTACCATAAATCCCCACATTTTTTACAGCTCACCCTAATGAACTATGATGGGTAAATTTTTGGAGAGAAGGCATGAGCAGAATTTGAAGCAGGTTCAGCCAGACTGCCTGACCTTCATGGTCCTAGTGACCTTCACCTTAAGACACTCCAGGCGAGGTGAGCAGAGTGCAGCACCTACTCACCCCTTGCCCTGGGCTGCTCCCACCAGGTATGTCCAAGTCACTGCCACGACCCCAGAGCAGCCCCCTCCCAGCACAGCTCTTCCAACAATACACTTGAAATCAAATATCAACGTCTTTTAATTTTCACACTTGACTTTCCAAATAAATACAATTTCAGCAGGTTCAGTTAGAAGACATGAGTATGATGTTAAAGAAAAACTCAGAGTCCAATATATTAAGCATACTTATTTACTTAATCTATACAGAATTGAGTAGATAAAATTTCAGATTCACATTAGTGAAAAATCTCTACAAAATGTTTTTGAAAAGCAAAACAAAGACTGCCTGTTCATTTATCACTTTTCCTCATGAAAGCAGACATGGGTTGTAAAAATAAAGCAGTGTGTTTAGCACAAACTAGATTTCTGCATCACTTTTTTCACAGTTATTTCCATCTACAGTCCAAAGAGGTAGATATTCTGCAACACCTGAGAATTGAACTGTAACATAACCAGGTGTATGAAAGGAAGGACAAAACAATACAGATACAGCCCTAACCTACGTGTGTATGCATACACATGTTTGGGTCTTGAATCACATACAATTTACCTTTTTGCAGCTTAATCATGGTGAAACTGTCAATCAGGCCCCAGTTTTGACAATTAAACACACTCATCTCAGGCTACATCAGTTTACATCCAGGTTAAATGGTTCATAGTAGTGGGAGAAAGGCAGTAATACAAGTTTACTTAAAAACCCTACTGGAGCCCCTTTGGCTGCAGCCTGGCAGTGCAATAGCCTGCAGTATGGCAGATCAGTGACAGTGCTGAGCTATCCCTAACATCAGTTTTTATTTATTTTTAAAACAACACTTTTTAATCAATGCATGAAATTTCACTGACTGGTTTCAGGAAGCAAAGTACAGTTTGCCTTGGCCAGATAAGTTGCTATGATAAGGATATGCTGAGGGAAGAAAATAGCCCCATTCTAAAAGCCTTTCACTTGGGGCATTCAGCTTCATTTACGTATTTAGCCAGTGTCAAAGATACCTGTATTGCTGTTGCATATATATGTCGTGTCTCTAAAAGCCCTTTAATTTATTCTTGCAGCAGGGTCCAAAAACTCACTCTTGCCTCCATGTAAAACAAGCACTACAGAAAGAATTGCTCATAATACAAATGTCCAAATAATAAATTGTAAAAATAGAAAACCGCATGTCCTACCTTGCCAAGGGTATGATTCACCAGAGAGTTTTTCACTTTTCCTCAGAAAAATTACATCATACTTAGTGTTAGCTGAAAACCAGTTCTCACAACACCTGTTTTTCAAACTTGATTCTATAAAGCAAGTAATTTGAACAGCAAGTCTGAAATACTTTCCAGTTATTCTTATGCTATAGTTTGCATGATCAATATTTCAAAGCTCTGAATCTGACTGCTCATTGCTACCTCCTTTTCATTCCTGCATTGTGCTTGTACCACAAACACCAAATCCACACAATCTAGGAGAAAGATGGCCAGCTTCCCGTTTACTTTATTTCAGAAATGTAAGATTTGCACAGTTCCTCTTAGTGGTATGAGCTAAAACACATGTATTAGGCTTACATAACCTTTCTCTCTGAGATGGCTAAGTTATTTCAACATACATTACTACAGGAAAAGGACTGGGAGCTCAGTGCAGCCTGAACATTCAAGTAGTTTAGCCGCTGAACTGCCAAGGGCAATGGGGGTAGGAAGCTCATTGAGATGTGCTTGACTCAGAAATCCCCTCCCAAGTAAGTGCAAAAAACTTTTAAAGTACCAGAAAAGGCTACACATGTTCATATTTCTTAAAATTACAGCAAACAAAACTAGAAATGCATGGGAACTAAAGTTAGGGGTAGCATGTAGTTAGATCACATTGCCTTGCCAAAAAATAAGTGTTGGTCCTAGTTCCTTTTAAGAAAAGAAGTGGATATCAAATTTTCTAGGAAAATACAATATGGTTTAAGGTTAACAAGGGGGCTTTGCTTGTGGTATGTTAGTGTAAGAATGTGAAGTACCATCTTTACCAGATAACCTGACTGGGAAGGCACTCAGCCAACTGGTGCAGCTTTGAGGTTGAATGTGCAGGAAATTCCACGCTGTACTTCAGGAGACATATCTGAATTTTCACGTTCAATTATAACCAGTATAGCCTTAACTAACACTTAAATACATCGCATACCTGGCTATTAGAAGAAGTCTATATGCCAGACTCCTGCCTTCCACACCTCCAGCAGGAAATATCTTGTTTTCCAGCTCTTCAGATAATCCAGAGGTTTGCTCAGACATGAATGAATTTCTCTAGTCAGGATACCCATGTGGTGGACACACTGCAGCTAAGAGGGAAGAATGTGACCAACATCTGTGCAATAGGCTCCACAGCTGCAAAATCCCACTTGGTAGCATCACCATACATTTTCCCACACATTTATATTTAACATGTTTACAGGTAGGGCAAATAATCCAAACTAACCTTTACAACACAGCCCTGAGACATCTGCAAAAAGCTGTACACCCTGTTTCACCAGCTGCAAGGTAATGTATTTCAAAGCTGTTTCTTCATACCACAAAGTACATAAAACCCTTTAAACATACCTTTTAGTAATTCTGGACCTTTACTTTTTCATTCAAATATATGAAAACGTATATTGGGGGAAAGTTGACTTTTTTACTGGCCATTAGACATCCTTATGTAGATAAATTTACTGGAAAAATTAATAATCTTTAGTATACTGAGTGGAAAATCAATGAACAAAACCAGAGTGCTGTTCTTTAAAACAAAAGAGTGACCTGCTGTCACCATTTTCCCCAAACGATATTAGGTCTGTACACAGTCTTCCATGACAGTGATTTGTGATGTGGGGAGAAAACACACATGCATCCTTTTATGGAAAAATATTTTCTTCTAAAAAATGAGGCAGATGTGCAACACAGTTGTGGAAAATTTATAGTTTAAGCTATTTAAAGCTGCTATGCAGCTTCCTGTACCACATAAGTCCAGTAGTTCTAAGAAAATACAGATATGGTAGAAAAAGTAAGAAAATTTTCACCACAAAACCAAATAGTTACCACCAACAGAGAAAGTTATACACAAAATATATCTCTCAATACAGTGTTTACACTTCATTTTAGTCTACAGACTCAGTGCCAGGAACAGGACTTGTTGTGACAGTCTTTTCTGAGCTATTTCCCGCACGTGATTCCGCATCGGGTTGGATTCCTGGTTCCGTGTCAATGGGAGTTCCCAGATCCTCATGGGAATTGAGTGTACAGGACTGCAACACCTGCACAGCCAGATCCACATCTGCTTCTCTAAGAGAAACCTGCTCCTTGAGCACTTCCACCTTCTCATTCAGCTCGTTCCTTTCCGTCTGAAGGGCCCTGCATAGCTTCTCCAAACGCTCCAGTTTTATTTGAAAGCCTTTGTATTCTTTATCTCTTACTGTTTTCTGAAGGACAAAGGAAATAAAAACTCTGTGATATAACCATTTTCCCGCCTTAAATTAATTAAAAGAATCACCACTATTTAATCCTGAATATTAAAGTCTTCATTAATTCAGTAGGCCAAATTCCAGCTGAACTAGAGCCAATTTGCTCAGCATACCTCACTTAGCTGTGAGCTGGAGTGGCAATGGATGCCTTTCAAAACAGTGAGAACTACATAACTACTTAATGCTAACTATAAGTAAGGGCTGGGCATCAACCAGGACCCTAATATGAACTCCCATAACACTGTCAACTACAACCCAAATAATGGCAACTATAGGGAGGAGAAGGGCACAGAAGTAAGAAATCCACCATCCATCTGCAGAATCCAGGCCAGAATGTACCACACTTGGGGCTCTCCTAACTAGCTCCTTTTAGGAAAGGAGGGAAAGATAAACAGCACTATAGCAGATCCTACTCAACCAAGCCCAGCCTGCCAAGGCCAGACCTCACATCCCCAAACCAGGCCCTGGATAGTGCAGGCACAGCTGCACTGCACAGCTCCTGCCAGACTACAAAGTAATGGCATTTTGTGACCTCAAAAGCAGCAGCAATGCAAGAAAACAACAGATCTCTTGCACAGGGATTGCTTCTCTTGTAACAGTCTTGTGCATTTCAAACAATTTCTACCACAGCATTGGTTGAACTTTTCTCAGCATATTGAACTACAGTCAATTCCTTCAGCTTGTATGATTTCATACACATCCCACCAATTAAACAGTAAGCAATAACAAGGCTCAATTTCTTCTTGAGCCATCAGCTTAGATTTACATAGAGCCTTCCATTTTCCATGCCTGAGGAGGACAATAACTTACATAACAGGAAACATAATGCAGGCAAGTCCAAGAAGAGGCTACAGTGTTTACCTCCAGTTCTCTAAAACTGAAAAACTGTTGGAAGTTCTCTAGGGCTCAGACTCTAGCTGAACTACATTGCTGCTTAAAAGATGATTACCTCTTCAGCCATTTGCAGAAGAGCCTTGTTGTTGTTTTCCCATTTTGTACGCCACACAATAGTTTCCTTTTCCAGTTTCTTAATCTTCTTTGTCATCTACAAAAGATAAATAAAAGATTTACTTTTGTGGCTTGTGCTGCAACGTAGGTGATTTTACTTGAGTAATTAAGACTTTGTGTTACTTTCAAGTCCAGTTTGAACAAGTTGTTCTGGGAAAGTGCTTCTGCACAGAATCAACCCCACAAATACAGATTCTGCATTCAAAGAAAACAATATTGAGTCTAAAAAGAAACAGACTATCAACTTTCAAGTACAAGTAAAAACCTCCAGGAAAAGTTTTAAAACATAAGCACGGACAAAGAGAATGAGAACCAGTATTTGGTAGAACACTGAAATGACAATTTAAGTATTACCTAATTATGTTAAAATACAGAAAAAAATTACATTTCTCTCCCGTAAGTCTTAAACCCTATCTTATAATCTACATTAAATTGTCAAAATACTCTATATTTTCAGAAAGCAGATGCTTATAAAATCTAAAATGCAAACCACTAACAGCATGCATTTCTATATTACTTTTCATGAAACTAGGTAATCCTATAAATACCTTCTCCATTTCTTGCCTGAAAGTTGTAAAGAGCTCATTACTTTTTGCCATGGTGGTCTGGAATTCTTCAAACTTATCCATGTAAAGAGAAAGCTATTGGAAAAAAGTCAGGGACAATCATCTGAACAGTGTAAACAAACAGAAAAATATGTAGGTATGTGACAAAATGAAACTAAAAATGGTAAAACAATAAGTTACTTATATTTTTTTAAACTATATTACAATTTCCATTTGAGGAACACATAGATCTTGTCTGAAAATGTACTATTCAAATTATATGTGAAGTAGAGCTCTGTGTTTATAGAACAGCAATATATTCTGAAGTAAAAAGAATACTATGTTTAATAAAATGCTGGAAGACGTCACAGTTCATCAATACCTCATTTTTACTTCTCCACTGGAAAAAAAATTTGTGGAGTACACAAATACAGAAAATTCAGCACCTGGTTGGTGAAATTAAAACTTAAGGTGGAAAGGTAGGTAATTCCTAACTAGCCAAAGCTAATAGCCAAGGCTGGGACAAAATAAACAGGATTTATTTCAGAAATCAAAATACACATTCACAACTAATGTAATCTGCCCAGTGAAAAAAAAAATCAAGGAAAGTGAATATTGAAAACAAATTCACAGAAGAGTGAAGAGCATTACACTTTAAAAAGTCAGGAGTATTAACATGTAATAACAGAAAATTTTGTTGCCCTGCCCCACAAGGTAAATCACCAAGAAAGAACAGCAAAATGTTTAATAACACAGTTTTATAAAAATGATTCCTAATCAGTGCGTGATTTGATATTCTAAGAATACATGTAACTTCTTACTCCCAGTGAAGAGTAGTAGGTTCTCTCAATTCTCACACTGGGGGTTGCAGGACAATACAATTAAGAGCATAGGAATATTGTGGTTTACTCTATTAGTAAAGGGAATTTCATAACAGGAATTAGCCTAGCTAATTGTCAGCAGTACATCATGACTCTTTGCCATTACTGTCACTGAACTTTCTAGCTCATCTCATTCTACAAAAAAAATCTGTTGGCCCCAAGAAACCATTAACTATACCCACATTAACTATTAAAAACAACAAAAGAGGCAGCGAGATTTTAAATAAAGGTAACCAATTTGGAAAAAAAACAAAAAAGATTAAGCATATAAAAAACCTATTTGAAAGTATCTGTATATTCCTGTGTTCAAGTCCAATGGAGACTTGTATGATTACATCTAACTACACACATACACACACGCTTTAAAACTAACTCCTGGAAAGGCAAGAAAAGAATAGGGTTCAGTATATGTGAAAAAAGGGCATGGAATAGCTTTCAAAGACACTGTCAAGGTTTAAGCCCAGCTGACAACTAGAACACCACACAGCTGCTCACTCATCCCCACTCCCACCCCAGTGGGATGGGGAGGAGAAATCAAAACTGTAGTTTGAGATAGGAACAGTTTAGTAATTGAAACAAAGTAAAACACAGTAATAATAGATTATTATTATAATAATAGAAAAGAAAAAACAAGTGATGCACAACACAGTTGCTCACCACCTATTGCCCAATGCCAGATCCTATTCCCAAGCCCACATCAGCCTGCATGACGTTTTCTTGTCTGGAACATCCTTTTGGCCAGGGTCACCTGTCCCAGCTGTGCTCCCAGTTCTTTGTGTACCTCCTCATTAGAAGAGCACGAGATATAAAATAGCCCTTGACTTAAAATAATCACAGTTTAGCAACAGCCAAAACATCTGTGTGCCATCAATAATATAGTGAATCCAAAACACAGAGCAGAGACACATTTACTCTATTCCAGCTGAAAGCAGGACAGAGGCTTCATACAAAACCTCGAAGCAGTAACAGACACACAGTGAAGAGAACAGCTACTGCTTCCCACTGCTCTGGTGCTGGCTCAAACTGCCATGTCCCTGTGCCTCGTGCTGAGCTCACGTGCAGTCAATGACTGAAGGTGATCCAAAGCACAAAAACCAGAGACCATTTCTCCTTTCTCAGAGGGGATTTTACTGTAGCACTTACATTACAACAAGGAAATTTGAAGACAGCAGGTTCTGTGGATAGAGATAGTCAGGTTACTAAATCTGAATAACTACAGGGATAAACGGGACATTGTTTGCTCCCAATCCTCCACAACAGGTTGTGATGGAAACAGTAAGAAACAGATTCTAAAACCTGCCTGAACAAAAATCCCCACAAAACTCTTTACAGTCGCAACAGAACAACATTTTCAGAGAAGCCATGCTTTCCTGAACTTTTCTTCTTAAGCTTTCCTACATTCTAGTCTTTGTAGTATTAACACTATTAATTTAGAAAAGCACTAACTCCAGAAATTCAATGCTGAGCACCTTCCAGGAAAAATATTCTCCAGACGTATTAAACAGCAAGTAGAAAACATCAATTCTTTACAATTTCATGCTACCCTATGGAAGAATTACCCACTGGAAATTAAATTTCGGACTAATTAAAAAAAATATGAAATACTCTTCACAAGCATCTGGATCTTAAGTTTTTTCAGATGTTGCCTTATGTTCACTACTGTCACAAATCTCTTGGTATTTTCTTTTTGGAACTGCTACTGAAGATCTCTGCATTAAAAAAGGTACCTGCTGCTTCAGCTGAGCTTCCTGTTGCTTCATCTGTTCACATTTGTGTCTGGATTCTGTAGCTTCTTTTAGCAGCTAAAAAACAATGCAAAAAGCCATATAATGAAAAAAGTACTCCCAAAAGCGGCTTAACTCAATCTATAATTAAAAATGATCAAACATTAACATCACCGAAGGGCTATTCAATCATGTTTTCTCACACAGGCTTTATTACTATACTGTATTTTCATATATACAATTTAAAGCATGTGATGGCATGCAGAGAGTTTTATTGAAACATTTATCTAACTGGCAACATGAGACAATATTTCTATTTCTCTAGCAAGTTTGAACTGCTAAATTATGGATAGTTAATTAACAAGCTGTATGTAATTTGAAACTGGTTTGTAGCCTAATTTATTTCCCACCTTTTTTCTCCAGTCACCATATTATCTTTGCAGACTAGTTCAAACCAATTTTACTTCAACTTGACACCATTTTGTAGGTTCATGTTTGAGGATATTTTCACCTGCTTATGATGCAGAAATTATGTTCAAAAAATCAGAAGAATCCAACACTAGATGGTCATTTTAAGATTATACAGAAAAAATAAGGTTTTTAGGTTTTTTTTTTTTTTTGAAGTTACAGATTCATTGGAAGAAAACTTCTCAGAAGACTGCAAGTATATTGCTGATTATCAATGTACAAAACATCACACACATTTTGGGGGGCAAACAGTGCACAAAAACATGTGCTTAACTCTGTATTTGTTATCTCTTATAGCATGAAAACAGAGGTTACAACTCTTGACTGCAGAAAGTACCTTTGGTGTTTCAGAGCATGTTCCCCAGTCTAAGAGAAATTTAAATTATATTTAGCATTTTTACTGAGAAAATGCAAACAAGTAACATTACTTGCCTGTAGGCATGGATATCAATATTGCAGGCATCATACACAAAACTTAAATTTCAATTCTCTTTGTTGAAATCTACCCTAACTTTCAAAAGGTGGTCCTTTCAATTTACTACATTTGCTTTAAATCAGGAAGTCTCATTTGGTGGGTTTTATTTCTCTTAACATATATAGAATTCACTTACAAACTCCCGTTCTCGCTGATGCTTTTCCTCTGCTTCTTTAATAAGCTGGGTAGTTTGCTGCAGTTTGGCATCCACAAGTTGCTGCTGCAGTTCCTTATGTTTGAACACTTGATCAATATGCTAGAGGGAAAAAGAAAATAATAATAACCAAACATAGACACTCTGCTGGTCAATGAACGAAGGCAGTGTACTGTTTGGGGAGATGTACACCGTTTAAAAGTTTCATGCAAAAGACAAAATGGTAAAAGACTGTTTTACATGCCTTTTTTCACCCCTTTATCTCCATAACTGTAATTAACCTTTTTTGTCTTTCACGGAAGCCAGGTGCCTGTCTTATTAAGTTGGTACAATACCATCAGTCACTTCACACCAGACATTTCAAAAATCCTGCAAAAAGCAGTCTACATCCTTGCTTCTAATGCTAGTTTATCTACCTCTAATCTTTACTGTGTTACTTCTAAGAGCTTTAGTCTTCATAACTACAGAAGTTCATAATGAGGAAAGTTTGCAACAACAGTAAATTTAGCTCATTAAATCCCACAAATCATTGCATTTTGCAGTCTTACTTCTATCCATAAAGTAGCACAAGGCAACTTCCTGTTTTCTACATATAGTCTCAATGTAGATACAAATATTCTGTGATTGCAAAAGGTAGGGTATTACCTTACATAGAACTTTCTAAGTGACCCAGATTAAAAACCAAATGAAGAAAAAAACCAACCAACCAAACAAACAAACAAAAAACAACCAAAAAAACCCAACAAAACAAAACCTCAACAACCTTCCAGAAACAGTTGAGAAATAATACTCCAAACCTCCTGTGTCAATTAAGAACCAGCCAACAACTAATCTTAGCTGTAGAACTCCATGCAGCTCAGTTCTTTCTTGGACAAGGAGAATTGGCTGTTTTCCATCACTGTAGCTTAGAGCAGCTAGCTCACATCCTGGTGCCACTTAAAGACATCTCAGTTAGCCTTAGAGTAGAGACATTTCCATGACACCAGGCCAAATATGTTCTTAAAGCATGATAGCTTACTTCGATTCTGTGCTAACAAGAGCAGCTATGTACACAAACGAGCTTCCCCAAAAGACCCCAACTTAGTGAAATGGAAGAAATAAGACAGAATAACTCTTATATCCCTCCCATTATAATTCTGAAGAATTTACACTATTAATACATATTTATGTTGGAAGTAACCTTTGGAGGCCATTTAATCTACTCAGACTAGCGTCAACTTCAAAGCCTGATCAGGTTACTCACACCTTGCCCAGCTGAGCTCTGAATACATCTAAAGATAGAAGTTAGACAATCTCTAAACAACTTATTTCTATTTGATTACTTTCATTGTGAAAGACTTTCTCTAATGCATCTTGAACTTAGATAATCAAAACCAGTCAGGAAGGGCACACAGGGAGACAAAGAGCTACTAAATTTCTCTCAGTAGTGAAGTATAAAGAATAATTACCAAAACTATATATAAAATGGCTCTAAGACATGAGGGGGTTTCCTCCCTTATCAATAATTATCTGATCCTTACAGCCAAGGAACTAATAAAATCCCACAACAAGTGTACTGTAAGCACCTCTTCTCGCAATGCATACTGTTCAATGAGTTTCTTCAGTTTTTCCCCCAGTTCAATATTTTCCTGACGGAGCTTAGCGTTGTGTATATCATGCTGTTCCAGTTGAGCCTGAATTTCATTCAGTGTGATCTGGAAGTGTGCAGTTGCTTCTTTCCGTCTTTCTTCTTCTTCACGTGCTTGTTGCATGTTTTCTTCCTTTTATGGATAAATATTCATAAAATACTTAAATATAAAAATTAAAAGTGTTGAGGTCAAACCAGACACTTTTTGACTCAGAAACAATGGCAGCAATTCACTATAGTTTCAAACTTCTGAAGTGCTAGAACTAACATAACCCACAATCATAATATGCCATACTGACTACCCATGTGAAGTGTGTGGAAAAAATAATCTAGAAATTGCCAAACTTCCAGAAACTTTTGGCTTTACCATTACCAGCATTACTCAAAGACTAGTATTAAGATCCTACATCTTGCTACTTGGCAAGTGTCAGCATTATCAAGATGTAAAAACCAGCATTGATACTGTAATGCAATTTTCTACAGCAATCACAGATTCTTATCTATCTTGGCTCCCTTGTATTTCACTCCCATTGATTATATTCTGACAGAATTAAGCTTTTTGGCTACCCTGCCATTTCATGCTGCTATTATTTTACTTGTGCTATTTTTATCAGCAGTTATCAGCACTGCTCCCAGAGACAAATATGACAAGATCTAATACTGCAAGTAATAAGAAATGGTTTGAGGGGGGTAAGGGGGCATCAGCAAGTTAACTATCCATTTACCTTACATTAAAATCAGCTACACTTACACTACATGCCACTCATGTATACATACAGGTAATAGACAAAGTGACAAGGAAAAAAGCAGCACTCCTGATTTTAAGCAGTGATCTGTAAGATTTCCATCACCAGCACCACTGTAATTTATGCAAATGAACTAACCTTCAAAGTTTTGTTATGACGCTGAAGCTCCCGACAGAGAGATTCCAGTTTGCTACGTGCCAAAATGGCCTTGCTATGCTCGCTCTGCAAGTGGACTTTCTCCTTCACAACTTGTGCTTGCTTCTTCTGCAATATCTTCATTTGCTTTTGAACATTCCGGCTCTCCTCCAACTACAGTTATAGAGTAAATTTTGTTCAAAAAACATAGGTGAAACCATTTTGATATGTCTAGATGAGCACACTGAAGAAACTTTTGAACATTTTGGATGAAAACAAGGAAGTAAAATTTCATTAATACCCCAAGTTGATCTTAAAGAGAAACTGTCATCATCCATCCAAACAATTCTACATGTGTAAGGACAGAAAATGAAAATTTACAAATTCCAACTTAACATTTGCCTTCGAGTAACAGGCAGCATGTACCTGTTGTTGACTATGAGCTATCAGCCTGCTTTTCATCAGCACGGGTAAGAGTAGCCCTCCGAAAGGAAGTTGTAGCAGATACAATTAAAAGCCAACTGAGACTGGTTTTTCAACAAGTCACAACTTTTCCCACTCTTATCTCAAAACTACATGCAACTGCTTATCCAACAGGTCTTGTTTTTGCTATCCAAAAGAAAAACCACAGAACTGTGTGGAGCTCCTTGTCAGCAGGCACTCCTACCAAGGGAAGGAGTAATACATACAAGTTTGTAAAATTCTGCAGTATTTCAGAAAAGAACAGACAAAACTAGCAGCCCTGACAAATCAAGTCAGTTACTATTACACCTACATAGTCCAAGATTTAAAGAGATCTGCAGTCTCAACCATTTGAAGCAATTTTTTTTTTCTATTTCCTTTAGGCTGTTTACATGGTAGATGACACAGGAAAACACTGTGTACATATTCAAAAATCTATTCTATGAATATCCAGTGAAGCTTCTTACATTAATATCTCACAGAGATACTCCATTATACCTGATTTTTGCACTCCCCGAGAAACCACATTATTTAGAGGCTGTTTCTTTAAAGAGAAGGCTACAATGTTAAGTGTTACACTGCTCCATATTACATCGTGCCTCAGCCTTGGGACACAGCACAGGAAAAAAGGGCTGGAAATGAGGAACATCACCATGACAGAAGAATAATACAATGCTAGTTTTCTGAAAGAGCTCAAAATAATGCTGAAGCACAAAAGAAAGAATAAAGTTAAGGACCTCCATGACAACAGTAAATTAAAAGTGTATTTAGTGTAGTTTAGGGAAATTGAATATTTAAGGGCGTATTTCCACATCTAAATACAAAAAGCCCTTTTCTTGCATGGCCACAAAACACTACTTCAAGTGGTTGTGCTGTCTGCACACCTATGAAACTTCAGGCCTGTAAAAGTGTGCCAGTGTGAGACATATCACTAAGGATGCAAACCTTCCTGCATCACAGGCTGATCTCCTGATAGATTCCAAATTATGGGAAAAAAAATTGTGGAAGATCTTTTGCCAGGAGAGAGGCATTCCTACCTTCATTGTACAGTCCTTTTCATGTGACACCACTGAAAAACCTGACAGTGAGCTTTAAAGATGATGAATCTTTAAAAAAAGAAAAAAAGCATTGTAGATGGACTGTCATAAACAGTTCAAACCTCTGCTGGCATTAAAGCTGACACCTATGCCAGTGGTTCTCCACCACTATCATGAAGAAAAGAATGCATCTTAAAAGGAACACAATCAGATCGAACCTAAACATTCTAAGCAAACAGAGGCCTCCATCAAACTCACTTAGGTGAAATAGAGCTATTCTTACACCCAGACAAGCTCCCACCCAGCTCCTCAGCCATTCTGACCATCATGAGGAAAGCAGGTGGTTTTCTAGGATGGTGACTGTGAATGCTTACTCTGACTACAGTCTGCTGATCCCCTCCTAGGAGGGCAAAAACTTTAATGAGAACACATCTCTTCTGACTACCAAGCTTCTTGAAGGAGATTACAATTTATTTGGTCTAGCTGCTCCCTACTTGTTTTAAGATCTTTCCAGTAATAATAAAACTCAAAGTGAAATAGGACAGACTCTTTTTCTTTGGCAGAATTGAGGGATTCATACTGGCCTAGCTCCTCATGCAGGCCCTCATCACCACTGTGAGGTGACATGGGAGCTGTTTGCTTAAATAGAAAAGGCATCACACGCACGAGCAATTGCTCATAAGGAACAACTCACCTACAGCATTTTTCTGTCACAGTATCAAAGCTCATTTTTAGGTGGGCTCCCCATCCTTGAGTTACAATTCAGAACTATTATTGTTTCTCATTTAAATGACAGTGACTTAGAGAAGCTGCTAGTTTTAAAGGAAATGCACTCACATGAACCAAGAGCACATGAAAGAGAGCAAGGAAAACAAAGCAAAAATGTAACAGACCTCCATGGAGGACCCAGGATTTCCATAACAGAACTCATCTAAGCATTCTTAAGTAATCAGTATTGCCTCTGTGAGTAAAAAGACCACCTGCCAAATCATGCTCAAAGTCTTAGAGACAGTGTAAATCTCAAAAGAAAAAAAAATTACTTCAGAAGAGTTATGCCATGTTGTGCAGCCATTATGTCATTTTCAGAATTATCTGCATATGATACACTTGACAGCTACAGAGAGAAAACTTAGGCTTTTCATCTCTTTAGTTTGCCAAAACTACAAATATGGCAGGAAAACATATACATGCAAGATTTCCAGTCTTCCGATTTCTGTCTGTCCCTGTCTAAAGAAAAATGAGTCAAGTGTTGTTATCTCCAAGAACATTATGGAAAGTAAACTTATTAACCCTCTCTTCAAACCCCCAATTTTGTAATAAGTTATTTTAGAGAATAAATTCCTAACTTGAGGCAGGAATGCACTTTACAAATTGCTTCTTTTTGGTTTGTTACTGAACAAATGCAACCCTTTCCTTCCATTCTTTCACATGATCAGAAAGCACAAAGCTTAAACCTAGATTTTTCCAACATCCTACATTTCCCAAAATTCACTAAAGAGTTAAATGTAACTGAACATTCTCCCTCTCCTGAATCTCTGTATGATAGTATGTTCTTTCTCTTTATCCTAAAAGGATAAAACACTAGCACAAAAGCATTATCAATTACTCCCAAAAGAACTAACTTTACTGTTAATCCTCGTATTATGCTTCAACAACAAGTTATCAAAACCTGTTTTTTCTTTGGATTTGGGCAGTCATGTAGAAGTGAAATGACTACAAGAAAGTTTGTCTGAAGCAATACTCAGTCAGCCTGAGTGTCTTTTTTACCAACACTGTAAAATACTCAAAATCATTAACCATCCTTCATTAGTTGTTCCTGCATGCCATAATTAATATTAACTCATTAATAACTTCTGCTATCTTTACAAATTACTTACCAGATCAGCATACTTCTTGCACAAAGCTGCCAGCTTTTCTTCTGGAGTAGAAAGTGTGTTCAAGGCTTGCATTAATAATAACACTTCTTTTCCTATGAAATGGATGATAGACAATGTTACTAAGGTAGAAAAACCATATACCAGAAAAGCAGCCTGTCTTTAGAAGTAAAATATAGATCCATGAGAAATTAGCCTGATTTAAGTTGTTCCCTGGTTTGACAGCTGCATAATCTGAACAGATGACAAATGGGAAGTCATCACAAGATGTCATCAGCATGAATAAATTTGTCTTGCCCTCTTTGTCCTGCCATTCGACAACTAGGATAGCAAAAATTACTTGAATATAAAAACATAAAAATATTTTTTAGAATTGCACAGATAGTAAACAATCTGAAAAAATAGGAGGTTAACTATTTATTGACAGATATGTTCTTAATAAGCATTCAGAATTTAATTATCAGCCATGTTTGGCAGCACTGAATACTGCCATCCCAGATTTAAACCAGAAAGTTAAAAAAGTAGATTAGAAATTACCACGTTATTATTAAAGTTCATGTAAAAATAGCATTGCCAGCTGAAGGAGTCTTACATATGCATTAAGAGCTGTCTTTTGCAAGCAGAAGTGCACACACAGTTTCTCAAAATATCCTGTTACGGGTGACAAGTTTTTGGCTACAGAGTAAATTTGAGACAAAGAGCAAATCCATAGCTATTTTACAAAAATATTATAAATATTTTATAGTATTTTCTAAAAATATTATAGTAAAAATCAGAACACCAAAGAGAACACACCCAATGTTTTCTCTTTGTGTTTTTCACTCTCTGGATCCTGTTGGCCATCAGGTGGATCAGTACGGGCTTCTTCTCTCCCAGGAGTCTCCTCACGGGACTCTTGGGAACAGCACGTGGACCCCGGGTGCTTTCTGTTCTTTGTGATATACTCAGCCTCTTCCAAGGGGCCAGTGTTTTCCAGGCTGTAACAATTGGACTGTGGACACTGCAATGCTGTATCAGATAACTCAGTGCACTTGCTCTTCACCAGTTGATCCTGGTTATTCATTCCCATCTCCCGAGATCCAGCTTCTTCTTCCATGGCACCACCAACCACCTTCAGATGGGGAGCAGGAAGTGGACATAAACAGTCAAGCAAGTATGTTTAAATTGACAACTTCCACCCTTTTCTATGGACAAGTATGGTAAAATGCAAAAAATAAACCCTGATAAGAAGTCTAATGAAATCCATAAAATGCATTGTTTCAATGGCACAGAGCAACTGAACTTGAACTGCTTGAACTACTTCAGTCCCAATGCCAAATACAACAGTCCACTCTTAACTGGAGAAGACTGGTTGCTATAGCAAGAATGATAAAGAACACCAGGAGCAACTTTGGAAGGGGTAAAATTCACATCAATGGAATTATCCAAAAAAGTGAGTATTAACTGACTTCAGGCTTGGACTTCTACTGCCTATGATTTTTAAGAACACATTCTTTCTGCTCAATTAAACAGAACTTTTTCTAAAGATTTCCTAAAATGCTAAATGTTTAATCACTTAACCAAAAAGTTAAACACTACCAGTTGTTTTAAAACACTGCTGTGACATGGTCATATTTTAGAGCAGAATACCTGATGTTCTCTATATAATATTCTATAGTTTATTAAGCATTTCCAGACTCCTCTCTCAATCACTTGAATGACACTCTCAAGTTTCTAGAAACATTTCAGGCTGATGAGAATTGCAATGGTGTTTGGCTGTGTGTGTTTTTGTTTTGTTCATTTGGTTACACTGCAGAGGCTGGGACTTAGGACAATAGTTGAAGGTGGCTGGGTGTTATTTTGCTGTCCATTTGCAATCCCAATATACAATGTACATGGATAGTTCCAAGCACAGTAAGCAGAGCTGAATTCACTGGCAAACTAAAATTATTTTCAGTGGACTAAAGGTAAATTTCCTTAAAATCAAAAGGAATTATAAAACCAGAACTTGTTTATATACAGTTATGCTGTTAAAGCACAAATTAATATCAGATTACCTTACATTTTCATATTAAAAAATGTGCTAATTCTTAAAGCCAGGGGTTTGCATTTGGTTTTATATTCTGCACAGGACTGTTTTCCTCTTCAAAAGGAATTAGCCAACATCAAAGGAATGCAGCCAACACTCATAATGTATTGTAAGATGTATTCCAACTCCAAATTTGTTCAGCATGCTTGAAAAGGTTATTTAAAAATCATTAAACAAATACAACTTTTTTTGCAAAATTCATGCATAACAGCTTTGTTGCTCTCTGTTCTTAAAGCAAGTCCCTTTCTTTAGACCTTATCTCAAGGCATATTCATTCTTGAGGAGATGGACTTTACACAATGTCTTTCTCAAAGGACAACAAGCTTTTTAACTGCAAATAATCTCTAGAGACATTTAAGAAGCAACTTTTGACTTTCCAAGGAAGATTCACATTGCACAGCTCTTTACAAGTGTGGAAATTATGCACATGCTTTATGGACAAATATAAGTGCACTGCAGTTTTATTCTCCAACTATGTCAGTAACGTACTGATAAATGCCTAAAAAGGTCACACAGTAATTGAACTGCTGGAACAAATAACGAATTACAACATTTTACACCACTAAGAAGTCATCACTAAAATGCCCATTTCTTCCTCTTGGCTTGTCCTAAACTGTGGGTCTTCCAGGAAAGGCCTACCCTTCTAGGGTCAGCCAAATAAACACAAAACAAGAAACATGAAAACAACACAGCTCACTTCACCTCTCTGTATGCACCAATGGCTGAAACCATGGCACAGATATTATGTTGTCTAAAACCCAGGATTCATACAGAAGCTGAAGACACTGTGTCACATTAAGCTGACAAGAAAGGTCAGATTATTCCAACACAACATGATACCAAGAGTACCAACTGAACAGCTGAAACTAGCAGTTTTTTGTTTGCAAAGAACATGAACTTATGATTAAGATACTTAGACCCAAGTAGTTCTGCAGAACATAGAGGAAGCCTGCTTTAAACTCAAAGTTTCGGATTTGGCACCCAAAAGAATTAAGTATTTCCAGACTTTCTGATATCCATAAAGTGACTTTTGAGGTTTTTTTTGAAAGCAGAGCACAAAATTGCCAGCAGCTCCAACAGGAGGTGAGAAGGCCTGACTGGCTGCAGTCACATACTGAACAGCAGCAATGCCCAAGCTTCTCTGGCCTAGCCATAATATTTGTGCAACTTGTTCTAACACAGTTTACAGCCAGATCAGTTCCTCAACCCAGTTCACTGCACAGCAATAGGCAATCCTGCCAACAGAAGTGGAAGCAGGATGATTGGAAAGAAGCCAAAGCACGAGAGCCTCTAAAAAATAAAAGCCAATCTAACTGCAGTCAGAGCACAAGAACTGAACACAGAATACCTTATTCTCACTACAGGTATACACTTAACACTAACTACTGAAGGACTAGGACATCAGAAAGACCACGTTCGTGAGCAGTTTGTGTGAGTTTGACTGCTTCAAACCTAGTCAACTGAAAAATTTTCACTGGTTTTTATCCAAGAAATGTTTGTTGCTTCCAGTGAAAAAAGGAACAACTACTACTGGTGTGACCAGCATGAAATGCCCATCTCTTTTTGAGCAAACCATCATAGTAACCTAAACATCAATTCAGAGCAGGCAATTCACATGCATATTCTAAAGCATCTGGAAGTTTCACGAAGTGAACTCCACCACCTCATTAATTCAGCAGAGCTTTTTGTTGAAGTCAAATTAGGTGTCAGTTCAATTTTTTACTGACAATAATAATTTCTAAACTCTGAATATTCTCTATTCTTTGTCAAAAAAGCCACAAGGACTTTTAGAATTTCAGACTCATTCTCCGAAGTCTAACAGAAAAGGCAGAAATAACCTATCAGAATACTGAATTGAGGAAAAAGGTTTGTGTAGATGTGTCCTGTACATCTCCAACACATTTGAAAATTATAAAGATGGTGAAAACATACAGAACTTGTCAACCTTGTTTTGGTTTTCCAAACATGAACATGAACAAATTCAAACTTACTGACAAGCAAATAAGCTCCCTGCAAAACCAAAGCTCAGTGTAGCAGTAGACAGGCTTTGTAAAAATATCCAGTTTTCTTATCTGAAATACAGTTACAAATTGTTGACCATAGACTAGAATATTGTGTTCAAAAATGTGGTTCTACCAGCAGCTAGAACAATTTGACAGCATACACATACCAAAAAAAACCCCAACAAAAACCAAAAAACCCAAACCAAAATCCATTTCCTTCTTAGTTAAAACTTAATATCTCTGTCAAGTTGCAGCCTGTAAATTTTAGCAAATCTGACAGTAGTGGCACAACATATTAAAATTCTAACTTATTTAACCTAAATTAGAAAGTGTTTTCATTTTAAAAAACAGAAGTCTGCTATTGCTTGACAGGGGCCACAAACACAAATATCTAGATGATTTCCTGATTATGACTAACAAAAGAATTTTCTACATTAGCTGTAACTTTAGATATTAAAACCATTATCCAGAAGTCTTCTTATACTCAATGCTATTCTTAAAGCACTTTAACTACAGGTAGTTTCAGATTTGGTCTGTATCAAGCTTCAAGCTGGAGTATAGGAATAATAAACAACACTTTGAGAATGTTAAGTACTAACCCATATGAATCACTGAACTTGCTCCCTCTTTACTGAAGCAGTGGTGAGAACAACCCTAACTCTTACCTCTCATCTTTTCAAATGTGTGCTCATCAGACTGGTGAACTTCTCAGTTTAACATTCCAGCCAGAAGAGAGCACTTCCCACAGCACATTGTATAATAGTGCTGATTCAGTACTGACTGAATGAAACCAAAACAAAACTACCCCTGCAAAGACCTTCTACTGAAATCGCCTCTACCTTTTCTAACTGCTACCACGCTCTCTCAGCTTCCAGCCATCTTCAACCACAGGCAACTCATGATCTGACAACCCAGAGTCAGACTATTATATGCCTAGAGAGATTTACAGAGGCAAAAAGATTATGTTGCACAGGTAACATGCAAATTTGTAAGATCACAAATTTATCGAAACTCTTAAGGTATGTGCAACCTACCTAGTTGTGAAACTAGCTATTACAAGATGCTGAAATTTCTGAATAAGCATGTCATCTTCAAGCTACTTAAGAGTTACAGGACAAACCACTTGAAGATGGCTGAAGAAAATTACTGGCAACACTGCTCCTGCTCACCCCACAGTTTTCAGTCTTCTGCTCTGCTCCTTCAACTTGCACATCAAGAAAACTCTACCTTATTTCATACCTAAAAGATCAGCATACAAGACAGATATCCTGTATGTGAAAATGGCTATGACCACAAGAGCCTAAGCCAGCTCTCCTTCAAACAACTCAGCTTCAGGAACACGCACTGCACATAAGAACAGAACAGACACTTGTCCTACCACCACGCCAAAATGTATCACAGCCCCACTTATTTTTCTGCTCCACTACCTACACAAGTCTACAGCACACAATGCTACCTAAAATATACTGTGCTTACTATCAGTATCATGCCTTCCTGTATTCCATATTCCTGTGCATACACATATGCAATTTTTCCCTAAGCCACCTGAAAATACTTCTCTGTACCTTTCAATAAAAAAAACCCCAAAATTAGTAGCTGCACCAATCGATTTTACTCTGTATGTTAGCTAATTATCCTAAAAAACATAAGTACTAGCATTAATCTATGGAAACAACTCCTACATACCCCACAGTAGCAGTTGGACTGTGCTGTGAAAAGACTCTTCCACCCTCAGCCTATGGAATTGCTAATACTTCAAGAAATATCCAGGAAATTTTGAAACAAGCATATGTACATAAAACAGATTTTCACAACTGTGAAGACAACCTAAGTAAATATATAATCAACATCAGACACCAAAAGAGAAATTTGAATAACACCGTTCAGCTGACTACATTTCCAAACTTACTTAACATGCAACTGGTCATAAAAGCCTTATACCTCTTATCCTGATCCACTGCAGTAAAAAAAAAAAAAAAAAAATTGCAGCAAAAAAGATAAGTTGTATTTATCACAAATGTGTATGGTTCATAACATTAAAATATTAAGCTTTCTGCATCCAGCAATTTACTTTTTCCTGCTAAAACAGAAAAGCTCATTTTGAAAACATGCATGTTACACACTTTTCCTCAAATTGATTTTTCAACAGTTATGTAAAATAAAGTCATCGTTTTTGGTAATCATTTTATTCACAACTTCTGCATGAAAACCACCATTTTAGATGTCACAAAGTTTGGGTTTGAATTTTACAGCAGGTGCACCTTCATCCACTGGTCTAGACACAATTGTTCAGATGTTTCTGACCACAAGACTAGCTTATTGAGGTTATTTCTCTATGCAAGACTTCTCTACACTGTGCTCACTGACCTGAATGATCACACAGTCTAATTATACCTTTCCCAAACCTAATGGCCTCTGAGGTGGTTTCCCCACTGAACAAGGAGCTTAGCTGTGAGATCTGAAAGTCATTTCAAACAAACACATCACCACGTTCTGTCCTTACATTAAAAACTATGCTCTATGCACTCATTTATCTACTTTCAAAACACTGGACAGAGGAACCTGCAGCACTGCTCGTCACTAGTTTCAAAGCACTGCAAGGTTAGAAGTTCCAACAGCCAGACAACTGTTAAGAAACACATACTTCCTAAATTTGCATTTTACCTTCATAAAAGTCAAAGCATACTCTTTGTTAGCAGAATTCCACCATTAGAATTCCTGGCCTTATAATTCAAGACCTGATCTTCGATACTGGTTCAGAAACATTCCCACATGACCCCTGGTTATAGCCCTTACTTCTTCCTGTTACTCTTAACCACACTGGGGTTTTCTGCTCTTTCAGTGGCCTCATGACACAGATGACATACCTGCTTTTAAGAAAAGCTTTCGAATTTACCTCAAATACAAATGGGAAAAAAAAAAAACCCCAACCATCTCTTCCCTCACTTATCTTAAGACATTGAAACAGTGGTGGTGCATCTCTCACACCCCCACCCCAGGCCACACTGAAATCTCAAGGCCTTGGCCTTGACAAACAGTACCCAGGAATAAGCTCATCAGGAGCTTATCAGAAACACTGTCTGCTCCCAGGAAACAGCAATATCTGACAAGCTCATGGCTTTTAACAAACATCCTTGAAAACCCTTTTTTTTCCCCCACATGAATAACAACCCAAGTGGAACAATATTTTTGTTACGGGGGACTTTCAAGGGAAATCACCAACCCAAACTGGAGTCAGGATGAAAAATTATTAGAACTAAAACCCTCACTCTTGAGACCCTGTGAATACTGGTCTTAAGTGAGATCCCTTGAGCTCTCCTGGACTGCAGCAGGCTGTGGCCAGCATTTCCCTCTGGGGAGACAGCTCTCAGACCCAGTGAACTCCCAAGTCTGCCATTCTTGGAGGACCACCAACAGCTGGTGATGGAGCCTGGGCTGACACCACTCCTCAAGGCTCAGCTCTTTGTCCCTTGAGAAGACATAAAGGCATCAACTGTGAGTAGTTCACAGAATTTTTCACAGATATACACCTGGTACACACTCTTCAAGTATGTGTCTGCAGTGTAAATATGCTATAGCAAATGTACTGTGAATGCTGTTCACCCAGCAAGTGTTTTACATTTGTAAGTAAGTGAGGTCTGTAAGTGACTTACTGTTGTACTGATAGTAAATTCTACAAAATCTTGTGTTGAATTGGTTAACTGGAGGCATCGATTAAGTGCTGTCAAGTTCAAGTGCTTTTGTGCCTAAACTATCAGTCGAGCCTGGGGCTAAGTTTGGCAGGGGGAATTCACTCTGAACCGTGTGACTCAACAGGAGGGTCCCCTGGCCTCCACGCTGATCATTTTGGCTGATTTTAGCTTTAGATCAACTGATTTTATTGAACTTTTTGTACTGCATGCTTTAACCAAACAGTACTTAGCAGAGTGAACCTCGCCAAGAAACTTCCGTCATACTTTTGCTTTTATATAAAATCTGCTTTTGCCAGTGATTCTTAAAACAACCTAAAAAATTCATGACAAACACCTCCTGTAATTCTAGCAAAAAATTCACTGCAGAAATCCAAAGCTTACATGGAAGCTTTGAGGGCATTTACCCACAGGACAAAGTACTGCACATCTAACAAGACCTTTTTTAATATAAACAGCTGAGACAGGTGCTAATTAAGAAAACATTTAATATAGCATGAATCACTTCCACCAATGATAGTTCACTTCCTCTTTACTATAGACTTAATAGTTTTATAGTCATCCACAGTATGATTCTGGAAAAAGCAGGGTAGACAAGTTCTGAATTCCCAATGCAAACAGGTCACAAGGAACCTAAAAATAATATCAAGGCAGGGGGAGGGTAATCTACAAGAGTGTGGAATTTGCTTAACATTGCCTGCCATATTTCACCTCTTTAAAATAATTAAATTCCTTTCAACTGTATTGGAAATAATATGGAATGCAGGTGGGTTTTTTAACATCAGTATCACCTGCTTTCATAATAGACACCGAAGTTACTTACAAGTTACTTCTTAGTAAAGAACTAAAAAAAAAAAAAAAAAAAAAAACACTGCAGAGAACGGTGCTTTTCAGTGAAGAAAACCAGCTCCATAGCTTCCTAGACCATTTTAACAGCCAAAATAAACTACCACCAAGTTCCTATTTCTGAGATGTTATCCTTTCTACCACAGAAAAAAGTTACCACTAAAATGCCACTTGAATTTATGTAAGGGCACAGGATGAGATACTTCAGAAGCACATGAGATTAGCAAGGCAGTTCTGTCACATAAAACGCCGAGCTGGTGATATTACATACAGCAGCTGAATTACAGCGTATTTTAAGTCTTTGCCGTTGGGTGGCCAAGCACAGGTATTTTAAGCTTTTCCTACACGGATCTGCAACCAGAAATTATTGTAAAATCACCGGGAACAGCCCTGCTTTCAGTGTGGTTTCGGCAGAAAACGGAAAAAGAAATAAAAGGGCCTTTTGTTGTTTTTGCTATTTCGGAGGTGAAGAAAACGCTGCCGCCAGCCCCGCGGGCAGAGCCGCCGCCCGCTCCCGCCGCGCAGCCCGGCCGTGCCGAGCGGCTCCGGGGGCCCGGCGGCGGGACCGGGGAGCGGCAGAGCCCCGCGCCCCGCAGCGCCCGCCCCCCGCGCCCCGGGCCCGCCACGTGCTGCCGCCCCGGCGGGCCGCGCTCGGCGGGGACCGCCCCGCGCCGCCCGGGCAGCGCCGAGGGGCCGCTCCCGACCCCGCGGGGCGAGCGGGGGCCGCGCAGGGACCTCGCCGACACGCGTCCCCGGGTGCCTCGGCGGGTCCGGCCCCGGAGACAGCCCGAGGTTCCGGCTCCGCGGAGCGGCGGAGCGGCACCGTCCGCCCCTGCCCCGTGCTCCCGGGCCGGGCGGCCGCGTGGGGACGGGGCAGGGGGGGAACGCGGCGCCGCGAGCCGGCAGGGAGGCGAAGGTGGAGCTCCCTCCCGCCGGGCCCGACCGAGCCGCCGCCTCACCTCGGGGCTGCCGCTCGGGGCCGCCGCCGCCTGGTCGCCGTCGCCGCTGAGGCTCGAGCTCCGCCGGGTCGGTCCCGCCGCGCCGCCGCCCCCGCGCGTCGCCATGATGTGACGGCAGCATCCAAACAAGTGCCGAGCGCGGGGCACCGGAAGTGCTCCCGGGGGCCCGCCTCCCTCCCGGCCGCAGCCAATCGCCGCGCAGCTCTACGGTTCACGTGGGAGGCCCGCGCCTCCCTGCCGCGGGGTGTGCCGGGAGTTGTAGTCCGTCCGTCGAGGCGCGGGGACGCGGCATGGCCCCGGGCGGACAGCGTCAGTGGCGGCCGGTCCCTTCCCTGCCCGCGCTGCATCCCGCCTCCCTCGTCTCTGCTCCTGCCGTGGCCACGGCTTTGAAGTCGGGGCCACCTCAGCGGCATGTCCGTGACGGGGCGGGGCGGTCAGGATCAGCAGAATCAAAGAGCGCGTCAGGTTGGAGGGGACCACAGTGGGGCACCCGGTCCAACCTGATGAGCAGGGCCATGCCGGAGCACGGCGTGGCGTCCGCGCGGTTCTGGAATACCTCCAGTCAGGGGGGCTCACTGGAGATACTCAGTGGTACTGCGCTGCGGCTCCTGCAGGAGAACTGTGGCGTGCGTGCGGGGCCAGCGGTTGCGCAAGGCAGCGGTGCCGGGGCGGCTGTGCGGTGCCCCGAGCCCGGGGCTGCCGGCAGCGCTTCCCCCGGGATGCCCGTGTGAGCCACCGGCCCCGCCTGCTCGGCGGCACCGGCTCCGAGGGAAGCAGGGATGCAGCACGCGGAGCGGAGGATGACGCTGCCGAGGCACAGCTGCGCCCCCGTGCAACACCGCCCGTGCCATGTGCACACGCGGGCCTCGGGACCGGCGGCTGCACGGGGATAACCTAAAACTGGTGGAAGCAGACGTCCTAGAAATACATATGTATACATTTGTTCCTGCTTTCCGGGGAAATAGACTTACCCACTCCATGTATTACGGGAACTTTGGAGTTACTGAATAAAAATGCCACTCTAAACCTCCCTAAGCACTTACCACTTCAGAGGACAGGTCACGCACCAGAGTTGAATAAAGTAGCTTCAGTGGGGCAGTAACTGCTTAAAGTATCTTTTCCTTACATCTTAAATCTAAACTTACTGGAGTGAGTATTCAACTGTTCAAGATGAAAAATAATTTTACATTTTTTTGTATCATCCTGATCTTTGGATGGAAGTTTTGCCCCCAAAACACTTGTTCTTTTGCAAACATGCGTAATACTGGTAAAAAGGACGATGGCCCACTCCTCTTCCC
This sequence comes from Lonchura striata, assembly GCF_050655825.1. Classification (NCBI taxonomy): domain Eukaryota; kingdom Metazoa; phylum Chordata; class Aves; order Passeriformes; family Estrildidae; genus Lonchura; species Lonchura striata. Next base: position 102,313,874 of record NC_140703.1, on the reverse strand, counting down.
CAGCAGAAATTTTGTTGTTTTAGTATTTTCTCTGTACATCCCTTCCATTTGAGAGTGGCAAGAGATCCATTCATCAAATGGATTTGTCTGATCCCTTGATAACTCATGGAATCCTTAAACAGGGCTTTAAGATTACTTTTAATTTCTCCCAAGCATTATTTTATATACATATAAAACATAATTTACAAAGCATAGATTACTTTTACACTGTCCCCCTCTCAAACACCTTTTGAATGGAAGGAAGATTAATTGCAAATACAACCTACTTGGAGAGAATGGAATAAAGATCCACGGAGCTCTTGCTGTCTGTAATAAAATTAATTGTGAGCCCTGTTTTGGAGACTTTGGGTGCCTGGGAAGTTAGCATACATTGTAGAGCAGAAGCATGCACAAGGCTGCTCTGTCAAGGGGAATAAAGTTTTCTTCAAAAATTATCAGATGCTAAGAGAATATATTTCTAGCAGTAATGCTTTTCACACATGAACTGCATGTTTGTTTTTTGTTCTTTATTTCTGATAAAGTGACACAGATCAATTACAATTGTTTTGTATAGAAAGATACTCCTCCTAGTAAGTCAATTTTCTAGAAGTTCAGATTTTTTTGAGGATAGCTGATGCACGTGTAGTTCAAGAGGTACCATCAGGACTCAGATCTCTGGTGCACTGCAGTGCAGTTGTCCTCTGGGGAATAAAAACGAGAAATTGAATGAAAATAATTACTTCTAGTATTTTAAATTACATTTAACATTCTCTCCGTGTCTCTTCTTGTGCTCATGTGAACATGCTCTCCCTCAAAAATGCACTTACCAATGAAGTGCATGTCAACAGTATGGGAAATTTATATTCCATTCCTGCAAGTAAATACATGTACTGAGAACATATTTTCAGTTGTGCCCTGTAAATGACCTTGCTGGAGATTGTTCGTGCAATCCTACGCACCAGGAGCAGCTGTTCCACCCAACTTGCTGCTGCCAAGAAGGTGTAGTGGTCTCAAGTTTTGACGGGCAAGAAGCTGAAATTCTAGGAAAATTAGTTCTTTTAAATTATTATTTAGGATATAACTTGGTATAAATAGTCATTGGTAGAAATCTTAAGTCATCGACTTCTTACAAATTTTTGGAGTACTCTGTTTTTATGAATTACAGCCAAGTTATCTGGTTATCACCCTGCTGAAGGGTAGTCTGACTTCATGAACCTTCTACACTTACCAGTCAGGTTGACACATCTCTTAGGTACTTCACTGCCCTCATTGCAGAGGCACTCCCAAGCAACTGGATGAAAAATTAGTTCCTCCATTATGTTTAAACACATCAGCAAGGTGACAACTAGAACAAAACGTTCAAATCTTTAACCAAAGACAACTGAGAAACTGTGAAATAAAGGTATTATTTCTTTCCTTACAGCATTATAATAACATACAATACAGTCAGGAAACAATTTAATTTTGTCCTTTCCTCATGACGTTTATGATAATTGCTTCTATTGGAACTTTGGAGAAGGTAAGGACTATCAGAATTTTTCTTGGAACATTTCCTTCCATGACACTGAGTAGGAGCAGTAATTCTTCCAATGTTACTTTTCATAGAATAACTAATCAAAAATTAAAATGAAGGCAGGAGGGAAATAGAAAAATACAAACAAATCCAAAACGCAATCCAAATCACCAGGCTTTACAGGATCCTAAAATTTAGTGGTGGCTAGGGAAGTTGCCTGGGGTCCATTGTGGACAACACTACAAACATGTACTGGCTGAACAAGATGTTGGGGTACATGTAGAATGAGATGAGGAGAAATACAGAAAATGCAGCCAGGATGTGTCAGCTGGGTGGTGCTTTCTTGTATGTGCTTGTTGCATGTCACACCTCACGTCCAGAAAATGACTGCCAAAGGTTAGTTTTGAAGAAAGCTGCTTCAAACTATTTGGTTTATGGAAAACTGCCTCCATTAAAATTTGGAAACAGTGAAGTTTGAAAGGTCTTGCTTGACTCAAGAAAGTTAACTTGTCAGACATGCAAAGAAGGCAAAGTCAAGTTCTTCTGTTTTCCTGTGTCACTCAGGTAAATTCAAAACCAATAAAAAGATTTTTCCCCTTCACACGTCAATAAATTCTTACCCCACAATACCAGGCAAGTAATGAATTAGTTTTAAAAAGGACCTGCATTTTTTATGAATTAGAACAATAGCCAGCTGCATGTTTGTGCAAACATGTTTTGCAATAGAATTGGGATGTTGGCTGTCAGGGTAGGAAGGGGAGCCGTGGCCCCAGTGAGGATGCAGGGGTTGGTTGGTGGTTGGTGAGTGGCACTGCTCTCTCTAAAACTGAGCCTCTCCTGGGTTACAGCGGCCAGGACTGAGGGGCTGACACCCAAGCCAGAAGCTACTCCTGCACTTGTGACTTAATAAGCAGGTGATTTTTTTCTTTCTTTCTTGCTTCCCCAGACCAAGGGGATGCAGACACTCCCTACTGCAGCCCTTGGCACCTGGCCTCCAAAGCTGGGTTGCTTGCCAGCTCCAGCAGGAACAGCGCAGTGGTCGGGATGGGAGATTGCTAGCTGACTCAGGGCAAACATTATTAGTGGTCTTTGTAATTGCTTACAACCATTCTGTTTTCAACATGTGCTCAGATGTGTCAGCTGACTAGTAAGTACATCCACAACCAGAGAAACCCGAAGTGGGTTGGGTAACAACATTCTTCCACCTGTAAGATACTTTCCACCTGTAAGATCCTTTCCTGCTTTCATGAACATGCCCAAATTTTTTGACACTACATCCCACCAAGTGATCGTTGTTTCCACATCCACAGCAAATATCAGTAGAAGCTCCTCTCCACCCCAGTAATATCCTTACAGCAGGACCTTTCATCCACCCAACACATGATGGGCTTGAAAATCTTGTTACACCTAATACAGGATGAAAGGTGGTGATGATACAGCACAACCAGAACTGTTTGATATTTAAATTGCTGGCATCAAAGGGCACAAAGGTCAGCATTAAAACATTTCTGAAGTAAGTGGGACAAGAATCTGGGTGTATCAACCCATTCTCTGGCCATTATTTAACTGTGATGTAAATGGGTTTAATCAGAAAGGAGAGGAAAGGCAGAAAAGCAGCAGTTTTATCTGGCACCTAAACCTTCACATTTGTGTATGGAAACTCCAGCCACAAGAAGAAATAAATAAAAGCAACTTCAGAATTAAGGTTTTATGCAGGTAGACAAGTAAAAAAAAAAAACACTAAGCATGGTTTTCTTTAGAGCATCATATATCAGAAGGCATCAAATATTTATTCTTTGAATTTGATATACAGCCCTTAACTAACTAGAGGCATTTTTTGTGTCTTTCCCTACTTTGCCAGAACCACACCAAGACAAAATAACCTATTTTCCTATGCAGCTTTGGGTTAATTATATCTCCCAAGTTTATCTGGAGAGGTTTGTCATAGATTCATGAATTCCTGAATTAGCAAAGAAAAGTGTCCTCAACCTGTCCATAATGAAAACCAGTCTTTTAGGAAACAAAGCAAGTGATTTTGTCCTTCATTTCTACAGAGAGTAATCTCATTACAAATGATAGCGTGACAAACTAATGCTAATTATTTTGGTTGCCCCTTGTCTCTCAGTGGTATCTAGTTCAAAGTAACAGCTGAAAAGTACATCATAATTTCTTTAATATATTTAGATACTATAATACATGTGGGTTTGCATTTATATATATGCACGGTCTTGATCTATAGGAAATGCTGGGCTATACTGAGAATAAAACAGAGCCATGTATGTCCTCTGGTATTTTTGCAGAAATTGTTGTTTTCTCCAATAGTTAACTGTAATATATACAGAAAATACACCAATAAATTAATTGACTTGCCATTTTGTTACAAAAATTAGAATGATGATCGAACACACACAAACAATCCAAATGTTTAGCACAAAGGAGAAAAGCATTGAAAATTAGTATTTTGGAAGAAAAATGTAATGGGTAATGTTATTTAAGGCTAGGCTACTGTACTGCTGTTACAGACATATCACTCAGCTCTTACTGAGACATAAAGAGTGTCAGGCCAGAGAATACATCTTGTAGACTTCTGCTGAATTGAAACGCAGTCCGTTATCAGGGTGGTAAATGGTTTTGGTTTTTACTTTTCTTCTTTTATCTATTGTCTGTATTCTTTACACATGTATTTGTAGCTTCTTATTGTAGCTTAGCTTCAGCATTTTCCTAGGCAGGAAGACAAAACAAATTCCAGGAACCCCTATGCCATCTTAGTTCTCCTTAGAAACCAAGGTTGAAACCAGCTTTTTGAGGCATATCTTTGTAAATAGGGCCTGGTTCCCACTGCAGGTGAAGAGAATTTAGAAGGTACTAGAACTAGGGGGGACTACTTCACCAGGTCAGTTGTTAATTGCAGGACTCTTGTCAGATATGCCAATTTACGAGATCTATAAAAATTGTGTAAGCGTCTTGCAGGGTATGCATCTTCAGTGTTTTCCACATAACCAGCTGTGCACCCACGGATCCTTATACAAAGGATCACCCTTTTTATCACCCTGTGTCTGGCTTGTATTTTTAGGACTAGAGAAAAAGGCATCAGTGGTACAACCACATTCTTGATGCAGCCCTGGGACTGAGGGCCTGATGTGGCTGCTGCTGCTTGGCAGTGCACAGAGAAGTAACCAGACACACTTTGCTCCTTTCTGTGCAATAGATATTGCAAAGTAAAAGTCAATAATATGTGAGTGGCCAACAGTTCAAGGATGCATCTCAGAGTCCAGCAACACACTCCTGCACATAGGGTTACTTAAATGCATGAGGTTAAAACTGACATCCTGCATGTCAGTACTACACACATCACCCCACTGACCACCAAGATCACCACACAGCAAGGAAAAAAAATACTGAGGCAAAAACCCCTAAAAAAATTACACGTTTACTAAAGCAATTCAGGAAACTGAAAAATTTTATTAACTTTGATAACAGATCATCTGTAAGTGGTCAAATAAAAACGTAGGGGAACTTTTCACTACACTTTTCTTATTCGCAGACTTTACGATCTTTTCCTCCAGGACAGATTATTAAATTTTAAAAATTCCATACAGGAATTAATAACATCAACTGGAATTATAAACTAATAGCTGAATATGATTGTTCAGTGCACAAAATAACTGGAGCTGCTGGTATCTCAGAACTATTCTAAGTTAACCTACATGATTCCTGGGTGATTTTTGCCCTGTTTCCCAAAAGTTAATTAAAAAATCTGCAAGTTTGTCTTCCAAGAAAATTTGTTGATTATCTTTTATTTTGTTGTTGGTTCTTCTCAATGCTTCTGTCACACTGTATCCACAGGATGCTGTTATTTACATTAATTTTTGGTTTCATTTTGTCACTGATTTTGTAGCACTGTTTGGCTGGATTTTAGCATCTGTACCATCCCAGTGCTTGGAATGATGTTGTTAAGAAAAGACCAGCACTCCTGCTTATGTAATATACTATTATGACACATTTGGGTACAAAGGCATGCAAAATTCATCATGAACATGAAAAGGGCTACTTGTGTTCCTCTCATGTGGCAATAGAACGCAGAAGCTTTCCCTCTTCCCATGCATAATAAGAACTGCTAGGCACTTATAGCACTTACCTAAATGAAAGGCATAGGCCAGGCCTGAAAAATGCAGGATTATGGAGAATTTACTTCAGTTTCCCAGCTTTAGACCAGATACCCAGATTTGAAAATACTAATATGACTTTTGATAAGAGACTTTAAATATCAAGAGCTCAAGTCAGATTCAGCCTTGCTACATTACTGTCTTTTCAAATGCAAATTTAATCAGTGGGTTGGTTTCTTTTATTTTATATATGTACTTGCTTTTCACAAAAAGGGAAAAATGAAAATTTTATATGAAGGAACCATCTTTTATGAGAAAAGGAATTTAATATCTATGACCACTATATAGGTTATGATTACATGAAAAGAAAGATCAGGCTTGATGTACAAGCCCCATGCAAGTAAGGCCATCATACACCTGAAATCATTAGGAATGATTAGGTTTGTTTTTAAGAAAGCAGACTTTTGGAGCAGTGATTTTGGAGCTCTCTGTCATCCAGGGAATATTTGTCACTATCAGAATAGAATTACCCATTTTTTAGAAGGCATCATGTCAAACTGTATAGTAGAGAGATCCTAGTATCTCCAGCTTAAATCTACAGCAATTGTATTTGTCAGTAAGCACTGAGCTGTGAATACACTTATTTTTATAAGAATAACAGATTTAACTTTTGTCGTCTTTAATTAATCCCAGATATAAAAGCTCCTTAAGTACATCTTATTTACCATGACTTACCTTGCATCTGTAAACTAAGTGAAAAACCTTAAACAAATTGTGCTTAAAATGTTTGAAGTTGAAAAAGTGTATGGCAATGAACTTATTTGAGAAGCCAAATGTATGCAGGTTTAAAACAATTCCTTTTCCATAGCAAGAAATAGAGAACTTTCTGTCCAAGTTGCTAATGAGACAATTTAAAATATTCCTTTCTTACAGTAACAGCAGTGGAAACTACTTAGGTCTTTTCATTTCCCACAGGATGAATATTGACTGAGTAATTACAGATATAATCTCTTCAGTCTCTTTACAAAAGTTTTCTGCAGAATTATGTCATTAAGACACAGCTTACTGTATGTAACATGCCTATAATTCAATTATGTGCTTAATGGCTCCGACCTACTTAATTTTACCCATTTTCTTTTGTATTTGGAATTTCATGAATGCTTTGTTATAGAAGTTTATGAGATAGATGGCAAACTGAACTGAAAATTTAATACAATTTTCATTTATCTACACATAAAGGTACTCACTTAATGGTATAACTACATGAAACATCCAGATGGCTATGAAGAATCAAAAACCTTTTAGAGAAAAAAAACCCTATTTTTAAATTTAAATTCTGTCTTAAGCACTGTGAAAAAGTGTATTTTAAAAATCTGTGTCTGAAGCATATTTACTCCTCATTGCCCTCCCTCCAAACAAATGAGTCAATTTTATACATATTTACAATATTTAATAAAGATGTCCAAACCAGTGGAAGTTTTCACATAAATGTTTCAGCACTTAAAATTAAGGAGAAGCATTTAATTTGCTCTCAGCTTAGACAGTAAAATTAAATGGAAACATAACACCCTTCTGCAGAAAGAATGCATTAAACCATTTCTCTATGTGGGGAAAGGCAGTATATCAATATGATTAACAAACCCAAATTTAATTCAAGCAGTTACTAACTCTACTAATTTAAATGCTTAAATGTTTGCTGCCTAACTGATAAATAACCAGCTTCTTTTGGAGTCTGCATTAGTATGTTTCACTAAATCCTTGAAAGCTATTTGATAGGTTTTTCTATAAATTCTTTGGCTACATACATTAAAGAAGTTAAATACATGTGAAATCTACCAACTATAAGTACCTTAAAAATAGTACACATTTACAGATTATACAGGAATCAGAGTGCAAATATCAAGAGAGACTTGCTGCCAAGGACTAAGTTACTTACAACATCCATTTTTACATCCCAAATAGAAGGCTGTAGACAAAAAAATTGCAGTTCTTAAATTTAGAAATCTCTTTGAAGAGCTTCTTGATCACCTAAAAATGCTTCAAACTGAACCACTGCTTCATGTATTAATGTTATCACTTTTAATTATAACCTGCAGTATCTGCCTCCCCTTTTTTTTTTTTTCTTTTGAAGAATATAGAAGTTCAGAAACTGCTCATATAAAGAACAGAAATACTGGTCATATTCCCATATGGAATTATAATGACTTTAGATTCTTTTATGTCTTCTGAAGATATTTTTGTAAGCAAAATAAGAAAGCAGAAATCCATGTCAGTCCTCCAAAAGAGCTTTGGTTATAGTGATTTTGTGAAAATGTTTAATTTTCTTCTTGCAGCATTTCTTCTATTTCTTTATCCCAGTTTTCATCACGCTTTTCTGAGTCTGTCACCACCTCATACTCCTGAAGCTCTTGTTGTAATTCCTTTTCCCAATCAGCAGTTTCTTCTAAAAGAGACAAATGATGTGTAAGAATTTAACAGATAATGTTGCATGTTGCTTATTTATATAAAACTAGATGAATTTGTACTGAATCTCTCTTTTATCTCCTATATTTTATGGACTGTTCTCCTTAGAAACAAGAGGCACTTCAGAAATTTCACCTTCCTATTGATCACAAGTAGGAATTAATTAATATAAAAAGCTATATTCCTATATGTATACTATAATAAAAATATAAAGAGCAAATACACAGCAAAGTCATGAGTGTCCCTTTGCAAGATAATTTTCTACAGTCTTTCACTCTACTTCCAGTTGAATATCCCTTTGCAATTTTAAATCTCCATAAAAAAATAAAGTTTGTAAAAGTGTGGATATACAGTCATGGAAAAAAGAAATCAAGATCAAATACTGTGGCTAATTTAAAACAGAGAAGAAGGTACTCTCCTCACTGACATTTGTAGCTAGGCAAGCTCATTTAATCAGGGTTAAAGGTAATCATATTTCATACTTCAGGGCAAAAAATTAGTCAGATGGCATTCTTGTGTTGTTAATCTCTGTTTTAATTAGCTCTGCCTATCATAGGCAAGAGTGTGGGGGAGGAGATGGGCGTTTGATGTGTTCCACGTTGGCTGGTACTTCAGCCTGCATAGGAACGTTCGCAATTCCAGAGTCCAAATCAGTTCGGGCCAGCTGAGATTTCTCTGAACAAGTAACACATTAATGACCTATTGAAACACTTTCATCGAAGAACTAGATGCAAGAAAATCCAAAGCACATTCCAAGAAAATTTTGCAAATTTTGTGGTAAGTATCTACACATTCAAGTGTTGTCAAAGTAAATTATGTATGGCTAGAGTTGTATCATCACAGGCTGTTTTTGTGCTCTTTACACTGAAACTAGTTCTTCTGAATTATTTTAATTAATGAGCTCCACTTAATTTCTTATCATCATTCTCAGAACTATTTGGTAAATTTTAACTGTTCCAAATGCCTATAAACCTTTATAGGCAGAAGTCTCTTTGAGCACATAATATGGTGCAAATGTTGCCTTTTTAGCTGGTGCCAAAAGAAGAAAACAGAGCCTGATTTTCAAATACCATACTTGACCTACAAGGATGTAAATTAAAGAAAACAATTCATATGCAGAAGAACCTATGAAAGAGAAAGGAGGAGATAAAAAGAAAAAAATACCCCACACTCACTTTCATAGAAGAGTGTCCTAAAACTCTTAGGGTCTTTAGATTTAAACCACTCACAGTTAACATTCTTTGTAAGAGGTGGTTTAACCATGGTGAAAATTACCATTAATTTCTACAGTATCTCACTGAAGGTTGTTTCATACACTTTGGAAAAAACGGTCACAGATCTATGTTTCCATATTGATTTACAACTTTTTTATTTTCTTTTAAATCAGCCTGTAAGAAACAGAGGTAATAGTAGCTTTACCTTCTACCACTGAAGCCTCTTTTTTTTTGTCTAGCACTAGTTGTTCCATTTCTTTTCTTAGATCTTCCTGATTCAGATTACAGGTATCAAAAGCATCACTCACAAATTCTGATACACCTGGGCTTGTGGAAATCTCTTCCTCATCCTGCAACAAGACACTTCAGTATAAATTTATCCAGACAGGGTAAAAAAAGTCACCATACATACTTTCACTCATGACTGCTTTTAACTAGAGTTGGCTAAACTGAAGTGCATTACTCTCACAACTATTTTTCTTTATAGGCTACTTTTCCTTACAAGTATTTTTGTACAAACAAAAATGTTAGATAGCAGTACTGAAAATGATTTGGTTTACATTCTAGGCTGCCTTTGTGTTCTCTTAACAACTTTAATTCTGAGTTTGTAATCTTCAGAAACAATAATAAACTCCTGAGTGATTTAGAACAGGACATAAATATTAAAAAATTGACTCAGTAACAGCTTTCTTCATCAAAGTAATATTAAGAGAGGACTGTTCTTTGGAAATCTTTGCCTGCTGCATATTATTGGCAAGTGAATGCACAGCTCTGCTTCTGCCAAGAGTGTTTTCTGGCACCAATTTTACAATCCAGAAATGATCAAAGGTCATTATGTGTCTAAGGTAAAGGCTTTTGCAGTACTGAGCAAAAGTGAAATAAAGCAGTGTTGCTATTGCAATGCATCATTTAGATTCCTTATACGTCAGCCTGACCATTGCTTGAAGAGCTGGACAGAACATGGCACACAGATATATTTTTATGAAGGTACTGCTCATGTCTCAATGCAATGCTAACCTTCCAACTCCAAACATTTTGGAAATTTCACTCTTGACAGCAAAATCACATCATAATGTGCAGGATACTAAGAAAAACATTTTTCAGATAAACTACTGCTTCTGCTACTAAAAATAAGTTCCAAGATTATATGTTGAAAATTAGTATCACAGCAGAACAGCACCAGGTTAGGGCTGTCAGATACTCTATTATTATGATTTCATAGCAGAACTTACTCAAAAAGATGCATAATTATTTTTTAAGGAACAGCTTCACATACTAAATCCCAGATAAAATGTAACAGCATTTTTACCTCTTGTGATTTTATTTGAGGCTTTATTGTAACAGGCGGTGTTTTTGGCCGTACTGTTTCTATCAAGGGAAAAAAAAAGGGTAGATAACATTTAAATATATAAAAATCTAATTTAATTTGCATAGCTGTTAAATATACAAGGAAATACTGTATTTTAAGGAATCATTGTGGTTAAAGGTTGAATTTAGCCACAGGTGAACCATTTTCAAAAACAAAGCAAAACAATTTTCTATTCTTAATTAAGACAAATTTAGCAAGCCATTTCCTCATTATGGCTCCAAACTTAATAGACAGGATCCCTCTGACCCTTGAAATGACATCCCAAGATCTTTAAAGTTACAAATGCATAGACTTGAAATCCAGTCACTGTCTATCACAGAAGTTTTCAAACTCCCCTGGCTGGGTTCTACTGCTCATATGGGTGCCAGTTAGCTCTTGGGCAGACGAGACTGCACACGTATTAGCACACCCTTAAGGGCACATGGGAACAGTGTTCTGCAGCCTGACCTTTCACACAGCCAAAGGAAGTCTCTGAGAAACAAACCCTAAAAGATGGTCTCAATTTCCTAAAAAAACTTGGTGTTCTGTATTTAGAGCATGGTGCGAGGAAGACAATTGTCTGGCAGGTAAAGGGAAAACTTTTTCCCTTGTGCAACTCTGAGGGGAGAAGAGTTACAATGAAGAGCCAGGTGGCTGCAAGAACAGTTAACATTCAGGGGAGGCTGTGGTAGTGATCAAGTGCTTCCCTTTGCTTAAACATGCAAAGCAGCTCTGAGCTTGCAGCTCTGCTTTCTACAGGATGCCCAGCTGGATCCTTCCTGCTAACTCAGCAATTTCTGATTCTTTGTGTTTAATTTTTAAAATTAAGGTCAGTTTTAATTAAAATCATTCCCTAAATGGTAGCTGTCCCTGCTTTTATAGCTCATTTATTCAATGCCCACTGCTCTGTCCCATCTTCTCTCTTTCGTTCACTTTCCTATCGACAGAGGATCTCTCACTGCACCCAACACTGCAGCCAAAGAGGCTCCAGCATTCCCTGCTTGGGGAAGCTGTAGGACATGGCAGTGACTGTTTGCTGCTCAAGAGAGATGCCTCAGACCCCACCTGCTGCTCTCAGGCAGGGACACAGCTGCTCTGCACAGGTGTGACTGACACAGCATTAGCACCACTCTGGACTACTGGCCTGGCATCATCTCCTCCACTGCAGTGTGCTCCCATCCCAAGGTGACTTACTGCCTAACTACAGAGCTACCAATACCTAGAGAAGGGCTACAACTTGGCATTTTTTTATAGATCTTATATAGCCTTTACACTAGAATGTGGAATGTCTTCCATTTGTTTCTCCTTTCACATCAACCACGCTTATTTAACTTTCTGAAAATAGCAGCTAAGGAGACACAGAAATGGAAGGCTAACAATTGTATTTTATAGACACTCAGCTTTAAGAAGGAACCCTGAACATTATGAAGAACAACCAACAGGCAATTACTTCCAGTTTTAGCCTCCAATTAGGGAATCAAACTTTCAAAAAGGTTACTTAAACCAAAAATAACACATATGATTCAGAGCTTCCCAAATCTATGCAATTTCTGAGTCAAACAAAACATGTATTTACTACAGTCTGGTACATGTAACTTTGCCATTTCACAACATGCAGCCACTAGTAACTCTATCTGCACATAAAATACTGGTGGTTTGAACTGTAGAAGAGCTGCAACAGGCCAAAAGAAAGACAATGGAGTTTTTCTGTTTTTTTTTTTTTTTTTTTTTTTTTTTTTTTTTTTTTTTAATGAAGGTATGTTTTGCTTTAGTCACAATGGGAATTTTACTAGAATCAGCAACTTTCACTTTGAGTGAATGGTACTTTCCAAGGGTTTGGATGACTCAAACATAACATTTTTGTTGTTCAATAGATCAGATGCCATCTCTCCTGTAAAGCTGAGACACCAGTTAAAACAGCCATAGTTTTGGGACAGTAACCAACTGTCCTGACTAAAACTAGTGGGAACTGGTGCCTCTTGGTCTACAGTATATTCTGGAGTTGCCTGTTCTGTCAGCATTACTTGGATGACAATGCTGACAGGACAGGCTACTACAAAATCTACTCAGAGAAAACTACTTTTTCCCCTCTATATGGGGACCCTGCCTAGACTGACACAGGCACACTTCAAACAAAACCTAATGAGAAGCACGAGACAAACTGACAACAAAGGCACATAGGCAACATGGAAGCCCAGCTTTGTAATTCTGTCTGTAACCTCCCCTTCACCCCAAAGTTCTGCTCCTTGGATGGGCAGCTAAGCCCAACTGAGTAACATTAGCTCAGTGCAGAAGACTACTAAGCTGTGCAAAAGACCTGTGAAAAAGTCTGTAAATAAGAAAGGTGATTCAAGAGGAAAAATACCTATATGGAAAGATATTATATTCAAAAAAGTGGAAAAACGAGTTAACTTGGCAGCAATCACCTGATTGTCAGTCAGGCCAACAGTGTCAACAGAACATAAATATTACTGGACTTCATGGATGACAATTCATTGATATTGGGGATATGAGAACAATTCCAAGATGCAGAAAAGACTTTCTCATTCTGCCCAATCCCTACCCAGCCTGCCAAGATCCTTCAGGTGTTTTACTGGGATGGCGGGAGTACCTGGGTTAGGCTAAGATTTAATGAGCTACTGGTTATCTTTTGTGTTTCTGCCAGTAACTAACTACTCTATACTCTTTAAGCCACAGATATTCCTATTTGCAGAATCTGTTAACGTGAAAAGAGGTCCAGTGGTTTGTAAGAGGGCCAGTAAGAATCACCTGTAGATCAATGTAACTGAAAACACCTTTGTGAAGCAGCTTTTTCATCTCAAGGCTGAATCCCAGGTAGCCTCCTGGCCCCCTTTTTGTCTGTTTCCACAATATATTATGGGCCTTTGCATACCCTGCACTTCACCACCACAGTAGTTCTACCCTTGTATCACTCACTAACTTCTGTTTGGCGTGAGGGATAAGCAAAACTCAAAAGCAATCCATATGCCAGCTGGCTGGGTTGGCTAGTACCTGTTGTCTGATTAAGTAAACCAAAGGTATCTCCTACTTCTTTGTGACAAGTTAAAAATCACACCCTAAGACACTAATGGTCATGAGCTGCCTGCCATAAGCCAAGTATAACACTTCTCCCCTTGAGACTTCCACTCTTTTGACAAAGATGGCTGAAAGTGGAAAACAGCTTAAAAGCACCAGGAGCCTCCTCTTCCCCAATCTACACAAAGACACCAAGTATGGTGAGGAGGCCCTGATTTAATAAGCAATCCAACATAAAAACGCGATGGCACCTGATGTATACAGTGAGCGTTTGTTGATGCATGAAGATTTTTAGCTTTTTTTAACATATTTGTAGCTTTGTACATTTTTAATATACAGCTGTATAGTTTTTAGCACTTTCTCACACTTTAGAACAGTAGTTACCCTTTCTCACATATTATGCCACATTCTTGAAATTGTTTGGTCTTATTTTCAAGAAAAAGAGTTTCTAACAAGGACATCCTGTTTTGCACTAGCACCTGGGCTGAAATAATAAAATACTTTGTAGATATAACAAGATATAGGGCTAAGAATCCTTGGACGCGCTCCAATGGGGCAGATCCAAGGGTGGGTTACAGGGCAAATGTTCCCCTATTGGATGTACTTGCTAGACATGCTAATTAATTAAACTTATACAAATTGTGAAAATTTGTGCTGCACATGAATATAGGTATTATATGTGCAACTGAAGGCTTTCATTAAAAAACTGCTCTTTTATTTTACCGATTTTAATCCTGTTTTAAAATTTTTTCTTTCGATTTTAGATAACAGCATTACACTAAATTAATGAACTGTGCTAAAACAAATGTTTCCTGTACCTTTCAGTTCACCATCCTCTTCTCTGCCTTTGCCCTCCTCCTTTCCTGCTGCTTGCTGTTGAGCTGCAAGTGCCGTGAGTTGTGCAGACTGTTTAATTAGGGACACCCTGTAGAAATAATTTCTCCAGAACACTTCCTCCTTTACACTAGAGAGAACAAACAGATTTTGATTATTACATCTGGAATATCAAGCAGTGAAATAAAATTAAATATGCAGAGAGGAGGAATAGACATTGCTGATATTTAAGTGATATCTTAAAAGAGAAATTTGTGACAGTAACACAGTCTAAAAAGTCCATTATTTTAGAAGTTTCTGATCTCTCACAAGACATTTGCAATTGACTTGAACCTACAATAGTAATGTTATAGCTCTAGAAAAAGCTAAACAACATGCAGTAATGCATGGTATATAAAAATATTATCTTGTTCCATCTCTCCTGAAAAATTATGTAAACAGACTCAACAAGCCAAGCATCCCTGTTCTCTTCCCCTCTAAGCCAAACACTCTATTATTGTCAAACTATACTTGTCTACATCTTCCCTAGACATCAGGTGGAACTGGAACATGTGTGGTGGCAGAAGCCATTCCTAGATTGCAGCAGTACTATTTCACTATCTGCACATCTTTCAGCACATCCACAGAATCTATAGAAATGAGAAACTGCCATCTTGGAAATGGCAAGCTCTGGTAAGTAGGAGACTATCCCCTGTCTCAGGTAATATTTCCCTCTGAAATTCCTCCAGCAAGAAAGACAAGACCCAACTTTAACCCACGGGTCACAGAAGACAGAAATGGCAAGATCTGTGGGGAGGAACTTGTGTAGGTTGGGAAAGAATGAAGTTACCTTCACACCTATTCAGGCATACAGTGACCAAGACTATGAACAGGTGAAAAAAAATTAAGCAATGTGGTAGAAAAGGCAAGGATAGCATGACCAGAGGCTGAAGACAGCATGAGAGAATATGGGCAGATCTTCAAACAGAGAAGAAGGTAAACAGAATGAGGAGCTGGGAAGGTTTATACAAGGAGGAGATTTAAGACAGAATGTCACAAGGAGAGATCTTCTTTCTGTTTTCATGCTTAGACGAGGAGACTAATGTTAGGAACTCCCACTTAAATAGAAAGTTGAGTTGTGAAATAAGCATTAGGAACAGAGTCTAGGACTGGACAAGGAATAACAGGTACAGAATAAAGCTCTGCAACACAGAGCTTTTCTCATTTCCTATCCAAATCCAGTTTTCTTGCTTGTATTGCTGCTTTTTTGTGACACATTCTATTACCAGATCTCCAGGGGTGGTCTCTGACTATCTGTAATCACCTTTTTGGGATGTCAGTTATACCAACAGATCTGAACATTTTGATTGTTGCCTTTGCCTTTCTTTGGAGGGAAAAAAAATCATTAAATTTAGCACACTGGACATGGTAATACTGAGGACCTCTCCCATACTTAAGTCAACAGATCATTATTAGATCTGTCTCACTGATATACTTTTTTCTTACCTCAAATTGCTAAACTGCAATGCACATGCAATACTGCATGTGTTAAGACACTAGCATAAAAATGTATATACACATAGGAAGAACATAAAGAACTAAAGGAAGTGAAAGGAAAAAAAAATTATGAGTATTTACAGACACATTAAAAGCACGATGGTACAGTTACCAGCAGAAATTACTTACTGTTTGGGAACAAGGTCAAATCTCATCCTATTGAGAAGCTCATCTTCTTGTAACATGACCAGTGCAACAGGGTACATTTGATCAAAGTCAAAATGAAACTGCACACCTGCTGGAGGATCCCGCAGAAAATTCCGTTTATCCTTTGAAGAACATATTTGTAGCCATTAAATGATATCAGAAAAAGGACACCATATTTCACACACAAGAGCAGCAAAGCAATCTGTAAAGCCTTTCTAAAAATAAAAACTATATTGAGGCTCTGCTTTGGTTCAAGTTGAAACTGATAGAACTATTTACTCTTGCACATGATTGGTGTCATGACAGACAAAAGTATCCTGAAAACACATAATTTAATAAACCTACATAAAAAACCCAGCAGTTTTAATTTCTCCAAGAGAACATTTCAAATCTTACAGGAAATGAAATACTTACTGCTGATAAAGCCAGTATTTGTTGTTGAATTGTCTCTTCTTCATTGCTATCTACCCAGGGAGGCACTGCTGCTTCTAGTAGAAAGGAGGAAGATAACTGCATGTATATTACTTGAAAAAAAACTCACTCCAGATAACAGACCTTACATAAGGTAACAATGTCAAAAAAGTAAGCAGTTACACCAGTAGGCCAAGTCATTGTGTCTTTTTCCTAAACTAAGTCCATGGCATAAGGGAAACCCTAGGAATAGATCTTTGCTTATCAGAAGTAAAAACAAAACAAAACAAAACAACAAAACAACAACTAACTAGTTAATGATCTCTGTAATTGTAAAAATAGATCTGTGGGGATTTCTTTGTAGCATGCATCAGTCAGAATTTGGTGCCTCTTAGTTTAGTAACTGAAGTAGTGCTGTATAACTGTTTAAAGTGCCTGCAAATAGTATTTCCAGATCCACTTAAAATATGCAAACTTTGTCTAAATTAAGTTTGCAAAGTAACTTACACCCAGAAGACACCAATTCTTTAACAACGGAGAAACATGCTAAGATTTTGTTATGAATTACAACTTGTTATACTCTGAGTAAGCCTACTCCAGTTCAGCTGCTTTATATACTTATGCAGATACTTTCAAACTGTACTTGGGCTGTAGAGAGAGGAAAATAAACTATTGTAGAGGTACAGATATTTATCAATCTCTTCACTGTCAATGCAAATTCAGCCTACAGAGACACTATGACACGTCTGTAGCAGAAGAAGAATTCTTGTGCCCTTAAACTAATATTAAACACTTATTTGCCTGTGCAGCTGATACCAGTAAGATCTTTCACCCACACGGTTACACATCAGATGCTCATGCTTCTTTCAGTCAGGCATCTGTCACTCCTCCTTTGGCCAATCTAGGTACCTATTTTCATGAACTTTTAGAAATACATTAAGAGAATCCTAAGTTTACTAACAGACAAAACAGAAATAGAGTCAACACAATCCCATAAACAATCTTGCAAATAGAAACAAGACTAACACACTAACTAAAAACACCATGAAATATTTTATCACAATCCATTTTAAACCAGCACATTTTAAAGATTAACAGAGTCACTACATACTCAAACTGTCAGAAATTATTGCATTCAGGTAATACATTTAAAAAGATAAAAGTCAATGATGAGACACAATGTGAGAAAACAACTTTGCTAGCATAGTGATCTTTGAGTTTATTTCACAAAGCAGCATTTAGTTAAAAAGCAAGTCTAAACCAACAACATAATGTAACACTAACCTCACTTAAAAATTAAATCTGCCTATTCCACCACGTGCATTAAGTTCTGTCATAACTTAATGTATTTCATTAAATAGTGTTTTGATAGATTAGTTTTAGATAGAGCTCAATTATCCAGCTTTCAGCACGGTTTCACTTATCGGATGTTAGACATCATCAAGAAAAGCATACATTACCAGATTTTTTGGTTTGCTGCTCTTGAACAAATTTCTTCTGTTCCTTCTGAAAATCTCCAATAATTGTCTAAAATAAAAATTAGGGAACCACAATAAAAAAAAAAAAATTAAAATTCACTCTTCTTGTTTTATGTTCAGTCAGAAGGTGCTTTAAAATCCCGTGCATATTCTTATATACACGGTGGCCCTTCCTGTTAGTTAAAGGTGTCTCATGTCAGTCATACACTTCCTTTTACTGAAACATTTGATTTTGCATTTAAAACTATTCTGTATGCTTTCAAAATTATATTTATAGTTTTATCCATTTCAGGGGACGCGGAAAAAAAGGAGAATCTTAGCTGATAATCTGAATTGGCATACTATGCACATCCACTTACTGTCTCACTGTATAAAATTCAGCCAATGCATACTGTTTAGATTTATTTAAACATGTTTTTAAAGCACTAACAGTTAGAGATACTCTTGGCCTTACAGAAGTTTCAAGAGTTGCCTAAGAAATATATCCATGGCAAGAAATTGGACTTTCAGAATTGTAAAGTTGCATTTCAGAACACGTGCTTAGCTGAAACAAAAGAACTTCTCCACTTCTGTTGTTGACAAATTTTCATTTTAAAAATCATATTTAGAAATATCCTATGTTGAATTTAGAATTTAAAATTTAGAATGTTGAATTTAGAATTTAAAAATGGAGAATGGTCACAGAATTTGGTATGCCATAATCTAGAACTAAGAATGCAAATGTTCTGTGTTTGAAAGCAGAGGCAAAAAAGATAACGCTAGAAATGAATACTTAAACCACTCACAAAAATACAACTTTTATACAGTGAGGTCTATGGATTAACAACTTGCCAAAATGCACAGAGGTTTCCAGCTAAATCCTGATAAATTTCTTACTTTTTTCCTTTCAGCAACTGAGTATTTGAAATTAAGATTACTACCAGTGAGAGAACTATAGTAGTGTCAGTTATACCATTATATTGTGGTTTCTTCTGGTTTAAAATTATGTTAATTTCTTCCTACTTATGGAATAAAACAATTTATATGGTGTAAGAAGAAAGCTTCATGATGATACAGGTATAATCTTGTTTCTCCTGTATGCAATACTGATTAATTGAAATGGGGAATTCATATTACTCTAAAACATTTACAGAAAAAAAAAAAATTGTATTTTTGGCATAAAATATGCTGTAGGTACTTAGCTACAGTTTCTTAGAAGCATTATTATTAGTGTATTAAATTAACAAATGAGCTTGTTACTTGATTTTTCCCCTTTGATGTATATCAAAATTACATTAGACTGATATTACTGTAGAAGGAAATAGATCTCTGCTATTATTATATAGACAACTGCCTATGAAATATGAAGACAATCTAAAAATGTAAACTGTGATTATAACAGAAATTAATTTGATGGAAGACAACATGAACACTAATTATATCAAGAAGTAGGATTCTGTTGTATTAAAAAGATAAGCAGGCAATGCTGTAGTTCCCCAGAAGGGATGTCTGAGACAGGAGCAGGAAAAGGGTGTGTCAGACATTCCTGGATGTACAGTCCCACTACTGCTGGGATGGTTTTGATTGGTCCCCTTTCCCTTCCTTTCCCAGATCGCTCAATAGCAACCACAGAACACTTAATGGCACTTATTCTTTTTTAGTTCTTTTCCTTCTGCCAGGTTTGTGGCTTAAAGCACTGGAAGAACACTTGCTGGCCCAAGTTAAGCAACTGGAGCTGACAGACAGGAACAGAGGGTAAGAACTACGGGGCAGGGTCAGGGTGGGGAAAACAAGTAACAAGGTGTTTCATTAGCTCACTGGTTCTTAGGGAACTGTACCTGTATACCCCTAGAGTCCTCGGATACAATATGTACAATACCAAGCTAAATCTGACTTCTGCACAGAGGTGCCTATAAGATGCAAGCTACCTCATTCGTTTTTCAAACTAAATAAACCATGGGGCAAAAAGAAACCAGTCCCCAACTGCCTGTCTCAAATTCTTTCAGCCCTTCCACCTACATTGGCATTTTTCATATTTCCTTCTGGTATTTCTCCAGTCTATCAACATCCTGAGGGAACTGAACAAACACAGGTGCAGCACTGAGAAAAGCAGGGTGACCGTTTTTTGGAAACTCTACCATGAATAAACATTTCAGTCACGTCATTCATCATGACAAGAGATGCAGAGTATCTTGAAAGACATATCTGAAGACAGTTTAAAGAAATGTTATCAAATGCCGGATTTGCCACATGTTGTAACAATGGCAAGCAAACAGATCTTTCAGATCAAGTGTCTAGAAATAAATTACCTTATCGATGATACTGTCAATTTTTCCTTCTTCTACAGACTTCTTTATTGTCTGTGCTGTTTCAGCAACAGACTCAGATATCTTTTTTGTAGCAGCAGAGGCAAAATTGAAGAGGTAACCTTTCACAGACAAAAAAGAAAACAAAGACCTGAGAATAGATTTCTTTACATCCAGTTCTCTTTCTACATTTATTTTACCTTCTCTTTAGACGTTTGGATACCTACTTAAAAGTTTCTTTCAAAATAACTTAACCCAGCTTGTGGCCTACAAAAAACTCCTAAAATTCTATTTATCTTTTTCTAGTTTGCATTATTTAATGATGATGATTACAACTTTCTGCAAACCAAATATTTATACACAAACCTTGTTTACTAAATCAAAAATTGCTAATGGTCCTTGAAATACTTCTTTCCAATGACTTTTCTGAAGCAATGTCTTTCCCTATTTCATATAAGTGTTTTGGAGACATTAAGCCATAAAGTAACTTAGCTACAGTATTAAAACAGATTTTTTTTTTTTAAGAAAATCAACATGCAGAATAAAGTCTTATAAACTGAGGCAGCAAATACATTAAAAATTTCAGGCAGGTAACACCTCCTTTAAAAGTCTTCACATAGAAGCATGCCCTTGATGTTGCCCTTATCTATTTTGCATTATCTTCCTCTCTTTAGGAAAAGAAAAGCACTGTGGTCCTGTTCACTCATTTTTCTGAGCCATATTTTCTGAAAACAGTTTCAGAACGGCAATGAAGAATATTCTCAAAGATTCACATTCTTTTTGTTAACAGTGCTGAAGAGAGGTGGCAGGGAAAGAACTGCATACACATAGCATGGCCATCTGCACCATATTATTCTATTTTAAATAAGGAGAACAAATGTGCAAGAAGCATCTTGCAAGAAGCAAGATGTATGTAATAAACCTTCAGAAACATCAAGTACCAGCTTACAGACAAGATTTGAAAACATTGGTACTATTTCTCAGATAGCATGATGTCAGAAGCACTTAATATACCTGAATGACTGCATTTCACTGCAGTACCTCAGTTCCAGTACATACACTGTGTCAGTGCCATGGTAAATAAAATACTTGCAGAGAGATCTAGATAGATTGGAACATCTGGGCAAACATCAATGGCATGAAATTTAACAAGAAGAAATGCTGGATTCTGCATGTGGGATGAGTGTAAATTGAGGGAGGAGTGTCTGGAGAGCAGCCCTGCAGAAAGGGACCTTGGAGTACTGCTTGGTAGTCAGCTCAATAGAAGTCACATATTTATACATAGAGTTATGCAGAATCACCTTTGCCTTTTATACAGGAGTTGTCAAAAAAATCAACCAACACAAAAAAAACCCACCAAATCCCAGCACTTCAGTTTCAAACAAATGACCACCCTCCTTCTCAAGGACTCTCAAAAAATACTATTTCCCTATGGGTTAGAAATGTAAAAAATAATCTTATAATGAAAAAAAAAATAAAAATTAACACATGGTTGTTAGCCCGTGGTAGAACGAGTTAGTTTGGAACACTGATGTCACTTCTTGGAAAGCTGACTATTCTCTGGGTTGGATAAAATGTTCTCTTGTAATGATATCACAAATCAATACCAAAATATGCAGAGGTCTAGCCAAGCCCTAAGACAATTTTTTATGTGTAACTTTTTTTATCTGTAACAAGTCACAGAATGGTGGTAACCAAACATCCTTCAAGTACTTACTAGCATCTTTTATACCCATTATCAAGCTTTATAACCCACCACATGATTCAGGAGTAAAAAAAGGTTAAGTTCTATATTTTAGACATAGACAAATACATTATTCCTCTTATGAGAGCAAACAGCAACCTACTGGACTGCTTACTCCCCACCAGCTTTTATTGGTTGTTTCATGTATCCCTGGAACCTCTCCTGTATGCAACAGTTCTAGGTGCAAAATGTGCAGAGACATTTGCTGTCTGGTGACATTCTGGCATTATTGCATAAAGTGGTTTTGGCCAGTCCTGAAACTGCTGAAGAGCAAAAAGCTTTTTATTTATAAAACTGCAGAAAAGGTGGTACTTAGCCTTAGAAAAACAGAATTTGTGGTGGAAAATAACACTTTCAAATGACCAAAAAACTCATCTTCCATCTCACAAGTGTATGCTTATATTAAGAATATGTATCTAGCAATACTTCTATTATTCACACTGGCAAAATGCTCATAATTTCTGTAATGGCATGATAATGAGCAAAAATCATGTCTATAAGGCTTCTGCTTTACCACTAAAATTCTTTATCTGCCAGGAGATTCTTTTTACACAGCTACCCAGATTGTTGTCCATGCAGAGGTTTCTAGGATTATGTGTTAAAACAGCAAGAAAGCCTTTCCACCGTAATCTATTCTGGTGTCACAGACAATGGACCCATTGAACACTAAATCAAATTTTCATTTACAGAGCAAATTATGGAATGGATCTTTATATAGATAACAGTCAATACCTATTTTTCCTCTGAAACTCAAATTCCTTTTTCCTTCCTGAACAGTTTGCAGATTAGAATAATCAGAGTCAGCAGCAGGTTAGTATCAATTTACCACAACTAGACAGGTATTTGAGCACACTACACAGACTAAACTGCTGCAATTCTGGTTGCTCAAGACAATGCACAGTACAGAATCAGCTCAAATCATACTGATCCAGAATTTCAGAGCATCAATTAAAAAAAAAACCAAAACCCAAACCCCTTCCTTAAAACAAAACTTTAGTAATTAGAGTATAGGTCTATACTATGGATTAATTATATCCAAGAACTCACTACAGCAATGCAGGAATTCTACTTATAGCAAATTACAGCTTCACCCATCCCTGGCAGCGTTCAGGGCCAGGCTGGATGGAGCTTTAAGCCTGGCCCAGCAGGCACAGCAGGGGGGTTGGAATGATATTATCTTCAAGGTCCTTTCTAACCCAAACCATTCTGTGATTCCAAGACATGTTCAACAAAACCATCAAGCACCATTATTTTCCTATGAAAAGAACACAAACGCCTACAGTGCAATGGAAGTACATTATTCTACGTAGACAGATCTGTACACACAGACCTCCTCCCACAGTGCCAACAGAACAGATACTTAAGAAACGCTGCTCCTTTAGAAACAGCTCTGAAAGAAGCGACAACGAAAGGCCCTTCGCAGCCTTGATTCCTTAGCTCATATCTGAAAGCCGGCGGCCCCGGCACACTCACTGCCGAATCCCTTGGCCTGGCTGAGCAGCGCCTCCGAGTCCCCCTGCAGCTCGCCCCGCTCCTGCCCGGCCGGCGCTGCCTCCTCCTCCTCCTCCTCCTCGCCGCGGTCCTGCTGCTGCTCCGCGGGGCCGCTGCCGCGGCCGGCGGGCAGCAGCGCCTCCTCGCCGGCGCGCTGCAGCCCCAGCCAGCTGCCCAGGCCGCGCAACATGGCTGCGGGGCGGCGGCCGCGCTGCGCCGGCCCGGCGCCGCTGCGGAACCGCGGGCGGCCGCTGCCGCCGCTTCCGCGAGCGCCACTTCCGCCGCCAGGGGCGGAGCGGGGCCCGGGCGGAGCGGGGCCCGGGCGGAGCGGGCCGGCGGCACCTGCCGCGCCGCGGCTGGCCCGGAGGGGTGGCCCGGAGGGGTGGTGCCGGCCGCTGTGCGCCCTGCTCGCCCGCCCCGCTCGGAGGCGCGGTGCCTGCGGGCGCTGTGTCCCCCCGGCCCGCCGGCGGTGCGCTCGGGCTCGGCGCTCCTGCTCTGCGCTGCCGGGCTGCGGTGGGAGCAGCCGCCTTTAGCAGCTCCGTAAGTCTGAGGCCTCTCCCCGCTCGGCCGCAGCGCCCCGAGCGCTCCCGCGGCGCGGCACGTTTGGGGTGCGGCGCCCGCAAATCCCTGCTGGAGGCGGCAGCTCCTGTAGATAAGGCTGGACGGAGTAATTCGTGTGCCACTTGTCCGCAAAAAGATTTCTTCCAGTATTCGCTTTCAGCGCTCCCTCCCCTAACTCTATTTCCTTCATCTTTTACAAGTGACTTGCAGTTGTACTTGCAGAGACCCTGCAGTTCTCTGTACCTATTTCAAGTAAACACGTTTCCTGAAGCTGCTGGGATAACGCCGTTTTTGCTCAAATCACAGCAAACTTTTCATTTTGGTTTCTGTAAGCAAGATTTAAGAATTATAAAGTGGCATGTACGCAAGATTTATCCTGTTGTTGAAATTATCCCCTTTGTTTTCCTTAAAAAAGCTTTGAAAATGACAGATGTTTTATGATGTTAGTGTTGACAGCTAAATTGGCTGAGTTCTGAAGGAATAGCCTGAAACAGAGGTAGGATAGCCTGTAACAGAGGGTCCAAGTCTTAAAATCTGTGCTGTTAAAAGAATTACATATTAAATGGCAGGGAAAAATTAATCCCTGGTGTTCCTTTTTCTTCTGAGTTAAATGCATTTAATGGTTATGGTCGTCTTTTGGATCATATCGACAAGCAAATAGTTTATTAATTCCTATTACCAGAAATGTAAGAGCATTGATAACATGCCTTGTTCCATTTCTGAACTCAGTCTCCTGAAGATCTAATAAAAAAACATTATTTATGTTACTTTAATAAAAAGAAGAATTTAAATGTTCATTGGGTATCTACTGCTTCATACCAGCAGCTGAATTGCTTTGATTTATACTGAGGACCGTTAGAACTAAGTGCTGTTGCTTGTTGTTTTGGATGAATTGGATATTTAAATAAGGAAGGGTTTTCTTGGCCCTAGAGTTCTTGCTTTAGGTAAGCCATGCTGTCACTATTCAGTGATTAGCCTCCACAGCCACCTGAATGGAATTGAATTCATTTACAGATGAGATACGTGTCATCCTGCTTCAGATGGGTGGAAAAATGCAGCTTGTATCTGATCAACACCGGTGCCTTTGTTTGCTAAAGTGTATAAATAGTAAAAAGTTTTTGAAATCCTTTTATGGATTTGCTACTCAGCACCCCTTTCAGTCTAGAACGGCAAATTAATACCTCAGCTCTGTGTGTTGATCAGCCTCATCAGGACCTAGGATAGGGACAAGACTGGTTATCTTATATAGTGGTGTATAACTTGGGAGAGATGAGTCCTGCTCCCAGATTCCAGAATGGTAATTTTTATTGTATGTTGCTGAAGGTCATTTCCATTTAGATCTTTACAGATTGAGTGTGTGATCTTCCCAGACATGAATTTACATTCATCAGATGTACATCTTTGTTGTTTTAGATTTCCAGCTCAAGGTCTGTGCATGTGTGCTGATTTTCCAATGAAGTACATCCTGGTAACTGGTGGTGTCATTTCGGGCATTGGCAAAGGGATCATTGCAAGCAGCATTGGCACCATTCTGAAGTCCTGTGGTCTACGTGTCACTGCAATCAAAATTGATCCTTACATAAACATAGATGCTGGAACCTTTTCACCATATGAACATGGTATGAAGATAAGTGTTATTCTCTTACACGTAAACATTTGTATTTATAAGAATGTGATTTTTTTTTAACCAATAGTATGGTGTTTACAACCTGTTTTATCATTATTTTGAAAGTTTATTGCTTACTCTGTGTTCTCAAGGACACTGTCTGCTCTAAGTTAAGAAACAGAAGCCTGTTTTTTTGAAGATACTGTTATGAGCAGATGCTTCCTTTCTATAAAATACCACTTTACTAGGAAAATCCTAGCTGCATGACTTGTTCAGTTAATGCTGTCTTCAGTTCAACTTGATTAAAACCCCTTTATAAATAGTGCTATGAAACTTACTTGTAATTTTAAGTCCTTAAGAGTTACTTGAGAATGCTGTTCTGTGGGTATCAGTGCCTTCTGATATAAGTGCTTTCATTAGAGTTGCCTTAATTTCTCGTTTTAGTAAAAAAATCTAGCCAAAAACATTAGTGAAGCTTAGAGAACCTAAATTTATTGAATTGGAGTGCTGTGCTTTGATGGGATATACATTTCTGTTGTCCACATTTTATTTTCTGCATTAGTAATGTAACTTGTTTTGCCATTGATTTATTGGGTCATGACAAAACATATACAGTTTTTCTGAAGAGCTTTCCAGGCTTACCTCAAGATCTGGTAACTTGAGTTCTGTCAGAAGTTGACTAGATTCAGAATTTAGAGACACTTTAGAGGGCTGAGAAAAGGGTATTAAATACCTGAAGGGTATTTAAGTGGATTTTTCAGGGTCAGAAATAACCCTTTCTGTGGACATGGTGAACCAAATATACTGAAACAACTGACTCCGAAATGGTGATTACGTTTGAAGAAGCAGTTTTGTTCATCATAACTTTACTTCTGATCAAAGCCTCAATCATTAAACTAGATCCAATCAACAAGAATTTATATGAAATACTTTGAATATGTATAATAATTCCTGCTTATGAAAGCATGGTTTTTCTCTCCTGCAAGTAAATTAATATTTTATTTGTTGCTGATTTACGATTCCTAGAGGTTGTTTTCTTTCAGTGAAGGATTATTCTGCTGTTGAAATGCTATTTAAATATTTATGTTACTTCAATATTTTGGCAATGTAACTTACATTTTATTTGCAAAACTATATGTATCTGAGAGATGGATATTAGATGTAAAACTGACTTAGATATTAAGTCATACAGAATGACTATTCAAATTGGGTTGCAGTATGGACTTTACTGTTGTGTCGTTGTCATATATAATTTAATTTTCTTTCTTCTGTTTTAAGATGTCTGTGGTATTCCTGCTGTATGCTTAATAATTTCTGATTATTTTGTTGTTTTTCTGTCTGTTTTGCTTTCTTTTTTCAGGTGAAGTTTTTGTATTAAATGACGGTGGAGAAGTTGACTTAGATTTGGGAAATTATGAGAGATTTTTGGACATCAGTCTCTATAAAGATAACAATATCACCACTGGAAAGATATATCAGCATGTCATTAATAAAGAAAGACATGGTGATTATCTGGGAAAAACCGTTCAAGGTAATATTTTTAATTTTGTGGGATACTAGTCCATTCAGCCTTCACAAAAGAAGGGATCAGCTAGAACAGGCTGCTTCTTGCTCCATCACCTTACTCCTTTCTCCCTTCCAAAAGGTAGGGACATATTCCTGGGCTCAAGGATAGGAGAACTACAGAAAGGTCTTAGTAGTTTCTTCTTGGCTTTCTGTTCACTTTACCCCTTTTGCATTCAAAAATGAGTGTATGTACCTAAAGTAAGCTGTGCTTGCCTTTGGTTTTGTTTTGTAGTTGTTCCACACATTACTGATGCAGTTCAGGAATGGGTAATGAATCAGGCAAAAGTTCCTGTGGATGATGACAAAAAAGAGCCACAAATCTGTGTAATTGAGGTAAGTATGGAACCTTTTAGGTGTCCTTTTAGGTATCTACAGTGAACACAATAAGCTCGTTTGCTTTCTCTTTGCTCCTTACTATAAAAAGGTCAGACTGAAGTTTTATTGGAGAGCAGAAATTCAAAACCACATTCTATATTTAATTTGTTCCTAAAGGGATATGCTTGGTCTTGATTCTCTACAGCTTCCATTAACTTGACTAAATCCACTCTAGAATACGTCTGAAATTGAGGTTCTTTAGAGTCCTTGAACTTAGAGAATTAAAGCAGTTAGTGTAATGTGAACTGTCTATTTCAAGATCCAGATGTTTGACTGAAGCTTTATCTGTTAATAGTACTGAGAAAACTTGTGTAATACCTGAAGTCTCCTGTGATCTGTAGGAGAGCTTTAACATTCCAGCTTCCATAGAACTTCAAGTATTCATCTTGTTCCTTGTGGTCATGCTTAAGAGAATATATTTAAACAATGTGTAAGTTAGTTTCCCACTTTCTGATGTTGTCCTTGAGATCTTTGGTGGCAACTCTGTTAATTACTTAACTTGCTGATGTTCTGCACAATGGAAACAAGTGGTTTTCCCACCCTTAGTAGGCCACTGAGGCAGCTGGATGAAAGCCAGTAATTGCTTGTAGTACTATTACACCAGTAAATAATGAAAAAAGATTATAGTTGAGAATTTGACAGAAGATGTCACAGATTTAATGCCAGAAGTGACTACTGCAATCAATAGTACCATCAGCTTTGTGACCCAGCAACAGAATTACTCAGTATTTCTTACGCAGAAGAATCTGCCTTGATTGAAATACGCTTACCAATATACCTATAGATCTTTTTATGATATTTACAGTGGGAGTCAAATATTTCATTTTAAAAAATATGAAAAATTAAATACAAAAGTTGCACAAAAACATTAATAAGAGATGGTCATATCAGTACTTTAACTACAGTTTTTTCACCTTTTTTTTTGTTTGTTTTGGGGTTTTTAAGGTTTTTTTGGTATTTTGTTACATTTAAACCTCCAGCCTGATAAAATTATTTTTCTTTAGTACTCTAAAAATAATTGTAACATTTTTCCATTGTAAAATCCTGAAGGAGTTAGACTAAATGTGTGTGATTTACAAATGTAGTTGTCAGTTTTTCTGGAAATATGTAATTCTGTTGAAAACCACTTGGTGGCACAAAAAGATCATTCTGAAATACAACTATTTCATCAGACTTGTTTGCAAAGCTGCTTTATTCAGTGCTTAGTCTGCTATAGCTCACTGTGTCTTTGAAAGGCATTTGATTTCTGTTATAAATAAATTTCAGCATGTATTTTGTATTGCATTTTGGTTTGGTAATAAACAATTATTGATGTTGGAAAGCCGTGATAATACTGAGAAATGTCTGTCTCTAGTTAATCACAAATATTTTTTAATCTGACAGGAAATAAAGTTTTCCTATATAAAAACCTTTGCATCAACTTAGCTATTGATTACTGGTTCACCACTTTGAAGGCAGTGTGAAGCATGTATTATTGAGCAACACCACCCATCTTCCCATGGGAAGCTTATGTATTTGGTGGAAAGTGAACATAACAAAACCTGAAAATTGTTTATAATGTTTTCCACAAGAAACAAGCCGTGCAGAGTAGATGAAAGCACTTTGTAGAGTATCTTTGCAAATTTCAATTGTCAGGGTACTTTTCAGATAAAAGTTTCAGAAAATATCTTGAAATATATGAGACTTTTTTTTTTTCTTTTGTTTTTGCTTTCTGCCACTGACATATCCATTTCCTTTTCAGCTGGGTGGAACCATTGGAGATATTGAAGGAATGCCATTTGTTGAAGCATTTAGACAGTTTCAGTTCAAAGCAAAAAGAGAAAACTTCTGTAATATTCATGTTAGCCTAGTACCACAGGTAAGTTTTGGAATATTCTTCTTCTGCCTGAGCCAATTATATGGAATGTTGTTCTCTGAAAACAAAAACAACAAAGTCAACTTGACTTGAATTGGAATTCAGTATTTCATATACAAGTAAAAACAGTGGGGTCATTTCTGTTTCTGGCATATTATGGCTCTCTTTGGATATGTTTATTTCCTGTAAATATTATTGGCGTATTATGGCTCTCTTTGGATATGTTTATTATTATTTGCAATGAATTTTGTCTTTTAATCTGCAACTGCTTTGTTAGCAGATGTTAGTTGCTATTTGAGCTTTCAAAATGTGCCTTTTCAGCCCAATGCTACTGGTGAACAGAAGACAAAACCAACACAGAACAGTGTTCGAGCACTGAGGGGTCTAGGCTTGTCTCCAGATTTGGTGAGTCAATATATACAGATTTTTATTTATAGGTCATCTAGAAATATCCTTGCATAACTTGTGTTCAAAGAATAAGCCATAGTCTCTCAAGAGACATGAGGATTTTAGAAGAAATGCAAAATATGTGCTGCAAAGCTCCATTAAAGCCACAGAAATCAAATTAGTCAAAATCACTCTAATCACAAACTTATTTCAACTAACTTCTTGCAATATCTTGGGACTGTAACTAGGTTCTTCTAAAGGCATCTTTTTTGCAAAAATAATTCTTCACTGCTAAAAATAAGTGAAATCTCAACTCACTTTGTAGAAAGACCAAGAATGTTACTGTCTCGTAACATCCAGATTTTTTTAATGCATTATTAAGAAGAAGCAATGTATATATCTTCAAAAAATAAAAATTACTCTTAAGATAGTCACACAACTAAATTTTGTGTTGTGCTTCTTTCTGAAGTTTTTTTTTCAGCTCTTTCATTTTACTTTTATAAATGAATGTGTTTTTAACTACAAAAGCAATGGATTTGGAAATAGGGTATGTGAAAGATGTGTTTGGTGTCAAATGGATGTGACAGGATAATTGTAACCAGCTTGTGGAAGGAAAGACTTTTATTAATGTAATGCTGTACTGTGTTCCAAGTTTCAGGGCCTAATCTCCAAAATCCCTCTTGAAGTGGGAAAGTTGCCTGTTCATTTTGAAGGCTTTTAAGGCAATTGCCAGGGCCTGACTTCTCCCTCCACTCCAAAAAATAATTTTCTTTAAAAAGCCTGCTAAGTGTGTGTGTGTAATAAAAGGAGAACGGACAAACACGGTGACTGTCTTGCATCTTGGGTTCTTGCCTGGCGCAGTTCCGGGACTGCCAGGAGCACAGTATCATTTTTGGTTTTTGACTGCTGCTGTTGACACCTGAAGCAGGGACAGATCTCACTTGAGGTGCAGCCTCTTGGTGCCCTTATAAAGCTCCTTGAGTGCTGCTTCAGGACAACATTTAAATGGTTGCTGTCAGGGCAGCACATGGGGCAGCTCCTACAGCTGAGCCCATTTCATCCAGTTCTGAATCCCTGCTGCCTCCCTGCCTGCTCCCGGGCATCCCTGGGGTAGCTCAGCTCTGTGTGCCCAAGCCTCTCTGTTCTCCCTGGGGTGTTCTGTGTGCCAGATGGATGCTGTGCTGTGGCTGCAGAGATCCTGTACTCTGAGGCAGCACTTTAGTATGCACTTGTCAGAGCTGCCCTGTTGGATTCAATTCTTCCTCATTTTCTGTTATGTGTTATGGGCCTTTGCGGTGCATCTCTCCCATTTTTATTGTAGTTGTGTTATTTTCGTGCTGGTTCTGATGTTTTTGATTTCTGTGTCTGCATTAACTTTAAGTTTGTCTCTGCAAGACAGACAGCAGATTTCAAAGTGGGTTTACTCGTGCTCATACTATCAAGGTTTATGAATTATAACTTCAGCTTCAAACTGTGCCAAATTTTACATATGAATTGTGCTTAAGTGAATAGAATGTACAAACTGTTTCCTGATTGCATTTTGATTTAAAAGCACAATAACTTTCCCTTATACTTGGTATTTTTTTTTCTGTTTCTAGAATTACTTCTAAGGTTAGGGTAAGTTAATTAGACTCCATCAGAATCAGGGTAGCTAAGCAAGGTGATCAAAGGGCAGCTGGAAGTTTCTGAGCAAAAGGGCTTGATGAATTAAGTAGTTGCATTTGCTAGAAAGATCGGGAAAGTAACGAAGTAGTCTTGTAACAGGATCATCCTACTTTTTGTTACACTTTCAGGTTTCAAAATAACTTAAGGGAGTAGACTGAGTAATTAGTAGGCACTTTACTAGAGCAGTTTTGCATTTTGATCTAGTTGCCTGGAGTTACATACTGCAGAAAAAGACCCTTCCAACAAACACCAAAGCGTATAATTATTTTTTTCATCAGTTAAAAATTATCAATATTTTCTGAAATTACTGGGGTTTAAATGTATCAGCAAAATACTAGCACCAGTAAAAATTCCATACAATTATGAATTAGTTTTTTCTTCTTTGGCCTTGTTTTTGTCATGATGTCTAAATTAAGAAGATGCTGAAATACCGAAATACTCATGCATGTAAGGATAAGTATTATTGCTCTTAATTTAAATCTGATCCTATTGATAAGATTACAATATTTCCTTTGATTCATCATATTCATACTTGTAGAGATGCTAGACTTGAGGGAAAGAGTATTACAATAGTAGCTGCCAGAAAGAAGAATATGAGGAAGGAATATTACAGAGAATACCAATAAAAGATGAAAGAAAATTGGTCAGTATGGGCAGATGATGGATTTGCTTCTGCTTTGCTAGTAGATATTTGTGAGCTCTGATACATCGTAGAACTCCAACAGGGGGGAAAGAGTGAAAAAAGGCACATTTGTTTGTGCTCTGCTTCCAAAGGAGATGAATTTCACTACAAAATGTTGAGGATCTTCTATTGGTTTACCTAGTAAATATTTGAAGTTTTTCCTTCTCTTATGACAGATAGTCTGCAGAAGTGCAAAACCTATAGAAATGGCTGTGAAGGAGAAGATTTCCATGTTTTGTCATGTGGAGCCTGAGCAGGTCTGTACTTCAATGTTACATGTGGGAAAGTATACAAATACTTCTTTGCATTTCTGTTTTCAACTTCTGACTGCTTCAATCATGTGTGATTGTCTTTATAAATTTTATCTTGTTATTATGGATGCTATAGCATTTTCAAAATATCAGGAGTATAAATGTTAAGTTTTATGTCAAACAGTCATTAGTAATTTAAATGCATGTTGTGTAAAAGCTAATAAAAAATAGATTTTAAGTACATGGTTAATTGTTATACATAGCATGACACTCTACGGTTTTCACAGCTATGGCTGGTTTTATTCATTATTTATTGTTAAGTATTTATTGCCCATAAATCATCTCAGGTGATTATAATAATGGATGAGCAAAGTGTGGTTAAAGCTAGGTGATTTACTTATGTCCACATGGTCACAGCCACATGAACACTTACTGTGATTATATGTAATAGACTATTTATGCCCTTAACCATGCATCTGCTGTGTAATTATATATTCTTCTGTAATTCATGTGTAATTTTTCCCCTAATAGTTTGCAACTAATTGGTATTCAAATATTACTTTTGATTAATTGACTTCTCTTTAAATATTTTTGCAAGTGAGAGCATTTTACTTTTCAATGTAATGGATAATGCTGAAGGTTCAAGAGATTAAGATTGAATGGGCACATAGAGAGGCATGGGGCAGAACACACATGTACAGTTTGTGATGAACAGAAGCAGCTCGAGGGTAGCAAAGAGAGTACCCTTTACTGTTCATGTCTTGAAAACACTTGTGCTCAGGATTCTGAGCTCTGTGATCTCAGGTAAACCAAGCACAATCACCTTAATTGCTGGCAGCTTGGATGCATTTTATAAATGTGTTCTGAACAAAATGGTCCTTAAATAGACTGTACTCAGTAATTACATAGTTTAGATCACTAACAAAATACATTTAGGAGACTTTGTCACAACCAAATTTGGACTGTTTTGTTAGGTTTCATTTGTTTTCTTGCTTTCATGCTTAATATTCCTCAGGTTTGTGAGAGGGGAGGAAGGAAGTGCTAGCAAGCATGAGTGCTTGTGGGGCTAGATGTTTGCATTAAAACTGATGCATTGATAGGCTTGACGAGCCTATATGATGGTGTGAAGGAGAAGTAAAACACATTTTTACTTTTTGAGTAACTTTTTCCTTGTAGGTTTAACAGAACCTTAAATATTAGCTGTGCTGTCCTACTCATTCAAAAGGAAGGTATTTAAAAACCAGAATGTGTGTAGAATAAAAAATGCATGTAGTATCAAAAAGTGGAATGAATTTTTCCTATGAAAAATGTACCTAAGTTTTTTATGTTCTGCCTTTGTTTGTTAGGTCATATTTATTCATGATGTTTCTTCTACTTACCGAGTACCTATCCTATTGGAAGAGCAAGGCATAATTAAGTATTTTAAACAGAGGCTAAATTTGCCTATTGATGACCAGCCAAGTGATCTTCTAATGAAGTGGAAGAAAATGGCTTGCAGGTATTCTATGTTCTGCTGCTTTCTCTAGAAGTGCTGTAATTCAAATTAGGTTTTATCTGCTATGAAGTCACCAAACTGGACTGGCTGGGTGTAGTGCTGGTTGACACCTGTGAATGGTCTGGGTTTAAAAACACTGGCAGTTAGGAAATTTTAGGAGATATTTTGTGGAGTTAAAGAAAAAGCAAATGCTGTTAAAATATTTTTTTCTTTTTTTGGTGAAATTTGGTGTAGTGACTGAAGAACTTGTTTTTGTCAGATACGAAAGGTTGCTGAAGGTGTGTTCCATAGCTCTTGTGGGCAAGTACACCAAGCTAAGTGACTGCTATGCATCTGTTTTCAAAGCTCTGGAACACTCTGCACTGGCAATTAATTACAAACTGGATTTAATGGTGAGCATATTTCTGGCTTTTGCTTTTGGGAATACTTTGATTCTACTATTGTATCAATCTGTGGTAACCTACTAGTTCCCATCGTGTGTGGCAGTTTTAATTCATGTGAAAACTAAAAAACAAATCAGGCAGATAAATACAGACTGGCCAAGCATCTCATTTTTAAAAATAAATGTTTTCAGATTTAATTATTTTATTTGGAACTAAACTCACCTGAAAGGAACACTGAAATTTCCCAAAACTGGATCTGATGAAAAAACACACTTTATCTGCAAATTTTTATTTATTATCATAGCTAGATTTCACTTGTTTTCATGACATATAGTTTTATGGTGGATTTGGCAGTCCTGGATTAACAGTTGGATTCAATGATCTTAGACATCCTTTCTAACCTAATTATTTTATGATTAGAAAAGAGCAAATGTACCAGTCTTAAAAAAAAAAAAGATAAGACCAAAATTAGGTAAATTGGGTAAATGGCAGGTGGTCAGCCTTTTCTTGTTCCCTGGGAAGAGTATTTGCTAATACTCTAAAATGTTGTTTCGGTGTGCATGAAGAAACAAGAAAGTGGGAACAGCCAGAATTTATCCCTGGAGATTTTTAGATCCTGACTGGAAATGATCCTAAACAACCTGCTCTAATTTGACTTGCTTTGAGCAGGGAGTGAGTCTTGAGACTTCCCAATGTCCTTTCTGACCTACATGATTGTGTCACTGTAGTGTTTCGTACCAACAGCTGCAGAGTAGGAGACTTTTATGATATGAAAAATAGCCTTGCTTTTAGCAAAAAACATGAAAGGTGCCCTGTCTGAAAATCCACAGCAAGCTTCATGTGCAGTTGGCCTTAATGTTGGTGGGGCTTCTGCATTAATCAGCATGAAAACTCATGGTTGCTGAGCTCCAGTGCAGTGCTGAAATGTTAACAGACACAGCTCCCACTGTGCTTAACTCATGTCCAGACCTCCCTTTAGCGTTTATACCCAAAGGCTGTCAGTATAATCCCATGCTCTGAAGGAACTGCTTAATCTGAATGATGAATTGATGCTTCTTTAACTGATAAATGTTCCTTCTTAATATGTTTGGCAAGGAAAATACTTGTTAACTCCAACTCATTAGTTTCTCTTTCCAACCTCGTGGTGTCATAGTGTCTTCTTAGTTGGTTGTGTAATATTCTTCTAGTATAGAATAGCAACATACAAAAGTAGTTATTTTCCTGTTGTATTTTTGATGCCTTCTGGAATGTGGAAAAAGTAGAAAATGTTTGCTAGAAAGCAATCTTGTCTGGGAAACTTTCAGCAATCACCTTGTCAGTTGCCTTTCTCTGCACACAGGTGAGTTCTGCCATTTCAGATGATCTCATTTTTACGGAGGATAGACTCTACATGAGAATGTGGTTAATTATGTTAATATGAGAAAAAGAGATTAACAAAATGTTAATCTGAGAAAAACAGATTAACAAACCCAGAATCAATCTCTGATTTTTTATGTCCGCAGTGCTGTACATTATCCCCTCACTTCACTCTATTGGTGCATCAGGATCTGTGATTTTTAAGGACTCTAGAGATTCTAATGCAGTATTTCCAGGAGTATTTCCAGTATTTCCAGAAAGAATCATTATCTATGATAATGATTCTTTCTCCCTTTCTACCCAAGAGTACCCAGGAACACTTTTCTCACAGACTGCAGATTTTTCCAGTCTTATAATAAGATTGGACCAGCTGTGGTACCCAAAATCCAGGAAGGTAATCAGCACCACTCCTTGTTTGACCCTGGGTGCCCTAGGAAGGTAACCTGGGTTCAGAGTTACAAAGCATTCTAGTTAATCTGCTTACCTGGAAGGTGCCATACAGGGCTATAGGCAGACACAGCTCCTGAGCTGTGTGCAAAGAAAAGGGCTCAGATTGCTGCAGTTAGAGCAAACACTTGGTTTTAAAAGCAAATACTGCATTTGCTGAAAAGTCTTCAGTGAAGTTGTTAGAGGTTTATTGGCAAATGCACTTGAAAATCTTAATAATTTCTCTTAGCACTTGACCATATACTGTCTGTTGCTCTTTCTGTGGAAGAAGAGACCATTTCATTGCATGTTTTTCTTTATTAGTACATAGATTCAACAGAACTCGAACGTTCTACGGAAGCAGAGAACTCAGTCAAATATCACCAGGCATGGCACAAACTGTGCAAAGCAGAGTAAGTGACATTGGGCATTCTGTATCCCAAGTGCAGACCATAATATTTATTTCACGTGATGAAAAATGCTTCAGTAAATCAAATAATTTCTCCATGCATCCAGATTTTTGTTCCTTATGGGAAAGGGTAAATTGCATGGGTGGTGAAAAGCTTCAGCAAATCGAAGTATCAGTGTGTATTCTCAAAGTCTGCTTAATCTTTTTAGAAAAATTGCATTTTTTTTGGTTGTTGGTTTAGAGTTTTGATTGTTTTATTATTGTTTTGCTTTTTTGGATATCCTTTACAGTGCAGATCAGTTGTCAAAGGTTTTTTTGTTGTCAACATGCACACTGCAAATATCTCTGTTAAGAATCATTGCTAGGATTTAAATTTGTATTTTTAAAGGGATGTTGTTTCTTGTCTATATGCATTTAGCTTTTTTTGGTATTAGAAGATCTGAACTTTGGGTGTTGTGATTTTAAGCAGTGAATATGTAGCTAGTTTCTTTGAGCAATATTTATTTAAGCAGTGGGAATCACTGTGAAGTGTGATATTGGTCAGATGAGAATTGGGGTAGGTAGATGAAACAAATCTCCAAATTTGATTTCTTTGTATTCTGAATGGTCATATAAAACATGCCTTTTGTGAATTGTGCTTGCTTAGTTATAACCTCAAGAGTCTTCAAGTTGTGTGGATTCCTCTGCTGGCTTGACTCTACACATTAATTCTTTTATATATGTTATTACAGTGGCATTCTGGTCCCAGGAGGTTTTGGAATTAGGGGAACAGAAGGCAAACTCCAAGCTATCTCCTGGGCAAGAACAAAGAAAAAACCTTTTCTTGGTAAGATCATTAGAGTGAGAAATTACTGTGTTTAGGAGATGTATAGCAAGCTAATTTATTTTATTAAGAAAATAATAAAAAAAAAAAAGGCAACAGAAAACCCAAATTCCCACATTACAGAAGGATCCTGTCTTAAGGAAGTATGTGTGATGTTATGACTATCTGCCATATAAAGTACCCCTGGAGCATTGTCTTGTATTACACCTGCTATATGAGGAAGAAAAAAATCAATCCCTTCTGCAAAGGTTTAGCTTGCATGTACAAAAATGGAGAGAGTTTACTTCTCATTGTAATTATATCACTAGAATTCTCTTTATTAAACAGTATGCAGAAAACATAGATGTCTTTGGACCACTTTGCTATATTATTTTTTTTTTTATTTACTGGTGTATGTTATTACGGTAAAGTCTAAAGACATCGCCTGGCCTATAAGCTATGTGCTATTTGTGTAAATGCCTCTGAGGCTTTGCTTCCTACTCCACATTCCTTACTTTTAGGTGTCTGAGTAGTTGCTAAAGCAGCGAAGTTTGAATCTGGATATACCCAGGCTTTCAGCTTCTGTTTGTCTTTGCAGTAATTATTAGTAAAATAGATGAGAGGAATAAAATATCTTTGAAAGGGCTTAAAGCACATAATTGGTTCACATGTATTTATACTGTGCCAAGTTTGAAGTGTGAGTTTTACATTGAGCAACCACTTTTGGTTTAGGTTTTTTGTAAATCTGTGTATATGCAATGAATACCAAGATTTCAAAGTAGTCAAGTTTAAGACAGAACAGCAAGTCCTACTTTGTGGCTTGGAAAATCTGGAGTTTTTGTTTTCTCTTCTAGGAGTTTGCCTGGGAATGCAGTTAGCAGTTGTGGAATTTGCAAGAAACTGTTTGAATTGGGAAGGTGAGCTCAGTATGTTAGTGTGAATATGATTTATTTTGAGGAATTTTTATTCTCTGTGTGAAATATGTATCTATTATTAGAACTGTTTACAGATCCCAAGATTGTTAGATACTTAGCTCTTGCAGCAAGATCATTTTCAGCTAAGTACCTTATGCTACCTCTCTGTGCAAAGGAATAAGAACTCTTTGTTATGTGGATTGTTTGAAACCTGCTTTTTGATCTAAAGAGTGTAAAAGAAAATGTGCTTAGAGTTCACCTCTGTAGTCACTTTCTGAAGTGTGCTGGTGGTGAGAAGTAAGAGCTGAGAAGTGGTTTTCTCACTTGCCTTCATTAGCCAGAGTGGCCAAACAAGAGCCGTTCAGTAGTAGTATGAAGAGATTTAACTTATCAATGAATTTCTAATGCTAAGTAAGAGCTGAGAGGAAAGTGTTTTGGAAAGCAGAAAAGGGAACTTGTGTCTGAGGTCACATGCTTCCTGTGATTGCTTCAGAAGTGGTGCAGGATGTGTTTCAACTCATGAGATTGTAACATAAATGTAGACAAGCCCTGAAATGCCACAGAGCTGTTATGCATTTGTAGCGCATGTAGAGCAAATGTACTGTGTTTACTTTGAACTTCTGTTCCAGATGCAAATTCTACAGAATTTGACCCAGACACAAAAAACCCAGTTGTAAGTACTGTTTTTTCCCTGCATGTATTTTGTGAACATACATCTTCCTTAAAAAGAGTTACCTCTGTGTTAGCTAAAATCTATCTATATTTTTACATGGTCAGACATGAGGTGGTATCTGCTGTCCTTACTCTGTACTGTTTAAAAGGTATTTTCTGATAGTCTCTTGCCATTGCCTGTTTTCTTCTGTGAATTGCCTTAGCTTTATTTTTGTAATTTTTCTAATGGTTTCCTTTTGTGTAAACTCATGCTGGGAGTAGACAATAATGCTTAAGTTGTCTTTACTAGGGAATAAAATATAAAAGGGAGCTGAAAGGTATAGCACAAGCTATTACCAAAGTAAAAATTTGTATGAAAGATAAGAATTAAGTGGAGATGGGTTGAAAAATTATTATATTTCCTAAATATATATAATATAAATAACCACTAAACCTGTCCTCCCCATGCATCTTATGGTCCTCCTTTTGATAGAAATGTCAATGTCCCAGATATGGCAGTGCTCTCTGCATCATATGCTGATGATGGGATTTCAGAGTGGATTTTGCACCGTTATTAATGTAGTAAAACTTAAGAGTGATCAGGGAAAGAGGGTTTTAAGAAAATGAAAAATAACAGAAATAAATATGAGAAATAAAGCAGTATCTTGGTGTGAGATGTAAACATTTGTTCTAGTGACAAAGGAAGTGGTTTGCTCACAATACCTACTGTTTCTGTATGAATTTCCTTCAAAAGAATTTTGTTGGGTTTTGCAAGTAAAACATACTTTTTTCTGTCTGAAATGTGCAAATAAGCGGGTTCTTAGAACATTTGCTCAGTTTGTCAAAGTTGCTTATTTGCATAGGAAGGATAATCTAGTCTGAACTTTCAAAGGTAAATTAAAGACCTTCAGTGTTTCAGGTGAGACTTGATGCTAGAATTTGGTGGTGTTGGGAGGGGTCCTCAGGTGAGTGAAGGTCAACTTTGCTTTTGGCATCAAATTTGTGGTCTTGACATAGTTAGAGGTCTCTTCCTTTCCCCTTGACTATGTGCAAAAATGTACTCTTTCACTGCAGGGGTCAATTTCATAATAGCAGTGTGTTTTAAAATGTGTCGGGTGTTGAAAGCTTACTGTAAACTTTTAGATTGTAAGAAGGTAGAGCACAGAAGACTGATTCTGGGGAATCCTTATTTCTAGAGCTTTTTGATTGTCAGTTTTATTTAATGGTATTTAACTGGGTGATTTGCAGTTTAGATTCAAGGGCAAGTAAGGTAGATACGTTAAAGAGAAAATTGTGTGGACATGAAGTTAAGAAAATAATGAAGTGAATGTGTCATAGAAGATTAATACTTTGTTTACAATGGAAGTGTTATCATTGCAGTATGTGTAATGGGTATTCTGTTTTTCTGAGCTGCATTAAGGTTCTGAAATTGGTTATTGACAGTCATATTTCAGCATCTTAATCTGATCTTTGATGCCTCAGTTCTGGACAAGAAACAGATGTAAATCATTCCAAGTGGGAGATTTGCACTACCAATAATTACAGCTGCTAAATAATCTGCCTTAGCAGAGTCCATCTTGTGCTGAAAGCTGTTTAGATATCCTATATAATTAATAAAAACAGTTGGAAGAGAAACAGATTACTGAAGCTTTTGGACTATCGAACTGATGTAGGTGTTTCATTATCTAAGATGTTTCATTATTTGTAGATGTTTCATTATGTTTCATTTATCTAAGAAAGTTAATTGGAGTATATCAGCACTGATAATATCTTGTGATGCTACTGTGCACTAACTTAGGACTGAAGTAGTGTGCTTTTCTTTCGGTTTCCCCTCCTTTGAAAACAGAAGAGGGAAAAGGAGGATACTGGTGAGGCAGTAGTTACATTTCCTTTTATTATTTAAAAAAGAGACAGAACTTGACGCGTAGTTTGGCAGGGGAACTGAGGGGCATCATAAAATACACAACTACTTATGTTGCTTCTTAATTTGCTAAGCATTCAAGTACTCAGAACTGTACTACTAAAGTTGATAGTTTCATCTAAAGTGCTTAGAAAATATTTTAGTCTCTTTTGTTTCTCTTTGTTGACTGCATCTATGGAAATTTGAACCTTTTTGCTGCAAATAAAAACTACAATTATCAAGTAGTCCTGTATCTCAGTACTACACAGAATCACAGAATCATTTAGGTTGGAAAAGACCTGCAAAATCAAGTCCAACCTTAAACCAAATACCACCTTGTCAACTGGACCGTGGCCTTAAGTACCACATACATCTGTGTCTTTAACATCTCCAGAGATGATGACCTCACCACGTCCCTGGGTGGCCCATTCCAATGCTTAGGAACCCTTTCAGAGAAGAAGTTGCTCCTAATTTCCAGCCTGAACCTCCCGTGGCACAGTTTGAAGCCATTTCCTCTCATCCTGTTGCTGGCTGCCTGGGAGAATCGCCCGGTCCCCACGTGCTGCTGTCGGGCAGTTGTACAGATTGATGGGGTCACCCCTGAGCCTCCCTTTCTCAGGCTAAACCCCAGCCTCCTCAACAGCTCCATGTCAGACTTGTGCTCCTGACGCTTCTTCAGGTCTGTTGCCATTTTCTGGACATACTCCAGAACCTCAATGCCCTTTTGCAAGCCTGGAGCATTGCCCTAGCTCAGAAGGGAAGATAAAGGAGGTACATGAGCTCTGAACAGAGACCAAGTTCTTGGTTGATTATTTGCAGGTGGTGTTTCCATTATATATTTTTAAGCTTTCTGCTTTACTTCCTAGCCTTTTTGAAAAATAATGGTAGATAAATTTTTAGTATTCTTTGCAGGAGGATGGCTGTTCAGAAAGGTAACAAATTTGCTTGAGTGTAGAGCTTGGTGTGAAGTTTCTCACCTAAATGGTAATTTCAAAAGTAAGTCCTTTAAAGGGAAACTATGGTTTGAACTTCTAGTGAACTACATTCACTGGATGAATGAAGAGTTATTTGTTTTGTTCCATTTTCCTCATCTTCCTCTACTATTAAACTTAGCTCTTTTGAAATTATTCTTTTAATGATGTTCTTTGTTGGTTTTATTGCAACTGCATCTAATACTGTTCTGGAAGAAAAAAAATACTTTCTGGGAATAATTTTCCTTTTTTTTCTCTGATTTAAAAAAGCTAATTTTAATTTTGATCATTGTTCTTCATGAACAATTACACATTGTATAGGATTATGAAACTGAGCTTACTGCACTGGGTAAAATAACTGCATTTTCTATATACTCAAGAAATTGTGCAGAAGTATATTTTACCAGTAGGTGACACTCTTAAAACATGTTAATTTCCTAGTGCCCATGTTTCCTATTCAGGATGTCAGTAACCTGATTGAATTCCAAAATTTCTAAGGTTGTTCTAAGAGACGAAAGGAATGTATGTCTCACACAGGCAAAAAGCATGTCCTAAAATTCTGTGATTGTACTTAGGTGTGTGTGTAAAGTTGCTGGTGGAGCTTGGTTAGCATAATGTGCATGTGGTGTATTTACTTTTTAAATCAAACCATATTGTTAATTTAGAATGTTTTCATAGACCAGGAAACAAGTAATACATACAATTTTCTTTATTCCAAGAAATAACACATTTCAACAACTAAAGAGGTTTTGTAAAAGAGTGACCTGGAAGCATTTTAGGACAATCATATGATGTTTAAACATTATAATTTTAAGGCTCCTATTCATGCATCACTGGTGTGGAGTACTTTATTTATTCCTCACTTCATTGAGGGGAAATTCAGGGATAGGAACTACAGTAGTATGGGATCTTGAATGCACTTCATGGGCTTTGCAATTAAGCCAAGTCTTTAAGTGCATAAGTAACTTAAGAGATCGACATGATTTATCAATATAATGGATAATGTTGGTGTTAAAATTCAGTCCAAAATTCCAAGTTCTCTAGTAGGATTAGTCCCTAATCCACTGATTACTTGTCTTCAAAATATCTGTTCTTTATATTTCTCTTTTACTAATTTCTTCTTGAAGTAAATAATAATGTCCATGAAAACACATCTGTTTCAGGAATCATGCAATGAAAAGGGTAAGACTGCATCAAATAAGGTTAATGAGCTTTAACTGCAACAAGTCACTCAGTTTATATATACTTACATGTCATAACAAAAAAGTACATACTTATGTAAATATAATTTAAAATTAGTATCCAGTGTTGCAGTTATCATACTTGGCATTGTTACATTGCTATTGAAAATAAGTACTTTATTTAAAAAAAAATGAACTGCTTGTTTTACGAAGTGTCATCTTTTGTGAATGATGAAACTGATCTGTGAGGAGTATTGGATAGGATGGATACTCTAAGAAACACTCTTCAAATAGAATGCTGCATCTTTCTTTTTGCGTGTTTTAGAAACTGTGTGATTTGAAATTCTCTAGACGTCCAAATGATAGCCCAGGTAAAGCAGGATTTGTTAAATAACACCTCAAATGTAGCATGAAATAGAAACAGTAATTCTGAACTAGTTGGATGGCATTTTAGCTGGAATGTGTGGCTGGTGACTGTGGATGAAACACAACACAAACATGCTTTCTTTTCTGTTAAATCTTTATTCCATATGCCTTAAAATAATAACAAATCTGTGGGTTTAGATGTACACATTATGTAAACAAATACCAGGGTCTTCTTCAAGGCAGTGATACTCGTTCTTCCAGATGCCTCACTGTCCTGTACCAGTTATCTTTTTTACAATCATCAAAAACTCATCAAAGCTGACAGATCCATCCTTATTTTTGTCCAATGATTTAATTATGTTATCAAGTGAGAATTGATCCTGTTTTTATAGGACAAGAATTAAAAAAAAAAAAAAGAGAATGAAATAATTAGATTACAATGAGCATTTTTCTACAAAGCATGTTGCCAAGAAATGATGCATTCAGTGACAGTCAGTGTTACTTGGAGGTGTTACTGGTGGTGTTGTATTTACTGGTTTGACTGGTTCAACTAGTAGGACAGTGTCTGCTGTTGTCTGCCAAAAATGTTGACAAAGATGTATAACCATTTGTGAAAGACAAAGTATTACTCAGATGGCTTACTTCAGTCTTCTGGGTAAATTTGGAATCTGGGAAATGGAGCAGGTGAAATAGCTGTGGCAGGTGCATAATCACTGGTAAAAAATAATATGCATATGACCTACT
This sequence comes from Lonchura striata, assembly GCF_050655825.1. NCBI lineage: Eukaryota > Metazoa > Chordata > Aves > Passeriformes > Estrildidae > Lonchura > Lonchura striata. Next base: position 102,269,743 of record NC_140703.1, on the reverse strand, counting down.
CCTTTATTAGAAACTAAATTGGGTCCTGCATGCACGTTTTGAAAAAATGTTGCTAATTTCTTTATGCTTTGGGCCAGGATCTGAGGATCTCTTTTCCATTTTCTCTTTTCTCTTTTTCCCTCTTTAGTAGGAATACTGTATTCACTGTTAAAAACATCTTGCTAATATATTAAATTTAGTTTAGATTATTAGCTTCTTTTATTTGTCATGTCTGGTAAGAGTGCATGTAGCATCCTGATGCAGTGAATATTCTGATAACAACTCTGATAAGGCTAATTAAATAATATAAACCAAATTTGAAGTTATAATTTAAATTCATAAAATGTTTTCTTTTGTTCATACCATGTAGTTCTGCATGTTTTGTAATAATCTGTTATGTTTTGATATTGATTTATTATGGTGCTACAAATATCTGCCAAAAGATTTGTTGCTTGAAAATGTCTGAGGTCCAGACAGAAAACATCAGTGTTGCTCTTTCTGAACAGTTCCATTTCCACATATCTGGGAAAATTAATATGATGTTGAATTGTCTTTAGTGTTATAAAAAGAATTATATTTCTGAAATTGCCATCACATTTCTGTTACATTTTGGCAATCAATTTCTAAGCTGTCTTTTCAGAAAAAGAAAAAAACCCTTTGTGTTTTATTAGGGTTTTTTAGAGAGTCTGTTGTTAATAAGCTATTTCATGTTAATTGAAATGACTAAATTTCTAATTCTCAAAATACTGTAATTTTTATGGGAGTGCCACTTATTTCAGACCTTCAGCAAAAATTGCTTATGTGAGCTATCCAAAACACAGTATTTAAAGATTAGTCTAGCAGAAGAATCTAAATTGAGTCCTAATGCAATTTAGGAAAGATTTAGCAGAGAATATATATAAAATCAGAACATAGATTTTTTTTTTTTTATAGCTACAGGATATAGGTATTTCTCCCTCTAGCTCAGTGGCATTGTTCTGGAATGGCAAACTTCTTTTATTTTGTGATGGTGGTAATTTAACCTAGATAGAAATTGCCTGAGGTCTCTTGCTTTTAAATGTGTTCTACTGTTTTACTTGGTTTATAGATTTTTTTGGTATATATTTTATAGATTCGAGATTCATTATTTAGATTGAAATGAAAAATATTTTATAAGATTCAGATACAGTATTTCAGGTGAAATATGGCTTGCATTAAAAAAAAAAAAAAAACAACAAAAAACCAAACCCAAACAGAACAGCTCTTAGATTTTTTTGCATTTGATTTCATAGGAACTTTGTTATAAACTCTGTGCTCAAGTGTCTGTTTGATGAACAGATAAAATATATCCAAATATCAAATATCCAATGTAAATGAAGTTTTATAAGCCAAACCTTATTTAAGAATTACAGATTTAGTGAAACCATTTGGGCACAGTAATCTGCCCTTTTTCTCATGCATTCCATGGCAACATAGTGAATACAAAGAGAGTGAAACTCACCTTCAGGTACTGTGCAAATTGATTCTGAAGTAGATTCTTCAGCCCACCAATGGACAGTGCACTGGTGCTGCCCTCCTGTAAAGCATACTGGGTAAAATACTTCAGAAGGTTTTCATTGAGTAAATGTTCCATGTTTCTCAGATGTTGTCTTGAAGAACAACTGCAAACAAAACAGACAATAACAATCACAATTTGAAATATATCTATGACACTCTCTTCATTGTTTAATTAACCATCTAATGGGTAATACTTAACCTAGATGAAAAGAGTTGGGTTTTTTCCCTGTAAAATTGATCAACTTTCCCAAGAAAGGAAATTATCTAAGTTAGGTTTAAGGGTTTGAAAGACCCAATATATTTCGGTTATGCTTACCTCACTCGGAACCCAGAGCTTTCAGATGTATCCAGCAGTGAGAGTCTCTGATTGGGGCAACCTTTATAGTTGCTTGAATACTCCACCCTAATTATGAAACTAGCATGTGTCATTGAGTCAGTGCACTAGTTATTGTGTTTTCAGTAGTCAAAGGAGTAGGATACTTTAGCAGTAGAAATTAGTAATATTTTTTTATCTCTGAAATGTGTCATCATCCTCCACTGCACTTGATGTATATTTATCTTTATAGGTGATACTGGAGAGGTCTTCTTGCTTGAATTTGTGTGTTCTTCACTTCAAGGTGAACTACACTCAGAGAAGTGTGATAAAGACTCCTGTGGTGATATGTATAACATTTGTTGTTGTAGTGGCCTTTTGGAAAATGGCAATTATAAGGTATTTTTAAACATATCCAAATACGTAAATAAAATTAAGAGAGCCACTTGCTCTTTGTGTGAGTAGTTAATTACACTTCTCCACATTTTGTGCTATTTCTTAGCACAGGAAAAAGATGAAGTTCCTGTGGAATAATATTTTGGTTGCTAGTGTTAAAAAACAAAACATTGCATGATGTGGATGGTAAAGAACTGAAGTGTTCTAAATGAGAAAGTTTTATGTGAGGTTCTGAAAACGAGTCCCTTCTTGGGAACACCTTTATAACTGATTATTGTGTTCTGCAGGTTCTGAATGTTCCATTGAGAATGTTCCATTCTGAATGTTCCAATGGTTTTATCATCTTCCATTGATGGTCTGTGGGACATCCTGGAGTTGATAATCAGCCTGTGGTTGATGCTTCATGACCCAACATTGTTAATTTTACAGCTGCTGAGTTACTGGTTCTGGCTGTGGTTTCTCCTTGTGGTTTCTAATCTGCCTGCTGTCTGTTGTCATTTTTTTGTGCTTGGCTCCAGGTCCACTGACTAGATTTTTCACCCTGTCCATCACTTCTTCAGAATCAGTTGTCATTTCATCATTTATAACTCTAAACAAAGAGCTTTGTGGGTCTGTAGGAGATGGATGGGGCAGAAGGGATGTTTTTGGAACTGCAGATGTATGGGTGTAGGATTCCATAACAGGCAAGTAGGAGGCTTCCTGAGAAAACCAGGCAAACCTAGGTAGATGAGTTATGTAAATATTGCATTAGCAGCCCTTTTGAATGTGTTTGCACTCACTTCCAAGTGTCAGAAGAGTGTTAGAAGAGTCCCTAGAGATCATATAAATAAGTACTTCCTTTTCCCTGGAGTGGGGTCTTCAGTATTTATGCTGGATGTCTGCTCAATATATTCTTAAGTGCCTTAAATAATGGGGAATCTACAGCCTCCTTATCTTACCCTTCTGGGTTTTCTTAGAGTGCATTTCTGTGTGTCCACAGGCCTTGATGCCCTTAAGCCCTTTGATTCTCCTGTCCCTGCAGATAGGCAGAACAGACATCTTCCTTCTTAAAATGGCCTTTGACATCAGTGAAATTCCCCATCTTCCTTTTTTTCTTTTTTTTGATTCAGAAATCTTTGATAGTTTAGTCTTCCTCTGTGAGTCCTGCTACTTAGATCTAGTAATTTCTTCATCTCTTTCTGCAGTTGTTTCCCATTCTGCTTGAGATGCCATGTCCAAAGTTGTGGCCCTTGTTCACCTCTCTGGGTGCTCATGGTATTGCAGATTTTAATAGTTACAGAGGCATTTGGTTGATGAGGACAATCTCCCTGTGTTATTTTACAGGGAGGTGTCCAGCTACAGGGTTTTAACAGTGGAAGACTTGTCAGGTTTCTTGACACTTAATTTCAAGGTTGTGGAGAGGACAAATACACTGATTTAAAATTCAGTGCAAAAGCTTGGCATTGGCTTGGAATTCACAGAACTGGGGCAAGGCATCTCCCAGTATCTGTCCAGTCCAGCTGAAGGACAAAGCTGGTAATGCACTTTCTCCTTTTTTTTTTTTAGCTCTACAGGATTTGCTTTTTTGGCTCTACAGGATTTCAGGAGCTGCTGCTGTCTATCCTAACAGAACCTCTCCTCCTGCTGTGGGATATGGGAGTAGCAGTGCAAGCAACCATGGGGCTGGTGGCTTGGAATGCATTGTATGGGTTAGGGTGGGTCCCATACACCAAACTGGGGCATGAACTCCATGGTTGTTCATGACAATAAGATAATCATAAATCCTTTTGTCTTTTTCTTTCTGCCAACAAAATAAAAAAAATATTTTCTACTTTCTTCTTTCATCCTCTTTTCCACCTCTGGTAGGTGGTCAAATTTTAGTAGTATTGTGTGACTGGGTGATCTGCTAAGGCTTCTGTTCTCCACCTGCTAATTCCTCTCTGCAGCTGCAGTCTGGTGGCTTCACCATCCTTACTGCATTATCCCTTTTGGAAGCAGTGCTGGGAAGCTGGTGTTCCTGATCTGTATTGTTGACATTACAGTGTTTGCAAGATTTGTTTTAAGTATTCAAATGACTTCTCTTTGTACCTAAGGCACCTCCCTGAGTACAAAATGTAGTAGTAAGATGCTTAGTGGTATGGAAAAGCTGCATTTCGAGGGATCACAACTCAGAATTCAGCACATCAGTCTTGTTAGTTTGCCAAGGTTCATTAAAGAACACCACCTAATTGCAAAATAGCATAACCAGCTTTACTGAAATGTCTTCCTGGGAAAGTGAGAGACCAATCTCTGAAATTTTGGGTGATTCCTCAAGAGTTGTGTGCCAAATCTGGGGATGAATTCAGTGTCCTCAGACCACCTCTGTTCTCAAGGCAGAAGTGGGATTTGCAGTTTGATCTCCTGACTCTTCATCCTCTTCATTCTCATTTAGCCTGCAGTGCCCTGCTCCAACAGTTTGTGTGGCATCTCTGAACTCTGGAATCAGTCACAGAACTCAGTTTGACAGGCCCCAGTACATTGTTTTTTCCAGAAGACCTCTTTGTAGGACTTAAGTGCTATTCTGAAATAAATCCATCTTATCCAGCACAGCCCAGCAATGGCAGAATGATACCCAGGTGTAAGGAATTCTGGTTGCTCGCTAAGAATTTGAAAAAAGTAGGGGAAGATAATATGTTACTGTTGCTGCCCTTAGATGATGTGTGACTAGCAGACGTCAGCATTTATCTGTGCTAAAGAACAGCACTTGGAGCTTTGATGTCTGTGCAAGCTGACTTCCAGTGTAGAAGCAGCAATCCAACTTTGGTTCCAGTCCTTGCTGCTCTTTCTTGCATGTGTGAAAATATATAATTCCTGCAGTTTATGATATAATTCAGCTGGGTTTGCCCTGGTCTAGAGAAGTCATAGTAAGTACAGTATCCTTTTGGAATTGACATTTTTATTTTGCTTAGATAAAAAGGCATTAGCAAAAAGAGAACTAATTTGGTAATGTCTTGTAAGTTTGTTTAGGGATGCACATCACATATCCATGTGATGGCTGTGTGTCATTTTCTGTGTGCAGAGATTCAGTATTCACTCAAAACTGACTGTTGGTGAATATTTCCCTAGCAAACTGGTTTGTTGGGATATTTGGAGCTAGCAATTCCAGTCACATTGGAGAGTAAGGGAACACAAGATGCAGGGATGATTGAAGTTTGGGCACCACCAAAGCGGTAGGAGGAGTGAAGTTTATGGCACCACAGTCATGTGCATTTAATGATGGATTAAATGGGATGGTAACCCAGGTGCTCTCTCTTTTGCCCTTGTCACATCCTTCCTGCCACCATTGATGGCTGAATGTTATGTGAATCAGTGCTCCTTGTTTACCTTAACAAGCTGGACTATAAATTGTGTTGGTCTGCAGATGGATTTCTATGCCATTCATTGACACTCTTGGAAGGGATAGGGCACCCTCCACAGGGGTGGGGCTGTCACCTGAGGGCAGTGACTATGTCAAATCATCCTGTTTAATCTCCTGGTGATGGGTTAACACCCTAACCCTCCAGTATTTTTCCACTTTCTTTGGTATATTTTATTGTAGCAGCACCAGACTCACTTGTATATAAGCCCAGCTAATTTAAGCAATTTCAGGGATCTCTGTGATGCTTATTTTACAGCCTAGACAGAGTATTGAAATGTCTGCTGTCAAAGTGAAGTTTGCTGTAATGGAGAAGATGCCTTTGTGGATGTTGAGCACTTGAAAAGAAAGAGCAGGAAGCGGCTTTGTGCTTAGTGTTCACTTAGTGCTTGTGCATCATCTCAGGCTTACAGACATCCATCACTAGATTAAAGCCCTTTGTTAACTTTTTTGTAGCAGAGAAAATGGGAGATGTGGGAGAAAGATGATGGGACAATTAAAGTAAATTGGGGTGGACTGGGTACTCTATGGAATATATGAGTTCTATCTGATTTGCAAAGCAATCTTGCAAGGTGTCAAGTTTGATTTCTTATTGAGTAAAAAAGCAGTGCAGAATTTGTATCGAACTAGTGCTGGTATAAGAATGTATGTGTGTCTGTGCCTCTGTAAATTACCAATCCCCATGCTGCATCTGAAATGAAATATGGGATACCTTGTACTGTAGATAATTTGCAAATAATGAAATCCATAGAGATGCACATGTCTGCTGCTACCATGGTGTGTGTTCATTTCAGCTCTAAGGGCTTTGGTGAGTTTTGCAGAGCATCAGTCCCACAACTGCAGGAAGTCATATTCAGACATTCTTGACCTGTCTACAAAAAAGAAAAGGCTTTTAAAATTGGGATACTGAAAGCCAGTCTAACCCATGGGTAATTTTTCCAAGATATGTGGTGGCTGGCAGATGTGGGAACTATCTCTGTAGTGCAAATAGGGGGGTTGTGATAGAACATTTCAGTGTTGTCACTTGGTTCTTACTGTTGGCCTAGGAGGAGACAAAGGACTGACTGAGAGAAAAGGAACCTTCAGTGAACAAACTTTCTGAAAAAGATCAAATTATTACGGGTGAGAAGTTCAGCAAACTGCACTACAGCCATTGTAGAGAACATGGCATTGCTTTGAGGGATGGAATTGTTAGATGGAAGTTGGGGATGAGTTGTAAAATCCTTTATGTGTCACAGGTGATGCATTCCCTATGTTAAAATTGTCATTGTTTGTAAAACCTGTAGTGGCGACGTGTAAAAGGGTTGTCTCATTTCACAAATTAAACTTGAGCTATATGGGTTATCCTGACAAGAGTCTCTTGCAGGCCCTCCCTTGTGACATACACCTAATGAGATGTTGAAGGTGTCTCCCTAAACAGGACTGGGTGCGACTGCTACAGGGATGAATTATTTAATAAGATGCATTGCTTGTAGTCAGCTTTAAATTGGTCATGTGTTATTCATTGTAACTATATGTGTCAGCTGTTGCTGCCATATATACACATCTGGCAAACTAATTTATTGCTGAAACTCCCTGTGATGTAGATATTGCACAAGATAATTTTGAGGGAGATTGTGTTTCAGTAAGAGGTTTTATCCTTCCATTTGTGAACCTTGACTTTTGCAGCAGTGCAATCTGGTTGTTAGTGCCGCAGCTGAAATTTGCAGTTACGTAGTTGTTAAAACCCTAAACCTTTCTGTTCCATACTAAACTTGGATTTATTTTTTGAAATTTTTTAGAGTGATCAAAAACATGTAAATCTCCATTCCAGCAGAGCATATATGGATTTATGGAGGAGTGGCTTTGGTTGAGTTTCAGGTAGATCAAAGTAAATATAAGTACAACAATGCTGTACAAGAGGCACTAGTGAGTCTATTTATCTGGTGAGATGAGGTATTTTCTCAGCTACCCTTTGACGATAGAGATGCCTGGAGTCTCTGGATGTCACATCTGTATCTAAAACCCTTTCTTAACCCTGAAGAAAAATCCTGAGGAGAGTGGGAATCAAGTTTGTAGTTAATTTTCAGACCATTGTTTTTGCTCTCAACAGTACATACCTGATGGACTGTTCAAAAGAGGTCTAGAGGTGCATCTGATAATACACATGGGCACCTAATTTAGGGATTACATCACACTGAGATGTCTGATCTCAAAAGGGGAAATGTACCACTAAGAAACTCCCTTGCCCAGCATATTTTTTAGCTAGACATAGTTATAATCTGCTTTCATGTGAGTCTAGGACTATTGTCTGTCAATGTACTAATCCTACTGGTGAGTCAGAAATGTCATATCTAGTTGTCTTGATCCTGGAAGGGTGTAATCCATTTTGTATTCTTAGAATTTATTTAAAATTATTTGACAGACAGGAGTCTGATAATATATGAGTTTGTGTAGCTTTCTTGTAAAGCCTACAGCTTGAGATGATGGTGTGGTGATAGGAGTGGTGATAGGTGTGGTGACACGATAGGATCCTCTTGATTAGCTTTGTGTGTATGTGGGAAAGATGGGGAATCCTGGGTTCTGGATTCTTTAGAACAGTTCTGGCTTTTCTATTAAACAGCAGAAGCTGAAAGAAAGAGTATTCTGGTGTTTTCACCCCATGAACAAGAGTGCAATCTTCTGTGGATGTACACTGGGTAGGGACAGGGGGCTCTCAGCAGTTAACCATGTTCAAGCCCCTGTAAATCAGTGATTGAGGTCTTTTATCAGAATTGTGCTGCAGTGACCCTTTAGGTCCCTGTGACCCTGCTGGAGCTGTGCTGACTTTGCTGCTGAAGTGGAAGGGAATTACTGAGATAATGCCACAATACTGAGCTGAAGGTGCTTGTGCTAGATAATGACCAGCTACATTCTGCCAGGAAAAGGTAAGTTTGGGGAAAACAGCAGCAACCATGAGAGGTGCCCTTAAACAGAAAGAAATTCAGGTAATTTTTTGTAGAAACATTTGAATCTTTTCAGTTTCTTCCCCTTGAGCACTGTGTATCTGGATGGTCAGCCTTGCTGGTTTGATCAGACTCAGCAGTACAAAATGCAGAGAGAGAAATAAATAGAACAGTGGTAAGAATGTTGGAGCTCTCTTTGAGAAAGAGGAGCTTATATGCACCAGTAGAGCTCCAGAAGTTACTAATTCTCAATCAGAAGTCTGCAGGTAAGCCATACCTTGTAAAATCAGATTATTAGTGGTATTCTGGGATATGTTTCATAACCAATGGGAAACATAACAAAAGTCATGCTACAAAGTAATGTCTTTACCTTTGGCATAGAAATTCCTCATCTTGTTAGCATTTTGATGTATTAGTGTCTACATATAATAGATGTTTGCTAAATTATTTCCAAAGGAAAACTGTCAAAATTACCATTAATAACTTTCAGGTCTCTCTGAAAGTTTAAAGGAAATTTAGGACAATGGAAGCAAGAAGCTCCTAGAAAAGTCTTCCCCTATTCTCTATTTTGACCAAGTAAGTGTGGAGACATCAGGGAAAAATCAAAGAAATTAGAGGGACTAATGAGGCCTATGAGAAGAGTAGCAATTGTCTAACAAACAGTATAGACCAATCAGTTTTCTTACTACTTTGTATGTGATTATGGCCTATTGAAAGAAATTAAGCTGTTGCTACTTACAGAAATTGTAGCTAAGAAAGGTGTAGTACTTGTATTCCTATCTTAATTTTAGATTTTCTAATCACCCAATTTGAATATTAAATCAAAACCAAATTATTCTAGGTTCAGTAAGTAACTGGAGTGGTAGTTTGGAATTTCTCAGTTTAGACAAGTGCATCATATTTAAATATCTATAAAGCAGAACTTTGAAGAAGCAGATTTGCATTTTGCTGTAAACTGCAATTAACGAATTATCCACCTCAGCCATAATTCACTTCTCAGCTGTGCTGGTGAGGAAACCAGCTATCAATTAAGTAGAATTTGCCTTAAAGCAAGTTTCATTTATTTTGGGTTAGTGACTAATCTTCCCTTCAACACAAAAGTAATTTCCTTTTTTGTTTTGTTTTTGTTTTTTTTTTCCTTCCTGTAATACACAGGAGTTAACATCTAAACTGTAACAAAATGTAGCTTTAAGTAATTTCTTAGGATTCAGAATGAAGAATGGAGAGAATTTTATAAGAAAGTTTTAAGTGTCTTCAGCTTGTGAGGCAGTGCACAAGATACCATGTGGAGCTCAACCTTAAGGGTGGCACCAGTTTGAAACAGACCTGTGTTAACCCCAAGATACCTGTGCATGCTATGCTGAAACATCAAAAAAGGAGAAACATTGCTTTTCCTATGAGACATTTTTCCCAGACATTGGTTGTCCTCTGAGAGAAGTCAATTTTTCCCAGCACCTCTGCACAGTCACCTTCTATTGCCCATTGGATCCTAGTATTAAAAAGCCCTAATATCTGGCTGTGGAGAATCTGGAATTATAAATTTGAAAATAATTTAAATAATAAATTATACATTTGAAAATAATAACCAAGTGGTTGAAAACCACTTGGTGATTATTGCATGGCCACTAAAAGATAATACAGATTTATTAGCTGTGGCTTCCATTGGCAATGTCATTTGACCTGGCTAATTAGGGAGAGCCTGTGTAGCCATCAGAAACATAATTTGTCATGAAACTGTTAACTTTGGTCTTCATTGATGAGAAGGAAGCCCAGCATTTGCCCAAGAGCCTGGAAGAACCACCAAAACCTCAGTATTGCTCAAACCATAAAATGAAAAATTAGTTTGACAAATCACAGCAGACCTGCTGCGTCTGCAAATGACGCAGATCAGTGACAGGATTTTCTTGCACAGCTTGACTTTGTGTACAACTTTTTTATCTTGTGGCAAAGAAATATTCTATTCTTTCTCAGAATAATCCATTTTAAGTAGTGATAAATAGAGTTCTTGCAAGGTTTGTTTTGTCTTGCTGTTTCTCTCACTGTGAATCTGGAAGTTTAAGTGAGACTGTAAAGAAACTGTATGAATTAACTAATACAAAGTAAATTGCCATTTTTGAGATTTAGTATCATTAATACCAGTATGTGGTAAATATATTTATATTATCACCTTCTCACCCAACTTACCTCATTTTTACCTGTATTTTCTGAGCTGAAACTTAAGTTATGAGATGCTAAATAATATCTGTTTTCTTGGAGAAATTAGAGAGCCGGTACTTAAGCAAACAACTGAAAAAGTTTCTAAAAATCATTTTTTCAGTGAACTTATTAATTCCACCACATACTTGCAAACTCAGCAAAACGTGAAGGTCAAGTGACAAATAGCACTGAGAGGACCTTTATTTTAGATAAAGAATTAACAGGAGAGAACCCTGCTTTCCTCTTAGAACCCAGATTGAGCTGATGAAATAGATTTGTGAACTAAGCACACCTATAATTATTTCACAGGAAGGCAACGTGTGTGGTGCTCTGCAGTGCATATTGTGGTATCACCTTTGCTTTAACAAGAGCTCACTTGGTGGGACCACAGCTCCATTTAGACCAAAGTCCCCCTTGGCCAGACTTGACCTGTCTCTCCCTTTACAAAATCTTTGTTGGCAGTGTCCCAACCTGTTACAGCTGCCCAGGTGCCCTGTACTTCTGCACTTTTGTTAAAGCATCAGCTACATTGCCTGGCCTGGCCATCAGGTGGTTCAGACTCTGGGTCTCTCTATCTCCATTGAGACATTTGTCACTTGGGTGGCTGTGGGTGTGTCATGATGGGCAGTTATCCACCACAGGTACTAGATCCACTGTTTCACCCTTCAGTCTCTTCAAAATTGAATGAGTACCACCTGTTTTTGGTGATTTTTTACTGTCTGTTTTGTCTGTTTTATATCCACTTCTTTTAACACTTCAATTTGAGAGTTTCCCCTGAAGATGGATTTTAGCTTGGCAATGTCTTTCAACTCCTTGACACTGAACAGAAGCAGAATGCTCATGTTTTTTCTGCCATGGTCATTGTTCTGTGTATGAGTTCTATTTCTTCTTTTAGTCCTGATATTTGATTAATTTCATAATGCCATTTTTCTCCTTAAATGAAAATGAATAAAAATAATTTAGTCTCAGTTATTGATGCCTTTTACAAGTTTCTTCTTAAATATTTGGGGGATGGGATTAGTGATTTGGTATTTATATATATAAACTTAAAAGTATTTGTGTTTCTTCACTTGGACATTTAGTTTCTGTGAAAAATGCCTTCTTGCTGTTAATGAACTACAGTCTTTCTCTTTTCTTAAAATTTTCTTCATAAAAAAACATTTTTCTAAGTAGAAATGCTTGCTAGATTATCAAAAAAGCTTTGCCCTTTCCAGTACTTACAAAAGGAATTATGTATAACTAATTGTAAATCAAATAGGGAAATTTATGCTGTGTACAAAACAATGAAGTACATGTAGATGAGTGTCTGACAGTGTTTGATTTAATAAGCAAAGTATCACTGGGAAACTTTGCCTTTGTGAGGTTGGCTGTGTTAGGTGCCTTTGTGTGCCACTGTGGTGATGCAGCCTGGAACTTTGGCTATGTGGCAATGTCCTTTGGTTGCTCAGTAAACATTTGTAGCATTTGAGTTGATCACTTGAGTTAATCTGTACCTGGCCACCCACACGTTTCACAGAGGAAATACTCTGCTGGGTGTGTTTGCCTGATGTCATGCTAGTTAAATGCCTGCTTGATCTGCACTAATATAAAGTCGATTCTATAAATGTTACTTTCTTAGAAACAATATTGGTAATTTTTTTCCTATAGGCTTTCACCATCTTGTTGCTAAATAAGAAGTGATGTGAAGATCAATTTCTCTTCCCCTCTGACCTTTTTGCTAGTGGTTCTCCATATGCATACACACATCCTCTCTGCCTCTCTCTTCTTTCTTCCTCACAGGTAGCTCTTCCTTTTGGTTTGTATTTCAAAAGCGTGTACTATGTCCATCCCTAAAAATGAATATGAAGATTTGCAATTCTGCTTTTATGATCTGTTAGCAAGCAAGAAGTGCACAGGCATGCCTGTAGTGTCATGTTAACTCTGGACCTTGTTACATGAATCCAGGCATCCCAGAGGTGCTCGCTGGGGCCCTTTTGGGAGAGGAAGTGATTAGTGTTTGATGTACGTGGTGTGGGTGCAGCTGGTCAAGCCACTTGTCCTTTTGAATGGTGTCTGAACCTGACCCCCTGATTATACCTTATAAACACAGTTAAGGAAAGCAAATTCCAAAGAATTCTTGTAGTTTCATATTAAAGGGGATAGAGTTAACGTGCTGGGGGAGATGATCACAAGAAGTACAGAATTAAATTATGATCTGAACACTGATGTTTATTAGGTTTTTGGAGGAAGTAGGACAGACAAAATGAGATGGGAGGGATCCTGCTCAGAAAGAAGGCATCATGGTTTCTACTTGAAATTTAAAAAAAAAGTATTGTAGGTCATAAGTGTTTCATCAGAATAGTCTTCCAGACAAGATGGTCTTTGGCCAACTGAAGTTCTTCTGAAGTGGAAGCAGGAAGCTATTAAATGTAATGTAGAGCATGTGTCTCAAAGCATCCCTGAAATGCCTGGCAGAGGTAATCAAGGTAATTAATCTCTGCTCTGATATTAATATACAACATTCCTTTTGGTTTTCTGAAGCTGAAAAGATGTTTACTGTTGTTGGATAGACAGTAATGGAAATACCAAAGTACTTACAAGATAATCTGTTTAAAGTTGTGTTGTAATTATCTCCCTATGCTATCTTTTTTTCTAATATATTTTACAGTAGGGAACTGTAGGATTTAGAAAATCCTATAATTACAAGTCAGTACCTTGATGAGCACTATATGATATCCAGCTCTTGCTTTAGTTTTTCCAGAATGAGAAAAGAAACATTATGATGTAGGTATGGGAGGGAGGATAAGGACTCATGGAAGTAATGTGCTGTTGAATTCATGGAGGAAAGAAAATCCCATTGCTTGTTGCTGGAGAGCTTTCCAGAAGAATAAATGTCAATACGGTATGCCTAACAAGATACCCAGCATTCCTGTTCTCTGTAATTTAGGAAAAGTTATAGACATGAAAGACCAGATATATCAAAGTATGTTTATTATTCTGGGCATGCAATGGAAGACAAGAGTAGTATTTAAAATTAGAGTGATTGAGCCAGAGGCTTTCTGCCTAGATATTCCCTGTTTAATATGTCTGTTCTGATCTTAATCCATAAGATTAACATTACTAGAATGTCTCAAATTAGTAAGTTAAGTGGGAGTGCCACTAAGAAATTAAGTGGTCAGCTTCAGTTCTAGAGGGCCTTTCATTTTGTATGCTTTGTTGTGGGGTGTAGGTAGTAGAGGTGAGGGAACTGGCATGACATTTAAACAGGAGTTAAATCATACCAGAAGCTTTCAAAGAGGAAGAGAGAAGGAAGACATTACAAAAATGCATGTAAAATATTACAAGATATCTGCATGGTAGATATGAATCAGTTTAAACAGTAAAGGTGATCCTGCATACCTTCCAACACCAGTTACTTTAGCTTGCACGGTGTTCTTCCTGGTTGTGATCCTCTGTGAGATGCCTGTTTCAAAATGCAAAATGTAAATGAAGAAGGGAATGGGGTGAAAGGTAGGAAGAAACATGGTTATACTGTTAATTAGTATGAGAGCTTCATTATCTATATCTAGTTTTATTTCTAAAAAGTTACAGCTTAGATGTAAAAGAACAGTTGAAAGAGAATAGACTTGTGCATGAGAACAAATTGCTTCAATTAAAGGTTATAGTGGTGACATGAGCTGGCTGCTTTCTTTGGTTTTCCAGAGTGGACTCAGCTGAGCTGCTTGTTGAAGGAGTCAGATTGGCACAAGATTTTTGGCACTGGGTATAGATCAAGATTTACTTTCACAATTGTCTGCAGTTGCCTTTAGTGGGACTTTTTTCCAAAGACATACAGCTTGCATAATGCCTTGTAGTGGTTTAACATGCTTGCTCAGCGGTGTCTTTAACACATTTCAGGATATTTTCTCACTACATTGCTTTTCTTTGGGATCTTGAATTGTACCATGGGGGTTTTGTTCTTTGAAGAGTTAAAAATCAGCATTTTTATTCTGAGTAAGTGCATTATTCTTCCTTCTATTCAGCTGATTTTCATAGAATGTTCATCTATCAGAGATACCAATTTAGCTCAACTAGTAGAAAATTCTTTTTTTGTGTGGAAATATCAGATTTTAAATTCTGGTGTCTGTTTTGAAAGGTGATCAATCAGCCATTAAAGTGATGGTTAGCCACTGATCTTTGGGCATAATATGAAGCATAATACCCTAATTAGAAGGAGTGATACTGGGCTGCTTCCTACATATCTGTAGCAGAGAATCCTTTCTTTCTGTTTCATTTGTTTGCTCCAAATTTAAGTTAAGGAATTTTCTTGTGTCAGTATCAACCAGTGTGAATGTATATTTTTGTCCTTCAGTTTAAAACCACAATTTTATGATATATTAATAAGATTCAACTAAACCTAGTTGGTGATATCATTGTAGCTGCTATAAGTTGTTTAAGCTTTGGTCAAATGTGTGTTGTCAGATAATGTAAAAATGAGTGAGCAGGGTGAATCAAAAGAGAATAAAGTAACTTCTCTTAAAACAGAAGCAAAGCCACAAAAAATACAGATGTTCAGGTTTGTGTTCTTAAAACTGACATGAATTTCACGCTCCAGATAGCATTTGCACTTCTTTCTTCTGTGAGTAGAGGTCTTACTTGAAAATTTTTTGTCTCTTTTTCCACTTTTCAAATAAGGGACTTGTATTTTTTTTTTTCTTCTATTCAAATAGCTATCCTTTTGATAGGATGCTTTTCCATATTCAGGAAATAAAATAAATACTCCACAGGTGTCTTTCAGCTGATCTTTCAGGGATTTCTTCTCAGCTCTACATTTAGCTGGGAAGTTTTACACTACAACTGGAAAAAGAATTAAAATGGGTCAATCTGTTGTTTTCCACTTGCTGCCCATTCACTTCCTTTCCAAAAGAAATGCCTCAGTTCCTGTGTCCCTGGTTATCAAGTACCAAATCATCACTGAGCAAATTTGGAAGGTGGACAGAACATCAAAATGGGTGGTGATGCCATTCTGTGTGAAGGATCAGTGGTAGGAATCCAGGCAGTCTCTCTTATAAGTCTGATGGTTGTCTGATTACTTTAGGGAAATGGGATGAAAAACAGTTGCTAGCTTTCCTCAAGTTCCCTGTGAGAACTGGTTTTTATGGCAGATGAACAGAATTTCTTCAAGAAGTACTAGGGGAGTATAGGTTATGGCACTGAGCATTGCCTGAAAGGTTGTATCAGTAATACTCAGTGAAGGTCTGGAGTAGTGTCCACTTGAAATAATCAGTTCTCCTACTCCCTTTCCTTGAAGTAAACAATTTTCCTTCTGTCTTGCTTGCAGAAGGCAGAGATAACTGATAATGGAATGGTTAAAACTAACACAGGTCTGTTAATGAGTGAGAAACAACTGGAATGGATGCTTGCTCAGGCATGATAACTCGGGGAAGAGCAAGTACAGAATACTAGACAATTTTGAGGGTAAAACATCTGTTGTGCTTTGTCTCTACCAGGGACAATCTCATGTTTCCATGGCTGCTTTGCGTAGTTTAGGTAATGAGGCTTGTCTGTAGCCCATTCTTCCATGGCAGTTGTGTGCAGGATATAATTCTCTGAGTCAGAGACCACCCAAGCACACTACTGTTCAAACAGCCCAGGCTGTGTTTGATTACTCCTGTCTCACCATTGTGGGTGGGGTGTTTGGTGAAGACAGCAGCAGGCTCTATCTCACACTCTAGGTTCACCCCTGTCTTTAGGATGCTCAGAGACACAGACTTGCTTCATGCCTTCCTCTTTCTGATATACCTGATATAGATTTAAGGGCATTTAGTAGGTGCAGAATTATACCTACTAGGAATTGAAGCTGGAAAAGTCCTCTTCAAAGGCAGTGACAGAGTTCTGTTTTTTTTAAAAATGTATATGATACAATGAAGGATTTCACCTAGCTATAGATTTGCTGATCTTTCTGAAATTAAATAAGTATTTAGTCATTAGTTAAGATGTGAGATGGACCAGTCTGAAGTCTGAGAGCACTCCTGCACATCCTTTTTAGCTATTCAAGTCTGTGGCAAATCCTGCCCTTGGTGGCATGGTGTGACTGACACTCCAGTGTATATCTATAGCCAGCACTATCTGATCCTGTGCCTTTCACTAATGCTAACAGTCTGAAACTTTCTGCTTAATTAAGTCTTTAAGCCAGCTCTGGGACATGTGTTTGGAATAACTTGAATGAGTTCTCAAAATGCTGTTAAGCAATATCTTTATGGGCTTTGCATATCAACATCTCCATTAACTTCCTCAGTTCATTGCACTCTGCTTATGAGTGAGTAAGCACTGTTTGAAAAGTAGCCACACCCTTTATGAATTCTAGAGAAAATGTTACAAAACATTCTGTAGCAGAATTTCTGCTTAGACAGAATCCTTAGAGAGCTTTTAGCCTGTAATAAATAAATGCTTCATGGCAGTTACTTAATTCTAAAATAGGAAACAACAAATCTGTGGAGAGGACGATGACCCAAACTGGAAAACAGTTGACAGTAGTATTCTATGGGGTTTTAAGAGTTTTAAGAAATTTAAACAGGTACTTGTTGGAATGTTTGGATATGTGCTGTAGTTTATTGAAGAGAAGATTTTTCAAGCTGGTTACTTGTATCAGTATGTAATTGCATGAATCAGCTATTGATAATTTCTGCTTTGATTTTACACATGATGGTGGACATCCTTTTAAAAACAACATTACTTCAGTTAGAGTAATGGAGCACCGAATAGTCTGAAATCTGCAAGTGGTTTTGTTGTCAGTTAATTCAGTCCTAGAGCATTGAGTGCTTCATATGGGTGGGAGTGATGTGGTTTGCTTGGAACTGGGACATCTCTGGGGAAAAGGCAGCAAGGGAGCTAGGTGTAATATTTGCACATTCTTTCAGTAACTGAAAATGTAACCCTCATTTTTAATGAACAGGGGAAGTCTGTCATTTTGGTTTTCTTGCCAAGTTGGAAGCTCCCAGTGTCCCTGGTATTGTTGCAGTTGTCAACTTTTTCTTTAAAATATTTGTACTAAGTTTGTTTCTAAAACAGAATAGATGTTAGTATAAACATCCCATTGTAGGTGTCTGGGGGTTTTTTTTATGATTGATTGATTTGATCAAATCTAGCAACTACTGACTAATCCAGCAGAAAAATGATGGAAGGGCCAATAAAAGAATGAGTTCCTTAAGTTTGGGTTGAGTCCTGGTCAGTTTGTGCTGCTAGATTTTTTTTCATAGCTGTGTTCAGCAGGGATTAGTATTCATCAGTACCTGTCACTGCATTCCCTGTTCCTGTCAGCTTTCCCTCTACACAATCTCATGTGTGCTGTGTTCAGAGCCTCTTCTCAGTGCTCAGGTAATCTCCAGGGCCATGGCATCTCCTGATGCTTTGATCAGCACTTACACGTGTAGTAATTTATTTCAGCTTTGATAAATCTTATGCTCACCAGTCGAGGGCAGAGTAAAAAGACAAAACCACCTAGACCCCAAAGTTGTAAAAGCATGCTTCCAAAGCTGCTGAGCTATCAGTTGTTCAAGTCATGCTCATCTCCCTCCTCAACTCCTCAAAAACCAAGCCTGCAAATAAAACCCAGCCAGACACCCCCTACTCCCTCCTCCTCTCCTGCCAAGGTAACCAGAGTAGATTAATTTCTCAAAATGGCATTGCAGAACATGAGGCAAAACAAAGATAAAATGTAATGGTCTTGGCACGATTGCTAAAATGGTAAGTGTGGGGCTTTTAAAGCCTTGGCTGCTCTGTGTTGAGTGTCAGGGCTTGAAAGGTTTTCTCATTAGCTTTTTTATGTTTTCTATCAACAGTGAAATAATCCAGGCAGTAGATATCTGAAAGAATATTTCTGTTCATGGATAGTTGAAGTCACTATTCATTAGTAATATGAATTAATACTGATCAGACTGCTTTATATCTAGAATGTGCTTTGTGTTGTGTTACAGTGATTCATTCTTAATTTCATGTTTGCTGTCTGGTATAATACATATAAAATCTCTATAAAATCCCTGTAGTGTTGGCAGTTTTCAGAGATTTGGGTAAGAAAGACCTAATTGATGTCTTATATATTCTTGCATCCACCCTATTGATACTTTTTTGTTGCTTGTGGTGCCTGTTCTGTGCTATTCTCTGCCCTTCAAAGAGCTAATGCATAGGAAGAGCTGATTTATTCTGTGCCAGGAAACATAAGCTCTTTGAAGAATCTATTCAGTCGCACAGGTGTTCAAAATGACCACTATTTGAAAGCTCTTCTTTTTCTGATCAAATAAATTCCGTATAATATGGCAAAATATTCGATTAATATGGCATTGCTTTTCTGATTTTCATCACTTCAGTTGGGCTGTAGGGCAGCAGTGCCACTTTAGTTTCAAAAGCTCCTTGCACAGATGTTGCAGAGAAAGTCAAGTAATACATAAACAAGTAATACTGAGGGCTGTTCTGTTGTAGTTGCTGGAGTTCATCTGGGCCACAGGGCCAAATCAGTTCCAAGGTATCAATTCATAAATAGCTCTTTTTCTGACCTGACAACAAAAGTTAATGTATGAAACCTTATCCATTTCTTACTAATGTGACAGTATTGGGAGAGATGGAGAGCTCAAAACACACAGACACAGTGTTGAAACTCACCTGAACCTTCCCTGTGAGACCATTTCTCCAGCCAAATTTTTGTAGGGTCTGGCAGTGCCATGTGGGGCTCTGACCCAGATGATGACCGAAGCCTTGAGTAGAGCAGATGCTCTACTTCTGAGACCCTCCTCTTTTTCTGTGACCACTGCTTCAGGAAAAAAAGTGAAATTAAATGAAAGGAAATAAAATAAATTCAGTAAATGTCATGCTTTTAAAATAATAAGGATTCGGTGAATGGGTTTTCTTTTATTTTTTGTATTTGTCGAGGAGGCCTTAGCTCAATGTCTTGCACAGTCCTCACTTTTGTGATTTGAGAGGTAATTGAAGAATCCATAATATCCCATTGGTTTGATCACAACTCCTGCTCATGACATTTTATAATGAATATATTGCTTATAAATAACATTTTGAAGTTATAAGGTTGTACAGAGATAATTACACAGCTGAAATGCATTGGCATAAGGCCAAAGGTTAAGCACTTTCCACCATCCCTCCTAAATTGAATAACTTCACTTTATGAAGTGTATCATCAGAAATTGTTTTCATTACTCTCAGAGGGCAAATTAAGGTTAATATAAATCCATTTGAGATTACCCATATGTGTGAATATTTGTATTTTTAGAACTTTTCTTTGTCAATTACATTTCTCACTGACTGTGTTTATGTGAATACAAGTACATAGGTCAAGACTTCAGCTCATGTTTCTACAATTTCAAACTATTTTATCTCTCTTAGACAGATTTCTCTAAACTGAATTGTGAGACCTGCAAGGTTTTACAAACTAAGCAAAACTAAGTACACTTATTCCACTAAGTTGTGATTTCTCACATGGCCTGAATCCCAGTATCCTGATTTCACTTGACCCACATAGAAGCCATTTGACCCATCTGCTTCAGTCCTCAAACACAGTATTTGTATATCCTTGTATTTACATTTTATGTTAAATAGCATATTCTTAGTACAAGGCAACCCAGTATTTTGTTAATTCTTCAGCAATCTGAGAAAACCTTTACTAGAGTTGAAGGGGGAGGAATGTTTTTCTATTTTCTGTGGTAAATTAGTTATGTGTATAATCTGAAATAGCACACACACACACTGGAGTCACCTCTTCCCATACTCTGCTTTTACAACATTATCCTCTCTCTACAAGTGTCCTCTTTTCCCTCTGCTGCTGCATGCCCTTCCCCTCTTCCTGCTTCCCAAGAAAGAGGTTGGTTGTCTTCCCACTTGATACCACAGCTGTTTCTGCCTCTTAGCATAAGAAGAAGCAATATAAGAAATACGTGACTATTTACCCTAGTTATTTACCCATATTTAATAAGTATAATCTTTCAGCCTCTGTGAGGTTCAGGGACTTTGTTTTGGTGTCTTTATCACTTGGTGGACATTTTTGGTCTATGAATTTGAATATTTAAAAATCTGTGTACTGTCTTAGTACAAAGAATAGCTTTGGGCAGAGTTATCCTATTTGGAACATTTTGGTATATTTTTTTAAAAGAAAGGTGTTTTTTCCACCCCAAAAAATTAAAATAAGAAATTAGTAAGTTGCTTTTGTTAATCTTAACATTAAATGAAAACATTTCTCACGAACTAGTTAACACTGTCAGTCTATTACAATGCAGTAGTGAAGAACCAAACATTAGAAAAACAAAAGAGAAATAATGATTGAGAATGGTTGGAGGTAAAATATGTAAAGTTGCCACTTAAAAATCTATGCAACTTGCTGGGCTAGGCTTGTTTGTTTTAGGATTTTTTTATTTGTTG
The DNA here is from genome assembly GCF_050655825.1 of Lonchura striata. Classification (NCBI taxonomy): domain Eukaryota; kingdom Metazoa; phylum Chordata; class Aves; order Passeriformes; family Estrildidae; genus Lonchura; species Lonchura striata. The sequence goes on along the minus strand of NC_140703.1, from coordinate 102,248,646 downwards.
AATGAAACAGTGAGCAACTTTTCTCTACAGGTTATTGACATGCCAGAACACAATCCTGGAGATATGGGAGGAACAATGAGACTGGGGAAGAGGAGGACTGTTTTTAAAACTGAAAATTCTGTTTTAAGTAAGTTATTTTTCTGCTCTTATGACTTTGCATATTGGAAAGGAGTTTTGTAACATGGAAAATCAAAAGTGCTATAATCTTAAGCAAACAGGTGGCAGCTTCCCTGAGATCATTCATTCTGATCCTGTTATTTAAATTTAGTGAGAATTGGAGTGAAAAAAAGAAATGAGAGGCCTCTGTAACTTGCAGTGAAACTGTCATTGGGCGTCCAATGTTTTTTTAAAAACAATGAGTAAAATGTTGAGAAAACTGAAATCCTTTTCATGGCAGTTTAATTAATTATGTTCTTGGGAAGGTCAGAGTGATTTCTTCCTATTTTCTAGCCTGGCCTCAGAAGCAGCCTTGTTTTGGGAAAGCAAAGTATCTGCTAGAGAAAAGGAAAATTATTTGTTGTAACTGGATGCTTCAGATAACAAAATAAAAGCAACCAGAATATAGAAAAAAATATTTAATTTGATCTCTGCGTACTTTAAAATTGAAGTAATAGTTGTCTTCTATTAATCAGCCCATCATACAGTAGTAATATAGATGATGCTGAAAAATTGTAAAAAGTAGTTTCTTGTCCATTGACTAAATATGTATTTATTTCTTATATTGCCCCGCCCTTGATATCGATCTGAGTTATTCCCTGTTTGGCTATGTTAAACTTAAGGAATGTATCTTTCTGAGTATTTAAAAATCTACTTCAGCAGGAGACCATACTGTAATACCATATACACATTTAATAAAAAAATCTGCAATTCTAGAGATGCCCATACTAGTGATCTAACTAGCCTGGGTAATACTTTGCCTATGTCTGATATAGATATGTATGTCACAATGTACAAGTTGTTGTGTGACCTAACACCTCTTGAAAAAGTTAATAAAAATTAACATGTGTTGTAAATCTTGACCAGTATTAAGAGTTGGTTAGATCTGTTTAGGTCTTTGGAAATAATAATAAAAAGCTATCATAGTTTAATCAGGAAATCTGATTTCTTTTTCTTATGCTTTATAACTTGGATGGGAATAATAGTTTTGAAAAGGTGGTCCCTTAAAATTAAAAAATGCACCATTTTTGTAAAATGGCAGTACTACTATTCTACAATTTTTGAAGATGTTCTTTGCAGTTTAATTAATGTACCAACCCCCTAGCAAGACAGTAATTCTCATGACCGTAGCGTAAATTGAGAGCAAAGTTTGGGCCATGATTATAAGTAAGAGATATGATTAAAATCTGGTTTACTGCATATCTCAGATTTGCTCCTTGTTGCTGTGAAATGTGGAGTGTTCGAGATGACGCAAAGAAGACTGCCAGAGTCATTTGGGTAATGAGATCAGGAAAACAGAGAAAAGCAATATTCTCTGTTCTTTGGAGGTACTATGCCAGGTGCCATGCATAACCTATTAAAATGGAACAGATGCTCCTAAAAGGCTTCCTTCCCTGCATCTTTTGTGTGCAAGTGTTGTAAAACCCTGAAGAGATTTTACATTGCTGGTTCACTCTGAATTTTTTTTTTTTTAAGCTTTACAATTTAAATGAGCTAAAGTGTGTTTAGATTCTGGTTTGCCTAAGCTATTTCTAGTCAAGGAATGTTGAATATGAATCCTGAATAAACTCAGGGAACAGTGAATTAAAAGAAACTAGTCATCACTCAGGAAGAACAGAAAAACACAGTGAGATGAATAATGTCTTGTTGTGTTTAACAAGTGTTAAATGTGACTTCTTTGAGGTTTAAATTACAAGGAATAATTATAGCAACTATTAAAACAACACATGGGCTTTTAATTTCTCTTTTGTTGTATATTCAGGGAAGCTTTATGGTGATGAAATGTTTGTAGAGGAGCGACACAGGCATCGATATGAGGTAAGCACTGTCCTTTGTATGGGTCCACTCCTCTGTTTGCAAACATCTGGGATAAGGTGCCTGAATACTTTCAGAATACTGACTCAGAATACTGACATTCAAGTAGACACACACGAGGTGGACTTCCTGGAGTTTCTCTGAGGTAGTTCCATCAGTGTCTCTAAAGGGCCTTGAACTATGAGATATGTGCATGCTGTAACTGATTCAGACAATATTAACCTTCCTTAAAAGGGAGGAGAATGTGATGGTGGCAAACCTGCTCACATTTGGATGTTAAAATATCCAAACTGAGTGGTTAAAACATTATCAAGGAAATGAGACAGCTCACTGCAGAGCTCCTCAGTTTGAAGGAAGAGCTGCATCACAGCTTTTGTCATAACCACTGAAATTCTGTGTTCAAAGGGATGGTCAGTGGACATCTAGTGGGACATTTAAAAAGGAGGAATTCAGGCTGCTTGGATTCAGAAGAGCAGCAAGCAGAAGGGACTCTGGATTTAATTTTTGAGTATTGCATAGTAACTTTTAAAATTACTGATTCAGCTCTATGTAATAAACATGTCCACTTTTACAAATTTATGCCAGAGTTGTTAAAACAAGAAATCACAAGTTCCCAGCCCTTACCCAATTCTCTTAATTCTTGTATGCATGTAAAAATCATTACAATCAACTGCTTCTGTTTGTTAAATCCAAAAATAAATAGAACTACCACTGTTACTGCTTTCAATGTTTCAGGTGAACCCAGAATTGACTCATTGCTTTGAAGAGAAAGGTTTGAAATTTGTTGGCCATGATACAGAAGGGAACAGGATGGAAATTATTGAACTGGAGAGTGAGTGTCTTACTTGTTTGTGATATTGCATCTGCTAAAACTGTATGAACTATAGGTCATTGAACAACATGTAGACACAATATTCAGCTGTCTTATCAGCCAAGATAATTTTGGGGGATACTGCTAACTCCACTTATGTATTACAATGGGTGAAAATTCAGAGTAGGTTAGGAAAAGTCTTACACTTTTCAAGAACTGTGCATGTATTTGATTATGTGGGACAAATGTGCTCCTTTTCCAAAAGGCCCTAAATCTAGCTCAGGGCAATTTGTCTGTGTAGAATCATCGAGTGATTTGGGAGGTCATGTAGTCCATCCTTTTGCTTCAGCACAGGGCTACCTTCAAATGTAGGTCAGGTTCTCCAGAGTGGCATCAGTCAAGTTTTCAGTACCTCCAAGTATGCTGTTGCTTGGACTTCAAAGCATTCACCACTTTTCTTTGAATCCAGAAGTCTGGCCATTTTTCTAACACACTTTGTGGCCTAGCTGTAGTCCACAGCTTCCAACTTAAGGGGTAGGAAACCATATGAAAAGCTTTGCTAAAGTCAGAATTAAGGAAAGCCAGTGCTCTTCTTGCATCCAAAGACAGATTCTTCTCAGGGTTGTTGTGCCAGTCTTGCTGACCTTCATGTTCGGAAGGTTAGGAATATTCTGTGGTTCCTTGGGTCCTTCTTTTTGTCTTGAAGAAGGGCATGGTGACTGCCTTTTTCCAGTCATCAGAGATCTCTGGCCTTATACAGATTTTATCTATATGCCAGTTTCACAGTGACATTACCCTGCATGACCCTCAAATATTCTTGGTCAGGTCCCAGCATGTGTTTCATTTTTCCCAGTTCATGTTTCATTTATGAAATGTGTATACATCCAGTATATGACATTACTAGAGTGTATTACCTAGGGAATCTGTGAAATTTTCATCCTTGCAGCAGAGACCTTCAAATCTTGGCTAGACAAAGCCTGTCAGCAAACTTATTTAACTTTAGAGTTTTTCCCTGCTTTGAGCATATTGTTCTGAATAGGCATACATAAATAGGTACTGGAAACCAAAATACTATGAAAATAACATGATAAATGTAAACTTTGTGTGTGCCACTCTCCCCCCACCCTTACATGTTGGTAGAGGTGTATTATTCAGTTTTTATGCATCAGAGGATGATTTTTCCTTAGTTTACTAACCTTCTGCTCTGTTGTTTGTCAGTTGCTTTTTGTGGAAAGAAGTTTTCTGCTGCTTCACCCTTAATTTGACATGTGCTGCTCTGGCTTCTAGACACTAGTCTGAAATTTTCAATAACGGTTTTTCCTAAAAGTTTTTCTACTATCTTCTTCCTACATTGTGTAATTTTCTTTGATGTCTACCTTGCAGATCACCCATATTTTGTGGGAGTTCAGTTCCACCCAGAATTTTCCTCAAGACCTATGAAACCTTCACCTCCATACCTTGGACTGTTGCTAGCAGCAACTGGGACACTGAATGCATACCTGCAGCGTGGCTGTAAATTGTCTCCAAGGTAATCTTTCTTTGTTGCTTGCCTGTAGTTTGACAGTCACATTTTCAGAGGGACTATCCCATCCTTCAGTTCAGAAGCCCAGAAGAGGAAAAGGAGTTCTTCATGTATTGATTTATTTGTGATTGTGTGGGCCTGTCATATACCTGGGTGTAAAATAACCTGTAAGCAGGAAGCACAGTTACTCACTTCTTCCTTCTCAGAACTATTAGGGCTTAAGCCAGAGCCCCACATTACAATCAGAAAAAAAGTTAAAAAACATTAATAAATTCAAATTAAGATAGCAGCCTCCTGTGTTAACTTCCATTGACAATAGCTTCATAGGGAAAGAGATTTGCTAGAGGATCAAGCAATGAAGTGAAATTCCTACCTAGTTGTACTTGAATGATGATAACAACAACAACAAACACTGATTTTTACTTTGCAGTAGCTAAATAATAAATACTATCTTTCAGAGACAGACCTGAAATAAAACAGTTGGGATACCTTTAGACTTACAGAAGGATTTGGATCTAGGTCAGAACTGGATGGTCCAGCCAAAACTATGCTTGGTCTTTTGGACACAGAGGCTTTGGTTTATTGAAGGTACCAATGTTTTTTTAGCCAGGGTTAACTAATTCTTGTCTATTTCATTGATATTAATAACAGTAGAAATTTCAATATAATAGCAATAATAAAGAAATCGGAGAGAAGCCTTGGGCACAGTAAAAAAAAATTTTAAAAAATCATAAAATTACTTAATAATAACATTGAACAGATCCAACTCTGGCATGTTGGCTTTTCCTCTCAACAAGACACCAAACTTATTAATTCTGAAGGTTGGGCTTTTTTTTTTTTTTCCCCTGAGTCTTGTATTCTGTTAAAATAAGGTCTGTTTGTTACGAGAGAAATAGAAATTTTATTCAAGTTTGAGTAGTAATGGAAAACAGCCAAGCCAGACCAGACCAATCTGTTTTGGTTCCCTACTCCTTCATGGGTATCAGTTTTTATTCACTCTGCCCAGTTGTGCAGTGACATACATACAAAGAGAATGAATTTCTGATCTGCAAACCACAGCTTGATTGAAACACTCCTGTTACCTTAGCCTGTTATTGTTCGAAGCAGTCACAACATTAGCTGCCTTTTAAAAGGTGTGCTGGTGCAATACACAGATCAAATGTTTGTGGTGCTTGGCAAGGCAGAGTCTTCTAGCACAGTGATCTTCAGCCTTACTCTCTTGGTGGGCACTCTGACTCACACTTTATCTCACTTAATAGGCCCCATAACCTTATTTATTTCTCTGAGATAAAGAAAAATTACTGTTTTTAATGAGTGCTCTGTATGCATCCTGCTAATTCACATCCCTTAGCATTATAACAAGTATTCTATCTAACCCTGACCTAAAGCTTCAGCCATTGCTGAATTTGCCCCCCTTGGATTTACTTGAATTAATCATTCAAAATGTATAGCCAACTCTTCTTCTTCATATTCATAGAATAAACTCCTACCAAATCTCAAACGTTTAGCAAAGACAAAAATCCACACTCCGAAACTTAATCTATAAAATTGCAGATTTTGCTGTTTACTTAGTTTCACAGCAATCAAGCAATACCCTGTGTCTTGAGAAGGATCACTGGAATAGGAAGGTATTCTGAGGCTAAAAGAGGAAGATTTTATACAGAAGAATGTTCAGGAGAGAATTGCAGTGTTAGTTACAGCACACACACTCATATTGACATACCCACCTGCTGGGTGGAAAGCTTTCCAGTGTAAACCTTTAAACCCCAGAATGCTGGTGATTTCATTGAGTTGTGAAGCTAAGGCATGTCCAAGCAAGGCTGAAAGAAATCTGAGGAGAGGATTTTTCTGCACACCTCATCCAGCACCACCCACATGAGTTTTAGTCATGCTGTGGACTAGAGCAAAGTAAGCTGTGAGAGAATTTCTGGAGACCAGCAAGCTGAACAGATTACCTATGCAAGGCTACCATAAACACTAAAAAGAGAGTGAATGATGAAGTCCTGAGACAAAAGGAAATATGTATTTCAGCATGAGAGTTTAACAGGAAACTATTACTGCAGGACATTTAATAGCCCCATAATTAGGGTGTAATTTTAGAATATTTGACACCTGGATAGAAGCCCTAGCTCATAAGCAAAGCTACTAATAACTTCAAGCATGCATTACAACTTCTGGGAGAGTGCCCTAAATAAATGAAAGTGAGTAAGCTGTCTCTTAAATTTTTGTGAGGCCTAGTCCTAGACATAGGCTCACATAGGCATGAGCATACCTGGATTGAGACTGGAATGCATCCTCTGGGAGGAATTTAATTCCTAGAAACATCAGTGTATACACCAAGAGACAGTCAAAAACTGACCAAAGGATCAGAGTAACTCAGTGATTAATTGTTCCTTATTTACCCGAAGTACTAATTGGGCACCAAGTTGCCTTTGTGGTTTCAGCTTCTTGTGCTTTATGGCATGAGTGCCCAACCATCAAAGCCTTACACTTCATTTCCTTGTGAATGGTTTTAGATCATGGCCTTTTCCAAACCTTTCCATGGAAATCCTGAAGTCACCATTTCATACAGAAGTGAGAAATGTGATGGGAGGCTGCCAGTTTACATTTTCAAGGACAAAGAAAACCAAAGCTACATGAGACTCAAAGTGTACAATACCCACAAATATACTGCTTTAAAAGAGAAAACAAAGGATTTTAATAGGAAACAAGTGGATGAAGAGGGGAACTTCACATGTAATGTTCTTGGCTTTTACCGAGACTTACGTAGTTTAATTTGAAAACTTTAATAAAAACTTACTTGTCTTTGGGAACAGCATAATATGGGTTGCAAAGCCACTGGTGTACAATAAAGCCATGTTGCTTGTTTTGGTTTGGTTTGGTTTTTTCCCTTATCCAGTTTAGCATCAGCAGGCTTTATTTCTTATTTGTCTACAACCAGCACCTTTATTAGTGGCCTGCAAGAGTAAGCCTGAGTGCATTAATTATATTTGCAAATAATGTCTTTTGAATAAGAGCTGAAAGCGCTTTCAGAACAAAGAAGTAACAAAAAATATGTAGAGAATTTAGTAATCTCTGCTGAATATAATGACATCTTTGGAGGAAGAAGATAAGAAGTTAAAGATAAATAATTTAAACACAAATATCCAGTATAAGGGAGGAAATGTAGAAAATGAGAGGTGTTCCTAAGTGAGCAAGCATAGGCAACCCTGACTACTGCCAAGAAAAAAAACCTTTGCAAAGCATTAGTGAATGTGCTAATGTGAAGCACCAATCCAATACCATCTAGTCACAGAGTACTCTTTGGAGTTCTGAGAAAAAATTTAATGAAAAATGACATATGAGCTGTGTTCAGAGACAAGGAGCAAAAGAGGCCAGAGAAGAGAAAGAATGGTGCATTAAATAAAACACCAAAAAACTCAGGAAATTTGCCCATATGGTGCTTACTGCATTAGCATGGTCCAGCTATCTCTCAGATCAGCTGTGGAGGAAAGCACCTATGAATAGAACAGCAAACAGCCTGTGTGACACATTCTGGTGCCTGATGTCCCCTGTACGTTATCCCCAGTCTAGGACACATTTGGCACAGCATCATGCTTCTGCCATTGGACAAATCCAGACATGTGATTTGATGGAAATTTGATTTGAAGATTGTCAGGAGAGCAACAAGAGAGGGGCTGCTCCATGAAAGGTGGCACTCCAGGAGCCAGGGGTGGGAGCTGTCCTGGTGGGGATGGTGTCCTCAGTACCACACAGAAGGCAAGTGCTCTGGCTCCAGTGACCTTCCAGTGGTGCAGGTCCCAGCTGGGGATGGTTGGGACAGCAAAGGCCCTGTTACCCTCAGAGCTCTTACAGAAAACTACAGAAAAGTTTTAAAGGAGATCCTTTCTAAACCATACTGGCACTTAGTAGTGGCTAGTTATGTCAGTTAACTTTGTCATTGAAATGTTAGATGTTTACAGTAAAAACCCTTCTGAGCTAGTGACCTCAAAACTTTTTCTGCAGTTGTTAAGTGAAAGTGCACTTTTAGGAACCAAGTAGCTCATTATAACTGTTTTGTGGGTCAGTTATGCATTACACACTGCCAGAGCCTATTTCTCTCCAGTGATTGTAGGGAGCTGCTGGTACCTGTACCAGATGAAGATATTATCTTAGGTCCAGTCATGTGAGGGCAGGCAGTTCACAGGTCAGAAATGGGGAGTTTTGGGTTTGTGCTGAGGGATTCCCAAATGAAATGATATTTTATGGAATCATAGGGTTGTATCATGATGACCATAATTTTAAATGAGAGATAAAATTTTTATGACCACAAATTATATCTATGATTTTTATGACTATGTAATGATCATAAAAATATGTACCAAGAATAAGGGTGACTGCAATTCTAACCATTGCACAATCAAATATGCATTTATTAAAAATAATGTTTTGATGACATAATAATTTTAACAATTCCGCTTTTTTGGGGGGAAATAAATTATAATAATTTGCAGATGACCTTTTGCTGAGTCCTCAGAAGTTAAACAACTTAAAAAACTGCAGCCTGTACTAAATTTATCTGTACTTCATCTATCTTTAATTTGCACTGAGGAAGAAGTGCACTTAGCTTGGCTCCTTACAGGGCATAGCATTACTGTAGTAATTGTTTTAATACCTTATGTTTCTGGAAAAGGAGTTTTTTGTCAATTGTACATTAAAAATGAATGAAAAAAAAGATTCCCTGATACTGCCAAATACTTTATTTCTAAAGAATATTGATTTGGATTTTCCAAGTGAAAAACAGAAAGTTCACTAAGTACTTCTACAGAAGCCAAGTGACCAATATTCTTCATCATAATGACTACAATGACTAACTAGATCCAGTGACACTGCATTGAGTTTTGTTATGGTTTTTTCCTTGGCCGCCAGTTTATACTTGAGGTCCCACAAAAACAAACAAACAAACAAACAAAAACCTGTTGGGGTTAGGTCTTAGAATTGCTGGCCTCAGATATGCTCAGTAGCTCCTTTTTGTTGGAGTCTACTGTTGTAAGAATTGTTACAAATAAGATGAAGTGGGTGTCAGGCTCCTGCACAAGAGAATTACTAATTAATTTGAACACAAACTAAGAAAAAACCTGCTGAAGAAAATGTAAGCATATTTTTTCAGTGGCTGGCTCAGTGTGAAAAATAATTTCATTAAGGAAATGTGGGCTTTTTTGATTTCTTATCATCACCACTTTCACAGACAGATTTAAGTGAGGTTACTTAATATTACCAGCTGTGAGCACGAAGCATCCATTTGGGTTTTGTGTTTAGTATCTATGTACAACTTATTGTAATTTGGAACAAAGTACACATTTATTCCAAAGTAAAAAGATAGCTTGCTTCTGGTTAATGCCACCTACAGTTTTCCTTCAGATTACACATGATACTAATATGTTTGACATCAGAGTAAATCTTAGAAACCTGACACCAGTGCTGCTTTGAAGCTGTTACACACAGGTGTAGATATGCCAAGTTTCACGAGTCCCTGTTTACTTTCAAGAAGTCCACTGGCAGCCTAACTCTTGAAGTTCAGGTTTCCTTGGGACCCAAGTAGTTATTTTTAAGATGATGCCACAGGTTCTGGTAGACAAATCAAGCAGCTGAAACTGAGACTGACAACCACCTGAGTCTGGAGCCCAAGGGCTGATCCATACCTGGGTATTTCTCCCTGTGGCCTGCTTGTGAGACATAAAACTGACTTACACTCCATAGAGCAGCCCTAAAGTAGGGGAGACTGCGGTGCTACTGCAGAAGTCAAGAATGTGATGATGACAGCCCTTCTCTGGGATTTGGTGTCAAATCTTGTACTGAAATTGGGCAGCATGGGAACAGGAACAAAATTGTCATTAGCTGAGTTAAATGTTTTAGCCTCTGCACTAGTGGCCAAATGAGCCTCAGCTTCAGCAAACTGCAGACAGGCTTAAGAAGTTTGGGTGGTAAGTCAGTGAAATCACAGAAGCATCCAGGCTGTCTGACTACTTCTGTGAGCAAATCCCTCTAAAGCCTGTGTCACTGAGTGGGGGAGGACCTATGAGGAGAGTGCTGGGTGGGGATCAGCATCTGACTGCCTCCAAGGGATGAAGCTGGGCAGTTGTCAACTCACCCCATTGGTTGGTGAGCACTTCTACTTAAGCATCTGACTCCCATACTGTGTTGTTTACAGAACTCTGGCATGTTTTTGGGCTGGGATTGCCACTGGACAGCAGAGCTAATTAAAAAAAATAAGTTCTCTGAAGACTTTGGACTTAAATCATGCTGTCATAAGATTATGCAGTTCTCTACAGTTTCACTCTCTGTTCTGTGGACAGTATTTGCTATTTTGCTGTGATGTGAAAATGCAAAACTGTTTTAATAATACTGAATTTTTGTTCCATGTTTCCATGGGTACTTTCAGAAAAAAGTAAGTACAACGTTGGTGATGTTGTGTTTGTCTGTGTGCATCTGGCATGCTTGATCATACTGTTAACAACACTTTCCTCACTTGAACTGTAATTGATCACCAGTTGATGAAATGATCAAATGGAACATTTCACACTAGCCTGATATGACACACCCTTTATAAGAAGCACATCAGCAGTGTGTGTGTCATGCAGAAGAGGGCAGAATGCTTAATGTTAGAACAGACAGAATATCCATACTGTTTTACACAAATTTGGTACAGTGATTCACTGTAACTGTGGGAAACTTTCCTAGCAGAGGTAGGAAATGGTGCCATTCCTCCCGTCCCATAATGTTTGGTTTTTTTACTTATTCTTTCTTCGGTTGTCCTTTTCCCTCGAAGAAGAGAGGGTGAAATTCAGGCTACAAAGCAGCAGAGTAGCTGAGTGCAGTTGGTTCAGTGTTCCACAGGGCAGTCTCATCAAAGACCTCCAGCTGCAGGGCTGCATGGCTCCCTGGAGCAGCACCCAGCAGGCAAACACTGATAAGGCTCTGTCTGGGTGGGCCATGTGCTTGATGTCTCAGTAGGAGATCATGCCCAGAGATGGGGAACACGACATGAGAGGGGTCCTGCTGTCTGGAGGATGAAGGGGTGTGTGGTGAAGGGGAGATGTGACAAGACAGCTGCTCAGTCAGTGCCTGCATAGAGCTGGCAGCCAAGGCTGTCATCATGCTCCCAACAAATGAGGTCTGAGGTCCCCACTGTGCTGTGCTGAATATGGCCTGTGCTCTGAAGGGTCACAGGACTGACCAGAATTACTGCTGCTCAAATTTACTTACCCGTTCCCTGGATTGCCTTTGCTGGCTTCTCATCTGGGGAAATTAAAATATCTGGAAAACAGACTGTAGAAGTGAAGTGTAGTAGGGAAGGGTTGAGACTGGAGGCTCTTCTGAAGCACACTTAAATTTAAGATAATCTTGGAGACCCAATAGACATCAATCACACTGACTGAAAATGTGGTTTGTGGGCACTTCTTTCTCTCAGTCACTGTGGTGATTCCTGTTCACTGTTTCCTTGTTCTTACCACTCATAAAACAATCACTTGCATGGCAGTTGGGTCTCTGAAAACCAGTCTGCGTCTCTCAGGACGCAACAAAAGGGGATAAAACCTCTAGAAAAACTGTCAGGATATTGCTTAGTGCAATGAAGATTATTTGTGTTCTAACTAAAAGAGCAAGAACTGTAATTTAGACGTAGACTTGTGATCTAATAAAGTTGTCTTAACTTTTTTTTTTTGTGTGTGTGTGTGTTAAAACAATGATCTTCTTTACCATAAGGGAGAAATTCCTTTTATTTTAGTTCTGAATACCTGTTATTATCTATCTTGTTAACCATGATCATAGACATGCAGCACCAGCAAAATGCAGAATGAATGTACAGGAGTCAAGCAAAAAGAAATCAAACATACTATATATCAGGTAGAGCATTATTTCACATCAGGTCTTAAACTCCAAACTTCAGCCCATTCCTTTAGAGGAAGGTTTCTAAAAGACCATGTTTTTTAGCTTGAGCCTAAAGAAGTTTTCTGGAAATGGCTTGCATTTGAGGAAATTGTTGATCATATGCATCATGGGTTGGAGGGCTTGAAAAAAATACTTGGTTTAGATCTTTCTGAATTCTTATTGATTCCAACAGTGACAGCTACAGTGACCTAAGTGATGACAGCTCTCCAGAAAAAGAGTTTCCTTATTCTGACACAAGCTGAAATGATTATATGAGAGCACAGAAATGGATGATGCTATTGAGGTAAACTGAAATGTTTTGATAGTGCTTTATGACACTGATTTATTCTAGATTTAAAACAGGAGATAAAGTTAACTTAATTTTTGCATTTGTTTCAAGTCCCCTCTGAGATCTTATGTCTTCTTTCTTGTCTGTAGCATTTAATTGTTTTCCTCTTCTGCTGCTTAACTCTGAAATTGAGATGTTAAAGTCTGATAAGTATTTTGGGTACTTAAAGTCTTTTATGTAGGATGCTGTACAAAATCAAGTCGTTAGTGTTTGAAGATAGATTAAAAATAATTCTTTAAATTATACTTTATTTTTTTGTGTCTTCAGTTTACAATTTGGAATAACTTCAACTACATTGTGTAGACATTACTTTTTATTTTGCCTTAATATTCATCTGTAATTGCATCTGATGCATTGATATGATGAAGACATCCCAACATAAATACTTGTATTTGATCTGAAGAATGGTAGAGATACAAACAGGTTTTATAAAATTATAGCTTTGTTTGCCATAGGCTTTGCCAGAGTGATGTTGGATTGATTGTTTATTCAGCTGTAAACATGGTAGTAATAGATTTCCTTTTAGTTTGGAAGTTGTATTTCCTGTCAGACACCTGATCTCTGCAGGATCTGGGCTTGAAATTTGGTCCTACTTTATTTTTCCTATGCAGATTCATCAGAGCTGGGGCTGGCATGACACTCTCATTCAGCTTCTTGATATTTCTAAGCACTTCTGTAAGGAGGACACAACTTTCCCCTCTGATTATGTCTCACATGGTGTTGACACTAAGCAGCTGTGCCAAGCAGACAATTAAGGCTACATGAAACCAGCATTTCTGCCTGATGGTCTCCTGATCCAAATAATGGCATGAGATCCTAGAAATTGGAGTTCAGTCCTTAGATGCATGGGTTTCTTCTGTGATTTTCAATTGAATTGTTTTTTGCTCTCCTGTACTACATGTTAAAGATAATGATCCATCCCCAAATCATGAGAGCAAAGAACAGAATGTTAAGAGATTTAATGACCTGGTACATGTACATACAGTACTGATGCCTTAAAATAACCAAAAAGTAGACAAGATGTTCCTTTTCACTCTTACCTGGATCCTTTCCACCTCCAAGCATCACAATGGTTCTGTTTCTTAAGACCAACACAAGGGAGAAGCCCTTGCTTTCCACAGTAGAATTTATGAATGGTAGTTCTCTGTTTACTGTTGCAGCGTGACTTGTTCAGTGCTTGGACAAATGCACTTTTGACATGCTTTTAAGTGGTTATCAGTAGCCAAGCTGATTTAGTTTGAACATGTCACAAGTGGATAACAATTGTTATTCAACAGAATTACTCTGGAAAAGATTAAATAACTAAATCCAGATATCAAAGAATGAGAAAAGCATTGGCTTTATTTTATCTCATGTTTAATTCTACCTGTTAATCAGAGTTGGATACGCCTGTAGATTATATTTGGCTTTGTGGTTTCACTTTGGATAAAATACATCTATTACATAGGACTATTTTGAAATGAGTCAACAAATTTGAGTGAAAATTACATAAGCATGAAATAAACTGAGTTTAAGATTAAATATTTTTAATAATTGATATTTTTACATTTATTCTTCTTTCCCTCTTTTTGTGTTACAGAAACTTGGGAACATGACAATATTGAATAGAAGAAAGTAGAAGAGTAAGCTGCTTGCAGTTCTCATACTGTTTCTTCTCTACTATGTTCAATAATTCTCATTAGAGATGACAGTTTTACTGTTCTGTAGCAAAAATTGTTCTGTGTAAATGCTGTTTCAAAAGTTACCAAACAATTCTGCACCTTAGCTGTTAGTCATTATTATCCTGTCATATATTTCAGAGTGATCTCAGGTGAATATGTATCAGTTCACTAGTTCACAGCTTTCTTGATTTGAAGGAAGATTTGACTGGTTTCAGTTTGCCTTGGAACAGGAAGAAAAATGCATTAATTCTTGGGAATGAAGCGGGGGACGCACTAAAGCATTTAAGAGAAAATTGTCTTTCTCTTGAGCAGTAGAAAAGCATTTCAGGTTTTTTTCCTATTAAGCTTGTATATATATTTTTTATTACTTTTTTGCTGTTCAATATGTACAAATGAAAAATGGTTGCTGTATCTCAACTGTATGTGATTATAGTAATTAATGTTGGATACAAGTTTTTTCACTTTGCTTTTACAAGCAATTTGATTTCACATAAATTCATTTGCTGTATTTCTCCTGGAAGACTGATAATGCTGAACATAATTCTAACCTACAAAATTACAGAAGTGATATTAGAAGGTGGTTTCATATTTGTATTTTGTAAGAGAGAAAGTAAACACGGTCATATATTAAACTCCAGTTTTAACACTTTTGTGAAAGTTGTAGGAAAACCAGTCATAAACCTGGGGTGTTATCTGGGCTCCAGCTGTGCCACACTCAGTTAGTTGCAGTAAATAAGTGTGAAGCAAATTAAGTAAGGTTCACCCTTGTCTTCCTGCATCCTATGATCACTCCATCATCATGGCACTTACTCCTGAATAGAATGGAATTAATGTTTTAATTTAGAAATCACAAGTTGTTCCACTGCATCACAACACAGTCAAAGCCAGGACTGGAGCTTGAACCACGGAGACAGAAGAGGAAGGTGAGAGGTGCTGCTCTGGGTGTAGGGCAGCATTAAGGTGTAAGTGGTGTAAGGATCCTGTTAGCAGTGGGGCATCACCAAACCTGTCACAGAAGGTGAACCTGAGCTATGTAACTGAGGGGCTCCAGATGCTTGGGGCACACTTTCTTATAAAGAAAAATTCTGAATTTTGAGAGTTGGGTTTCATTTTGGTTTTGGGTAAAATGTCTTCTTTAATTCATCAAAAGTCAATATCCACACCAAAATAAGAAGCACCATGTTCCATATTACAACTTTGTAAAACAGCAAGTTTGAGAGCTGTGCATTGCTCTAGAAAGTCTCAGGTTACACAGCAAATTTTTCTTTTCACTAAAAGAAGCTTTAATGGTAATGAAACATAAAATGTATTTTTATGGCCACACTTTCCTAAAGTAGTTTGTGAATATGTGCCTTAGAAACACTGACAGCAGAATTGGTGCCACTGAATGTCTTCCCAATGAGAGACACTGGCCACTGCTTTGTGAAAACTGAAGAATTTCCTAAGATTGTCTGTAACGTGCAAATGTATTTTCAAAACATTTTCAATAAATTGTGTTATTTGGAAGTGTTTGGGTACCTGCTAAAGAATCCTGGTACCAATTGTGAACTGTGGTGTTAAAGAAAGAATTCATCATTTACATGAAGCTGCACTTGTTTGTAAAGAAGGGGAGCAGCATTCAAGTTTGGATGGGACTGCAGGGTAGGTATTGCACTTGACTGATTCTGTGGACAGAGCTGTATCTTACTGAGTGTCTCCAGTCTGGTATTGCATCTCAGCAGCGTGGGTTCCTGTTTCACTGTCAGCTTTACAGGGGAGCTCCTTTAGCACCTGCCTAACGTGCTTAACATGTACTACCCCGAAGATGAGGTTGCTTCCCCTTATTTGACTGCTTGGAGACATAACGTTCATGTGCTAGTGTGTCACGTCTGCAGAGCTTGGATCTAAGGAAGAGGATTTGCTTGACCAAACAGACTATTCCTCATCAGGCAGTTCTCGTGGGAGGGAGGGCCAGATGCTGCATTAGGTTGCAGTTTTTCTGAAGCCATATTAATATCAGAGTGTGACTGTTGATTCAGAGTAGTACCAAAAAGGCTTACTGTGACCTGAGATTCATGGGACTGGCATACTTCTCCGGAAATCCTGCAGAGGCATCTCAGCCCTGGCTTTCCAGGAAGACACTGGAAGTGTTGAGCAATACCTTAAAAGCAGAGGTTGAGTTCTCTGCAAGAACCTGTGTAAGCAGGAATTGCAGCCCAAAGCTAAAGGAAGTTTTCAGGAAAAAAAAAGACAGATTGTCAACAATTGTAAGGGCAGGCTCTTCCTGCCCAAAAATCATGTGGAGGATGATAAAGGAGAGTCAAGTATAAGAGCAACAAATGACTTCCCAACCTGGGCTAACCTCCTCAGGAGAGCTGTGTTACAGCTGCCACTGCACACAACTTTGCTGTCTGCATATGTGAGGTGACCAAAATCTGCTGAGAAAGGCAGTGAGATGGAGCAAGGGGCAATCAGAAAAACATTGCCCTTGGGAGAACATGTGGCCTCTTCCAGCATGCTGCAGAAACTCACTGAGCTTGACAGGGAAGTAAACAAATTATATTGTTGTTTCTGTACCTAGGAGTGAATAATACCTCATCCTTGCACACAAGTAGAAGGAGTCTTTTCACCTGAGAGATCTGCATGGGAGTTGTGGTGTATTTCTGTGCCTCAGTATTTTATCCCATACTGTGCTTAGTTTTTCCCTGATAGCAAAGTGAATTGGTAGCTGTTAGCTCTGAGATAACTTCCAGACAACCTCTTTCTCTTATCACTTCACCCTGTCCTCACTGTTGGCATGGTTGGTACTTTGTTCAGGGATTTCTGACATTTTCTCAGGTGGCAGCCTGAGAATTTGATGACATTGAACTTAGTATCTCAGATATTTCTCCCTTTATTTGGCACTATCTAGATGTTTCAGGTATTCAGTTGTGTCTGAATTGGTAACTGGCATGTGCTAACAAGGTGAAATGAATTGAGAGCTCATCTAAAATAATCACATGAAAAGAGTCTGCATATGTTCTACTATGCAGCAGGCTCATATTTGTAGGGCTCCCCTAAAATGGCTCAGAATATTTACATCTATTAGATGTCCAAAGAAAATGTCTATGTTGCCTCAGTTGGAAATTCCTTCTGAATAGCAATTCCAGAAATGCTGATTTTTCCAGTCTCTGGTTGATTGTCTTGATTTTAGCTGTAAATATTAACTTTTTTTTTTTAATGTGAATTAACTTTTCATGGAACATAGAAGTGGACCAGTTCTATTGTTCTTTATTCATATAAAAGTAAGTAATCTTGAGTACTGTCTGGTTTCTTGCTCTCTAAAATACCTCATGGATTGCAGGATTTAACATCCTGCTGTGACCTAGCTGACCTACTGCTGGAATAAAGTCTATTAAAATGTCTTTCATCTTGTAAAAATTGTGTACTTTAATCTTTAGACTTTGATGATTTGTTTGTATATGGAATATTTTCCCTGCTTGTAACATCCTAATTCATTTGAAGAAATTGGTTGCCTTATTGGACTCTTGGTAACATGCTCTCACAAATTTGGATCAGAGCCTAGAAAACCAGTTTTTCCTGAAGTGTGGACGACGTGTGTTTCAGGAATGCTCCTGGAATTGTAAGGCTATCTTTTATACATCTATGGACCCTCAGTTAATAATTTAAGAAATTTAAAAGTTGGGAGATGCTACTGAAGCTCACAGTAGCATGTTTTGGATAACTTAAGGACCAAGCCAAGTCTTGGATTAAAGCATAATCCAAGACTCCATATATTTAAATGAATAGTTAGGATAGTCTGCTCTGAGTTTCTGCATAACATATCCTCATCCAATAGCAGCTTCAATAATCCCTCATTTCACAGAGTCAATCTGAGCAATAAAAATATGCTTGTACTACCTTTGGAACATGATCCTCATTGCCTAAGAATAGATTTGCAGTTTGGAGAAATAGTGCAGATTTGGAGCAAACCTTCTTACTACACGTGATTGATTTCTCACAGCAGCTGTTGTGCACCAGACCTCAGATCCTTTTCAGGAAATAAAATTTGAAGATTCATTCTAAAACCTGGTGTAATTCAGTTCTGGACCCAACCAGGGAAGAACACTGCCACAGAATGCCTTTTTATGAGTGTTGTATTCACCTTCCTATCAGCCTTTTTGTTGTTGTTGTGAGGGGTATGGTTCTATTCCTGATCGGTCCTGATAGGTGTAGCTGCCAAACTGGGAATCAGTCACTACCATCTACTCATTGTTACTAATCAGCCAGATGTATCTGGCTCCCTGGTTTTGGGGGCTCAGTTGAGCAGTCTCACCCCTGGACAGCCTGAACATCCCCAGAATACAAAATTCATTCTTCTCTTGGGCCTCAAAGCCATTTTTGTGTTAGTCAAACCCTTTCTTGTTGAAGCCCAGGGGACCTGTCCCTGTGTGTCATGTGGGTGCTTGGGTAAACATCTCTGACTGCCCCTGCTGGGACCAGCTCCACACAAGACGCAGCAGCAGCAGAATCTGTCATCATGAGTTGTCTTGTAGTGCCTCCCTCCCTGGAAAAATAACAAACAGTTTCCCAGGGCACTCCCCCAGGATGTAGGAGACCTGACCAGTTTCCTCCTAGGTTTCTGAAGCAGCCAGGCCCCCTCTCCTCTGGGGGCTGCCCACTCCTCCAGGTTAAAGCCAGTTCTCAGTACCAATGTTCATGGCTCTCCTAATATCAGGGCCATCTGCCAAAATCCCCACTGGTTCTGTATTGGAAAAACAGCAAGGAAATGATTCTGCAGCTGAGGCAACAAGAGGTTCCTTGAGAGGGAGGGAGGAAGAGTGATGCTGTTGAGTCAGGGACAGGAGGAAAAGACTCCAAGTCCTAGAAGGTGAAAAAGAGAGTTTATTATTAAGGAGTAGCATCCTTACTAAGGTGAGACCTCATTGATTTCAAAGTAAAAACCTTTCACACTATTGGTGAACTATGAATAGCAGCACACTGTAATAGAGCATATCTATAAACATGAACATGAACAGAAAGAGAGATAATAATTGTTTAAATTCTTTCTCTCTAAGTTTCCCAGGCCTGAAGCCTTGGAGAATCCTGTGCTCTCTGTGGCTGAACTGAGAGCCTCCACAGGAGAGCACCTGAGCCCATGTCTTTAGACTGTGTATGAATTTTAAACAGATACTGAACAAAAGACAGAAACTGTAATTGGAAAAGGAGCCAGAGCACAGGACTCCCATTTGTTAAACCAGTGCCATAAAAAAGAGACTTTCTGGTTTTGGGCAAGTAAGTCTTGAACCCTTTTCTCTGGAGTGGCACAGATGAGCAGAACATAGTGACAGCACCTCCCCTCTTTCTTGTCTCCCATGGATGGAAGTTGCTGCATCATTGCTTCATCCATCCAGTTTATTGTCCCTGCTGGCTTGTAAGAGCCTGTTCCAGTTTGTGCTTCTGCTAGGCACAACCTCAGGCACTAGCTTATTATCTTTTCCTCTGCTGGATATGCTACTCATCATCTGTCCTACCCAGGATTTTAATATATTTTCTCCCAAAAAGGGATAGAAGGAAGCCTGTACACATAAAAGTAAACTGTTCTCAGCATAGTTCCAATACCTGGAAGAGCTTGAACTCTTTATAACATACCTGCTTAATAATATGTCTTGGTTGAGTCTCTAGGTTTGAGAAATTGAAAAGGCATCCAAAATTTTGAACAGTCAAAACATTGACTTCTAAGGCGTGTGGCTGGCTAATGTACTTCCCCTGTGTTTAGTCTTGGGAGCACAATGTGCCACCTTTCACAAAATTTGGACAGTGCTAGTGTATAGTTGAGTTTGAAGCAGGTTAACAATTTAAAGATGTTTCTGTGTATGCTATCTTACTGCCAAAATTTTGTTTACAAACTTACAGGGATATCACTCTTGAGAGTGTCTCCTTTCAGTCCCACATGAGCTTTAAGAAAGAAAGATTTTGACCAACAAAGATTTCTCTCCCATTCACTGAAGGTACAGAGCTTTCCTGGCTACACAAAGTTAGATAGCAGCGTAATACCGTGAGCAGGAGAGAATCACACCTCCTGAGGGGCATGAACTAGGAGATTTGCTACTCACATAACTAAGTCAATTAGGGATGAGACTATAAATGTAATGATCTGCTCTTTACTCAGGGTAATGCAGCTCTGACTGCTGGGGAACAGAGACTTGATTGCTTGTTAATATGTGCAGTGTGTAGAAGAACTCCTGGGATTGTTTTATTTGAGACTTTTGACAGAAAGCTTACTAGGGTGGGTCAGAGGAATCACACAAAGGTCATGCTTGTGTGCTTTTTATATTATTGCAGTGCTGCAAATGTAGAAGTTCAACCAAGATCATAGCTTAAAATATGAATGTATAAAGTAAAAAGCTAGGTAAAAATTAAAATGTGCCAGTGGCAGTCCTTTGAAACAGCTTTTTCCAAGATGATTTGTTCAACATCTGTTGGTCATGTCATTGTGTGAGAAGAATATGTGAGTGTGAAAAAGATGAAAGACCCTTACCCAATCTGTTTGTTCTGTTCTTTAACAGTAAGGAGTCTTAATTTACAAGGCTGCTAATTTATGTTATTTTTGTTTCTACTGTACAGGCTTAAAAAGTGCTGGTAATATTTGCTGTAGTGTTCAGGAACATAACTTGATAAAAGAATGAGTGTCTGCTGCTGTCTAAAATAATACCATCTGTTTTGCTTTGCACATGGATTAGCACTTTGACTGTGAAATTAGAGGAGAAGCAAACTTGGTGGCAGATGTAACTGTTTTCATGAAATTAAAATACTTGTTTAGAAGTGTTTTGACAAGCTTTCGGGTCATCTGAAGGAGATGTACTTGTTTGTGTACTTGAAATTTAGTTTGTTTTTCCCAATAATATATCTTGATCTAATAAAAACACTACTTCACCTAAAAAATCCATATCCTTCAACAGAGCCTTCTTATACTCCAGGAGGTCAACACTCTCTCCTGCACCACTTGGTGTCATCTACAAACTGACTGAGGGTACACTTGATTTCCTCACCTAGATCATTGGTAAGGGTATTAAATAGGACTAATAATGAGCCTTGAGGGTGACCAGCCACCAGCTGGATTTTTCTTCATTCACCACCACTCCTGGGCCCAGCCATCAGCCAGTTCCTAACCCAGCGTGGAGGCCACCAGGGCTGCCAGCTTCTCCAGAAAAATGCTGTGAGAGATGCAGCAAAGGGTTTTCTGAGCTCCAGGCAGACACATCCACACCTTCCCCTCACCCAGCAGGCAGGTCACCTTGTCATCAGAGGAGGTCAGGCTGGCCAAGCAGGACTTGCCTCCTCCCTGCTGGCGGTGCTGGCAGGGCGTGATCCCTGGCTGACCTGTGTGTGCCACACGATGGCACTCAGGATGAGCAGCTCCATGGCCTTGCCTGGCACTGAGGACAGGCTGGCAGGCCTGTAGCTCCCCACATCCCATCTGTCCCCAGAGACCTGTGAGCATCTAAGTGCCACAGCAGGTCACTGACTACGTCCTCTGGATTGCAGCGTGTCTATTCTGCTCCCCATCCTTGTGTGCCAGCTCACAGGGCCAGTTGCCCAGAGGATAACCTGTCTTCCTGTTGAACACTGTGACAAAGAAGGCATTTTCCAGCCTTTCCATCTCAGTCCTTTTCTCACCCTTGGTTACAATGTTCGCCTCCACATCTAACAAAATATGCAGATTTTCCTTAGCCCTCCTTTTGTTGTTAATGCATTTATAAAACCACTTTTTTATTATCTTTCACAGCAGTGGCCAGATTGAGTTCTTGCTGAGCTTTTGCCTTTCTAATTCTCTCTCTACATGACCTAATGACATCCTTGTACTCTTCTTGAATTGCCTGCCCCTTCTTCCAAATACTTTAAACTCTCTTTTTTCCCCCTGAGCTCAAGGGAAAGCTTCCTGTTTAGCCAGACTGGTTTTCCTCACTGGCTTACTTTTTGGCACACAGGGATGAGCTGCTCCCGTGCCATCAAAATTTTCTTATTTAAAGTATGTCCTGCCTTCATGGACCCTAGGGGCTATTTCCCATGGGACTCTCTGAACCAGTGTCCTGAACAGCCCAAGGTCCACCCTTCAGAAATCCAAGGCAGAGGTTTTGTTCCCATTCCTTCCTTCCAGCTTCAGGTGCCCAAAGGCAACACTTGGCCTTCTCCCTTCAGGTAAGCTAAAAATGGTAGGAAAAATTTATCCTACAGTGGCATTAAGGACTTAATTGCTTTAAAGGCAAATTACCACAAAGGACCTTCTACTGCCAACTTACAATTAAAGATTTGTGTATTACGGTGAATCTGTAACATAGGACTGAGGTGCTGCTACAGACTAACCATTTTAGTTGCCTAAATTAAGAATTATTTAATAATGCATACATTTATTAAGAATTGAATTCCAGAACATGACACAGAATTTCCCCTCCTTATCTGAGATGAAATATCACTGTTTGCTTCCTAGTTTTAATTTCTACTACTAAATAAAAACGTCATATTGCAAGTGTGATGTGTAAAGAATGATGTGTGCTGGTCCTATTCTTTGTAGGGCTATTTCTTATTAGGAGGAACCAGGAACATTTTTGTTTTCACACAGTCTGGTTGTCCTTACTACCAGCTGGGGATTTTGCTATTTATTCGTAGGAGAATCCAGTCTGAAAGTAAAATATATGGTCCTGCTCTTTTATATGCTGTTTTCTTTAGTCATCTAGAAGTGGGCAATGTAATGACACATTCTTCTGAATTTATATTTGATTTCAGTCACTGCCTCTAAGCAACATATTTTGGCTTCAGTTTATTTCCCACAGCCAAGGAGACTAGAATCTCATTTTGGCTTAACTGAAATAAAAATGCCATGGAAACTGTGAAAAGGCATTCCCTAGATGTAAAATCCTAGCCTTGTTGAATTCAAACACTGCTAAACTTATTCCAGAGTTGCCTGGGTCTGCTTCTAGTGTAATCTTCATTAAACATGGTGTCTATACTGAGTCTCTTTCCCATGCTACCAATGAAGACTCTGCAGCCCAGGTGTTATTTTTATTTGTGCCCAGTGTTCTAGACAGCTGTGGAAGATGGAGCACATTAAATGCCCTTTTTAAGCATTCTCATTGCCATCAGAGAGGAGGGGTGTTTCCCAGAGCAGTTGCCTGTGACTTCAGGCCAGAAGTGCTCCTACCAAGGCTTGCTTTGGTAGCAGTGTTGCCCAACTCTCTGGTGTCTTTTGGCACTAATAACTGCCTTTATTAATAGGTATTTCTAACCTATTTCCATGAAATTTGGAGGAATTCAACATTTCTGACACCTATGATCTTTGCTGCACTTTCAAAATTTCCTGAAAATTGTAAGAACTGACAGACTGAGGAAGGGATAGGGAAAAATGCTGCAGTCACAGAAATAATTTTCTTCTTATGAAAACAGGACAAAAATTATTATAATAATTGTATTTTTTTAAACCTCCCAAGTCTCTTACTACAATCACAGCCTTATGGCATGTCAGTGTGACAGAGCTCTTATCATAAAGACCCTGTAATCTGTTTTAAAAAGATAGAGAGTAGAGATGAGCAATTCTGAAGTGTTTAATGTATCACTTTAGAAAAAACTATGGTTTTGAATTGACGTGCAGAAGCAGCCTACTGTCATGTATGCTCATAGTCATTTCCACTTAGTGCAGATTTGAAAATACAAATATTGAATTTGGGTATCTGTAACATATTTGGGGGAAAAGAATATTAAAAAAAAATTGCAAGTGCTAGTCTACCCTATGTAAAACTATATCCCAAAGGCCAAATTACACTATAATGTTACTTAACAATGCAATGATCTGTAAAATAGGCAATTTTTATGCAGCTGAGCCCTCAAGCTTATTCTTCCTTCTAAGGCACTGCTTTCTTACTGTGGAAAGAAACAAGTGAATAATATACATTGCCTTTTTTAATGTTCATTATGCTGCTATCATTTTTGAACAGGGAGGACAATGAGATAATCTAAATGATATAGATCACTTGTTTTCTTCCCTAATAGGAAAGATAATGAATGGCTTTGTTTTGATGTTTTTATTGCCTGCAAGATAATGAAATATCCCAGCATGGATTTCATTAGACTTTCTCTAGTCTCACTATGCTAGACCCATTAAGAGGCCCGATCTCCTCTTCAGTATAAATGGAACCAGATATTACAAAGATTTTAGCACACTGTGAAAATCTGGGCATGAGTTGTCACCAAAACTGGTGGCTCTTTAGATCAAGGCTGGTTTTGGCCATGAGACACACAGAAGCACTAATGCAATTAATCACAGTGAAATAGCTCATGATGACGAAAGTACCAAGCTATGAGAGCTTTGGCACTTAAACTTTGTCATTATTCACAGGGCTCAGGGTTAGAGAGCATGTGCTGCTTAAATATCCAAATCCTTGCTCTTCTTTTAGCTGGAGGCTTTCAGGGTGGGGCACAGAGCACACAGCTCTGTCCTGTCACCAGCAAACCAGTCCCATGGAGAGAGTCATTGCATCAAGGCAGCTGCAAGGAAGGACTCTTTATGGCGTTAACTGGGGAACATTTTAGCCATCTGGGGTTGGAAAAGAGAAGGTTATAGTGTCCTTCAATCAGCCATATTGCCTGTATTCTCATCCCAAGGATGAAAGGAAGAGACTAGGACTAGAAGGAACAGAGACATATGAGCCCCATGAGTTTTTTTCCTGCTAAAGCTTCATGTTCTTATAAAGAACAGCTGCATTTTTTATTTCTACAAGGATGACAACAAATGTGTGTTGGAATAAGACCAGGAAGACACATTGTATGAAAGCAAAAATAATCCCTATTTGATTCTTTTATGAAGAGGAGATGTTTGGGAGCTGGAAGTAAGATAAGCCAGAGGGTAAGGTTAGGCAATGACTTTAAAAAGTTGTCCATTTTTTGTATTTTTCTTTTTTCTTTTTTTTTTTTTAATTGTTCATTGGGAAAAAGCCTGACACTGTTCTAAGGTTTAATATATGCCTTTTGGATGGAAGGGATCAGGAACCACAGGAGGCCACACAGAGAGGAGTAGCAATAACTAAAATAAAGAGATGAAAGCTGAGAAGAATTTGAAGGCATCAAGTTAATGGGCTATGCCACAGCCAATGCTTTATAATTTCTTTATTTTCTTGTGATCTCTGCAACAGATAATTACTAGCTCCCATCAGTGATTATTTTCTTGTATCAAAGTGTTGTAACAATGCTCCAAATAAAAAAAAAAAATTGGCAGCAAATCTAAACTGAACTAGTGTAGGGAAAAAAGTTATTCACACTGCTTGCTGTAGTTTCCTTACACTCCCTAAAGCCAGGTGTGCCTGCCAAGGGAACAGAATCACAGGTGGGATGCCTGCCTGGGCTTTTATCTCCTGAATTTCCTTCTTTGCCATGGAACAACTTATGTGAGAGCCTCTCAGCCAGACTTGACCACTGCACTACTGACACCATTAAATGCTGCAATTGGAGGTGAAGAGAGGAGAGTGGGTTTCTGTTCTCCCCTCCCTCTCCTTATGCTTGTCTGAAGTGGGATTAGTCCTTTGCTACATCTGAAACCACAGCAGCAGTTTTCTAAAGGTGGCTGTAGAACAGTCCTTGCACCATGGCTCGCACCAAGATGCGAGTCAGCTAAAAAGCTGCCCTGAAAGAAATTAGGTTATCTGATAGCTAGCATAGACTGAAACAAGATTTCAGGTTTTCAACCTATCTTGTGAAGAGTGAATTGAGATTCTCAGCATTAAGTGTGTCTGCAGTTGTTTCATGGCTCCTTTCCCACCATGCAGACAGGGAAGCTGAAGGGAGATGGTGTAGAACTGGCAATGCCTGTCTCCATTACTGCTATAGACAAGTAGCAGACACATCAAGGGCTCTGTTTGATGAAGCAAATATGCAGGAATGCCAGGCTGGACTCCTAGCTGAGCTTCTCACCAGTCACAGCTCTGCATGTCTGATTCAGTATTGTACAATGACACCTGCTTTTTAAGAGCACTAAAGCTAAATTATTTTGACATGAAACTATGAGAGTTGCCTGTGTGCTGCATTCTAATGCTTTCCCTGTGTCTGGCCTTTTTGTCCATGCAAATTTATGTCACTTTTTTACAAAGCATGACTTAACTTATATTTGAATTGCTTTTGCTGGGATTTTTTCATGCATTTTCAGCATTCAGATTCACAAAAGAGGAGACACAGGAAATAAGCTGGCCTTCTCCCATAACAGATAGATATTACAGAGAAACCTAGTATGAATAAAGATTGGAGATTACTTTGTTAATCTCTCAGTGTTTGTATGCCACCCAACATTTCCAGCCCGAATATTCGACAACTACTGAAATACAGCAGCACCTGTTGTGTTTTCCTCATTTCTCTCTTTCTGTTTTTTTGTTTGTTTGTTTTTTTGTTTGTTTGTTTGTTTGTTTGTTTGTTTTTTGTGGTTTTGTTTTTGGGTTTTTTTTTTTTTTGGTTGGTTGGTTTTTTGTTTGTTTCTTTTATTTTTTATTACTAGGACTAAATTTTGGCAGCAAAGAGATGTTCTTGAACAAAAACTTGTGATAAGAATTTGTGCATCATAAGTTGAGGCTGAGGACAGATCACTCCTGCTGGAATACCTGTGATAATTTCAGAGGTGATTGCAAATATTAGGTGTTTTTGTCCACCTCAGGGTAAAGTAAGCCAGAGCAGGTTAAATTGTCTTCTAGTGAATATTCAATCAACATAATGCTGGTACAGGATTGATTAAGAACTCAAATCAGTTCTCCTCACTGGGATGGAGAAGTGTTCCTCTCCAGTAGGGAAGAAACAAAAAAGGGTTCAACAGTCATTTCTGTAGACATGTATGATCATGGTTATAGTTCCCTTTGAAGGCCCCAGCCAAGAAAATGAGTAGAAAGATTTTGAAGACAGTCCTTAAAAGGCTGGATTTCTCAAATAAGAAATGAAAAAACAACCAAGCCCAAACCTACAGCAAGCCAGATAATAAAATGTTCAATTTTATTTCTTCCCCAGTGGCCTGAAAAGATTATTAGAAAGATCATTAGGGTCTGCTCTGACAGCTATTCCTAAGCTCACTGAGACTTAAATGGGTTAGGAGAGAATTCCCCTAGGCATAGTGGTGACAGGGTTATTGATGGCTTTGTTGCCTGGTTGGATAAAGCTTGGTAGCCTCTTCTGTTCTGGGCCAAGAATAGTCAGCACACATGCTAGAAGAGAAGAGGATTAATAAAATTAATGTGTTTATTTTGCCTTACTGACATTTTAATATGTATTGATTAGAATTCTGCTTTTATAAGAAATATTAATCTTTTTCTGTCACTCATAGCAGTATTTTCTCCTACCTTATGGTGTGCCATCACCTCTGCTTCCTTCCAGTCCCTGTTCTTCCCCTTGCCCTGGAGTTCTTCATTGCACTCAGGAACCTCTTGGACTGCATTGAAGTTTCTGTCTGGCTTTCACTGAGGGAATTTTGTCCACATGGAAACCACCTTGGAGAGGACACTGATATGTGTGAGAGCCTCCACAGAAAGTGGACTAGAGATACCACCTGGCTGCTTGTCTTGAGATAAAATCATAGAATGGTTTGAGCTAAGATGGACCTTTAAAGGTCATCTAGACCAAGCCCCTCTGCAGTGAGCAAGAACATCATCAGATAAACCAGGTTGCTCAGACCCCTGTTCAGCCTGACCTTGAATGTTTCCAGGGATGGGGCATCCACCATCTCTTTGGCCAACCTGTTCCAGTGCCTCACCACCTTCACAGTCAAGAATTTCCTCCTAGTATCTAATCAAAACCTACTGTCATTCAGTTCAAAGCCATTAGTCCTTATCACTACATGTCCTTGTAAAATGTTCCTCTCCAGCTCTCTTGTAGCCCCTTTTAGGTACCTTTCCCTTTAGGAAGGTGCTATAATGTCACCCCTGAGCCTTCTTTCCAGGCTGAACAACTCCAGCTCCCTCAAACTGTCTCCATGGGAGAGGTGCTGCTGCCCTCTGATCATTTTTGGCCTCCTCCAGTCTCACTCTGGCAAGCTGATGTCCTTCCTATGCCAGGGACCCCAGAGCTGGATGCAGGATTGCGTGGCACAGGGCCAGGAGCCTCCCTCACCCTGCTGGCCACACTGCTTTTGATGCAGCCCAGGCTGCAGGTGGCTTTCTGGGCTGCAAGTGCACTCTGCCAACTCATGTCCAGCTTTCTTTTGGATACTGGTGATTGCCCTGATGCAGGTGCAGCACCTTGCACTTGGTCCTGTTTAACCTCATGAGGCTCCCATGGACCCAGTTCTTGAGCTTTTGGTCCTTTGGCACCTCTGGCCCAGCCTCCTCTTCTTCCTGTCCCAGGCCTAGGTCTGAATCTGCTGTACCTGGCCAGTCTTTAGATTTCTTGTTATTTTGATTTGCAGTCCTTATTCATAAAGAGCTGGTCCCTCCCTCGGGTTGCTTGAGTGCCACCTAAGGTACAATTAAGTACAAATTCTTTGTTTATCCCGGGTAGGTCTCAAATGACTCACAGCAGCTGTTCAGGGGAGTTTCCCAACGCTCCTGCATGTTGAGAACTTTCCTGGATTGTGTCAGTGAGGGAAATGGGTGCACTGTCCTCAGGAAGGGCTGCACCTCTGGGCATTTCAGCTGTCCAACACTTCAGAGCATCTGTGGAGTGTCTGAGCACTGTGAAGCCTAGCTGAGCTTAGCTAGACCCTATGGGAAGCACAGTTCCAGTTTCTGATGCTAGCTTCCACTTTCTACTGCATTTTAAGTACCCCCTCTGAAGCAGAGACTAAGAAGGTGAAAATAATTGTCCCAGAAAGCAGTATCCTGATCACTACTTTGATTCTTGGAAATGGTTATATTCTTTTTGATTTTCTGGAAAAATTAGTCAAAATTAGATATCACATATGGACAATTTCAGTTCAGACAGATGAAGCTCTGCAAGGAATATTTAGATCAAAAGCAGGTTTTCTAATAAGAAATGTCCATCCACTTTCCTAACAGGCAGCACTACTAAATTTGCTATGACTAATCCTTGGTATTGATTTTGTTGGCTGGTTGTGAAAAGACAGTTTGTCTGACTCCAGTAATTAAATTTAGTTAATTAGAATAAGTTGCTATGCCATTTGTCAGGATCACTGCTTGCTTGCCTGTTTTCTTTTTTCATGTACAGGTTCTCTTATGCTGCCCCAAAGACCATCAGACCATGGAATAAGGTTCTCAAAAATTACCACTTTTTGTATATGAAGTTGTCTCTTTTCAGTAGCTGAGCCAAGAATTGACATAACCATATTGCATGATTTTCAAGATTTCCAATACAAAAATGCTTGCAAAAATATATTTATTGTCCTAGCAGACATATATTGTCTCTATCCAACTGGGGGATTTTAACTGTGGTTCTACTTGTGCTGCGTCTCACGCCGTACTAGATCCTCATTTCAAGAAGACAATCTCTCTTCAGTGGGTCTTTGCAGTTACTTAGTGAGTCCAAGACTATGGAGAAAAACTTCAGAATAAAGGGGGTGGAGTGGCCTAGGTTTTGTAACCTTGTCACACAGCATCTTAAGCCTGGGCATGCCTCTGTTCTGATGCTGGGTTTAAGAGCTGTCCATTAAAGGGCTTTTAAAGTGGTGACAGCATAGATTTTGTGCTATTCCTGATTGTCCAGTTTTTCATTTCTGAAGGCAGCGAGCTAGATTTTTTCCTGAGTTTTGTCAATAATGCTGCACTAAACGGCTCTTAGTATAGGGACAGAGATGGAAGAAGGTCCTTTTCCCTCTGTTTCTCTACAGAAAGGAGATTAAATCAAGGCATTATCTTGATATATCTAGAAAATGGGAATTTTTTTGTGTTGCTCACAAAGGGTGATGCTGATTAGGAGAGAATTGGAACACTGAGTGCTCAGTTGGAACAGGAACAGAGAAGAGGTGACAAGCCTGTGATGTGTCTCCACAGTGAACAATGCAATTAAAGGTCATACAATGAGTTCTCCTGCCCCAGCTCTTCGGTCCAGCATAATCTTTAACCTCATCTCCTCCTCCTCTTCCTTGTCCTCCTCATCCTCCTCCAGGGATTCAGAATCCCTTCTCCGTGCCCTACAGGAACCCCGCTCCATAACAAGGCAGGGCTGGGAATGAGGAGAGCTGCCTTTAGGGGCAGGTGGTGAATGCACAGCTCTCGTTCTGCCCTTCTGCTCTGCTGCTGGGCACTGGGAGTTGCTTGTGGAGTCAGGAATCCAGAGGCTCTGGGGCCAGGTTGTGCAAAAGGCAGCTGGGCTGGGCTGTATGCCATGATGCAAGGCAAGGTGTAATGCCTCTGTTCTGAACACTGCATTTTGTTTGGATGTACATGCCTGAACAGCACAGGGACTGTTGGGATTACATTTGTGTAACACCACAGTACAGTCACAATGGCAGAGTGCCTGTGGCAGGCTGGACCTGTTTCGGCCCCCTTTCTGTGTGAGTCCTTCAAAGCTTAGGTGTGCTGAGGAGTGCACTAAGAGTTCTCACAAAAACCCAGGTAAGACATGCTCAAGTACTGCTGAGGTGCATTTTCATAATGAAGATACAGCACATGAGATTTTTTGGTCTCAACCTTACTAGGGGGTGTAACAGGTCTTTTGGTTCTGTCCATGTGGGCCTTAGACAAACCACATCTCTGGCTCTCCTTAATGAAGATTTTTTTTTTAAAATTGCTTGATGCCAAACGCAACATATCCTCACAGGTCTCTGCATCAATCAAGGGGATAATTATTGACTGGCCATGAAAAACAAAGCAAAGACTAGAACTAGAAGCACAGTCACTAGAAGCAAAGAGATGCTTTATGGGGTGCCCATGGAAACTGAGATTAGTTTCTTACACCCTGTGGTGTGCTAAGATCTGCAGCAATCAGCATCTACTTGGATGTATCTGAGATAAATCACATCTACTTGGATGTCTCTGAGATAAAATCAAGCTTCACCTACTGCTGGCTTCTCCTGGGCCCTGTAGATGCCCAGGGAAGCTCAAAGCAGAACTGGCAGCTACATGGTGTGGTGGTTGTAAAATGGCAAGAGAAGCACCTTTCCAGGCAGAATAAACCTCTCCACTGGCTTGCAAGACTAACTACTGCATATGCTACCATAATTCTTCTTGCTCAAAGGACAGTCCAACAGAAAATTTTGTCAGGCTCCTGACAGACTGGGCCGAGTTGGACTGATCCCCAGACTAGAAAATCAGAGCTGTCAAGAAGAATGAATGAGAGAGGAAGTCTCATTCTCATCACAGCTCCAACAGGACTTGAGCTTTCTCTGCACAGAGTTGTCATCCCTTGGTGCCTTTAGTCTGCCCTCTGCAATGGGCACTATCCCACAGGGTCTGAGTAGGGGTGGGCTGATGACAGTGGCAGGATCCACCAACAGTCCCAGAGGAAGCAAGATAGTAAGTCATGTCCAGAATCCCTCTGTGAGCAGCAGAGAAACTGCTGCACTGTGACTTTTGAGGTTCACAACAGATGCAGTGACAGGCAGGACTGGGACATGACAATGACCAGGATGCTGAGTGGCAAGGGATGCCACAGGGGGCAGGGACCTGTGGTGTAAGTCCAGGAAGGGCCAGGGAAGCTCCACATGGTTCAAATCTTAACATTTGTCTTATTCTAAAGGAGTTACAGTGCAAAACTCCTTTAGAGTAAGGTTTTATCAAAATTTTATAACAAGTATTTTATTTTGATTTGGTATTGATAAGGTGAAATATAAATTAATACACACTAAAAAGTAGGTTTACTTTTCTGCAACTCTTCAGTACTACCATGAAGTCCAGTATGAAATATTAAGTCTTTGCTCAAATGATGTCATTCTGGGAATAGTAACAAAACATCTTGACCACCCGAATAGCTCCCTCAAAGAAAGATCACATCCTTCTTATTTTTTTCTTTTTCTTTTTTTTCCTTCTTCTCTTCTTTTCTTTTCTTTTCTTTTCTTTTCTTTTCTTTTCTTTTCTTTTCTTTTCTTTTCTCTTCTCTTCTCTTCTCTTCTCTTCTCTTCTCTTCTCTTCTCTTCTCTTCTCTTCTCTCTCTTCTCTTCTCTTCTCTTCTCTTCTCTTCTCTTCTCTTCTCTTCTCTTCTCTTCTCTTCTCTTCTCTTCTCTTCTCTTCTCTTCTCTTCTCTTCTCTTCTCTTCTCTTCTCTTCTCTTCTCTTCTCCATAGAATATTTGGTTTGATATGGAATAAGGAACAAAATGAGCTGAAAACAGTGTTGAAACACAGCATCTTGTGTTTCTCCTTGTCTAGAAATAACATTCTCAAGACCTTGGTGTATGCACTTATTTCTGTGTGCAGGCACATGAAGCAGTTCTGGAATAGTTCAAGTGTGGTGGAGAGGATTGCATGAGCAAACTCCTGTAACCCTGGCAACATCTCGTCTTGAAAACCTCCAGCTTCTTCCTTTGTATGTCTTGTTTCCCTTAAATCTAGCAACTAGGTCAAATCCTCTAGTTCTCCAACTAAACACTTCAGGTGATTATAGAGACACTTGTAAGGATGGCAGTGAGAGAGGCTTTTTGTGCTAGATTAAAAAAAACAAATGTACTATTGTACAATTGTACAATTGTGATTAGCAATTAATTCACACACATCTTTGGCTGTTTTTTTTACCCTTGTGTTAATATCTGTGCTTGCTTGTGTGAATGCATTTGAGTAGATTAATATTTGAATACTTCTTCAAGTTAAAAACATTTTAAGAATTACAATATGAATGAGGAAACTCCCTTCTCAGATGTAGAATGAAGAACCATGGCAAAAACAGTGAGGCACAATTTTCCTGGATTTTCTCCATATATTTCTCTGTATAGAGAAGCAGGCATTCTTAAGACTGATCAGATAAAAATGAAAAAGCATATCAACAACAAAAAAGAGACAATTTGAAAATTAAGAAGCATATGATGGCAGAAAAGTGGCACTCAGACTTTGTAATGTACTTTAAATCAAATAGGAAATTTATTCAGCAGAATAGGTGCTCAAATAGACATATTCCATCACAGAAAGCCTTACAAATAATTAAGCATTATTGTGTTTTCAAGTGAGCCCAGTAATTCTTGCTGATAAAATATGCCAATTCCCATAAACAAATTTGAATTCAAAATGCTTAATGCAGTCAAACTAGAAACTTAGGCAATATTCATCCCATAATTCTAAAAGCATAATTAAAGGAAAGGAACTAGATGGGGAATGGTAGAAAACACAATGTAGATTTGCCATCTCTTAACAGTAGATTCTGTCAGTCTAACTTAATACTTATCCCTCATGATTCAATTAAATTTTGATAAAAGGGGAGTGAAATAGCTTCAATCTGCCTGGACTTACATTAAACATTTCCTCACTGGAAATGATTAATAGGGCTGGAGTTTTGTGTGTTAATTTGTACATGCTATCTAAGGAAATGTCTGATAAACAAAATGCAAGGGGCGAGGGGAACTAATCAGTAGTAGAAAAAAAGAAGAACTGAATTCCTTGGGTACTGGATATGGGACACACAAATATCTTAGAGTTTGGCAGGAAAAGTAGAAACTGATGATGAGTTCTTGGTGGCAACAGCTGGGAGGAAGGAACAGTACAGGAACAAAAGGATTACTTTAAATCTTGCCATAATAAAGAAATAATGACATTATAGAAGTCAAAATTACAAGGTTGCTAAGTAGCTAAAATTCCTGCTGTGAGCTGGAGCTCATCAGCTGGAAACAAAGGAAGAAGGAACAAGACTTTGTTATTCTAAGCAGCTGCAGGGTGAGCAGGTTGAGATGTAACTGTGGGAAGGCCAACATGGGGCTTGTGGCTGGATCTGGCAGACACTGGAAAAGTCTTATTTCCCCTCTAAGAATCACTGATAAGGTCCTGCCCAAAACACAGCACATGGTTGTGATGATCTGTCCTTTCTGAATAGGAGTAAGAACAAGGGGAAGAAAGAGAGAAGAATCAGAAGAAAGGACACCCCATTTTCTGGCAGCTAACCAAAGGACCTTACTGTGTTTAACTGACCTAAATGCTCATACAAGAACAAGTGGAAATAAACAAGGACAAGAATAATTTCCAAGTGGAAATGAGTCCAATGTTCCTATCCAGTGGATGATCACTGATATGAGTGAAAAATAAACTTAGATACTTGTCTTTTTATGGAAAAATGTGTGTGACATGGCTAATAGAAATAAAAGAAAGCTAGATCTGATGACCTAAGAAAATCCTTTCTCTCTTAATCCCCTCACATGGTTTCATCCTCAGGAAAAGGAGAAGAATTTGGGCAAAAATCTGCCAACTTCTCGTCTTTCCAGTGGGCATGAAATGGGAAAAGGGGACATAGTATCTGTCTGAATATTGATCTAAGCAGATATCCAGTAGACTGCTTTATTCTGTGATATTTTCCTATTAGAATAAACCAGAGCAGTTTGTTCAAAATACAATTTCTCAGTACCTAGTAGTAAGTATGAAGAAACATTACTTATTTAATCACCATTATCAATACACTTATTAACACTCATCTAAAAACAACTTGTAAAACATTGAAGGGGCCATACAGAGGAGTATTATAATGTATAGACGTGCAGAGGCACTAAATTACAGAATAGGAGCAGGTTATGTAAATGCAGCAATTATTTAGATAATTCCAATTACATGTGCAAGATAAAGAGAGAGTCTTTAAGAGTCTGCTTACTTGTTGACTCCCTTCTGAGACATCTTATACTCTATATCAAATACAGGATATCCAAAATAGAGCATCAAGGTTGAGAGGACCAAATAGTAAGATGGATGACGATGCCAACAGAAATTTTTGCCTACTGCAAGGGGTCTGCTGAAAAAGGAAAAGCACTGCAGGAGATGGATATAAGGTTTGCATATGGCAAAATTATCCCTGAAATCCAGCTTGTTTACGAACCTGCTGCTTGTGTTTTAAAAGTTCTCTCATAAATAGCTGTGTTGTTTGCAAAGTGAGATATTGGTATGATGAAAAGAAACGACACTTCATTTATTGAAATTTACAAGTAGCAGAAACATTGCCTGCTGTTGCTGCAGTTTTCACAGACTCTGCTTTTAGGTATTTTTTTTTCCATGCATTTGGAAGCAAATTGAAAAGCTGCCTTATATGACTGTACATAAGAACTTAAATAACTGTCCTTTTGTATTTCTTTCTCTTTTATGTGGAAAATATTGTGAAATCACTGATGTAATTATTTCCTATATAATGTCTTCCACTTAACTATAAGGGTATCATTATGGTAAAGGCTTTTCTTTTACAAGAAAAATCAAAAGTACTGATGCTACTTCTGGGAATGATGAAAAAATTGTTCAGTTGCGGGGGTCATATGTGCTGGTAATTACTTTTATATTTAGAATCGGAAATGACAATCTGAAATCGGAATATCTCATTAGTAGTAATGCATTTTAATTTCTGACAGTGAAGTATTCCCTAGGAAATGACAGATGTTAGAACTACGGTGAATTACATATGGCTTAAGATACTTCAGAAAGTGGCAAAACATTATAAAAATTCCTTAATTGCCTGGAGTAACAGTGTGAATCAGTCTTTGTTACTATCCCAAATTTTTACTAGGTGAAAAAAAATCAGAGGCTCTGGCAGACTGCTAAAAAACCTCTATTTTAGTACATTTTGATCTCTTGCCTAACAGCAGCTATCAACACACCCTTTTTTCCTTTGTTTTTAAGTTTACGAAACAAAAAATATGTTTTAGATTCAAGAGCTTAGAAATAATTTCCTTTCAAATCAAGGCAGATGCAGTGACACAGGTCTGTATCCAAAGAGGCCTTTTGCTTATTGGAAAGTCCAAAACCAGCCTTACAAAAAGAGCTTACATGTTACTTGGGTTGGTCTGAAGTCCATACTTAAGAAAAAAGCTAAGCTGGAGCCAAATTTAAGGTATTATAGTGACTACACCTTCTGGGTGTACATTATCTGATACGAACATGAAGGAATAATGCATTACCTATTCGAGGTGAGTGAAATGAAGTGGAATCTGGAGTGGCAAGAAGGAAGCTGGATCACCAGGCAAAGTCTGGGCAAGAAGAACTTTGTTTGATGTCACCTCCAGTCATGTTTTCTGTGAAGGCCTTTGAACCTGTGAGGATGAAACCTCCCTCAGGCTCTCCGCTTTTATTCCACACATGAAGTAGTGACTAAGCAGTTTTCAGGACAAAACCTCCCCACAGAATTGACTGCCAAAATATCTGCTCAACAGCAAGGTGATGTTTGACGGTCAGTGGTGTTGTGCCGTTGCTTTGGAGACCCTTTCACTGATCAAAAGTCTTGCTGGAAGAGGAGCTGTCCCATCTGCTCCTCTTGCTTCCTCATCCATGCTGCATTTTCCCCCATTTCCCCCTCCCTTCAGGGAGTTTGGATTGTTATATCCCTACATAAGAGATTTTGAGTACCTTTTCTCAAGAATTTAGAGACATATTATATAGTTCTCCATGCGTTTAACCACTGGTGGTTTTCTGGGAAACAGGCTGTGGATGCCAATTCCAGATCTGAGTAAGAAGTGTCTCTGAGTGCCTCATCAGTGATGACTGCTAAATCCTTCTTTCCATCACCAAGACGTGGCACCAGTATTGTGTCACCCCATGCTAGAACCATCACACTCCGGATTTTTTTGCTCCTGCCTTGTTTCAGAAAGTTTAATGTACTGTATTTCCCCAACCCTGTTATCAATGGCTTATCCTAAAAGAGATGGAGTAAGGTGAAGCAGATCTAAGGAGCTGAGGAGTAAACACTCTTCAATCTCTCATGAGGGAAAATACATCTTTATTGCCAGAAAGACGCCAAAAATATGAAATAGAGAGCAAGTCAAATCACTATGAAATGCATTAACAATCTTCAGGAAAATCAAGGAAGAGATGTTACTATTATGCCTGCATTCAAAACGTAGGAGGAATGCACTTGAAACTCTTGAAATTACTCAGAACCCCTAAGTGTCCTGTGAAAGACATTTGGTGAAAGTGGTGCACAGAGAGATCAAACTCCTCACAACAGAGAGGGGAAAGGAGCTTTCCAGAGTGTTTGTGGCAGAATCCTGTTTCTATTTCAAATACTGTTTTGTTAATATGTTTGTGTTGCTGTTGTGCTTGGAAATGCTTGCTCAGAGAAAGATCCCTGCATGCTGGGCGCTGACCAAAGGCCATCTTGCCCCCACTGGAAAATGCAATAAGCTGACCAGCTTCCCTGGATAGGCATGAACGGGGCAGTAGACAGCGACTGCAGAAAGAACAGGTGCCCTTCTCCATGTCAAAGTTTCAGCAGCCATGCTGCAAAAGGTGACTTGAAGAGGACAGTGAAGTAGGCACAGAATGGAGAAGCTGAGGAGAGCTTTTCTAGAAACAATTATGTGCCAAAGCACTTAGATGTGCTTTTAGAACTCCAGCAAAACAGCGTTGCCTGGCTTCTGTGCAGTGACAGACGATGAAACATTCAGTTGTGTTAGGTCAGGTACGGCAGAAAACAGGGAGAAAGCACACTCCAGATGTCGCGGTGTGTTTTCTCTTATTTTATTGTTTCCAAGAGTTGGTTTTGTACTCCCCTCCCCTGAGGCATTGGCTTAGTCCTTGCTGTCAGTCCTCCCTCATACCTGCCCCTTGTTCCAGAGAATTCCCTGTCATTTATGTATCCCTCGCTGCCCCATTGGTTTAGTTAAACTGTTCCCCTCCCCTGGAACTTCCTATTGGTTTAAGCATTGTAATCCCTGCCTTATGCTCCTCCCCTGCTACTTTGTTATAGGTTCCTAGTCCCAAGCTCCACCCTGGTCCTGTCCCTTAAAACCCACTGCCCTGCCTGTGTTGTGGTCCTTGCCTTTGCTCTGTATTGGAGTTATGGATGGTTTTAGTTTGGCCCTTTTGGCCTAATAAACACTCCTCAGATAAGGAGCAAGGCCCATCCCGTCATTCTGCGTCGATCTGTCGGTGACTGCTCAGGAAGCTCGGGGTCCCGGGGACGTGTTGTGCCCCATCAGTCACTGCATCCATAGCCTGGCTCCTGGGATCTGGGGCTTCAGAGCCATCGAGCAGGTGCAGGGCAGAAACTTCTGGACTTCCCTGCCATGTAGCACTGCAGAAAAAAATTTTCGACCTAGAATCCAATAAAAAATTGAAAGACTACAGTTATACCACGGGTTCATTTTCAGCTTTTGTCATTCAGATACCTGCTTTTCGAGGCAGACAGTCAGGAATCACATCTATTTCAAACAGCAT
The DNA here is from genome assembly GCF_050655825.1 of Lonchura striata. Taxonomy (NCBI): domain Eukaryota; kingdom Metazoa; phylum Chordata; class Aves; order Passeriformes; family Estrildidae; genus Lonchura; species Lonchura striata. The sequence continues at coordinate 102,210,232 of NC_140703.1, read as the reverse complement.
TCAGTTTCTAAGTATGATAAGGGACAGAAACACACAGAATGAATAAGCCATCCCCTGTCATTGTTCCATGAATACTACCAGTATTTGGGAAGCTATTGCCAGTGGTACAAAAGTATTTTTTCCAGTCAGAAAAGACTATTTCAAATCAGGAGAAAAGGTCAAATCCAGTGAGCTGACAGACTTTGTGTATGTGAGCATGTGTGTAGGCAAAATGCAATCAGTGCAAAAGGGAGGCAGAAAGACAATACCTTAACCTCGCAGCACCATTCTGAGGGCTGTAGAGAGCGTGGTACTTAATTTGCTTTGCCTGCACAAATGCTTTATTCCCCGTATAATCAAATAAACCCTTTAATTTTGTCTTAAGATGTCTAGCCTCTCTACCAGCAGTATAATTTATCATCAAAAATACTGGTGCAGATGGAGTAGAAACTATTTTTCAAAAGCAGATCGCAGTCATTGTGAGATCATCTTCTGGCCATGTGCCCCTACTACTCTTTCTGACCTGCAGACCACCTTCCTTCTCCTCCCTGCTTTTATTTGCTCTCTAAAAGCTAGAACAACTGCTTATTTGGAAAATAGTTTATACTTTATTTTAATGTGCTTTGGCAAGTTAGCAGTGCCGGGTGCTGTCTGCTCTGAAGGCAGATTGACAGCTGCCACTGGGTTAGTCTGTGATCGACTGGGATCAGTCTAATGCACAATGTCATCTCTTGTGCAGTAAACCAAATACTTCCACCTCTTAGGTATGGCCAGGACTACCACAGGTGCAGGTGGACAAGGCAGTGGAAAGGCATTTAATGACCTTGCTTTCTTGCTAGAGCTCATGCTGGCACTTTTTCATCCATTCCCAGGGTGCTGTGCCTTGGCTGCTGTCCCTTATGCATGCAGCTTTGACATTCACCTTCTGTAAACTTACACCGTAAAAAGCCCCTTTCCCTCCTTGCTCACTGTGGAAAAAAAGTAAAATTTAAAAAAATCCACTCTCACACTGCTGCAGGCAACATCATCTCACAGTCATTTCCAGAAACAACGAGGCTCCAGCTTAAGGATGACTGATTTTGTTGTTCCTGCAACTCTAACAAGAAGGTTGTTTTAAAACCTCATTGCTTTGACGTCTTAAAGCTGTTATCAGACACTGATTACACGGTTACATGCCATAAAGGATGTGATGATCTATATACATCCTGTGGTCAATTCATTCTCAAGTGTATACAGTGAAAGTCTTATCATTCTATGATTGCCCCTAGCTCAGGCTTTTCTATCATCCATCATTTGAGCTGTAAGCTTGTTAGAGGAAGGACTTTTGTTGCATTTGTCAGAAGTACTATGTGTACCTCAAGAATTAAATAAACAATGTGTTGCAGTTGCAAAGACTGAATATAGACTTTGAAAGACAAAGCAAAATAAAATTATTAAGTAGTACAACCGGTAAATTAAAAATAAGCAAATAAAAAACTAAAGCTTAATAAAAACATGTGTGATCATATATTTACATGAGAAACACCTCAGCAGAAGAGAGAGAAAATAAGGAATATTGGATATGGAGACTATCAGAGTAAATAGTCAGAGCAGGAATTTTGAAAAAGAGTAAACATAAAAGTGAATGGGTTGGGTTTACCTTGGCTGGCTGCCAGATGCCCACCAACCTCCTCCATCAACAGGACAGGGTGACAAAATGTGAGGAAAACTTGATGTGAAAGCTGACAATAATCAAAGTGTATCTCTTAATTAACCTGGTTCCTGAAGAAACTAAACTTAATCTCTTTTCCTGCAGAGATATGTCAACCATCAGCTCCCTTATCAATAATTTTTAAATTATTGCTGTTTATTTATTGCTGTTTAGTTTTAAATAGATTTGCCAGACTCCTGAAGGTCTCAAGCACTGCATTTCCCCTCATTTTCTTACTCCAACTAGAGCTCAGATTGTACCATTTGCCAGAGGATCCATGTGAAGAGCCAAGGGGTGCTCTGTCTGTCTTCAAGGCCTCTTGTGAGTTTTGTGAGTTGTGTTTCATGGCTGATTTTCAGCTGCAAAATGTACAGGCTCTTCTGTGTCAAAGGCTGTCTCCTAAGGAGATTATCTAGCATTAACTACTACTACTACTAATAAAAAAAAACCAACCCAACCCAACTGGCTAATAGCAGTTTTCATCAAAATTATTACTTTCTCCCTGCAGTGTTCTGTCATGTTTACTGACATGGTGAGTTCATGCTGCAACTTCATGCAATTCAACTGCCTACAGAAATCCCATGGAAACTGGGCTCTGCCACTTCTGAGACTAATTCTTGATTTTTTTTTTGTCAAAGTAATACTTTCTCTACAGCAGTTAGTGTGTACTAGACATCACAACTCTTATTCTCACCACTGCTGTTTTATTTGGTGGGAAATTTTTCTATTGCAACCCAGCAGAAATGTCCCCTTCCTACTTTTCTATGGCACAATTTGCTTATGAAAGGGGAAAAACAAACAAACAAAAAAACCCCCAAACCCAAACTTAAGGAGAATTCATTGGTGTAATTTAGGGAGGTTTCAGCGAAATTAATGAGGTGCCATTACCAAGGGAACATGGGCTGATTTCTGCATAATTACTACTATTTGTATAACCATCCAATCCAATGTATTATTTCCACAGGCTTGAAGCAAGAACGAGGCTCCTTTGAGCTGCTGTTCATGCATAATACATTTTGATGTCCAGGCACATCCCAGTAGGAAATGAATAGGGACCAGTTCAAAGTCACAGTGCAGCTGCCTGTTGGTTTTCTCAAGAGCGAGGCGTGAAAATAAACCAGGATGTGAACTAATAGGCTGTTCATTTTTTCATGATATCCCGTTGTTATTAATTGACAACAGCTGTGTGGCAAGTTGTGTGACACCCTGGAATAAAATAGCTCCAAGTGAATTGAATGTATAGGATCCTAAAATGAGGCAGATATCACACAGAAAGAAAAATCACATCCCTGTTTGCTCCTACAAGGGGAGTGAGTTTCTTGCTCCACTATTTACAATACCAGTGCCTGTTCTTGTGTAATGCCAGCACAGTTCCCTGTGCTTCAAGAGTTCACCACCAGTTCTCTGTGACCTTAATGGATTTTCCCTTGGCTATTGGAGAACAATTGATTTAAACTACATTAGTCAGACCAAACTGAGACAAGAGGGGTATCCCTCTTGATGTCCTCTTTGCCTGACCCCAGAAAAGTGACTCAACTCTTAAGTGGTGTGGAGTGCCTTACTTGACTTTCCCTCACCCCATTTGATTCAACTTGAATCTCTTTCAAGGAAAGAACTGCCCCTGGCCCACGTCACATCCTGTGCATGGAAAAGAAAATGTGTATTTTTCCCTGTATGACCACTGACAATAGTGCCAAAGTACAAACCCTGATTTGTGAGGGAGAATTTGTGTTGCCCTGTATTAGCTAAATTTCAGTCTCCCTAGGAGAGGAGCTGGCAGAGAAATTGAAAAGGGGGTTACTGATGTTAGGAAAATGTTTCTAATGTACTTTTTAAAGGTCTCTTCAGTAAAAGTTGAATACACAGTCATGGCCTTGATTTCCACAGAAGATGTCTTGCAGTACAGTCAGTCATAGCATGGTGCTAATAACACCAACTGGGTTGTGGGTTTGATCCCTGCATGGGCTATTCACTTCAGATTTGGTCTTGATGATCCTTTAGGATCATCCAACTCAGAATACACTGTGGTTCTGTGAAATTTCAACCTATTTTTTGTTCTAGGCTATCCTTCTCTACCATGCTACATAAAAACATACTCAGACAGGATTTGCCAGCTGAAAAATACTTTCCTTTATAGTTTTGGCCAGTGGCGTTGGAAATGCCTCAGGTCACTCAGTTCTCTCTTCCTTCTCTCAGATGGGAAGGATGGAGAATTTTTATCTGCAACCATCCCCAGACAAGCCCCTGAACTTCTCTCTTCATATGAAGCCAAGGATGCTGCCAACTGAGCATTCCTGCCCTGACCTGCTGCCTCAGGGCCAGTGTGGACAGGCAATAGCTCAGCACATGCTCCTGTGACATTTCACTGAAAAAAACTCCAGTCAGGCTGGTCCAGCTGCTTAACTCGGAAGCATTTGTAATACAGAGCTCATAAATTATATATCAAGGTATCATCTAAATCCATTCCTTTTGGTTACTGAAAAATTAATAAATTAATTGATATGAGATGGCAGGACGTGGCAGTAAGGAATGATACCTTGAAGATGTAGAAAATAAATAGATTTCTATGTTTATTTAAAACAAATTATGTGTATTAATATGTTTACTTTTTATTTGTCAAAAGAAATTAAAAAAACATTTGGTAGAGAAAATGACTTCTTCATTCCCTTCAATGGATTGTTTGACCTGGGAAGCCTCTATTATTTGAGTTATTACACTTGGTTTCACACCTGTAAAATACCCATGTCTGGTGTTTATGCAATTGATATTTCTGTCTGTATTAACTTTTCAGGTTATTGCTCAATCATCTTCACTGAAAATTAGAATATTTGAAAATAATTTTGAAGCAATTTTTCTCTTTAGAATAAAGACAAACTAACTGTAAAATTCTAGGGCTTATGTTTTAAAACTTTGGGGAAGATAAAGTTCAACAAAAACTAGAATAAAGCATACAGAATTTAATAACGTAAAAAAAAACCCAAAACCACCAAAACCTTCCTAGGTCCCTTTTATCTTCTTTTCAATGAAAGGCCTTCAGACTTCTCCAGAACATGGCTCTTTTATCAAGATGATAGCTGTTATCATTAAGATATTTTATATATGGAAGGCATGTCAGCAAACCCATTGGTTCTCAGATGTTTTTGTTCCTGCACTCCTCCTCTCCCTCCACACCCCAGAGCTGTGGAAAGTCCTTCCCCATAGGCTGCTTCTCTTTCTCCCCTCAGGTTTGTCATGTATAAAGTAAGACTCTTTCCTATGGTCAAGCCTTTAAAAAACAGGGAAGTGATTTTTCTGACCCAGATTCCTCAAGTGGGGCTTCCTGGTCATCCTTGCTGGTGCAGCATCACATTTCAGTGAGGTTGCCCCAAACCCATCTCTCCCCACATCACCAGCTCAGGGGCTGCTCTTCCACATCTGGAGGCCCTGGCTCTGCTGCTCAAGTAGCATTCAGAGATTGGTTTTGGATATCTGTTTGTATTGCTTGAAATAATTTGAAAACAGAGAAGAGGACGCACTTATCAGTCTGTCAGCAACAAACAGACACTCCAGTGATTGATTGCCTGTGGACCTCAGCATGAGAGCAAACACAGGGCTGTCTTTGCCAGGTCATCCAGCCACTGCCTGGGAAAATGGGTTATTTCAGGGGAAGAGAGACTGAGGAATGATAAATGAGAAATTTAGCCCTAAGTGGGAAGCATGGAGGAGAAGGCCTGGAAACCTGTTCACTTTTAGCTCAAAGCTATGAGAAGGGCAACTTCCCCTTTCTTCTCTAATGGAGGATCTGTGACTGTGGGGCTTGGAGGAGCAGGTCAAGAACCACCAGCAAGGGTTATGCTGATTTGGTGGGGAGAGCTACGGGGACAGCTGCAGATTGATGAAGGTGCTGTGACTTCTCACACTGAACTCTTTTTGGAAAATGCTTCAGTCCCTCCAGAATAGTCTTGACAGGGAAGCACCCAGCACATACTGTGCCTGTGGTCCAGGTAGCTTATGGTGGCTGCAAACTGGGAAAACTTTCTTGTTCAGAGGGGAAATAGTACAGTGACAGCCTGTGCTGCTGCAGGGACAAGGGCTCGGCTGGGCTGGTAACACCGCTGCTCAGCCTGTCTTTGTCTCAGAGGCTGGTTCCTTCACAACAGCTCTGCTCAAAGTGCTTGGGGGCCCACAGCAGCCCTCCTTGGGATTACTCACCTTTGCAGTCCTGCACAGCACATAGAATCATAGACCTCTTGGCTGGAAAAGACTGCTGAGATCATCTTGTCTCACCATTAACCCAGCACTGCCAAGTCCACCACTAAACCATGTCCCTCAGCACCACATCCCTACATCTTTTAAATACCTCCAGGGGATGGTGATCAACCACTTCCCTGGGCAGCCTGTTCCAATTTTGAAAGAAGTCCAATCATTTTACATTAAGACTCATCTGCAGATTTGAAAGTTAATATGGGAATGGTTCCACAAATTTTCTCACTGGTTATGTGCTGCTTTGTTTGCCATCACTCCTTTCAGCATTTTCTCTAGAAGCAGTCCTGACACTTTCACTTTACAACTGTGATAGATGAACAGGCAAACCTGCAAGAAGGTTGGTCTTTTCCAGAGGTTTTTTTAGAAGGTGCTAAGAAAACTCCCTTGCCTTCCTTTTCATGTTGTTTGTATTCAAATCCATAGATATGCAGCAATAGCTCGAGTTTAAAAAGCAGGCAAGAACGTCCCAGTAAGTAGAGATAGCAAAGTAGGCAGAGTTTATTTTCAGCATATATTTGTGTTTGGACTTTGAGACATAGTACTCTGCTGATAAAACTCGGAACATTGTGAACTAAAAATCAGGTTATTTATATCTGTTAAAAGTGATTTAGAAAACTTCACACATAGTAAACTGCTTGAGCATAGGACCCATATACTTAGAAAAAGGAATGTGTTTTCCATGATCCATAGGTATTCAATCCTTTTCTTTTGTATTTTCTTTTGTGATTCAGGAGAACACTTGGGAGGGTGCCAAGATAATTAGATGAGAAACAACTTACCAGGACTCATCTGACAAGCCTTTACCACTCCTACCCTATTTACTACCTCCAGAAATTCGAACCTGTTTCATACCACATTTTAAATCTATTCTAGACTTGTTGGCTTTTGTGTCATTTTGCGCAGTCCACTCCTGTAATGTGGACTTCCTTTTGATTTGAAAGCCTGCCCCCCATTCCATTTGCTTTGTTAATATTCATACCGTCTGTTGCCATAGCACTTTAGAAGCAAAGCTATTGGGAAGGTGCCCTAATTAGATAAGCACATAGTCCCTGCAGAAGGGGTTGGCCTTTGGCTTTGTTTTGCTGGCCAGTGATGGGTTTTGTCTTTACACAGTGAGTTGGTACAGAGGGGACATCCAGGACTGCTGCATGGCTGGGCTGCACGAGCATCCCTGGGTGGCTGCTGAACCATGGTGATGGAGCTTCTTCCTTAGGCACAGAGGGCAACGAGACCTCCCTGTGTCTGACTGCGTGCTCGGGGCAGGACCTCACACAGGACACCAGGGATGGGGACACAGCTCCCCGTTTCAGCTCTGGGTTTTGCAGCAGGCAGGTGGGGGTCTGCAGGGTGGAGCATCCCTGGCAAGGAATGTGCATGAACACGGCTGAGCCTTGTTCTTTTTTCTGGTCTTTTCTCCACATCTGTGAGCCTGTTCAGCCCCAGCCGAGTCCAGGGCTTGCTTAGGGCAGACTGCCCAGCCCAAGGCAACAGGGTCTTCTCTACTTTCTGTCTCTGTTAAGCAGCACTTTGGGTGTTGTTATCTGAGTGGGGAGGAAACCTGCTGAACTGGGTGTTGGTGTAGTGCTACTAGATTTGAAGGAACAGTAAAGACAAAATGTTGGAAACGTTGTGATAAATCACAGCTCTGGCTGAACTGGTGGTGGAAAGGCACAGCAGAAATATGAGAGTTCAGTAAAATTACCTACCTTGATGCATTTACTTCAGTGGTTAAACATCAGGTGGGACCCAGCCAGCTGCTCTGGGCAGCAGGTCCAGCACTAGTGACACAAAAAAACAGCCCTGAGGGACCTGTCTGCGCTGGCAGGAGGGGAAAGAAAGAAATGAAACTGAAACATGATGCAAACTGTCACAATAATAGCTGAAAAGGGGAATACTGGAGAGATGGAACATATTTTGAAGGTTCATAAATATTTAGAGATTTTTCCTTTTAAGAAAACATCTAAACAGGAGACTGAGCAGAGGAAGAGGTGGGATCTCCAAAATAACACTCTGATGGGTATTTGCTTGTGAGAATTTATCAATAATAGCAACATCTGCAAACAACTCCTGACAGAGCAGATGAAGACAGAGAAATATTTTGGGTGGCTTTAATAATTAGTTTTTCTTCTTCTTCCTTTTTATTTATTTTTTTTTTCTATTTTGTAGCTTTGTTCCCAGTTCCATAAATAAAGTACATTACTCCTGTCTTCTGTGACAATAACTATGATTTTGCTTTTCCCTTAGGATGGGACCAGTAGTAAATGGGGTTATAAGGTGAGCTGACACTGGGGGATCCTGTGCCTATCAGAACAGCACATCTGGTTAAAGGCTGGGCTGCAGCAGGGAAAGATGGGTCACAGCAGTGTGGTGGGGCCATGATCTTCATTCCTCAGCCATGGACTTAAGATGTATCAAAACTGTGACAATCTTCTGACACACTGACTTGCCCGGGGTTTCCTTCAGGGTACACCAAAATGCAAACATCCTACACTATGCACAGACCTGCAGTTAAGGTGTCATTTTACACAGGCACACTGACTTCAGGACCCGAGGCAAACTCTGCTCCCTGTTGAACTCGACAGGAACACTATAGCTGGCTTCAGTGAGGTGGTTCTTTTTGTGCTATGTCTGTACCAAAGCGATGCTCCAAAGGCAGTGAGCAGAGATGCATCAGGGATTTTGCACAAAGCAGTCAGCAGCTCTGCATGCGAATTGGCATCACATTAGCAGGGGTTTTGTGGCTTTTCTTAACTAAGTCATGCTGGAGGGTTTTGTCCCTGCTGCTATTTTTGTATTCTGCCGGCAATGGAGAAAGGCAAAACGTGTAAAGAAAGAGAGCTCATTTTTTCACACGTAAGCATAAGCTGTCTGTATGCCAAAGTGCAGATGAGAAAAGCCTGTACTCACTACTCTCTCAGTTGCAGTAATTGTTAACTACATTTGTATCCTACTTATTTTCTGAAGTGTCTTGCTGATGGTGTATGCTTTGTATGTATATAAACATTAGCAAATAACAGCCCACTATGGAGTTCAACACTGCCAGTATCAAAATGCATAGCAGCCCTTCTCAGCAACATACTTGTATCAGTGATAATTTTCAATTAAAACTGTAATTTTATACATTGCAATTTCTGCATGTTAATAAATTCAGCTCCAGAGCTTCCAAGAGAGGGACATGAAACTGTTGGAGTGAGTCCAGAGGAAGCCATGAAGATGGTTAGAAAGCTGGAGCTCCTCTCTGTTCCCCTTAAAATTTACATTGAGATTTCTGGAATGCTTAGTCAGTCCTCACCCTTGAACTACCTGCAGAAGTTCCCTGTGACTATTCATTGAGAACAGCAACATAAAACAAAAAAATCCCTGTGGTCAGTAACCTCCCAGTAACCTCTGGATGGGATCCAGAAGTCTGTGCTGCAGCCACCATCAGTATAGGGCTTTCAGCAATATATGGCTTTCAGCTTGCTTTTTTTGGGTACACAGTGACTCCTAAATAAACACGTTGTTGTCCTAAGCTATCTCCATTGGGGAATATGATAAATTTTCAATTATGAGGCCAGGTAAAGGATTTCCCTGGCTCATATCTGTATTGCTCTCACTGTTAGTGCAGGTTGGTCCTATGTAAGCTGCACAGCACTTGGCCCTGGGTTTCTGCTGGAGCCATGTGGATGCTCCTCTGCCCCAAAACTGGGGTTACTCTTTCGTGTTTTATTTCTGTTTCTAAGCATAAGGCATTTAGAAGGCTGTGTTTTAGATCATCTAAGTCGTGTTTCTATAGAGTAAAAGATCTGTGTCTTGAAGTGGGACATCTGTTTAAGAGACAGATTCTGCTATAATCTGTATTGGGCATGAGTGAAGTACTAGAATGAACTAACTGAAGCTATAAAAACATATCAAGGGATAAAGAAAATTATGGATGCTCAAAGGTTCAGTGTATAAACTTCCTTCCTGGCCCTTTGCATTTTCTGTGTTGACAGTCCTAGAGTCTGGAGGGTCTGTCTTTTTTCATTAACTGCAAAAGGAGATTAAGAAGTCCATATATACATCCTTACATAGATACATGGTATAAACATAATTGGAGGAACAGAGGATCAGTCAAATGAAGAGCAAAATCTCATTTTTACACTCAATTGCTCCAGTAAAACTTTCATGCAAGTCTGTTTTGGGGTTGGATACCACTTTTTGATATAATTAGTATTTAGAGCCTATGGAATGAGTCATACAACAGAAAGGTACTTAGGCAGAGAGTAAGTCATATGTGAATGAATTAATTTAGATTAAGTTAAAAGTGGACTCACTTATTAATTGAGAAGAGCAGGCAGTCATACTTCTTGTACCTGCAAATCCTGAGGAAGCATAAACCTGCATTACACGAGGCAGTAAAAATCTGTCTGGTCTGAAAAGGCACAAGGGTTTCTAAAATGAATGAAGTAAACTGATGTTGACTTGCATCTTGGAAGATTATTTTTTAATCCAGATCTGTATACAGACAGAGAGAAATTAATTGAGTTACCTGAACATGGTGTCACTTCTGCTGCTTTTGATGCCCAAGACATCTCTGTGGAACGAGGGAACAGACAGCCACGGGAGAGCTGTGTCCTGTGGAGCAGCATCTGTCAGCTGGGGACATCTGCAGCACAGTGCAAATGACAGTAGATAGCTCTGTGCTGGTGACTGAACTGTGTCCACTGCCTTGAAGGGGATCCTTTCTGAAAAAAAAATAGCAACCAAACAGGAAGCTTCTGTTTCACTCTGGTGTTTGGCTTTTTCCCACCTGGACTTTTCAATCCTTTTGAAAGGTGTGGGTGAGCCAGAACATGCCAAAAGCTCAAAGGTGGCATTGATAAGGATGACTTGAGGATGTCACTGCTGAGGGATATGCTGAAAGTACTGCCTTTTTTTAATCTTAGGCAGGAAGATTAAAACAAATGTTTAATACATGTTTCTAAAGGTAACATAAAAAAAGCACAACAATTAATTGCTTTCCATGTTCAGTTGTTTTCCACAGATGGCAAGAAGTGTTCAGTTTAATTACAGAAAAGCAGATGTAAGTCTGATTTTGGATAAAACAAATCTGCTTTATAGGTATATAGTGAGAGACATGGGAAACTATGGTGTACCCGTCATCAGAAAATTTCAAGAAGTGACTGGACAGTGTCGACTGATCTGACAGTGTTGTCTCTCTATTAGTGTGGGCAGGGACCAAATAGACTCTTGAATTAATGCTTTGCAGGTGATTGCCCAGCTGATCATAGCAGTATTCACAAGCAGTTTCCCGAAAGCAGCCCAATCCATTACAATAGCAAAGCAAAACAGGAAAAATAAACTGAAGGCAATGGCGCTATGAGGAAAAAATGAACAAGTTTTTAACACCAGGGCTGCATAAATACCTTGTGCAATCTTCACCAGTTTTGATTTGGTCTTCTGTTAAAATGTTTCATAAGCAGTTTTAAATGCTACCATTTAATGATACAATTTTAAATGATACCATTCCCGAGGAGAGGCAAGGGGCTGCACACTCAGGGCTGTGAATGTGCTGCTGTGCTCAGTGCCCTAGAGAACATTTTCATTCTCTTTGATAAAATACCATGTTTTGCAAGTGTTAATATGTCATTTTAGTTCTGGAGAAGGTAATTTTCTTGCTAGATTTTCATGTGAAGCTGAATGGCTCATTACAGCATGGGCTGTGAATTTCTGTGCAGGGACTGTTGAAAAATTTCATACCAATAATTAAGAGTGGGAGAATCTCATCAATTTAGGTTGACATCTGTGTCTAAAGAAGAATGCTCATCTTATATGAGCAGGGTTCAATAGTAAGACAAGAGTTCCAGGAATGCTAATACAATATTCTGCCTGAACATGAATTGGGATCTAGTATTTATTAGGTAATAAAGCCTGAAAATGGATTTCAAATGGGAAAAAATATAATTGGGCAAAAGAATACTTTGTATTTTAATGGACAACTTATTCTTCATACAATACTAGTTTCTAAAGGCCATATTTGTTGCTGTAGGGGAAAAGGAATTGCTGAATCTAATAAATAATTTTAATGTATATATGTGTTTGAAATTTCTTCGTTAAGTAGTTTTTATGGTCTTGGTATGTTCAGGAGACCAGGTATAGCCTAGAAATACAGCAGAATGAGGATAATAACATTTTACTACTGCCAGTAAAACTTAACCACTCAAGGAGAAGGGAATCAACATTACCAATTGCTTAGTGACAGCAAAGGCTTGAAGTGATATGAAATGAATTCACTTTCTCCATCACTGTACTGTAAATGAAGGAAATGGAATGTGAGTTGAATGCACCAGAAGCTGTTCCTATTGGGGTGAAAAGAACACTTTCTGATAACTTCACTGGCATTGTTTGTTCAGTCTACATAAAACCTTTGCACTGTCCAGAAAAAATATTTTTTGAATAAAAATAAAAACAAAAAAGTGAAGCCAAATAGGCTGATTTCTGAGTGCACTTATCAGTGCTTCCAAAAGAAAAGAAAAACAAGAGCATCTTGAATAATGAGATTATTATATTATTTGTGAAAGTTATAATTGTGTAATATGGTGGCCAGTGAAAATACTGTTCAAAATTTCTGAAACATAGAAGTTTATTAATGAACTTTTACAGACATAATAAATACTGAGGGACTGGGGGAATCTGTCATATACAAGGTAATAACTACTATTTTCACCTAAACAATGAGTTCTGTAGTCACTTTTTGCTTATTGACTATGGCTTTTCCAGATATATTTATTTTGTTATTCTATCATAAAGAAAAATATTCCAAACACTACTCCTAATCTTCTTGTACATTTTAGCTTTGGCCTGGTGCTAGAACTGCATCTTCCCAGAGGAAGCTGGATAGCAGCATGATTACAGAGCTCTGACTACTCTGAATGTGATGCCAGTTTAGTCACTCCATGCTGCAAGCCATGGAGAGCATCCTTCCTCTGAAGCTCTCCATCTGGATTGGCCATTGCAGCCAGGGAAGTGTCCTTGTCCTCTCTGTGTCATCTCAGCTTGGCCAGCCAGCAGCCAAACCCCAGCAGCTGCTCACTCAGTCCCACCAGCAGGACTGGGGAGAGAATGGGAAGGGTGAAAACTGGCAAAGTCATGCATTGATAGAAAGACAGTTTAATAGGGAGACCAAAAGCCAGGCACACCAGCAATGCAAAACTAGGAATTCATTCACTGCTTGCCATGGGCAGGCAGGTGTTCAGCTGTCCCCAGGAGAGCAGGGCCCCACCATGTGTAATGGTGACTTGGGAAGACAAAATCCATCTTGACAAACTCCAAACATCCCACCCCTTCCTGCTTCTTCTCCCCCTTTACATAGTGAGCATGATGTCAGATGGCCTGGAATATTCCTTTGGTCACTTGGGTCACCTGTCCTGGCTGTGTCTCTCCCAGCCTCCCCTGCAGCCCCAGCTTCCTCGCCAGCATGGCAGTAGGAAAGGCAGAAAAGGCCTTGGCACCCAGTGAAGAGCTCCTGCAGAGCAGAGTTACCTCTGCATACAGCAGCATCACTTGCCTTGTCTCCTCTACACTGGTGTTCCCAGGGGAAGGAAGCCACAGACTGAGAGCAGAGTGAGGAATCCCAGGAGTGACTATCAAGACTGAGCAGGAGATGAGAGAAAGATAATGTCAGTTCTCTCTTTGTACTGTGCTGGCTGGCACACAAGCTGACAAACTGAAAATCTCTGCAGCTGGTAAAGCGAAACTTCTCATGCTGCTACAAAAAAAAGGTGTCATTATTCAAAAGCTAAATAGCCTTGTCTGTAAGACCAGCAAGACATCCTACACACTTCCAGCTGTATTCCAAAAGTCATATTGACTGATGAGAAGTGGAGGCATCATTGCGTGGTTCATCTGGCATCTCCCATGAGCCCTTCTTGACTCACAAAAGGCAAGTCCAGGAGGGCACCTTTCCTAGCTGGCTCACTGACTAATTGTGAAAAGAAATTATAGTAAACAACCTTTAGGAATTCCCTGCTTACTTTTGCCCACAGTAACAGTAGAGTATTTCCAGCTGAGGTGTGAGACATTGAAATGTCCCATAAGGATTAGGGTTATGAATCAAGAGATTTTTCCTAAAGGCCTGTAGAATAACTAACTCATCTGTTAGTTAACTGGCTGGGTGAGTCACAGAGAATATCAATAACAACATCTTATTTCTTTTGCCTCTATCTCATTTAACCCATAGCATCTCAGATGCTATGGATCTCTAAAGGGATCCTTTAAGTAAATTAAAGTAAAACCTTTACCTTAAGTAGAGTCATATTGCTTCACCTTGCCAGTCCTTCTGGTCTCTCCTGAAAAGTCTGTTCCTGATCTTCCTGTAATGATTATATAATTTAGACAATAAGTATCATCAGAACTGGACTAGTAATGACTCTTTTATTAGACTTTTGCAATTTCAATTAATATGGCTTTGCATAAAAAGGTGCATTGCTTTAGCCCACTGAAGTTGTGTGGGGTATTTTGTTTTGAGCCATGATTTCAATTTGAATTCACTCTGTCCGTAGTTTCTGTGTTCTACAGCCAATACTTGATGTCCGAAATTGGGCACTCCCTGCTTGTTTAGGATATGCATTAGCATCTGGTGCATATCAATATTCAACAACCCTTTCACTGTAGTTTCTAGCTAGCAGACATTTTCTGTCATGTCTCAGATGTGATGTTAACACAGCTCTTGTGGTGTTGTGGAAAAAGGGGTGCCTTTCCTCTTGGGAGAGAGAACACTGCTCCCTTACACCCTGCAGGCTGGTAGTCACATTGCAAATGAAAATATGTTTCCTGATGATTTGGATCTGTTGGGGTGAATGATTTTTTTCACAGTGTTGTACTTTTTCTGCTTCCCCATACTTGTTTATCAGTCAGTAGAAGAACAATGTGAAAAATGCCCTTCTGTATTGTGTTTGAAGGCCATACAGTCCTCTGTAAATAAAATAAGGAAAAAAAAAAAAGAAAAAGCATTTGAGCTTTTGAGCTTTGCTTTTCTTTGCAGAAGTCACCATATATGAGTGAAAGTTTGCAAAGAAATTTAATTGAGAGGAGACTGGATTGTAAAACTTGGATATTAGCAAATTCCTACTGTTTGTTTAGAGGATATGAAAAGAAGAAAAGACATGAAAGAGCTTCTATAAACAGCAGTTCAGAATCTTAGCACAGAGCCAGGAGCAGGGTGATATTAAGGTGGGAAGGATGCTGCCACCTCCAGCTGGGGGAGGCAGGGCTGGGTGAAGCCCTTGCCTGGCCTGCAGACAGAGCAGGATGGAAGTGGAGCTGCAGGTCTGCATCTGAGCCTTGTGCCTGGGCTTGAGACCTGCCAAGCCCTGCTTTCTCTTGCAGGTTGTTCACACAGATTACTACCATTCCAAGGGAGCCAGTAAAATCTGTCTCAAGAGAAATGTTGGGAATTTGAACCTTTTTTTTTTTTTTTTTTTGTCTAGTTAAAATTTGAATTTGTGGATTTTCCTTATAAAGAAAAATAATCTATATCATTCCACTGAAGCTTTTTAACCTTTGTATAATGAAAGGTTTGTGTTATTATGAGAAAATAAAACAGAAAAAGGCAAAACAAAAGTTCTTTCAAATTGATGTGTTAACACTGGATATCTTTTGCCCCTTCAGATCTTCAACAGAAACCATTATGTGAGAAAAATATCAACAACTGCATTCTTTAAGTCATGTGGTTTCAAAATTTCTTGCATTTCCTCTTGCTAAGCATAGCTAAAGAATTCTGACAAGGTTTAGTGTTCACATCATATAAATTATAATGCTTTGTTTTCTTTCCCTCTGCTGCTCATATGCATTTGAAAGTGCCTGGAATTTGGGTCTTAATGACTATTTCATAAGAGGAAACTAAAAACGGAAAAGGAGTGTAGTTTTATGTAAGAATAAGGGGAAAATTTGTCAACAAGTTTCTTTATTATTGCTCTTCAAGACTCAAGATGAGAATCCTCGCTCCATTTGCAAGGATTGGTGACAATTATTATGTTTCAATCCTTATGTCTGTAGACCAGTAAAGTCAGGAAAATGTCTTTGTAATTTTCTGAGAAAATGTGAAAAGGGAGCCTCCCTGCCTATTGAGCTGTTACAGTTCCACCCCTGGTTTGTAGATTAAAGAAAGAGAACTGGGAAATCTGCTTCCTGTTGGTCTGCTGCTGCTCACTAGGATGATGCAAGCATGTGGAATTCCAATGTTCAGCTGAGTAGTTGCTGTGCACGTATTCTGTTATTTGATCTCTGCAGATTAAAAGATTTCTTGCACTGAGAAATATATTCAATTAGCTGTTGGTTAGGGTAAATCTCAGGCCTTATGGAGCCTGGATGAGAGGCAGAGTGGATAATGAAGGGCAGGTTTGCCAAATAATGAAAATGTCAGCACTGTTTGAAAGTTTAGATAGCCTCAGCAGTAGATTAATTGATGGCAGTCTATTGAAAGAGATGGCAAAGATTTTTATTTTAAGCAGCATAAAAAAAAATAAATTTGAGTACTCAACATGTCACTGACAGTGGTCTCAGATCCCTACAGCACTTCTGACAGGCTGCTGGTACCACAGACAACAGGGACACACAGAGATACCCTGTCAGGGCTGAGCTCCTGCTTTGCCAAGGCAATGGCACTCTGCTCCCTCACATGCAGCATTTTCCAGGCCTGTAGCTCAAGCCCCTAGACTTGTACTGATCAGCTGAAAGGTCTGGATTAAAGTTGTCCAGATAAGTGCAGTTTCTAAATACCTGCACTCAGAAATATTTTTTTTTTTTTGAGTGTGATCAGAAGCTTCATGAGCACTCATTAATGCAGACAATGGATTTAATGAGTCATGTTTGTTCTGCTGAGTGGAAAATTGTGAGTCTAGACATATGTAAATTTGCTTTCAGTCAGAAAAGAGGCTGTAAATCCAAGCAATCAGAGGTATGCTGCTCAATAGGGGTTAAACAGAAGTACCAAATTCCTTTCCTTAGTACATGGGATTATTGCAATGGTTCATACAGTTTTGTAACAAGCTAATCACAGCATGTATGGGCAATCTGCAGATTGAGGCTTGCTGGAACGTCAACAATTCCTTTAAATCCACTGGCTACAGTCAGGAGCTCTACAAATTCAGAAGATGAGTCTGACGCAGACACCAGCAGGTGGCCCATGACTCTCTAAGGACAGAAAAATCTGCTCTTGGACAAACACCAGAGCTTTTGGGGTGATTCAGCTACCTGGTGCAGTCCTAGCTTAATCCATTTATACAGACAGAGTTGGGCATCACCAGAGGTTTTCTCTCAGGCTTGCCACAGGGGTCCACAGGACCTGGGAGATTTGGATGCTATTTCTTGTGGGTACAAGGACATGGGAGTCACCCTTTTCCTCTTGATCAGAGGAAGCTGTAGGAGATAGCTGCTGGGAGCCATATTCTCTCACCTAGGAACATCTGTAGAAAACAGCAGATCCTCACTCTAGAAGATGTGAGATCTTTTCTTCCTTGTGGTGAAGACAAGGTTTTAAACTTTAACATGATCTTGCAGTCCATTTCTCTTTGTAAACCATGGCTGCTGTCACTGAAGTTTCCATATTTCCACATAAGTAAAAACTATTATTTCAGAATGAAAAATGTTTAAAACCATCATTTATGTCTTTCTCACTGTGCTTCACATGCTTTGGTAGGAAAGGAGCTCTCTCCTCCCTGGATGGCAGCGTCTTGAGAGCTGCCTCAGGCCAAAGCATGGGAGGATCTTCAGACTAAGGCACCTGCCCTGACAGAGCTACAGGTGTGGCCAGCAGCAAACTGGCAGTGCCTGGCTTTGGGGAGAGGCTTGTGTTCCGAATTCCTCAAGAATCTGGAGGGATACCTGTGAGAACCCCAGCCTTGCTCTGGGGTCTCATAAGGTGGTGAAATTCCTCCTCCAATCCGTGCTTCCAAAGAAAAACTCCGCAGTTTCTTGTTGTTCTGTCTCAAGATGGTTTATTGCTAGTTATCTAACAGATTATGTTCTCGGGCTGCGGCTGCTTGGTCAGTGGCCTGGACAGAGGCACACACACACCCTGACATCCTCTCTGTCTGCTGTCTTCTTCTTCTCTCCCCCCACCCAGGGCTGCTGCTATCTTTTATATGATATATTACGTATTACATGTTTATAGTTTTCCCCCAATACCTACTACCTATATTACAAAGTGCTTTTCTATTCTAAACCAATCTGTGATTGCCAACATCACCAAGAACATGAAGACAAGGAAGAAGAAGGAGCAAGAACAGGATCAGCCCACTTTCCTCCATCTTAGAACTTCTGACCCCCATGTACAAAGTAAAAAACCCCCTGTACAAGTGTTAAAACCCCCCTGTACAATACTAAAAAAATTTCCCCTCTGTTTTGTAACTACTTTTACTATATTATCTAACCTTTTGTGACTGCTTGTTCCACCTCCAAAGTTGGTAACTCATTCCATGGGTCAAACTCAAAATCACAGCTGTTTCCAGCTGCCTGACAGTCTAAAATGCTTCTGACCAAGGCCTGGAACCTCTAAAAATGTCTGAGAGACATTTTGAGTTCCCACAGATACCAGCACCCTGAAACACAGCCTGCAGCTTTTAGTGAAGTAGAAACCATGGCCACAAAATGAGCTGCTTGTGGTCTTCGCTTCCAAAGGTGTCTGCATGCCCTTCCTGTGGGTCCTGCCTTGGGATTTGTTGTGAAATGTGAGCTGAACAATTTATTAATTTGCATCAAAGTACAAACCTACAAACTGCTGGGATATTAAAACTATCGCTTGAAAGTAATGGATGATTTAGGGAATTTCTAATTTTCAAGGCAAGTGCATCTATGTATCTGTCTGCCTTAATTCTCTAGAACCTGTGCTTAAAGACATTTCTGGGCTTCAGAGGAAATACTTTTATTATCTCTGTGTGCTTTGTAGCCCTCAAATATATGGTTCACAATCAAACATGAGATTTTCTAATGGAAAACTCAAATTATTAATTTGTCTTTGATATAGCACCTATAGTATTTCTTACTGTTTTTTCCATATGTTTTGAAGTATAAATGTTAGTTTCTAAAATGGATGGTTATTGCAAATAAAGATCTCTTCCTCTTTTTACTCCCACTTGTCTCACCAGGAATGACATTTTCTTCCATGCTTTTTTCAGAAATGTGTATTTTTCTCAAGCTGTAAAAGAAACATTTCTTATCCTGCAAAATCTCTTTTTGTATGTTTCTCAAATCCCTCATATAATGAAATTGTTCCTGTGCATCAGAGAAAAGAAAGGACAATCTGATTTTATATTACAATACTTCTGGTTTTGCAGAACTTGCTGTTTCTTGAAGTCTGTAGTGCTGTTTATTCCCCTTTCCTATTCCTTCCTATTCTTTCTTTGGCTTCCTTGGTGTTCAGGGACAAAACTCTACCCTCCCTCCCTCCCTCCCTCCCTCCCTTCCTTCCTTCCTTCCTCTTTTCTTTCTTTTTCTTTTCTTTTCTTTTCTTTCTTTCTTTCTTTCTTTCTTTCTTTCTTTCTTTCTTTCTTTCTTTCTTTCTTTCTTTCTTTCTTTCTTTCTTTCTTTCTTTCTTTCTTTCTTTCTTTCTTTCTTTCTTTCTTTCTTTCTTTCTTTCTTTCTTTCTTTTTCTTCTCATAGCCAAGTTAGCAAATGACAAAACCCCTGTTAACTTTCTCTCTTGCTATTGCCTTCCATCCCATTGACCTTGGCACTGTCATTCAGCTTCTCAGCTCACAGGTATAATTCACTCTTTTGTTGCTGTTTCAAAATATGTCTTTCTTTTGCCAGCTCTTTGGAGGGTTTTCTCCATCCAGCTATTTTTATTTTATGATTGTCTAAATGTCCTCCCAGAACACTCTTATTCATGTTTTGTCTTTTCCTTTTCTTACCAGTCCAATATATTATTTTCACCTCTAACCTCCACACATTGACTATTATTATTTTTAATGGAATTGCTGTGTCCATTTCTACCATCTGTGTAGCTTTTGGGTCTGAGGTACTTCAGAGGTGGTTTTTACTACTCCAGCTAAACAAAGTTTCCAGAATTGTGGTTCAGATAATAGAGAGTAGACTTTTCTTTTCTCAAAGCACACACATGTAGGAACTACTGTGTAATGTTTATGGAGTGTGGGATTTTCTTGACATTTTTCTGTTAGTAAATCATCTAACAAAACAAGATCCTCTCATAAAAAAGCTGCTTTAGTATAACCTTAGGCTCCACATAAAGTGTTAAAGAGAAATGCAGTCTTCATCAAGGGAAGAATTTTGGTAAATCATCCTAAATATGATATATCTTGGTAAATCATGTTAACTACGTCCATCTGTAATTAAAAAAAAAATAATAAAGTGACATTTAGGCTCATGGACATTATTGGGATGACATTTCTGGAAAGTGAGCTGCCTAGCTAACAGAAGAGCAGCAAAGCTGGTAGATGAACAGCCCTGGCACTCCACACGCAGCAGGAGGGGAAGGCACAGCACCAGTCACGGTGGGAGCGGCCGTGCCACGATGTCAGCAGCAGAATCAGGACTGACTGGGTCAGATCTCCTGCAGAGCTCCCAGTGGCACACAACTCTCCTCACCTGCTCTTTCAGCCCTGCCCTGCCCCAGGGCCAGCCCAGCCTGTTTGGGAGAGCCATGAAGCTCCAGGGGACAAGAGGGACACCAGGGCAGGACAGGCATGGCTTGGGGCAGGTGAAGGAGGGGAGCTCTGGAGAGGAGGTCCTGGGGAGAATATGGGGCATCTAATCTGTGCTTCGACTTCCTGGTGAGTGGTCCACATGCTTGATCTCCTCAGGCATTTTTATTTCTGTCTCAGGCCAGATGGACCACATAAACTCCAGTCTCAGCAACTGCTGAAAGCAGTGCCCCCACACAGGGCCCGCTCCATGCCCCTGCCTGCTGCCCTTGCTGCTGTCCCCTGTTATAGGACACGAGAAAGCACAACACGAGCTACTGTGATGGCAAGGTAAAAAAGAAGGTTTATTTTTTGATTCTTAACTTTTATATTTTTCCAAAGGTGACAGTGGATTGGAGAGTGAATGGGCCACCTCCCTAAAGACATTGGACAAATCACCAGTGCATCAACCCCCATGAAGGAATATAAAACAGTATGTTGTTTATAGAAAATGTGTGGGAAAGTTTTCTAACAGAATGTAAACTCAGAAGGCTTTAGAAAATCTTAAGAATCAGGATGACAGTCCCCCCGAGACTGGGCAAAGGAGGGTTGGGAGTGGTTGGCAGAGCTCTGGGTTTGACCATGAGATGAGCCCAGGGGGCAGCGAGGGAGGGCATATCTGGGAGAAATGGTCCTGTAGGTCTGCAGCTGAGCTCCAGTCCTCTGGTACAACCTGCCATCCTCATGGCTTGGCTGTTTATTGTAACACATACCAAAATAAAAACAAAATGCGGGAATAAAAAGGAAAGAATACCCCAAACCTCACTGTCAAAAAGATTAATGCATTTATCCAAAAAGAAAAATGAATTTAAAGGGACTTAGGTAGTCATGGAGAAAAGAGCTATTACATACAATGATGAGTATACAACCTCAGGAACTTCTTAAAATGTTGTTTTCTAGCGGCTGGGAGGAGTTGTAAGGACAGAAGACTGTTTTTACACTCTATTAGTAAGCATGTTTCAAAAATCTGCTGAATAGACTGAAAGACCCTTGCTCTGAGTCTGTATGTTTACAGTCTTAAGAGCCCTCTTAGATGTTGCCTGTAGCATGGTGATCTGTCTCAAATCCCAAATTTCTGACTCCCTTGAGCCACAAATCTGGAGCAGGGGATGTCCAGGAACTTCCCCATGGGTGATTTATGGAAACTTCACCCACATACAGAATTCTCCAGGGTCAGGAGTGTGCAGAGTGACAACTCTGTGCAGATGCTGTCTCCTGCCCTGGGGCAGGGATGTGGGGAAGTAATGCAGAGCCTCTTGAGACATGATTCCCAAAGAGGAGAAAGGCAATGAGCAATCAGGCAGGGCATGTTTGGAAACTTCCAGAACAGATATAGCTGACACAAAGCAGTCAGCCATGGCTGACCTCTCCCAGAGGCAGGATGCTATTTCTGGAGAGCAGGAGCTGCAGAGAGGCACAAAGGGTATCCACAAGTCAGCAGTGCATGGTACAGCATGGGAAGGGAAGGAAATGGCCGTGCAAGTGTAGATGTGCTTTTTTTTTTTTTTTTTTTTTTTCTGTTAAGAGCCTGACTTCCCCAGAAATCTCCAGTACTGTTCCAGAAATGAGCATTAGGGGATTTCTTAGCTTTGTAAAACACTCCAAACTGGGATAATTCCCAGGGGTGCCAAAAGAAAATGTTGGCAGCAGAGTTCCTTCTGAAACCAGTCCTAAATTCCTTACCCAGCAAAGCTGCCACTTGACAGGAATGCACAGACACCCATGCCAGGTACTTTGTCAGGCAGACGTAATTTGTGGAGTAACAATTCATCAAACCTGTTCATAATGGGCTCAAAGCTGATTACATTTCCCAGCCTACCTGCCAGTTGCCTGTTGAGAGGGTGGGATATACTGTCCAAAATGGCTAATGAGAACAGCTTGGTAATTTTCTTATCTGGCATGTTTCACTGCAGGACAAAGCAAGGGTGAGCAGAAACACCATCTCCTGCATGATTAGGAAAGGCATAGTCAGGAAATACTTTCAGAATTTATTCTAAATTATAGGGAAGTCACTTTAATTGTGGGACAAGGTAGCATAATAGAATCAGTTAATGATTGCCTCACCTGACTTTAAGTTGTTCAATAATATGCTGTTTTCCTGCTCTATAAACTACATTTTCATTCCTGCTTAATGAAAGACCTTGAATTTTTCTTACCTCTTGCAATAAGCAAGAAGGATGTATTTTTGCTCTATACATGTCAATTTCTGTCTCCCTTACACTGAACATTTTTCTGTATTTGGTTTTGAACTATACCAGAGTGACTGGAATACATTAAGTGATAAAAAGATGTCATTGCATTATATATGGCATCACCTAAGCTGTACTCATTGGTCACGCAGGACTCAGTGTTGTCAGTGCTCAGTCCTGAGTCAGAAGTAGAGAAAATCTTCCCCCAGCTCTGAGAAGTGTGGAAGTATAACTTGTTAAATTGTCACCACCACCTTGCCCACTGTGTTGCCTCTAGACTGGGTGCTCTCATCATTTGCATCCCTCCTCACTCCAACCCATAGCAGTCACTCTGCTCCAGCTGTCTTTGAACTGAAGCACATGTCAAAGGGTTTACAGGTCCCATGTGGCCAAAATCCTCTGTGGCTCCCTGCAGCCACCATCAGGCAAGATGAAAAGTGCTCAGCCAGTAACTGGGTGCATAGAGTAAGTTTGCATCCCTGCTGTCCTGGTAGGATCTCTCATCCACAGCTTCCTGTCAGGGGCTTGCTGGTCAGAAGGTGTGGGTTTTTTCTTATGAAGCCTCCTCCTTCTATGAATTTGTCTAATTGTTTTTACTTATTTTTTCCATACTTTTATGCAGCAATGAGCTCACAAATTTAATTATATTGGATAATTTGATCTTATAACAATTTCAAATCTGTCTGTTATGTGATGCTTTCATTGGAGGGCTCTCAGGTCTCAGTTATTCCTTTTCCACCCGTATCTCCCATTCATTTTTTAATTTTTCTCTACTATATATTTACCTACTTGAAAGATATTAGTCTCCTTCCATATGGTCCTTTTTTCTTTCCAGAGTAATGATCAAACTTGCTGCTCTTCTCTGCATATTTCCTTGTTCTTCAATGCCCTTTTAGAGATATTATAGCCTTCATGAGCAATCATAAAGAAAAATATGATATCGCTATGTGACATGATGTGGTTCTTCAGAAGAGCTGCACAGCCACTGACCACAGGGAGCAGTTTTCTATGATATGTGACAAAGAGCAGAGGACAAAGACTTCATGGCACCAACTGAACCAGTGGTCACATCAGTCAGGAAAATTTTATCAGGCACACTCCCTTGTCAATTATTTTTATTTGTTTCTGGTCCTTACCTCACTAGTCCTTAACACCCATGCTGTCTCCAGATGACAAAGGTCATTAAACAGTGCATGCATGTAGTCTTTAGTGGAGGTCCTGGGATTTACAGCAGAAAAAATGATCACAATTTGATTTCCTGGCTGAATATTAATTCTCTCTTGAGGACAATCAAAAGAACAGGAATTGGCTCCTGAGCTCCTTGCTGAGGGCCCCTGCTCCTGTGGTACTGAGCAGTGTCCCCAGGAGGAGATCTGACCAGCACTTGGCAGCCTGGATGATGCTCCAGTCCATCAGCAGCTCCTGAATGTGCTCTGAGAGGAACAGAGAGCAACTCCAGTGGGAAAGCAGCTCCTCCTGTTCTCTCTGACTCCCACAAGAGCTAGCCTTTTGCCAGAGCTCACTTGGCACATCCTTTTTGGAAGGCTGATCAGAGAGGTCAGAAGGTGGATAAATGTGGCTGATGTGCCATGGGAATGGTGGGAGCCACGTCCTGTGGCAGCTGAGCTGCTGTGGAGGATTTGGTCCTGCAGAACGATGTGCCAGCCAGGGCTGAGCAGCACCCAGAGGTGCAAACATCAGATGGCATCAGCCAGGGCAGAACTGCTTGCACAGTGTCATCACAGTGTGAACAGCTTTGGGGCAGGGCTTGCCAGCTCCCACTGTGTGCAGGAGCCGAAGCACAGCACAGGCAGTTTCTTTCTGTCCCTGCCAAGTTGAGACAGGCTTAGAAGCAGAAAATTGTCTCAATACTTTTTGAGCCATTACTGCAGCTTCTGGGAACTAACCAACTTCCCAAGAAGGCTTTAGATGGTTTAATAGTATTAAATGCAGAAGCACAGTGAGGTTGCTGTCTACGGGAACCTGTTCCCATCACTGGACATCTGTTCTGCACCTGAGCATGGCTGCTGGAGAAGGTGGGTGCTCCACATGCAGGGAGGAGTGCACCAAGCAATGGTGGTTCAATCCTGTCCAATACCTGAATGTTAAATTATACCAGTACCTCAGTGCAATTGAAAATTGTATTAACTCTCATTACTGAATTGTACATTCTGTTAGTATTATTTGACACATGTGGTCATGGGCAGTTATCTTTTATTCATATTGTAAAGGCTAAAGGTATCTATCCTGTTCATTGTAATGATACTCTCCAATCAGTGATGGTAATGAAAGAGATTTTAATTATGTCAGGCTTTAAGGCAATAACTATCCTAAAACTCTCTCTGTGCCCAGCCCTTTCTGAGACGAGGAAGAAAATAAGAGACTGAGGGCACAGGTGGAGGTAAAGGAACAGACACAGAAAAGCACTTGACCATGGAGTACCTCCCTCTCCTATCTGCTGTCCCAGCAGAAACAAAGACAACTCATTTTTCTCCAGAAGTGGTGGGTTGAGGGATAAATAAGGGTCAAGGCACAGTGATGTTGTAAGCTCAGCAGAGGCAGGAGCCTTCAGCAGACTCTCAGCTTCTCTGCTGCTCTGCAAGGCACTGCTCAGAGCAGGTACAACCTCACTGCATAGGGTGGGCAAGCTGGGGAAAGGTACTCTGGTCTAGGTGAGAAGGGGTGACCAGAGGAGTAGGACTGATGGGCTGGACACAGGAGAGTTATTTGTGAGTTAAAATCAAGAGATGGAATCAATAATAGATGCATCTCTAGCCTACTAATATACAACCCCTGTCCCTTGCTGGCTGTCTGTCAGCAGATCTGAGGAGAGAGATATCTGTACTCCTGCAAGCTGCAGGTTCCTGCTCTGCCTGCAGGATCTGGGACCTCTCCCATGTGCTTTCCCAGGGCTCTGGCTCTGCAGGTCTCACCACAATGCTGCACTGGGACTTAGTGCTTTGTAAAAGTGGCACAGCAATTCCTCACCTTCTGATGTCCCACTAACCCTGCAGCACTTCTAATGCACTGGCCCACAGAAAAGAAATGATCCTTCAAGCTACTTTGGACATTAAGCTGCTAGTGTTTGTAGCTCAAATACTTGAAAAAAGAATCAGGCCTTGGAGAAGTCAAACATAAATTTAACATTTCCAAATGAACTGACTGCCTAAAATGTCATTCCTGTAGTAACAGTGCCTTGGAAAATTGATAAAATGTGGGAAAAAAGTTTCATGTATTGCTTGCTAAATTTCTTACGTCTTCACTTTCTTCAGCTGATCACTCCTATACTTGTGAATGATTAATTTGTGGAGTTTTGTTTTCTTGAAAGAAAAGTTTCTTGCTATTGTTCTGACCTTTGTGACCTAGAAATACAAAGAGCTGATATGGCTCTCCTCACTGAAAGTTGATCAAAATGTCTCTCAAAGTTGTCTGCACACTTCAAGGCCTCTTTTCTGCCTGTGCCTCCTGATCCTCCTCCTTGTGTCCTTGTCTTTAAACAGCCACTACACTGCTATTCACATTTTGTCCGTGTCTTTGAGAAAAATGAATATTCAAACAAAACTTTCTGAGAAATGAAAAATGGAAGTGAAAAAAAAAGTACCTTGTCAGGAGGAAAAAACATCCTTGCATTGAAAAATAAAATAGGTTAATAGATGGGGATGTGAAGACTTAAATCTGGAAATTTGCACATACAGCAGTAGCCTGTATTGGTATTTAAGCAAAACTACATCATGTGATGCACATGCAACATATCCCACACATGACACTTCTGATGCAAGCAAAGACTAACTTCTGTTTGGATTTTCTTTTTCTTTGTGGACTCTTTTTTTCTTTGAAAGAGTGGGACTATGTAAGTAGATACAATAATTAGTTCTATCCTGTTGATTTATCTGAGTTTGTTTTGGTCCTCCATTCTATTGGGATTATATGAGGAATCTGCCCAGGGTTTTTTTTTTGGGTTTTTTTTGATTGCTCAGTCATACACATGATTGCCCCACAAATTAAATATGATCACCATTTATCTTGCACCTTGGACCCAAAATAATTATTTTTAGCAAGTAGCAAATTACTTTTATTTTCCTTCTTTTTATTATCCCAATTTCCTTCAAGTGACCTTTGTGGGTTTTTTTTGGTTTGGTTTTTTTTTTGGTTGGGTTTTTTTGAGAAACTAGGACTTTATTAGGTAAGTTTGTGTCTATGGATGTAAAAATCAAATTCTGAGGAAAAGTCTGAGGAAGCTCTTTCAGTGGCCCTTCTTTCCTTTGGAGCTGTGTGGTGGTGGCTGGCCCCTGCCTGATGCACAATCCAGGCTGTGTGAGCTGAAAGGGCTATCTTTGTGCTTAAATGTTTCTCCCAGGTCCACAAAGGCTGCAATTTATTATATCATGTGTAGATGGAAAACCATGCCTTTCCCCACCGTTTTCCTTGCACTATCACTTAGGAATGAACATCCATCCACAGCTGAGTAGGAAAACATCCTGGGAGTTCCCACAGGACTGATGGAAGGAAGAGTGTGGACCTGCCCCAGAAAAGGACCAAACCCCCCTTTCTTCTGTTTCTACTGAGTGAAGGTACAAGCAAAGAGAATTCAGTCCTCTGGCAGCCACACAAAGTCCTTGACCAAAAAAGCATGGAGACCCCACTGGAATGACATAAAGGAGTTCCAGGGCTGATTTAGTGTGGGGTGATCGTGTAGAAAGCCTTGCATCATCACATACTGCTTAGGGGAAATGTACACCATCTAACCACTGAGCAATTTGTGCTTTCCTGCCTAAGTCATCCCCCAAACAAATATATTGAGACCAATTAATTATTCTAAGTATGAAAGATTAGCCTTAATACTGTGTAATTCTAACTCCAGAATGAATCAGTAAAAGAAATAAAATTATTCTTGCACATAATTGCCTGGATTCTATGCAATTACATAGTAAAGTTGACAGTTTTCACTTCATTTATTGTTCTTTAAAATGAATGTGTGTGTTTCTCTAATTCTTTGGAGTGCATGAAAGAGAGAATTACTTGGAAACAGAGACTACTTGGCAATGTGTTTTTGGAAGAGAGTTACAGGAGCTACTGCAAATTCAGCAAATGTTTTGTGTATGGGACGAAAGGATTGATAGGATGTTTAAAGGAAAGAGTCCTTCATTCCAGTTCTGTTAAACTTGGCTTCAGGTTTGAACTCTTTGATCTGATTTATTTTTCTGTTTTCTTCTTTGATCATGAGCTACAGACAGATGGGTCTGCACTCATTGTAAAACCCAGTGAACCCCACTTTAAGTGTTACAAAATATTGAGGCAACAGGCACTGCTGGGGAAGCTGTGCTGGCCAGCTGGTGTCATGTGAGGATTTTTGAATCAAACTTGGCAGGTAAAACCGACTGATTGTGTTGGCAAATGGAAAAAATTAGTTGTTTGGGTGCCAAAAAATGCAATTTTTCCAGGTTCTTGGATCGAAACTCAGTGTTTTAGTGTCAGGTCCTTTACACTGGATAGCCCTTACTGCTGCTCTTTGGTTCCTGGAGAGAGGGCAGCTTGGGACTGACACTTTGACTTGATTCTCATGCTTGCTAGGTGACTGGCACCAAAAGAAACCGACATCAGCCCTGAAAATAACTCATATTAACACATTTCCACCTTTCCTTGGCTTCTAGTCAAGCTGCAGTTTTGGGCTCCATCTTCAGTGCCAGAAAATTGGCGAAACCAAAATCAGTGCAGTGAAATCCTAGGATATCTCTTACTATATAAATAAAATTCAAGTAAAAAAAGAAACTATTTAAATGTGGCGAAAATCTACATGTCCAAAGTTAAATGCATCATATCAGGGCTGTGCTACATTAATCTGCAACAATATTGAATTAAGTGGTCCAAATGCTGTTTCCTGGTTCAAACACTAGACAAAACTTTCAGTAGTCTCACTGATATGAAAGCAAGAAGGTTTACGTGTCCAGGAAGTAGATAAGGACAAGCTCATCCTTGAGAAAGAGCCTCTAAAGCCAATGATCTAATTTGGTGATAAGTAGGTTCTGCTCTGTCTTTAATGCAAGGACAGAGTGGAAAGCCTATTTATGACTTCTCAGCCAAATTTTCTTGTTTTCTGGCCATTAAAATAATTATTTTAGCATTTTCCTTCTGTTATTTCTCTTGCCCTTGGAGCTCCACTGAGAATGGCAGGGCCCTGGAAAGTGGGGAAAGTGGGAATGCATGTTTTGTGTGATATAACAGCACAAGGAAGACAGCTCTTGTTCCTGTTCTATGTGTATGCACAAAGGACTCAAAAGCCATAGCATGACAGCTACTTCAGCATTCTTTAAAATATAGATTGAATTAGTGGGATAATCCCTCTGTGTAAGAAATTTATGAACTACCTTGGCACTCTTTCAATGGAAGTCAGAGATAAGAAGGATTTAGTGGATTCAGAAAGATTATTCTTGCTTACAGTATGCCATAAGTTTATAATATTTCAACTTTTTTTATCTTTTAACTTAGTCTAGATTTCTATCAGTTTCTCCTAAGTATGTTGTTTATTCTTGTGAAGAATTTAATTTTAATGTTAAGTGAGACAAGTCTATTAGATGTTTACTCAACTTTACAGAATTAATCAATTCAATAATTTTCTACAGTACTTAAGTTTGCAATTTGCTTAGGCATTTTTGATTGCCTAGGTAATCTTGATAGATGTTTCTGCCTTATGCTAGTGGTGAAATGCTATGTTTCAATAGGAAACATTGTTCTGTTGTCTTACAAGATACTTTGAAAAGTTGTGCGAAGTAAGGACTAACTGTGTTTCATTGTTAAGTACATGGTATATCATGCACCTTAGTGGAATGGAAGGACAGGTGTGCTTCAAATGTGCCTGTTTATTGACAGCATTTGTTTACAGCCTTGTGCATTAGGGCTAATATGTTTTTGGGTTTTTTTTTCCTGGTAGTCTGTTCAGTTAATTATTACTTCAATAATCATAGTGTAAACTAAAAATATACCCAAAGTACTTTGCAAGAGGATGGGATGGCTCAGAGTTAATTTCATTTAAGATATAATTTGTTCATTCTCTGTGCAGAATCAGAATTACTTATATATATATGTATATGGGATTTTACTTTTAGCATTGGATAAAGCTCTCAGTATTGACAATCATCAGGTGCCCAACTGGACATATGCAATGGGCTGCATCCTTATGTGAAATCAAAATAACACGTGGGTGTGACGATGCTCTTCAATTTGATTTGGACTGTAACCTGTCATTTAGAAAAAAACAATCAAACAAAATCCTTCCAACATGCAAATAACAAATTTTAAAATATTTTCCATTAAATTATAGTAGCACATCATGTTTGATAAACACAACTCTAATAGCCACTGTCAATACAAATAGAGTATCTTAAGCACATACCTTCTAAATTCAGCATACTTTTCCTTCTGTTTAAAATGGGTAAAAATCCCAAAGCAAATTAAAACATCTTTAGTTAGCATTGAAATGGAGTTGAAGAGATGACAGAGGTTTGGCGAATGTCTGAGGATAAAGAGCAGTTCTAGATATTCTGGCCTAGATTCAGCAGAGCACATCCTCTTGCACAATGTATGGCTTAGACTGGGGAAAAGGCAGGTGTTGGTAGGTCTTCAGGTGTCTAAAGAATTGGATAGGGAGCCAGTGCTTTAAATTTTATTTAGTTCTGGCAAAGATGTAGGCAGCCAGTCACCTTTTCAGACATCCACACCTACTTCAGCTGGTGTCAATGGATGGTCACTTTCCACACATCTCTGAAATTCATTTGGATGATTCTCAGCCTCTTTAAGCACTAATATTATTAAGAAAACACGCACATAAATGCCCAGTTAGGGATGCTTAAAAGTGACCCATCCATGAGTTACTGTTTTACCAGCTATTTCTGTCATATGACAGATCTACTTTAGTGCACTTATACTTCAGAAATTACTGTGGTTTCTGCAATTAGCTTGTTCCTTTTAGTATCTAAACCTCCTCTCCTCTCTGGTCTTCACAGAGTACTAAGTGGCAAGTCAAACTTATCAGCAAAGAATCTCAGTCACCATGAGACCACTTGTTTTCTGTAGGCCCTGCTAACTTATCTCAGTCCCACAAAGACCAGTGACCTTATGCCTTGTTTCTTTTTCCCTCATTGAGCTCTGCTTCACTGGAATAACTGGTCTTTTTCTATCAAACTGTTGAATGGATTAATATAGTTATGTGAAACTCCAGCAATTGTGCTTTGCCTAGACTGGGCTTCAAATTTCTTACATTGCAAAAAAAAACAACCAACAAACAACAAAACAACCAACCTAAAACCCTAACAAACCAGCAAACCAGAAACCAAACACAAGAAAAATAGCAAAAAACCTCCCAGATTTCAGGGCACATCAGCTGTCCAAAAGTGCAACAGTTATGCAATAAAAGGCATTGCATCTTCTACTACACTTGCTTTCTTTTGCCTTTACACTTGTTGTGAAGGCAGCAAATACCAAGCCTTGTGTTACATGCCTCTTGACCTGAACTTCCTGTTTTGAGCTCAGTTTTACTTATACTTTCAGTTTATTAGAAACACTGAAAACTTATTACTAGCTTTGTTAAGAATATATATTGAGCTTTTTTTAAGAGCATATCTTTCTTTTTACTTTGTGCATGCTTACTATGATATAGCACTTGTCAGCTCCTGTGACAGATATTCACCATTCATACCATGATGCTCTTTGAGGAAGGGTGTTTTCTCTTCCTTTTTTCTTATTTTCCTATTCTTCACAGAAATCTTACCTTCCAATTTTTCCAAAGCTGTTTTGCAAGTGCTGGGGTAATCATGTGTGATATGCACACAGTTTCTGCTTTTCATTTTCTGGTACTTTTCTGGAGCTATTTATCTATATCACAATGGGGTTCATGGCTTCATTCCCATTGTGCTGAACTGATGCAAGTCCTTGCATTGACTCAGAGCACCTTTTATATTAAAAATAAGAGCGTCACATACAATTTAAGAGAAGGGTGAGACAAGTAAACAGGGAATACACAAAGGAGGCTTGCAGTTAGTAATTTTTCAGAGCACTGCAAATGACTGTATCTGTAACTGTGCTGCTGCATTATAATGATCATCTGCCGAGACAGGTGCCTCAGGAAAAAATGGTTAAAATTATATAAAATGTTACCAATAGAATAAGGTAAAGATTTGACCTCCCAGTTTTGAGGACCCGAGTTCCTGGCAAGATCCCAAGCCAGGACCACTTTCTGCCTGTGCTGCAGTGGCCCCTCCACCCAGTCATGGGCTGCACAGCCACCCCAGGAGTGAGGGGGAGAAGCTGCTCTCAGGAGTGCCTTGACTAAAAAGCAAGATCAGGAAAGAGACAGCCACACTTTTCTTCTTGGCTGAATGCAGAGGGAAAACAACAGCCTAGGTGATTATGGCCCACGACTCTTTTGTATTGCTTCTGACTCACCTGTGTATTGGCAACCAGGGAAGAAAACTCACTGCGATTTTATTTCAGATACAGATTATTCTTCTCGATGCCAGTGGCATAATACCAAGAGAAAAGAAATTTTTATGGAATTGATATTTTTTGTGGGTGTTTGAAATGCAGGTCCCTAATAAGGAGGATAAAATAGTGACTGCTGCTGATGTTGTGGTGGAGGGCCGATTTCTGGTTATGCCTTAGACCCTAAAACCAAAATGTACAGAGAACAAAATGGGAACAGAAGTTCTCGTTAGGACTTTGATTTTTCTGCAAGTCTGTAATTACTAGATCCATCTTCTCACACTTTTCTACATAGATTGTAGAAAAGTGTGAGAAGATTTTCTAACCAACTAAGGTTAGCAAAACTCTATTTACTGACTCCAGCAAAATCAGTATCAGGACCTCTGTGTGCCTCTACACCATGCTGTGTGAGCTGGGCTATATATACTCCTTCTCCTAGACAACATGATATCATAGATGATTTTGTCAGAGGAGTATTAAAGGAATTTTAGTTATTGCTGCCTATGGCTTCAACCCCTTTTCTTCACACACAAAACCTTATTTCCACACAGTTGCTTCCAGATTGGAGTTCATCACTACAACATCCCTAATGCTCTCAAAAGCTCCATATTTCTGACACCTGCCACAGACTCTGCTTTGCCTATCTGTAGCCTTTCACATTTACATAGCAAGGACACATGGCTAGCATGGAAAACTAGCAGTGCTCTCATTCAGTGACAGTGAGAGGTTGTAAAGCACCTGAAAGCTTTAAACCTCCCAAAAGAAAACCTTTTTGCACAATAAGCTTTAGGTTGTGGTTCTGTAGACACACCAAAAAGGTGTATAAGCACCCTGACTATCTGAGCAACTAGGGATGCATCACCTTAACAATATTAAAGAGTCAGTTAATCTCTTTTTTAAAAGGCATGTGTGTTTAAGAAGTGAATGCTCATGGAAATAAACACTGGTCTCACTGTGCTCCTTGCCAGTTGTGCAAATTATTTAGCACCAGCTATGTCAAAGGTCTGACGTAAATTGGCATTAATGAATGCACAGTGAAGTTTTACACTAATTATTTTATCTTACCAGATTGTGACAAAGTTCTTTCCAATAAAATTTGCCGAGTCATAACCCCTGATCAGCCACCAGACAGCAATTAACAAGATGCTTCAATGATTTTACTGTAATTCTTCATTGCAACTCCAAAGGAAAGCCTGGAATATCAGAATACACCAGGAAAAGTAGAAGAAAAATGGACTTGAAAACAGTTAGGAATAGCTGAACAATTTTTAAATTAAAAGAAAGTCTTACAGAAAATCAGAAAATTTTGTAAAATGCCATTCTTTTCAAGCAGTGACTATACTGATGCAAGGAAGAAACAAAACAGTAGATCTGCCAAATGGATTTGGAACTCCAAACACTGAAGATAGAAAAAATAGATGTATCTTTCTTCACTGACTACTTTTCGCCTGTTTCCTTTACTTGGGGACACTAAGCAATCACAAGTGTCATTTGCCAGAACTCTTTCATAAAAATGTAAAATATTTTCTGTCTCATTATCTTCCTTCCAGAACTCCTGATCAGAAAGCTGGTGACATTCATCTCATGCTTTTATCTGGAATGATATTCTTGGAGGATGAAATACGATTATTCTGAAGATTCAGGACTGTGGAACTCTCCCTTCATTTTTATTTCCTTATTCTATTCTCCACTATTCACACTATTTTCCTCTTTTGTGTTCAATGCCTTTTTTTTTCCCCCTAAAGAAAATCTGCAGCTTATTTTCCAGGGAAGAACAGAAGATTTGCCTCCTATCAGCTTCTGGCAGAGACCAGAGAGGACTGATCTGCAGAAGCTGTTGTTGACCTTGTACATCCAAATAATACACAGTTCAGTAACCACAGGGAGCTCACCATAATGCTAGCACGTAAATCAGTATGTTAAATTTAAAGATTGATAAGATGTCAAAACATATATTAAGATATGAGCCTCCAAGGCTGCCTGCACTGATGCAGTTCACCCTCAGCCTACAGTATCCTACAGGTAATAAAAAGACAAAGAGTAAAGCAAGATATTATCACAAATGCTTTGAACACAAACCACTCAGACTAATGAGAATAATTATCCTGCATCATCTACATTTTATTTGATGAGAGGTAGAAGGAAGATGTAGTTGAGAAGAAACTTATTTTCCCCCTTTTAATTAAAACATCCCCCCAGAGACAATTACATGTACTGCATCAGAGAAATGATATTAGCTCAAACCAGAGTTATCTCAGTCTTTACAGCCCCTTTACTGTAATGTTACTGATGTGATCTCAGTGGTTTTCAGGATGCAATGACAGACAAACTTCTTGTCTTCCAAAAAATCAGAAAGAGTTTCCCAGGGATGTTATTATTCAAGGAAGCCTTTGTGAATATGCTCAACTTTCAGTCTCCTTTGGGTTTAAAAGTGAACTTAAAATACAAAACATACTCAGGATAGAGAATGATGCAAGTACGTCTTCCCTGAGATCTAAACAGATAGAGTGGGAGAAATTTTATTTTCAGTTTGCCTGAATAATGGGTGGGTTATGCCCAGATCTTTCTGGAAGGTGACATGTGATTATGGAAGGTGTCTCTATCTCATTCTCTTACTGGGCCCACGTTGTCACTGAGCTCTGGGTTGGATGTGTAAGTGCCTGTGAAATGCACCCACAGGCTACACCTCTACAGCTTGGCACCTTTCAGATGTGTGCAGGGAGCTTGTGGCTGCCTGGCTGGCAAGCTGCTGCCGTGGTTGACTGCATTGTGCTGAGCTGCCTCTTGTGGGCTCCAAACATTCCAAAAGGGACGTGCTCAGGATCCAACTCCTGCACTGATAGCTGTGAGAGTGCCCACAACATGAAAAGATATGTGAAAAAGAGCTTTTAAGAATGTGAACATTGAAACTATCATACTCTTCGAATAACATCTGAACGACTTCTTACATAGGGACCAAGAGCATGTATCAAATGAGCTTCAACACATGACAGGGCTTTTGCATGTTTATGTAGTATAAAGACAGAAACTTACTCACTGGCCATGCTTTTCTTCTTGTTTTAGTGTCAGATTTGTAAAAAAAAAATATTTTCTAATGAGATAATGCCATGGTTGGCCCTCAAAGATAGATGTGTATGTGTGTGTGTGTTCATCATACAGAGCTGACACCTCCAGAAAGGTTTTATTGCAACTGATTTCCTATCCCTAAATTAACAGTTTGAAACCAGTGTGTGCTTGTGATTGCTTTTACCATCTGACAGACTTACATGCAACTGTGTCTGTAATTCTTTTGTGACTTAAAGTACCCAGAGGCTTCCCCTGTGCCAAGTACAGCAACAGTGCATAGATATGGGTGTACTAAAGAAGAACTGGATGAGAAAATAATTTAGGAGGGTGCAGAAGACGCCCATTCTCATTTTCCTCCTGTGTTGAGACATCTCATCTGGTGTGTCATTATTATCAGCAATACAGTGGACACAGTCTGCACAGTCTGCTCACAGTCTGCACAGTCTGCTCACAGTCTGCACAGTTTGCTTCCAGTTTTGCTGGCACATTTTTTCAGCCAGACAGTGGGCTCCATGTTTTGCAGCTTCTTGCTAAACAGCTCAGAGCATCCAAGGCAGCTCTGGACACAGAGCATCCCTGGCAGTCTCAGCTGTCTCACCATGTCTCTGGTGACCCGTGGCAGCAGCCCCTTGCTGGCTCCTGGAGGGTGAGGGTAAATGCTGCAATGGCTCCACACGTCCATGGTGGGAGATTCTCCTCCTGGGGCTGCTCAGCTCTTGCACAGTGGCCCTGGGCTGACACATGCCATGGGCCTCTCTCAGAAGCTGGAGAAGGGGATACTTCTTTTTCCAAGGTGATGGAGGGAGGGAGGGAAGAGACACTAGACCCACAGAATTACTTCATGTATTTGAAGTTCCTTTTGTTCCTGGTCACCTTACTTTTCAGTCATGCTTCCACACAGACTGGATGATGATGGCAAGCATGCCAAAGGAAAAGATCAGTAGCAAAAAAGGAGAAAATAATAATCTAAAGGCTGAATCAAAAGAAAATAGGAATGTATAAACAACACAATTGTTAGAAAAAAATCAAGTTTTCTCTCCCAAAGCTACTGCCAGAGTCTGTTTTACTCATGAGACACAGTCCACTACCCTATGGCAGCTGATACTGCTTATCTCCAAGATGCCAGAGGCTGTCAATTATTTTCCAGTCTGGGTTATGTACAGCAGTATGTTGTGGCACCAAAAATAATCTGAAAAATTCCATTTGTCAACAAAGCATTTCAGATGTTGCTTAAGCTGGCAGCAACTGCAAATAATTTATCAGGTTATTTCTTTTTCAGGCATGAGCAAGTCTATGAAATTAAGTGTAAATTGAGTGTGTTCAAAGCATTGTCCAAACCAAGGACTCTACGTAAGAGTTTTAGATCTTTGCTGCTTTGAGAAAACAGATACATACAAACCAGAGCCACATTTCAAATGTTTTTGTTGGACAAAACTTATAGATTTATATTAGTAAAATGAACCAAGTAATGACTGTGGAAACAGGAGTAAATATATAGAAATATAAATACAGTCAGATAAAGGGGAGAAAAAGCATAACAGCAGCTAATGACAGGTATCAGAATAAAGGGGCTTTGTATGCTGAAAGGCAAACAAATGCTCAAAGTATCACACCAGTTGAATTTCATGAGCGTGCAAAGTCTACATTTCTCTGCCAAAATAACACAGCAAAGAGGTTTTATCCTTTAAGTGGCAACACTGTTGTGGTCACAGAACTCAGAAAAGGATTGTTGGAGGCTCAGACTTTTAATGAAAATGTTCAAGATCCAGTAGTGGATTCCAAAACAAAACTCACACTGGAGAGCAGGTCTGGTACCTCCACAAAAATACTTAGTCAAAACCAATATTGAACATTGATTTTCCTTTTTGCTTTCCTTTACTTTCTATGTCTACTTACTATGAGTCTCTCTCTCTCTTTTTAAAAAATTCTCCTCTTGCCACCAATGCAAATTCTTTTCTTTAGAGATCTCCATCTCATTTGATGAGCTCCACTGAAACGAGTGCAAGGTATGATAATGCAGTTAACCAGTTCAGATTGGCTCTAAGCTTTTGCTCCCAGTATCCTGACCTTGCTGTCTCAATTAATTTTAAGGAGCTTCTGTGAGTCCTTTTTGGAGGAGATGTGGGCTGTCACAGGGGCACGAGGGATGCTGTGAGAGGCTCTTAAAAATGAATGGAGACCACAAACATGCTCAAGGAAGTTCTGCTTAAGTGGATTCTCAGTTCATTTACCAAAGCAACTGTAACATCTCATGCTGTTGGATAAAAACATAGCAAGTGATGTATCTCTTGTTATTTATCTGCTTTCAGGGAGTTTTAGGGACATTAACATTCAATAAAACAAGTTCTCTGTGGACTCGTAGTCTTTAATGACTCTTGTTTAGCAGATAATCCAGGAAACCTATAAGGTATTTTTTACTGCTTGTTTGTAAAGCATATTTCTTATGTATTTTCTTTTCTCTGAGATTATAACAGAATAACTTCCTCAGTGTTGGCTCAGAGTAGGCTGATAGCATGTACATTGGGACCCCAGACGGCAATTTTTCACAAGTACTTTAACTTTAGACCAAAGTAAGTTTATGGGCATATTTTCTCAGCAGCAGATCTTTCATTATGTTTACATAGAAGGACACTGTGGATAGGCTGGGAGATTGGATGTCAGCAGAGCTGGTCACTTCATGCATGTCTGCTACCAGAGTGAATGGTGTTCCCAGGCTACCCACTGCACAGACATCTAACCAGCTGGTTTATTCCCATCTCAGCTTGTTATGTGGTACTGTGACAACATGACTTCCCCACGGTACAAATCCCTTCTGAAGCCTCACAAGTAGAGATCTCCTGAGATCCCTGTCAGTTGGAATGTCTCTCCATCTGTGTTTGCTGGTCCCTGGCTGTAGCCCCTGCAGAATGCTGCTCCTGCTCTGCTCTCTGTGTGATTCTTCCCCAGTCTGTAGCAACCCTGTCTCTGACCAGAGGCCTCTCACATCAGCCCACTTATTCCACAGAGGCAGCAGAGGCTTCATGCTCATGAAATCAGATGTGCAGTTTGGCAAGGCTCTCTGGATGGCCTCTGGTCCCCTTTCCTGCTGGAGTGGGGACTATCCCCTGTGCTGGATTCGACTTTATCTCACATTGTGTAGATTGCCATACATGAGAAAAGTGTACATTGGTTGTATTTTGAGTACTACTAGAAGGACATGATGAGCACTCATCACCCAGCTGATGATATTTGCTTCTGGCTGAGCCAGCAATGTTGCTGGCAGGAGCAGTTCTGATTTGAAATTAATTTCCCAAGTGCCAAGTAGTGCCAGTGGGTTTGAAAGCAGCTTGAGCAGAGTGAAATCCAGGAAGCAGTGGGTCTCACAGGGTGTGAGATGGGAGACCCTGGGTTTAGCATCAAGTTCCATTGCATTTGTGAGTTGTTGGACCAAGCAGTGCCACTCAACAAGAGCAGATGACCCAAGTGAGATCTCCACTGCTTTAGGCACTCAGCAGACAGTATCTGTCCCTCTGGCTCTGTCTGCAAGGGTGAGGACCAGCACCTCCATCTGAGTGGTGCCTCAGCAGGCTCTCAGGGATGCAGCCTGAATGCTGATCATCCCTTCCTGGTGCTCTGTTTACTTCTTCACCAGACCTTCCAGTACTATTGCATCAATCTTGGCAGCCATGGGGCTGGGACCCCCATTACACTGACCAAAAAAGTGTGTGCAACCCACCCTCTGATGTGGGGACAGTCTCTCCCCTGTGACATGCTGCTCAGGCTCTGCAGTTCTCCCTGTGCCCTGTACCTCCAGGCTCCCCTGGTCAGGCCAATCAGGCAGGTCACCCATCCTGCATCTGACTATGGAGATGAGCACAAGGCCATGGCACATGAATATCTGTTCTGCAAAACCCCAATACTGTCCTGGTTCCTTTTTTCACCTATTTGCAGAGAGATATTAAAATATATAGCAAAACAACTGAGAAATAAACAAAAAAGTGATGAGATAATGAAATTGTTTAGCATAAACCCAAATTTAGACTTATAGCTACAGTTTAAGCAAGCAGCTCTGGCAGGTCTGACCAGGGGATTTTGTTGAGAAAGAAGAATGATGGATCCTGTACATACAAGAATGATGGCTGCCTTTATGTGGATCTGAGGAAGTGTTTGCTTTCTTGGCTTATTTTTTCAGTACATCTGTGAAACAATCAACTGCTGATTGTTGTGCCTATGCTCTGCACACCCTCACTGTCAGCCCCGCACATTTTGCAGTGCCCTCTTTGTCAAACCTCATTTTGTATTTGTCATTCACATCTGGAGTTTCTCCAAGGTCTGTTACCATTTTAGTGTGCAGCCCACTTCACCTGTGCAGTAATATTTTACTTCTTTGTAGATGGAAAACCTGATTGCCTGGGTAAATAAAAATTTAGTGATGTACTGTGATTAGTTAATCCACTCTTTAGTGCAACTGGTTATTTTGTAGAAATGTGAGGAAATATTCTCTCCCTCTCTGACCAACTCTTCCCCTTTAGCTTTGGCTGTTGAAGTGCTCCTGTGATATGAGAAGTGTTCTGTGCCCTAGCTTTCCATTTACATTTTGGCTCCATCTCGCCCTGAAAACTAGGATTTTTACTGAGAGGGAGAAAATTAACATTTCTTCAGTCAAAACTGAAAGCAATAATTTTGTCAGTGGGAAAATTCAAATTTTCTGTCAGAATAGAAATGTGTTAAAACACAATTAAACCTAGTAGGTTGCAAGTAGCATTTGGAT
The DNA here is from genome assembly GCF_050655825.1 of Lonchura striata. Lineage (NCBI taxonomy): Eukaryota > Metazoa > Chordata > Aves > Passeriformes > Estrildidae > Lonchura > Lonchura striata. Next base: position 102,170,179 of record NC_140703.1, on the reverse strand, counting down.
TTCTGCAGCTTGCCAGAGTTCTGGAGGTCCTTTAGTGAAAAAAATCACCACTGTTTATGTAGGAAATATTTCTAATCTTATTAGTGGGGTTTTTTGAAAGCATTTCTTTAAAACCTGAAAAATTCCACCAAATAGCCCTTGCATGATGCATAACGTTGACTTATGCCAGATTTAATAAAGCCAGCATGCTAAATGAGCCAAACCATAGAGCCTTAATATGACTGTTGCTGTTTATTGATATTGCTCAGTTCCAGTAAACTCCAGCCTATTCCTGTAGAGTAAAGTTATGAGTCAGATCTTCTTCGATCAAAATCACCCTAATGCATGGTAGCAAGAGAATACATTGCAAAAAATCCTACCTATTGGAAGCAGAACTCTTTGGGAATGCTCTGTAAAGTACCATGAAATAAGCACAAAATGCAGAGCTGGAGTCAGCTCTGCTCTCAGGGCTGGGTTTGCTCCTAAGCTGTGCAAAAATTCAGCTGCTTCAGTTCTGTGGGTGGTCACCACACGTCTGACTGTGCAGTGAGGCTGCAAACAGGCACTGCTGAGATGGAGAAACATCTTGAAGTGATCCACTCCCTCCACTTTGACCTTCCACTAAAAGCCACCTTTTCTAACTGCTCCAGCCCACTCAGTCTCATTCTTTACACTGGGCTTTTCTGTTTGTACTGGCAAGGAAGATTTTCCTCATTATCTGCTAAAGAATAATTGCACTTACTTAGACTTGTTTTTTTTTCTGATGAAACACTGGTGTGATCTTCAAAAAGACATAGAGGGATATTCCATTGTAGAACCAAAATGTATTTCTTCACAGGCCAGGAGTACTTTGGAGGCTTTATTTACATCTTTGCTGAAGTACAGCAGATGACTTCTATCTCACAAATCCCAGATAAACCAGAAAAACAGTCTCAGGGAGAAATGTTTCAGGGGTTGCAAGGTACAAATTTTAGGAATGTTTTGGTCTCATAGTGGCAATTTTCTCCCTGTTGTTTTAAGCTCACACTTTTCATCCTTTTAACTTCGGATGTTATATTTGAAGGTGAAGTATAGCTCAAATATGGTAAGTTTAATGATATAATACTCTTCTCGTACTCAGGCATTGCTGGGGCTTGAGGCAATTTTGTGTTCAGCAGAGTGCTGGGTGAGACTGTTTGAAACACCTGAACCCCCTGTGCATATAAGCCCCTTTGGTGGATTTTGGGTGGGAGCCCAGGTTCTCTCTCCATCTTGTTAGCACCACTGTTGACCCATTTGACCTCAGAGGTGAAAATGGAAAAAATCCTGAGGACTTCTCAGAGCAAAATATTTCTCAAATACAAGCTGTCCTTAGCCAGAACAGCCTTCTTATTCCCTTTTGGGGTTCTTCAGGGTCCTGCTGACCAAAACCCCTGGCAGCTCTGCTCTGATGGCTGGGGAGAGGGAGGAGTGCTGCACGGGAGACTACAGCATGCACAAGAATGCTGGGAATATTATTCAGATGATATTAACTCTTCCCCAAAATTCTCACTTGCACTTGGGATAATAGTTGACATACAAAGAAGGGAATGAGGTACAGGTAAAGCAAACTCACAAGCCTTTCTTGAATCAGCTCGTGTCCTCTGACTGTAGATGATGGACAGACACAACTGCTGTGGATGGCAACAGTTTGCTGCGAGCACATTGTTAATTAGGATGAGACACTTAGGACTTTGCATGATGAGAGAAATCAGAGATGAGGAAATACACATAAATTCTTTGCCTTAGGACCTGTTTTACTGTAGAGAGTTATTGAAGAGCTTAATCATTTCTGGAGGAGGAAAGCCTGTCTTTATCATGCACTACAAAAAGCATAAGCCTTATAGGGAAAAGACAAAGGGAAACAATCACAGGAAGAATTCTGCACCTTAGGAATGGCTTATCCAAAGTGCAAAGGGAGACAGTGCTGTGCATGTGTACAGAATCAGTAAAGAACTCAATCATAAGGCTTGTAACCAGGTCATAGCAGGAAATAAATACCTGTAGGGATGACATCTTGTTTCTCTGCTACCAGGTCCTACGGTGTTTTGATCTTGTGGGAGTTAAGCAAGTTATTTAAACACTTATTATTCAGTGAGTGTCCATTGCTTTCTTAAAGAAAAGAGATGGAGAGGAGGGAGGCACAATATTTCCGAAGGCAGCTAAAATCTTCTCTGAATTAAAATAAAGATAATACAGTCGTAATATTTACAGTCAGCAGTTGGCCTTGTTGATGAGAAAGGAGTATTTAAGGATACATAAATCAGTTCAAATAATTCAAAGATTTGCAAAAATCTTGTTCCAATACAAATGGTTTAGTGAGCCCCAGTCTGTGAGTTGATGTGGATCCTTATGCATTCTTATGGAGCCATCAACAATAATAAGCCATAAATGCATGCTTCTAGCCAAGAGTGGATGCTTGTGGAACAGCTGGTCTTAGTTCAGTGACAATTGTAGATGTTTCTTAGACATCAGAAAGCATCAGCTTGGTTCAGAGTTAGTGTGCTCAGGGCTAAACTTGGGCACTTAAATACCTGGAACTCTGCCACGTGCCCTTTACCTAGAGGTTCACATGGGGAGAGCATCTCAAAAAACTTTCTTTGCTCTCTAAGAAGTTGTTAAGGGTTTGGGACATTTGACTAATCTTTCTGAAGTGCTCTGGCTTTCTTTCAGCTGGCTTCTGATAAATGGAAGCCTTGTTCCTCGTTGCAAATCATACCAAGTTTAATGAGTATAATGAGCTTTCTGCTCTCAAATTGCTTCTTGATTCTCCTAGACAACAGACTAATTTGTTAATGAAATAGAAATATAGAAATAAAGACCAGACATTCAATTGGTCAAGGGACTTTAACTCATGTGCTTTATCTAAATTATACAAAATTTGTCATATTTATGTAATTTGGACTCAGCATCAAGTAGGCTCACCAAGAGGGTTTTCTCAGGAGGACAAGTGTTTTCTTGTGAAAATGAAGTGATTCTTGGGACATTCAAGTGATTTACTCAGTGGTTTATGGTCATGGTATTGCTTTTCTTCAGTTTCTCAGGAAGTTGAGACTAAAACTCTGACAGTCCAGAGAGCTTCTGGAGTGTGGAAAGAGCTTGTGATTGCTCACAGACAGTAGTGATCTGCAGTGGAGAGACAGACCCATCTGAGAAAATGGGATGCAGAGAGAGAGCCTTGCTTAAATAGCAGCACCTGAGAAGAGGTGGGGGCATGATTCCTGTCTGCCACAAGCACCAGTTTGCTCTGCCAACACTCTTATTTTCCCTACAATTTGTCTTTAAAGCTGCCCACTGCCAGTGCTGGTGGGGGAGTGCAAGGGAATTATTTATACAAGACAAATCAAAAGTTTCCATTTCAAATTAATTAATTTAAAATTAATTAACAAACTCCCCCCCAAAGCAGCATGAAAGCACAGCTCTCACACACAGCCCTCTGCTCTGCCAGAGCAGAGCATGTGGGACACTGCCCTGGCAGCTTCAGGGACATCTGATGTTGTCATTTTCTCCCTCCCCATCCCTCTGCATTGAAGGCTCCTGCAGGAGTTGGAGTGTGGCAATGCTCTGGCTGTCACCTCTGTCTCCAGAACTGCCTTGTCTGGCTGCTGCTTCCTTTTCTGCCTGCCACTGAGAGGAGCAGGAGCTTTTTCTACCACTGCTGCTCAGTGAGCAAGAGCACTCACTGCTCCTTGCTTTTCTCACCCCAAGTATTCCAGTCACCCTTCAGGAAATGAGATTGGTACTATTCAGGAGCATGTAATCAGTAATAACCCACTAAAAGGAGGCTCCTGAAGCAAGTGGTTTGGAAATAGGCCATTAGCCAGAAAACTGCTCTAAATTTTTTGCTTACTCTTCAGGACAGCAATTTCTCTCACAAATCAGGATCCATTTGTGGCTGATTCACAAAAGGAAGATTAAATTCATCAGACTGTGTATTTAAAATTAATGGTTCAACATGCTCCTGGCTGAAAATGTATCATTCTGCTAAATAAGTTCAGAGAAAAGAATAACATAGGAAGATTCTCATATGTAAAGCTCAGCAAGTTCATGAATATTTTCATGATAATGGCTTTCATTTCCCTGTGAGATAGCCTGCAAATTCACAAGACTTTCAGCTCATGGTTTCTTTTTGCAAGATCATTGTGTCCTGAAGAATGTATTACTATTTCTCAGATTGAAGTTGGTTCTCTCATGAGCTGCTGTATTACAGTCACATGAGTGTTCACTGTATTTTCATATCTTATCACTGCAGGTAAAGTAATATAATTCTATAATTTTTCATTTTTATGTAATTCCCAATTTCTTGTTGAATAGTAGCAATTCCTCTGTTTGCCAGCACATTGACAGCTCTGGCTGTTGCAGAAAAGCAGTCCTCACCATGCTACACTACAGAAATTAATATATTTACACAGCAAGTGGCTTGTATTTTTAGAACTCTGAATTCCATGGGATAATTTTAGACTTCAGGCCAGAAATATTCTGTGAATATTCTGTGAATTAGCCTTATTTTATTTTTAAATATAGCTTAAGGCCAGGAGTTTTTCTTCTCTCTCTAATGAGTCAGTCCCTGGGAGCCTTTGCCTCCTGGCAGATTAAGACAGAGAGAGAGAGAGAGAGAGAGAGAGAGACTTCCTTCACCTCCCCTCTCTCCATGGCAAGAATAGAAAGGATGTGCCATGTCCTGCAGTGGGGCCATGCATAACCTAGAGCCTAACTTGGTTCCCTTCAGTTCCCAACACTTTCCCTTGGTTGACTTGTCCCTTGTCTTTGTTATTAGTGTCCTCTCAGTCACTTTGCCACTCCTATGGGAATGCTCATATCCAATTCAAAGTGAATTTGGAACACAATATTTATGTGCTATAAAATGCCTTGCCAGAATTTGAGCATGACACCCACCACTTTTTTGCCATCTACTAATATTTTTAATCCATCCTGAAAGCAATCAAGGCAGTGTGACAAGCAGTATCACAGGCTGCTCATCACTCACAGTTTCATTGCCTAGTGAAGGTCTAGTGATTTTTTGTTTTCACATTTATTCTAATCATTTACAAGGAATAGAGTTGATCATGAGTGTCAATTAGACCCAGGCTTTACAGTATGTATGTGAAAACATTGCTGTCATTCACTATTTGCAGTAGCAGTGATAACGTTAATTGGAAGAGAAGTCTTCGCTGATAATTTTCTCTCACCTCCAAAGTAAACATTGAAATACATTTCTCTTTGCTTGGCCTTGACTTTTTTGTTCTTAGTGTTTGATCACAGCATGAGAATAAACACATCTGTCATTAATATTTCACCAAGAAGGTCAATTAAAAAAAATCAAAAAGTGATTAATATAAGAGTTTCCAGCTGGGGGTGAAGGGACACCTGGATCTCTTAATAAACTGTATTTGTTTTTCTTTTAATGCGAATAGATCCCATTTGACCCTGTGAAGAGGCAGGGCAGTCAAAATAGCATTTGGACACTCAGAGAAAAGGTTCCAGAGAAAAGGTTTGTAGGCATAAAGAGTCACACCAAGGTGGGGTGACGTGCAGATGGACTTGCACATGAGCCCTTAAGGACCAAAGAGATGGAAAAAATTGGGATGTGTGAGAAGCATATTTTTTTTACCCCTGACAACCCCACAATGCAGAGCTGGTAATGCAGGAAGATGAAGAAAGGAAATCAGTAAGGAAACTGTGAGTGAAGTCTTCCCTGAACTGCCCTGCCCACTGGGCACAAAGACTTGTGCACTTCCAATGACTGGGAATTCTCCTGCTGGAATGATCTGGTGGCTGGCTGGGCTGAAGGGGACTGGCATGGTGATTTGCTCTGGGCTACAGAGGAATCTGCTGAGGATGCTCATTAGTGTACCTTAAAGGCAGATGTGGGATGAATGGATGTAGGGACTTCAAGGTCTGCTTTTTGCTGTCTGAGACATCTCTGACTGTAGCAGAGTGAGTCTCCTGAAATCCTTCTCCATTATCCCTCCAGGGGCTGATAAGATGCATAACAGATGTGGCTCCTCTGATTCCTGGCACACATCCTCATGGCTAGAGATAGGCAGGTGTGACTCACTGCATTACTATGTGATTTGTTTGCTTTTTAATGGACTCACAATTAAAAAAATAAATCAATCTCCTAACATTCATGTGGACATGGATCACTACAGTGTCCTTGATTTTTGAAACATCATATCATGTGCATACTTTTTTACTCTCCCTCCCTGTCTTTCTTAAAATCATCCATTTCCCTCTGGAAAAGAAGTGTGTGGCATGTTAGCTCTGCTGCTCAGAGAGCTCCTCCTCCCCAGCATAGATGTCTTCAACTCCTTGCTCCATTTTCAAACCCAAACAGAAGGACTGATATATAACTGATTTTGTGTTTGTTTCCACAGAAGTTCTTATTGATGTTGGCTTCCTTCTATAGCTCTGAAGCGCCTACCTCCTACCTTGCTGTGCCTGTGGCTCCAGGTTCATCACTCCTTTGGTCTGTGTCCAATTTCTGATGACTAAGTGCTCCCCTTGCTTCAGACTGAAGGTTTCTGAGTCAGTGTAGGAGCTCCTCTGCCTGTGAGGAGTTCCTCTGAGTCAGCCCCACTGCCTCTTTGCAGCCCTTCTTGTGCACCCTTGGTGCAGTCTGGTGTCTGAGGGCTTTTTTCAAATGCTGGGAATTGCTTCACCATGGAGCATATTTACTCCAGTGTGTGCATGGTACCCTCATGTCATGAGGATATTTGCTGCTCAGGTATGCCCTGCATGGCCATTCTCTGTGGGTGTGTCGTGGGTGAGTTCTGGGTCAGCCCTTCAGGGCAGGTTACTCAGCCCCTATCCAGCCTCTGAAGAAGCAGTCTTATTTTCTGCTTTGTCCTCTGATCAAAAGCATTTCCCACGTATTTTCCCTGTTACACAGAAGTCAGTACCTCAGCTCTGCACTACTGTTCATATTTGCCTCTCGAGGTCATTAACATGTCCCACACTTCAGTGTTCCCTGTTGTCACATATGTGACTCTTCATTTTTTGCTAGAAGCCGCTGCTTGTGGATGCAGAGCAAAAAACCTGCTTTTCCTTCACTTCTTGCAGCTGCTCTCTGGTTTTCAGTCCCAGCTGTAAGGGCTGTTCTGTGTCCCCACTCAGCATGTGCTTGTCATTTTTTCAGTAATGGCTCGGGGACGGGGTCTGGGTTCTTCCAAGGACCTGCCTGGGCTGCTGCCTGGTCTCCAGGGCTCTGCCCTGAGTTATACATCCCTGCACAGACCTGACTCTTCTCAGTTTGTGCCAATTCCATTGTTTGGCAATGGAAGTGAAGCTGCTGGTGGGGGACTATGAAACTCATGCCTAAGATCTCAGGGCCTCCAGGCTTCCAGCCTCCTCTTCACAGGAAAGGTCTAATCAGAAACATCCAAGAGATGTTCCTCTTAGAGGCCTTCAAGCTATCTAATCCCTGCCAAATGGGTGATCTGAGAAGAAGGATGTCTTGACTTGTCACCATCTTCTGTGGTGCTTCCATGAATGCTAACTGTGCCACTGCTTGAGGAGCTGCCTCTTCCCACCTTTCCTAAACTCCTGGGTATATGGCTTCACAACATTTGCTGATCTTGCAAAGTCTCCCCCAACTAGGAAACAAGAATGCAGTAACATTTCCTCTAAATGGGAATCACTATGACTGAGGAAAGGAATCATATATATATGATACCTAATTAAAGCTTCTGGTTCTTCCTGAACTTACTGCCTCAAAGGTTTCATAAGGGCTGTGGTTAAAAGGCAGTGGTTCAACACAGGCAGTAGATGTTCTCTCTGTGGAAAAGAGTGGGATAATAAGAAAAAGGCATTTCTCACCCAGAAACCTCCTGAGCCTGTGGTGTCACTTTCTTCCACTTGAAACATCCTAGTCTCTTTAATTTGAATAGTCCTTTCTCCCTAGCCATACAGAATTACTCTTGTGTTGTGTGTGGCTCTGTTTCTAGTGGAGTTCCAACCTGCATCCTTTGTGCAGGTATTTAGCATCCCTGGAAGGATTTAAGGCACCAAAAACATCAGAATGATCTTGAATTCAAAAGAAATATAGGTTTTAGCCTTCAAACGTAGTCTGAAAACAAACATTCCTTTTTAAAGTAACTACAAGACTTACTAAAAAGGCGCCTGATATTTCATCCAGGGAAAAACTCAGTCAGACTTCAAACCTGATCAGAGCTTTTACCTTGAGCTCTTACAAGTGAACTGAAATCAAATGAAGGACTGCAATAACCAGTAGACACAGTGGGTGGGTGAGGCTGCAGAGTAATGGACATACATTTTAAAGGCCATGGAGTGGCACAGGCTTGTATCCATAGCCACACCAGTACATTTAAGCCTGCAAAACAACGTATCAGTGCTCTTCCTCTTGACATTTTACCAATCTTCCAGCCACCCTCATGTTTCAGACTGAGAGCCAGACTAGTTTTTTTCCCCACCTTTTTTTTTTATCTGCTGTCACACAGAGTTTTCTAGTGAGATGTCCAAAAGGATGCTTACCATTTGTGTGCTCTCACTATGCATCAAAGCATTTCTTCCAATTTTCTTGCTTTTATCCCTGCTTGAAGTAATTTGTCACTGCTGAAAAATCATTACTGCCACCCCTCATTCACCTAGTTTTATTTGGTTTCTGCCAAAGTCCCTGGCCTATTGCAGTTCTCAGAAAATCCACTTTTAAATAAAAATGAGCCATGGGAATCTGGTAACAGAAATGGCCAAAAGAGCAGATCCTCTGAGATCTCTCATTTCCACTCACCACCATGTGATGGAGGTTTTTTACACCTTGCTTACCATCAGGGCTTCTAAAATCAAGGAAATTAGATTTCATCTGTGTCTCTGCCACTGAGTTTGTGCCTTGTGGTATTTTATTTCTGTTATGTGCCCTGTCAGACAGGGGCAAGTGACAGAGAGGGAGGTTAATGCCAGCAGTGAGCTGTGCAAGGGTGCTGTTTCCTGCCTCTCACACTCAGCTCTCACCCAGGCATCAAGGCAGCTGTGCTCCCTTCCAGCAGAGGCTGTGTCTCCCGTGGCCTGCACTGTGCCACCACCATGGCAGAAAGAATCCCACTCTCCCAGACCTCCCACTGGCACCTGCCAGCACATGGGACTGTGCTCAGCTGAGGAATCTCAGCCACCATGGGGCCCAGGCTGGGACCTGCAGCATCGCCTTTGATAGAGGAGGAAAACCCCACGGCCTGTGGACACACCCCTGCAAAGCAGCAACTTCATCCCTTTAGAGGTTATAAATTATTTTTCTAGCTGTTTCCCCTAGGAGAGAGCTAGCTGATCATCTCTCACCCTCTGCCTTTGCTGCACAAATGCCAGCTACCAGCTTTTAGTTGTTCTAGCTTGTATATATGCAGTTAAACTTGGAATAGTTTTCTCAACTTGTGTTTAGCTTTGGAAAGTCAACAGCTTGTCCAATTTTTCAGTTAATCTAGTAAAATATATGCCTACAAATGCAACACTTGTCTGGGCTTTATATTTTTAAAGGAGCTTCTCTTGCTTATGAAATAAAGCTATTCTGCAGTTCTAACACTGTGCAACGAGATATGTGCAGTCACATTATGAGGTGACTGCCCTGTCACAAACCAGAAATCATCAGAGAGCCTGTAGCTTGTTGTGGAACTAATTAGTTATGGAAGTGTAGTAAAGGAAGAGGAAATAATACTGTATGTAAAGATAGCATGAATTCAAATAGCAGGTGAAAAAAATTTAGTGTGAGAGAAGTTGAAGTTAATTGGATAATGATTTATATTAATTCATGGCATCCTCTTACAGCTCTTCCTTTGGTTATTGGAGTTACACAAAAATCACACACACACACACACACACACACACACACACACACACACAAAACAAACAAACAAAAAAAAACCCTGCACCACCCAGGAAAATACTCAAGTGTTTTCAGAGTGTTTAATTTTTGACTTGAATTTCCAAAATTACTGTAGTCAAAAGTCTAATTGAAATTCTGGTGAGAATCAGATTTTAAAAGCCTGAATGCTATAGGAATTTAGGCATCTAAGATGAAAACATGAAAATTGTTATGAACAAAACAGTCTGGCTGGGACACTTGGATCGAACTAAGTACTGACATTGAAATGTTAATTAGCTAATTGCTCCTGGGAACCACCTACCGTCCCACCCTCACTACCATTCTAGGACTGGGATGCAAAATAGGGAGACCAGTAGAATCATGGGAGGGGTTTTGGGGATGAAAACACCCCTAAATGGAAGGCTGGGCACAGTGGAGGAGGCTGGATGGGTGTGCAGGTTGGGGAAAAAGGAACCACATCTGTAGTCTGTGTCTGACCTGTCACCATAACCTGCAGAGGACCAGACTGGACTGGGCTGTGGGAAGCAGGCACAAGGAAAAGACACTCTTCCTGGTGTTACCAGGAGGGAAGGAGAGGGACAGCTGCTGCTGCACCCCGGCAGCAGGCTCTGCACATCCCCTCATCCTTCGGCTATCAGTGTGCCAGGAGGGAAGGAGAGAGGACGGTCTGCTGGGAAATACTTATTTTTATACTTATCCTATGAGATCTATAGGACCATGGGGTTTTATTGCCAACACTGCCTTTAAAAAACCCAAAATCCCCAAACAATTTATTGATCATCTGAAACTCCAGCATTATTGTCCAAATACATTATTAAAATATATACATTTAATAGAAAATTTTATCTTGAGTTCCTCCCTGAAGTGCTGGAAGATTAATTTATGATGATGTATTATTCTTCAGTTATGTAAGATGTGTCATTCAATTAAATCTATTTCTCACTGGACTTTGAAAAATACAGGCGTTTTTAGCACTTTTGATTTATTAGAAAACTAATGAACAAACATAAAATTCTAGGTATTCACAAAAAACCTTCTTTGGTAGTGGACCCTGGCTGATAAGGTTTGACATCCCCCTATTTGGTAAATCATATTTAACTAAAGCTATTTTGAACAACGTTGAGGTAGATGAAAGCTGCATCTATTAAATAATGCCATATTTTATAATGCTTTTATAGCTGCTGTCAATTGGTCTAAAAGTCAGAAAAACTGCCTGGCAGATGAGAACATTAAGTTCCTGGTTTCTGGTTCATTACAGAATGCAAGCAATCATCCTATTACTGGAAAGGATAATTGAAATGTAGAGTTATATATTAGCTGAAATGTGAGGAGTGGCTTTTTTTTCCCCATAAGCACCACAGTTATGCCCTTTCCATCTCCCCTCTCAGGATTGCACTGGATTGCAGACTGGCCAATTAGAGACATTAACAGCTCATCTGGGCTGGAAGGAGTCAGTGGAGAAAACTGACATTTTTGTGATCTTTGTTTCAAATGCCCTATCTCTATGGGTTTAATGTGGTAGTCCAATTAACACAGAAACAGGCTTATTTGGCAGTTATCTTGTTCTGGTTTATAACAATGATTTTGAGTAAAAAATTCATCCAAGTAGATGTTCCTTCATGTTAATGGCCAGTGTAGGCTCACTCTCCCGCTGGAAAACAGGAGCAGTGAATCAGACCCCTACTTCATTATGAAGGACGGCTTGAAGTACTCTCAGTAGAAAACAGGAGCGCTGTTTCCTATTCTATTACAAACACAACTACGAACAAAAATAGGTTTGTTATGAAATGAATTATTCTGTTCTTCCTAGATGGGTACTAACAGAATTTTATCCTAGACTAAACACATTAGAGATAGACTTTTCAAAAATAGAAGGTATTGTCAGAAAGAACAAATTTCATCACTGATTAAAGAAGAATCACACAGAGGAACACCTTTTCATCCAGCACAAAGGAACTTCAGAGACTCAGTCTGTAAAGATCTTAGAATAATTGAAATCAGATGCTGAATTTAAGAGAAAAAATTATTTTCCTTTGCCTGTTTTCAAAACAGCTACTACTGTCTAGTACAACTCTGAGTGAACAGGAGAGAGCTAAATATAAGAATTAATTCATTCCACGAGGGAAACTGGAGTAAAAACTATCATACCGGGAACTCAGATTCATTCCTTATCTTTTTTTCATAGGATGAGCTTTTGTTGTGCAGTGAACAAATTCTTCACCCACATAATGTTTGTGCTTCACACTGACAATATGGACTTTGTTTTGAAAAAGAGATTGAATTCATTTCCTAGTCCTCAAACTTATAAAAGGATGAATAAAATGTTGCTCAAATGATAGAATGAGGAAATCTCAAAAGTGCCAAGTTTTCTAAACGTTTTACTTAAAATGCTATCGAGAAAAATACGGACCATCTCCCCTTTGTTTAACAGCAGGCTGTTCACAGCGCTGGTTCAAAAGGATGAAGTCGGGTTCTCACTCCCGCAGCACAGTCCTCCAGAAATGCAGCAGCCGCTGCAGAAGCGATTCCACCGTATCGGCAGCTGCGGTGGCGGCTGAGCAGCAGGCTCTGCTCCGGCTGCTCGGCGGCGATATCAGAGGGGACTGATGCTGGTGACAGCAGCATCCTGCTGGCCGTGCCCCGGAGGTGCGGCCGGATTTGCATTACAAGAGCTCTAGTAGAGCCTCTAGAGAGGCTTGGTCTGCCAGATCGCGTCTTGTGTTGTTTCTCTCTTCTAATACCTTTGTCTGCAAAATTCCATGATTAGTGACTCACCTAATGCTGTTTGACATCAGCGTCAAGAGTCACATTTGTTATTAATACAGAGATGTGGGCCGAAATTCTGATTGCTGGCAAACCTCTACTTCTGGATGCTTTAGTAAGACCTAAATGACCAGCAGCTTAGACAGCAGCTAAGGTCCTGCTCAGTTCTGGCCAGAGGGACACCAAGCTTTTCACTTCAAAAAGTGCAGGCTCGGGGCACTGTCCTCACTACAAGGTTTGACTTTCCACTGGCTGTTTAAAATAGTTTGTGCCCTCGACTACTTTGTAAGAGGGTCATTAAGGATTTCTGCCATTAGCAAAAGTGCACACAGGTCTTTGAGGCTCACTGCAGCCCCTCTTGGGACATCCTCCCTTCTCTGAAAGCCGCGGCTGCAAATGGTGGCGCGGCCGTGCCAGCCGCTCTGTGATTTTGGGAAGCAGCAGGCGGAGGCAGCTCCGAGCAAAGCCTTGTTTTCCCTCAGCGACGACTGTGCACAAGGACCATGCGAGCGCCCTGGCAGAGCCTCACACGCCTGGCCAGGGGCCAGCCTTTCCTCCGTGATTTCCATGTGGTTGTTGGAAATCAGGAGCGATTTGTGTGAACATCAGGGCGGGCGCTGCGCGCATCCATCCCCGCCGCTCCCGCACTGCGCGGCCGCTCCCGGCGCTCCCGCTCCTCCCGCGCTCGGCGCTGCTCTCCTCGCCCATCCCGGCTCAGTCATCTCTGCTGCTTCTCTCCATCATCCATCCTCATCCGAAGTTTAAATGCATCCCTCTTCACAGAAAAGCAAAATAGCTCCTGAGTAGCTCCATTCACAACGCAAACTTTCTTACATCTCCTCCCACTTCTACTCGGGACAGAAAGTGCCAGGATTCTTTCCAGTTATTCACTTATTTGCTAATGTAACTATTCCTGGTAAGTCATGATGATAGGTGGAAGTGGAGATGGGAGCAGCATTTGCTGCAGCTGAGTTTTTCTCTCTCTGGGTTTGGATACACACATAGAGCAGAGCTTTGAGAAGAGTTCATATTTTTAAACCTCTAACTTTTTGTTGCTCCTGCAGGGTGGTGCACTTACACTGAAAATCAGGGCTGTCAGTGAAAACAGAAACCCTTAGAACCACCATGACTCCCCTAAATCCAAGGGCAGCAAGGGCAGGATTTGTTATGCCTCTGCTCTGATTCTCTAGTATGATACAGAGCTATTTAGGATGCATTTCTGACAAACAGTATTCTCTACAATTATTATTTTTTTCTTTTACTTTTTTTTTTCTGACAGCTTTATTTGTCCTTTTCCTTTTGTTTTCCTTTTGTCCTTTTCCCCTTTTTATTTTCTTTTTCTTTCACAAACTGGAACTATAACTGTACTTCTGAGGCATCTTCTGCAGATTAGTTTCTTTCTTGCACCCCTGGTTCCATTTCTGACTCTTTTTATGTGTCTAGTCTGTGTGGCTGCCACAGAAGAAATAAACTGACTAGTTTTTATTTCAAACTATTTAATGGGGAGCTAAGCTTTTCTTATTCTTTTAAACTTTATAGACTGTGTAATAGTTCCTTCAAGCTAGACTGGCAGTGAGAAGACTGAAAGATTAATGCCAGCAGAATGTGTCTTCTGCACACAGTGAAACATTTCACTGGAGGAGATGCTGCATCCTCGTGTCTGAAGCCAGGCATGCATGGGCAGGCAAGGCTCAATGCTCACCAGCCCTGGGGCAGGCTCCTGGCCACTGCCCTTTCCCAGGGCCTCCCCAGTGTCCCCAGAGGTACAATCAATCTTCTGGTGCCTGGCTAAGGGACCCTGGCCTGAAAATCCAGCCCCATTTCCCTCCTGGCAGTGAGCTGGGGTTCCCTTGGCGTGGAAATCTGGTCAGGTTGGTTTTGCTCTGAAGAGGTGTCAGTATATGACTGGGAGGTTTTTCCAGGTTCAAAGGGAGCCTGAAGGCCTTTCCAAGACATTCAATAGCCTTTTGGTTTGGTTGGAGAGGCAGAGGTAAAAATTCAAGCCTTCTTGCAGAAAGTGTCACCCCTTTTTGCTCCATTACATGTTCTCTCCCTTGGGTGATAAACTTGCAAGTGGCCAAGACAAGCTGCATTGCTGCCTCAGACAGGCAGGAATCCTTTCAGGGCATTTGCTAAGTAACTTCTCACTTTTCCATTTCTATAATTTCCATGGCATGTTCCTTGCTCTCCCTGGCAAGTCCTGAGGCTGCTGTGAACCAGGGCTGTGGGGCTCATGGAAGGGAGCTCCCTCTGTCTAGAAGCATGTATCCCAGATCTCTTAAATTTTAGAGCTTCTTTGAAGGACCTTTGCTTCCAATTTAAAACACTTCTCTGAGCAGGGTTGTCTCTGACCCTTACCTGAGGAGCACTCCTGGCTGCCATGAAGATTGTAGCTTTTGGTGTCCCTGTGATACTGAGGCATGAGCCAGAGTAAGACATACCAAGAGTGATGGCTGCAGAAAAGAGGGATGGGTCTGAAAGGAGAATTTGAGTTTTATTTTTATTTTCTACACAGACTTCTTTACTATTATTTAAAAGCACCATGAAAGGTGTGATCTCACATGGCCTTTAGCAGGGCAACATAAAATGCTATCCTCCGTCAGTCAAGGGCACAAACTATGAAATGAGTTTCCCCATTTGGAGTATTTTCAACATTATTACAACAGTAGATTAAATATCAAGGACCCTGTGTGTTTTAATAGTATCTATAATGAGTTGAAAGACATGAAGTCACTTTACAGCATAGTTGTTGTCTATAGATAGCATAAGCCTGAATTGCTTTCATGATGGTAGCCAAAGACAAACTCAGAGAATCAGAAGTTGAAGTTCAATTGAGGACTTTTGAAGGCACTAGAGTTTTCCTGATTTGGTGTAACCATAGATTTGGCCTTGGGGAAGTGGGTCATTTTAAGTTATAGTCTGCTGCCAGTGCTTAAGGATCCCACAAACAGTAGTTTCTTTCTTGAATTTGGGTGATTTAATGAAATACAGCACAGGTTCTTCTGCTAGTAAAAGGAATACTTGTCTACTGCTGATTTTGTTTGCTGTGATAACCATCTCCTTCAATCCCATTTGCAGATGACTTACAGCATTTAGCTTTTTTCCCATAGCTGGTTCAGACACCAGAGCAGATTTTCCAGTCTCTCATCCATCTGTGTTGACCTACATCTATTCTTTCACTGTGCCTCAGTCTCACTTTGGACTTGCAGATCTCAGTTTGCCACCCTAAGCTTCCTTTGTGGTCACTGGAGAGCAGGAGGCACAGGCAGGATCTGAACAATGTCTGCAGTCTGCTGCAGGAGGAGGTGAATACAGGGAGCACAGGAATGTGTATTTCACATGGTAATAAAGGATGGTTTGAAATAAAGAGAAAACAAAGGGTTTTCTTTGGTGCTTAACGAAAGTGCTACTTTTTATCACAGTCTTCAGGAACCCAAGAGGGACAAGAGTCAGCTCATGCTCTTGGCTCTTTGGTAGTTGTGGTGCCCAAGAATAAACAGCACAGCAGAGAGGGTGCCCCAGGGCTAGGCAGTCAGGACTTTCTCTTTGCAGAGAAGCATTGTGTCTGTATTTCTAACCAGGAGAGGCAAAATTTGATCTATCAGAACCTAGGAAATGGAATGATGCTTTTTTCTAGCTTTGCCAGGCTAGCTCTATCCAACATGATTGCTTTGGCCAGCTCCCCCTGCTTCATTGCTGTTGTACCCATGATAGTGCTGTCAGCCCCTGGACATCACTCAGAAGATGGCAATGGATAACTGAGATCCCACCAAGAAGAGCAACCTGAAGTGCAATGGGAGGGTGGCCAGGACTTGCCTGCTTGCCCTCCCCTGCTCCCCAGCTTAGTGCTGTAGGGAAGAGATTCTGGGAGCTGTTCCTCATGGCAAGCACCCAGCTGTCCCCACTCCACCCAGGCTGTGTGCAAGATCCAAAGGGTGAGGCAGGAAGCACTGTGTCTTTGGACTGAGTGGGAAAAGGGGGCACAAGCAGCTAAAACTCAACAGCCTTGGCTGAGGTTTAGGATAAACTTGCTATGTGGGTAAAGCCTTAAACATATTCTTAGCTGCTAAGTTATTCTTTTGGTAGCTACCCTTAGGAAAATCATCCTCCTTCAGTGAGCTGCATCACAGCTTTCCAGGACAGCCAAGGTCTGAAGCCAAATTTGCCATTTTTTTCATTTATAGGGAGTCCTCTGCCTAGTCTGGGAAATAATATTTTCTTCAGCCTGTACTTTAGGGAGGAGAGTGCTCAGGGTCACTCCTAAGGCCTGGCTACCTCCACCAGAACACGCAGCACCATCACGATGTTGATACTAGGCAGACAAGATGCTCCAGTGGCTTTCTAAGAAGGCTGAAATGTCACTTTTTTTTTGCAAGGGCAGGTTAGATTTGCATGCTGCCTGAACACTGACAATCACCAAGAGTGTTCAGGCCAGCTGCAGGCCCTGGACCTCACAGTGCAGGGACAGAGCATTGATGGATTGCCCCTTGTAGGATGATAGAAGGATACTCACTCAAGCTAACTGCTGCAGGAAAGCTTTTCCTCACGAGCAGGAGAAACATGAGACAGTGGAGTTAAGAAGAATAATGTGGAAATGGAAAAGAACAAAAGAGTATAACAGCATGTAAAGAGAAAAAGGTGTCTAGGTGATCTGGCAGACTGATGTGATGTGATACAGACTTGGACTCTGCCAGATGGCTGAATAGAGCTGGCATTAGTCTGGGTGAAGAAGGACCATATTGTTAAATCTCTCCAGGGACTCAGTCCCTGGCAGCTCTAGGCTGACTTAGAGATCATTTCTAGCCCTAGAGAGGAAAGCTTGAGGAACAGTCTAAGCACAAGTTTCTTCCCAGTTTCTGTTCTATCTGGTTCTCCTGGCTTTTTGCCCATTAGCCTGCTTCCCCTGGAATTCCCATAGGTTCCTTTAAAAAAAGTTCTCTTTCTATGCACCCAGTCATGACTCATTTGAAAAATAACACATGGCACAACCAGGTAACTCATCCTCAGGGAACTCAGCAAAGAATGAGGTTAAATAGGCACTGAAAGTTGTTTTCTAGATGAAAATTTTACTTCCTTTCACATAGTCCCACAAGAATCTCTCTTCCAAATAATCTCGGGGTCTTCCCCATACCTTGGCCCAGGTCCTGTCTGAGCCCTCCTCATCTGATATGAGAGGTCGAAGCCCTCACACACCTAAATCCAAGCGAAGGGAGCTTTACTGTAGGAGGGTACCAATGTAGTTCTGTGTTTGGCCAGTGGGAGGCCCTTAAAGACCATCAAGTTGTCAGAGTCTATAAAAATTATGCTTGGGATTCATGTAGCCCTCTTTATCTGCAGACCTGCAAGTTCTTCAGAGATTTTTGAGGAACAGCTCATTTTTGAGGTCCCAACTTTACGCAAGTGAAGTATAGACAGAGGGGTGAGAGGACTTTGGAGTAATTGCAAAATAAGGAAATGACAATAATTTGAGAGATTGTATAAAATATGGAAAAGGGTAATATCCCTTCCCTCATAAATAGTAACATCATGTTCACACACTTTTATTGTTGCTTTCTTAAACATGTGGTTTGCCCTCAGAGTTGCTTAAGGAAATTAAACTTTAAAGCAATTTCTTCCATTTGTCCACATGTTCTGTTAAAAAAAAAAAAAAAGACACTGTGATTAATCTCATTCTTTTCTGGCTCCAGAAGACCAAATATTCAACAGAAGTATTTTGTCCCTTTCATTTGAACAATTTCTTCAAACACTGAGCTCTTGTTATAACTTTTTGGATCACCTCCTCTGTTTTCTATTTGCTTTATTGATACAGGTTTAAAGCACAAACCATTCTGTTCAAGGCAGTCCTTTTAGCAGCTGTGATTTAACCTGGAAATGTCTCTGCAGCCTTTTGAGCTAATTTATCTTCTAGTAAGAAAAGAAAGCCTGTTGGGAGTTACCATTCTCCGTAAATGGGCCGAACTTTGGTCTCAGCTGTATCCAAAAAACCTTCCTGTGATCATATCAGTCTCTCCAAGATCTACAAGCTGCAGAGCATGTCAAACAAGGAAGACACCATAAGATGAATGCCAGATTTCCTGCTAGACAAAACATCCATATTTCAACTCTCACAGAAATATCTGTTTATCAAGATGATGGTAACATCCACATTGATCTGTTTGCCAAGCGTCAAATGGTACATTTTTATGTTATTAGATAAATGGAAAATGCACAGGAACTGCATTACACTCTGTGAAAAAATATACCCTGAGTGGAATAACAAAAAAGGATTGTAATTTTTGAAGTCTCCCTCTGAATGTATGTGAGATGATTTATGTTAGGAAAGAATATTTTTCCTTACATGTTCAGGTTATGGTACAAGAATTCAAACTGGTTGCAAATGTATAGAAATGGATTGATATTTTCATTCCTTACAATCCTTACAGTCTATGTTCGTGGAAAAAGCCCTTAACTATTGGACTTTAATACTTACTGCTTCTGATGGCAGCCTTAGTTTGATCCTGATTCAATGATGTTGAATCCTCAAAATTCATTAGCAGAACAAAAAGTGAGTGTTGCATTCATATTAGCTGAAGTGACTAGTCTGTAATGTTTGATATCTCATTAAAATCTGTTTTTATATGATTTTAACCAATCACATTTCACTGCTCCTTCTGGGACTTGTGACATCCAGGCTTTTGTACATGCCTGGCAATTGCAGTCTTACCTTCTTGTTATTATGTCCTTATTTTGTTAAATGGCAGTCTAACCTAGAGAGTTACATGAAGCTTCAAGAGTCAAAAGGGGGCTTAGAATACCCTACTGTGATTTTTTTTTTAGCTTCCTACCTTCTAGTTAGCTTTGTCACCTGTGTTTTTATGAGCTTCTCTTGGGAAATGTAAGTCTTTGCAAGTAATATTTTAACATAACCCAAGAATTGTTCTGGAGTTTTCCTGGTATAATTCTTTGTCAAGAATCTTGTCATATTTGATTCCTTGGTATCATAGAGACCTTCTCTTGGGTCGCCCATGTATGTAAGGGCACAGATTACTCAGGAGTTCTCAACTGTGCTGTTTTATCTTGTTCCACTGCTGAGAGAAGGATGGAGTGATCTTGGTTTCAATCGAGTCCACTTGGTCCACTTCACACACAGGCTTACTGACCAAAAACCTAACCAAAAAAAACCCCAGGCCCTTATGTATAAGAATTCATATCAGCCATACAATAAAAATAAGGTCATTAAAAGAGGTCATTAAAAAGAAATCTGGGTTAATAATAGAAAGTCAGTGTAATAACTTGCTGTCTTCTCCTTTAGAAGTACCCAAGATATACCCAGAATTTTGAGTTGTGGTCAGCCTTGCAGCAGCTTTGCCCTCTTCTCAGTGCTGCCTTTGCTTCTGACAAGTGCTCATGTCTGCCTTCCCTTCCTCTCAGTAAGTTATAAATATGATTTGAGGATACAAGTTCCCAAATCTTGTCCAGAATCATCTTCTGCAGTGAATTTAGGTAATTTCTCCTCTAGCTTCTAGTGAGCTGATCCTGTAAGTGCTGTTAATGCTCTTGCTAGGCCTGAGCACTTGGGATGCCTTATGGCTGCTGTGCCTTCATTCTCAGCCAGTGTGCCAGCCCCCATCACCCGGACCACCTGCATTTCAAATCTGCCATTAGATAAATTCTGCTTAAACATGCAAACTTGTGATTTAGATACATTACCAGATTTCTACAGGTGTGCTCAGTGCACATGAACAATTGCTTTGCCTGTGGAGTTGCCAATTTTGTCCCAACTCCTCCTGCGTGTGTCTGGGTGCCAGGGTGCTGTACACTGCAGGCTGGCTGCTGTGGCAGAGCACCAGCCATGAGCTGCCTTCTGAAATGTCAAACAAGCAGCAGTCACCTTACAGGGATGGACATCCTTTCTTAAATATAAAAGAATGCATCACAGCAATGGATGAAATTTTATCCCAAGGAAAAAAAATCACTTGGCTGCAAAAAAATTTACAGCAAAAAGAATAGATTATGGTGTTTTGTTTTTAACAGAGAGAGAAGGTGAGAAAGCATTAAAACAAGTATAAATTATAGTTAAAAATGAATCTTTATCACATCTTTTCTATCTTCTGCTTAAAGAAATCTAGCCTTTACTTTAAAGAGCTTTTCAGGATGTACTTTCTCTAAAGCATTCAAACCCTAAAGACCGGGAAATGTTCTAAATGAAATGTTAAGTCTCTTTATCTAACTCCCATTTCATGGCAATGAGATAAATGCTGGTGGTTCTTTAAAAACTTGAAATATATTTAAATCAGTAGATTTCCATTACGTGTCTTTAAACAATGTTTCATTTAATTACCTCCTGGTATCTTTTTTATGTCATAGTAATATACAAAGCAGCTGAATTCTCCAGTCAATAGAACTGTTAATTGACAATACATTAGCAAATACTTTACTGAACTCAGCTGCAACAATTGCTTCCCTGAGATTTTAAAGAAGAAAGTCAATTGACTGGGAGAGAGAATGGGCTATTAGGCACTCTAGATTCTGTTCTAGGACTAATCTGATACGGAGTTTCTATTCAAATGCTGGAGCTTAAAATCACTCCTCAGAAAATAATTGAATAAAAGAAAGTTATAGCTTTAAATCCATCAGATAATTTCTTGAGAGCTCTGGGCAACTTCCAGGTTTTCATCCAGCAGGCTGTATAAGCAGGAGCTGGTGGTATGATTCACATCAGCCCATAACTCTGCCACTGGAATGAGAAGAGAGCAGCTTCAGACACATCAGAAGGAAGCCCCAGGAGCTCTCTCTTCATGGAAAAACCTCTGCTGAGGGGTTCCTCCAAACTAAGCAAAAAATACTTTCTTCATTTCCGGCTTCACACTGTCAGAGCTCATCCAGTTTCCTTGTCCACCTCTGCAAGGAAGGAAAAGAGGGACTCTTGATGAGAGGAGAGGAAGGGCAGGCTCAGTGCCTGTGATGCTGCCTGGGGTGGGGTGGAGGGGAGCAGTGCTCCCATGGCAGAGAGGCTGCTTGGAGAATGTGGCACTGCAGGGTGCAGGAGCAGAAAGAACTCGATTTAGGAGCTGTGGCATCACAACTGGTGAATGGCTTGTGATAACTGCT
The DNA here is from genome assembly GCF_050655825.1 of Lonchura striata. Lineage (NCBI taxonomy): Eukaryota > Metazoa > Chordata > Aves > Passeriformes > Estrildidae > Lonchura > Lonchura striata. The sequence goes on along the minus strand of NC_140703.1, from coordinate 102,148,497 downwards.
TTCTTTTTAAACGTTCATAAGGTTTCTCCATATACAGACATGTTCATTTTATTTCAAAAACAAGCAGATTGCAAGAAGGAGAGCTTGACCCTTTTCAATTAATGTTGCTCTTACATACGATGTTGGCTCTATGACAGTCTGCAGTAGAGCTCAATAGTAGTTTGGGAGATAAGGGACTTCAGTCCCTTTTGGAGGTCAGTCTTCTGTCAGAAACTTAACCCTCTTAGAAGTAATTCAAAATGAAGCATACAAAAAAGACAGAAATTGAAATTATTATTATTTCCTGCTCATATTCTGTTAGGAGTTTTCTTTGGTTTCTTAATCCTTTGATAGAAAACCCTTTAAAAATGCTGGCAGTAAATTTAACTTGTCTTTAATTTTCATGGATGTGGTGGAAAGACAATACAACAACAACAAAAAAGGCAAAACTTTCTATAATTTAGGATTGAAACCTTCAGTTTACTTAATTTACTTATTTTTTGACAGTGATATGTGTTTGCTAAGGAAATTGTCTGGCACTCAGAATAGAAAGACTTACTTTAGACTGCCACAGAAAGGGAGAAGCAAGTCAACAATTGAATTTTGTGAACAGATTAAGATTCACTTATCACAATATGAAAGAATAACAGAAATATTGAAAAAAACATAATTTGTGACTCTCACATTTTGTGAGTCAAAGTTACTTAGGCAATTTAGTGCTTGGGTATTAAAATAAAGTTACTTTTACATTAAGTCTGTGTTTTTGTAATGTATTTCTGTGCCTACTCAAGGTCAGTATATATCCTTACATACACTGATAAATATTGTTTTTGCACATGCCACAGATTGAATTGTCACATTTAGCTCATAATCAGCATGCTGACATAACACATTTATAATCTAACCACAATAAAAATAGTCTGTGTAACAGACAAAAGCAGACAAAGGCTTTTTACAGTAAATACAGGATTTATTTCTCCACATAACTATTCTCTTGCCTTTATGTTTTTACTTTTTCAATTTTTTTTTAGTTTGTATTTCTAGTACATTTATTTGTGCTGTGATTCTTCTGTTAAATTCAATCTTCTCCATGCTAGTAATTTCAGAAAATCTTCAAATCCTTAAATCACTGAATTAAAATCCTGTGACAATTTAAAGTGGTTCCGAACAAACCACAAGCAAGTGGTTATTCCCTGCATACCATTACCTGTATAGAAAAATGGTGTTATTAGTGGGAGAGCAGCTGCCCCAAGGTGAGAATCATATGATTAAAATAAACTATATACATGTTTCAAAGGACTCTTATTTGGAAAATTACTTCTAGCTTATGTCCTAATATTCCTTTTAAGTGCCAGAGATGTTGATAAACACTTTTGATGGAGAAAGAAAACACACAGCAGAAATAAAATATTCTGTAACTAGGTTTCAGAAATTGTTAGAAAAGCTAAAATAAATAGTTCTTCACAATTTAAACCATTATTTGTGTATACAGTTTTTGCCCCTTCCCTTCCCTTCCCTTCCCTTCCCTTCCCTTCCCTTCCCTTCCCTTCCCTTCCCTTCCCTTCCCTTCCCTTCCCTTCCCTTCCCTTCCCTTCCCTTCCCTTCCCTTCCCTTCCCTAACCTGTAATTGCATGTGCAATTTTCAGATTTGAAACTGGTGTAACTGTCTTGTGTCTTAAAAAATAACCAGGAAATAGAGGCTGTTGTACTACTACATAATGCTGAAAATACTTCTTAAAAATCAGCATATGCAGATTTGATTACCTCAGGCTAAATTCCTTATTGGCATGGAATTTACATTGCAGAGTATTTCTGTATTCTGTGGCTGGCATGTGGAACTGTCAGATGGAAATTAGTGTGCACTGAGGCTAACCCTAATGTCCCCTACAAAAGGGTGTGTATGCAACACTGAAGGTATCTTATTACATCAGTACTGCACCAAAGCACTCTCTGCATCATATTGCTATTTTAGATTACTTTTAAAATCTTCCATTATGCCTAAATAAAGATATTCGGGTCTGATATTTTCTGAAGCACAAGATTGTTACTTACTAATCTGATGCATTTGTTTTCTGCTTATCAAGAAATATGTTGCTGTATCACCAATGTTATTTTCAAATCAGTAAAGCTGAAAAGTAGCTGACAGCTATCAGCTGCTTTGTCTAAATTACTCAATACTTTTTACCTGTTCTTGTAACATTTTCTTGATGGTCAATGTAACTGTTATTTCCAGAATCTGTGCCTATGTGCCAAGATTCAGCATGCGACCAAGGAAGCTCCTGTAGCCTCTAGGAACCTGCCCAGCTTTGGAGCTGCCCCCAGACCCACAGCAGATACAGGTTTTTTCCCTTGTGGCAAACACTGTTCCTAGGTCTGTCAAGGCTTCACCTTGGAGGCTGATCATAAGTTGACACTCCAGGTGCTTCTCACACAGAATCTTTGAGCACAGAGCTCCAGGTGGGACATTCTTCAGCAGAACCTGGATCTGTGCTCATCCTCTGGGGGTCATTCTGCTGCTAAAATGCTGTTTCCATGGCTCCCACTGCTTTGAATGGGGCTCCCTTCTCTGCCATTGTCTCCAAGGGGTTTTGGTCTTTCTGCTCTGGGTGAAGGAAAGTCCTTCCTCTCCCCTGCCAGTGCCCCAGCTCACCCTACTCAACCCCCAAAGGGGTTCCCAGGTCCTGGGATCCCTTGGTTGTCTGTCCTTGTCACCCAAGTGCCCATAAGATGCAGGGACAGGAGACAGCGTGTAGTAGAGGCTCTGGGAGGAGATGCTGAGTACCTTCGGGGCAGGAGTGTGAGGTGTGTGAAGAGTCCAGTCTGGAGGAGAGAAGCTTGCTGGCCACAGGCCCAGGTCAGGAAAGTGCTTTCCTGTAGGTGAGCAGGCATGGGGCTTGTGCTGACCCAGCATTATCCTATCCTCACAGAGAAAGGAGTAATTCAGACAAGTATTTATTTATACAACAATGGGTGCAGATTAGGATGCTGTTGGGCTTCCCAGGGGGTGAACAGAATCCAATCACAAGATGTACAAAGTATTGTGTGCATGGTGTTCCCACCTGCTGCTGTTGCTCTGTTTACAACCACAGCCTCTGCCAGTATTTCTGCCACTTCAAATCAAAGCCTGTGCTGCAGGAAGCCAAATAGCTTTGCCTTCCCAAAACTACCTCTTCAGAACCACCCTCAGCTGGCTCTTCCCTTGAGTGCTGGCTCATTGATGAAAATGCTCCTCAGCGTTGGCAGTCACACCCTCCTTTGCAGCTCATGCTGGTTTTGCCCCACCCCTTCCTCTGTGTTACAATCCTTACAGTCATATTTGGCAGATATTTGCCCTGAAACTTAATCACACCTACAATATAGCATGTATATTTTCTCTTATTAGCCTGCAATTTGCTGCTGTCTGGCTGTGTCCCAGCAGATGATTAATGCCCCAGAATTGTTATTACCCTTGCTGAGAACTGACATTTCATACTGTTTTAGCATCAGCTCTCTGAGCTGAAATTCATTCGTGCTTTAGCTCATCGTCATGCTGCAAGCTGAGCTGAACAGCAGTGAAGGGATCCAGCTGTGCCAGGTACAAGCCTGGAAGCACCTCAGTGGGGTCACCTCCAGTTGCACATCTGCAGGGCCTCCTGTTGCAGGCTGCTCCCTCCTTCTCACTTCTATTTGAGCTCAAGGGCCCTGATTTGCACTTTGGAGCCACACAGAGCTCCCCTGTTGAGCTGGCGTTGGCTGGAGTAATTTTCTTCATAGTAGCTCATATGAGGCTGTGTTTTAGATTTGCACTGAAAGTAGGGTTGTTAATACAGAGATGGTTTTGTTATTGCTGAGCAGCATTTGCACAGTCAAAGGTTTTCCTGCCCCTCGCCCCAACCCAGCAGTGAGTGTGCTGGGGGTGCACGAGGATTTGGGAGGGGATACAGTCAGGACAGCTGACCCCAAATGATCACAGGGAAATTCCATACCAAATGGCCATCATGTTCAGCCTAGAGAGCTGGGGGAGAAGAAGGAAGGAGAGGATGGTTGGAGATACAGCATTTGTCTTCCCAAGGCATCCTTACATGGGATAGGGCTTGCCTGGATGTGGTTGAACACCTGCCTGCCCATGGGAAAGGGTGAATTAATTAATTGTTTTGCTATGCTTATGAAAAGCTTTTGCTGTACCTATTAAATTGTCTTTATCTCAGCCTACAAGTTTTCTCACTTTCACCCCTCTGATTTGGTCCCTCATCCCACTGGAGTGGAGCTGGGGCTGTGTGGGGTTGAGATGAGGTTTAAACACAATACCTCAATTTCTAATTTCTGTGAAAGAGTGAAAATGTTGGCCTAATACCAACACTTTCACTATCAGAAGTATTATTGCAGTGCACTGTACACCAGATGGTGAATTTATGGAGGAGCTCTGTCTCATAAGGTAATCCATACCATGAACTGATCTCCCAGAGAATTCTCTCCATTAAACATACCCTGATGAGCCTGAGAACCACATATTAGTCCTTCTAATCCATGGATGCTCAAACCCTACCACCATGCCACTGACATTCCTTTAAGGTACAGTTGTTTTAGGCTCTAGGGTTGAATGCAGAATGCTGCTCTGAAGTAACAAAGTTGTTTCAAGACCTACCCAAAAGTAATTTCTTTCAGTGAAGGTTGGGTTTTTATATGTATCCAAGAAATCTCCTTTTTAATAATTACAAAGCCTGGATAACCTGAACATATGCCTGGAAGAGATACCTTGGAAAGCACATTGTCCTGGTAACTGTCAGGTACCCTGCGCAGAGTGCCTCAGAGTGCCTCAGCTGGCTTTTCTTGAAATTGGACAGGACATATTTTTATCCTAAGCCTGTAAAATTTCAGACTAAAAACACAAACAATGTAAGAATTGATTATTCTCCTCTGAAACAGAGAGAAAATACAAATTATGATACTTCTCAAAAACAGACAATCCATCCTTTTCACCAAAATATTCAAGTGATTCATCACCCAAATAATCTGATATCAGAGGCATTGCTTCTGGTTTAAAATAGTAAATTCACCTTTAAATCCCAAACTTTTGAATTTAATTAGAAGTCTTTATTCAGAGATTGATGAAATGAGCTATGTGGGCAGTTTCATAATTATGTAATGTTGTCCAAACAGGAAATTCCACCTTCCTGCTGAAAAGCTTGCCTTCATGACAGCATTTTTCTATGAAAAAGTATTATGCACAAATTCAAAAAGGTTACATCTATGATATTTTCTTATATAGAGTTAGGATAGATAAGAACAACAAACTGCATTTATATTGACTCTGAAACAAATGATTATATCCAATCTTTGGGGATTTTTATGTTTGTATTCTATTTCATTATGTCCAAGTATCATATCTATAAATATACTTGATTACTTTTCTGTCAACAGGACGTTACACTGCGAACCAACATAAAAAAACCAAACCAAACACCACCACTATTAAAGATCTTGCTAGGGCTACAGCTGTGGAAACATTCTTTTCCTCATAAATCCGCAAAATAACAAATATGATGCTCAACAAAAAGTGTCATATTTTCTGATACCATCTAATGTCTAGTCAAAAAATCTACACTTCTGTAGGACTCTGAAATTACTTTCTGGTTTTCATGTATTTTCCCAGACCAAAAATGCATCAACATAAAACAGATGACAGCAGAAGATTGATTTTTCCAGATATGACTTATTAGGTCTTGATCTTTAAACACAATAAATCTGAAGGCAAAGCAGAATGGTTTTATTTGACATGTTAATTCCTTTTTATCAGTGAGTCAGTCCACAGACTGGGCTAGAACATCTTTGTCATGAGCATGGACATGAATAGTAGAATAGTAATGGATATGTCCCTTCTTATTGCTTTAATAGGTCATAAGCCTAGAAACACAGACCTGTGGAGGGTTTCACCTGGTCTGTCCCTTGATCCCTTAAAGGTATCAGGACAATCAGTTTTGGCTCCTTTCCTTTTGTCAGTGTCTCCCCAGAAACCTCAGAAAACCCCCCAAACATTTACTTGCATGCACATCCTTGTCATTGCCCCATCTCCCTTTGATCAAAATAGAGCCAAGTGTCTGATGTTGTCAATCCACAAACTCCACAAGTTTTATGACATCTATCACATAAACCCTTTTCCATTACATGTTTTCACTCTCTTGCTTTTTTTTGCAATTATACTTACTGTACCAGTATTTTGTTGCCAAGGTTCTTATATACTGAAACAAGAGACATTTAGAACAATAAAAGTTGTCTTCAGGCACATGTCCACATTAGTTGGGAAAACTTCTTGTACTCTTTGCAGGCAAGGAGACCTGGTATCAATGCCTAGGAAGCAGGTTTTTTTTGTGGCTGCTAGTTGCAGAAAAATCTCAAGATTAAAACATGACCCAATGAGAGTCTCAGACTAGTCACTATTCTGGGGCTGACCAGCCTAGGAAATTTTTTTATTCTTGCCATCAACCCTGAGATCTAATGTTGTAATTGTTATAGTCGTATAATATGTTGAATATATAAAATACTGAAATATACATTATACTACACATTGTTACAGACATATTTATTTATAATGGATTAGCTGTTGTCCGGTGGCAAACACTCAACCTGATCTTGACATTTGTGATTGATTCTCTTCAAATCAGCTGGTGATGTGAAGGTAATTTCCCCCTTTTTCTTCATTCTCTGCTGAAAGAGAATATGTAAGTCTTGTACTCAAAAGAACCATATGAAAAACAGAGGCAGAAAATAAAGCTGGGGCTCCCCAGAACAAGTTCAGTGAGGTGAGGCACTCCTGTGCCTCTGATATGTATAAGACAGCTGTCAAAAATAAGCAATTTGTCTCAGTGCTCCTGGACATGCAAAAAACCACTGCTCCATTGGGAGATATCAACATCAAAGTTAAGGGCAAAATGAAGACAAATGTCACTAAAATAATATTAAAAAAAAAAAAAGTTGAACTAAATATAAGGATTGTTTTGTTTTTTCCACTTGTCTTTGGTAATTTCCTCAGTCACACTGGGAACACGGATTAGGATACAGTGACAGAAACCTGCCAAAGACAGAATTTGGTTTGGTTTGATGCATTTCCCATAATAATATGACAATGTGTTTAAAGTTACTAAAAAGACATCAGTACAAATCCATGGAGAGATGAGGTTAAATTTTATAGCTGTTGTGAGAAAATCAAAACAGAACTCCCTAAAGTGATTTCAAATATTTCCTGCCTACATATTATTCAAATAAATCCCTTGCTCATGAGAAAAAGCAAGAAGCATCCTCCAAAGGTCTCCAGCTCTGACAGCAGGGCTCTGGTGAATGCTCTTCAATGGATCAGGTAAATGTCGTGGGAAGGAGGAGATGATCTGGGAAAATCATGGTCTTCACAATGTGTTTAAGAATGTGCTAATTTCCTCTAGGTGTGATCTCTCTTTCCTCTTTCTCTGCTTTGTGTTTGGGGTGGCAGATTGCTTTCAAAGGCAGATATTAGCCCAGTCTTCCCACTTATTACTTGTCTCGGGCCCTGTGGTTTGTGCCATATTTTCTTAGAAATACAGTTGTCTTCCTCTAAACCAATGGGGGAGGCAAAAGTCATCTCCAAACATGTTTCTCTGGTGCTATTACTCTTGTTTACATGTGGTGTGAACAGGAATTCCCAGGAATTTACTGTGCAGTGTTCAAGCTTTCTCCCTTTTCTAAGTTTAGGCAAAAGCACTACATCTTTTCCTCACAGCAGTGAAAAAATATAAAAGATGAGGCAGGTAAACTCATCTGCTCCCAATATGTGCTTCTAAGCTCCAGTCTTTCTCCTTGATCCAGTGTCCCAGATATCTTTGTGAATAACTGGTACTTGCCCCTGCAAGTCTATTGTACCATTCATAATGATCTGAGAAACCAAGTGACACCTGTGAGAGGGCTTTTGTGGGAGGAAAAAAAAAATCCCACATAGAGGAAAATCTGTTTTTCAATCTCAAACCCTGCTGTTTCATACATCTTTTTACCAGATAATTTTTTAAATCTCAATGCTTTTCTCCAGTTCAACTGTTTTCTGGTATTTAAACAACCTGTCAAGCAAAGAGAAAAAAGTCTTGCCCATAGCAGTGATCTGTGTTAAACTGAAAAAGAATATGCTGTCTAAAATGAAAATTGCTAGTTAGTGGTCACAGCTCAAATACTTCTTAGTGGGGAGCATTTGACATCCTTGTTTAGCTCAGCTGTATGTAAACACTAATGCTCTGCTTTCTGCCTTTTGTATTCCCTGCAGTGCAGTCAATAACCCATATCATTCTCCCACATGATTTTTGTTTTCACATCAATCTGATGCTCAAAAGCAATATGAACCCCAGTTACAGAACCTTCACTGAGAAAAATGAGCACTGCTGTCATATGCTTTAAGCTCACTCAATTAGACAGATCTCAAACTGTTACAAGCTAGTTAAATCTGGAGAGCTGTCACCCTGCTCAAGTCACTTAGACTTCTGGGATGAAATATGAATTTGATAAAACTGAGGCAGTTATTGCCCTTCAATTGCTCTGCTATTTTGTTTTTCCATCTTCCTAGGGAACGACTCGGTTGCAATCAAAGAGATTCAAATATTTAATTGGCAAACTATACAACGTATAATGTATTATCACACTGAAATGAAAATAACAGATGCTGAACTTTTTAATTCCTTGTAAAATGAGCAGAAAAGACATTTCTATGATCAGAAGAGAGTCTCAAAGTGGAATAGTTCAAGAAGGCCTAAAAAAAAATTATAGAGGGAATATCTAGTCCTGTTTGTCCTGGAAAACAGGACTAGATAGCATTCTTCCCTTTCTTCCCAGTGAACTCAAATCTGAAAATCCCAAACTAATTCTTCCAGTGTGTATCTCTCCTAAACTAGTCTTGTTTCAATGAGAGCAGAAGGTTTGAAACAAGATGACAAATTCTAAAAAAACCCAAGAAAAATTGTTGTGGATTGCAGCTTTGATGTTTTCTTTGCCAAGAATGCTGAAATCATAAAATTATAAAATATCCTGAGATGAAAGGGACCCACAAGGATCATTGTGTTCAACTCTTGACCCTGTGCTGGACAACATCAAGGATCACACCGTGTGCCTGGAAGTGTTGTTCACACAATTCTGTAAAGCCTAGCCCATTGGGTGGGTTTAGGGGAAGGTAATTTGATTTACCATGGGTGGTGCATGGGGGAAACAACAAAAATCTCAGGAGGTTCAATAACAAACAACTTTTACTTTCAAACTTCAGAATATCCAGATAGAATAAGGCACTTGGCAGACTTTAACTTAGCAAACTTCAAAGCATCCAGACAAAGCAAGGCACTTAGCAAACCATTGATTGGATTTTTGGTCAGGTTTGCAATATATTTTGAGGAGAAGAAGGAAAAGAAAAAGAAGGAAAAAGAGAAATAGGGGTAGATAACCATCCTAGGATCCACCATGGTCGCAGCAGCTTTTAAATCTGGGGTAGCATCTTGCTGTTCTATAGGATCTGGTGGTTTGGGCATTTCCCCCAGGTGTACCCATGCTAATTTCAGCACCAGTCTGGCACTTGTGCTTTTCACAGAGCAGAATCTTCAGGGCCTGTGGTATTCCCATGCAGGAATACCCAATACCCCAAGGATACTGTGAACCTAAGCCTCCTCTGACACAGATTCATGCCAACAAAATTATTAGACTCTTGGATAAATACAGTGAAAATGGGGAGAATCAGAATTTTCCAAATTTCAACATTTTGCACAGTGAAAAATTACTTTTCTTATGAGAATACTGTTTAAGGGGTCAGTAAAAAGATATGTCAGCTTCTGAAGAGATTTTAACGAGTTGGACTCTGAGGTTAGCTCAGCTGGTCTCAGAGCGTGGTGCCAATAACACCAAGGTCATAGGTTCAATCCTCATACAGACCATTCACTTAAGAGATAGACTTGATGAGCATTGTGGGTCCCTTCCAACTCTGAATATTCTCTGAAATCAGAAACATTCTGTGAAATCTTCCTCACCAAAGATTCTGCAAACTGCTGTAAGAGGAAAGTTTCTTTCCAGATTAAAAGATTATTAAAGGACAAGAATAAAAGGTTAAAAATAAAAATGTGTCAATGACAACTTCCTTATGAAGTGTTTGAGGAGCCAACAAAGAGAGGTACACAAAGAGGAAGGAGCTGGTGGGGAATGTATTGCTTCATGGCAGCCTTGGCTGTGGTGACCATGAGATGGTGAAGTTTGAGGTGCTCAGGGCAGTGAGAAATGCACGCTGCAAGCTCAGGGCCATGGAATTCAGGGCAGCAGACTCTGGCCTCTTCAGGAACCTACTCAGTAAACCCCATGGGATAGAGCCCTGGAGGGAAGAGGGGCCCAAGAATACTTACTGATATCCAAGGATCACCTCCTCCAAGCTCAGAAGTGATGCATCTGACAAGAAGAAAATCAGGCAAATGTGCCATGAGGCTTCTGTGGATGGATAAGGACCTGCTGAGGAAACTCAGAGTGAAGGAACTGTGATGCAGTTGCCAGGCTGGAGAGAAGGGATCCAGAGGAAGCTTGACACAATTGAGGGGAGGGGCAATGCCAACCTCATGAAGTTCAACAAAGTGAAGTGTGTGATCCTGTTTTGTAGCAATGCCAGACACACCGATGGGTTGGGAGGAGAAATTATTGAGAGGAGCCCTGTGGAGAAGGACTGGGGGGTGATGGTTGACAAAAGCTCAATATGAGCTGGCAGTGTGCACCTGCAGCACGGGAAGTTAGACCTGTCCTGGGTTGCATCAAAAGGAGTGTGGCCAGCAGGTTGTGCTGAAGGAGGTTATTCACTCCTGCTGATGCAGGTCGTGGAGGAGGGGATTCTCTCCCTCTACTCTGCTCTTGTGAGACCCCACCTGGAACACTGTATACAGTTCAGGTGGCCCCAACATAAGAAGAACATGGAACTGCTGGAGCAAGTCCAAAGGAGGGCCACAAAGAGGACTGGAGCACCTTCCCTGTGAAGATGGGCTGAAAATGTTGGGGTTTTTCAGACTGGAGAAGAGAAGGCTGCATGGAGGCCTCATAGCAACCTTCCAGTATCTGAAGGGGGCCTACAGGAAAGTCAGAGGGATTTTTCATCAGAAACTGGTCACAGGACAAGGAATAATGGGTACAAAGTGGAAGTAGGGGAAATTTAGGTTAGGTATTAGGAAGAAATTAATTTCAATTTCTGCTGTGAGGGGGGTAAGAAACTAGAACAGGTTGCCTGGGGAGGCTCTGGATGCCCCAATCCTGGCAGTGTTCCAGGCAATATTCTCAATATTCTAGTGGGAGGTGTCCCCATACATGGCAGGGGGGTTGGAACTAGATGATTTTTGAAATTCCTTCCAACACATAACATTCTGTGATTCTATCATTATTGAGAAATTGGGTAATAAAACAGCAAATGAAATTCAGTACTGATAGGTTGCAAAGTATGACACATAAGGAAAACCAGCCTTTGTATACTATATTTACAAAGTTATGAGCTCAAAATTAGCTGTTATCATTTCCATAGGTGGAGGCAGAAGATATAAAAGGGCTAAAAGTAGCTTATAAAAGGTGTGAAAATCCATCAGTTCTGATTAAACACACAAATAGCCATGAGCTCAGGACATCCCTAAATTACAGATTATTGAATGGATGCATGAGTAGGAAAGCACAATACATCTCCCCTTTTTCTTACATGGTTTGCTAAAGCTTTTGATATTAGTTTGCTCTACTGACAGGATAATGGATTAGTTGGACCTATACAAATGCTCTTATTTCCATAAATAAGTATATTACTAACACATATAAAAAAACCCTCCAAAACACAGGAAAAAACCCAAAACAACAAGAAACCAAGAAAAAGAGTATGTGGTATTGATTTGGTAAACTTTGTCAACAAATTTCTGGTGTTGTGCTCTGAAGACATTACCAATGCTGCCAGCATTTATCAACATGAATAGTCTTACTCATACATGCAATCTGATAAATATCAAGAAATGGTCACTTCCTTACACTTACAATTCTGCATCAGCTGGCTATCAGGATGCTTGGCAGAGAGTTTCTGTGATAATTTTTCCCTATAGTGCAGTAATGAATTTGCTCAGAATCAATTCATTCAAAGAGAGGCCAGATGATTTCCAGTGGGGCTGAAAGACAAAGTTAATGTTGCAGAAAAGGATAAAAATGGGAAACTTTTATGTAGATATTCAAGTGCAATGAAATTCAGAGGGGGCTCTAAATCCACTCTGACATTCACTTTGCATTCATGAATTGCCAGTTCTGGTACAGTGACAGTTGCTGTGCTCTGTCACTAATGCTGGAGCTCGGAAGCAGATTTGCGTTTCTGGATGGTCCCTCAGTCAGTGCATGTGTTCAAGTGCTGTGACATTGCTCACAGAGGACTGAAACCCAAAGTGCTCCCTCCAGCCAGTTTCTTCCAGGCTCCCTACGTAAGAAGATTTTAAGAAACCCCTGCCCCTTTGCAAACAGTGTTAGAGACATAGAGGGCAGGGAAACCAGTGTGCCAGTTCAGCAGTGGGGACAAGAGAGGTGTGGGCAGTGTGTGTGGGCTGAGCTGCCTGCAAAGGATGGGACAGCAGATGAGCAGCTCAGCACCAGCACTCCGGAGCAGAGACTCTCCTGGAGCTTTGTTCACAGGTAGCAGTCAGCCTTTATGGTTTTGTTCAGGCACTCTCTTTTTAATTCCACTTGAATCCACTGAGAAAGGTCAGGGTCAAGTTTCAATACCGATTTCAACCCCTCTACTGTTGAAACATCTTGGAAAGACTGATGTGGTGAGCTGAAAGGCAGCAGAAGTTCAAGACAGACGAATGTTGTACGCTAGGGTTCCTTGAGCACAGGCTAAAAGAGACAGAGGCTGGTCCTGATAAAGTAAAGCAAACTCATGGTGCTTGAAAGCAGATCAAACTAATCACAGAAGAAACACAGCTGCCAATGCAGTGCTTCATTATAACAAATGAGCACATTTTAGAAGCATGTCTGAGTGGAAGAGGTTGAAAACAACAGCTGTATTACTGTGTGGGTGTTATTTTTGATCATCAAGAAGTAAATGTTCATTGTGCTGAATGTCACTTACTTCTAATTAAATCAGTATCTTAAACTGTTGCATCTTCTGGTGCATCACTCGCTAAGTACTCCCCAAGAGGGTTTCTGTGTCCAAAACCCAGACTGAAGTCTCTCTCAACAGTAAGATATTTCAAGTAACCAGATGGACTCATATGTGGGGCAAGTGACACTGAAGTAATTTTATTAAAGATGAAGTGAATGTGTTTGGTGGTTTTTTTTTTGGTTTTTTTTTTTGTTTGTTTTTGTTTTTTTTTTTTTCTCCACAAAAACTAAATACCACTGTTGCTTCAAAGTGCTGGATGGAATTGCAGTCTGATGGAATGTCGTGGCCGCTTCAGACAAGGTTTGCTAAAAAAAACCCTCTCTGAATCTGAGGTGCAGAAAGGACTCTTTTGTGTATTTAAACTCCTTCCCAGAAAGGGGTTTAAATGATGGTAAATCCTTCCTTAGCCTTAGATTTTGTTAACAGTTTAGGTTTTGTAACTTTGTCTTACAAGTTTAATGATGGCAAATCAGATATATTTCTAAAAGAGAAGTTATTTATTAAGAAAAATGAACAGATAGATCTTAATTAGAATCACTTACTGCACAGTATAAAAGCTAAAAACATTAGTTGATATAACATAAAGTGCACTTTATTAAAGCAATTACATCTGAGCAATTATATATTAAAGCTAGCAAAAAAATCCATTAAGTAGAGGTTGATGTATCTCACTACACTCTGGCCATGAAATACACCTTTCTCGCAGTCCCTGGGATGTAACTGTGGAGAGATATCCCACATCCACAGAAGAAAGTCCATATATTTCAAGCATGTAGAAAAATTGGACTGTATGGAAAATGGCCAAGCAAATAAACTTTATCTGGGCAAAGCAACCTGCTACATGGAGTGGCCACAGGTCCCAGTGGTTTGGGAAGCACAGGAGCAGCCTGGCTTCTGCTGCTGCCTTGGTGATGGATCTGGAGGGTCACAACAGGCATGACTTCCCTGCTCCATGGCTTTATCCCTTCAGGGAAAGGGCTCTTGGTCTGGGATTTGCCTCACCTTGCTGAAGAAATTTACACCTCAGTTGCTCATCACTAAGGTCCCTTGAAGTAACAGAGGGAAAACTGCACATTTGGGATTTGAATTGTCTGATCTATTTTAGCTGTGCATGATAGAATGGGATTATTCTTATCAGAGCTTCTCTCTGGTGATAAGGGAACTGGAGGGTGAATAATTCAATGCCTTTTCCATGCATATGCCAGTCTGAGCAAAGGATTCCCACTCTCATTTTTTGTCCAGCAACATCCCAATGTCAGCGATTCTCAATGTCTGTAACAAATCATGGAGTGGCTGAGGAGCTGGGTTATATTTTTTTCCAATGTGTTGCAAAACAAAAAATTTTCAGTCATGAAACTTTCAGAAGGAATGTACTAGTTTTGGAAACTTGCTTTGGGGATGTTTCTCATGTCCAAGATGGCATTCCAGGTAAAAATACTCATGATTAACATAAACACATCATGAACTGAATCATTGCTCAGGGATCAGTACACTTATCTGGGAGTTGGGTGGTTTAAATGAAATTCAGGCTTCAGCTCTGCTGAACCTTCCACAACATGCAGAGTGCCCTGGCCACCAGACCCCTCGATAAATTCTGGTGTGTGCGTGTGTGTGTGTGTCTAAAAGCATCAATGAACAAAGTCAGCTTTCCTTTGATTTCTGGCTGCACTTCAGTGGGAATGTTACTTCAATAAATATTGAACTGAAAACTGAACACAAATTTCAGAATTTGACCTTATATTCATGTGGTTAATTCATATACACTTTCTATAGTAAGATAAAAAATAATTAGATGCAGGCTGTTTTATGGGAATCAATAACTGACTTGAAAGAGTCAATACTCCAGAGCACAATTTATACCTATTAACCTGAGCCTGTCTGAAGCATCCTGTTCTTTTGTCATTATTGTTTAAGTAAATGAAAATGAGGATCGAAAGTAAGAACCTTTCCAGGTCATGAAAATATGGCACTTGTGAAGTAAGCCACTTAACCATCTGGTCTTAGAAGAAATTTAAATTGCTATTTAAATGCAATATGCAGTAGTGTTTGTGCAGTGCCATTTAATTGCAAGCAAGTAATTTTATCATACCAGGTTGAAAATCCATGCTGTGTTTTTGGAAAAAAAAAATCTCTTTTTCCATTCTTTTGCCTGGAGCAGTATCATATGCAAATTTCCTACTAATTTCCTAGTTTTCCGAACATTGTCTTCTCCATCTTGTGATGCACCAGTGTCTTGGTTGGTGTGCTTTACAAAGAATGCTTCAGACAAGTGATATCTATTTTTTTTCCCCATACAACTTGGTTTGTAGAGAATTTGGATCATACTTCCTGCTTGATTTCCTGGGAGAATAGAGTTTGTGGTATTACATTGTTTTCTGCTCTTTTCACCCCTTCCCACAAGCAAACCTGAAATTGTCTGCCAGATTTCAACAAAATTTCACTTTGGTTGAAAATCTATATTTGAACCTTGCACTACCATTCTGCTCTTGGGACTCAACATCTGACAAATTTTACTAGGTATTTTCTTTGCCCTCTGCCCTTCATTCTAACACTGCTGACACTTCAGGCTTTCCAGGTTTTTCATAAAATATCACTGAGAGAAGAAAAGCACAGAAGAGAAAAAAGATGTTGCAAAGGCAGAACCAAGTAAAGCCAAACATGGCACTTGCCTCCCTCTATGCCAAAACCATGGATTGGTGGGATTTTTTTGCAGCCCATCTTACTTGCACAAATAATTCACCTCTAACCAAATATTTTACTATAGCTGTAGACTGTGTGTGGCCAGTTTTCTTCCCTGCTTATCCTATCTTTGCCTGGTTAAATTGATGGGACTGTGAGCCAGGTGTGTCTCTTTCTAGACCTTTGGTTGTGATTCTTCTGATCCATCCAAAAGTGAAGGTTGAATTGCCCTCTGAAAGTATCTGTTTTCCTAGGGAAGACTAGGAAATCCAGAGAGCTGGCTTAGTTTAGACATGTTGCCCATAGTAACCATGATGCTGTGATGATGCACAGGAAGGAATCCTCTGGGGGAAAAGAAACCCCAAGGGATTGATGTCATTTGAAGACATGTAGGAGTGGAGAATTTAATTTTTGTTTGCAGAGTAATTCCTTGGTTTAATCTCTGCTGCAGATTACCATAGAGCTTAAGGAACAGATCTAGAATATAAAAAAAATTACTGAAAATGTTAAATTAGAAAGGAAAAAAATATTAATTGCTTTCCTAATCACTTGCTGCACCTGATAAATAATCTTCTCATTCTAAAAGTGTTAAAGTGGATAAAGAAGAAAACCTCATCTCTTGCACTAACAGCCAAACTTACCTCATGAAAATTAGACAAGGGAGCTAGTTCCCATTAAATGTATCTGCTTTCTATGCAAGGGGCAGTGTTTTGACTCTCCTAAAAGCCATGACCCTTTTGCCATAGATTTTAGTTGAGGCAGCAAGTTGCCAGCAAAATTCAGAATTTAGAAGGGTGTTTTTAATATCCAAGACTAGTTTGATCTCCAGTCTGAAAGACTGAGATTCACAGATGTGAATCTCTTCTGTGTGGTTGCCATGGCTGGAAAGAAACCATTTCCCACATTTCCCACTGTCCCACTGCCTGTCAGGTTTTCATTGACAGGGCTCAGAACATCTCTAGCCTGTTTTTTTTTTTTTTTTTTTTTTTTTTTTTTTTAATAATTCTTTTTTCTGTTATGTTATATGACTTTAAATATACCTAATATACATGAAGAATGTGTATGTCCCTGCTTACCTGGGACAGTAAGCTACAGAAAAGGCTTAATTAGGTGCATAGGTAATTCATGAAGTTGAGTGCTTACATCAATCACTGAGGTCAGCCAATATTTTAATGCAGATTTACAAGAATAATGAACACAGGTAAGAATACATCTATTGAATAGTTTGCAGTCATGCCACAGGCTGACATTTTGTTTCAGAAAACATTCATTAAATTATTTGGCATAGCAACCAAATTAGTAAAAATCAAATTATTTGTGGATGCACACCAAAATTTCTCTATTACTGCTGAATGCATAGTTTACTGTGAGTCACTCACATTGAATCAAAATAAGAATTTTTATGATCCAGTGGTAGAAAAACAACAGATGTGGCAGAAACAGGGGTTAAGTGAAGAGAAGCTAAAATAAGGGTGTACATGCTGGACAATCCCTGGCATTTGAAGGTCTCAGCTCTACTAAAATCTTTCCCACCTTAACTCTGTCCATTTCAAACCAACTGGTTCACAACCCAACTTGTCACATTGCATTAACATCAGCCTAAACATTCCTTTTTGAAACTTAGCTCTTTCTACAATTTGGATTAATACAGATTTTATAGCTATCCTGAAATCCTGATTTCCTATGAGACTTTTGCATGGTTTCTCAAACCATGGCTTGCAAACCTGCTACCCAGCAGCAGATGAGCCCAAGCTGTGAGCCCAAGTCACCTCCAGGTTAGTTTTACTTCAATTTTGGATAAATATACTGTGACTGTGCTCTGTAAAAGGGTGCATGAGGCAGCCTTGAAGGGTTTTCCTTCCACTGGAGCTCACGTGCTGAGAACCTGGCAGAGACAGGTGAGCAGCCTGACAAAGAAAAGCCTGTCATGCCAACAGGAAATATTTCAATTTGGCATTTCATAGCAGGAGATATTTCATTAACCTGGTTTTCCCTAATTACAATACTTCTGAATTCCCTCACCAGATGGAAATTCTCTGTCTGATTGTTACCCAGAGGGGAGATGCAGGCTCACCATTTCCTCCACTCACCTTTCCCTTGCTGGCCGTGGAGTTGTGCCAGTCTCCTCTGCCCTCCTCTCTTCCAAGCCAACACAACATGCTTGTTCTGCAAGCAGCTTTTCCACAGACATCTGATCTTTTGTTCTCTCTTGCTTTGCAGCAAAGCAGTGACCCATAACTTAGGCTGCCAGGTCCTACAGGGAGACAAAGCACTTGTTTTATGAACCAGGAGATAGCAAGGCAAGGAAACAGCAGGCAACGTAATGCCTGCCTTTCTCCAGGGCTTAATTCACCTATCTTGCCCTGAAAACGCCTTTCCTTCATGAGGATAAACAATGAATATTAATTACCCTGCTCACTCTTTGGTTTTTTTAAGACAATGGAGCCATTGCCAAGGAGGGAAATTTGTTTTGTTCCTTTTGTCTGAAAGAAACTGTGAATGTAAATTCTGGAGGTTTTTGTTCCACTTCTATATCCTCAGGTGCTAAACTCCTGGCTGAAAATAAGAATGAAAACCAGAGCTGCTCTTGCTTTATGAATACCTAAAAAAAAAATCCACTGGTGTATCTGAACCATATTCATGGCTTTCTGAAGAATGGTGCAAGAAGAGCCTGAGTCCACTTTGCTGAGCACTTCAACAAGCATCTGGGAGATTTAAGTGCTCAGTCATTGCTCTTCTCAACTTTGCTGTCATGGAAGAAAGCATTACTTTTATAGCCAATCATACTGTTATTGTCCCCATTCTACATAGAGGAAGCTGTGACACATATGACTGAATAAAAGATCAGTTTGCAACTGTAAGTTACCTAGGTAAGCACCAATGCTATTTAATGGGTAGGAAGGACAGTAAGGATTTTCTTTTGTTCAGTGCAAATATTTTATCTCAACCGCCTGAATGCAGTTGTCAGTGTAAACAATTCCTCATTAAAATAAGCCCTGGTAGTCACATCAGAAATTAATGGTTCTTCAAATGTGAAAATAAAGATAAGGGTAGCTTCTCTCTATGATTTTAACAGAATTATTTGTTCAAAGAGGAAAGATTTTATCTAGGCTCGTGATTAAGGTCTGTATCTGGATATATGTAAAAAATAGAAAGGTTTTGTCTCACTAGACAGCAAGCACCACCTTAAAAACCTTCACTTGGCACTCTAATTCTGGACACAGAAGGGGTGAGAAAATCCACATCTTCATGGAAGACATGGTCTGTTATGTCAGCATAGTATCATATCCTCTACCCTAAAAAAACAGACAATTACAATCAACCAATCTGCATATTGTGCAGATTAGAAATTATGTGACAATGTGGCTGGCAGATGGGGGAAGATTTATAGGGGAGCTGCAGGCAAAGTTCGTTTCCTTTTCCTTCAAATAGTTCAGTGCTTACTGGGGAAAGCCTGGGGAGGGAGGCGGCACTACTGCAGCCCTGGGCTCAGAGATCTCCTGAACCCAAGAATAATCCTGGCAGGTCAGATCAAATCCTATCCAGCCCAATCAGATCAAACCCTACCAATCTAATATTCCACCTGGAATGTTTGAAAAATTCAATTCTATTTAAGGAGGGTATGCAAACTTCAGCACTTTCAGTGGTCCATTACCTTGATACTGCCCCATCATCGAAACCTCTTTTATTAAAGTCATTAAAAGTATGATTAGGTGAGATGTGCTGTAATTTCTGAATTTCATTTGCTTTCCACCTTAAAGATCTTTAATATCTGAGTCACTTTCTCTTGTCAATCTCTCCCTCCAAGACCCCAGCCCTTTAAATCTCTTAGAGTAAAGCAGCAGCTTCACAGCCTTAATTTTTTGTAGTTGCTTTTGTCAGCACTTTCTCTATCTCCACTCCATTTCTCTTGAGATATGAAGGCCAGAATAACCCACAGAATTCAGTACAGGACTTGGTTATATATAGAAGAAAAATGATGCCTTTGATTTTATTCCTAGGTCCCCTCCTGGTTATGTTAAATATTTCATTGGTGTTTTGGCTGCTGCTCTTTATTTAGTTATTTTTTGACCTGTCAATGAGTACTCCAAGATATCTTCTCTGTTAGGTAGTAGTTGAAAATAAAGGAGGTAAATTTCAGATTACTTTTGCATCACTTCATATTTCTCTGCCTTGAATATATCTGCCATCTCTCTGCCCACATCAGTTCTTTCTGGAACTACTTGCCTTTGGTATAGCACTGGAGCACCTGAAAAAGCTCAGTACCATCTGCAAACTTGGGAATTTTATTATGGAATAGCTTTAGGTTATGAAAATGCTTAATTAAGATGGTTCCAGCACTAATCCCAGCAATGGGACTAGAGATTACTGATTCATGTTTGTCCTGAAAAGTCTTACCTGTTGTTTCCAATTTTTAAATAGTTTTCAATGTATTAAGACTGATAGGCTTAATACTTTTTTTTACCTAGAAGTACCAAAGCAATTAAGACATGACAGTTACACAGAACAAATAATAAGATCAACAGGCACCTTAGGTACCTATTAAAGATAAGGCTTAGACACTTGAGGAACTTTCTGTCAGACACTTAGGAAATGGGAAGAGAACTATCTAAGTTAGATTTTCTGCACATTATTCAGTCTTGTGCTCTTTGTCCTGAAACACTGGATATTTGGTCTTGTAGTCCATATCACCTTGGACTGGTTCACCAGTCTTTGCTTTCCTCTGTTCATTATGAGCTGCTGCAAAATTAATATTAATATTGCCTGTTTAGCAATATTGAGGAACATAATCTATAGGTTCTCAGATGGTGTCTGAGAGCCAGTTATGGGCTGTTGTTGCAGTAATTTTATTTTTGTTTTGTGTCTTAAAGATTGTTTTGCTTTTAGCCTTGATTTCTCTGTGGAAGATAAAACCAAAGTGCTCGCGAACCAACAAGCCTTAGTGATGAACAAAAATCACCAACTAAATACAAGGGTGATGGACAAGAGTATTTGTGGTGCCAGACCTCAAGAGCTGTAAATGTAGGCCTATTACCTATTACCATATGTAGCACCAGTTTAGTACCAAAGTGGGAATGTGCCATGTGCTGACAATTTCAAAAGACCTCAAAGTGGTTGTGCTCATTGGTAGACTCACACGGATCATGGACTCCATCTAAAGGTTTGAGTCTAACAGCTTACTTAATGTTTTATTCATGATTTAACTGTTGTTAGACCTCATGAGCAATAAGGGTCAAGCAGTTTTTTCTCTTTTGGGTCACAACAAACCAAAGGCTTTTTGTATTTTCTTTGTGACAATACAGGTTTTCTTAAAGTGGCTGCCACTTGCCTGAAGGACATAAGATAATACAGAACAGAGGAACCTCTCTGTTTTTTCCTGCACCTGATGGTACCTGCCTCCACAGGGACACTTGCAGCTTTCCAGAATGCTTTGAGAACAACAAAATTATTGTGATTCTCAAACACCCTGCATGGTTTCTCAGAAATTTGGTTCTATTTGCATCAATCATTTCCATGAAAAGTATGTGCTTTTTTCCTAGTCACTGCTTCCTGAGGCATCTGCTAGGACTAGACTTTAAAATTCCGTAGGATGCTTAAAGGATTCTCTTTAATCTCCCTAATACTACAGCTGATCTGGGGATTTACTTCTCTGTCATGTTCTGGCTTGACTATTAGTCTTCTATGCCAGGTGAATCAGAAGAGCTTCTTTCTTTCCTATGACCTGTCTATGCCAATGTCCTGGCTCTCCAGTGTTCTCCCAATCCATACGGCTGCAAGTGGAGCTACACAGAGCTCACCAGCCAGGTGTTGTGGGGACAAGTTTCCCTTCTCCTGTTCCATGAGATTTGTTTTCCATTTCATCCATTCAAGTTTCTCCTTAGGTATGTTTCTACTGTTTTTTTAAGAAAAAGTCACTTTGTCCAGCCTTCCTTTCATGCAAATTACCTTTTAGAGGTGCCCTGTAAATCATGTCTTCAATGGCCATGGCATATTCACTTTCCATAGCATAGTGTTTAGCTACCTTTTGCTATTTCAGACACTGGATGTAGTACAGACTTGGCATTATTACTTCTCCTGGTCTGTAAGCTTCACTCTGTCCTCTTCTGATATCTTTTGAAGCTTCTGCCCTCCTATATATTGATAAAGTGCACAGTGCTGGCATTTCAGATTTAGCAGAAAAGGTTGTTTGGTTCAGTATTCAGATACCTTCTTGATGAAGACAAAAGAAGGAAAAGAAAAAAAAATGTATTCATATTTAAATTTCAATTAGGAACACTTAAAACCCCTAAAATTGATCCAGAAATGGAGTAAGTGGACAGGTCAGATAAGAAAAAGGTTGTTGGATCAAGGGTATCAGTTTCTTCTTCAGTAAAATTCAATCAAATTCAACACTACCCTGATAATCAGCCAGAAGACAAAACACTAGAAGTCTTACAGCTCAGTTAACCTAAATTTGCCTTTCTGTCTCAAAAAGTGGAAATTATTTTGTTTTATACTACCTGAACTCAAGATTTTACCATCCAGTGGGACAAATGCTATTCCATCACATATAAAGATATTAGTTTCTATTTTCTAAAGGTTCTAGCTTTTCAATAATGAGTAACATTCAGAACATACCAAAATATAAAAATACCTAGTCTTGTTCACTAAGCGGAAAGTTAGAATAAGAGATTTGTAGGTTATTGCTGTCCCTATTTACTGTAGATATCAGGTTATTTCAATGCTGATGGAGGAATTTCTGTCTTGATTGGAAAGTCACAAGAAAGAAAATATAGAATATTTTTTATACAAATATGTATTGTTTCATGCATCTTTACATATGTAATTATTAGCAACCACTGCTCTGCATGTGGTCAAGAAGAGTGGCTCTAAGAAAGTTGCTTTAGAGCCTGACAGCTAATACATTCCTTCTTTTCAACTGACTACAATATTTGCACCTTTCACATCATCAGTGTTAAAAGGAAAACACAGAACCCATTCTCCAGAGGCTACCAAAGGTTGATTTGAGAGCTGATTAGATAAAGGAGAACTGCAAGGCGATGAAATAAATGGTGTGTTAAGAACCTCATCTAGATACTGTGTGCCAGAGAACAAAAACAGTAAATACAACAGTGACTACAGTACAGCAGTGATTTATGTGGTAAAAGGTTTGAGAAACCAAAACAAAAGAAAGAGCGGTTTCAAAAAGAGGAGCATGAAGGCAGATATACAAATAATTTTGGAGGGATTGGGAAAAAAAAATTTGAAGTCAAAGCTCTATGGAAAAATCACTGGCATGAAAATGGAAAACAAATCTTAATTAAGTGATCAAGACGGATGCAATTAGTGGGGTAATCAACTTGCAATCAACTCTGCAAGAATTTACACATAGCAAACCTGGGTTGTAAAATACCTGGTCAGCAAAGACCCATGAAGTTACATTGATGTGATGCAGAGGACATCACATAAGGCATAAATGCTGGGATGAAAATAGCAAGCCAGGGCAATTGTCTGTACAATAGATTTTGTATTGATGTCAAAATTGAGAACATCTTGACAACTTTCTCCCTGGCAGATGAGGAAATGGATATAAACATGCAAGTACAGGAGAACACATGAGAAGTAAAGCTTGAAATGAAAGGTTTTACTGTGGGACAGATCAGCAGGAGGTAGCTACACATCTGTCTTACTGGCTGTTAATCTTGCTTGATTTTCATGTCCTTAGACTTTTTAATCTCTTTTTTTAATCTCTCTTATGGGAAGAACTATACTGCAGTATTGTAAAAGCATTTTAGAAGCCAGACATATGATGCAGAGTTTCTTCCCTCGTTCTCAGGCTTAACTGGAACCTACTTTGCCAGGCAAGAGAAGATTTGTGCTTTTAAATGAACCTTTTGTAAACGTTGCCTGTATATGAATACCTATCTTGCATCCAATGTGCAAGTTGGTCTAAAAAAAGGCAATAGCTGGGGTGTCAAGATTATTACCCAGTTGCCTGGAGTCTCAGGGGCAGTGAAGTAAGGCTGGACTAAACTGGTATAAGTAGGATGAGGACACAATATCTAGAATGGCAATTTGTGGTGAGATTTATGTTATTTTACTCGCTAAATAGATGTGAGGAGTTTTAAGGACAAAAAGGACTCCAAACCTTGAATACGCCGTTTAATAGGATGAAAAACAATGGATGAGTTTGGTGACAAAAGCAGCAGAGTCTGAATTCCTCTTTCTGGAACATCAGGCACTCGTGCTCAGCAGCTGGCTGAGACAATGATGCGCTCTTCTGTTTGTCACAGTGGGGATTGCTGCTCATAGCAGCCTCTTCAAGACACAATCTCTGTTCATGTCTTACTTCTCATTCACAATACAACACTTCTGAATTTTGACCACTGATTTAATTGCCCTGAAGACTAGTTAAAAACACAACTGGGGATCTTTTTCACTACTAAGAATAAAAACAAGCTTTTTAGGATCCCAGGAGCACAAGTAAATACAAGGACAGTGACTCCCTTTCCTGCCAGCTCACTCAATGCTTTGCCTATGTCTTGTCCCACCCCCATCATGGTACCCACTCTGTGCATTTCAGAGACCAATTCCCCACACCTGAGTCCCCATCTCATCTTCCTTTTTATGCTGCTATCCCTCTAACTTTACTCCTCTTTTCCTCAAATGGCTCTTTCTTTGTAGATTCCCTTTCCTACTTCTTCCTGGTCCTTCTTCTGCTCATTCTCACTTGTTTAAGTGGAATCCCTCTATTCCGCCTCATAATTTCTTCATGGTAACAGCTGGAATTCTCCTTGAAATTACCTTCATGGGCAGATTGATCCTTTTGCATATTGAAAATGCATGTTACCTCTCTGTGCCAAACCCTCTGCTTCTGCTATCTGCAGTATCCTTTCATCTGAGGCTGAACTTAGACTGCATGCCAGCAAATTGACTTCTGCAGCTGGAACTCAGTAACAGAAAACCAGAAACTGGCACCTGGACAGTTTTTAAGCTTGCATTACAATAAAAAAACCAGTTTGCTTTTCTGATGAAAAGGAAATGCATAACAGCAACACTAAGCACTTGAAAAATCACATTGAGAAACACCAAAGCTTACCTAGCCCTGTACAAATAAATTTGCTGTTCCAAACATGGAATGAAAGCAATAGAGAAGAACAAAAGATCAGCTTTTGATACAGATGAAGATAAAAACCTTGAGTATAGATTGACGACGAAAAAAAGCAAAAGGATAAATTGCAAACATGTGACCCGGTTTTAGCCTGAGCTGCTAGCTTTATCAGAGATATTTCAGATTGTTTCTGTGGAAAGAATAAAACTGGTAGACTTGTCTGCTGAGGTATTTATTTGTTGTGGTCCTGCTTGCTTAGTGGGCAGAGCCTGTTTTCCCAGAAAAGCAACAAGCAGGCAATGGGAGACAGACTCTTGTTGCTGCAGTTCAAGCACCCTTCTTGCCAGTGCCACAGAGTGAAAGCTTTCTTGCTCTTATTTTCCTTCAACCAGATTCCATCCATTTGGATACCGTCCCATGAAGCTGCTCTCCTTCCCCAGCAGGAGGGACCCCAGAGATTTCCATGAGAGCTGTGTTGCTCACTCCTCAGATCTGCATGCAGGTAGCCTCATTCCATTGCCATGCACTCCTCCAGGGAGTTTTCTCCCTTATTTTCCATGAATGAAAGACTGAGGCCCTCCCCACAACCTCAGTGCCATGGTACCAGAGGTGAGTCTCAGCACAGGGCATTTAATTTGGGGCTCTGGGATACACCACGTGTTGCACAGCCCCGAGCAGGGAGCTGGATGCCCTGGAACAGAGAGCTCCCTGCACAGCTGGCCAGGCACCCCACACTCCCATGGAGTCTGATATCCCAAGGAAGGCTTTGCCCAGCTCCTCAGGCACATCAGGTTTGCTGTGAGACAAATCCCCACCTCTGCTGAGAGGGAGCAGCACAGCCCATGCAGGTACATTTGTGGCTCACCAGGTGGAGGCTCTGTGGGTGGGGTGCTGGTCATAAATCACAATTGTGGAGAGCTTGAGATGGATCCTGGTGCAGCTCATGAACTTTGTCACTCCACTGTTTGCAAACTGTTGAGTTAAACAGGCATGTGCATTTAAAGCTGTTATCTGTCTCAGCAGTATCCTTCCTCAACCATCTGGGAAAAAACCCACATTAAAAATCAATAGAAAAATACTCAATAGAATCCTCAGTAGAGCATTTAAGAACATTTCTTACTGAAGCTCACTTCAACACTATATTCTCTTTGGATTTTCCAGCATATCTAACATTGAAAGTGTTTGCAACAGGTCTCACTCAGTGTCTGGTTGTTGGTTTGGTTGTCATTTTTTTTTTTAAGGAGCGCTAATAGCCCTATAAAACCCCCAGCAAAAACAAAAATGAAAAAAACAAAAACAAAACCAAAACCAAAACCAACAAAAAACCCCCCAAAATCAGAACTGAAAAAGAAACAAGTCAATGCAAAAAAGGGTGTTTTCAATATATGCAAGGATAATCATAGTATTAAAGGTTTAAAAGGAACTAATTAAAAAAAAATATTGTGGCTGACTGTGCGCATTTCCATACTGGAAATAACATTCTTTTGAGATGCTGGGTCACAAACAGGTGGGATATTCTGTGTCAAAGAGCAATTACAGACAGACAGACAGACATGAGGCAGGCCTTATTTGCAGGACACAGTAAGGACAAACCATCACGATGAGGGGAGCTTTGGCTTTGGTTTGTGCTGGCAAGCACAGCACCATGTCACATGTAATGGAGCTGTTAGGACAGACCATGAGACATCCAGCATTAATCTGTGCACTAATTAACCTCCTACAGATTTCTGCCACACAAACTCCTGCTTGTGTGTAGAGGAAGAATAAAAGAGGCAAAAAACTGAGAAGGGACAGGAACATGTGTCTGTAAGGCTTTTGGTGAACTATCTCCAGTTTTCTGTTTTCTCCACAGGAGTTCTAACTTTCTCATTCCTGGACTAGTTTATGGAGGGTAGGCTGATAGTATTGCACAGAGTCTAACAATAGGTATGTGCACCAATGCTGTCTCCATCTGATACTGATTTGTTCAATGCTCTCCTCTGCCTGGGACAGTATTAGAAGCCTTCTGAGGCAGGGTGGGCTGGAGGAGGGACTGTAGATATGTGCTCCACTAAGCTCATCTTCCATTTTTCTAAGAGTAACCTAGCTGAAGGCATCAGGACTGAGGCTCTCCTAAAACCAGCATGGCATGCCTTGCTCCTCCCATCCTGCAGAAATGTTTTTGTGCTCTTTAGACCCCAAGCCAAATAGCAGCTTTATTGCAGGGATAGATTCCCATGGACTGAGGAAAAGTCCAATTTCCACTCAACCCCACCACACACTTAATCTCAACCCTCAGAGTCACGCTAGCCCCCCTCCCCACAGCAGCACCCACCAAGAGCCCACCCACAGCGATGTGCCTGGAACAAGCACGTTCCCTCTGCATGCCTGGGTGACAGGGAGGCTGCCAGCACTGCTGAGCAGACCACGGCTTTGCATCATGCAGGCAGTACCAAGCACCTGCTGCAGCACGATAGCAAAATATCAGAAAGCAGCCTGGGGTAGCTCTTGGCTTAAGCAGCGGCATCAGCTCAGATATGGTGCAAAAAAACCAATTGTAGAAAGAACCAGAGGTGTTCAGGAAACTGACCAAAGGTCCTCCATCACAGGAAAGGGGGAGATCTGGGCTCAGCTTCAGGGGCAGAAGCAGTGAGAGCTAAAGTGTCTCTAAATCAAATATTTGAAAAGGAGACATTGTAGGGATTGGCTGAAGAGTATTCTGGGAGCTTCACGGGGTCACTGAGACAAGGTCAGGATCTGACAAGGCAATTCCTGTGTGACACGCACTGCTTTTACCACAGCTGATCTACCAGGACCAGATATTCCTTACCACAGGGAGAATGAGTAATAGAGGGAAGACATAACAACAGGATTTTGTGTTTTTTTCATGTTGTTTCTACTGGGGAAGGGAGGTATGTTGTTGGCAGAAGATTAATGAACAGTCTGGTATGTGTCCCAATGCACAGTCACACAGGGTGCTGCTTTTAAATAGCAGCAAAGGAGCTGAAGCTGACTATGCACAGGGCATCTCTGCCAGCTGTGCCCTGGCAACCACAGCCCTCTCCAGGATCCAGACAGAAAGCTGGTGTTGGACCATATCATCTTTGCCCAGGCACAAAGATATGATATGGTTATCATAGAATCATAAGGTTGTTAAGGTTGAAAAAGACCACAAAGTTCACCAAGTCCAACTGATCACCCAGCACTGCCATGTTCACCACTAACCCCCTAGATGCCACATCTCCATTTTTTTTCAGCACTTCCAGGGCTGTTGATCCCACCATTTTCCTGAGCATCTAGTTCTAATGTCTGATCATGTTTTCAGTGAAGAATGTTTTTCTAATGCCCAATCTAAACTTCCTCTGGTGTGACTTGAGGCCTTTCACAAGTTTCTTTAGTTGTTCCTCATAAGATGTGCTTCAGAGCCCTTAACAACTCTTGTTTCCTTTCTTCGGTGCTCCAGCACCTCCATGTTTTATATCTAGAGAGGGATTGATATGATAGATGATATGATTGGTATCATATAATATCATATATCATATCATCATATCATATAATATCATATCAATCATATCAATCATATCATATCATATCATCATATCATCATCATATCATATACAAGAAAGAAAGCTGAATCCCTCTCTTATGTCCAGAGCCAGCTATACCAGTACACATTGCACTTCAGGGTGGCCATAGATTCCTCACTTTTTGAAAGTGCCAAAACTGTAGACAGTCATGCTTTGAGACTCATTACTCCCAGACCTGGGCCCTTCCTTGGGTTCACCAATTGTCCCTTTCCCTGACAACCTTCCCCCTGCCAGAGCCTCCTGCAGATGAGGGGGGAGAAGAACTCTGAGCACTCTCAGATCCCCCTGCAGCACTGAGGAGCAGAGGCTGCCAGCGCTGGGGCTCCCCTGCCCAAGGGAAATGCTCTCTTTTCTGGGGTCCTCCTAGCTATGCTCTGGCTCTGATGTTGGGACCCAGCCAAGGTGGGAGCACAAAGTAAATCAAAGAAAAAAAGTCTTCCTTGAGAGTGGGCTTGCCTAGCCTGGAATGCTCTTCCCAGCTTTTTCCTTGCTCTCTGAGATGTTCTCTGGGAGGCAGACAGGCGTCATGCCACCCCAAACAAGCTCTGAAATGTGAGAACCATCAGTCACGAGTGACAGCCTTGTCATGTGACAATATAAGTATTTGACACATTTAGACTTGACAGTCCTTCAGTGTCTGACAGGTAAGATTGGCATGATATTTATTTTTTTTTCTTGAAAGAGCTTGTGTGCCAAATGCAACTGACACATCCTCTGCTTTCCAGCACTTCAGGGTGGGATTCCCGTGCTGCTGTGAGCTTATGGACCTTTTAATGCAAACCCAGTCTCAGTGCTCAAGTGGGCTGTACTGCACTTGCTGGCTATGAGAGAGAGTTCTGGTCTTCGAAAAGAATTAATTCTGAACATTTACTCCATCATTGGCTCTTCACGTGATGACTTACTTCTCCAAGTTAAATAAACCAGTGAAATAAGCACCTGAAAATAACAGTTAGATGCTGTTTTAGCAATCTAACATGAAATTGAGTACTGAGATCAGTATTACTTGGGGATACATTTAAGTTGTAATTCTGTATTGATGGATTTTCTTCCTGTCTCTCTCAGAAATGAATGGTACAGCTTATTCTTCAGCTTGGTCCTCAAAGGAAATTAGGCTTCCTTGGCCTCTGTGTATTTGTACATGCCTGTGTGTCTATTCCACTCTGTTAGCTTTTGAACTACAGACAACTTTCAAGCCACTTTAGATAACAGTTTCATGAAAATAAGCACCCAGTTTAAAGCAGATAAAAGACAGAGGGTGCATGCAGAGGTATTGTCAACCCAGCAAATCCAACTGTATGGAACAGATGGCAATGATGACTGAACAGTGGTAGCTCTGTTGTTCATGTGATTATTTGTTTTCTGTACTAAAGCTTACAGAAGAGGCCTAAGCTCTTTCTTGTTATCTCCACAGTAGATCCTGCTAAAGGGTATTTCCAGGGAATCAATAAGTCAATCGGATGGCTTCTGCTGGAATAATGTTAAGGAGTGCTACTGTGAGCTACCTTCTGACACTTTGGTTCAGCCCCTGGGCAATGCTTGGTCTTTCTGATATTGTCAGGTGGCATTTTGACCAAAATGCAGGCCAGTGTTTCCATTGAGAGCTGCTGAATAAAAATGACAGATTTTCACTATGCATGGGATAGACATGAACTCACTTCAGGTAAAATCCATGCTGTTATGTGCAGGTGTCTGGGGACAGATTATATGATAAGTTTAAACTATGTTCAGTTTGCCAGGCAGTGACAGAGGTAGACAAGTCCTCTGCTTGCTGCCTCTCAAATGTAAATCTCAGCCTTGCTGACTTCTGTCAACTGGGGCTAGAAAAAAAAAAAAAAGGCTCCAAATTTTCAGTATTTTTTTCCTGGACTTTCTCCTGTGGAATGGGGCTGGTCTGAGCAGAGTGGGAGTGTAGGGCAGATGCCCTGCTTTGCTCCAACCTTCTGAATAAACCAGCTGACCTACCAAGAGTGCCAGGTGAGATCCACACATGCTCAGTCATTCTGCCCATTTCAGACAAAGGAACTCACTGAGGATTCCCTGGTAAACAATCCTACATCATCTTTGCTGCTTTAGCAAAGCTCAAAAGACCTTTCTGTCTGTTTCAAACCTACATGCCTATCTACATCCCTGCTGTTATTTTTACCTTTGCCTGACATTTGCAGATGTTGTCATGGGCTTTAAATATGACTAAGCTAAAGACTGCTCCATGTGGTATAGGTATAAATACCTTTGTAAACAGTCTCCTCCACTGATGACATAAGGAGGATGCCCTGTCCTACTCAGGAAGTCGTCATCAGCATGCAGGAGCAGTCCCTGCTCATTCCTTTTGGGTACCCTTAGCTGGCAGCATGGTGCCTCCCACACCCATGTGTAGGCAGTTGTGGGGTCTCTTTGTCCTCTCTGGAGGTATGTTTTTATTTTCTATATCTCCCCTTCCAGTGCCAGTCATCCTCTATCTGTCTCTATTGTCCTTTTGCCAACCAACCTTGGCTGCATCCCATGGGCCTCCTGTGTCATCCCTGTCCCTCTGGCTTCTCTGACACTGGGCAGGGGTAGAAGGTTGGGCCACTTCCTCCTAAATCCTCTCCCCTTACCACCTGACATCAGTGTTTTCAGCACTTTCCCTGCCTGACTCAGCTCCTGTCCCACAGGCAAAAAGTCCATGGCAGCCTGTGTTCCCTGCTGCTGGGGCCCATCTTCATGCCTGCTTCTCTTGCTGCCAGAGCCTCTCAGCCCATGCCTTGGGGTGTGAAAGCAGGACACATGCCATTGTGCGGGCAGCTGAAGGGCTGTTGAGGTGAACATTTTACACAGTGAATGTTTTGGAAAGCTTCTCTGCTATCACAGAGCAGATGTTCCTCTGCATGTTGCATCTGTGCTCTGGGCTGCATGGCAGGGAAACAGCTCCTGCTGCCTCAGGGTGCCTTCAGCTCACCAGGCTCCTGCCTCCCTGCCTGGGCACTGGCAGGGGAGATAAGATTTAGGAGAGGGTTTCACTTGGCATAGAGGAAACTCCCTTTCAGACTGTGCTTCTTGTTTTCTCCATACTCATTCACTTACATTTTTCACCATACCATGGAAAGCTACTTGTGGCATTTCAAAGAATTAGCTTGATCATTGCTATAGATTTCTGAGAACTTGATTACAACACAATATGTCTCAAAAGGTCTTTACTGTCCTTTCACTATTTTTTTGTCCTTTTACAACAGCAATCTTTCATTTCATCTTTCATTTCATCTTTTTCAATGGCCTTATACAAATATGATTTACAAAGAAATGCCCTGATAGCACTTGTTCCTGTATGCATTATCCCCACTTACCAACTTTTGTTACCTCCAATGCTTCCTGTCAAAGAGATTTGTTAGCTTTCTCCTCAAAGACACAAATCCAGTTGGAAGTTTACTTCTATTTAAGGCTTATTTTCTTTTCATTTTTGTGCAATCCTGACATTCTCCCCTGAGGAAAAATGCTTTTGGCAGCTGCA
Organism: Lonchura striata; assembly: GCF_050655825.1. NCBI lineage: Eukaryota > Metazoa > Chordata > Aves > Passeriformes > Estrildidae > Lonchura > Lonchura striata. The sequence continues at coordinate 102,116,581 of NC_140703.1, read as the reverse complement.
GAGCTGTGCTTGTCTGCCATGCTGGCCTTTCATGGCAGATAGGCCATTTTTCAATATCTGCTTGTGTGTTTTATGCTTCCCTATTGGGTTTGCATGGCCAGGCTTTGGTAGCAGGGATGTTACAGGGGTGCCTTCTGTGAGAAGCTGCCAGAAGCTTCCCCATGTCTAATACAAACAGTCCCTGGCTGCTCCAAGATATATGTGTTGCTGGCCAAGCCAATTAGAAATCATGGTAACACCTCTGTGATAACAGATTTAAGATGAGAAAAAAGAAGTTATTGAGAAGTAATCGCAGCCAGAGAAGAGCGGAGTGAGAACATGTGAGATGAGCAATTCTGCAGACACCAAGGTCAGTGGAGAAGGAGGGGCAGGAGATGCTCCAGATGCTGGAGCTGAGATTCCCCTGCAGCCTGTGTTAAAGACCGTGGTGAAGCAGCTGTGCCCCTGCAGCCCGTGGAGGACAACAGGGATTCAGAAACCCACTATGCTGGAGCAGGAAGCTGTGAACCTGTGGGATGCCCATGCTGGAACAGGCTCCTGGCAGGGACTTGGAAAGAGATATCAGCTCATCCCATGGAGGACCCACGCTGGAGCAACCTGTCCTCGAAGGACTGCATCCCCTGGAAGAGTGACCCACTTTGCAGCAGTTGTGGAGAACTGTTGCTTGTGGGATGGACTTATGTTGAAGTTCATGGAGAACTGTCTCTGTGGGAGAAACCCCACACTGGAGCAGGGGGACAACTCCTCTCCCTGAGCAGCAGGAGAAACAACCTGTGATGAGCTGACCATAATACTCATTCCTTGTCTCCCTGTTCCACTGGGAGGGGAAGAGGTAGAGCTGGGAAGGAGGGAGGGGTGAGGGGCAGGTATTTTTAAGGTCTTATTTTGCTTCTCATTATCCTGCTCCAATTTTGTTAGTAATAAATTCAATTAATATCTCTAATTTGGTCAGGTTTGCCCATGATGTTTTTTGGTGAGTGATCTCTCCCAGTCTTTAACTCATGAAGCCTTTGTTATATTTTCTCTCCACTGTCCACCTGCAGAGGGGAGTTAGAGAGAGGTTGTGGTAGGTGCCTGAAATCCAGCCAGGGTCAACTCTCTACAGCTTCTAATGGAAACATAAAACAAATTATGTATCTCATTAGTCACTTAGAAGCAAATCTAAGTGTTTACTGTGTGTCAGGTAAACAATGCATTCTGGCTACTTGTTTCTTGGGCAAAAATACTCCTTTCTGCAATGCCAGAAAACAAGTGAGCTCTTAGTACCCACTTTGCATCAGCTTATCTTACAGGTAAAGCAGAACAGAACCTCAGAGACTTGCAGACATTCCCACGAGTTCTGCCAGCTATCAGGCTGAGGGACTGCAGGCCACTGCTGCTGCAATCTGATGTGAGGCAGCTGCCAGAGCAGTTATAGCATCATATTTCTCCTGCCTTTGGCACCCCTCCCAGGATTTCCCTCTTTCCCAGTATCTTGTCTAAACTGGCTTGGATGCCCTACATAAGCTGCAGAGGAATCAGTGAGTGACGTGATCACTGAGAAGTTCTTTTGACACATTTCAAATGATTGCACATGCAATTTTGTGCAATATTTCAAGCGATGCTTCTGTGTGATGAGAACTCCAAAATCCTGCTTCAAGCTCAACTTTTAAGAGGCTAAAAATACTGTCAGAAGTAGAAGAGTACTGAAGATGATGAGTTTAATTTTGCTACATTTTATCTTTGGCATCTCTTGGGGTTTTGAATATTTTGATTTGAGATGAGCCCTTGGCTACCAATAATAACCATGTTATGGCATGTCATTAGGAGCCAAGCTTCCTTTTATACTGCACAAGTTTCTTTACCTCGAAATGTCTCCTTTAGAAATCTCTTGCTAGACTTTTTTTGAGATCACATTTGATTTTTTCCCCCCTCAGCTTTCATTGCATTGATGACTTGTAAAAACTCTGTGATTGATATGATACATTAATGTATTTTTTGAACCTTTTTCCAGTGATAACTTTCTAACAGAAGTTCTAGTCAGTCTTCCAAATCCTGCAAACTTGTATTTGGCAGAGGTACAATTCAATCCATGCCTGTGACTCCAGCTTTTGAAGTAATTCCATTCATGCTGTATAATCTTCCAAACCTTCTTTGAACTAATGATGACCCCAAATAACTATTTTTGGTACACTTCAATGAAAAATATCCCATGCTTATGTCAGGTCTGTTGTGAAAATGCAAAGTAAGAGAAACTGCAAGTTTTCATCCATATCTTTGAAGCCTCCCCTGGGAAACTCCAAGCATGACAGTATTTACTTTTTCAATATTAGACAGAATTTCTTCTCTGAAATAATAATGATGACAACAACAAAGTAAACCAAGACAGATAAAAAAACAAACAAAAAGATAATTTCATTTTATTATCATATGATAATAAATATTAAATAAAATATTTTATATTTTATTATAATTCTATAGTTATTCTGTTTATATTTTCTTCTCTGGCTTCAACAATAAATTGTGATATGGGAGAGCTTGTCACCTACTCCATGAAAATCCACATAGTAAGATCCATCCTAGAGTTTAGATATATTTTTAGATTTTGAAAATCAGCTTTTTACTGAAGAGAGATATTAGGTGCCATGAACCACATTTGATAGCTTGTAGTACATTTTATCCTGTTTTCCTTTTGCTTCACTGGCTTTGTTTCAAAAGTTCAAGATTTGCCCTGAAGCTGTGCATGTTACCAAAGCTGAAATATTTGCCACTGTTGCCCAAGCAATTAATCTGTTTTTCCCTGTTACTATCCCTCTCTCTGTCTTGAATTAGTTTATTTTTCTGCTATTCTTTATCATACCATTTCTCATTTCATAGATTTAGTGCAAAATTGTTAATTTTCTGTTCTTTTCCTCTTCCATTATGCATTTTAGGGAGGATATATTCAGGCCTGCCATATTTGCATTTATGAGTTTTTGCTCCAAATTTGTTGTAATTTTCCTAACTTGATTCCCATTGGCTATGTGATCATTTAGAGCCCTTAATTTCTCTCTCCCTCTCAGAAACCCCCACAATGCTTTTGAAGTCAGAATTCTTAATTACAACATTAATTGTGTTTATCTTTCAATTTACTTTAATTTCAATGATCTTGGTTCCCAGAATTCCAGAGTATTTTCTACAGGCACCAGTAATTAAAATCAGCTAAAATAACATTGCCTGTGTCTGATGGCAGGACAGCCACAGCAGCTTTTTGCTGGCAGTGGTAGACAAGCATGGAGGAGATCTGCAAATCTGCTTGCATGTGAAGTGAAGGGTGGGATTACCCAGAGAGAGTATAAGAAGGGAGAAGAGCAAGCCAAAAACAGACCTTCATGAAAAAAAAAAAAAAAAACTTTCAGAGAAGCCCCTAGTGAGATCACAGTACACTATTGTTGTGGAAATAAATGACACCAAAATCTCTGTAGTGAATATGCGACAGTAAATTGAGCAATCTTAGATGACTGATGATTCTCACTGGTTGATCTGAAAGGTCTGGATAACAAACAAAAGCAACACATGTCCTCCAGTTGAAAGAGAAGATAAAATTATGGTGCTACCTTAACTTGTGAATGTGCTTTTACAGCATGGGTTGTGTATGTCAGTGTTCCCAGGATAAATCCAAGCTACATACTTGTTAATGCTGTGTTACACATCCAGAACAATCTCAGATGTGAGGAGTATTAACTATGCTTGTCATATGCTATTTCGTAACTATGGCTTATAAAAAAATAATGTACCTTGATTGTTTCATTGCACAGGTCTGCATTTGCACACAGCAGGCGTGCTCTGGGCATCCCCTCAATTTTGCTGCTGCAGCTTAGTTGTGCCTGAGAGCTGAATGCATTAGGATTCAGAACAGCCATGTGTATTACATCATGGTGAGATCCCAGAATCATAGAACCACAGAATTGTTAGTGTTGGAGGGACCTTGCAGATCATTTAGTGCAACCCTCTGCCAAGGCAGGCTCACCTGGAGCAGGTGACACAGCAACATGTCCAGGTGGGCTTTGAATGTCTCTAGAGAGACTCCATGACCTCCCTGGAGTGCTCTGCCACCCTCAGTGCAAAGAAGTTCTTCCTCATGTTGACATTGGACTTATGTTTTACTTCATGGCTGCTGATCCTTGTCCTGCTGCTGAGCACCACTGAGGAGTCTGGCCCCTGCTCATGGCCAAGGTAGGAACAGGCTTTATGTTCTTCATATCTCAAGCAAAAGCACCATGGGTTTTCAGAAATCACGATCAGGAACACAAGTGTTTCAACAGGTGATAAAAAAAGATAAACTTTTGCCACTCTGCCAGAAAGCCTTTTCTTTTTAGATTAGTGGCAAAACTGCCACATTACCTTGCTGAGAGAGAGCCAGCTCAGATTGGAACAACCCAAAGAGATGTTCTTGCTTCACAGTAAGTTAGCTTCTATGTTAAGAAGACTAAAATATCACATTCTCCCTACTTTAGTTTATATATTTAAAAAGTGGCCAGTGAGAATCTAAGTCCTGGATTTCTAGTTAAGAATGTAGAGAGATATTCCTTCAGACAGTAAGTTGCTTCACTTTCTTTTAATGACTTGCCTTAATGCTGCTACATTTAGGTGGGAATAGGAGGAAAGACAGGGAAAGGGACCTGAGTGCTGATGACATGCTGGGACACCCTGTCCTTCCCTCTGTACATATAGGGCAGTACAACTCACATGAGCACTAGGAGTTCAAGTCTGTTTTCTGAAGGAAGTACATATACATCTACTAAGGAATACAACCTCCATTCTTTTACTGATGGTTCACTTGGGGATACATAAAACTGCATTGGGAAAAGCAGTATTTAATATATGCTCAGCAGTGAGAAAAGAGGCAAAGATCATCAGAAGCTCATCTGGTTATCAGGTAATTGTCTGGGGCATCTGTATCATACCTACAGGGGATCCTAACTATTCTTTTAATGACAGTCACTCCATATTGTTACTGATTCATATTGTTAAATACAAAGATAACAAAATCTTTGTTGTGAACTTTGTTGCTTTTGTCATTCCCCAACTCAATATACTTTTGAATCCTTATATTTTATATCTCTCAATCTTTTGTTAAGAAAAAGAAAGCATAATTTTAGATCTGCTACATTTATTTCATATTTGTTCACATTTCATATCTAAAAGACATGAGGTTAAAAAAAACGGAGTTAAAAGAAGAATTGGCACTCTATTTTGAGCTCCCCACAAGAAGAATAGGATCCTTTGGGTGGGGAACTCAAACTGGAACAAAAAATAACATCTTCCTTTTACTAGATCTTGACAGTTTTATGTTATGCCTGTTCTTGTTGCTTTTGTTTCAAGCTGTCCCTATTTCTGATGTCTCTGTTTTTGATACCTGTGCACAGCAAAGACAGAGGAGCCAAAAGAAAAACTGCTCCCTGGGGAATGGATTGCCTTCCTCCAGTGAGTGATAATTAGAAATGTAAACAATATCCTTTATAGTTTTAAATAGAATTTAGTAGTGAAAAGGAGATTAAATTTTCTGTGAATTATCTGAAAATTCTTTCCCTGTGTAAACAACCTTCAGAAGTTATTGTGGTTTGGGTTTTTTAAAATAAATTTTCCTTTCTTCATTATGGTCTAATCATAATCTAAACACACATCTGATTTTCAACACAGTATTTGTCAAAAATCAGAGCTCAGATTTTTGCATAGGGAAGTGATGCATCATTAAAAATGTTGTTAATCTGAAAACAAGATAAACAACAAAGTACCAGATCAGAACAGGTCCTCCCAGTTGCACGTCATCCATTCTGGTCATCCATTTAGTAAGCACATTTTTATTTCTTCTACAGAACAAAATCATGTTGTCATTATCTTTTCCTCTCCAATGTCATTAATGGTGTTATCTACCATTCTCCAAGGTCAGCAGCCTAAAGACAGTGCTTTTTCTCCCCAGCACAGTCCAAATGCAGTAGGTACCTTTCAAGTGATTTTCAATCTGAAATCTTCTAGTAAGACTTCCTGGGAAACCAGTTGTTACAAGAAAGTATTTCTTTATGCAACTTAATACATGTTCTTTTCCTGTATCGTGCAACAACCACAGGTGTTTTGCCCATAGTTCTTATACCTCGTATAACTTAGAAAATTTAAATCTCTAAAGAGCTAAAACCCCTCAGCTTTTTCCTTCATCATGAACCTACAGAAGCATTCAAAGAAGGTTTAGGTTAGAAGGGATTTCAAAGTAGTGTAAGGCTGCTGTAAGGTCTCTCTGGAGTCTTCCCTTCTGCCATCCAACAACCCCATCTCTCTCAGCCTGTTCTCACAGGAGAGGTGCTCCAGCCCTCTCGTGGCCCTCCTCTGGACCTGCTCTAACAGGTCCATGCCTGCCTTGCACTGGGGAGTCCAGAGCTGGGTGCAGAACTCCAGGTGGGGTCTCACCAGAGCAGAGGGGGAGAATCCCCTCCCACAACCTGCTGGTTCTGCTGCTTTTGATGCAGCCCAGATGGAGTTGGCTTTCTGGGCTCTGAGTGCACATTGCAGGTCACGTCCAGTTTTTCATCCATCAGTATGCCCAAGTCCTCCTTCAAGGATGCATCCTCCACTCTTTCCTGGTACTGGTGATTGCCCTGGTCCAGGTGAAGAACTTTGCATTTGACCTTCTTGAACTTCAACTTCATGAGATTGGCACAGGCAGGCTAGCAGAGTGAAGAGTTATAGTATCTCTCATGGTGGTAGGAATAAGGTCATGAGCTGCATAGTCAGAACCTCCCCAAAAGCCCAGCATGAAGGAGACTTCTCTGAGACTTAATCATTTATTGAAGTTCATACTCAATAAAAAGATGCTGAAATACCAAATAATGTCAATAACTTTGATCTAATAGTGTGAGCTCCAAGTGAAACACTTTGAAGTTAAAAGAAGGTTTAAGGAGAATTTCACTTTTGGGATAGCCTAAAAGTGGATGTGTGGAGAATTCCTGCTGGCAGTTGTTGCCGCGCTCCCGCCCCAGATCCCTTTTCTCTCAGCCCCGGCTAGCTCTCATCCTGGGGCGAGGGCGGGCGATTGAGGCACCCTCCGCCGCTCCCAGCTGGGGTTTGGAGAGTGCCTTTGTGGGTTCTGGGCAGCGCTAGCAAGCCTCGTGGTGGTAAATGAAGAGCGGATCCTGCTGGGGGCTAAGTCCGAGTTTATTGTAGCCCAACGGGGCCAAATATCCTAGAACGGTGCCAGCCAACAGGAACAAGCACAAGGTGCTTGCACTGGCTTATAAACTGTAAGGGAGGGGTATCCAACGACCAATGGGGATAGGGATAGGGGGTGGCTCCGGGATGGGGGGATATGGTGGGGTCCAATGGGGGAAGGATATGGGGGGAGCCCCAGGTCCTCGCCCAATCACCCGGTGCCCTGAGTAGAAGCTTCTGGATGGATGGGAAGGGGCACCGAGTGATAGACAAGGCACCCGGGGGGGGTAAAATGCCTCTTTCAGGGTGATGGATAGATACTGGGAAGGCGGGAAGGGAGGACAAGGCGGGAAAACTGGGGATAAACCAAGTTGCACACGGGGGTACAAAGGAATAAACCAATACATAATACAGGGATAATAAAACATACAAATAACGCAACTCCACAAGTTGTGACTTGGCTCTCATGAAACAACAGATGATCACGCACCTGAGGCATTAGGCATTACAGCTCCACCTTAAACCTGGCAGTTCCTGTGTCTGGAGGCTGGCCTTCAGGATAGGACTGACTTCAAGGTGCAAAGTGTGATGAGGTTAAATTACTCCCAGCTTCTTCAGCTCAGAAAGGTTTTCCTACCTGTAAGGATTTGTTAGCACTTGGCACCTCAGGAGAAATCTGGTGTTTAATTTGCTGAAACCCCTTCTTTTGGCAGAACAGAAGAAAAGCTTTAAAATCTCTCACTGGAGAACAGAGAAAGGTTTCTATCCAGATGGCAGCACCTGCAGAAGAATTTGTGTTTCAAGACAGCTCAGGCACAGCTATGTGACTCATCTGTCTGCCCAATCTGTTCTCCACTGTGGATTCACATGATTGATCCTCCATCCCAGAAGAGCAGAATGCCTTTTAGTTAGCTCTTGGTTTATTACTTCTTTTTATTCTTCTTGGATACAGTAAATTATCTTTTTACATGATGATGCTTTTAAAGACGTATTCTGACACAATTTTGTAATCTTATTTTTCTTTCTGCCATTTCTCTTCTTAATGTTTCTTTTTTCTACTGCCAGAATTCCATTGAATTAATAATACAGTAGTTATCTGAAATGATGCTACCTATTAGATGCATAGGCTTTATTTTTCTTCATTTAGTTGCCTTCCTCTGGTCTTGATTTTAGTTTCAGATTCAAATTTGTTTTCACAGCATTGACTCGGAGACAAAAAATGAGAACCATTCAGACTTCAGGGGAAAAGGGAAAACTTTTGGCACATTTGATTTTTCAACATTTATCCTCAAGCTAATAAGAAAATTTGATGGAGATCAAGTGCCATGGCTGAATGAGTTTATTTTAGCTTTGAAAATTCAATTGAAATAAATTTTTCTTACAAAGGGAGAGTTTCTGGATGAATGATAAATGTTTCACATAAGGATTGCTTAGCTGGGAATAAACAAGGGAGGAGGAAGACAAGGGTGTTTTAGCTAACAGAATAACTAAATCTCCATGTTATGTTAAATAGGATACTGTCAAATAGTATGTAAGAATATGAGCTACAAGATGAAATATTCCATGGAGCTCATTCTCTGATATTAAAAATTATAGGCTCAAACTGAGATAAAGGGGATATCTGAAGGATCATGATTGCGCCTCTTCAGAAGAAAAATGAAAGACTTTTTGCTCCTCTTCAGCATAGCACTAGAAAGGCTGAACTAAGATTTCTGCCTCTAAAACTTCTGTAAGAGTGAATATCAGGATTACAGAAATAGTCTTTAGGATAATTAAGTAAAATGTCCCAAATGATATGTATGTATAATTTGGATGTGAGGAGACATTTTCAGTGTCAGGGTGGCAAAACAGGGATGGTTGCTCAGTGGAGGTATTTGAGGCAAAGCACTTAAACAATTTAAAATAAGAGTTCAAAGAGTTCATAAAAGTTCATGTGCATGAAGGCAAATTATGTCTTCAGAAGTACCGTGAACAGCTCCCATGCTGCTGCCATGTCTGGATGCCTCAGTCAGAGGAAGGAATTTGGGGGTGAGCAGAGAGGACACATACATACCATGGCCAGAAGAAACAACTGAACAGGTCCTAACCCAGACCTGGGCTTTTAATTATTGAGCTGCTGCCTAAATGGATGTGTCCTGCTGTGTGTGTGTTGTGGCTGTAGTGACACAACTTAACTGGCTAAAAATTGTGGGAAGTTTTGGACTGTCCTATACCTTTTCTCATATTCAATATTCATTAAATGAAACCAATTAACTCTACTCAGATCTTCCAAAAACTCTCTCAGTTCTCCCATTTGTCAAGCACAGCATCTCAATTTGCTCATCTCACCAGAAAAAATACTATCCAATCCCAGGCTGTTAATGAAAATGTAACAATGAAATTTAAATTAAAAGTTTTGATAAAAAGTATGGATTTATTGTGCAAGCAATTCTCTGCTCTGACAAGATAGTATTTATTTGCAAGATTTTGTAGAAGAGGGGTTTAAAGCCATTAATTTTGCCAGCTTAAGAACATGTATTGCTTGGAAAAAACCTCAACCCATGCCAAAAGCCCTTGGCCAGGGGCTGATATGACATTACCATGTCTTAAAGAGATATATCTTACAGATTTTAAACTCCTTTAGAGTCTGTATCCTTTGCAGAGCATACTTTGTCCTTTAACAAGGAAGTGTCACTTATGTGTGGTCAAACTCATCCTTACTGCTATGAACAGAATGAGGAACCAGAGGGAACATCCTGCTGCTGCCAAACTGCACCTATGGTGTTCCTGTTTAATATCTTGTCAGAGATCTGGATGAAGGGATTAAATCCGTGCTCAGTAAGTTCAGAAACACTAAGTTGGGTGGGAGTGTTCTGCTAGAGGATAGGAAGGATCCACAGAGGGATCTGGACAGGTTGGGTTGATGGGCCTTGGCCAAATCTATGAGGTTAATAAGGTTCTATAAGGTGAAGCATTGAGTCCTACACCTGGTTCCCAACAATGCCACACAGCACTAAAGGCTGGGGGAAGAGTGGCTGGAAAGCTGCCCTGGGGAAAGGCACCCGGGGGTGCTGGTCAACAGCAGCTGAACATGAGCCAGCTGTGCCCAGGTGGCCAAGAAGGCCAGTGGCATCCTGGCCTGTATCAGCAATAGTGTGTCCAGCAGGACCAGGGCAGAGATCATCCTCCTGCACCCAGCACTGGTGAGGCCACACCTCAAATCCTGCATTCAGTTTTGAGCCCCTCATTTCAAGAAGGACATTGAGGTGCTGGAGTGAGTCCAGAGAAGGGCACTGGAGCTGGTGAAGGATCTGGAGGATATATCCTCTGAAGAGCAGCTGAGGGATCTGGGGGTGTTCAGCCTGGAAAAGAGGAGACTCAGAGGAGACTTTATCACTTTCTACAATGCTCTGAAAGGAAGTTGTAGCCAGGTGAGTGTCAGCCTTTTCTCCAGGCAGACAGTGACAGTATAAGAGGACACTGATTCAGGCTGCTGCAGGGGAGTTTGACGTTCGACATCAGAAAAAATTTATTCACTGAAAGGGTAGTTAAGCATTGGAATAAGCTGTCCAGGGATGTGGTGGAGTCACCATCCCTGTGAGTGTTCAAGAAACAATTAGACGTGGCACTAACTGCTATGGTCTGCTTGACATGTTTATCAGTCAAAGGTTGGCCACCTTGGAGGTCTTTTTCAACCCTAATCATTGTCTGAGTCTACTTGGTAGGGCAGTTCTGCAGATACAGTGAAGCTGCCCAAAGGCCTTTCCCTGAGAAACACACACAAACCAGCTGAGAGTGCTGGTGCTGGATCTCTACACCTTGGCTCTGCTTCTGTGATGGTGGCAGATAGTGTTAGGTGGAAGCCTGGAGGGAATTAAAAAACCTTCTACAGCTATTAAATCAATTTTTCTTGCTAGCTTTGTCAGGCTTGAAAACTGATGTCCTTTTCTCATGCTTGTCTCAGAACCCTCGTTTCCCCTATTTGGCCACAGAGTATTGTAAGCTTTTTGGCACAGGGATTAATTTTTATTGGCAAAAGTATCTCAGAGAAGAAGATGAACAACTGAGGTAGCTTGTTAACAGAAAATTAGAAAGGACTCCTAGTTTCATGAAGGACCCAAGGTCAAAAAGTAGCCTAAATTGCAATATGCTCTTTTATTCTTCAGGTCAGACATTTTATCTCCTGCAATGTTTTGAAGTTGGTTCTGGAACAAATGACCAGGCTTGCACATATTGTTAGCTTAAAATCCAATTTCTCAGTTAGTTTTTTCCTATTCTAAATAGAAAGTAATTGGTGTTTGAGCTTATCTAAAACCTTGTCTCATGCAAAAGAGCAAATTAGAGAACCATGTGTTGGTGTGTGGGTGTAGGAGAGGAGGAAGGGAAGAGAATGGATTTCTGTTTACTTCATATGCCCAGATGCTCTATTAATTGCCTTCTTTTCTTCTTCCCTCTTCTCCCATTATGACAGCAGAATCAGCTTGTCTATTGCTGTAAATTATCCGTGTGTCAAATGAACACATAATTTTTTTAATAGAAATTTAAAAAGTCTTAAAATAGAAAAATCTTCTAAAATATAGAAGAAATGAGTGATTGGTTTCCTGATTTTGGTAGAAGAAAGAATATTGAGCTTTTCACTGGTCACATATAGTAAGGACAGGTCTCCTGCATCATGTGTTGTAGGGGGGAAGAAGGAGATATTTATATACACACTCCTGAATCCCGTTCCCTGACTGAGGGTCTACTACACCGCTGGGCTAATGCTTCTCATTAATGTAACTGAGAAACAAAACAAAAGGAATTCCTTTTTCCCCTGAATTATCTTAAAGTGAGCGGTCAGCCACAACCACATATATAAATACATAATTTGACGTGGCCAAATGTGTGCTGTGTAATGTGACACTGCCACATCATTTGTAAGCTGCTGATGAGATGGCACAATTATTCTCATTTACACACATGATATTAGAGGAAAATATTTTTTCACAAAACAACTATTAATTCCAGAGGTGTCTGAGCTCTTGAGTATTTTCTGGAAAGACACCTGAACCCACACACAGCAGGTGCAGACCTATGATTCTCATTTTGTGCTGGCAGTGAGCATGGCTGGGTGTTTGCTGTGTCTGCAGGCAGGTTTTCCCCTCTCTTCTTGGTGTATTGAAAGAGAAATGCACCAACCTTGAAACCCTCTATGCAGGGCTGTGCATGACATCTGCCACATGGCAGCTTTCCTACCTGTTGATAAGAACAAACGCATAAGTGAGGGTGTGATGCACTGGGGAGGGCAGCACTCCATGCTGCATCCCCTGCCTAGGGAGCACAGTGATCCTGAAAATCCCCCTGGCATCCCTCCTTCTCCCTAACAAGGGGCACATCTGCAGCAGTTTGTCACTAAAGGAAGAGAAACAAAGACAGACTATGAGCTGAGAAAGGACTCAGTGTTTACAACGTGTGAAAGGGAGCCCTACTATCTTTCACATCTTGCAGCCTGGCTTCAGTCATAAGCAGCCAGCAGGCAGGCAAACACACTTATGAGTACTTAGATGCAAGGAAAGAAATCAGTTTACACAGATTGAAATTAGTGAGAAGAAATTTATTAGGAATTCATGGGTGGAAAATCTACAGCTTCTGTAAGTATTAGAGTGTTCTGCTATTCTACATGTGAAATAAAATTTTTATTTGACAGGCACTGTGTTGACAACTTTTTATTGCCATGTATAATGGAGGAACTTCTCTTTGCAGAAAAGTTACTTTTCCTAAAACTCATCCCACCAGTTTCTTTAAAAAAAAACCCATAGTTTCTGTTTACTTATTAATGCTTGCAGAATACAAGTAGTATTGTACAAGATTTATTTTATTTTCTTTCACCCTACTTCTCTTTCCCTTGAAGCCAATATTCCTCCCAAAAGTAATTTGTAAATTTAGAGTATGCTGAATAGTTATTGAAGTAGAGAATTAATGGATCTGTCTGGGGGCAGATAATCAGGCAATCTCACCCCCAAGCTCTTCTAATACAGTGCAACCTTGGAAATGTTATTTCATTCTTCAGTCTTTCCTTCTACAAGCATTTAGCAGTTCTCATGGTCATTCTGTCCATTATATGACTGTGAAGACCATACTTAAGCAGAGGAACCAGATGTGCTCAGAAGGAATTTTGTGAACTAACTAACTTACTGAGAAGTCTTTGGGACTTGTGCAACATTACTTTGATAGAAAAATACAAATTATCAATTATGACCATTCTTTTTTACCATCTACACAAAACACGTACAGATGCAAAGAGCCTCTCCTGTGTTTGCTACAAGTTCATGCCTGGCATCATGTAAACTGTTCTCTTAGTTCTGCACTTAGATGATAAAAATATAAATATAACAGTATTGTATGTAAATGTAAAATGTATTTAATTTTTTTTTTCCTGGCAGTCCTTCAATCACAAAATGACTGTTCTGTGCTACATTCCATCCTGCTGATAAACAGTCTCTCCTTATGTGTGAGATGTCAGCATGAGGGATGAGTGCCAGTTGGCATAACTTCCGATCATAATGATGGGCACCTTCTCTCCCAGTCAGCACCAGCTGAATGTGCTGATCTACGTGCCCTTTGCACTGCAGATGAAACTTCCTGACGGATTTTTATGGGGGGAAGAAAAGAAAATGACAGATGCTCCAAGCTGCACCCTTCAATGTCACATAGGGTGAGTTTTCTCCTGTGTGCACCACTTATAACCTGAGTCAGGGCTTCCTGAAGTAATTCAGCTGCTAATTCAGGCTGTTGTTTAGAGGAGCTCTCAGCTAATCAGGCATCAAGTACTTCAGACGACACCACCACTTGTGTAACAATCCTTCCTTTTTATGTCTCAATTCACCTATGTATTGTTGCAATTTAATTTAATCTGTTGAGGAATTAAAGCAGCATGAGGGCAAAATTAATAAATACTCTCTCTTTTGGTTGGAGAAACAGGACTGTTTCAAGTGCTGTTCTCCACAGGTTAATATGATGCATACTGAATAATAGAGCTGTTTCAAAGGACACAGCTTGGTAAAAGGGCTGTGGACAATATAATTGCACAGGCTTTTTAATGACACACTTTAGAGGGGGCTCAGGAAATTATTTCTGTTTGTATTTTGTGGGATTTGCCATGGCATGCTCAGTCTTGCCCATATGGTCAGCAAAGGTGAAACTCTGGATCCAGGTAATATCACTGGATGGGTCCAGGCACTTCCACTCCTTGCCTTGGAAAAAGGCCAGGGGACAGAGCACACCTTATGCATGGTGCAGATAGTAGGGAAGACTGTTGTGGAGAAGGGAGTGGGATTGCTTGTCCATGTATCTGGATCATTCTGTCTCTCTAAACAATTCGAGTTAATATTTGGGCTTAGAGTCATCTTGCTGCTGGAGACAGACAAAACCAGAATGACATAGGAGTGAGTAATCCCAGGGTCCCTTACTGGTTAGTGGGAAGGAACAGGCATTTACAGACTGGGTTCATTCTTCTTTGGACAGAGATGAATCATGCTACACAGATACCTCTTTCTCTTCATTGACCATACAGGGAAGCCTGGGAGACAACTTCGATGCACATATCTATAATGTAAAAGCCTTCCTTGTGTGAGATGAGACCCTCAACTAGGGTCAGTTCCTAGTACTTTAAAAAAAAAAAAACTAACTTAAAAGACAAATGTGCCCTGTGATTTCTGAAATGAGTTTACCTTTTTGCATATCCATGATAATCTTGCTAAGTTACATTTGGTGAGATGAAGAGGCAGACATGACCAAAAAGAGATAACCTCAGGTCATACTAAATGAGGGCAGAGTAGGGAAAGACAAGAAACAGAAATCTACTGACCTTTTCATTATTTTAAACCAAACCAAAAACCAAACCAAACTAAACCAAGGAGTGGGAAATAAGAAATAAAAGTCTTGTGAATAATCATGAATTTGGTTGCTTTGACTTCTGCAGAGACCCATCAGGATTCTGACATTTGGAGCTGAATCATTCTCTAAAGTCAGGCAATCATTTTCACTCAGTTGATATTGAGCACAATTCATGGTCTCAACATGCAAAGTAAAACAATTCTTCAGCACTGTTAGTGTTCAGTTGGCTGAGAGGTAGATTTTCAAAGATAAATGGGCAGCTGCTGCTTAACTATGCTTACCCTCCAATTGAGCAGGGATTAGACTGTTATTTGCACCTGCATCACAATTTATGCTGCTTAACTACAAAAGAAATGTGTTACCACTCTATCTAATCCTTAAAGGAAGCCTTTAGCAGCTCTGCTTTTTTGCCTCTTTTTTTTTTTTTTTTTTTTTTTTTTTTTTTTTTTTTGAGCTTTGTTTTGTGCAATCTAAGTATACCCATCACCTGATGGAATTTTTAATAAAATATCACCTGGTCCTTTGTCCTTTGCTGTTCATCAAGCATGCAACATATTGCAAAAAAGCTGGATTGTGCCCCATCCAAATTTACTTCAATTGGTGTCTAAAAGGTTTTCACAAGACATACAGCATTAGGAGAAGATGCATTGATCTCCCATTTTCTGGGTACCAGTGCTATTTCTGTAGTATTACCTGAGTGAGTGAAAAACCTGGGAATAAAATGGAGGTTATCCATGCACTTCTGCGACCAGCAAAATGCAAATGGCAATTACAATTCCCTTTTTTGTGGAAAGACTCATGCTGATGTGTCTTAGCTACCCAGGGAAGGCTTTCAGGAGAGGAATGTCACAGCTCTGTGCCCTGGCCCAGCACCTGGGCAAGGCACGCGTTGTCAGAGACCAACACAGAGACCATTGCCAAGTGTGTGGCAGCCCATGGCATGTGGGGTCATGCAGTAAGAGCCTAAAGTTCATTAAGGTCATATTTTTGGGCTTCAATAGTTTTCAGAAGAGGGCATATGGACCTTTTGAAGACAAATCCTCACTGTGCCATGATGTGGCAGACTTGTCTTCTGATAAGAAAAATAGAATTGTCGTCATGGCCTTCACAGGAGTGATGGAAGATTGGAGAAAGGGGAAATTATTGGAAACAATGAAAAGGAAAAATCTCAGTTTGTGACACATTCCAAAGCCACAGAGTTTTATCAAATATCCCCAAAAGACAATGAAAGAAGGATATTGGCCAATATCCTTGGAAATTATTACTCCAATAATTGGCAGAAATGCTTTTGGGCTTGTGCAGGTTGTTATGAAGTTTATACATGCTTCAATCTGCATCTGCACAGTCTCTCCTGTGTGAATATTTCTTTGCCTAGAGTTTTTAACATGGCTATTTAATACAGTGTTTGGCATTTACAAGGTATTTTTTGCCTGTGTTGAGAAGTAGTGATTGATATTAATAGACTTTTTCTTGTTACAAGAAGTCCATGCCCTTTAAATCAGAACAGTAGCTGGAGGGTCTTTCCTTAACAAACAAGCAAAGTCTGAAGAAACCAGACAGAAAAAGCAATATATTTAAGGATTTGTCTTTTCTTCCCCTTTGCTAGTGTAATTAACTACTTGTTCATTCCAGCCCATATGCCTGCTGTTCTTGTTACTGCTTTTCCCTAACACGCCAATTCTTTCAGTCTTGCCTTTTAGTGGGTTTTCTTGTCTCCGTTTCCTCCATTAACCATCTCAGCTATGGGAATTTCAATTTGTTTAGCAAGTCTGAGTTTCTGCTTGGCATCATTCAAACAGTCCCACTCCCACTCTCACTTCCCTGGCATCCTATACCATAGGTTTTGTGAACTCCTCACTTCCTGACAACTGCATCTTTGAAATTTCTTATGGCATCGTATAGTATATGATGAATCATATTTCATGATGACAAACACATATATCATCAATCCCATTTTAGATATCTTATATCTTTGAGATTGACTCTAATCCACACCTTTGGCCATCCCTGGCACAAGTATCTTTACTTCTGGCTGATTCCACTTAATAAATACCCTTCCCCATCACCTGTTTCTCCTCATGACCCATATTTTCAATTATCTGTTTGCACAGGTTGGTAATACATATTCCAGTTGCAATTAACTTCTATCCTTGAAGTGCAGCTTCTTTATTCCAGGCTCTGTGGCTTATTTTCTGCAGTTTGGAAAACAGCAGAAAATGCTTTTATCTTGAGATTTACTACAAGAACACTATTAAAAAAATACTTAGATGGAAAATATGGAGGATTAGAGACAATTAAACTGCTTATTGTAAATTGCTCACAACTTCTGCCTTGTTTGGAATGTGGGTTTTCCTTTCGAGTTATGCTAACTTAGCTATCTATCTATCTATCTATCTATCTATCTATCTATCTATCTATCTCTCCCTTAATTTATGGATCCAACTCCTCACTACAGAGAGATCTGGTATATCTGCTGCTGCGTCCCCCAAGAAATAATTATCTAATCTTTCCTTTTCCTTACTCACTCTGCCTAGTATCTGGTTCACCACAAAACACATATGTGAGATCTATTTCTTTGAGGACATTTTAGCTCTTCTTCTTCCTTCCAGATTTGAACCAGGTAATTTTCTGGAAGGCTAACTTTCTGAAGCCAGATGATTTTGTTTTCCATCTTAAGGAATGCACTCACCCTTCATTCTGATTCCAATTGCTTTCTAATGCTCATGGTTCTTGCAGTGTCTCCTTTTCAGTTGTTCTCTTGGCTCTCTTTACATAAAAGCTGTAAAAAGCTGTTGCAAACTTCAAGAACTTGCTGGATTGTCTCTGTCGACCTGTAGTCCTGTCCTGGATACTGGGGACATCAAAGCTACCTATTGTGTAGCTATTGCTCCTTTCTGGAAGACAGAGCTGAAGATATCATGCTGTGTTGGCACTGGCAGTATAGTAAAATGCAGGTTTCAGTCACCCTGTGTTATTGCTTCCTTCTTTGTTCCAGCCCAACTGGATATTCAGCCCACTACATACTACCAAACAAGCAGGTTTTCAGGAGGGCATGCATTTTCCCAACAATTTGTTTACCTTGTTTAACTGGTTAAATTTGCCATTCAGTGTGTACAGCCGTGGTAAAGAACTGGTTGGCATTTCTGACAGATCTTAAGTGCAGAAGAGGGGTGGCCATTCCCTGGAAATCTGGACAATTTATGTTTATTTAAAACAGCTGGAGACCAACACCAGGGTAAGTGAAATCACGTATGATTCAAGACTTTGGTAAGACTTGATACTTTCCAGGTCCAGGTACAGTGCAGCTTAGAAAGTGCATAAGCACTGGGACTCTGAGCACCATGAGCACTCAGTATCCTGCAGGTTGTCAGAAGACAGGTGCAATTTTTATAGTCCTATGGTATGTCAGCCTTGTTTTCCATGCATCTTTTTGGAAAAACTGAAGTTTAGAAACTCATTTAGCCTGTTAATACATGTATATGCTTTCAAAAGGGAGGACAGAGACACATACAGAAATTGATTAAATCTTGCCAGTATATCTTATTTACCAGAGCATTTTGTTAGATCAGGATTTATCGTAGAGAAAAGGAACTCTGTTTCTACAGTTCTTTGCTCAGAATTGTATTCATTGAAGACTACAATTTTGGGCTGAAGACTGCAAAATATTTATTGAGCATTTGTGACTCAGGGACTCTAATGGCAATATGTTATATACCATAATAGCAGGCAGTAAGATTTGGAGTAACTCAGTGGGGAACAAATATAAAATTTACTTTCCCATTTGTCCCATTTAGTCACCTCTAGAGGAAGTTTGAACAGTTGTAGTGAATCTAGCTGAGCACAATTTTCTTTGGGACTCTTATGATGCTCATCTGCTTTTACTGTCCTTGGAAAGAAAGGGAAAGGTAATAATTTTCAATTAAAAGTCCAGCAAGTTGTGAAATTTTATGCCACATACTCGAGCCAATTCCAAGCTCTTACTGGTATTTTCAATCTCCTTTTTCCTCTCAAAGAAGTTAAATGACTGCATGAGGATGACACCAGAAAAAAAAATGGATTATGGTTATTTTGTTATGAGGGCTCCACTGGGACTTTGAGAGAACCAATTCAATGAAATAACCCCCACAGAACAAATTTGCAGGGCCAGTGGAGAGAAATAATATTCTCATACTCTACCCATCTGTATCATCATTATTTTTAATGGCCTGTTCCTGCATTCTAGAATACAGTGTACCTAGAGCTGGATGTCTAGCTGTCGTTTGGGACTCAGTGCATTTGGATTCAAAGCTGCATTTTTGCTGGATACAGGATGCAGACCCGAGGAAAGGTTATATGATGAATACATTCTCTCTGTCAATCTTACTGAAGCAGTCTCATGTGTTGTACATATGCCTTTTTGTGCTCTTTTCCTTTCTTTCTGTTGTGGTTTGACACCAGCCACACACAAGCACCCACTAGAGTCGGTCACTTTCCTCTCCTCTCGCCGCCTCGTCCCAGCTGGGGAGTGGAGAGGGAAAAACAATTAATGAGGGGTTCATGAGTGAGGTAAGGGCGGGAAGAAACCACTCCAAGGCAAAACAGGCCCAACTTAGAAGTAAAAAGTGAATTTATTACTAACAAAGTCAGAGGAGGATAATGAAAAGTAAAATAAGCCCTTAAAACACCTTTTTTCCCCAGCCCCTCCCTCCTCCCCACCGACACGCAGGGAGAGCGGGCACGGGGGTTTGCTCAGGTCACCACCGAGATTTTCTCCCGCTGCCCCGGGAGAGGAGCCCGGTCCCTGTGGGGCCGTGGGGCCGCTCCCACGGGAGGCAGCTCTGCGGGCCCGGCCCGGCCGGAGCCGCCCTCGGGGCGGGGCGGGGCGGGAGGAGCGGGGCGGGAGGGGCGGGGCGGGGCCGGGGCGGGCGGGGCGGGGCGGGGCGGGGCGGGGCCGGGGCGGGCGGGGCGGGGCGGGAGGGGCGGGGCGGGGCGGGCGGGGCGGGGCGGGAGGGGCGGGGCGGGGCGGGAGGAGCGGGGCCGGGCGGGGCGGGGCGGGGCGGGGCTCCTCCCGCGGGGCCTCACGGACAGCAGCTCCGGCCTGGAGCAGGGCCCGCTCCCGGCTCCCGCGGGATCACAGCTCCTCCAGCACCACCCGCTCCCGGCTCCCAGGGGATCACAGCTCCTCCAGCACCACCCGCAGCGGCTGGGCACCGCCCCGGGGGCTACAGTGGATCTCTGCATCCCCTGTGGAACCCCACAGGCTGCGGGTGGATCTCTGCATCCCCCATGGATCCCCACGGGCTGTGGGTGTATCTCTGCATCCCCCGTGGATCCCACAGGCTGCGGGTGTATCTCTGCATCCCCCGTGGATCCCCACAGGCTGTGGGTGCATCTCTGCATCCCCGTGGATCCCACAGGCTGCGGGTGTATCTCTGCATCCCCCGTGGATCCCCCAGGGCCGCGGGTGGATCTCTGCATCCCCGTGGATCCCCCAGGGCCGCGGGTGTATCTCTGCATCCCCCGTGGATCCCCCAGGGCCGCGGGTGCATCTCTGCATCCCCCGTGGATCCCCACAGGCTGCGGGTGTATCTCTGCATCCCCCGTGGATCCCCACAGGCTGCGGGTGGATCTCTGCATCCCTGTGGATCCCACAGGCTGTGGGTGGATCTCTGCATCCCCCGTGGATCCCAGGGGCACAGCTGCTTCACCACCGTCTCACCACAGCCTGCAGAGCAGTCTCAGCTCTGGCGCATGGAGCACCTCCTCCTCTCCTTCTACACTGACCTCGGTGTCTCCATGTTGTTTTCACTCAAATGCTCTCACCTCTTTCTCTGATTAGAAGAAAAAAACCTGTGCCCCCTTTGTTCTGATTTTCTTCCTAAATACGTTATCACAGAGGTGTTACCATCATCTCTAAATGGCCCAGCCTTGGCCAGCAGCATGTCCATCTTCAGTGCCATCAGGAATTGGCTTGATAGACATGGTGAAAGTTTCCAGCAGCTTCTCACAGAAACCACTTTGTGCCCCCCCTGCTACCAAAAACCAGGCCATGCAAAACCTGATTTGTTAAGGATGGCTGGGGACAGGGCTGAAACACAGTCTGACTACTAATGCACCTCTAGAAAACTCCTGAATGAATTGCTTTTTTGTCAACAGAATTTTGTTTCTCCTGCACATTGTTTATGGCACCTGTCTGCCATTGCCACTGTAACTTTGGAATGGGTTCTCCCAGACCCCGTAGTTGTCATCACTTCCTTCTAATTAATTTGCACAGGAAATTCAGATGTCCGTGTTGTTTACACTGAGATATAGTTATATAGGTGAGACTGCTCTCACAGATCACATTTGCATGTGTATTCATGTGATTAGAAATCTTTTGCTATCCAACTACCATAAAAAATACGCTCAATTTTTCAGAAGCAATTTTTAGAAAAGTTTATTTATGTTCTTTGGAAAATTAATGGACATACTAGCTTCTCAGAATTTTGTCTGTTAGATATGCTAAAGAAGAAGCTTTTTGCCATCCACCTCTCCTCCCAAACTCTGTATTTACATGCAAAGAGACTTCCCCTTCCTGAAAATATCTTACACAGAAGATACTGCTTACATGAAGCAAATAAATACTAGAAATGGAAGGTGTAAGTCCAGTGGGGAATGACTAAAGGAGCTTGGGTTTTTTATCCTGGGGAAAAGGAGGCTTAGGGGAGACCTTCTCACTTCCTGAAACTTCCTGAAAGGAGATTGTAGCCAAGTGGGAGTCTGTCTCTTCTCCCAGGTGACAAGTGGCAAGACAAAAGGAAACATATTTGAATCGCACCAGGAAAGGTTCAGGTTGGATATCAGGAAAAATTTCTTCACTGGAAGGGTGATCAGGCATTGGAACCATTCCAAGATGCCCGGGAAAGTGGTGGAATTACCATCCCTGAAAGTATTAAAAAACGTGTGGGTGTGGCACTTGGGTACATGGCTTACTGGTGGACTTGGCAGTGCTGGGTTAATAGTTGGAATTGATGATCTTGCAGGTCTTTTGTAACCTAAGGGATTTTATGATTCTATGAAAAATTACTCCATGTGGAATGAATTAAAGGCAGCAAAAATTATGGTATTACTCAAAGTAATATTTTTAAAAAACATGGATAGTTAAAATGAGGTTCCTAGAAATAATAAGACTAAACACTGAATCTTTAGAACTCCTCCAAAGCATTTTCCTGGTTTTGTAATATCTGATCTGAAATTCACACATGCAATAAAAATTATTTTCTCTGTATTTTACTCTAGAATAATCAGAAGTAAAATCAACAAAGCAAAGAATCTCTATTTCCACATTTTTCTCAGGGTTCAAAACTAGTAGAAAACAAGATGCCTCTTACAGCTCTGTTTATAACATTTTAAGCAAAGAAAGCTCTAAGCAAACTGAAAGCAATTGCTGATTTCTAATGTAATCAGCAAATACAAACTGGACAGCTGATACCAACCAAAAAGCCAGCCCACATCTTGCCTTTGCTGGGCCAGTTAACTCAAATGTATTAACTACCCAAAAGCTTTCTACCCACTCCAAGGAACTAATGTATGAGCTTGCAGTGTGGAGTACCTTCAACTTTAGAATGTTGCCTAGTATAAAATTTAAACAAGGAGGAATTTATACCAAAGCAAGGCATGATAAAGAAAAAAAAATCCCAGAATTTAAAAGATGAAGTAAAAAAAAAAAATCTTTTTTTGTCTAGAGTATTTGTTATTTACCAAAAAGAGAAGACTGGTCAAATGAAAAGTACCCCTTAGACCAGAATCAGAAAATGGAATCCATGGCATGTGTTATTTGTAATGTGTAATAATTGTGATTTGCAGCTAAGAGTGTCAGAAGAAAAAGGAATCAAAGCATATAGCAGATCTTTTCATATGAAACATGACTTCATATATCTTCCAGTGAATTATTACACTTACCTGCTGTCTCCTATACAACCTGGCTGTCATGTCCTTATGTGGGTTTCTGCATGTCCCTATAAACACACACTCTGGACATGGTGTCACTTGTCAGTGTGGCCATTCTGTGTTTGGCCCTCTGGACAGACGTGTTGCTCCCAATGAGGTTGTGGGAACAGCCTCCGGGGCAGGTGCTCACAGCTGGGAGCTGGAGGATGACAGCTCTGGGAGGATGCAGCTCAGAGACACATCCCACCTTTATGGGACTTCACACATGGGTGGGGTGGGGATTAAAATGACAGCAGCCTCATTTTCAGAAGATGCCTCTGTAATGGCACATCTGCAGTCAGCATAATTAATTACATTAACTTCAAAGATACCAGGCAGGCTGCTTTACTTGGTGGTCTGGCTGCTTAGATGAAAGAGGTAATGCTGTGTCTGTTTCTTTCTGTACCCTGTGTCCACATTTCTCACTAACACAAAAAATTAAAGCTGTATTTCCAATAAATGTCACTTTATATCAATCACAGCTAACATTACCCTGTATCCCTGTGGTTAATTCAGACATATGCACGCAATTGTTTGTCGTGGAAGGTTCAGTTCATTGCAGAGTAACTTATAACCTGAATTTTGGGAAGACCAAACCATATGTGGAAATCAGCAAGCACTGCAGTATGCTTCACTGCTTGCAGAGTTCATCAGTTAATTCTGTCTGTCTTCCAAACACCTTTGTCATTTCCTAAAGCATTTCATCCACCGTCTACTTTCACAAATTATTTGTGATAACTGTTAGGAGGATGAGCACATTGAGTTAAGAGTCAGACAGATAGTTTAAAAGCCCAGTATAATTTTCAATGATAAAATAATAAATCTGTATAACACTTGAAACACATGAAATTGCATAAATTGTTATTGCTCCTCTTTAGAGCCTTGCATTCCCTCCATACAGCAGGAACCCATTACCTCTGCAGGACCAATAGATAATACAAAGTCCCAGTGTAAGAGAAGATTTCAGCCTCAGTACTCTTTTACTGGTGTACAGGAAGTTTGGTACTCATTCACTTGCACCTGTTCTCAGCCTCAGAAACAACTCAAGTGCATTCTTCTCATGTCAGTGTCACCCTGATGACAAGATAAGCTCCTCCACGTACTTCAGTGGTCATTCTCCAGTGGTGTCCTTCTTTGATTTCCCAGCTGAAAGGTCTGGGTCTAACTCTCTTTTCTCCAACTGTTTGTTCTTGCTGGACTTTGCTCCCTAGAGCTGTGGTACTAAGAAACAACTGAATATTGATCTCTCCCAGTTAATTCTCTGGGATAATCTTTTTGTTTACCCTTTTTGCTAAAGCATTTTTCACAGAGAGTGCCTCTCCTCTGAAAGACCAACACGCCTCTCAGGCACCCTGGTTTTCTCGGCAGGAATGCCTCTTCTTTCTCTTGCCTTGATGTATAACTGGCGTTTAGCTACACTCAGGCACTCTGCTCAAAGTGCTCTCTTGCCCCAGTCCCTAGTGTTTGTTGACCTCCCTGCTAATCTCTGTCATGCCTGTGGTTTACAAGAAGTGAGTGTGTATCTGTTTGCAGGTACTGATGAGGATGCTGAGTACCTGGGCCAGTCCATGAGGAAGATATATGTTCCCATTTAGTGACCTCCCTGCTGAGAGAAACTTGAAGTATGTAACAAGCCAGTTATTTTTGTTTCCAGCCTGAGCTTTTTTCAGCTTTTTTCTTTTTTTTACATTTTAAAGCAGAGTATTGTCATGTCCTGAAGCCTAAAGTGTATGACTATTATGTTAGAGAAGTTATCTTTAATAATTAAATGTCTTCTTAATGAAGAATGAAATAATTATTTATTTGATGAAATTTTTGTTATCTAGGACATTATGCTGAGCAACACTAACTATATTCCTATAATTTAGCATTTTTAAAATCAAATCCTTACATTAGGTTTTCTGGTATTTTATTTACAATTTATGTCAGGCTGGACTGTGAAAAAATGGATAAAGAAAACAGGAGGTTGTCCTCTCCTATCCACTATTAGGAACTTTCTTCTGTACAGTGTTGCCCAAGGTGATCATGATCCATTTATAAGAACGGAGGAAATTTTGAAAAATCACCCAGTAATAATACAGAAATTATTTTCCCCAAAGTAGACAAAGATAGATGAAAGAATAACTTTTTCTCCTTTCTTAAGATGAAATCCAGAGCACTGAACTGATAAAATACATTATTTTTGAAAGTTGCCAAGAATATCCCCAAACTGAATTATTAATGAATAATATTGATTTCTATTTGTTTATTTAGATGTATTACTGTAGAACAGTTTCTTGGAAGGAACCCTGCTTTCACTCAAATATTTATTTTTCAGAGCTCAAACACTTTCAATAACTCTGCTTACCTGATTTTTTTCAAAGCAAGAACTCTGCACATTTCTGGACCTCTTGGCTCTTCTCAATTTTAAATAAAATATGTTTTTGATAGGTACATGTCTTTGATTGAATTTAAGCATTCAATTGAACTTTTTCAGGTGTCCTGGTTTCCTTCCACCCCACCAAACTTACCAGAAGGTCCCTGGTCAGTAATGGTGCATGTTGCACTGGAGGCTCCCCTTTGGGGCTCAGTCGCAGACACCCTGAGAGCCCAGCTGACTGACCCTGCTGAAATACCAGTCTCTGCAGGGGGGGATTGGGTACCAGGGCCTCTGGGCCAGCCTTGGAACGCTGGATGAGCACCTGAGGTGATGTCACCATCTGGGGGAAGCCCACAAGGCATTCTCCACTGGTTGACAGCTGTGACCATGGCCAGAGCTGACCTCAGTCCCACAGCTGCAAGCACAGACAGATTCAGATAGGGCAGTGTGCTTCCTGTTCCCCATCTCTCTCCTAGGACCCTGGCTTGGACCTGGCATGCTGACCCTGGAGGCTGGCAGGTGGTCTTAGGCACTACTCGTCTTAGAAGCTGATAAGGGCTGTCAGCAAGTGAGAGCCTGACATTTCAGCTTATGTCACAGCTAATTTTACTTTGTTTTCTCCCAGTCAGTGGGAGTCAACAGGCCACCACAGTGTGTGACAACCCTATAGATGTGCTGAAGGCACAAGCACACAACATCATACAGGAACAAGGAAGTGTTTTGTTCAATGTGAAGTACTTTGCTGCTGAGATATTGATGTGCCCTGATCACCGTGTGCCTTGTTCCTCCCTCACTTGGTGCTTTCTGTCCTTCCATGGGCAGTGATGCGTGAAAGAAGCAGAAAAGCATTTTGACTGTGTACAACAGAGTTGTGTCTCATATCAGCTTAACCCTGTCTAGTCCAGTCTGTGGGCACATTTCTGCAGAAAAAGTGGGAATAACTTCTGTCAGCTCTTGCACAGTTGCTCTTCTGCACCCTCCTTTCTCCTCTTCCCTCTTGCCCACTGCATCCAGCTTCTGTGATGATCTCAGCAGGCCTATCCACACAACTGACTTCCACCACTGCTGTACTGAGTCCATCTCCCACAACAGATCAGACTTGGTAGGAGTTTGCCTAAAATGCAGAGTGTAAAAAGACATTGCTACTGTGTGCCTTTCCTGAGGATGTGTTTCAGAATTGTCATGTCACATTATGGAAGCCTCTAGGAATGGTGAGCATTCTCATTATTACACTAGACCTGATCAGCTGGTCTAGGATATGAATTCAATAGCAATCATTTTGCTTCCCTCCTCTTCTGAAGGACCCATCTCAGATCAATAGTAGTGACTCTCCCAATAATCATGAAAAAAGAGGATGTGGAGAATTACATGTCAGTGAGCTTGGAAATTATTTTAGTCAAATGATGAACTATTCAGAAGGCACCCAAAAGATAAAGAAAGTTAAGGAGGCAGTGGAGATTTGTAAGGAGCAAATTGTGTTACAAAAAAATCTAATTTTCTAATAGCAGATCTAGAACTAATCTATAAAACTTCACTTTGGGGACTCTTTTGATTTGATCTCACATGACAGTCTTATATGCCAGCAAAAGAAATACAGCATGAATTAAATCACTAGATGGTGAATCCAAAATATGTTCTGTATCTACACTGAGAATTACTTCAATGGCAAAATGTAAAGTGCCAACAAGGGCTCTTCCAGAGGTTTTTCTGTTTCAATTCTGCCCAGTGCTTGCACTGCTGATCCCAATCACACACTTACAGATGGCACAAAGTTGGGTTGGAACACAAGTTCGAGGTTCAAAGTTCCTTGGCAGTATAGAAAAAGAGCATGAACACCAAGGAAAACTGTAAGGGAATGTTCCAAGAGATGAGCATCCAGCTGCCTGGGCACAGTTTAACAAGTAGCCAGGTTGCTGTTTCGGAGAAGGATCATGAACAGAACACAACAATGCTGTACTGTTATGAAAAAGGCAAACAACCTACCATGAACTATAAACACACGTGGAGTTGGCAAAAAACCCAATGTATCAGTAAGAACTGAGCAGGAATATCTTGTCCAGTTTTGGGCACTGCGGTTTAATGAAGATAGAGACTTGGAGAATGTCAGAAGAGCAATGTGAGCACATCTGTGCTGTGAAAGTATTTCCCCCTCTAAAATTGGCTGTTGACAGAGAGTTCCCTGGCCTGTGCTAGCTCATCAGGTATGTCCTGCAGCTCTCCAGGAGAGTGCAAGCTCTCCCAGGTCCATCTGGGCTGGTGTCTGGTTGTCATGGCCTAAAGGGTTATCCAGCCCATGGGTATATAGAGATCACAACTGTGGGTTTCCAGGAGTTTTTAATACACAAGGACACAAGAGGCTTTATCTTCTAAATTTCACCAAGAAAAATCACACAAATGCTCTGCAAGGATACATATATCAATAAAGTTTACATATCTATCTCTCAAGCCATTAAAATTACTATCAGCAGTCAATGCAGCACCAACCAGTGGTATAGCAACAATCAATTGTATAGCAGCAATCAATATTATAGCAACCAATAGCCAACCATCTGTAATGGGTGTAGGGACTATTACAGGTTACTACACCCTCATCCCTAGTGAAATAAGCTTATCAACAATTAGCAGCACATGTCATAACAGATTACTTATATACATATATAATGTCAAATGAGTTAGACAGATTGGAGAAGGGGCCAAACCATTCCACAAGTGGGAGAACAAACCAAACTGACTCCAAAAGTGGGCTCAGAGGGTGTCTAGTAAGATAAAACAGAGAGACTCTTACTTCAGAGATTATCTCATGTCACAGAGCTTGCAGCTGGATCATCAGTGAGAGTCTAACATCTTGTAAAGAGTTCACATGGAGAATTTAGCCTGTTTAAAGAAGAAAAAAAATGTATGCAGCATGCATTGTTCTCAGTTGTTTTACTCATTTTGCATAAAAATTAAGTCCTTTTCATATCACAGAGGCATAAGAGGATGTAGACATCATCCCTTCAAGCAGCCAGTAGATGTTGCAAAACTTGATTTTTCACATATAACAAATGATAAGTGATGTTTTCTGACTTTCTTTCCAATAATTTTTTATTTTCTAGACTCTTTTTCACCTTGTCAGATTATTAATTGTCATTACAGGCCCATGTTTTTGTACTTTTTGGTGGTATCTCAGAATATCTCTAGTTTCTAGGCACCCTGGGTATTTTTCAAAGAGGCCAACTGCTTCATTTCTTAAGTATGTTTCTGGTTCTCAGGCCTGGATCCCAGGCTCACAGCTCCCAGGTTGGCAGGAATTTTCTATGTCAATATATTTCAGCAGGCATTTTGTTCTGTTAAGTAATTTTACCCTTCTAGCCAGGTTGCATTTGAGGCTACTCACATTGCTTGTGTCCAGAAATAATCTCTGATGTTTTTTGAATTATAGACAAAATGTGTGATTTTATGGCCTTTATCCCGGTCTGAAATGCCTGGCACCACCACGTGAAAGACAGCTACCATTTCTTTTAAAGTTTTGAACATGTTGCATGAGAATTTAATTAGCTGACCCTTATTTATTTTGTTGTGAGAAATAGGGAATATGAGTCCCTATTCACTGCTACATGCCATTCATGGCTGTGTACACATGAAGATACACAGGCTCCTTTCTGAGCCTTTTCTTTCAAAGATAAAAACATTTTGAACTCTTTAGCCTTCATAAAAAAGCTCTTCCAAGGCTTTGACTGCTCTTTCCTTCATATATATATATATATATATATATATATATATTCTTCTTCTGTTTCCTGGAGGAGGAAAGAATGTGAACAGCACGTAACAGTCATAATATGACCATGCAGTGACAGAAGATTATTATTCTGTTTGTTCTCTGTTCTCGTCTCAAGAATTCTTAATGTTCTATTTACTTTTTTGATGGCTCCTGAGCATGGCATTGAGATTTTATTGTAATTGTCAATGTCAACTCAAAAATCTTTTTTTTTTTCCTGCTTGCTGATAGCTAATTTAGAGCTCATCATGGTTATGCATGGTTAAGAATGTTTATTTCCATGTGTAATACTTCATATTTATCAGCATCTCATCTGCCATTTTTCTCACAATCACTTGCTATTGTGAGCCATCTGCAACTCTTCACAGTTGAATTCCATTTTGTTGCCTTAAATAATAGAGTATCATCAGAAAATTTCATTACTTCATTTTTCTAGATGACATATGAACATGTGGGATGAGTTCCAGCACACATCCTTTCAAAGAGCTAGAAAGTGCAAAGTCTGTCCATTAGCTTAATGATTTAAAGACATAAAACAACAACAATAAAAAAAGAGATTTCTTAATAGGTAAGCAGTACATATGTCTCCATCTTTCCCTGTGGTATTTTTTTGCCTTTAGTAGTGCTATGGAGACTCAGATGGAAGAATACCTACAGAGGATTTCATTGAATATTTCTAAAGATTCTGCCTTTTACTCTTTTGACTATTGTATTTGTTTTACTTTTGCACAATAGTCTGCTCTGCTCTGTATCAGGGCAAGATCTCACCACCCTATGGGAGCTGCTGGTCCTTCATGCTGTATTGTGCTTAGGTTTTCATCATCTGATACAGAGATGTTTTTCATTTTCATCCTATACTCTACATGAGTAATACCCCAGCATGAGAAGCATTTAAGTCATTGTTGTGGGAGCCTCAGGAAAAGTATATTAGAGAAGCCCTGCCACTGAGCAGTGAGGTGCAGAAAGGACCCCCTTGGGTACTAAACTCTTTCTCAGAGAGGAGCCTGGGGGCAGATGCATCTGATCTTAGCCACAGACCATTAATGGCTTAAGTAACTTTGTCCTGCAGGCTTTAATGATAGATAGAATCATATGATATTATTTATTATGACAAATGATTAGAAAAAAGATCTTAGAGTTACTTATACACAGTATAAAAAGCTAAAACTACTAGCAGTGTGTAGTACAGTATAGTGCACTATATCAAAGCAATTATATTAAAGCTAGCAAAAAGAAACAATTGTTAAGTAGAGATTGTGATCTCTACTAGAGATACCAGTGCTCGTGGGCAGATCCCTTTCTCTTAACCTCAAGGAATATCTGTTGAGGGCCTCCTCCTATCCAAGAATATGTTGGGAGAACCTAACTCTATGAAATTGGACTGGCCTTTTATACTCTAAAGTGATTGACTGTCCATCATATATCTCCAGGCAAGTTTAGCAGTTTATCTGCCAGATATTTGCCTCATTATCAGAATGATAATTTGGGGTTAGTTAGCCAGACTGCTTTTAGTACAATTCAAATCAGCAAAACCAGCACGTGGCAGCCCCTCTCAATCCACTATTAACAGCTTTGCAAACAGGATATTTTCCAAACTGCTTGATCACGTTCCATAGCAGAGCATCTTGCTACAATCATGCCACAGTATTTTCAAACAAATTTTGCAAAATTGCTTGTGCTTTCACATCATGCCTTTAGTTTGCTCCACTACTCCATAGTATAGATGAGAATGTCTCTATCCCCACCACTATCCTTTTTCCCGAATAAAGTAAGAGTGCATAATAAAGAAGTTTCCAGAAGCCATGTTAATGGCTTCCTAAACAGCTAATTTGCAGTCATCAGCTTTTCCCCTTCCCCAAGCCTTTTGTATGGGATACAATAGTTTGGTATTCACCCCAGGGGCCTGGTGTACTGTCAACCATATTCCTGTTTCAATATCTATTCTAAGACATATACACTTGCAGTTCCTTTCTCTCCTTCAGCACCTGAGGCCAGGCTTCAACAATTACATGTTTTCCCAGGCATGGTGCCACGGCAGGACACAGTCTGAGTTGCAGCATCAAGAAGTAACATGCATCATTAGGCCCCTGAAATCCTCCCTGCACAGAGAAGAGGATGCTCTCAGTGGGAGTACCCAGCCACAAGAGCATTAATTTCTCACTTTCCTTGGGGCAACTGAGGGAGGATGATATTAATGGTTTTATTACTTCTCTCCCTTCTTCTTGGTTTGTGGTATTTACAGATCAGGAATGACTGCACATTTATAAAGATACTTGCCTGCATGACTTCCCCCACTCCATTAGATGGTGCAGGAAAAAAGGTCACATTGAAGCCTGCAATCAGGGTACAAGCAGCAGCACAATTCTGCACCTTTTCCCCATTATGGCTTTCCACCTCTTATTGTGCCTGAGCACATAGAGGGGCAACCAAGATACCACAGTGGGCTACTTCCACCTCCACACAAAGGGAATGGAGGCTGCTGGAGACAATGAGGATCACTGCATGGTTTCATGGTTCACTTGCTACTCATGAAGTTCGGCCATGGACATCGCACTTCATCAAGTCTTTGCTTTGCCTAAATCCTTCTGGGAAACTTTGGGAATTTTCCTTATCTGTTTGCTGACCAAAATCTTCATATTCTGCACTTGCAACACAAAGGGAAAATGGAGTATGCATTCATTTCCACAGAGCAGATATACTTAGGCTCATGTCCAGAAGGGAGGACATTAAGTTGACTGATGGCTTCAGTGGAAAAGTCAAAGGAACACAGCTAAGTTAATTGTGGTGTTTGTTTGGGATATTTGCTGAAGGCATTTGTGGTGAATGAATTCCTCTTCCCTAACAAACCAGAGTTGGAATGAAGCTTTCACAGGGGCTTGGTGTGGGGACTGGTGTTCCTCATGTTTGGTGTGGTGAGGAAAGCCCTCAGCACACAGACATCTCCATCTTTTTCAGATGATGACTGAGATGGCATTGCAAAGTGGAGCAGCATGAAATGTGGATCAAACAGAAATCTTTTACTGAGTGAAGCTATGCAAAGAATAAATCACAAGGAGAGACTTATGGCTGGATATAGAAAAGAAAAATTCAGAAAGAGGTCTGGCAAAATCTCTGTACTTAGCCACATGAGATAGGACTGGCTCACACCTGTGACAGAGAAGCTACTCAGACCCCCTCATGCATCTTTCTGAAGTTTATCCTGTTTTCTGAAATTCTTAGTTGAGCCAGTCACTGCAACACAGTGTCACTTCAGTTAAAAATACTTGGTTGTGATAGTTAATGTGTCTTGTAACATGATAATTCTTCCCCCACTGCCCCACCAACACTGTCTTGATTGAAGCTTGTGGATCCTATCTTGTAGTAGCAAAACACAAAAGCAGCTAAAATAGTATATTTGTTGGTTTAGAGAGAATGGAGTAGGTGGTACATAAGCAAAACATAAGTGAGGAAGGTTCAATTACCACTCTCAAACCCACTAAGCCAAATCATTATTTGCAGCAGCAAACTGCTTTAGTAGGACTTTACTCCTTGACACTTCCCCATTCCAGTCTCCTGACTACTCAGCATAGCTCATCTCTAGCTCTCTACAATTTACAGTTCTTTACATTAGACGACATGGTCCTATGTTGTAAGATTTGCTCTCTTCCCTTCTCACCTCTACAATCAATAAAGACTGCCTCCATTCTCTATAATATATTACCTTTATATAAATGTATTGGTTCAGAGATAATATAAACAGCTGGAATAATCAGACAACCAAAATATTACATGGAGCAATTATATATCTTTTAAAATTACACAAGAGAGAACAGAGTATAATTTGTTTTTGCAGTAAAATATGTACGACAGTGGCACAACTTGAATATGGATCATCAAATACTTAATACATGCAGATCACAGTATTTTCTTGTAAGTAAAAATGCAGAGGAGAGAAGGAATGAATTCCCAGGACAGCAAGGAGGAGGAGCAGTGGGTACATGCTGAAATGGCAGAGTGACATACTCTGCTCCCATTGACAGCCCAACCCATGGGCTCTGGCTGTGTTTCCTGGGTGAGGTGCTGCAGCGAAGAATTCATTCCTCTCCCTGGTAATGGAGACACCAGAACAATGAGAATTCCTTCTCAGACATCTCCTGAGTCAGTGCAGTGAGAACTGCTGCAGGCAACAAGACCTTTTCATTTCCTGCTCATTCACTGCTCCCTCTGTCACAGCTCTTTAAGTGTCTTGTTTCCTAGGCCTTTTGACCTGGTGAAACAGAGTAATGAAATTTTTGTGAAAGGCTGACTTAGCTCTCAAACATCAGTCACTGACCATCATTGTGTGAGCTAGAAAAAACTTATTACTAGACCTTTCATGGAATCGGGGCATGAACTACAGGTCACAAAAAGCCAGGGTTATTTTTTTATTAGCCGCAAAAGCCTTCAGGTACAACTGTCAAAACCAATTCTCTTTGAAGGGGACCATGAGGACCCCAGAGAGAGCTGGAGAGGATTGTGAAGAGGGTGTGCAAGCTCCAGAAGTTGGTGCCATACCTTGCAAACTGGATAGCTTTTATCTGGGAAATTTTTCCTAGAGAGAGAGGGGTAACGTTTGGCATCCAAAGGGATGTAGTCCAATATATAAAAAGCAAAGAATAATTTCAGTGGGAATTGCTCCTCTGAACTAAAGAGAACACAGGTGAACCTTTTAAATCATCTGTACTACTTCAGCTGGCACAGTCAGAAGAAATGAATCTGTTTCATCCTCTCTAATTTCACAAATAAAAACATCCGCTAAGGGGTAAAAAGTAATATATATTTGTGGCTTGGCAGTATATCACAAGAGTGAGAAGTTGCGTCTATCCTTCCAGCTCTTGCAGATCACTCTGAATGACAGCAAGATTTGTCTCCTGGTTTACCCCCAGCTGGCAGCTCAGCCCCATGCAGCCAATTTCCATGGGCAAATGGGTGTTCTGCCATCTGCAAGAAATACCACCAAAGATCCCTGAAGCCCTCTGGCCCATTTCCAGCAAGGTCTAGAAGAATAAAGTGTGTGTGATAACTAATTTGGATAGAAAGCAAGAAACTTAGCTCCGGGATGGGGAAAGCTTACTTATAAACAGGTATGCCTGCTAAGCCTGTGTGCACACATCCTAGGACACCCCTTCAGCTGGATCAAAGCTAGAGCTGTGATCCATCCATCCATCCATCCATCCATCCATCCATCCATCCATCCATCCTTCCTTCCTTCCTTCCTTCCTTCCTTCCTTCCTTCCTTCCTTCCTTCCTTCCTTCCTTCCTTCCTTCCTTCCTTCCTTCCTTCCTTCCTTCCTTCCTTCCTTCCTTCCTTCCTTCCTTCCTCCTTCTCTCCTCCCTCTTCTAAACATCCTGTGTTTTCAGCACTGTTTTCAGCACAATAGCCCCATGCCAGCTGAAGTAAATTAACTAATTCCCAGCCAAAACCATAGCAAACAGATTTTTCTCTCACTTCTTTCCAGAAGCTCCAGAGATACCAATATGGCAAATAATCAAGATAAGCAATAAATTCCCAAAATATTTATCTTGCAGTCATACACTTATTGAAGGCTTCTTGCTCACTTCTCTTTCTCATTTCCTAGTTTTCTGCAAATTGCCTGGATGCTATCCTAATTTCCTGCTGATAATAAGAATTATATTAAAGTACAGATTAAACCTTATATTTAAGAAGAAATTATGATACCTATGATACTAAATCTTACAGGAGAGCAGAGAAACTCACAGAACTACTGAAGAATACAGAAAATTAACAAGTTCTGAAAGGCAGTTTAAAAATAGTAATAGAATTTGTGTCTAGAGACATTCAAGAAAACATTCTGCAAAGCCAGGGGGACAGATGCAGAGCATCTAATAAACATTTCATTCATTGCACATGAGTGATGAGCTATCCTGAAAGGTTTGGGCATTTTGGAAGGCGGTACCAGAGTGGGTGTCATGATGAAATTTATTTCTTGTCCTGGGCTCTCAAAAAGTGTCAAAGGAGAGTGCCTTCAAAATGTTAATTAATCTAATGGGAATTTCAGGCTTTGTCATTTACTTCAAGAGCTATAATAAGGCATCTCTTAACTAGGTTTGAAGAAGATTGGATTATCATGGGAATTGAAATTTCCATGGCATAAGCACTAAGTCATGATTTTATGCAGGGCACTATTAATCTCAAATACAAACATGTCTCCACTGAAAGATGCCCTTGAATCTCTCAGCTCAACTAGAGTTTCCTGTTTGGCTTACAAAAACTGACATGCAAGGCAGGTATGCCACCAGCAGCTGTAGGCAGACTGGGAGTCAAAATAATTGCCATACTTACATGGAAGTGTTTCAAAGACCCCGACTTTGTGTAGAATACTGGGATTAGACAGTAGAAAAGGGTAGAAATTCACAGTTGCAATAACCTGTACAGCTGATAGACTTGCACCCTGTCAAGCCTGAATGCTGCTCCCCTGCCCTTTAAGTGCTATCAGGGACATGTGTTCACCAAAGCAATGTTGAAAAGAAGTGTCAATCTGATTCTTCAGCCTTGGTGCCATTTTTTCCCAAAGATTAGAAAGGACTTCAGTGGGAATCTGTGACTTCAAATGGGAGCTGCCTCAGGATGAACTAAGGATGGTTTGAAACAAATATCTGTGGCTGAGAATATTCCCTTTAAGGGGAGAATTTACCATTAACACTTATCACAGGAATGACTCATCCCATACATGGCTAAAATGACAATTAAAAATCCCATTTTGAGAAACCTTTTTTTCTAAAGCATCTCTAAACCCACACATCCGTGCCAGAAAAACACAAGAATAACCATCAGCAGGCAAGGACCATTCATATACAGCCAGGAGAAGGCACACACTCATGTGCCTCTCCAGTGTTGAAGACAGGCCTGTTTCTCCACTTTGGAAGGTGCAGAAGGCCATAGTCAACCCAAACCAACACCTAACCCCTGTATCTTTCAGTAATTAGAGTCCAACAGATTCTCACAGCCTCTTTGAAGCCAATGGACCATCCAGCCTCAATGCAAGGTAGGAGTGTTCTGTGTTCTGTTGTGTGTCCAGCTCATAATCATTGCAGCACACAGGGAGAAGATGAACTTGTCATTGGCATTATAGTTTAAACTGACTGACAACACTGATAAATGCTTAATCAAAAGGACTACTTTATAAAGGAGCTGTCAAGGTTTCCTACAACTCATCTAGAAGCATGAAAATAATATTATCTTTTTGTTTCCCTGATACCTGTGGAGATGTAGCTCTAATGGCAATGCTGCCTATGAAAACACAGATTTTTTTTTCTGGTGTTTGCATTTTTTTCTATACTACATTTAGTTTAATTATAAAATTCACTGCAGTGACAAGCAAAATCTAAAAGCAAAGAGTCATTATTTTGTCTGTACCCATGTGCCTTTACTTTTTCTGGAAATTATGATTACACTCACCTTGACATCTTTCATATGCTGCTAATGCCTATGTTCAGGTGGAAAACTGATCCTGTGCTCTTAGGAAAATTCAGCATAACAATTATACTCTTTAAAATAATGTAATAAAAATGGCTTAAGTGTTTAGCAGGAATGAAATCAGTGTGATTGCCTCTTTTCAATGAACAGGGTTCAGCCTAGTCTAGGTGAGAATCTAGCTCTCTGCAGTGCCCATGCTAGCGGTAATAGCAGAATCTGTAATGTTTGGAGAAGTGTCCTGATGTTTTGATCTTCAAAAAGAGTAGGATAAATCTGTTTCCTTCACTGAAAGTGATGCTAGCCTGTAGGGCGAGTCACTTTTTAAAACTTCAGCCTTTCTCTTAGATATCTCCATCACTTTCCACTCTTTCACCAGGTACAGTAACTTGGCCTAATTTTATCCAAAAAACATCTTGCATTGCTTGAGAAGGCTTGTCCCATCCATCTTTGCTGTTTTCTTTGAAGCCTTATTTTCACATGGAATCTAGAAAAATCTGCAAAGAAGCCAGTGCTGCAGGTAACACTTTATTTGACATCTCCAACATCCGAAATATTTCATTCAAGTTCCTCAATGGATGAAACAGCACAACTCAGATGTAGTGATATTTCATTTGGTCCTTCCTGCACCTCTTGTTCCTGGAAAAGATCTACTGGGTAGACTTTGGAGAGTGTCATTGCAGAAAATTATCCTGGGCTGGTGAGACAGCAGGGAGAGCACATTTTTCTCTCAGCAAAAATTAGTTTCCCCCAATACCATATGCTTTATTTCAGTTTTCAGTGCAAGAGAATGTGTTTCTAGATCCTCTGCTTTCACTTGAATTTCAGAGCCTGTTCTAAGGTCTGTTGTGTTTGTGTGAAGGTGTAGCAACTTATCAGATCTGTTCCCTTATTACATGGAAACTGCGCTCACAAGTTTACTGGAGTGTCTCCTGAAGCGTAACAAATTCAAGTATGGTTACTACAAATAAATTAAAAATTATCATAAAAAAATGAATAATCTACCTTAATCAAAGGCCAATAATCTCTGTTCCAGGAGGATTAGCAAGAAGCTGAGGTTACACAAGAAAGCTTAAGAATCAGTTCTCAATCATATTGATGAAACTGAATTAAGTGGCCTGAGGGACCCTAGAGTAACTCCCAGTAAAGATATCCTTATTTACACTTGACCAGCTCTGAATGAGGGTGCACATAATATTCCTAATATAAGTATAATATGGAAATAGAAGCTTCATTAACTTAATTTCCTGGTAAGGGTGTCCTTTAAGCCAGTGGCAGAAAACGTAATAAAACCCAGTAAAGTTAATAAACCCAAACTTAATAAAACTATTAGGTAAGAGACTTGACATATTTTCTTAATAAGTGTCTTAATAAATCCCTAAGTCTGATGGTATGAAACAGCAAAGACGTGTATTTTTCCAGTAGAGAGTTTCCAAGGTCTCCCATGCAAATAGAAATACAATGTAAACTGGTAATTAATGTCAACATTGGACGAGATGCAGCAGAAACAAAGAGAAGCATACTTCTGCTCCAGAACATTTCTGCCATCTGAAAGTAATGTCAGGCAGCATAAGGTGACTCTTTCTACCATTCTTTGTATTGTATGACAAAGCTGTTCTAAGAATTGTGGGTGTTGGTAGACAAGGAGCTGGACATGACCCAGCAATGTGTGCTCACAGCCCTGGAAGCCAAAGCATCCTCAGCTGCCTCAGGAGTGGTGTTGAGGGAAGGGATCCATTCCCTCAATTCTGCTCTCATGAGACCTCACCTGGAGTTCTGCAGCCAGCTCTGGGGATCCAGCTTGAGAAGGACAAAGGGCTGGACACCTCTCCTACGAGGACAGCCTGAGAGAGTTGGGGCTGTTTAGCGTGGAGAGGAGAAGGCTCTGGGGAGACCTGCTGTGAGCCCTGCAGCACCCAAAGCAGCTGAAATGAGAGCTGGACTTTTTACAGTGGCCTGTAGTTCTAGGACAAAGGGGAATGGCTTCACCCTGAAAAAGCACAGGTTTAAATGAGATGTCAGGAACAAATTCTTCATTACTGTGAGACGCTGGAACAGGTTGCCCAGAGGATTTCTTTTCTTGTTCGTGTGTTCAAGTCATGAGATTGCTGATGTGCCAGCACAACTCGTACTAGCCTTGTCTGCCTGAGCAGAAAGAAACCAGACTGCAGACTTGTAGAATTTGCAGTCTCTGGGAACTTCATTGCATGCAGTGCTAGGAGATGTCTTGCAACACTTTTCTCTATAGGTTTTCCAGTGAGTATCAGGGATCTTCCACTAATGTGCAAAGTGCTACATTAAAAAGAAATTAAACTAATGTGATATTACTGTACTCCATACCTTTTCATGCTAAATGCACAGTGAAAAGTCTGTTTTGATACATGTAATCTCTGAAAAATACCTACTCAAATACAGTATTCAGATTATTTCATAGTATTTAATATTATAATACACAGATCACTTGCAAGATAATGCAATATAAGAAGTAGTTTTGTATAGTAGTATATAAGAGAACTGTAGCCAACAGGATAGAAGAAGAAATTGAAGTTTTAAATGAGGGATGGCATAAATATGTAAATAAAACCTTTCCAATAAACAGTCTTTCATTAGTTGTCTATACTGTTTACGCTTTAAATAATATTATTAATAGAAAGTTAAAGATATAACAAAGTGTGAGCTGCATTATGAATCTGAATCAAACAATGCCAAGAAGAAGAAATTGAAGTTAGTGTGACATTTTGCCTCCTGCAGCTCTCCTACATTCCTACATCTGCATCCAGCCCACAATGTTTGTAATGAGGATGGAAAAGAGCCACAGACTAGGTGGATTGGATTGATGACCACAAGTACAATAACTTTCCACAAAAGCAACATCTCTTTCAATTGTGAGCTGCAGTTGATTCTTGGAGAGCCAAAACTGTTCTGTAACAAATGCCCAAAGTGGTATGGATGTTGAACAAAGGTCACTCACAGTTTCTTTCCAGTGAGCCAGACACAAAGACCACATGAGCCAACATATCACAGGAGAGCTTTCACAGCATGCCTCTGTATTTTTCCATTAATTAATCAAGCTTGTGCAGCTGAGTTTCACAGCCAATAACTGTTAGGTGTATCCAATTATTCTAATACAATTGCTGTGAGCCCTTTGTTTTTACAGGCCATGCTGATTGCAGCTTTTCATTGCTCTGTCTGTGACCTCCTCCCTCCCCTGCTCCTTCCACAGCCCCTGGTGCTGCAGGTCAGTGGTGGCAGAAATGGGAGTAATACACGTTTCAAAAACCTCTGCCAAACTCTTTGGGTTTGCACACCTATTGCCATTCCAGTGTTGTCTATGGGAGCAAACTGGACCTGGGATGAGGTTCTCTGTGGGATTTTTGGTGGCATAGCCTCTGGTCTCGTCTGGTCACTGGAAGATAACCCTTTCTAATACTTGAAAATTGACACAAAAGCAAGTGGATAAAAATGCTTATCAAACTTGTGGGTTTTCTTCTAACTAAGAAGCAACAGATGTCATCTATTTTGTCTGTCATGCTTTATTAGCTGTAAGTTTTGTGCAATTCAATACTCACATTTGACAGTCTGCAACTGAGTCCATTTATGTAGAGGCCATTCATGAGCAATTTTAAAAGCATAGTGCATGAAATTAGAAAATACATCAAAGTCACAGAAAAAAAAATCCGAATTGCAGCACGTTTTCACTTTCTGACCTTTTTTCTTCTAAATTTCCTTCTAAATGCTATTTCAAGAGAGCTGAGATATTGACATTAATGCAAATTTTCTTTTAATAGGGAAATTATTTTTCACTGTTTTTCATAGCAGATTATACAGCCTGTGGAAAAGGAAAGCAAAGTATGTTTCAGATGAAATAAACTGCGCTGTCTCTGTGCACAGCAATACAAGATATTTACATTCTATACACATGGCTGAATGCATACATACATTACTTTACAAAGCAATAAATAATATTCATAGGAGATACCAAATTTATACACATTTTATGAAATATGCAGAGTCTTGTAGTTTGTAACTAAGCTTTTGTATCCATGCACTTGGAAGCAGAAATGAAGTGGGCTGTGTCTTCTGCTGTCCTCAGAGTGCACTGCTAATAAAGCTGTGACGTCTCATCCTGCTGTTCTAATTTTTATAAAAAGCAAATACCGTGTGGTCTCTTTAAGATATTTTTAAGTGCATATCATGGTAATGGTTTGCCACCCTTCCTGAATCGATTCCTGGCTTGTTCTAGATTGCCAGCAACTGGTCCTGAATGCACATTCAGAATGTTTAGAAGTGCTCAATGATTTTTCCTACTGGAACAAACAACCGAACTTGAAATGCCCTCCTGGAGTTTAGTGCTCACCACTCCCTCAAAGGGCTCCACTTCTTGGGCAGAGGTGAGTTCTGCCTGGAGACTGCTAACTGCTGAGAGAGGGCATAAAATTAAGAGTGTTTTTCAACCTATACTCTGTCACTCAGATGATATTGTGCAGCTTGCCTCTTCTGTGAAATGCCACACTGCACTTACAGGGAGAAACACACCCGCTTTTCCCAAGTTTCCTTTTGGTCATCAATAAATTATGGGTTTTTTTCCTACAGATTGTCCCTTTCATGGCACATCTGAGTGTGTATCAGATCAAGGACCATTTCTCTTGCTCTTTACCTTCAGCCTCTGGCATAGATAGCACAAGTGTAAGTACTGTAGGCATGAGATTGTCTTGAGAATTTTCTGGATTTGCTATTACCTTCTTCTGAGTGTATCTGTGGCAATAAGACATTTTTACTCTGACTATTCCTCCCTATTCGGTTTGCTACATGAATAACCAGATGGCACAGGGGGGACAGGCTGTAAGTTAGACTTCTGGTCTAACAGAGCTTGAGCAAGCTGCCTAAACTGGTCCCACAGGGTCCCTGTGGCCCTTGAGAGTGTTTTAACAGCCAATTCACCTTATCATGCCAGTAAGGAATTTGACAACCCCAGAGGGACAAATGAGCAAAGACCTGAGCCACCATCTGAAGAGGTCTCCTATATGCCTCATTAAGGTGACTTATGGGGAGTAAAAGACCCCTTCTCCTTGTTAAACCTAAGAGCCAGCCTAAGGTGACATGAGATGGTGGTGACAGGGCAGCAGCTGGTAGGAATAGAATAATGAGGAATCAGGTACATCCTTCTGCTGGCCAGCAAGGAGACAGGGCTGGACAGAGAGGGGCCCTGGGCAGAGAGACTCAGGTCAGTGTGCTGGGACTTAGCTGGACAGACATCAGCCATTTAAGAGTCAGGCATTCAGCCCATGCTAGAGTCGGTCTGGGAGATGGGAAATGGGGCCTGGGTCTCATGCAAAGGGAAGTGTCTAAAACAGGGGGTACCATGTGCACTGGATGTGCCTGTCCATCTCCATGGATGGTGAGGACAAGGTGGATGCTCAGCAGTGCTGGGTGCCTGCTTTTATCAGTGCTATAGGCAGGAGAGTGGCACCCCACACCTTTGGAACTATGCTCAGCTTTTTTGCTGACCTCCAGGGCCATTTGTACCTGCTTTGATTTGGGTTTAGGCAATCATAAAACACAGATAGAAAACACAGAAACCACCTTTTTTTTTTTTTTTTTTTTTTTTTTTTTTTTAATAATTTCTTTTAACCCT
Organism: Lonchura striata; assembly: GCF_050655825.1. NCBI lineage: Eukaryota > Metazoa > Chordata > Aves > Passeriformes > Estrildidae > Lonchura > Lonchura striata. The sequence goes on along the minus strand of NC_140703.1, from coordinate 102,074,415 downwards.
TTGAAATGCTTTGGACAAGCAAACTTGCTCAATGTTCAGGTGTTATAGTCTTCCTTCTCTGCCAAAGTGCAGAGCCTGATGTCAAATCCACCCCCACTAAACCCAGCTGCAGAGTGATGTTTGTGTGGATAATACACTGTCTGACTGCAGCTGGAAGTGCTGACACAAAGCCCAGATCCATTCACTTCAAAGCAATACACTGGGTGGACCTGACTTGCCTGGAAAACACAGAGTAGCACTTACAAAGAGATGTTCAGCATAAGGCAGGCATTTTGCCAGTAAGTGTAATTAATTTACATTAAGACAGATTCAATCTTTTATTTCAAAAGAATTCTAGGATTGATTCTCTTTAATTCATATCCACTTACAGTGAAACAGTCAAGCTAATCACAGAAATCATTTGAAGTAGCTATTTCCATAAACAAGCAATTAGGCACTTATAAAATTACTTTTAGATGTGATTTTAATATAAAATGAGACATAGTCTCCATTGATAATCTTACCATTAAGCAGAATGTTATTCACTCTCTATTCTTTAAAGATTTTACAATTGCTGTGCTCAATTATTATGAAGTAATAAAGACATAATATTAATCCAGTTGGCCAGCAGTGAGGGACTTTCCAATGGGGGGACTCTTTCCAAGGAGAACTCTTTCATCCCTTTCGTGGCATGACCTGCACAGCTGCCCTGCCTGTGTGAGGACTCATGGGTTAAGTGAACCTCCACCAATTTCAAGGTACTGAGCCTTTCCAGGTGGCCTGGTCAGGTAAACTTCAGGCTTCCTAGGGAAGCTACTTACAGTGGAGAAATAAGTTATAGGAGATCTGAAGCCTGTGCCCAAGTAACAGCACCTGGGGTGCCTGAAGCATGATTTGGAGATGTGGAGTGCCTCTTTCAGGGGGGCAGGAGGAGGCTGTGGATGGCAGGGGTGGAACCCTGCAGCCCTTCTGGGAGGAGAGAGGGGTCAGGGCGAGGTGCTCTGACCAGGAGTGTGTGAGGACCAGGCTGGCCCGGGGCTGCTGGCTCTGGAGAGGCTCTGGCTGCAGAGGTGCATGTGAGATGTGCAATCCCTGCAAGAAACACCCTGTGCCAGAGAGCGCTGCAGGAACAGCAGCTTGACCAGCTCATCTGCTGGGCCCCTGCAGGCTGGCTGAACTCACCTGGGAGTGATGTCTATTTTAGCTACCCATGCTAAAATACGTGTTATAGCCTTACAACAACTTGTCTGTTCCTAAATAAATACCAATTTACAGAAGACCCAAGTCAGCTAAAATCAGTTATCTTCCATCCGTGATTTTCAGGGTTAAAAGATGGTATCATATATAAAGATGGTGTCATAAAAAATAATAATAAAAAAACAATTAAGTGAGGGTAGCACAAATATTTCAGTAAAGTGTACAAAACTTTCAGGTTTGAACAATGCCATCTAAATATTTCCGTGCATCTTTGAGCTGCTGCCATCTGTGTCTTGGAAAGGGCAATATCAGTAATCTCTAATAATTTATGGTGAATGATAGAGGCCCATCACCTGCTGTGGTTTCCTAGGATGGGGAGGATAAACTACCCTGTTATCATGGCCCAGCACTAACAATGAGCAGTTAGCATTCAGGGGAGTGCTCACTGCTCAGATAAGCACTGAGCTTCTTGCCTTTAAAGAAGGCTGAAAGACAGGGATTTTCCCCCCAACTGAATACACACAGATGGTTTTCTGCTGTAAAAAAAATGTATTTTGTTAGAAAAATGAGGAAGAAAGTGTATTATTTCTGCCAAACCATGCATAAAAGTATAATCTTTCTGGGTTTTAACTGCAACATTCATTCTACATAAATCAAGCTAATTGGGAGAATCAGGATTACACATATCAGTAACAGGTTTCCTGTTTTCTTGTTAGGTGAATAGAGATGCTTTGAATTCTTGTTCATTATTTAAAACAAAGAAAAAGTCATTACCTTTTGTAGAATTTGGTGGATTTAAAAAAATAACTCTTTGAGTTCAATAAATATTTTCATAAATAAATATTTGCCTTTAAAAGTAAAACTCTTCCTTTCCCCTATCTGATATTTTTGCTTGCTTGCACCTATTGTTGTCATGCAGCAGAATCATACACCTTTGATTTTTCATATTTAAACATATTCTAAAAGGCAATATTTGGAAATACTGAAAGAAAAATGTTGCTTGTAAACAGAGGTAAGGAATCTGAATTGTTTATCTGGTGTCAGTATTAGCAAGTTTCTATACTTTTTGGTCCTTTGTGGTGATTTTTCAAACCTAGAATAAATAGTTTTAGAGCCAAATTGCACAGAATAATCCTAAACTAGAGCAAGAACAGCTGAAAGCTCTGATTTACTTGGCATCTTCATCTCCCACCAGGTTCAGGAAGGGAATTCAGGAATTTCAGAAGAAAAATTAATTCCTAATGAAGAACAATGTGTTATCCTATTTAATTTCTCTTGAGCAAGCAGGGACATAACTCAATACAAGCATGAACATAACTCAATATACAACCAAAAAATGGTTTTGTTTGGAAGGAACCATAAAGACCATCTAGTTCCAACCCCTGTCTCCAGGGTCTGGACACCTTCCTCGAGACCAGGTTGCTCAGAGGCCCATCCAGCCTGGCCTTGAACACTTCCAGGAGTAGGGTATTCAAACTTCTTTGGACATCCTCTTCCAGTGCCTCACTACTCTAAGTAAATCTTTTCTTCTGTATGTCTAAACCTAATTTTCCCCTTTTTCAGTCTGTACCCATTGCTCCCTGTCCTATCACTACAGTTCCTGATGAAGAGTACCTGCCCAGCTTCAGTGTAGTCCCTCTTCAGACACTGGGTCTGTACCTGTTTAATGTTACTTTTGCATTTCACACCAATTCAGGAAATGACAGCCACATATTTTTTTAGTGATTCTCTTCCTGGTAGCACTTGTGACCCAGGAGGAAAGCAGAGCTGTGCTGGGGGAACAGCAGTAGTGCCCCACTGTGTCACACACACATCCTGACCCACACGCCCAGCCTGTAGATAATGACACAACTGCCATGTGCCACACAGGACAGGGCAGACTGAACCCAAGGGCTGCCTGGTTCAAAGGGAATTTCACCTGTCCACTTTTAGACGTGGACCCAGTGTGGAAAATTCCTCAGTCTCCCAGGAGCCAGGCATTTCAGGGGCATTGAAACGTAGCATTCCTTAAAAAACATGGTCTGAATCACTACTGCAATGCTTCCAGTGCTGATGGAGAGAGCTGAAAGGAGGGTGGACAGCCACCCCAGGGTCACAGCCAGGGACTGCAAAGCCTCCCAGGACTGGGCAGTACCTGAGTGCTGGAGTTGCCTGCCAGGATTTTATCTTGAGCACAGGATTTCTTGGGTTATGCTTGGGCACGGGTTTTATCTTTGGCACTTTGAAAATCTACCAAACAAACAAAACGCTGCAGACAACGCTCCAGGTTCAAAGAATCAGCACTGCAGCTGTGCCAGCAAACACCGGGAGAGCCCTAGATAAGGGATCAGGCTGCTGCAAGAGTGTAAAGTACATCGTGTTTTTGAAACCAAGGTAATGAGACAAGGAGTGAGAAACACACATTAAAAATTGCAGCTACAAATATTTCAGTTACATGCTGGCATATTTCAGAAAACTTTCTTGAATCTTCCTTCCTTCCCTGATCTCAACTGCTGCATTGATATATTTAATATGAGGATGAAATAGAAACAAGTGCAACTTCAGGTTTGCTTTTTCAATGGTGTTATGGTACTAAATGCAAGTTTGTGAAATATGTTTCAAAATACTTCTTGCAAGGAACTTTTTTCATTGTATTTTTTTCCACAGACCCTTCAAATTTTCTTAAAGATATTGAACAGGGAGCCAGGGATCTGATTATATCAAAGAATGTTAATGAAAACTTACATCTCATTTGAAAAGACTAGATATAATTTTCTAAATATTAAAAGAACAGGTATGTGTCTTAGATTCTGATGAAAAGATTGCATTTTACATGGAGCTCCCCCTAAGTTTAAGCCTATAAGATGCAAAACCAAATTTAAAAGGAATGATAGAATCACAGAATCATTAAGGTTGGAAAGACCTCTAAGGTCATCGAGTTCAACGAGCAGTGCCAAGTCTATCACTAGATAGTATTGAGCAAATGAAGGAGTGAGGCTGTGACACTATGGACAACCTGCAGCTGCATTTCTGGAAAGCACTTTTCAGACCAGAGCCATAATCGTTTCCTGTTCTTGGAAGAGTCACTAGCTCTGGTTTGAAGGAAAGTATATAATCAATAGCACTTATTTAAATCTACAGTGCTAAATCTTCATAGCTCTCCTGTGTTCAAAACAATGCATTTCTCAGGGAGGCAGGGTGCTTGATTCACCATAGCCCTAAGGGAGTTATAACAGTGCTCTTTTCCCCATATTTATGATTTTCTCATTTTTGTGTTTCATGATTTAAGATTTTAGTCCCTTCTCTCAGAAACAAAAATTCACAAAGTTTTGAAGTCTCTTGTAGAATAACAGTAATCTCTTGTTTGTTACCAAACAGGAGGACACATTGTATAGCACACCTGGTGTGTTTGCTGTTGAAGTATGTAATTCTTGCTTGCCTTTGATTAAATTCTTACTAGGCTAAAGAAAATATTTCATAAAAATCCCTTAGGCTGGATAAATTTTTCTCATTTTGAAATGTCATAAACAGCTCAGAACTCAACCAAACTCTCTGAAATTGTTGCAGACTGAGCTTCTGGTACTGTATGTAGCTTCATAATAAAGATTAGGGAAAGCACTGAAAATTTTAGTAAGGGAGGACCTCAGATAGCTCAGTAAATTTAAATTAACATCACAGTGACACAGTCAGCCATCAAAGGAATTGACTGATCTGTAAAATATCCCTATCCCATTAGTTTTCAGCCTGACTGTGATGTGGGGGCACTTATGACTGCAGGAGGGGCTGACACCCAGGTGGCAGTGCCCAGGGCTGCTGGGGGAACAGGGCAGTGTATGCACACATAATGTACACCCTCCTTAGCAGCACAGTGCTGTGGCCCCTCCTGAACTCACGTACCTGCGTGTCCATCCGGAGCACAAAAGGGAAAATGAGGCAAAGTTTTCAGACCTCTGCCTTTGTCATCAGAGCCTGTTTGCATCCTTGGAGACAGCAGATGCCACCAGCATCCCAAAGCAGCTGCAGATGCAGGGCTGAGAGCTTTCACACCGCACACATGACTTTTTCTACAAATGCAGAGCAAACCCAGGTAAAGTTTTACCAGCTTTAATTTATCTTTTGGTGTGGTAATGAAAAGGATCGTCATCAAAGAGGATAAGGACCATTAAAAACCCAATATTTTGCTACAGTGATTGGTTTATGGCATCATTTGGCAGTTTTATTTATCAGGTGTGCAGCTTCATTGCGTGTCTTACAGCCCAGGCGCTTCAGGAGTTTGTTATCTGCAGGACACTGTACTCCTGCTCCAGAATAGATGGTATCTGGCACAGGAATTGTTCTGGGGCAAACTTTACAGTAGACCTGTTTCTCCAATCTGTCAGCCAGTTTTGGCTCTCTGTCTCCACAGTCTTCTGTGAAGACAGTAGGAAAAAATGTAGGCTGGAGATCACACCTTGAATTGCTGATAGCTTTTGCTGAAAAACTAGTGTTTTACAAAGCACTGCTACATGAAAAATAGCTGTACATCAGTTTCTGCTATTGCCTGCTCTTAGTTAAACCAGATCCAAATTTTGTCTTACCACTTAGGTGATGGAACTTTCACTATCTCACACCTTTGAAGACAGGAAGAACAAAACAGTAATGCCTGGAAATTGCCCTGCTGTTTCTTCCACAAGGCAAAAGCTCACACAGTTGAAAGCTGTAAACATATTCCAACTCACATTTATTCACGTTACTGCTTTCACATTGATGTGGTGCAAGGTCAGAAGGGGCCACAGACACGCCGCAGTAAACCCTTGATGTCTTTTAGACCATGAATTAATACTGTACTCAGGACATTAATAAATACTTGAAAAGTCTGTAAATGACCAACATTGAACTCCTTTGTAAAAGTATTTACCTTATTTAAATGGATTTATTTTTATGTCAAAATACATTACACCATGAAGTGATGGATGCAACTGTTCTGACAAATTGTGTGCACCTGATATGGTCTTTATCACTGCTGCAAGTCTCATAAGTTTGGGATTGAGCAGGAAGTGATGAAGATTCTGCAGAGCCAAAAAAGATTTGATCTTAAGAAGCTCGTTTTGCTCTCATTGAAAGCACAGCAGCACTTCCCAGGGAGATCCTGTGGGCTGGTGCTCAATGATCTGATGCTCTGGCAATGACTCAGTCCAGGGTGAAATGCTGGATGCTTCAGCCTCAGCCCAAAGATGAAATGTTGGATGCTTCAAGCTCCTCTGAGCTCTCTGAACACACCACAGCTCCTTGCATGAACGTGTGCATGCGTGTGTGCGCCGCTCACCATGCCCATGGAGCAAAGTCCAGCAGCCACGCTCACAACCCATGTCCCTGGCCGCGCCCTTTAGACACAGCCTTCGTGGCAGATGTGGTTGCCATTGATCAGGCTGAAGGTGGCCAGGGAGTGGTTGGTGCTCTTGAGGGAGGTCATTCGTGTGGTGCTCCTGGCCATGCTGTGGGAGCGGATGAGGAGGCGAGCTCTGCAGCACGGCAGCTGGTTGTTGAACTGCTTCCGAAAGCTCTTGCTGAGCAAGTAGAGAGCAAAGGGGTTGACACAAGAGTTAGTGAAGGCCAGGATCCGAGCACAGATGCTGGCGATGAAGTGCAGCACTGAGGTGTCCACCTCGGAGTAGTGGTAGGACCGGTACAAGTAGATGATGTGAGTGGGCAGCCAGCAGAAGGCGAAGAGGCACACGAAGACCAGCACGGTCCTGGCCAGGCGCTTCCGGGACTCAATCTGCACGAAGGAACAGAAACACAGCTGAGCTGCTGCTCCTAGCTCCGACCAGGGGCTGACTATTTTTGCCAGTGCTGCAACTTTCCAGCTAACATATGGCAGGTGGTACATCCAGAGCAGAGAAATCTGGACTGCAGGTGAACACAGTCAAGAATTCTCCTTGTCTCTCCTCAACCCCCTTCCCTTATAAACAATTAATTCTGAGAATTTATTACATAAGAAGTAGTCTTTCTTTTCCTTTCTGTTTAGAGATAAAATTCAAGTGGCTTGTCACTTTGCAAAATCCCAGCTCTGGCAAGAAAAGTGTGGACAATATGCATTAGTTATCCACACATAATGTATACAATCATATGTAATTTTAATAAATCACCTTATTATTATTCCTATTATTATAATTAATTATTGTGTAGGAGTCTGGGATATTTCACGGGCAGGACATTCTGCCATGGGGCCATGTGGTGTATGTACACAAAAGTGCTGTCAACAGCTGCACAGCCCTTTACGACCAAGTCCAGCACTCAGAGTCTGGAGGAGATGGAGGAACAGGGAAAGGATATTCTGTACTTGGAGGAACACCAAGGTGGCAGCAAGGTGAACCCTTCAGCTGAAAGCACTGGAGCCACCAGGAGAGAGCTACAGGTGGTGAATAGATGGATGACCACCTCTCACACAGTCTGAGCTTTGTCAGGGAAAGGTGCTTTCACAAAGCCAGCTAGCACGAAGTCTAACCTTCATGCAGACCAGCCATGCTTCCCTTTTACTTACTTCTACAGGCCTGGAGTCAACCCAAAGGTATTGCTCAACTGAGGGGAGCTGAGGTAAACCATACCTTGTCTTTTGCCCATAAGTGGTGTACATTAAGATAACAAAGCCACTGAAAAACACATCTCTCTTCCTTATGAATGCAAAAGCCATGAAGGAGGTTGCCCAAAAGGAGAGGACAGAGAGTTGCCCAGAAAAACCTGCTAAAATGCACTGTTCCTTGGGAGAGGTTATGCAGCCAGAATTTGAAGGATTGGAAAATGTAACACTGCTGATATTTTAGGGCTCCCTAATGTTCTCCTCTGTGGTAATCCCACTAATGCTCCCCAGACACTCCTAGGGAATTAGCTGCATCCCACTTCTTGTACTTAAGTAAGATGTGAATGGCCTGCAACTGCTCCTAGCCTCAGCCCTGCTGCCCTTGCTCCTGCCACAGTGCCTGGCCAGGCTCCTAGGACACTGCCCCATCCTCACTCTGCATCCAAGCTCCACAGGTAAAACAGAAACTGAGCATCTTACACAGGCTAATCTATTCTCAGGACAGCTGCAAGCAGGAAGCAGGCAGGAGAGACATGGCAAGCCCATTTGAACTTTATTTCATGCCCCTTTAATGGCACTGACTAAAAATCAGCCATTGAGCTCAGGAAGGACTGACATGCACCAGATGATAACATCTCCAGCAAGCAGGCTGAAAATTAAATCCTTTGAAAAAGGGCTCTCCTTGGCTAAACCATATATTCTTTTAAAATGTATTCTTAATTTGATATAGGGCTATTGAGGCCACATCTGCACTATAAAGAAAGGAAGCAATGCAATAAAGAAATCGATACCAGTTATCTCAGATGGAGATGTATAGCACTTGAATGCACTGCAGGACGGGAATGATGGACAGAGGGTGCTAGACCAGCCTGGCCTTTTGCTTTCTTTAAGAGCTTTCTCCCCAAAACCAAAGGGGAAAGGACTGCACTTTATTGCCACTAATCAAAACAGCCATTGAATCAGCAGAGAAATGGCCTGCAGGGGAAAAGATTGAGGCACATTCAGAAGGGAAAAAGGATAAGGATTTCAGGGATTGCACATCATTTGATGGGCAAAACCTGAGCCCTTCCAGCCTTACTGCTTCAGCATAACACCTGAAGGCTGTGTAAGATGATTTTGTTGGGTCAGTCTAAGGTGGAGGTGTCAGCTGGGTGCAATTGAGTGGACAATTGCTCAGCTACGAATGGCTGGTGTTAGTTTAGCTGAGGCTGAAGCACACCTCAGTTAAAAAGAAGAGGTAAGGCAAATAAGATAAATATGTCAAGGTAAATAGGTTGTTTAGAAACAGACAAGGCTTCATCCAAGGTCCTCTCTCTGACAAAGCAACTTCGTGAAGTTTTGATTTTCTCCCATACCACCCCTTTGCTTCAATCTGCAAACACTGTCTGCTCTGCCCCTTTGCCTGCATCCTAGTCAATGCCTTCTCAGGCTTTGGCAATGGTCTCCTGCTATGCTTGCCATGGTAACCATGCCACCAAAGTCTCTGAAATTACAAAGAGGAGGAGATGCTTTAACTGTTTAGCCCTGTATTATAGCTTCTTTCATCCATTTTAATTATTTTACCCCACCTAATCTATTAAAATCAGTACCACAGACACCGTCTGTCACAGTGTAAATTTCCCTGTATTCCCTCTTTCCTCCCAGATTCATAGAGAATGTGGATTTTTGAAGAGAGTCAAATCTCTACCTGTTTTCTCACATGCACATTTCCTTCCACGGGGATGTTGTAAGCACTCCGGATCAAATTCTTAGCAATAAAGTAATAATACACTGAAATTACAGACAGGGGAATAATATAAAATATAAGAAATGATGCCATTGAATGGATTTTGGGATGCAGCCCATCTGAATGAGGGTAAGGAGCACAGCTGATAAAGGTTTTATTAGTCCCTTTGTCATGGAAAGGGTGCAGATCTGAAAATACTGCTTCAGGGATGGCAAGCAACATGGATACAATCCAGATTATAGCAGCTCTCACACAAATCTTCATCAGTGCATGTGATGCTTGGATCTCCATTGGCCTTACTATAGCTTTATACCTAAAAAAAAAAACAAACAAAAAAAGGATATAGTTTATTTACTTCAACATTCAAACATAGTATTCCTGTTTTTCCCTTCTATTCAGAAATAAAACCACAAAATAATTCTTTACTTGTGACTGGATTTTTTTGTTTCAATATTTTCAATAGATTTCTCAATTTAAACCAGAGCCACCTGTCATCAGTTCATTCAGTTTCATGTGTATTGATTATGAGTTCATTTAATTTGTAATTGACCCAACAAAACACAGGGCTCCCTGTCATTAACATGTTAATTAATATTAATGACATTAATATGTGTCCAAACAGCATTAAGACAGGAAGTGCAATCATAGGCTTCTCTTCCAAAGTGTACAGCAGCTTACACCCCAGAACAGTGTTGAATGAAACTGGGCTGAGATTTTGACACACTTTTCAGGCTGTGAGTATAGCAGTCTCCTGCAAACCTTATTTTTTCTCAAGCTACAAAGAGCATGCTGCCTGCTTAATTGCTGTTTGGTGGTGCAGTTGGCAAGAGTTTTCCCTAACTCAATGCATTGAGGTAAAGTAGCCAGAAGTGCTAACTGAGTCTCTTGCAGAAAAAAAAATACCATTATTGCTTACTATTCTAGATACATAGAGACATTTTTTTTATTTGAAATTTTGTCTTTCATGATTTCAGCCTTTCAGAAAATTGTACTTTAGAATCCAAGAATATCAAATAATTAAATTTGTTTGAAATTGGTGTGTGTAATGAGAGGAATGGAAAACATCAGAGCTTAATATATGCTGGAGCCCTGCTCTGGCAGGATTTGAACTCCAAGCAAGCCACAATTCACATATGCATTTAAAGAACATAGTAGAAGAAAAAAAAAGATAATTAGGAAGGGGTATCTACAGGTTTCACAAATTGGCATGGAGGGTCATATTCTAGCAGTTACAAACTTGGATATTTCTTCCAGGATCTGCCTCCCTCTGCCCATGGTGCACTTTGCTCCCCTTGGTCGCTTTTCCCTGGGGACCGGTGTGTGCCTGGGTCCTGGAGGGTCCCAGCTCTCTTTGGCATGCAGGGTACATCCCATCAGCTCCTCGAGTCCATCTCTAAGCTTCTTCCAGCATCCTGGCTCCTTCAGGCAGCTGCAGTGGGCACTGGGGTGGGAGCAGGCAGTGAGCACAGCACCGTGCCCGAGCGTGGGCACACAGCAGGGCCCCCCATGCAGCAGCACCAACCAGGCTCTATGGGCACCCCTGAGTCCCCACCTGCTATAGCCTGCATTATCCTCAAGCTCAGCATTTGACAGAGGAGTCCATCAGTCCTGAACTGTTTTAGCTGGGTAATTGCTTTATTTGCAGGGAAAGCATGCATTCAGCTTCTGATTTTATGCAATATCCTGCTCAGCACACCCGGCTTTCCCTCCATGGTATCTACATATCTTGAATGGATTTTAAATACATACAAATATTTATTTGTATGTACAATCATATATACATAACTACATATATAGTTGCATACTTATTTTTATGATGACTGTATCTAGACATTTGCAGGTATTTCTTCATACAGGTATCTTGTGTAGAGGACTTTTCCTTTCATGTACTACAAACATCATGCTCAGTAGTTTGCTGTTTAAACACTTATTCTCCAAGCTCTGCAGCTCCCCTTTTTCTTCCAGCTGCAGTGGCCAGATAGTATTTTAAAGGCTTGCTTAACACCTCTTTAACTTTCACTCTGAAAATTGTAGATTAAGTGGTGTCATACCACAAAGCACAATCTTCCAGCACCAGATCATAAAGTCAGGCGAAGAACATCACAGATCTTAAACAAATATGATGCTCTGGCTATTGCAGTCATAAAACAGAAGTGCTAGGCAGATTACTAAAGGAGTGGTGTTGAAATAGCTCCATTTATAGTCTCATTGACCAGATATAGATTATTGACAGAAACATTAGCTCGCTGAAAGTTTTCAGTAAATCTTAAAGAAGAGAAATGCAAAAGAAAATTAATAATATATCAAGGTATTAGCAAATTTAGTTGATTCAAAGGTCTTTCTGCAGATGTTTACTGTGTGCTTATCAACATGACATGTTAGCATGATTATTTCAGGGGTTGTCTTACAAAACACAGCTGAGAGAAAATTTTCTAGTATTATGTTCCAGGAACATGTATAAGTTAAAGAATATAGAGAAACTGTTTAACTTTTATGAACATTAACAAAGTTGGAAGAGCCAGAAAATTACTCCATTTCAAGTTACTGGTGTATTTTAATCAGAGATGGCATATACAAACAATTTAATTTGGACAGAACATAATTACAAATGTCTAGGAAGCTGGCACTGACTACTAAGCATTTAGAATATTTTTAAAGCCTCCTACAGCCGATGTAAGAGAAGATATGAGAGAGGTTTTGCTTGCAAGGGGTTCAGTGTAGACCCAAAGGATGGGCGTGAAAGAACAGAAAGCTAAAACAGAGGAAACAAAACTAGAAAACAGATTTTGAAAATATAAGTTCTTAGGTGCAGAGCCACGGTAGGTACTTTCTTAATAGCCTGACAATCAAATAAAATTTATTTTGCTGACTATCTACATGACTTCCTTGATGGTAGGTTAATTCAAGCAGAAATCTCTAGTAATGTCTGTTAGTCTCCAAGTATTGATGTGTGTCTGATCAGTAGTGATCTGGTAGGAATCCCCATTTCCAGCTGTCTTGCTGATGTGTCAGTGGGTCTCTCCAGTTTGTGTTTCAGCACTCTGCTTTCCCATGCCAGCTCAGGCTCTGGACAGCAGCAGCAGGGGCTGCTCCTGAGGATGCTATACATGAGGAATTGGCCCTCCAGGCTGGTGCTTGGGCTGGGACACCACTGGATTTTCCTGTTGCTGGTGTTCAGGGTGTGAAAAAGCTGCACCTCCTGGTTGGCTTCTAAGTGGGGCTCAGAAATGCCTTCACACTTTTCCTTTTCCATTCTACTTTCTTGGCAGGGTCAAACCTGGGGTTTACAATTTATTTGACATTTCTCCATAACTTCATCCAGGTAGACTGGACTTGAGTAGCAGCTCATTCTGATTTTCAGTATGTGTATTTCCAGTTTGTATGTCAAATAATATTTCAAGTTTTCACAGCTTTGTCCTCTGCAATTTGTTTTTCAATGAGTTAGCCTGAGGCACGCAGCTTTCCCATATTTAACATCCAGCATGTGAATATTTCAATCCACTTTGAAGCAGACATTGATGAATATACCTATACACCTTAGAGGAGCCATGGCTCTCATGGAACTGAGCTTTCATGCATAATTTTTAGCCCAGGTCATAACATGGCCTCGGAGAATGTGAGTCCCATTGTACGCTTAACTCTCTGCAGCAGAGCTAGGCATGGACCTGGACTGATCACCTCTGCTGCTTGCACATTCAATCTCTAATTATTGATTAATTGTTTGAAATATATATATTCTTTTCAGCTAAACTCCTTTCCCTATCAGTTTTTAAAGAAGTTTTTTAAAAAGTTTAAAAACCAGAGGTATGATTCATGCACTGCAACAAAGCCCAAAACTCCAAAATATACCTGTGAAGACTCATTTGAATAAAAAAACACACATGAGTCAAGAACTCATGCCACTCATGCCACATGAGAATGACTAGGCTGCTGATCTGATTGGAAATATGAAAGAGATGCTGACATTACTACTGCTCAGTCTTTGAAGCTCTCTGTTCCCACTGGTGCAGCAGCAACCTGCCAGGTACACTGCAGCTGCCAAGGACCTCCCAGCCAGGATGGATGCCAGTCAGCTCCTTGTCTTGAAATCTCACTCAAAGAAGCCCTCAAAATAAATTACTCATGGGGCTATGCTAAGTGTGCTTAATGTAAGTGGAATTCATGAGGTACTGTGAGGATTCCCCTGCTAAGGAAATCCTCCCCACACCAGCCACAGTGACTCTGGTGCTGTTCCTGTTCTCCAGGGCAGTATCCAAGCCCCCAAGAGAAAGCTGGTGATTGTGTTGCTTCAACCCAGAACACCTGATCATTTTTTAACCTAATCCCAAAAATTCATTGTGGATTGGTAGGAATCCACAGAGCATGTGCATCTCCACTGAATCCTTGAAAACATCTTTTACACATCCCTTAGGATCTCTATTGTGCTCATTGAGTAATTGTTTCTCACAACTGAAACTACTGAAATTACCATGAACCACTAAAATGTGGCATACCCACATCTGTGGTGAATACTTTTCCCACTGAGGTTAGTATGCCAGAGGAACAGGAAAACTCTGTCATTGTCCGTGTTAATAATAATAATGTAACTAATGATAGCATCACCTAATGTACTCTAAAGCTTGGAGTGTGCAAACATTGGTTAATACCATGCACTTAGCCCCAAAGCTGCAGCTTCAAATATAAACACAGAAGTAGCTGCAGCATGAAAAAGACACTTACAGATAAATTGCCCACAGATACCAACCAAAATATGGCCTCAAATGGATGTCAGTGTTTCCTAGGTGTAGTTTCTCTGTTGGTTCAAAAATATTTTATCCATCTTTGTGCTCCTCAGCTGAGCCAAGAAAATACACGTCACCTGAAGCATAAACAGGCTTTGCCTTCAAAGCCATACTGCCTATATGTTTCTAAGCATAGAAGGGCTGCAGTTTTGCTCTCTGGGCAAGAAAGGACCTGATCCACAAAGACTGCAGCTTCAGTGCTTCCTTCATGGCTTTTTCCTGTCACCTTCATCCACTTACTTATGCCTGCTATAACAGCCAAAAAAATTAAATGAAAACAACTAAAGCATGGGAGGAAAATCAGATGTTTCCCTGGGATTTTAAATTAATTTAGCACCATATGGCTAAGTCTCTGGTTTGTTTTTTTATTTTCTTTAGGGAAGTAACTTTATACTGTGTGGAGAAGCTGGTGCTGTAGGCAGCCTCAGCTTGCTCTTGTCTTCCATGACTGCTTTGTATTAATGCCTTTCTCGCTTCCCTTATGACAGCAAGGAAAATTAATGTAGATGACCCAGGTGTGTAAGGAGAGAAAATGCCTGAAAAAGACTCTGCCACAGAGTGCTGCCCTTTTCTATCTCAGTCCTCCCAAGCATGCCCATCTTTCTACAGCTTAACATCACAATTGCTAGAAATATAAGAGGAGAAAAAAGCCTGCCCATCCTTCCTCCAGAGAAAAGGGACAGTGCCCCTCCAAAATGAATTTGCAGGAGTACTTAAATGTCAAGGAAAGTCTCCTCCAAGTAGTATCACCTGCTACTATACCCTACACCATTTATTAAAAAATGTCCTGTGCCCCACTCCTGAATTTGTTTAATGATTTAAAACCCAAGTGTATTAGAACCTGCTCAAACAAGATTTCAGAAGCCTTGCCCACCCTTGCTTCATTACTGATCCCAATGTTTAGACTGCATCGGGCTGGTGGAAAGATGTACATATTGCCACTTTCTTTCTCTCGCAAGTGAGAAATCCACTTACTAAGTTCTGGATCTCTTTGAACTGTGCTCTGTTTTGAGAAGTTGAACTAATTTGAAACTCAGACTTAAATAAAAAAGCAAGGATTGGCTGGACCAGACTGCTGTCTTACAGAAACAGTAATGTAAATTGCTGAGAAGTGAAAACACTGAGTTCCTCCCAGTTCTAGAAAATGAGCTCCTGAAATTGCCATGACTTCCTGTGGTAAGGATGGAAGAACTGCCTCTCAGTCAGCATGTCCCCCATACTTCTTCAGTTCCCACTTGTAACTGATACAGTGAGAAAAGTGCAATTTGCAGTTGCTCTGATCCCCAGTCATCTCTTCCCATTTGAGAGGTTAATGGCACATTGGTCTGGTCCTGGCCCGAGAACAGACTGAACAAAAATTCTTTCATTAAGATTTTGCAATTGAATTCTACAAACATCACATTAATGTTTTGACCACATAATATGAAAGATTGGCTCAATTATCATGCAAAAGAGCCTCAGGTAACAGAGAAAAATTGATGCCATGGAAAAACTACATAAATAAAGAAGATGGAGCCCTGTTGAGTGTGAAGCTCCACCTGGAAAGCAAGAAAAGAATCTTATTAAATATACCAAGAAATTTATGACAAATGCAATGCCACAAACTTTCTTTATTGTTTCCACCATAGATGTTATGAATATTTATAGCTCTGAAGACAATTCAGTAAATCCACAAAATTGCTAGACTGTCTAACCCATCAACACACTCCGACAACCTATTCTGGGTCTATGTGCTTTCTGCATACTTAGTTAAGATTATCATTATTATGCATGATTCTTGAGTGAACATCTGTTATTAAAATCTTTAGTAAATTGCATATGGGCACAAAGACATCTCTAATGGGCAAATCTTAAATACATTGGCAGGTACTGCCTACATTCTCTTATTATTAATTTAACATTTAAATAGAAAGAAAAGGGAGGCATTGATGAAAGTGGCACAGCTCTTACTTTTGAAGCATATGTTCAAAATTCAATCTGTATACCTGCATACTGCTATGTTATCCTGGAATAAAATAAGAACCTCAGTCTAGGAATGCCTAAATTCAGAATTGAGACAAAATGTTTTAGAGACCACTGAACTGTACTACATGCTGGTGAAGGAGATCTTAAACACTAATAATTTGATAGTGAATGTGCTATTCCTAATCATAACCATCAATAACCTAAAATATTTCAGAAATATACTATATGAAAAACAATGGATTAAAAGGTTACTTCAGGAAATAGCATGAGTTTCATGGACACCAGAAGAATCCCCTTTACACCCAGGGTAGTTATTCCCAGAAGGACTTCAGCTTCATGCCAGGCTAAAGATTTCAGTGGTACCAGCTTTATGGATCCTTGCAAACAGATGTGAGACCTGCTGTCTGAAGCAGGGCTGGGACTCATCCATTTACAGAACCACAGAATATGCTGAGTTGAAAGGGACTCACAAGGGTCATTGAATGCAACTCCTGGCCCTGCACAGGACACCCTAAGAGTCAGACCTTGTGCCTGAGAGCAATGTCCACATGCTTTTTGAACCCTGTCAGACTCAGTGCTGTGACTGCTTCCCTGGGGAGCCTGTTCCAGTGCCCAGCCTGGAAAAATCTTTTCCTGATATCCAACCTAAACCTCTCCTGACACAAGGTCAGGCCATTCCCTTGGGTCCTGCCACTGGTCACCACAGAGAAGAGATCAGGATCTGCCCCTTCTCTTCCCCTCATGAGGAAGTTGTAACTGAGATCTCCCCTCAGTCTCCTCTGGGTTGAACAGACCAAATGACCTTGCAGCTCCTTATATGGCTTCCCTTTGAGACCCTTCACCATCTGTGTTGCCCTCCTTTCTTTGCTCTGTAATAGTTTAGTATCTTTCCTTTATTGTGGTGCCCAGAACTGCTACCAGCACCTGAGGTGAGGCCACCCCAGTGCAGGGCACAGAGGGACAATCTCCCCTCCCTTGCCTGGCTGGCAATGCTGAGCCTGATGCCCCCCTGGACACGCTTTGGAAACATCCTTTAATTTCAAAACCGGCAAGCTCCCACGCAGCTGCCCAGCAGCAGCTAGGCACTGCAGACATTTCTGTGTGCTCAGTGCCTGCTCGAGCCATGTGGCACCAGAGCACACTGTGCCGTGGGGCTGCCCTGTGGCCACCACACTGCCTGGAGGCACTGCGAGAGCCGCTGCTGGCACGGGGCCACCAGGCACGTGAAGGAGCAAGCCCAGGGGTGCTCCCATCCAAGGCTTTGCTGTCTCAGCCCAAGTCTCCAGGGATGTCAGCAGCCTGGGAGTGGAAGATCTGCATGCCTGAGGATTGAACTGTGACCAGGGCAACTAAAGCTGCGGCCTCAGACATGGACTCCTCATTTCACTAGAGAATCTGAATTATTTCTGCTGGAAGCACCGCCTTTAGTGCTTTAAGACAGAATCACTGAGTAACCTCAGCAGGTGGCATAACTGCTGGATATCCCACAGAGCCAGTTATAGAAGAAATTCATTAGAGATTCTAAAAATGGCAGTTGCTCAACAGAAAAAGTCCTGCCTGTACAATAAATCAATATTGTACCTTGTTTTGACAGAGAAAGCAGAGCTTATCGTTGACCTAAAAATTAGCACTTCCATAAGCATAGCAGCTGTGGTGTGCTTATATTAATTTTGTGGAAATAGAATAAAAAGCTTTATATATTTAGAACCAATGCCAGGTTGGATGAGGCTTTGGGCAACCTGGTGTACTGGAAGGTGTTCCTGCCAACTTCTGAGGGGTTGGAAGTAGATGACCACTAAGGTCTCTTCCAACCCAAACCATTCTATGATTCTATGATTCTATGATTCTATGATTCTGTTAACTTTAGAGAGGCAGGTTTCCTGAAGTTAAAAGCAGTTTTCAAATCAACTGACTGAGAACACAATCTAAAGAGATATCACTAACTATATATTAGTCGCTGACTTCCAGCCTGCTCCCTGGTGTCTCCCTCCTTGCCATGAAAAAAGCACAGCAAAAAGCTGCCCTGGATAACAGAAAAGGAGGAGTCATGATAAAATCTCAAATAAGTAATTACAAAAATCAATATGCAACAGATGGGAAAAAAAGCAAAAGTAAATGACAGCAAGTATTGGAGTTTTAAAATGTTGGTGACTGATAAGGGAAGCTGAAAGAGCCAATAAATTACCAAAGGTCACTCTGCAACAGACAAATGTGCATTTTTAAATACAACAGAAATAAAAAAATCAGTAAGTCAGGCATACACATAAATAGTGAAGATATGAATAATGATGAGACAAAGTGAAAAGCAATAACCTGATAGTCAGCTTCAGGATCAAATGAGCAGGAGATCTGTGTGGTTCTATACTATGTGTGCAGTACTACAGATGTAGTAGAAACCTTGTGAGCTCTATTAAAGAATCTGTGAGCCAACATCTGCTAACACAAACTAATTTCACACCAGCAGGCCTGAATAATTTACACCTAGGAGTATTAAAGGAACCAGCTGAGGAACAACTGGTGCTAATTTTTTAAAAAATCTTGAAAAAATGGTGAATTTCCTCAGAAGTGGAGAACTATCTTCAAAGATGTGATGTTCAGAAAAGCTGGATGGCGTGACCAAGAAAAGTGCAAATATTTGTGCTGCCCATGGCCAGTTGCAGAGGGGGAGTAAGAGATAGGTTAATCCTACTAACAGGTGATAATTGATATGTCTGTCTTAATTTAACACATAGCAGATGTCAGCATTGTTTTATCTTGTCACAACATAATAGAGGATGTAAATAGGGTGTGGGCCATGATGCTGTACAGAGGAGCTGCAGCTTTCATGGGCACGTTGGCATGGGTGACCGTGCATGTAGATGTGCACATGTGTGAATCAGGGTACATGTGGTCCCCTCTCTCCTATGCATCAATCCCTGTCCCACTCCCACAGGAAAGGGTTAAAATTAGGACTCCTGGTCTCAGAAGGGGGGATTCTAGGTAGAGACCCTGAGCCCCATGCTTCCCTAGCAGTGCATCAAGCATGGTGGTAAAAAGCAGTGTGTGGAACCATTCGTAGCCTGGGTCCTTGGAACTTTCTCCAGCCTCAGTGTTATTTATTGTGCATATCACCTGCCTTGAGCAGGCTATAAAACCTTTTCTGGAAAAGTTTGCAGATGACACAGTGGCTAACCAGACTGAGAATGTTGTAGAGTCATTGGAGTAAATGGCCATAGTCTAAAATAAACCATTTTAACTCAGTTATGTGTAAAACAGTAAATACAGTAGCCAAATGAGCTGGAGATGCAAAAAAATTGATGCTCTGTTAAGGAAAGAGATAAAAGAAGACACTAGAGAGACTCTTCTGCATGTGACAAAATGAGATCTCTTGTGGGATTCTCATGGTGTCATGGCTTTAGTGTAATTCAATATAAAGCTGAGCCAGTTATATGATCCTTAAGTCCTTTCCATGGTTTCAGTAAACACAGGTGTCATAAGAGATCATCACCACAATATGAACCTTCAGCAGCATGTAGGGGCTGAACAATCGATTGCTATCCTTGACTGCCCTCATCATAGAGCCATAGAATAGCTTGGTTAGGAGGGGGCCTTTAAAGGATAAACAAGACCAACCCCCCCCCACACACACCCTGCAATAAACAAGGACATCTTTAATTAAGTCAGGCTGCTCAAGGACCCATCCAAGCTGGCCTTGAACACTTCGAGAAGTGGGGTATCCATCATTTCTCTGGGCAAGCTCCCTCCAGTGCCTTACAGTCCTTACAATAAAATATTTCTTCCTTATGTCTAACTTAAACCACTGTCTTTCAGTTTAAAACCAATTGCCCCTCATCCATTACAGGCCTTGGTAAAAAGTTCCTCTCTGTCTTTCTCATAAACCCATAAGCATTGAAAGGCTGCTATAAGATATCCCCAGAACCTTCTCTTCTCCAGACTGAATAACCCCAACTCTCTCAGCCTTTCAGGTTTGCTGTGAGTTAGGTTATTATGCAGTGGTTAGAGGTCAGACAAATTTCAATTTGAAACATGACCTGAGTTCTAAGAGGAGAGGGTAACAGAGTGGCAGACACACGAGAGGTGGCAGAGTGATTTATGCACCTTTAGTCTGAATATTCAGAAAGCAGCCTCATCTCACTGGAAAGATTTGTTTTAATCCAAATCCTGTGAGATACTCAGTAGCCTCTGTGCAGAGGTGTGGGCAAGAACTACTGCTGAGTTGATGGCTAATGTGGCATCTCCTACTCCTGCATCCACAACTCTGGTTCTCCCGGGACATTTGAACATTCATGTCTCAATCTCATGCTTCAGGGTTGCCTGAAGGTGTGAAGAAACATTTTTTTCTCTCAGGATGTCATGATACTGTTTTCTGTCCTGCCTTCCTAGAGAATGCAGAGACTGACTGTGGACAGAGGGCGAGTGAGGACAGGATGGGCAGAGCTGTGACAATGCTTCTCCCTTTGATGCTCCAGAGTTTTCTGCAATCCAATTAAACTGATCACTAGCCTGGCATAGGAGGGGAGTTTCTGCAAGGCATCTCCAGCTTTCTGCTTTTCTCTACAGCAGAGCACTTGGCCTGTGGCTGGGATAACTTCAGGTGCCTCAGTGCTGTGAAAGACCCATGGACTCTCCCTGTTTTCTGCCCCATGGCACAGGGATTTTGAAAGCCCTTGCTCTGCCTGAGATCCTATGCAGCAGACACTGTGTAGGGGATTTGCAGAGCCTACTATGGCCAGGAGATCATGGCCCATGGTGTCCTAGATTGTACAGGGTGAAGTGAGCACCTGGGTGTTAAACTGCTGAAAAACAAGGTGAGGGGACTCCATAGGAACTGTGGTGAAGTCTTTTTCCAAAATAAAGGAAAACAGGTTATTGTAAGGGTCGTCTCTGAGCAAAGGAGTTACTGGATGCTTCACAGCGTGGTTGTGCCTGCTTCTATTTTTTCAGCTCAGCTATCTCCTACTCTTCTCAGCCAGGCTCTTGTCCACATCTGAACATCAAATAGTAAGACATGAACTGATGGGTCCACCATAAGCTCATCTCCTTGCTTGAGTGATGGTGAAATCCCAGCCCACTGCTGGGACGCATAGTTTGCAAATTGTCTGCAGCCGGTTGCTCTCCTTAATAACAGTGTGTACAGCACCTCGTATATGAGACCATGACAACTGATTGGGGGTTTCAGGTTTTACTGAAATGTAAACAATAGGTAATCTGACTTTTCTTCCTTTGGATTGCTTAAATATTGACAGTCTCCAGCACATTAGCACTGACTCTAAACTCAGATTTCCGTACCAGTCCCACCGCTATAAATGGGAACTTTAATCTTCCAGGTTATAGAAGTGCATCTATTGTGTTTTGGCCATCTGCTCTGGTTAATGAAGATATTAAGAAAGTTTGTGCTGTTTATCAGTTGCTCTTGGTGCAAATGGATACAGGGGCTGAGGAAATGAGAGCTAAAACTAGGGGTGTAAAGAGTGTTTATATTATACTGACACAGTGTCCAGCAACCAGAATCTAAGACTCTTGTACATCAGTTGAAGAAGATAGGTATATATCACCCTGCATCCATCAGCACATGAAGGGCAGAAGCACAGACACTGTGTCAGTGGAAAGGGTGGAAATGGAGCTGCTGGTGCTTCAGTGTGAGGGAAGGCTTTGAGCTGGGCCCCAAAGTCCCTCCAGTTTTCTTCCCTGTGACTAGAATGCCCAGAATATATCTTAACTATTACAGACTTGTCACTTTACAACTGATGGTATTTTTTTAAAAAGTGTCATTATGTATATCAACTCAGGGAAATCTGGGTTGACTTTTCATAGCATTTTATTACAGTGGCATGCTTCCCTTAGTCCTCTAGTGGAGATATAAACCAGTGATTGTAAAGTAAAATAAATGAACTGGCACATAGATATTACACCTCCTGTAGTAATGTAGGCAATATTAATAGTAGGGTCTGGAGACATCTAAATCACAGAAGAGATGAGACCTCTAAACAAAGACTTCTGCAGGTTTAAAAGTGTTTGTAGAAATTCTGGATTTGTTTCTTTCCTTGCACTGCTGCTTTTTTTAGGAAGGTTGTTTGGAAGTTTTATTTCTTAGATAAACAAGCCATCATATGAGTTCAGAGGAACATCAAAATTTGTGTTTGTGGAGCAAACACAAGGGACCCAGCAAAGCTGGGAGCCCTGCAGCATTCCTGCATCCATTGCTGCACCCATGGCACTAAGGTCAACATTTCCAAAGCCAATATTTTCATTTCAGGTGTCCCACATGACTGCAACCCTGCTGTCTGCAGCTGGTTTTACCACCGTAAGCCACCTAATCTCCCATGTAATGTCACTCCACATATCTCACTATGCTGTCACTCCCACCACAGGGCTGCAGGCAGCTCCGGCTGGCAAGCATGCTGCAGCTTTCCAGTACTGGAATCCATGTAATCCATGGTGCTTAAAGTAAAGATGCTGCTTGTAAACTCCAATTACATTTTACATTACTCTGCTGTGTGCTTGTAAAAACAGCATTGCTTCAGGAAGGTTTCACTGCATGAGCACCAGGAAATTTCGATCTTTAACCATCTCAGCCTAACAGTGAGGAACTATGATCAATGCTTGACAGCCTGCTTAATTCAAATGCAAATGTAATACCCTGTCAGTCACGGGAGAAAGCAAATTAAATAAAGACATCTCCCATTACATGGGCAATTAAATAGTTGTTTTTCCTCTTGCTGTGCAAAGATTTTCCTTAATTTCCTGTCCCTTGCTGGGACAGCCTTGGCTTTTCTTGCCGGGCTAGAAGCTCAGGTGTCGCTGCTCTCACGGGTGCCTCTGTACCGCTTATCCTTGCACTGAGGAGGAGGTGGAGAAGGAGGAGGGCAGAACCCAAATTCCCATTTTTTCTGGGATAAGCTGTGCAGTAGCTGAAGAAACCACTGTCTCGACAGTGCAGAGCAGCAGGGCAGACAGTTGTCCTTCCCCTACCAACCTCATTTACAGTGTTTCTAAAACACACAAACATCATGCACACACATGGGCTGCTTGTTTCCTCGCTCTTGTATACTCAGCACTGGCGCCTTATCACTCATGGAAGGTGGCTGGAGGCACAGCACATGCCGTAACCCTCTCCTGCCTGCTCTGAAAGTGTGGCACACTTGCAGGAAAACAGGTGTCTCCCGACAGCTCCCACTGCTCCTGCTCACGCAGCCAGACAGATGCAAGCACTGTGCAGACAGTGGAGAGGTCCCAGAGGAATACATTTATAATATTGTTAACTCTTTTTTGCCCTTTCTCACATATTTCTGAAATAACAATGAAATCTGAAGGAAATCTCATGATTGTACACAGACTCATCCTAAGCACCCAGGGACCCTCTGGCTGTCCCTTGCTGCTCAAACCTGTGCAGGCATGTCCAGCTGTGTCCAAACATGCACAGTGCACTTGCAGGCTGGGAGGCTCCCACTCAGGAAAAGCTGAGGTCAGCAGTTTGTCCCTCTCTTTCTCCTTGAGAAATGTGCAAGTGAACAGTCAATCCTCTGGACAACCCCTCATTCTGCTGGGTCAAACCACTGAGCAGCTTTAGGTGCTTGTGCTGGAGGCTGGCGTTTGCAGGCACTGGCAGATGAGAGATTCCTAACACAGGGCAAAGTGGAAATGGAAATAATGCAAGTATACCTCAGGAAGGCATATACTCATGCACTGATGATGTGCAAAAACCTACTAAAACTGGGCTCCTTGTTTTCAGAAGGTGATCCGACACACCCAGGACGATCTGTGCCATTGTTGTAATGTAGCATAAGTGTCTCACAGTCTCACATACTCTATCTGCCCATCACACCTACCCACTGCCTTTCACCTTGTGTTTCAATGGTCATGTCTCTAGAAATGACCCTCAATATCACACTCCAATGCTTTTCTTTACACATCAGACTTCTGTTCCCTGTGATGTCTCTCTAGGCATCACCATGGTATGTTCAGTAATGCCAGCAGTTGTTTCCATTTGCTTTTGTCAATGTAAGGATACTGAAACCAAGAGGGTTTTATGATAATTTTTTGCAAATGATGAATTATAGACAAAAGGTCTGTAGTACACTGACAGGTCTCCCTTTCCTTGGAGATAGTGCCATGTTATGCTATTCAGAGCAGGAGGTTTAGGAGACTTTTTTTTTTACATGGCCTATGGCTTTGATTAGTGAGAACAAGGACATTCATACACCTCATGTGTGCATCTCAGGTAGGATTCATCTCACTGAACATTAATCATCTCACCACCACACCCCTTTTTTCTGTTTCGCTTCATGCAGTGTCATGTCTGTCATCAGAAGTGGGTGTCTATGAAACCACCCCTACATGTCAGGCTCAGCATCTCACCTGCAGGTGTTGGGCTTCCAGACCCTCCACAGCCCCCAGCTAGCATCACCATGCTGGTTCACATTCAACTCACATTTTGTAAGTTTTCCCTTTATGTTTTAAGGTTATTTCCCTAATGATTCTGACATGATTAATACTGGGGTCTGGAGTTCAGGGTGACAGCTTTAAGGAACTAGACTGTGAGCTGACAAAATGTAGACTATTATTATTGCATTATATTGTATTATTTTGTAACAAATTCAGCCCAACACTGCAGATAATTTATGGAAATAGAACTTCTGCAAACTTAACAGATAAGGGACACTTGTGTTACAAATGCACAGCATATTAGATTCACAGACCTAACAAAGTTACAAGTTTCATTATTATCTCCTTCAGCAGTGGACCACAGATGCATTAGAAGAGGGTAAAATGATCCCTTGGAAATGGAAACATTTGATCATCAGTGCAGCATGATGGTTAACAGGTTCCTGATAAAGCTGAAGTTCAGAACTTGAAGACACAAACCCCCAAGCTTGGCACAGCTGCTGTTTTCTGTTCTGTTCTAACACTTCAGGCAAAAAGTGCTATTGATGTGCTGCTCAGTAAAAGCATTTACAATGTTTACTTTATGTAGCATGTGATCAGATAGCAATAAATATCTCTAACATAATCTTCTTTACAATGCATTTTTCTTTTACTTACACCCCTTAAAACAACTTACATTAAAGCTTTCGGAAGATGTATTTTCCTGGAGAGATACTTATTGTTTTCCCAACATTTTCTGCAGAGTGATCAGAGGGGCTCCAGACACTACATAAAGCACCACATCAAACTCAGGAGCAAAAGTGCATGTGGTCTTCCACTAGTGCAGTTTTCCTACCTTTACAGAACTTTAAAGCATATTGCTTTAAGACTTTTATCCATACATAGGCCTGTTTGTAATCTGCTACTGGGACAGACAGTGCTATTTTTATATATCCCAACACAGAGGAGAGGACAAACATATTGACCATTCTGTCTCTGTAACACTGAGGAGTTACTGCTTTTGTTGAGACTGCAAAAAGTATATTGAAATATGTGTGTGAAGTACATTGAAATCTGCACAAAAGTAATCTGATGTTTTTAAGCAGCTTAGCAAGAGACAGTTGCATGCAAGAGACTACCCAAAGCAAACGTAGTTTCACTTATTTGTGAGCAAGAATACAATCCCCATGTCTTTTTTGATCACAACAAAACTGAAATAATTTTTCACTCAGTACTTCTGTGCCACTTCAGCATGGTGATTATGTGTTCCTTAATCTCTTTTGGAAGTATTCATAAAATAAACTAGCGTATTTACTACACATTATTTTTTACTAAACATTATTGGAAAATGAAGTTTCTGAACTAAAAACACGGATCAGTTTTGACTAGATAAGGGGCAAACTGTTTAACCAAGGGAAATACACTGGCTATAGCAAGTGCGATTCCTGGCTTCAGGCAAGCTAATTTGAATATTTGAAAAATATTTTATTAAATATTGTCTCACATATTATTAACTTTAAGGAAGCAAGCCACTAGAAAAAATTGATTCTCATTGCACCTTAAATTGCTGCTCCAGTGCCTTCACACTTCATGAAGCATGGATCAATTATCTTATTGGCAAATATGAACATGCTATCTTTTAGCAGAGCTTCATTAATGGCATTTTCTCTCTCGGTCTTTAGCTTGATCTGCTCTTCTCCCTCTTTGAATTAATGTAGACTATTAGCTAAATTGCACAAACATTTAGTTTAGAAAAAGTATTCTGTGTTCAGTCTGCATCCTCCCCAAGTTGTATGCTAATATTCATCAGAAATCACCTGAGGTGGTTCTTCTTCCCTCATCACAATAAAAATAAACATTATACCTGAAAATACAAATTAATAATTGTGCATTTTATGGAGTCATATTATGCAGGCTTCTTTTCAAGGTAACAGCAGCCAAGCTTACCTGTCAGCTGAGAGAGCAGTGAGAGTAAAGACTGACACCCCTACAGAGGTGAGCTGTATGAAGGGGATAAGTTTGCATCCAGTTCTGCCAAACAGCCACTCATCAGCAAGGTACCTGCTGGCATCCACAGGCACACAAGTCACTAAAAGCAGCAGGTCTCCCAGAGCCAAACTGGAAATGAACAAATTAGGGACATTTCTCATGGATTTCACAGTACAGAATATCTTAATCAAAGTGATATTGCCAATAAGGCCTATCAGAATGATGATCCCATAGATAGTGGGGATGGCATAGAGGAACGCTGGGTAAAACCAGTCTTCCCCCAGGAGTGAAAAGTTTGCACTCTGGTTGACAGAGATATTATAGAAAATGAAGTTATCTGTTTCTAGGTCTAGCAGAAGGCACTCTCCAGATGCCATCGTCCTGTTTTACTCTTCTCGGAAAACAGCTTTCTTCTTTGAAAGTCCTCAAATTCCTTAAATTAATTTCTTGCTTTAATTTTGCTGCTCCTTGCTGGCTTTAAACAGTCAGAAGAGTTTAAAAGTCATATTACTTTGTGACACATCTTGTGAATAACCCAACCAAAAAGCACCTGCAGCTTGCTCCACAGTCCTGTTTCCATAAGGTGAAAGGAGAACATGTTTTAGCATTGTTTGAATTGTGAAACTTGCATTTTCCTCCTTGACTTCTCTTGCTGTTAAGTATTCCTCAGCTTTGGAAGGCCAATTATCAAATTCAAAGACCAGCAAGTGGCAGGCATTTTCGCAAACGGGGCTCGTTAAACTCCCAGCTTCGGCTCTGCCCGGCAGCCCCGAGTCCGAAAGCGGGGAGTTAGAGAAAGCGAGAACTTTCGGGAGTTGCTGCCACGCTGCACCGCCAGTGTCTCCCGCTTTCGGTGCCTGCCATGGCCAGCCGGATTTAAAGCGCGGGGGGAAAGCGGGGCCCGGCTGGCGGCTCGGATCCCATAGGCAGGATGTTCCGGACGTCAATCCTTGCGCTGCTTCCCACGGTGTGCGCGGCTGCCGGGAGCGCCGGGAGCGCCGGAGCAGCGCCGGCCGCCTGCTGGATGCTCCGGGCAGCGCGGGGCCCCGCCGCCCTTAACTCTTTAGGTGACAAAATACACATCTGCTCACCTAGGGCTCCCGACGTGCGTCATCGGCTCGCCACCCACTCCCTCCCCCCTCAAAAAATCCAACCCCAAATCTCCCCTCCCTCAAAAATAACTCACCAAATCCCACCCCCGCCCCTCCGCCTCCCGCCCCCAACAAACCCACCAAAACCAAAGAGTCAAACCCACATAAATCAACCAACCAAACAAAACCAAATGCAGGTAATTTCATACTGCAAACAATGTGCTTAGAAAAGCCATCCCACTTTCTCAACTAAAAGCACACCTATTTTCATTATACTCTGGTATTCGATTATTCCAATGAAAGAGAATGATGATATAAAGCCAAATTCATCTTCTCCTCTCCTGCCTAGGCAAGTGAAATTAATACAGACAATTAAGATAAAACCCAACATTGTCGTTAAGGTAGGCAAATGAATGTTAGCACTGTGAGCCTGAAGTTATACAGGCAAACCTTAACTCTGCACACTTTTATGCCATTTTTTTAATTTGGAAGCAACAATGCTGAGAGACAAAGTTCACCATTCTATGCAATAATTTCCATAGATAATGCATGTTGAGATGCAACAGAAAGAAATTTTCTTGGCTTATAACAGTCTAAAATACTCCTTTTTAAAATTGAATGAAGATATAACTATCACTGATGGCTTATTGCTTTATAACAGACCATTTATGAATGTACACAACGACTTTCTGGATTGCTGAGATACATAGTTAATTTGGAAACCAGCCTGCAGAATTAAATAAAGCTGTACTTTACATTTTCTCTCAAAACTGCTCATTTTTGCAGGCAAAAGAATGTTTCACCAACTGCTAGAGTTACTTGGAAGTGAGAGGGGAGGAGATTCAAAGCAGGCATTAAAGTGTGATCACTGGTTACTGCATAAAAGAAGCATTTCAGGACACATTCTGGAAAATCTCCAGGGGTTTGAAAGTGGTGTCCCATGGTGGGATTTGAAGCAGGAGGTTTCAATAGCTGTTTTTCTGCTTCATTCTCGTGACCTGGGTCAGTGTTTTCAGCTGTTTTTCTGCTGTCCATTCTAAGTCAACAAAGGACTTATGTGTACCCTTAACTTTAAGTAGGGCTACTTACATATATTTTTCAAGCCAAACACACATGACAATGCTGTGCTGATAGCTTGAGAGTGCACAGGATAAGCCAAATTTTCTAGTATTCTTTTCAGAGAGAAGCCTACTTTTAAGAAAAGGCTGGAGGCTACCACGGTTAAAAGCAGAGGACGCAGAGCAACTGTGCACACATTCTGATCGGGGCACACGGGCACTTCTGCGGGTCAGGGCCAGCTCTGGGCGGGGCTGCCAGGTTGGGTGGATGCCATTTGGAGGCAATGCCGTGTTTGGCACAGCAGAGCCAAAGGCACAGAGAGGAACTGTGGAGCTACTGAAGCAGCCCTGCCACACACCATGGTAGGACACATCTCCCAGAATATCCCCCAGCATACCTGGGAGCCTGGTGATAGGGGCTGCATGACGAAGGGGTGCACACCTCCCCCCTCCCTCCCCCCACATTTTGCCTTTGGAGCATTGGGATCAAGGGGAGAGGACACTTCTGGAAGTGGGAGCAGCCACTTGGTGTAACCCTGATGGACCCCTGTGCCCAGCAGCCTGGTCAGTAATTGGCAGTGATCCATCCTGAGTAGGAGGTGAGGACTTCTTGTCTCTTTTCCCATTCAAATGACTTGTTGACACTGGGATTTGTAAACCCACCACTCAGAGATATAACATCTCTAGCTCCCACCACAAGCCTTTATTTTTCAGATGGAAAACAAAGTGGTCAGTTTGACAAAAATCCTCTAACAGGACCACTAAGTCATCCCTCTTAACCATTTGAACTCTTCTACACTGAAACCTCTCTTCCCCTTACATGGCAAACTATGTGAGGTGAGCAAAGGAAGAAATGAGAAGCAATGCTGGAAATCCTGCTGATCTGGTGGCTGACACTGATGCTGAACACTCTTTTGAGATGGGGCATATCACCATATCCCTCATGTCTCCATCAGTGAAGGAAAGGGCTCTCATGACCTCTGGGAGGATGCACTTCACCTTTATCTTTGCAAGGCTGATTGTTATTCCAAGAAGCACTTCAAGTGTAAACTTACAGCTTTCTCATTTTTGCTTTTGACAAATCCAGGCTTCATATTTAGGACAAAGTCTTCTGACCACAGAGAATGAGAAACTGTAAAGATTAAAAAAAAAAAAAAGAAAAAAAAATCCACCAAACTTTAAACCAAACTAAACCAGATCCTATAATGCTTGAAACAGTTCAGATTGTAAAAAAATATTCATTATTTATGTCAAATATAAATACACTGTTTCAGGGAAGATGAAGTACGCAGGTTTTATTCACTGTTGCCTGGCCTGCAGATGTTCCTCAGAAGTAACTTAAAAATGCTGAGGATGTTTCCCAGACATGTTTCTGCCTTGTCATAAATTACATTTGCGAGGGTTTTGTTTATAATGAATGGTGTACCTTTTTAATAATTTCGCTCTACTGTTTACCTTCCCTGAGCACGAAAAATGTCTGGACATTGGTATGAGCATACCACCTCTGTGTTCCTTTCAAGATCCCAAGCTCTCTCTAAAGGACAGTAAGCATCAATACCCCTGTTTCACCACTGGAGTAACCTGAATGCATTGTTAAAAAGAAAAAAAAAAATCAGAAACAAAACAAAACAAAACAACAACAACAACAACAACAAAAAAACAACAAAGTGACTGGCA
Organism: Lonchura striata; assembly: GCF_050655825.1. Classification (NCBI taxonomy): domain Eukaryota; kingdom Metazoa; phylum Chordata; class Aves; order Passeriformes; family Estrildidae; genus Lonchura; species Lonchura striata. Next base: position 102,044,050 of record NC_140703.1, on the reverse strand, counting down.
CAAAGTTACTCAACAAGCTGTTGGCAGAATTGTGAATAGAATAATGCAGGGCTCCTGAGCCTGGTCCTGCATTGTAATGGTTTTTGGTTGGACAATGGGAGATTCCACACATCCTTTCAGTAGATGCTTTTTTTAATCTCTCAGCCTTTGTCCAACCTCCAAATGACAGCTGCAAAGAGAAAACTTTCTTAACTCTGCACATTGGGGGAGATTTGTACATGTTTGATGGGCAAATTTTTCAAAAGCACTTAAACCCACATGAAAGGTAATGAAATTTAGGCTCCTACATTAGTCATGAGCTTGCCACCTGGAAGTGGAGCCAGAGTTTCAAACAACTGCAATCTACATTGAGAAAAGTACACAAGACCCACTTTTCAAAGGTGCTTGGAGAGCTGCAGATGCCAAAATCACATCTCCAGGCAGATTTTCAGAGCCCTAACAGCCAGTGTGCCGAGGTCCTTTGTAAGACACTGATCATGTGTTCTACAAATCTAAATGGACCACTTTGGAAAATCTAATGCAACAGGGGGATTCTGTGAGGTTCCATGGGAGATGATCTGGTGATGGGAGCCAGAGAATGTTGGTGCAGCCACCAGCAGACCCTGAGGCTGGCCCAGCCATCATCCTGGAGAGCAGGAGCAAGCTGATGCACCAGGGTGGGCAGCCCATGCAGCATCCCCCACACCAGGCACCTCCAACATGCAGGGAACATGGGGGCAATGGCAAATCATCTTCTTGGAGCATGGCTCTTTGCCAGGGGTGTCATGGTTGCTTGTGTGACTTTCCTTCATATCGACCTCTTCCCAGCTCAGAGAAGATGGATAAACTTGCATCCAGGGTCAAGAGTCAGGAGAGGAGTCTCTGTGCTCAGAGTTTTGCTGTTTCCTGATAACTGAATTACTGGGGCTAGGAACCAGTGAACCAGGGATTACTCACTGCTGAGCTTGTGAAGCACAACATCCGCTGATTTACTAAGTATTCTCCTGCAAACTCTTCATCTCCCAGAGGGAACAAAGCAGTGTAAGGCATCCTGCCTATAATCTCTTCAAGCAAATTCTTCATTTTTATTGCTGTCACCCCTACGTGCCCAAATAGTGCTCTGTGTTCACCACTCTGTTTCAGTCACCAAAGTTAACAGAAACAGTTCACAAAAAGGTGATTTTCTAACCCATTTCATTCCAGGGTTCAGATTTATATCAGGGCATTACAGAGAGTAAATTACATAAACTTTTTATTTTCTTGAGCAAAGATATTTACTCATACCTGCATGACTGGAGGTCAGAGGGGCTGGGGAAGGAACTGAATATAATTCAAAGCATAAAAATCCCTTGAGTAGGTATGATGTGCTGGATTATTGCATATGTAAAAATGGAAATGAAGCACTGTCAAGTTTCCTCCATCCTGCAGCCTTGCTGACGCACAGCCCACAGTGCAAATGAAGATGCAGGTCATACAATGTGAAGTGCTCCCACTGTGCCTTTGAAAATAGCTTTCTCATTCTAAATTAGGCAACTCCTTCAGTGTGTTTTCAGCTTCACAAGTCCCTTACTTAGTCTCAGCATTTCATCATGATACACAGTCATCAAAAACTGACACAGCTGGAAGGGATGTCTGAACTGCCTAACACACTGGATGTGTGCTCATGGAGAAAGAAGTGTTTGAAGGAGCCACATGCAGCTCTATGTTTACAGGAATCTTCTGCCAAAAGAGTAACACAGCCATAACAGCATCTGAAAATGCAGTAAGTAAGAAAGTAAAGGCTGCATGGTGGGCCAGCAAGAGCAAGGAACCAGCCTGTACCTTGTAAATGAAGGATGAAAAGGGACTTGAGAATGTAGAGAGCTGCCTGTGTGAGCCACTTTCAAGGAGGGCACATTTGGAAAAGATGCACCAGAGTGTTGATGTGAGCCCAATGCAAGGAAAAGGATCTTGGCAACCCTTCAAGAAGCAACAATGCATTTTTTGAGAGCAAAGAATGCTGTAATAGGCAAGATATAGGGAAGAAATCTTAGCTAAAAAAGAGGAAGGAAAAGCTTTATTTCACATACTTTATGCAGACACACACCTCTCCACACCCACAGCCTCCAAGACAGAAAGACCTGGGGATGCAGGGAGAGCAAAAAGTAGGAAGCAAGACTGAGTGAAAAACAGTCAAGAAAAGTGCTGCCACCTTGGTGCAGAGAAAACATTAACATCTCTTTTAACCATGTGGAGCTCATGATAGCAGCAAATAATTCCCAAGGAAATGTTGCAGGATGAGATTCCCATCCTGATAGATGGAGGCGAAGTCATTGAATTTAAGTCATCTGCATGGAAATAAGACATAAGTTTGTGGATAAGGACAGCTCAGAGGGGCAAGGAAGGGTACAAAGGAAAGATCATCGCACAAACAGCTGAGGGGAAACAAAAAGAAGCCATCAAAGATCCTGCAGAAGGGAAAAAGCATGCAGAAACAGAGAAGGCAGATGAGAAAAGCAGGGGAAGCCAAGATTTTGGGTTCAATGTATAATCAAACACATCATCCTAAGAAACGACATGTCCAAGTTAAGTGAAGCTAGTAGCACAGTTTGGGCTAGAGGAATCTTAAAGAATCATGGACTTCTGTTCACAAAACTTCAGTCATGTGGAAGGCATGAAGTCAGATTAAAAGTTTGGGCTGTAGCTGTAAAAGAAGATGCTCTTTTTCCATGCATCTGTTTTCCAAGCTAAATGGGGAATAGAAGTCTCTGGGTGCAAGAAGGTTGGGGACAGCAGCATTAGAAAGGCATGAAAAGTGCACATAACTCATGCTTGTCCTGACTTTGCTAAGTTTTCCTGAAGGGCACCTTAAACTGGGAACTTTATAGCAGGGCACTTTGGTCAAACACTCCTGGAAAACTCTCCTGCTCTTGGCCATCAGCAGAGCCAGCTCTTCCCTGCAGCTGCTGGCCCTTAGCAGGGATGTAGATGCATTTCACCAGCAAGACAGCTGAGAAGAGCAGAGCATGGAGTGGCATACACACTACAAAACAGGTAATAAAACACCACCCTCAATGTTACCAGTCCTTCTTACTAACACCTTCTTTTCAGGACCTACTGCCAGACAGCACTGAATTCCACCGGGACCATTACAGAGGTATCTCAGACTTACTTGGTTGGTGAAACCTGGGCAGAATCAGCCTGAGTTTGCTCAAACACTAACTCTGGCAAGGCCAGGCAGGAATACTAAAGGCCAGAAGTTCTATGCTGACACTTAGAATTGTGAGCGTCAGCCCTATGTCCAGCATCTCAGCTGTGTCACTTCACAGGAAATATACGTGCCAATTTAACAAGACTAAATCCTGACCCCTGGCTTGCCAGAAGTATAATTTAGGATGTGCCAGCCCTTCCTTGGGCTGAGCAGTGCTGATGGATTAACACCCAGTTTCACTCTTTTTCTTCCCTGCATCATCCTAGTATCTTCCTTGGGCTCCTAAGGTAGGAACATTTTTGTCTTTCAATGTTGTCACTGAAAAGCAGCTGGTGGAATGAATTATTGCTGAATGCATGCTGTTCTTTTCCTTTTAAAAGGTAAAATGCACTTTTTGTTCCATCTTGATTGTCATGGGAAAGTACAATTCCCCACCTAAGAGAAAAACCCAAAAATGGAAATATTGTTGTTATTAATAATAAGAATTGTACTCTGGGAGATTGGAACAAATGAAACAACTCAGTGTCAAATACATATTTTAGAGAAGAAAAATGTGTTGAAACCCATAATCAACAAGGCTGTTAAAGCTTTTTTTCTAAACAAATGGTTCCAAAGCTTCCTGGCATAACTCACCAAGAAATGTGCTGGGGAAACACGGCAAGGTAATATTACCATTTACTGTCTTCCTATTGTACTTGAGGGATGTTTCAAGAAGAAAATAATGCAATATAGAGTCACGCAATAATGATCATTCTAAACAAAACGGTTTTGTCTACATCTGATGTCTGATTTGCTTTCTATTATCTTCTCTCACATGAGAAAGAGAGCAAATCTCAACTACTTAAGGCAGCGATTTGCCTTCTAAGTTACAAGGGGAAGCGGCTGTAGGGACAAGCGAGCGGCTCGGAGCCCCTCGGTGCATCCCCGCAGTGTGCTCCTGCGGCTTCTCGCGGGGCGGGGGCAGTCCCCTGCAGGAGCTCTGAGCGCAGTTTTGCGTGAGCGAGTCCTCTGTAATTTACTGGGGTCGCTGGATGCGCCGCGGCCGCCCCGTCCCGGCGCCGGGCCCCCCGAGCCCGCCGGGCGCTGCGGGCGCGGCCGCCGCAGGGCGGCGCTGAGCCGGCGGCGGGGCCGGGCGGGGCCGGGCGGGGCCGTGGAATGGCCGTGAGGGGCCGTGGAATGGCCGTGGAATGGCCGTGGAATGGCCGTGAGGGGCCGTGGAGGGGCCGTGAGGGGCCGTGAGGGGCCGTGGAAGGGCCGTGAGGGGCCGTGGAGGGGCCGTGAGGGGCCGTGGAATGGCCGTGAGGGGCCGTGGAATGGCCGTGAGGGGCCGTGGAAGGGCCAGGACGGGCCGTGAGGGGCCGTGGAATGGCCGTGAGGGGCCGTGGAAGGGCCGTGGAATGGCCGTGGAATGGCCGTGAGGGGCCGTGGAAGGGCCAGGACGGGCCGTGAGGGGGCCGTGGAAGGGCCAGGGCGGGCTATGAGAGGCCGTGGAATGGCCGTGAGGGGCCGTGAGGGGCCGTGAGGGGCCGTGGAAGGGCCAGGACGGGCCGTGAGGGGGCCGTGGAAGGGCCAGGGCGGGCTGTGAGAGGCCGTGGAGAGGCCGTGGAGGGGCCGTGGAGGGGCCGCTGCCGCCCCAGCGAGCAACGAGCCCGCAGCTGGCAGGCCCCAGAGCCGGCCGCAGGCACCTCCGTGCTGCGCTCAGGCCTCAGCAGGCGTGAGAAGCCAGCGAGTGACAGGTTGTGACAGACTGGGAGAGTCTTCCTAAAGCAGGAGAGGAAGAGGCAGAAGTTGGGCAGACCTGTTCTCATCTCAGTTTAGTTTAGCTCTGGTTTTAGTTTCGTGCACTGTCCTCAACAGCCATCCACGGGATTTGTATCCGACTCCATCCTTAATGCTTTACTCCAGCTGATGTCTGAGAAGCAAAAGAATTGGGTTTTCTGGAAAGCAAAGCCATGTACCAGTGTAATTACATTTCTTAAAACACCTCCTGTGAATTTTCCAGGGCTGGGTTTTGTGCCAAGTAATGACTTTGCTCTGACAAATGGCTGTAGAAAGCAAGGTGGTGCAAATGTTACATTGATATCCAAAAAGTGTGGAGAGAGGGCTGGGGTGCTGCAGGACAGACGCCTTGCTTCTGGTGTCTCAAGAAGACAGCATATTAAAAAATAAAATCAGTAGAAGAAATACAAAGAGTAGGGGGGAAATCAACACAACATTCATAGAAGGAAGCCATTGCCCTCAGACCTAATGTTACTTAAGTTAGGAGTCAGTGAGGTTGTAAATAAGGATAGTCAGACAATACATTTGTGCTTGGACTCCATGAATGTTTTCATAAACTTAGGGTTTAATGAAAGTAGATAACAGAAGAGTGCTTTGTATAAACAACTTCTGGAAATTGTATATTTACCTGTATGGTGTATAATGGTGTTCAGAATGGTCTTGTGCTCTCTGAGCACCTAACAAATTATAAACTAATGAAGGAAAAAAGGGGAAATCAATAATTTGCAAGAAGCAACTACAGTAGCAGCAATGAAGACAGAGGGATAAAAGGCTTTGCAATGCTGAAATAACTGGGCTTTTATCTCCAGAAAAAATAGTGTATCAGAAGGAAACCTGAAAGTGTGAAATAGGTAAAGGTTTATCTGATTTGGAGCATAGCTTTGCTTGCAATGAGACAGCCAATTCTGATATCACACTGCTTTTCTTAATGGCATAACTTCCCTGAAGTAGTAATTTGTTATTTTGATTTACCTGGAAGACACATAACAGCATTAAGCAAGTTCAATTCTGCATTTATAGCAACTGCAGAGAGAGACAAAATTGAGATACAGAACTATGAGCGCACTGGAAAAGTCAGCCCTGAACCAGGAGAAGAAAGCTCTCCATGCTTCATAAATAAGAAAGGCACAGTGTGCAATTCTCACTCCATCTATGGAGAGTACATTCATAAACATGTTCCTAAACTTCACTCAGAAGACTGCCAAAGGTTTGTAGAGAATGTGCCAATGGATATGATTTAATAGGACCTCAATTCAGTTGTGTCATTCCAACAAAATACAGCTCTTCTTCTCACGATGGATGTTATCCATATGAAGAGAGAGCTGGAAGATCCCTAGAGTTTACAGCCCTGATGGCTCTCACCATGAATACCATAGGGAAAAAAATCTTTCAGAAAGAAGCATAAGCCCTCAGCTAAAATTAAATCAAAGTCAGTGTAAAATACCATCTGTATTCATGAATGTATTGACAGCTCTCAGCACTCATTTCTGTTTCTTGGCAAGTCACTGTCCTATCTTATTTAACTGAATAAACAAATTATTGGTTTTCTGGGCAGACAGACAAGTGTGTGAAAAATAAATGACTTTTTGAATAATTTTCTCAGCATATCACTGTGCTTCAACAAACATCCTATTCAGAGAAATCCCAAATAAGGGGCTTCTAAAACAATACAAAAAGTATAACTATTGCTTTTTCTGCATTTCATGGAACTAATCCTATTATCTATCAGATTGCACTGTTAGAAAAGGAGAGAATTCAAGTACAAAGTGAATGTATCATCCTGGAAGTTCAATGAAAATATGAATATGGAAAAGAAAAAGTATCTGACAAATGCTTTGAGGATCCTCTACCAAGGAATGGCTCTGCTGTCATTTAACTGGAGCTGTAGTTCCCTTTTTGCTTTGATCCCTTTTCTTGGGACACATGTACATTGGACACTTACCTTTTTTTTTTTTTTTTTTTTAACTTTGGGGTACTTTTCATGCATCCTGCAATCTTGAATGTATTAGTATTCTTCTAGTGTGTTTATACTGTTAATTTGGATGCAATATGCAGAAAGAAAGGCAAAAGGACTGTTCCAGCTGTCAGTAACTTTGCAGCTGAAACTAAATTATTCACTTTTATTCAGAGAAGAAGTTTCAAACTTAGGCAGTATGAACACACTGTGGACTACATGAAGAACATTGAGGTCCTCAGCTTCCACCTTGCAAATCTGACAGGAAAGATTTTCAGCAGGCATTTATTTATCAAAGATGCTGTCATTAAAATGAAGGAGATTTGCTAGCCTCAGAAAACCAGATATGCTGGTGGGGTATTGGACACAGATGAAAGTCATCAGAGGACTCTGAATTATCAGTAATTATCTGTAATACACCAATTATGCTGTCACACTGAAAATCCTTTCCAGGAACTTGAGCAGTGACTGATAACAGGACCATCCTTCACCCACCTCTGTGAGATTAAACTTTTGTGTCTTACTCAGTCTGTTCTTTCAGGTGTGCCAAAACACAGATATGGTATTAATATTTAAAGCACTGGAGAAGAAAGAGTAGAAATAATTAAATGCTTTGCCATCCAAAACTGAAAACATTCCATCCCTTAGATGAAAAAACCCTAGCAGTACTGATAAGACATTTAACAGCAGTAACAGTTCAAGCTGCTCTCTGTAATGTACAATGCAAATGGACCATTTCAAGCATGTTAAATATGATGAAGGTAAAATGAAACCATGTCCTCGACAGTAAAACAATTTTGAGGCAGACTCAACCCAACACAGCTGTATAGCTTGCAGCCACATCTGAAAACTCAGTACAGATTTTGTGATTCTTTTTCAAACCTTGGTAGTCAAATATGTTTTCCATTAATGCCAATAGGCGGCACTGGGAACACTCTTGGCCAATGCCTAACCATAGACATTTTCCTGACATAAAAACTTTAACTAAACTGAAAACTAAAAAGTATCAATATATTTGTACACAGGAAGGCACCCTACATTTCCCTACATCTGAATAGCTCTAATTTGAGACCAAAGAAACAGAAAAGCTAGAAAATGTTATGAAAACTCAGTGAGAGAGCTGATAAATTAAAATACCTTTTTTGACAGTAAGTTCTGTGTGTGTAAAGGCAATTCTAAGTGTTCTTTTTGTCTGGGCTATCACAGCAGGTGGAAGCACTTCACCTCACTGCCCAAGTTGTTCTTTCACTCAGAATGGTTATTAAGAGTGCTCATTCAGTATTTCATGAGGATAAACTAAGTCACAATAAAAAGCTATGAGCAAAAGTTTTCCACTCTGAGAAATTACCTATCAGCTTGTTAGTGGACTTCAAAGACTCTTACTTTTTGTTGTTTTGTTGTCTGATTGCTCAGCACCACTGGGAAGAGCCTGGCTCCATCCTCTGGGACCCTCCCTTCAGGTACTGATAAACACTGATGAGGTCCCCTTTCAGTAATCTCTCCTTGAGTCTAAGCAGGTGCAATTTCCCCAACCTTTCCTCATAAGAGAGATGCTCACATCCCTTATTCATTGTTTTTGTCCTCCACTGAACCCACTTCAGGATCTTCAAGTCTTGTACTGAGGAGCCCAGAACTGGACACAGCAGTCCAGGCCTCACCAGGGCTGTATAGTGGGGCAGGATCAGCTCTCTGGACCTGCTGGCAATGCTCTTCCTTATGCACACCAGGATTCCATTTGCCTTCTTGGCCGCCAGAGCACACTGCCAGCTCAGATGCTTCTGTATTTTGTGCTGTTCACCCGCTGCACACTGGAGGAGTGAATAAGTGGGAAGATGGGGAAGGTGAGCATATTCTAGTGGGGCAGGACTCCCACTTCACTCCCAGAATGAGGGCACAAAGCACACACAGAGCCCCTGCCACGCCTGGCCCTCCCTCACCTTTCTCACCCCGGCTTCTCATCTCCTTCCCACTCCTGAGCCTTGCACTCCTTTTACTGCCTTCCTTTGTCTCTTCACCTTCCCCGAATCCAGTGGTCATTACTCCAACCAACCCATCCATCTTTTCCTTCCTGTACTTGGTTCAATAGAATAATTAACATTTTCACTGGAGCTGACCCAAATGGCCTTAATCAAGAGGAATTGGCAAGCTGGCAAACTCCCTGCAGATGCCTGTCAGGGATGAAATAAGACCACCTTTTCTGTAATAGATACCAGGATTAAAAAAGATCTACTCCTTGTCTTCCCCATGTTCATAATTTATTAGAAATAGCAGAAAGGATTTCAGATTTTTAGATTAATGCTATGGGCCCCACCTGTGCATCATGGGGATAGATGCAGGTATATTCCTTTACACTGGTTTTGGTTTTGGTTTTTGTCTTCCTCTTAGGTTTAGGCATTACAGCCTGAGGCAAATGTAAAGATGTAAACATCTGGTTTCTCATGGTTCACATCCTGAAAATTAAGTACCCTCTCTTACAAATACAGTTGTTATCAAAGTAAGAGAAATGCTTAATTATGGGATTGCTGTTATTTATAATAATTTATAGGAATACTGGTCTCAGATAAGCATCTCCTTATCAATATAATCAAACAGCAAATTCATGGCTGTTGGAGCAAAGCCCTGTGAAGTATGTAGCAGCTCACTTTTATTTCATTGAAGAGAGAAGCAGACAGTGAGGATGAATTGAGACACAGCTGAAATCTAACCCATTTCCTACAACACAATTGCCAAGCTTTGGTGTGTTCCTTTGGCAGAAATGCTCTCTCAGAGCAGCAAAGTGTATGTCCAAGGGACTGACCCTATCACTCTCTAGGACTGCCTGAAAGAAGGTTGTGGCCAGATAGGGATCAGCCTCTTCTCCCAGGCAACCCATGACAAGCAAGAGGACATAATAATCTTACACTACACCAGGGGAGGTTTAGGTTGGACATTAGGAAGAATTTTTTTCACAGAAAGGGTGATTAGATATTGGAATGGGCTGCCCAGGGAGGTGGTGGAGTGACTGTCCTGGTGGTGTTTGAGGAAAAACTGGATATGACATTAAGTGCCCTGGTCTAGTTGGCAGGTGTTGGGTTATGGGTTGGACTTAGTGATTTCAGAGGTCTTTTCCAACATGATTGATCCTGTGATTCTGTGATTCAAAGAAAGAAATGGCAGTGAATTGCTGTTATACAGCAGACAGAATGAAGTAATAAATAAGGCTCTTAACCACTCTGGAAGCAAAGATTATTCTCCTTAAAAAATCTCCACAAATGAACAACCATGAACACGACCTGCATTCAGTCAAGGCTTTCATGTTGTCTCATCATGATTGTCTGTTAAGCTTTGTGTCCAGTGACATCCCCTGTGTTTCAGTGGCTCCTTTTCAGCTTGTTGAGTGCTTCTGCTCCTATTTACAAGTACAGCCATAGTCTCTCGAGGCAGGCTTTAAAGTGTATGGATCTGACTGATGTGAGACAGTGTTTGAATAGACATGTGAAATGAGAATTATGCTTCTTATTGCCTATTTATTTCTCCTTGGAAATGCTGAATTCACTAGAGCTCATGCTGACAATGATCTGTGTTTATGAAGATTCATAACTGTGTTATAAATACTCTAAAATAGCCTGAAAATCCCACAGCAAGTGTGTAACAGGAACATGTTCAGGAATATAGAGAATTCAACTGGGAACAATAAGACCTTTCGTGGTGACATAATAATACCATGACATTTTCCTGTTCTTTCTGCTATGGCTGCCACACACTCAGGACCCTGATGTACAATCTGTACTGATTTTGGCCAATGTCTTATTCCATAGGTGAGGCAGGTGAGACTGCTCTTTATGTAAGATCTTGCTCCCTGTAAGTAATGGTATTATGGTCCCTAATGAGTTTAAATTGTTTAAATAATGCTCAAAAGACAAATGTCCTAACTACAGTACCAGACTGGGATAATGAGTTAGACTGTGTGTGAGAGGGTAAATATTTTTATACCTTTATAAAACTAATACATTTATGAATGGAGCTCAAATTATGAATTACCTGACTACCTTCTGTATTAGATTTGTATCAGATTCCTGTTTCTTCACTTTTGAAGTGTTTTTTAAAGGACACTCTATAAAATGAACAGCCTGGATATCCTGGAAAGAATCTTTTCTCTTTCATTAATGAAATAGGATAAAAATCCCAGCAGACTCTATAGTCACTTATCCTTAGGAATGTTGAGATTAGTCAACAATTAAGTTATCTGGTATTGATTTTACATGCACTATCAACCTGCTAACCTTCAGCTAGCAGAGGCAGAGTCTTTATCTTAATATTGTTCTGTTTTGGTTTTTTCAAAGATAAACAGTGAAACATTATCTTTGGCAATTTTCACAAAAATGTTCTCATTTGTTTTTTTATACCTTTCAGAAATACATGAACAAGTTTGTTCCATAAGTACTTGTTTGGTAGAAATTAATGTGTGCTCAGTTCAGGAAACTCAATCTCCATATTTTCAAGGAAGCAAATAGAACACAGTTTGAAAAGAAGAATGCTTAGCTCTAGCTTTTACTAATTTCTCAGTGACTATCACCAGAACATGATCAAGATGATTCCATTATCATGTGGGGAATTATCATTTGTCATTTAGATCAGTAAATCATAGTATCATAGAATGGTTTGGGTTGGAAAGGACCTTAAAATACCATCAAGTTTCAACCCCCCTACCATGGGCAGGGATAAGTCCCACTACACCAGGCTGTTAAAAACTTGTGAGTGCTCAATGTTTTGCAGACCAAAGCAAAAAGACTTTTTTTAAAAAGTCTGCACTAAATATTATCCATGGGCAAATAAAAATATGATCACTCCTTTTGATTCAAAACAAAACAGGCATGCCACGAATTCCATCTCAGCTGGAAGGTGAGTAGCAGAGCAGTTTTTCTCAGAAAGGAGAGCATTTCATAGACTATGAAGAACTCACAGGAGTATCCCTGTGCCAGTCACAAGGAGATAACTCTGCCTGGCCTTAGGATCTGTAGAACAGGAGAAGGGCAGAGGGATCAGCATAAAGAGCAAGCACAGAGTGCTGTGGTAATATCTTTGTAGGAAAAGCAGTCCCTTTTCAAGGGCATTATGAGGCCAGAGGTAGCCTGGGAATAAAGCTACCCTGGATCCCAGCAGCAAAGCTGAGCTGTAACTTTAGGCTCAGCCTAAAGGCACCCAGCAGCAAGTGCTCGTGCCATGTGCACCCTCTGAGCTCCCAGGCAGTGATCAGCACAGCCCCCAGAGCTGGGAACTCACCTGCACAGAATTCTCTCTACAAAGCTCTGCCAGAGCCTCTGTGTCAGACTTCTCCTACCACAAACTCTGGGCAGCCCTGTCACACTGGTGTAAAGGAGGCTCTTCTGAGTTACTGCACTTCTCTCCTCTTCCCCTTAGTGTCATTTAAATGGAATAAGAAAGATGTTTTATTGTTGAAGCCTGATACGATATCAGGCCTTGTACCTCTCACTGATGTAGCTCTCTTCCCATCTGGGAGCTCTGCAGGGAATGAGGATGTCATTCTGCAGCTGCTTTAAGCTGCAAAAACTGAGGGGTAGCTGTCACAAGAGAGATCCTGCCCTGTCCCTTTGCTGGATTGTGTGTTTTCCACACACACCTTTGTGTTCCTGTGAGTACTGATACCTGAGATCTGGGCAATCTCAAGAAGCAAGTCCAGCTGGCAACAGGAGCAGAAAGAAATGAAGAAACACTTTTTAAATCCAGATTGGTTTTGGTGTGGAAGTTACCAAATAAAATAAAACACATGAACTAGAGCACAGGCAGGCAGGCAATTTGGGGAGATTCAGCAGGGCAGGTGGCTGCTAGCTTACTGTTTAAGATGCTACCACACAGTAGAGCTCTAGGGGGAAAGTCTATCCTCTTCAGAGTCTTGTGGGATCTGACTTTGGCTGCCTGCAAGATGCTTTCCTCCCATTTCCCATAATGGCACTGGGGACCATCTAACACATGTCCAACTGCAGCTTTTTCCCAGTCTCTGAACTTGTGATGTTCTTACAAGTTTCTTCTTCAACACCAGTTATTCCTCTAAGAAAATGTAAGGGTTTTAACAACATTTTTTCACTCCACTGCCTTTAAGGCAGGGCTATAAATCATACTAAATGCCTCCACATTATGTAAATTGACTCCTTTGCAGAACATTTTTCATTCAGTATAAACAGAGCAATTACACCCTTTGATGTTTGCCCAAAATTGCTATTTCTTTTCCCCTTTCCAAAGGGGAACTTTTAATCTGTGTCATATTTTCTCTTGTTTTATGCATTAAATGAGAATGTGCTGCAAATGCTTCAACTCAACTCTCCTTCTTAAAAAAACATCTATGTTTGACCTGCTATCTCCCTAGCCCTCCTTCTGATGTGTGTCCTTTCCACTGGTTCATTTAATCTCCATCACTCTTTGTGCAGTCCCTTCTTGTATTATTAGGTGACACTTTCAATACTTTCCCTTCAATTTTCTTTCTCTTTTTTCAGAGCTTATTTCATGCTTCAATACAGGACATTCAAAAAGTGTCTTCTTTTCCCATGTCATGGCCAACATCTTAAGTAGCTTCTTTTATGTCAGTTAATTCAGCATTTTGCCAAAGCTTCTCTGGGTTTCTATGTTGGTTATCCCAGTGATGCCCTTGACACAAACAGTTGAGTACCAGAGCATTTCTGCTTCTCTGCAACACCAATGTTACATTATGTGCTAGTTTTTTATGCTGCATCAGAGTTACCTATAATAATCATGTTTTGATCCAAGAGAACCTGAACAACTATTTTTTGATCCAATAATGACCTGAACAATGAAAGCAGCAGTTTCCAGAATATGGCCTTTAGAAAAAGGCATGGGAGCCTAAAAAATAGAGTACAGGTCAAATTTTTGCTGAAGTATATAGAGAATGACAGAAATCACAGAACAGATGAGATTGGAAGGAACTTCTGGAGATCATCTAGCCCAGATCCCTTGCTAAAGCAGGTTCATTTGGAGCAGGTTGCACAGAATCACATCAGGGTGAATTTTGGTTACCTCCAGAGAAGGAGATTTCACAATCTCTCTGTGCCACCTCTTCTAGTTCCCTGTCATCCTCACAGTAAAAAAGCTTTTCCTCATATTTAGATGGAACTTCAGTTTTTGTCTGTTACCCCTTGTTCTTGTTGGGCAGCACTGAAGAGTCTGGGCCCATCCTGCTGACAACTGCCCACAGAGAGAAAAGCCTGTTATTCTCAGTGATTAATTTCTTTTGCTAGTTAATGAACTAATTAATTACTGAAAACAAAGATCAGTTTTGTGTGCCATTTTTAATAACTGAAGATCTCAGTGAAGGAATGTCTGGCTTTGAGCCAGATGAGTTGCTCAAAGTCTAAGGTACAGTGCAGTTTAGAAACTCCACCCCACTTTCCTGTTAGAAGATGAATTTTGGTGCAGTTAAAGTCAGATAGATCAACTTTTTTGCTCTGACTGTTTCAGATAGAAAAATCCATGACGACAGTTTGCTTCTCTGTATCATTTATTTTCTTAATTGTTTTTTCATGGTGGTTATTTAAAAATAGAGACACATGGAGTCAGTCACCCTGACAAAGTGCTCTTTCAGTTAGCAGGTAGAAGTTCAGTTGATTTTATCCCTACAAGTGTCATTTTTCCTTGTCTTTGTGTCAGTGCTTTTGAACAAAAAAGTCAAATAATTCATCTACATCTTATTTGCAATGCTGTAAATCTTTAAGTACTTCTGAAGCTCAAACAATTAAGTGTGCCAATTTTTCTCTTGGCCAGCATCTTCTGTGCATCTTTAACTGATACAGGCTATACTGCTATTTTCTAGGGAATGCTCTTTATAATATCAGTAGGAAGCTTCTGCTATATAATTATTTAAATGTTTCCTGTCTTAGATGAATTGGCCACATTGATTCTGCAGACTTTATCACAGAGTGAGTTTTTATGCTTCATCTAGCCCCTTATTTTTCACTGAAAGATGTATTCATTTTGTAAATCAACATTATAGCTTTTGACAAAAATGCTGGCATCTGTGCAAAATCAGGGATCTAGTGAACGAGGTTTGTTCAGTTAGGTATAACTGGATGCTGGAAGCTCAGCTGGCTTCCAAACTATCTGAACACTTCCAGGAAGCCCCATTTTTCGCTTTCATATCACCACACCCGTCATAGCTGTATTATCTGTTACTGAGCCAATAAGCCTCTTCTTAATTTTCTACTGCTCTGTTGTAGCCTGAATAGCTGCTAGTAAAGTCCAGGGTAAAATGAAGAAAGGGCCTTTGCATGGTTTCCACAGATGTTTAATGTTCAGTGAGATGTTTAGAATCCCAGGCATGCACTCATGGAGGGTCCAGGCTTCTCTCTTTCAAAGGGCCTGGGGTGACCCTGGTCTTGGGGCAGTACAAAGATGAGGGTCAACCAGGGAATAGGGAGGGAGTGGCTCAGGGACACAGGAACTGACATAAGAACAGGGGAAGGAGCCAATGAGGTTTTATTGGCTTTTTGAGGGTAGCTTCTTCTGTTTCCCCAACTCAGGGGATGCTCCCCAGGGTCTTTGCAACTCCCCATTTTGATATTATTAAGAAAGCTTCTCTGAAGGATCAACTGAAGCAACACAAAATGACAAAAACAATCAAAAGCATTCATAAGACAATTTTCAAAATGCAAACAATTCTGAGTTCCCAATGTCCAAATAGATTTTCTTAGAGCCAGCAGGACAGATGCGGGGTTTTATTAGCATGGTTTATCAGGAAAGGCAGTCAGTAGAAGGTTCCTATAGCAGGGACTGGTTCTCTGGCACCTGTGGAAGTGTTGGCTGTGACAGACTCTGTATGAGGTGGTGTAGGTGGTGGTGTGCCTGTAGGAAACTCCAAATAGAAATCATTAATTTTAAAGAAAAAGATGGTTACTTTAGGAAAATTTTCCTTTCTTTCGCTCCCATTCACGCTTCCTCAGGTATTATGAAGGAACTCTGGGGGAAGGCATTAGTGGAGGGAGGCCATGGAAAGCGGAAAAGGTGGTAGGAATTTATGGGAACATAAAAAAGGGGTAATAGGACAATGGAAAGAAAAAGGAGAAAGTGGGAGGGGGTCAGGAAGGCCACAGGAATTGGGGAAGGGCATTAGAAGAAGTGGGACTTTGCGGTCTGGAAGGTTCTTTCATTATGGAGGTGGAGTCATGGATGCAGGACAACTTGTTGGTGTTCTGTGCTCTTCCTGCTTTTAGGCTGTCACTGAGTATTGGTGGTTTTTTGGTTTTGGGTTTTATTTCCTTGGTAGATGTGTGGGGGACTTCCATGATGTGGGTAATATTTTGCAGGTTTGCAGTTTGGTGCATGTTTACTACCTTGCACTGTAACTCCACCATGTCCTGTTACATTGGCTGCTTGGGGGCCCTTTCTTTGCCCCAGGGTCTCCACACTAGTCAATTCTTTATCCTTAACTAAACCATCAAATATCCATGACCTTGTCCTTGGAAAGAGCTGATTTTTTACTTCAACAACACCCTGCTGTGGCAAACTGTCCACAAAACACTTATGAAAGATAGTGGATAATTTTCAGGTAATGGGTAAGGCAGGCTGATGGTATGTTTGGAACAATTAGGATCAAGATAATATTGTTTTCTTATGGATTATCCCATTTAGATGTTTATTCATTTCCTTAACCTGGGTCAGTTTTCTTTGGAGCTGTCTTCCCACCTGAGGTCAGTTTCCAAACACAGTCTAGTCCCATAAAGGGATCTATTCACAAGAACCTGGGTTACTCTTACCTTCTGGGGCAGATTGTAACAGAGGTGAAGGGCTGGATTTTGTCTCAAGCCTCTAGCAGTTGTAGTCGAGGAGCTTTGTTGGAAGTTTTCTTAAAATCTTCAGTTGCTCTTCTTCAAAATTAAGAATTACTTGCTTAGTTACAGTATAGCTGGAGAAATTTAAGGCCACTGTCCACTTTCATATGAGTCACTCTGTCCATGCTTTCTAGAAGTTTTGTGCACATACTTTTCACCTTTGCACTTAAAGATTTGACATTATATGTTTCCCCTCAGGCATGGAAGAAGCGTAAAAAAAGAAAAAACTCTGCATTTTAAATGTCTCTTGAGCCTCAGCCCAGAAACTCAGAAATCATCTTCTATGAGAGCCACTGTTTACTCTCTCCAGTCACAGAAAATTCCTTGTGACCAAAATTGTAAAAAGTGTTTATTTGAATGTTTAAACCCCTGACAGTTCTTTCATTCCTTGCTAGAGAAGTTTTAGTGTATCCTTTATCTTATTGGAACACACTGTAGGCAAATCATCCTTGTTTACCTCCCTTTCTATGGCAACCCCTTCTGGCTTTCCTTTTCAGTCTTTAGAGGGGGATGCCTTCCTTTCCTTTGCTCTCTGCCAGCCCTGGGCACTGCTTTGACACTGTTCCCAAGTCCTCCTGATTCTTTGTGGCCCCACACAAAAGTTGTTACAGACTATTGCTGTAATCCAGGGGTTTCAGATGCAGAAGAGGGGAAAAGTCTTGTTCTGTTTACAGTGAACCATCACCTGCCTTTGCCACACAGGGTTTAATGCTGCAGTGACTGCAGTCAGCAGTGCTGCAGGACATCAGAGATGTCTTCTGCCTTGCTAAAAGCAGTGATGTTCATTTTACAGCTCTCTATTATGCAGGAAAAAAAACCCAAAGGACAAATTTATCCTCACATAAGTTTACTCTGCTATTGTACTATTACTAAGGTGCCCTCCAGCCAGGCAGAGGACAGGTCAGGAGTCATCACAACAAGCTGGGCATGAGCAAGCTTTCAGCTGGATGATGTGAAAGTGCATCTCATGCCTATGGAGCAGGTAGAGATGGAATTAGAAAATGAAATGATGAAAGTGTTTCTGTGGGGCTTGCTTTGAATGGGTGCCATGTGGAAAATCTGTGAGGTGCCACAGAGCCAGCAACCCTATTGAGACCAGGACTAGCAAAGCTACCAGCTTTCTTTCCCATGCCTGCCCTATAAATCATGCCTATTTATAAAGTTTTTGGCCACCAGCAATGATCCCTAGTGTCAGTAGGGATTCTAAGTCCATATCTCTAAGAAGCACAATTTTTCAGAAGAGGTAAATTGCACCATTTTTTTCCAAATGGTAATAACTCCACTTTTTTCCAAACTTTTGGTGGACAACGGCCATATAAGGAGGTCTGAAATCCCATCCTAAGCAAAGTCTCTGGCAGCAGACAAGAAGCATGGGTATTTAATGTCTAAGGTTTAGACACTCTGGATCTGCTAGATTGTAGATGTATTTAATCTTGACTCATTACTGTGAGTGATTTGTGAACATCCTGAGGAATAAAAGCAGTTATTTAGTTTTCATTTATTTTCATAACAATATTTATCATTTATAGTAACTAGGACAGCTTCCTGCAATTTGGGAAAACCTCCATGTATTCTTACCTAATCTAATGAATCACCATGGAGCCCATATTGCATTTCAAACACTTGGAATGAGCTAGTCATTATTCACCTGCCTCCAGATTTCAATCAACAGTTCTGGGAGGCAGAAAAATGAAAGAAAAAAGTCTTAAAATATAATCAGAGAAATAATTTACTGTCGCTTACAGAAATTAAACATGTTTATAGAAAATTGAATGATTCTATAAAGGCTTCCCAACAGGAGTAAATTTTCTACCAGTTTGATTTGTAATGATTCAGTCAGCAAATAAATACAAGTAATCCCTTGATGATAAAAAATTACTGTTATTTATACTGAAATATGGTTCTGCTATGATGCAAAGACAGTCTTGAAAGAATGAATAGACTCTTTTCTATTTAAAGTGGAGGAAGATAGTTGGAGACCAAGATCTCTTGGATATATAGCCTAGTGATTGTATCAGATGTTGAGAATGAGGAGCTTACTACAAAGGTTTTTGAAAAGAACCTTTTATGCTGAAATAGCAGATCAAGGTCTAGAAGCACACGCCTCATAGCACAATGGTACCTCAAAATCCCATATAAAATTAATTATATTGTCCCAAACTACTCAACACCACTAAGTCTAATCAATGCTATGTATTCAATTTATTTTCTTTCTTTTTTTCGCATTCTCAGATGGAGGACAGTAAATATGGAAATCGAATTTCAGTACAAGGCAGAAGCCGGTGCAGGTTTTTGTTTGATGCTCCAAATATTTTATATATGAAACTTGAGCTGGAAAAGGTTTGAATTTAGGCTGCTGATGGACATTGTACAGTGTGAAGAAGTGTTGAATAGTTCAAAAAGCCATTACTGTCCTCTAGGCAATTTTTTTCAGTGCAGAGTGGGCCTGACTGTACTTATCTGGAAACTTATATTGCACCAACTTCTGTCAATAAAATACACAGGTGGCTGATGGCTGTGTGACCTGTAAGGGCATATGGAGAATAAACTTCAAAGCACTTAAGTAGACAGAAATTTTGTCTGCACTATTCCTCATCAAAGTTATCTATCTACTTTTCTGCCCTTTCTTTTCCTATGGAAAATTGCTGGCAAACTGTACTGTCTGCCCCAGAAACACCCTTTGTCTTGACTCTTGATGATTAAACAGGTTTTGAAGTGCCATCCACTTACTGCAGTCATACTGTTGAGTAAGGATAGTGTGATTAGACAGAGTAAGGCTTTAAACACCTAAATCTCACAACAGAGACCAGCTGGCTCTGTTTTTTCTTTGTTTTTGTGCTAGACTTCACCACTTTAGCAAAGCATCACTTCGGGCTTTTTTTATGATACACCTTCTTCCTTCAGTGAGGGTGTTAATATTTTAATTACAAGGCAGTGTGATCTCTTTTTGCAATATTTGTGCCTGCTGTAGCATTCCTCCTGTAAGAACAATCACTTTCAAGGGAAGGATAAGTCTTACTATTTGATAGTCACTTTTGTGACTACTGGTTAGGTGTTAATGGGCTTTGCCATTAATAACATTTTTGCTTTTTACTTAGAACCCCTCACTACTCAGGATGTGTCAGGCTTCATTTGTTTCTGTCTTTTAAATAATACTCCTCTGAGGCTGATTTATGAAGAGGCCATCCTGAAGGTGGTTCATGAATATTAGTGAAGGATGCTCCTTACAGGTAACTATGATTTGTTACGCCCTTAGCATGAAGTGCTAAAGAATTATCAACAAGGATGACGGGGACTGATTTTGAAATTCCTTGACTCAACATGGGGCCAGTGAAATCCTCTGAATCTACAGAGTCAGAGGCTACCAAAGTCAATCCACACAGCTGAATCTGCAAATACCCTTCACCCCCAAATTTGGTGTTTGCATATCTTGAGAGAAATGTTAAAAGTAATTTTACTGAGAATATATAGATAAATAGTCAGCCTTCTTCTAGGTTGCCTCTTCAGACTTCTGTAAATGTGTCATGCTTATATATATTTGAGACAGATATATATCACTGGGTATATATCACCAAGCTTTCCTGGAAGCACCAAGTCACTGCCAAGAGCAGACAAAAGGTCCTTGATGTGCTGACAATATTTTTTTCTCTCTCACTAGTGTCTGTTAGCCTGAGCAACAGATTGACATAGCTGGAGAGGTAACAAAAAGTAAAGATCTGTCTGCACTCCACAGGACATCCTGCTCCCATTACTGCTGTAAATTCTCACAGGAACTAAAGCAGGATTAAAATTTAGAAGAAATTGCTCAAAATAACATAGAAAATCTAACAAAACCTTTTTTTTTTTTTACTCTTACAGAGTATCCTTTTAATCAAAGCTTTTCTATTAGTGTCTAGAATACAATAAAACTGGATTAAGCTTTGTAAGTCTTATGCTGAAGCAGCTTCATAAGCTTTGCATGCTTTTGCATTAATCAGGGAATTTTCTATTCCCTTTGGTGTAGTGTCAGGTTGTGGGGGGTTTTTTGTGTGGGGTTTTTTTTCCTTTTTTTTTTTTTTTTTTTTTTTTGTATGCAAGGATGTGGAGTCTAGGCAGATTATTACAGAATTAAAACCTGTTTCCCTTTGCAGAGAAGCAGTTCATATTGTGCAGTGGGACATACAGGAGTTTAGTAGCTTGAGGAGGTGGAAACGCAAGTGAACAGGAGCCTGACATTTATAAGCATGCAGGCATTTTTGGATTTCAGACCACATATGCCAAAGTTAGCCACTCCACAACTAACTTGTTTTGCATCTGACCAGAAAAGGTGCTATAATGAAAATAATTACTAAATCAGAAGATGACATGACCACTTACATTCAGTTTTAAATTCATGTGTATTTTTGGAAGTGTAAGACATGGACACTTCAAATGTAAATCACTGCCACTTGAACACTGCTCAGGAGAAATATTTCTGAGCATATGGCTCTGTCTCAAAGAGGCTGAAAGAAAAAATGGGGTTTGTAATTATAGGTTTCTTACTCATTCAATACATAATAAAGACAAATTTTCAGTCTTTGTGGAAAGATACTATTTTTGAGGATCATTCTAATATTCTATGGTATTTTAAAGTCTTATTTAGTAAATCTGTTTTGGTGTTTTGATTTCATAGTATTCATTATATATTTATAAAAGTATTAATAGAATAGTTTATAGCATGTTATTAACACATGATTTTCACTGTGACCTTCTAACAATTTACCACATGGGGTGAACATGAGTTTCTTGAAAGCAACCTGGTACTGCTTTAATTTGTAGGAAACTCCCCACAAATCTGGAAACCAATTATGTTCCAAATATGGAGGGGTGTTTTTTTTATTGCAGCTAATGCACTCTGTAACAAAAATATTATTCTTTGTTCTCTGGAGCAGTCACAAACACCATACCTGAGTCTGTCCCACTGGTATTGGTGCCCAAGGGGACCTCTGATCTTGGAAAATAGCTAAATAACTAGAATGTCACAGTGCTGCTACAACTTTGGGGGCAGAATGTGCATCTGTGGAGTTGTACCTTGCAGTAATTTGCTTTCCTGAGCCTTTTCCCTGTTCTCATCATGTAAAGTCTCCTTAAGCAGCTTAAAATGTACTCGGTATTGGGATACATTTTGGACTTCTTCCAAATGTGCAAAAGTACAATTCCTGGTTGTTAAGCCTGACAGAAGTCTGGCCACTTGAAACTGGCAGAGCAGTACAAAATGCTTTTAGTGTCAGTGAGAGCTAAGCTGAATGATTTTGTTTTACCATTAACTCTCTGGGCACAGACTAAGACATAATGTGTTTATTTTTAAGTCAGAGAATGCTCATGGGAATCGTTGAATAATTTCTTTAAATTGTGGTGTAAACAAAATATCTTTTGTTACAGTGCTTAAAGCAATAACTGTTTCCAAGGAAATTACCTTAATGAAGCTATTTCCCTTATTTTTCTCATTATTCATACATTTCTGTTACTATTCACATTGTGGATTTCCTGGCACTAGGACAGTTGTACAGAGCTGATTTGTGGCCTTTTGTAGAGGGGATTGATTTATCTGTTTTATTCCATTCCTTAAATTGAAATGAATCAATAAAATAGGCAGAAAGTAGCTAATATACATACAAATTCAAAGATGTCAGTTCATTATGAAAATTACAGCAAAGAACTGAAATAACAAAGAATTTCTTATGTCCCAAGGAATGGGTTAACCTGGATGAGGGGATGGACTAGTATCCATGTAGGGATATCCTGCGCTGTAACAGCTTTTCCTTAGCTAAACTATCAGATGTTCATCTGTATTTTCACCCCAACCCAGAGAATGCAGCACAACTTTTAGTTTGGTGTAATAATAAAATTATTACAAATTACAGACAAAATACAGTCTGACAAGCTTCCACATGCCCCCAGTATCACTTCAGGTGCTTTTAATATCTCAGATCTCTGGGCCAGTTGGCCTCAATTGCAGAGATTGTTCCTCAGTCTTCTCTTTCCTTGGTGTACACATGTACAAGGATACTCCAGGTGGTCCTGAGTCATAGACATTTGCTGCGAAGTAAGAAGAATGCTGTCCACAGTTAAATGATGCAGATAACTTTTAAGAATATTTTCGTTGTCATTATAAAACACAGTGATAAAACACTTCTCCGGTTTCTTATCTGTTATAAAAATTGCAATTTTCCATGTCAGTATTAGTTGGGCAGTGAGAAAATCTTGTGTGGTGGTCTGATCTGGGAATTTGATGGAGGAGCATGGTGGGGGCAGGGGAAGCTCTCTGCTGAGGGTGTTTCCCCTTCCAGAAGTCTCCAGACCCATATGGCCATGCAGTCATCTACAAACTCACATTTATGGAGAACAGTTCAAATCCAGGTTTCTTGTAGCATACAGTAAACAAAACCCAAGCAATCCTCCGTAGCTGAGTATAGCCTAAGATGATGCTCCTAGACAGGCTGCTGGAGTAGTGCTAACTGTGTGAGACTGGGCCATTTAGCACTTCCAAAGCACGTCAAACTGTACCAAAATACCCAGGCACTTCACCATATGCAGCAAGAATCAGAAATAAAACAAGCTGTGATGTCTAGAAGCTGGTATGTCACAGATATGTGAAGCTAACAGAAGTAAAATTGTAACTATTGACATAAGAGATGTGGTAACTGCCTTAGGCCACATGGTGAATGCAGATTGGTGTAATTCCACTGATGGGAGTGCTTTTGTGCTGGTTGATCCCAGCTGATGTGCTGAACCAAAAGTATCACTGACTGAACAGGAGTGGGTTGGCTGCAAATTACACAAAATCAGAAGTAGCAACAAGACATCTTGTAATGTACAGATTCCTCAGAAGTGACACAGTGGCATAGTTTGATCTAAAGGCTTTCTTGATACTTCCATATAAGATTTTGCTTACATTTTTTACAGTGCAATGAGTCATCTGTATTAGCAAGTGATATCTGCACTGGGCAGTACTTCTATTTTTAAGGTCCCTTTCTGTGAAGATATCAGGGCTTTTGCAAATGGGATTCCAAACCTTTTTCAACTGGATTGCTCTAAATCACAAGCAACACAACTGGTTAGGGATGCTCTGGTGTTGTAAACTAGCATAACCTGATGTCTGCTTAGCAGCCAGAATATGGTGGGCAAAAGGAAGCACAATAATTGTTTTCATTGAATGTATCTTAGAATCACTCTGGAAGTACCAGAGCAACCCTGAGCAGCTGAAAGGCAGGTGGCTGGGGTGAGAAAGGGCTCAGGAGTTACCAGTCCTTGGCGGGCACAGGGTGTCTGTCACCTGCTGCTCTCTTTGCCACCTCCCTCCCTCAGCTTCCCAACTGCTCTCAGGGTTTGCAAAGTCATTTCAATCCATTTGGTTCAGTTATATATATATATAACTCTCTGTCCTACATGTGTGGTCCTCAGTGTCTCCCTCTGTACCTGTGCAATCCTGCCGCCAAAATAACCTTATTGCTCCCTTCAACTCCTTGTTCCTGTATGACCCAAGATGCTGGAATAATTTGGGTTAGTAATATCCATGGAAAAAATTAACTTGGTGTATTATTTTTCACCATGATAATTTCCTTTGTGTGCCTCACAAACATGTGGACTACCTTAAGTGAAATGGCAGCAATTAGTCCATAGTAATAGAGTTAAATATTCAGAGGTGAGAACCCCTTCAGCCAGGTCCCCAGGAAAAAGGGAAATATATCCATCATTCTGCATATTTTTTGCAACTGAAGAGGAAAATATTCACTTCTGTTTTCTCCCTGGTGTCACTTTAGTGTCAGATAATTATCCTGGAGTACTGGTCATGATAAGTTTGAAAAAAAAATGGATTTCCACAGAATATCTCCAGATTATTAACTATCTGTGTTTTCCAGTGATTTAGTGTATTTTACGTGTATACACATATACCTACATATGCATATATATATACACATATATATATGCACATATATTCACAGTTATAGAGGTCTAGCTGAATATGTGTGTGTATATATATGTGTGTATATGTGTGTGTGTATATATATATATAATATCCTGCTCAGTTCTGTTGTCTGTAAAATATTGATGACTTCTTTCTCCTTTCAAATATCAGGAAAATATTTTCTTTTCTGTTGACAGTATTAGCATTGTCAGTTAATTCTGGATCCTTTTTCCTCCAGATATTTTGTATCATACCCTTAGAATGAATAATTAAATGTCAATATAACTAAAATTTTAAAAATTCAATTGACTTTACTGCCAATTAAAGAAAATCCCAAATAATTTAGCCTTGAGGGTGACACCAGGTGACATGAAATAGCAGTGAAGTGGTACCCATATTGTTCGTGCTTATGTAGCCCAGCAGAAGATTTTTGTAGTCTCAACCTCCTTGCTGCACTTACTCAGCTTTGCTTCAGTGACTTGAATTACTACACTGATTATTCAGTGCAGAAAAAAAAAATCCAAACCAAATAAAACCCCCAAGAAAACCCCATTGGAAGAATGGATAAGGCAAGTTATTTGCTTTTTTTGGAACAGTAGATTCTGACATGAAAAGGGTCCTGTAAATACCCCATAAATTGAACAAGTTTGTTTTTTTCCCCTGAGTGCCTTTAAGTTATTAATTGTGGGTGTTTCAACATTTTTTACAATTTCAGTGCTGATTTCATTTCCAGATTGCAGCAGGCACACAGACACAGCACACACTGGTTCTGCTTGCTCCATCCTGTTTGCACATCTTGTCAAAATCAGGAGCAGGAGGCCATTTCTGGCTCAGAGAAGGAGAGTTTTGCCCTACACTGAGGAGCCCTGTGCCCCAGCACATGGAGAAGCAGGGGCTGTGACAGAGACATGAACTGCTCCGATTCACACCCAGGGAAAAAGCAGGAACCTGTGTCAGCAGAGATCTAGGCTGGGCACAGGACAAGGTTCTTACCCAGAGAGTGGCTGGGCACTGGAGCTAGTGCTGGAGTTGAAGTGCACAGCCTGCCAGAATTCACAAAATAGTTGGACAACACTCGGGCATGGGAACTGATTCCTGGGGTTGTCCTGTGCAGGGCCAGCAGCTGGAATTTGGTGATTCCTGTGAGTCCCATCTGGCTCAGGATTTTTTATGATTCTATCAGTTTTTGACCAAAATCACACATAAAGGTTTGATTAATCTAAAACTATATGAATAATCCCAGATATGTAGATATTTCTTCACTTTTGCTTGTGTTTTTGGTTTTGGTTAATTTGTGGTTTTAAATTTTTTTTTAATCTCATGACAAGAATAAAGTGATAGTTTGGTAATATTTATATTATTTATATATAACTTGAGTTATATACAAGTATTATTTTTGAAGCCTACCAGAACACTGAGATATTCTAGTGAGACAAACTCATTATTCAGATTATTTCCATCCCAGCTGGAACTGCTGAGACAATACTGATTTAAACTAACCTACAGAATAACTTCTTTCTTTTAAGAATAAGACTATCTGTAGCACTTTTCGTTGTAATTAGTGATTTACTTGATTTAAAAAAACCTAGATGAAAGAATATATATGTTACAATTTGACAATGGTGAGTGAATCTATAATGAATTCACACTTAGTGTGTGATAGCTGTTGTGGTTCAGAGGAAATGAAGTTGCTTATACAAGGCTCATTATTGAACAAATACAATGAGATCTATCTGAAGAATAAGTTCTAAACAAAATTCCTGTACATTTCCATCATATCAGACTAGGCAGAGCAGCTTGTAAGGGAAATCATACTGTATGTTTTATTACTAGTCATCTGTAGCACTGATGACACGTATGATGTAGTAGTATGTATTCAATAGTATGTTAGATAAGTGACAGCAAATAGCTGGTGGCAAGTTCGCAGTCAAAGTGTGTGTTGCCTTTAGACATTTGCTATGAAAGGTGGTTTTGACGTTTCTTCCTTTGAAATATATCATGCAATGTCTGATGAAAAGGACATACGTTTCAATTTAAAACATTGGTTAGATGCTGATCAAGGAAATAGGTTATATTTTAAATAAATAGTTGTGTTTTTAATCTGTTCTGGGAACACTGAATGTTGATATTAAAACTGCAATTATTTAATTCATGAGAGGATCCATGTTTCATCATTTCAGCAGAGCAACTTGTCTCCCTTTAAATTGCTCCTAGGTTGGAAAAAACCCCAAAACCCTACCCCTCCACCCATCTATCACTGGCTGAGAGGACTGCTTAGGTCTGCGTGAATGAACTGGTAGTTTTGAATACTTCATAGCTGAAACATGTTCAACTGCAGTGCTGAATACTTTGGAGAAGCAGATCTGATAATCCCAGTGGCCACATAATCTGTTAGGAAAAGTTCTTCTTCAGGCAGTTAGCACTTGCCATGTCCTCAAGCATAAAGAAAAATGTTCTCTATGAATGTGTCTTATCAATCAATTGCAGGTATTCTTATTATGTGGAACTGATTCTTCTGTGAATGGCAGCACTCTTGTTCTCAGCATTATCACCTGACAGTGAATTTCAGGTGCTGCATTCTCTCTGAGAAGTATTTCCCTTTAGCCTTTGCATTTCATTTAATGTTGCCTTGTTCGTCTTCTGAGAAAGGGCAAACGAGAGTCCTTTGAATTACCTTCTCTGAGTCATTCATTACAATAGGCAGAGGTGATAGAGCTTATTATTAAGTTTGGTATTCCTATTTTGTTTCCTATTACAATATCCTGTTTTCAGTTGCTTTTAACTTTGTCAGATATGAATGCTTCAGGCTCTAAATGTCAGTGTTATGTGCCCACCCTAAGCTAAATATTTTTCAGAGGTTTCAGGCAAAGTAGATGAGCCACTTCTGAGAATGAAGAAAACAACTAGGAAAAAAATCCTAAAAAAGACAAAAAGATAATTTGTTTTTCAGTATTAAGCACTATGAAGCAATGTTGATTAATCAGCTGTAATCCAGGCCCTGTGGCTCAGGGTTTTGGGAACTGTGTCTTAATGATTTCTTCACCTTTGAATATTCACTCTGTAACAGCTACTCTGTGAAGCCACTTGTCCCAGTCCCTGTGTCTCATTCCCTGTGTAACAACAAAAGAATTCATCCCCTTACAGGTCCAGATCAGCCTGGGCTGAGTCAAGGATGGGAAACATCAGTGTGGCTACACTGAGGCTGAAAGAGGGAGCAGGGAAAAGAAAGCCAGGTCAGGAAGAAATGGTGACTGTGTGAGGAGACTGGGCATTGGGAGGAGTCAGACCCCCCCCACAGCATCAGTCAGGGTTGAGGATCTCAGCTGCACCCATCTTGTACTTCAAGCCAACAAATGTGAGATGATGGCCAGGGTGTCCCACCAGGCTGTGGTGACGTATGTAGGGCAGGAGCCAGTCCAGGAGCTGCAACTGAGGTGCTGCAGTGGATCCAACCACAGTACCCAGCCATGATGGGAACAATATCCTGTGAACAAATGGAGTGGAAAATGCTTCAGAACAAAGGAATGCTAGAATTCAGCTTGTCAGTGCAGTGGGATTACAGCTCTCTTGAACACTATTTTGAAGTCTTCAATTATATGATTACTTATCATTTTGGCTTAATGTCACCTACTCAGTCAAAACACAATTAAACTTCTCAAGGCATAAATATCAGATATGTAGTAGAGAAGATGGCTCCTTCTAAGATCTCAGACACATTTATTAAAGATGGTTGGAGGAGTTGCAGGAACATCTTGGAGGAAAAAAGAATGGCCAAGTGATGCTGTGGAGGATCAGCTACAATTATTGCCTCTGCCACCATGTTCCTGTGCAAGGGCATTCAAGGCATACAGTGAGCTTTTCACATATGGTCAAGATGTTCCTCATTTTCTGTGATATGTGATATGAAACTCTGTGATCAGGTCTATCAAAACACTGAACACTCAGATTTGTTGCTTGAATTTGCTATATAAGGCTTTGAAAAAGTAAGGTGGAAAGTATCTCTGATTGGGTACTCAAAATTAATGCATGTTTTTAACTCTAATAGCTGTGTCTCAGATCCTTCTTTGGAAAGTGGATCCCCACTCATTTACTGGGTATACAAAAAATACGAGTCATTAACAGATCTCACATAACATAGGCATCATGGGAAGAAGCAAATATTTCTGTCTCCAGTGTGTGGTTTCAATAGCCTGTAGGAGGTAAAATATGTAGACAAAATGAGAAAAATATGACAATAAAGAGCTATTGAATATGTACTAAAAAGATAACGTGCCTAGGAAGAAACAGTTTCATGTAGTTACCAGTGGAATTTATATCTACACTGGGATTGGTCTTGTAAAAACAGTTAAATAAATGCTCCTCCATTGCCTCTCCAAAAATAAGAGGCTCAGTCTCCACAGTTTGTCCTTACCTGGAATTTCCTACACTGTGATTTTAATGACCCAGTCTTGAATGACCCCTGTTCCTGACCTACCTGATGAAACAGATTCACTAAAGTGAATATTCCAGAAAAGCCACCACTGCTCATTTATAGTCTCAATTAGCTCACAGTGGCATTGATGCTCACTGAGCTGCTTTCTGTTCTGGTTCCTTTCCTGTGAAATACATCTTTACTTAAACTTTCAAACTGTGACCAGACAGAGATAAATTTTCCCATCATTTTTTCCTCCATCAAAATACCCAGACAAATACCTGAGTACTTGGCTTGGAAAAGTTTAAGGAAAAGGGCTGGTGGGAGAGGGAAGTCCATTTAAGCATTCTCTTCTAGTTCAACTCCAAATTAGACATTTGCATTAAAAATCTGGAGTAAAAGGATTTTTTTTCAGACCTTTGAGTGTACCAGTTTTATCAGGAAAGGGGAATAGTCCTCAGAAAAGAAACCCAACAGAAAGTTATCCTCTATAAACAGGTTTCAGAACAGGAAATGGACACATTTCTGGCTGGATTTTTTAGCACAACATGGAAAATATGGCACATTTTGGCAGTGATATCTGGTGGCTCTAGAGCCACTGTGACACAGAAGGGCTCTGAGACATTCCCAGGGCTCCAGAAGTGTGAGGTCAGAACAGTCTTACCCATCTCTGCGACAGGATCACTTTGCAGACACGGTGCATGATGGATAAAACATGTAGTTTCTGGGAAGTCAAAATGTACCCAACACCAAGCTGTTATCAAAATCTGTTTCTCACATTAAATAGAGGCAGTGAGTGCCTTTTTCCATCCAAGACAGGGCAGCTGTTGATTCAAAATTTCTTGGTTCAAATATTTTCCAGAAAAAATGGGATGGATGAAGTTCTCCAGCTAATTGATGAAAAGTCTGACTGCCTCTAGGCAATAGAGAAAAAAACAAGAGTGAAATTAGTCTGACTTCAGGTGTCTGTGTTGAGATGCAATGACTTATGTCTTAGAAATTCCTGCTTCTCCACTGACTGCAAAGGGAGGCAAGGAACCCACCTCAAGTCAAGGAAGCTGCACACATCTAGATTTAGTGAGATGAAACTCACCATGGAAGACGCTGTGCTTCCTCCCTCTGATAGGTAAACAGGAAACATAGGTGCTACACTACATTATAGAGGGAGTGAATGTATTCTTACAGTACCCAGTTAGTCCACATGGCAGAGCTAGAAAGATGAGGGACTCCCCACAAATGTGGCAGATGCATTGAAACACAGGGAAGTAATTGGGAATGGCCCCTGTGCAAGGAGTGTGAGAAAAGACACTTTGCCTGTTCACAAACAATTTTGGGTTGGGAGGGACCACTGGCCCCAGCTGAACTTCCTGTACTGTATCTAAAAATAATGTGCCACATTTTATAACTGATTATACAGCAAAGTGTGTGCTATTCAGGATTTCATCATTATGATTTTCAGTCACAAAAGACATTGTTCCTTTGCTTGATGAAGGACTCCCATTTGGAGTGGCTTAATGCAGACTAAGTAGTAGTTATGAGGAGAAAATCAGGAAGTGAATAGTAATTGCACTTTTCTGTTCATGATTAAAAAGGATATATTGAAAATCATATAATGCTTAAAAGATAATTTAAGAGGCTATTAATTTTAGTGGTGTGAATTATATAAGTCCAAAAAAAAAAAAAACATATTCTAAATTATGAATAGTAAGTAAAACTTATTTCTGGTAAATTAACCAATTTCTATTTTGAAAAACATATTTTCTGCAACATTTAAAACAGCGGGAGCCCAATAGAAACATTAATTTGAATGAACAACTTTCACTGTGTCAATTCAGAGGTTCTAAATGACAAAGAACAGAGTTGTAAACAATCTCCTATCCATATATGAAAGTGGTGAAGGACAATTACAGCTGAAACAATTGTCTCTTTAAAGGAATGGGGCGATCTGTGCCCTTAAACAATGTATTTTAGAGTTGCAGTGCCTGTGACTAGAGGTGCACTGGTATTCTCTGAAGGTCTCCCAGTCGGCACAGCAGACCACACTTAATGGGGCACTGCTGGGGCTGTGGCATTGGGGTGTGGTGTGTTTTTTAGCCTGAGACATTTATAGGAACAGGCTTCTGAGCCCTGAGTACATTATCTGGGCTATAGACCATAAAAGGTGAGAGCAGGGCAAGTGTCAGAGGAGGCTGGGAAAAGTCTATATGTACTTTTAGCAAGTAGAAAGATTCTTGGGATAAGATCAATGGTTAGAAATATTCAAAGGAATAGGAAGTACAATAATTTGTAAAGCACAGGAATCAAGGAAATGTTGGCATTAGCAACAACTCTTCAGATAATAAAAAAGTAAGCTCAGAGACCATCCAAAATGTATTTTTTAAATAAATGCAAAGACCCTGTAATACCCCCCAAAAATGAGACAAACTTGTGATTTCTAATGCAAATGATGAAAAAAGATTTTACAAGGATGAGAAGGGAAGGAGCCTGGTGGAGTGGTTCTGAATGCATCAATCAAGTGACTAAATGACCAGAATACTAATTTTGGGCTTTCCAAGAGTTATCAACACAGACTGTAGAGCGTGTGCAGGAAATCCATTGCACAGCCCTGGCCCGGCAGCCTCGTCAGGATCCCAAACCCACATGGAACATGCACAAGTCCTCAGAGCAGGACTCTGTGCTACTGCAGGCAGAAAATCTGACCTTTACCCCAGAAACTATGAAAGGAGGACACCAAAAGATAATGTATAACACAGGTATTATGGCCTGATAATGAAATATGCTACTCTGTTTAAGAGATGAGTCACAGGAGAGGAAAAAAGGAATTCAAAAACCAAACCAAGAATCATCATACTGGTAGAGCGATGGTAGAATGAAGGACTAAAAAATGCCAAAGTGAGAAAGTAAAGAAACATATTTCTGAGCACAAACTGAAGGAAAAAAACCCAGCTAATTTTCCTATTTTCCTGTGCATCCATTACACATCTGCCACCAGCGTCCTCCATCACTGCTCAAGCAAACCAGCTCTTTCAAGTCTTCTGGACATCCATGCATGCTAGCTGAGCTCTGTAGTTCTTCAGGACAGACAAATTCTGGGACTGAATGAATTCTAACACATTCTTTTCCCTGTGGCAACTTTGAGAACTATGTGAAAATGAGATAATAGAACTGTCTGTTCTACCCAACATTGCAGCAGTATCACATTTAAGTACATGCTCCTGACTTCGTGAAATACAATAATATTAACTTCAAAAGTTGCTCTACACTAACTAATATTTTCTTCTTTTCTTTATTCATCATTTTGAAAAGGTAGGAATGAAGCAAGGTTGATACAAAGAGAAACATTTAAACTTTAGCCTTACTACTGGTATAAGCTAGAATTATATGTGTTTTGACATAGGGAATTTGACATAGGCTAGAGGACACATCTATAGTGTTATAGATTATGAAATTAGAAATGCTTTGTAGATATTTTTATATGTATATATATCACACCCCACAGAGCCATGCCTCGCTTGAATATTGGGAAAGTTCAAAAGTAAATTTTGTGTCTAAGATTGACAGACTGTAAAAGCAAGCATATCTTGGGATTTAGTTTTTATATGAGCTGAAGGACTGATGTTACATGCGTGGAATGCTGATTAAAATGAAGAATTGAAAGAAAAAAGTCATGGCAACCAATGTGTGCAATGTAACAGCAATGAAATGCACCAATAAGCAAAATCACCCTGATGTATTGGAAGAGATGTAACTAAATACATTAAAGGAAGTGGGTGAAGATATGATTGTGTGATAACTCACATGACAAGTGGATCTTATGAGCAAAAGAAATATGTTCTCTCTCCCAAGGATGTGATCATCCAGAACTTACACAGACCAAATCAAAACTGACACAGTTTAAAAATATTTGCATAGATAACAAAATGCATGACTGTATCATTTAATATTTGCCTTTGTTTTGTAGGTTGATTTTATTACATATAATAAAATGTCATGTTTTATAAATCTCAGTCTATTAGCAGTTCTGCTTCTTATTCCTTAGTCTCTCTACTTTTGAACAAAGCCCTTGAACAAATTGAAGTAGGGCTATCAGTCAGGGGAAGGGAGGCCTCTTCTAAGCTGGTAACCTTCATTAGTGGCCAATTGATCAAAACAGGCAACAAATTCACAACTGTACATGCAGCACATTAGCATTAGGCATTGGAAAATTTCCAATTTTTTACCTAATATTTTCCATTTAAAAGTGTAAATATTCATCGCAGTGGAGACCGTTGATTTTACAGTCACAAAAGGAGCAAAGTGATCAGTGTTCAGATTACAGTCCTCAAGTGAGGGTTACGTTGTGATTTGTGACAGTGGCTGAGTGGAGGGTGTGAAAGGGGCTGGAAAGGGGATGGTACAAGGGCACCAACAAGGATGATGGGTGCTTTCCTTGAGGAACACTGGTCATCTTCCCTGGTAGCTAAATCAGTCAGACAGCTTAGGACTTGTAAGAAATCTTTAATTGCTGCTTGATCAGGTGCAATGAATCCAGCTCTCAGTGACTTAATGATAGCAAGATTTCCATGGGCAGCAAATCATGTTATCCTGGTCTGGAGTCGGCTCTACTGTTTGGAAAGGCTGCAAGAGCAGTCCCTCAAATCTAATGGAAAACTATGTCAGATTTATGTGAGAGTGCCTGAAATGATGCTCTTTCCTGGCTGAGGAAGTCCATTATCAAGAAATAAATCCCAGGAGTGTTTTATGCTATATCATAATGATACCCTTAATTCAGCTCTGAACTACTCAGAGTCAGATCAATAGGACAAAATATAAAAAACTGTTATCCTGGATGAGTTAAATAAACATACTCTCTTTTCCAGCTGCAGCTGGAAAGATGATTCCAGATTATGTCAACACAAAATGCCCTTAAAGATGGATCCACATGTGTGTCCAGATGGTCATCACTGCTTATGATAGCTAGTTACCCATCCCTGTCATATGGCTTGTTGGATCATCCTCTGGCTTTATTCTTGGCTCCCCTAGGATTAAAAATACTGAACTAAAAGAATAAGTTAGCTCATGACTCAATGCCTTTAATATTTAGCGTTCTTTGTGAACCCCCTTTTTTTTGTGTGAGACCATGTACAGGGAGAGAAAAAGAGGAAGAAGAAAACCAAGCAGAAATCCAGAAACATGGGAAACATGGGAGTGAGATGTGCAAAGGACAAGAAAATAGAAAGAGCTGTTTTACAAAGGGCTGAAAGACAGGCCGTAGGGAAGGCATGAAGCACACCAAGGGTAAAAAACAAACAAGACAGAATGAACCAGGGACAAACCAGCAGAGTCAGGGTTACATGAGTAAAACAGAAGACTAGAAAGTGTGCACAGTTTTCAGAAATTATTGTTTGCTATGCAGTTCTTCTGCCTGCACTGCTCTACTCCTGTTTAGGAGGCAGCTTTTTTCATTGACCTCTTCTGAAGGGCCTCATCCATACTTCCAGCACATTCCTTGCTTGTGCAGGAGTTTAGCATGGCCACAGAAATCCCAACCCCATTCTATGGAGCAACCCTGATTATTAGAAAAATAAAATTAAATATTTAAGTTGGAAAATACCTCTAAGGTTACTGACTCCAGTCATCAACCCAGCACTGCCAAGCCCACCACTAAACCATGTCCCCGGGTGCCACATCCACATGTCTTTTGAACACCTCCAGGTCTGGTGACTGCACACACTCCCTGGGCAGCTATTCCAATACTTGATGACCCTTTCAGTGAGTAAATATTTTCTAATATCTAATCTAAACCTCCCCTGTCACTTGTTACTTGGGAAGAGAGACCAACTCCCACTTGGCTACAGCCTCCTTTCAGGCAGTTGTAGAGGGTGATGTGGTCTGCCCGAGCCTCCTCTCCAGCTGCTCCTCATCAGACTTGAACTCCAGACCCTTCACCAGCTCTGTTGCCCTTCTCTGGACATGCTCCAGTACCTCAATGTCCTTCTTGCCATGAGGGGTTCAGAACTGAACAAAGGACTTGTGTGGCCTCACCAGTGGGACAATCACTGCCCTGTCACTCTTGTTGATCCAGGCCACGGTGCCATTGGCCTTCTCAGGCCCCCGGGCACACCCTGGCTCACGTTCAGCCATTGTTGACCAGCACCCCATGCCTTTTCCCCAAGGCAGTTTTCCAGACATTCTTCCCCAAGTCTGGATCATTTCCTGGGGTTGTTGTGACCTAAGTGCAGGACCTGGCACTTTGTGTTGTTGAGCCTCATAGAACTGACTCATTGATCCAGCCTGTTCAGATCTCTCTACAGTGCCTTTCTGCCCTCAAGCAGATCAAATTGCTGTTGTCTGCAAACTGACACTAGCTGGATAAGACTCCCTGCACCACTCCCAGGGCCATCAGACAGTTTGTCACCCAGCAAACAATGCTCACTCATCCAAGCCATGAGCAGCCAGTTTCTCCTGGAGGATGCTGTGGGAAATGAAGTCAAAGGCTTTACTGAAGTCAGACAGATCTACAACTTTTCCCTCATCCACTAAGCAGGTCACCAGCTTACTGAAGAAGATCAGGTTGGTCAAGCAGGACCTCCCTAAGCCTGTGCTGGCTGGGCCTGGCCCCTGGTTGTCCTGTATGTGCTGTCTGATGGCACACCACGATGAGCTGCTCCATGTCCTTCCCCAGCACCAAGGTCACACTGACAGGCCTGTGGCTCTCTAGGTCCTCCTTCCAGGCCCAGTCACTCGCCTCCAGCCCCTGGTACCTCCCCAGGTGGTCAGGACTGCTGGTAGGTGATGGAAAGTGGCCCAGTGAGCACTTGCACCAGCTCCTTCAGTAGCCCCAGGTCTCTAGGTCTCTCTAGGTCCTCCTTCCAGCCCCATAGACTCATTTGTGTCTAAGTGATGTAACAGGTCACCAACCATTTTCTCTTGGATTATGGGGACTTCTGCCCCTCTTCCCTGTCTTCCAGCTCAGGGGTTTGGGTACCCTTGGGAACAAGTGGTCTTACTATTAAACACTGAGGCAAAGAAGGCTTTAATTACTTCTGCCTTTTCCTTGTCCTTTGTCACTAAGTTTGTTCCTGCATTCAATAAAGAATGGAGATTTTCCTTAGTCCTCCTTTGCTTGTTAATGCACTTATAGCAATACTTTTACTGTCTTTTACAGCAATAACCAGATTATGTTCTAATTGGGCCTTGGCTTTTCTGATCTTTTCCCTGCATAACCTTACAACATCCTTAGAAACATATTTTTTAAAAATTCCTCCTTTATATTTTGTACTTATTAACAGAAAGCCTGAGGATTAAGCTGTGCATAATTTCCAGGTTGCATTTATCTAATTATTGCTTTCCTCCTCCCATTACAGATTTTATGCAATTTTTTTTTTTAATCAGTTTACTTGCAGGGTTTACTAAGTGACAGATAATATGAAATATTGCTTTAGGACAGATTAATACGTATCAGCTTCTTATGAAGCCTGGGTGATAAATGGCACCATGCATAAGTGAAAATGGCCTGACAAATCTCAGAATGATAGCGTGTCTCTTTAAAGTCTTTGCCACAGCCTGCTCACACATCCTTCTTTGAACACAGCTTGGGATCAGACTCTCTATTTTTCTTTTCAAGTTGAAGCTGGAAATCCATTGAAGTGATATATATTCTGCTTACATGAAAAAGCATTTGTGATTATGAAGCATTCAGCTGGGATCTGTTTCTGCAACACCAAGGATATTCCCTCCTCCATGAAGTCTTATTTGAAAGTTAAATAGTAACAAAGTGAAGTCATGATGCAGTCTGGGAACTGTAATAGCATTCCTTCTTGTGCCACTTAAAAATATATATTCAAACCCATGGAAACAATATAATTGAAAGTAATCTTTCTGTGATGACCTGAAAGGAATGACTTGCAAAAGAAATTCAGTAGTTTCAGACAATCAAGAATTGACTGGGTTAATTTTATAGCTCAGGAAGGGTATTTGGTAAATGGAAGACAGATCTGGTGCAGTGCCTGCAAAGCAGGACAGTGTGAGGGACATTTCTGCCATTTGGATTTCTGGTTCTGCCTCGCAGACAACAGGACAACGTGAGCAGCAATCTCATCATCAGCAAGGGCAGGTCTGGAAGCTCTCTCACACCAGGTGCCAGAAGCCAGAGGTCCCTTCCAGAGGACAGGGCACCAAGCAGAAGGTGACACCCTCAACAATTTTGAGCCCACCAGCTGTGCCCCATGGATGTGGAGACCTCTTTGGCCTGATCAGAGGACTGTGAAGCTTGGAGAATGCTGCTCTTCATCATTGCTGTATGGCTTTATTTATTTTAGGAGGACAGGTCCTGTTCTCAGGCCCAATTTAAAAGTCAGGCTCTTCTCAACACACATAATCTATATTCAGGTTTCCTTCATCAAGGAATTAGGGAAAAATGGAGAAAATAAACTGTTCACATTTCTATGTCCTGTGTGTTCCAGCAGAGCTGTTGAAGCTACTATGCAAAATAAATCAGTGTATATGGTAAGGAATAAAATAGTCTTTATCTCTTGTTTTAGGAGATCTCAAGGTCTAGGATATGCTGTCTTGGCAAGTATCTAGTGACTGCCAGGTCTATACACTATATAAAAAAATCCTTCTTTTGTCCCTTGAGAAGACAGAGATTGGCACAAAGGGTTTTCAAAGACAGAGCTCTGGAAAATATCAGTAATGGCCCTTTGAGCCATGGGCTTTTGTCTATTATTCGAGCTCCAATCAGGTGCCAGTATATGGCAATGGATCAGGATCAGAGCATACATTTTGCCTTTAATTTCATGATCAATATGTGTGATGGTGAGAATAGAGTCTGTGGACCTTAACAATGCATTTAGCATGAATAAAAAGTTTTACTAAATCCTTGAGGGTGAGATTAAGGATTTTACCTGTACTAACAATTGAACTGTCCAAATCACTGTGTACCACTCTTTTCATGGTAAGGAAAGTCCCTTGGAGATCTTCTGCTACAGAAAAAAAGTGAATAAAAACAGCAACTGCAGCATGGAAATGCTACTAAAGTATTGTGGAAGGGGCTTTTTCTTGACACGGTGTGGGTAAAACAAGGACCATTGCACAGAGCTAAAAAATAGCCTGTACCAGTCCCAGTCTTCTTGATTTAATCCAGTTCAGTCACAGGCTGCCAATAGCAGCAAATTCTGTTTTAGATTTTCTGACTATTTGACCCCAGGATGAATGAATGTATTAATTCAGCAAGAAAGAAAATCTCACTCATCTGGTCAAACTGGCCAACTAGAGAAACTCATTTCCCTGTGCAAACCAGAATTTGGACTGTCACAAACTACTCTGGGTATATCTCAGGCTCCTTAGGAAAAGGTTTAATCTTATTCTTCCTGATGCTCAGTAGGAAGAGATGATTGTTTTCACAGTGTCACAGTGTCCCATCTGAATGAGTTAACAACAGACCATGTAGTCCAGAACATGAAAACAGATCAGGAACAGTGTATCATTTACCTTTCTTCAATAAATGATTGCAAGGGTGAAAGTAGGAAAAGGTAGACATCAAGAAACATTGTGGAGGGGTCAGGTAAGGAATAGAGTACATTGACAGCCCAGAACAGGACTCCTTGGTTATGGGGGAGCTCTATTAGAGCAGCTCTGCTACCCTGAGGGACCATCCCACCATGGGGATGCTCTTGGAAAAGTAAAGCAGAAAAGCAGGGTTAAAGGATTGCCTATTTGATATCTTTAGACCCTATCTGGGCTTTTATTTGAGAGTGTCACTTGTAACTGCAGCCCTCAGGAAAGCTGCTGGGCCAGAAAGGTCTAATTAACACTGAATCACCAGTGCCCTGCTTGCTGCCATCCCACCAGCACTGGGAGCAGGTGGCAATAAACAGCTTGGTGTAGGTGGCTCTCTTTTATTAGCTACCTGAAGCTGCTGAAAGGAGGAGAAAGGAAAAAAGGAAAAAACGGAAAAAAAAAAAAAATCTCCCCAGCTGAGAATTAAGCCAAAAACATCAATTGAATATGAGGCTGGAAATGGCAGTACTGCCATAGTTAAGAGAGCAAATAGCAGTTAATTCCAGTGCTGGAGAAGTGTGGATAAACTCTCATTGTTCCTTCTCAGCTGAGTCACTGCTTTCATTTCTGGGTGTTAAATGAATCATTCCTCTCATTTTCCACTTTGTTATAATATGAGGTTGTGTTTTCAACCCTTTTTTAACCAGTGTAGAGGAATGCTGAGCTGGTCTCTTTGCAGAAATCTGATCAGGTATAACATTTCTGTTCCCCTTCCATTGCTGTTTTGGTAGGGTGAGAAATGTAAGGAAGGTGAAAGGCAGTGACCATAAGCAGTAAGTACCATATATATAACCACTCTAAGGGCGTGGCAGAATGGCTGTTCCCTGATGGGGCACACCTGCAGCACGGCACTTGGCTTCCAAGTGTGTGCAAAAAATAAGAGATCCTTGACTTGCCTGTCCTTCATGAAATCAGGAGTTTTTCTAATGGGATCCATCAGGTAATAACAATTATTTCAGTCAAGATGTGCCACATTTCTAATGGTTTGAAGAACAGAATTGAGCTAATTAATTAAAAGAGTTTGGGTCATGATCAAGCCAAAAGACATACAATTTGCTGATTAAATTGACTGAAGACACAGTGCTCAATGTGCTAAAATAATAGTGTGAACCTCGGGGCTGTTTTTGAGAAGTGCTGTAATTTCCTTACCAGCACAAGCTACATTAAAGTACTGCTCACACTCCTGTGGTAGCAGCATTGCCTTCAGCTTGCCTGAAAGAAACAATCTCACTTCAAGTGGACTTGAGGGTTGAGTACCTGTAGTAATTAAAGCCCTGAAGGGCCCATCATTGAGGAGCTTTTAAAAGTTTTGCTTTGATTGACTGCTTTCTGATAAAACAGAGTATAACTTTTCAATATTTTGAAGTTATCAGAACACT
Organism: Lonchura striata; assembly: GCF_050655825.1. Taxonomy (NCBI): domain Eukaryota; kingdom Metazoa; phylum Chordata; class Aves; order Passeriformes; family Estrildidae; genus Lonchura; species Lonchura striata. The sequence goes on along the minus strand of NC_140703.1, from coordinate 102,004,055 downwards.
TTTTGTGTTCTGATAACTTCAAAATATCATTACAAGAAAATTTTCTCATGAGTCAAATACCATCTCTACTATCTCAGGTGTCAGTGTAGCAACAAAGGCATTAGTTATTTGAAAAGTTTAAGCTGAATATTTACTGCTAAATTAATGTCCTAATAAAATTGTTCTGTTCTGTGAATTAAATTCTACATTTCTGTCAGAAATGTATGTGAAAGAGTAACTCATAGATATTTTTCTTACATTATGAAATGAAGAAGTGTTAAATTAACTGATGTTGCATATAATTAGACTACTTGAAGTTTAATTCTGTACCTTGAAAGAGTAAATATATTATCTGACTTTCTATAGTGGTGCTATGTCAAAAAGAGCATTTTCAGTTGAGCAGCTAAATGATATGAATTAACATATCTTCAAAAACCAATCCATACAACTCGTATGAAGCTGAACTGCTCAGTTCAAATAGAACATTTGGCAAAGATTGGAGGACAATAAAGATGATTCAAGTTTCAGACCAGCTTTAAAAGGAAGAGCAATCAAATAAATTAGTTGTCCTCCATTTCCAAAGGAGATGCCTGAAGTGGATGCAGCAGTTTTTTATGAAGCCGTGAGTAATGCTAAGTTTGGGACTTACACTGGGCACTGACTGCACACTCTTCCCTAATATAAAAAGAAAAGCATCAGATGAACTTAGCAGGATGCAGAGTCAAAATAAACAAAATAAATTTTTTCTTCCCACATTGCATAATTATGCTGCCACACTCATTGACTTATGACGCTGTGGTGGATGCTGAAAGTTTAAATGTGTTGGAAACAAAAACCCATTAAGGGCAGTTAAATACAAAAATACTGATTAAGTTTTAGGAGTGTCTGAACCCCCAGCTGCTGGAGGCTGGATAACACAGAAGGAAGTATTGCTACGTGCTTGATCTGTCCTGACAGTCTTTTGTAAACATGCACAGTAGTCACTGTCAGAGACAGGATTTGGAGATAACAACCTCTGATCAGCACAACTATTCTCAGATTTTATGTTTGTTAGAGTCAGGGGTTCTTACTAGCACTGTGTGTATATAACTAACACCTGACACTGTAGATCTTGGCTTTTGCCACCGAGGTGCTCCTGGTCTTTGATCCAGGCAAACACAGCTGAAAAATGCAATGATGGAGTACAACACTGTATCTCACAAAGCAACCCAGCAATTCAAAATAAATTAGGGATCTCTGTTAGTCTTAAGTGATGCTGAGTGTAAGCAGTTTCAGCAAGGTATGATGAAGTGGGAGGGTGAAGGGAGGGAGTTTGAATCTGCAAGGAGAAAGAATCTTCCTTGCCACTCTGACTGCATAGCTTAGAGGATCAGACAGCTTCTGAGATGCATCATGTAATGGAGGAAAATCTATATTGGAAAATCTCTTTATTTCTAGCCTAGATTTTTGGTTACTAGGGAACTGCACTATTTTATCCTCTTGGTCTCTTCAATGAGACCAGCCTCTTCAGCAGCTGTAATTCCTTGACTCTTTCTTAGATTCAAAAGTAGATTCCTAAGTTGCCCCTTTCACGTGCCAGTAAACATGTAATGTATATTTCATGTCTTAATACAAAGGTAAACAAGTCATCACTATAGAGCCCTAGCCTTGTTCTGTAGGCAACTGTCCTCCTCCCAAATCTTCAGAGAGCTCTTTACAAAACACTCTATGTGTGGAACAGGCTTTTTTAATTGACTACTCAGAAGGTTTTGTTTTTCCCTATCTGTATGTTCAGAGGTACTTTACAGAAGAAGCATTAAAAATGTCTGTTTAGTAGGGAGATCACTGGCTGCTTCCACAGGTTCCCAATATGCTCAAGGCTTGCATTCCTCCTGGCCTGAAAAATCTGTTAGACCCCACAAATCACTCCTGGCAAATGAGCCAAATGCTACATGTGGGCATTCAGCTCTAGGTGCTTCACTGCTGCAGTAAAGCTGCTCTGCCCAAGAACCTTAGGACTCTATATTGACATCTGAAGCCTCCCTGCTCAAGCATGGCCAAAGATGAAAGCTGGTGTTTATCCATGAGGCAATGCCCTGTGCCCAGTGCAGAATGACAGCCCCCAAGGGAAGGGCATTGCTGGAACCTTAACATAATTTTTGACATAGTAGGCTATGATTTTCTGTGCAGTATTTACAAGGTTTTCCAGGATGTTTCATTAGAGGGAGTAATCCTTAAAAAGCATGTGCTCTGTCTTGTGCTGTTCTTGTTTGACACATCTGACAGACTGTGATAATTGCTGTAAGGAGATGGCTCTGACCTGCAGGAAGGCACACAGTTCTAGGGTGTGACAGATGGGAGATGGTTCTCACTGCAGTCTTCTGTGAGCAGTAGTACTTCACTAGCCTGGATTGCCCACTCTTTCCTGTTAAAACCTTGATTTCCAAAGGTAATTAAAATTTGCAACTGCACAGTTGGTTGTCCCAGCTGTCCTCCTCTCTCCTGTTCTTTCTCCAGTACCCACTGAACTTTTCAACAGGAGTGAAGATTAGAAGAGTGGGGGTCTCAAGGACATGATTCTGGAAAGCCCACAGCCAGGTAAAAGGAAAATCAGGTTTGTATCCCCCTTGACAGCACATAGCCTGATCCCATCACAGGATCTGGCTGGGATGTCAGCATCCACCTACTCACTGGCATGACATGGTCCCTCCAGTCCAAGCACTATTTCCTCATCCTTGGTGTGGCATCCTATGGGGAACAGGGGACTGGTGGGGGAGTACCACGGGGTACCATTCCTGGGACAGCAGCAAAAGCAGGGGAGCTCTGCTGCTCCTCCAAAACAATGTGGTTTTTCCTGCTGGAGCTTTTGCTCTATCTGGCTGCCACAGAGCACTGCTGCAACAGCTCACTGGCCTGCTGCAGGCATGTGAGTGCCACCTACATGCTGGTTTAAAGTCAGTCCTGCTGGAATTTAGGATCTTAGCCCAAAGTTCTGCTTAGGAGAGAACAGAGCTGCCCCAGGAAAGATGACAGTGCAGAAGCCCATAGATCTATGTGGATGAGAGCAGAACAGGGGTACCTGAGCTCCACAGCTGACACCTTCACAAAGCTCCCAGTGATCAGGCACAGCTCCAGCAATACTGCCCATTCAGACAGGGCTCAGCAGGGTGCAGACAGCATCCATGGAGAGCTGGTGTGTACATGGTGACAGCCAACAAAAAGGCTGAGCGAGGATGTGGTGTGGGTTCACAGAAATGTTGAGGTGAGGAATGGGGTGGCTGCTAGAAGTGTTGTTCACCAAACCTTACAACCCTAGAAGAGGATTTGTAAGTAATGGAAACTGATTTTCTGGAATGTGCTGTCCTGGGGAGAGTCAGGCTCCAAAAGGGTATGGGCAAATTTGGACAGCATGTCCATAAACAGGCAAAGGGAGTAGGCAAGGGTGTTGCTTCCAGCATCCCTAATCCAAGGGTGGGTGCTGGGAGTAGAAGAGAACACCCTGCAGAAGATGGGCTCATGTTCTCCCAGGCTGATGTGCAGAAGGCAGAGCTAGAGGGACCCTGGTCTGACCCTGACACCTTTCCTCTTCTTCTGCCCTGACTGCAGCTACACTCAGAAACAATCCACTGTTCCTCATAAATTCCTAGGTGGTGTTTCCCACATAACAACTTTAAGACTTCAGTGATTATGATCCTTCTCAAGGTTTTCTTTAAGAGCATAGTTTTCCCTCTCACCATGTCTTTTTAATTATTTTTTGCTTTAACAGTCCAGAAATTCCCTTTCCTCTTGGAGGACACTCTATAATCCCCTCTGCAAAGAAAAATAGAAGGGAGAAATGATTAATAGTTATTCCTTTGCCTCAACCTTGGGCAGAATCATAATAAATGAGGAATAGCAGATACCATATACATATCCTCAGTATTTGCAGAAGGCCAAATGTTAGCAAGCACTTTGCAACAAGAAAAAAAGTTTTGGTACAATCTCATTTTCTGTGTTCCAGCTTATTACAAATGTCATTTAATAAAGAAAGATTTTCACTATGAATTTTATTTCCTCTGAAAAGAAAATTAAGCATCATTAGCAAGGAAAAAATGATTCAGTCATTTGAGAGATCTAGTTATGTTGCAGAGCTCAGCTGCCAAATTACGATAAAAATCCCTGGGAGGTTCTTTCTGTGCTGTGTGGAGAAATAACCTGTAACAGTCAAGATGCTCAAATAGAATTTAAAACAAAGCCTTGGAAATACCTAACTTAAGATACAACAAGTTCCTACTTGTATTACTGGATTCAGACTAGAAGATTTTAACAAGAGTAAATAGTTACAGGAATGGTTGTGCTCTTCAGAAGCTTCCTAAACAAATTTGCTATTCTTAATTCTCATGTAAATATTTTTAATGAAGTACCCAATAGCATTCAAAAGAGGTTGGTGTGATTCTTGGACTTGTCATGTGCAGGACCAGAATTTGGACTTGATTATCTGTGTGGGTCTCTTCAAACTCACAATATTCTACGAGGGGCTAAAATGAGGATCTGCAGATTTGGTGCAGGAAATACCTTCCAGAACTGCCTTGGGTTTTTTCTCTCAGTTCGGTGAACATTATTCTGAAAGCAGGGAAATCAGGCGAAGGCAAGCCCAGCTACAGCTCTTCTGACATAGATAATAATATTACATATTCATGTAGTCCACAGAGCAAGATGTTTGTGCATGAATCCATTCTAGAGTTTTATGATAAAAACTACATTTGAACCTAGCTGTTTATTGATTACTTCCGTTTCTCTTTGCCAAATAAAACATCTTTGATTTTGATAAAACATCATATGATTTTTGGCTCCTTTTTTTCGTTTGTTTGTTTGGGTTTTTTTCGGTTGAAGTACTTCCTAAGTAATTTGCTTGTCTATCAGTTTTGGTTTTGATCATAATTTCAATTTCTAGTCAGTGCACTAAATCAACACCCCTTTTTTTATCTTTCCCCTTAATAACATCTTCCTCTGTTCCATGGACCTTGACGTTCCAGTTCTCTAGAACAATCTCATTAGGGAGGAGAATTGAGTTAAAATCATAACTTCCACTGTGATTGCTATTTGAAGTTACTGTTTCTGACCATCCTGGTGGTAACTTGTCCACTTTTCTACCTGTGTTGTTAAGATTTTCCTGCTCCTAAGCCTCTTGGGGTTTTCCTGGTGCAGATTTTTTCTTGGAGATGGTTACCCCACTGGAGAGCCATCATCCAGTCTGAGCTCCTGCCTGACACCAGCATCAGAGCTTTGCATTGTCCTTAGCATACTGACCCCATGTATCAAGCTTGAGTTATGGCAGCATGAGAAGTAGAAATTTAGGGTGCAATTAATTTTTTACATTAATTTTGTTTCTTTACAGGGGAAATGGGGGAAATGGACACTTTTCTCTTACAATTCATATCACTACCTGCACTGTCCACTTTGGACTGACACAGACTGGGTCCCCAGGACATCTCCCTCTCCACATTTTCTGTCCAGACGAAAGAAGGTGACTGGCTCTGTTTACCATTGGCACTGTCAGGATTTGATCAGATAGGTCCCATCCTCATGGTCAAGTGCTAAAAATACACCATGATTCCAAGAAAACCATTCCAGTGCTTGAGCACCTACTCTGTCTTGAAAAATTCTAACTTATTTCAGCTTTGGGCTTTCAGCACAGTCTTTTCCACTCGATTAAGGAGAAAATCTACTGTCAGGCCCATTTTGCCTTATCTGCCCTGAAAGCATAGCCAGTGTTTAAAATCTTAAATGAGTATAACCACCATTATCTATGAGAAGTGACTGCAGCAATACTTCATATGACATTTGAAACAAGTAGCTGGCTGAGCAGCAATGGAGCCAGGACTCCTCGGTGTGCTCACAGCAGAGCAACCTGGATCTGAGTTCTGCAGACCCACATGCAGACTTTCTGCTCCAAACCCATGCACCAAGTGCATTTGATCCAAAGCTCTGCTGCTCTCTCCATGTTGAGAGGAGGGAGGCAAGTGATATTTATAAATTTATAAGTATTTATAAATGAGGCAAGTGATAGTCATGGCAGAGAGGATTCAGGAGATTTTCAAACATCTAAAAAGACAGTCAAAGAGCAATTGTTAATTTTGCTTGTCACAGAATAGGGATGTCCTGGTAATATCTGAGTTGTCTCTTGGAGGTCATTTCCTTCAGGAGCTCCTGCTTCACCTTATGGGGACCTTATCCTTCCCAACCCTCCTGCACAGAGCTCTGACTCCATTTGGAGCTGCACCTTCAGAAAAAAACAGTCTGTCCTATTGTTGCAGTTTTCCTTCCCTCTTCCATCACCTCTAACTCAGGGAAGAAGTTCACACTTATATTTAGAGCTTAAACAACTAAGGAAAGGGCTTGTTCCTTTACTTTTCGTATGAAAGCATTTAAAAATATTTTTGGTAATAGTTATGAAAGTAATAATCTGACCCACTAAATCACCAACCAAAAAATCACCAATCAGCCAAACAAAAGAACATTTAATCCAATTAACTTCATAATGGAAGCTATTATTTGGCAGCTAAACACTAACACTTTACCAGCACTTTTCACTGCAGAGCTACCAGCTGTATCTGTGTCATCACATGTTTTGAAGGTGCAAAACTGTGATACTGTAAATGTTACAAAATGTGTTACTTTTGCTCATTTTGCTGGAAATAAATGAGCTTTTATTTCAAAATAAAACACAACAGTTAAGTAAAATAAAATGAGAAACTGTCATTCAGAATTAATTTCAGGGTAATAATTGTCTACAAATGTTTATAGATATATTTTGTTATATGTTTTCCTGGCCTAATAAAAGATAATTAAGTGGACAATATGAGCAACCTACAGGCACTCGGTGGGTAACTCCCCCAGGACAGACATCTGGGGCTTCCCTCCTCTCTGCATATGGTCTGAAGGGAAGCCAGGTGTGACAGCTAAATCAGAGAGAGATGATTTCTTTTTGAGTGATAACACCCAAAAGCACACAGGAAGCCCAAACAGGAGCAAAGAGGTGCTGGTCCAGTGCTTTTGTACACATATGACATGATTGTCATACAAAAAGGAAAATCTCAGTCTGTTGAGAGACCTGCTTGTCAAAAAAGCCCCAGGTGAGAGAGTTGTCTGGTGTGCAATCAAGAGTGATTGCTAGGGATGAGCCAAAGGCTCTGAAGGGGAGAACAAAGCAATGTGTGTCTCCTCTGTGGCTGTCACTTCCCTTGACAGCCGTGGCCTGTCTCTGTCTTGTTAGAAATTATGTCAAACCATTTATTTTTATCCTTACCTCCAAGCATCTGAGACAATGTGAAAGGAGGAAAATAATGAATCCAGATGTGATTAATGTAAATATCATTTGATGAGTATCTTTTTATGTGAAGGAAGACAGAATTCAGCACATAAAAAGATATTAATCAAGAAGACAATGTATAATAGGACAAACAAAAGACAAGAGTGCTAATAGGAAAAAAAGAAAACAAAAAAATCCAACCCAAACCCCACTAAAATATTCCAATTAAGCTCCCAAGCTTCCACTTGTAAACAGTTGAAACTAAATTTTATTTTGCTTACTACTTTGGGATGACAATTCTTTCTTCAGAGCTATGAATTCTCATTTTCTAGATGTGAATCACTTCATTTCATTAACAAGCAGAAGCAGATTGCTGCCATCTTTATTGTAGCCAAAATATTATTTTCAGTAACTGCAAATAACAGGGTCTTTTGACTTGCAGAGAAATGACACATGCTCAGGATTTCTAAATTATAAATAGAAGAAAGAGAGAAAATATCTTGGAGTGATATAACTAGACTCAGTGTTACTTTTCTAAACAAGACTCAGACTGTATTATTGTAAATAGATACTGAGAGTTTCTGTTGCAAATTGAACCCACTAACTTTCCAAATAAACATAAATTAGTGCATAAATCACCATTATCTTCATCTGAACAAGCTGTACAACCACCCAGAAGCACCCAAAAACCTCAGGGGGATTTCTCCATGTTCCCCCATCACTCTCAGAATACCTGCCAGTGCTTTACCCAGGTTGTAAAGGGCTCAGGCAACAACACTTTCCATTGTCTCACAGTAAAAACCCATCCTGTTTTCACCTCCTCCTCTAACTCCATTTCTCTCTGGCCTTCACATGGCAAGGTGCAGGTCTGGGGGAAATTCAGTGTTTCTCTTGGCTCTGAGGTCCAGAGGGCTGCAGCTGCTGGCTGCAGGAATGAGAGCAAACCCAGCAGGAAGACCTGGACACAACACATGGGCTATAATCCATTTTAGTCACAAAATAGAAGCTGTCAGGAGAAAACAGTGACAGAAGCATCTGCACATTGGTCAGCAGGCCAAGACTTGGCAGGTCACTTCATAATAGTACAGGACAATATATGCAGGAACATCTACTGATTTCAGTATCAGCATCACCCACCAAGCCTCCATCACTTCGAATTTTGGGATTGATTTAGGGAGAAATAAAATCACTGAAGGTACTGGAAATGCATAATGCAAACAGCAGCTGCACACAGGCAATGGAGACTTTATTAAACAATAATGGAAATGGACAAACCAGGGAAAGTACACCACGATTTTTGGAAACGGGAAAAGTACTTTGATGTCTGACTGCTAACAAAACACAAGACTTCTGCTGTTAATTTTTTAGAGGAGCTCTTGGAACAGAGCAAACAGAACCTCCAGGTGTTATTTCAACAATATAGTCACTCTTAAAACATTCTGAACAACAATTTATCACTAACTATAATATTGAATTGTGATGGGAAAAGGCAAAGGCAAGGTACAGCAAGGCAAAATACAAGGAAAGGCAAGGAAAGGACAGGCATTTGATGCACTGTGATAAAAGTACAATTATTCATCTCAGCCTGTGTGGAATTAGAAAGGAAAGATGCATATAAGATCTGCATATAAGATCTATATGCAGACAGCTCTGGGGGATGCATGCCTTTTGTGCCTGCTCAATGTGATTGCCCAAAACACATAACTAAAATTGTCCCTGTGTCCTTTCTCTTAGCAAAAACATATTTTTGCATCAAGTCACAGCTCCCTGACTCCGCCTGACTTGGTCCTCCTGAAATCAATCAGGTTACTCGGGGAGAAAAGTTTCAATTTTTAGCAAATTTTCTCTACTTTAAAATGCATTATATTTGGTTCAAGGGATGGGATGTAGTCTGGACCAACTTTTATCTTCTGGAGATGAGTTTATTCATCCTAATGAAAAAGAATTAGTCACTTCTTCCCTCTCTGAGATGATAAGACACAGACTGTGATGAAAGTCACTTAGAATTTAGCTTCATAGCCACTAAGAGTAGCATAATTAAATCTGGTTTTAGAAGGAGGGAGTAGACAAATGCACAGTAGATAACTCTGGCAGACAACAACAACAACAAAAAAATAGAATATAAATCCCTTTTTATTATTTTATGTATGTGTTGTCATAAATGCAAGTTATTTTTCATTAAGTATTTTGCCTCCCAAAGCAGAAAATAGAGTGGAGACCATGTAGGTTTGTTTCTGTACACCAATTTGTGTGCCCTGGCACATGATCAGGTAGGTATGTACAAAGTGAACAATGCCTCAAATCTGCCCACTCTGCCCATGAGTCTGAAGTCACACAGGATTTCAAACAGAACTGCACTTCCACTGAAGTCCTGCTATGGGAATTTAATTATTGTTGTTAAGCTGTAAATACATTCTGTAACAAGCAGGCCTGTTATCTTCTTGGATGAGAGTTTCTGGCAAGAGAAGTTAAATAGCAACTTCATTTGCAGCAGAAAATGAATTCTCTTTTCCTACCCTATTCCACTGGACTTGTCACTGACAAGGTGCTGTGACTACCTAAATTCTGCAGAAAATATACAGAAATTGCTTAATGACCTTTTTTAACATTAAGCTCTCTCTCTTCTTTTCTTCTTTTTTTTTTTCCAAAAGATTTAGCTGGAAATAGTTCTACAACGGTATCTTCCTGTCACAGTACTACAATATTCAGAACCCTGTATTGGGAAGCTCTACCCCTTTTTGGTAACTTGGCCTGTTTTATTTTCTCTGTCCTTCAGAAGAGCTCAAGCAAATAGGAATGAATCAGCTTGTGTATTTCTGAGGTCACCTGCTTTAGCATGGGCCCTCCTCACCAAGAGCTGGAGAATCCCCATGGATGGGAAGAAGGTGTTTTTGCAGGAAGAGCCTGGAGAGGATCACACCAACACAGCAGAGCTGTTCAGGCCCTGGTGACACAGCCCCACCAGAAACACACCACAGCTTTACTTTCACTACTCAGGTTTTCAACACCACTATGCCTTCAACTTAGAAAAACTTTGATTTATTTCTGTCCCCAAATAATCATCAACAACTCAAGTGAGATGAACATGTGCCACCCCACAATGGGTACATCTCTTGTTTTTTTTTTTTTTTGGCCACAGATAATTTCTGCTCATTCATCCAAAGCTGAACATTTCTTCATTGTCAGGAATTTTATTTTTGCATAGTTATTTCTCATATTCTATTTGAAGTGGAAAAAATATCCAAAATTTCCTCCAAACAGAATCTTGGTGATCCTTGAAGTGAGTGAAAGAAACTAAGACTAAAGAAATGGTTCCTGATTGGAGATACAGGATATTGCCAAAAGGCTGAGAAACTTTGTTCCAGGAGCCCAGGTCCAGACCTGGCCTGCTTGGACATATGGGGTCCCTAGAGAAAAGGTGCTGGGTCCAGCAGATAGGACAGGGATCTTCTGGAATTTTGCTTGACCCTCAGCAAAGCTGGCTGAACTGAAGTGAGCTTTTGGTCATTTACAGCCATTTCCAAACTGACTGACCCAAATTATCACTGCTTTTGTGCTTAGTGGCTCTATCACCAGTTGTCCCTTACCCTCCATTTACTCTTCTCTAAAATTCATCTTCATCTACAGAAAAATAGTGTGTTTTATGTGAAGAGTCCAAACTTAATATGCAGCTTCAGGACTATGTGGTAACACTAAATGTGGCCTGGGAAGAGCCTTGGATTATTCACAGGACCTAAGAATTAGGAAATTAATTTTTTGGGATGGATGGATGGATGGATGGATGGATGGATGGATGGATGGATGGATGGATGGATGGGTGGATGGATTGAAAGACAGATCTGAAAGGCAGAAAATGGTATAGAAATCAATGAGTCACTAGCTAGAAGTCCTGAGAGAAGCTCTATGGGAAAGTCCTGATTTTTATTCATTTATGCAGACGAGAGAAACTACTAGTTTCTTGAGGGAGAATTCCACTATTAACTCCAGCCTCTGCAACAAAAATGTTCATTGCACTCTTGGGAAGGGGAGGAAATTGAATTTAGCCTAACTGTAGTCTATAAATGCAGTGCAGAGTCTTATTTAACAGCAGATCTTAACAGGCTAATGTATTGAATAGCTATAGGTGTAAAGGACACTATACTTAAAATATCTCACAGTCATGAAATTCATAAGGAAAGAGAGAATGAAAAGCACTATGAAAAAACAGTGAAGCAGCTGTGATGCAAAGAGCAGAGTGGAAAGGACATTGCTGCAGAGAGCGTTCACATGGCACCAAGGCAGGCAGCAACTCCTGCAACTGCAGCTGAGAAACACAGATGTGATTTACATTGCCCCCAACAAATCCATGCACAGGCAGCTGTGGCAGTGACCACCCTGCCTGTAAAAGAGAGGGAGATCCACAGATTATTACATTCTCTAAGACTGGGACACAGGACTGTTCGTATTTTTGGGTATCTATATAGCACTGTCCTTGGAAGGGAAATGTATGGCTCTCAATTGCCAATCTGATTTGCTTGGGTTTTTCATTGCAATAGGCAGTCAAGTGGGGAAAAAAACTTCAACCAACCAAAAAACCCCAAAACATGCAAAAAAAAATCACAAAAGCAACATCATAGCTTAAAATTATAAGCCAAAGCCAGTAAATTTAATTCAGATAAACTCTTCACCTAATACAGACACTACTTGCTTCTTCATCTCAGTTGTCACCTTTATTCTCCTTTTCCTCTATTTCCATCAGCCTCCAGGCTCTTTTTCATCTCCTGTCCCTGCAAGGCACAAGATTTTTTTTCTATTAACCCCTTCTCTTTAACTTGTTTTAGTGATTTAAAATTGATTAGCATTTTTTAGCAACCTGAACACCAGTGATCACTTATCTTTCAATCCTCTCTGTCTGAAGAGGAAATTGTGACGTTCATGCTTTTTGTTTGCAAACTCTAACCTAGAGGCAACTGCACAAAATGAGTCAGACCTTCCTAGGTAGACACCTCACTTCAGGAAGCAAGACCTAGAGCATTTGCAACTGCTTGGGTAAGGCAGCTGTAGGAGGAATTGGACTGAGGCTCACACCATGCTTAGCACATTCTATGGTAGCTCTTTGTCATGAACATGAGATCCTTACAGGATCCCAATGCTCCCCAGGGACTGCTGACAAGTACCAGACATTTAAAGTCAGTTGTAGGATCCTGCTGGACCCAATAATTTAGCTACTGGGTCCAGAGGTATACAGAATATGCAGATGTCACCTGTGGAGGTAAGAAGGAAGTATCATGGAGGAGAGAAAGAAAAAGGCAGAAAAATGAAGTGCGGACAGGAAAAGCAGAGGTAGAAACCTTTGGTAGATCCAGTGTGAGTGGAATAATGAGTAGTATTGGTTGAAAGAGCAAATTAAAGTGAAAATACAAAGGTAAGAGAAGATATTTTCTCTAATGATAGTGATAGGGGATTTTGGACTTTGAAGGTAATTTTTTTCTGAAAAGGGATCATCTTCAAATGAAGCTGGCTGAATGGCCAGGCTCTCTTGTAAGAAAGAGACCGGATGAAGCACAGAGTTATAAGAGAACAAGCAAACAAAAAGCTTCTCATATGAAATCTTGTCCAGTATAATCAAATCATGGGGAGTGAAAAACATATGCTCTCTGTAGCTGTGCAATCATCTGTTCCATTGTCAGAGGCCAAGAAGTTCTGCTATCTGTAGGCCATTGGCAAGCACCTATGTAATTAACTACAACCATAATCCAATTGGGAATCCACTCTTTTAATTAACTCAGTGTGGTATTTTGGCCGCATCTGTTTATGTCCAAAAGAGATTCTCATTTGTTGTTACTTGCAACAAAAATATTACTCTGTTGTAGGAAAATTATTGCACTTGAATGACTGTGCTCTGTTCTCTTCTAAGTGAGAAATACAAATTAGAGATAAAAATAAAGGCATTCTGAGGATGCATAACAGTAAACATGATATTTTTCCTGATTAAAACAAACTGAGATTTGCCTCTTACTGTCTGACTCCAAACTCACAGGACCACTCACGCCTTAGAAGTATTCCTGAGAGTAGTAATTTTCACAAGCTCTCAGCAGATTTCTCTCAGTTGACAACATGTTGAAAATAACTTTGTTAAAGAGATCAGTAAGTAAAGAAGGAATTTATAGTGTGATGTGTTTAAGCAGGTGGGAGATTCTGGTATCTCCACCTGGGTTTGTTCAGTATATTATTGTCTTTAGCTATACACATAGGAAATGTGCAGAAGGGCTGGTTCTGTTCTAGTTTGGCCTTTCTGTTATTGCAGAATTAAGCAGCTGGAAAACAAAGCTTGAATGTGATGAGGTGTGGATGGCTCAGGGCTGTGGGACCCAAAGAGGATTGAAAATGCTAGAAATGCTAGAAAGTTACAGCAGCTGTGGTGGCGAAGGTAAGTTCTAGGCTCAAGTCTTAGTTCTCCTGAGATCAGGAAGACTGGATAGTACCTGTGACCTGTGGTAGGATCACCTCTGACAAATCTCACTGATGTCCTCACAAACACCTACAGCCTTAGAAAAGCAGAAGTCAAAAAAAAGAAGTGAGTATTTAATTACCAAAACTAAATTGTGTTTGCTTCCACCAAAGCTTCAGCCTGCTTTCTTTTTCACCTTGTTAATCTTTAGCACCCTCTGGCAGAGCAGAATGTTTCTGCTGTTTCCAGAAACATCACCTTAGGGACAGTGCCAAGGAACAACCTTTTAAGCCTTATTTTATCTGTACTACATATTGGTTTGAAAGCATTTCTTGATTTTATTGATTAAGACATTAGGGTATAAATTCATTATTGGTAACACAAATCACTCTGTTATGTCAAACTTACATCAATATTTATTATCATGTTACCAACACTTCTACACTTAGTATTACAATTTAACCTTGTATTCTAATTGATCAAAAAGAATTGCAGCAAACAATGCAACTAATTTAGCTCAACATTTCTTTGCTTCCCTTTCTCATAAAAAAAGGAAATAAAAAGGCAATTATTCACTTTTTGGGTAACAAAACTGCATTTATATATCCATTACATCTGAAGTCCATTCTCCTATTTAAAGCAAACTTCTCAGAATTGTATTTCTGCAAGGAATTGTTCAAATTAAACTGTTCAAAATTAATTGTTAAAACAGAATTTCCAAAGTTGAAAAAGATCTTTGGGATTATACTGACAAGCAATGTCAATGGAAATTTATTTTAATGTATGCCAATATGTTGAATGTTCTGTTGAAATTTTCTCATTCATCTCATTCCCCTTCTTGTGTGTAAAGTCTAATAATAAAATATATCCCTAGATCTGAATGACTTCTTAAGAAAGAAAGGAAGGAGAGAAAGAAAAAGAGAGAGAGAAAGAGATAGAGAGAATGGAGAGAGGACAGGCGAAATTTCTTGTAGTGAGGGGTCCAGAACTGAACCCAGGATTTGAGGTGTGGCCTCACCAGTGCTGAGTACAGAGGACAAACCTGCCCTGCTCCTGCTGGCCACACTATTGCTGATACAGCCCAGGATGCCACTGGCCTTCTCGACCACCTGGGCACAGCTGGCTCACATTCAGCCACTGTCAGCCAGCACTACCAGGTTCTTTTCCTTTGGGCATCCTTCAGACACTATTCCCCAAGCCTGGAGCACTGCCTGCAGTGCAGGACCCAGCACTTGGCCTCGTTGAATCTCATGCAATTGGTCTTGGCCATCCATCCAGCCTGCCCAGATCCCTCTGTGCATCCTTCCTGCTGTCCAGCAGATCAACACTTCCTTCCTTCCACCTTGGTCTCAGCTGTACACTCACTGAGGGTGCACTCAACCCCCTTGTCCAGGTGTTTGATGAAGGTGTGAAACAGGACTGGCCAGCACAGAGCCCTGGGAACATCTCCTCTGCCTGGCCACCGGCTGGATGCAGCTCGTCACCACCACTAGACAGGTTTTTACCCAGTGAGCAGGGCATCCCTCTAAGCCATGAGTAGCCAGTTTCTCCAGGAAGCTGGAGACCCCCCCCTCCCCCCCCCAGCATTTACAAGTTTCCTCTTGTATTGTTGGGCACTTAAGGTTTTTGGAAAGTTGCTTCATATATCAAATTTGTATTTCATCTGAGACCCAAAGAGTTTTATTACACATTCACTATCTGCTATAATGGGTTTCAGCTTAGAGGATCTCATACTGTGCATGTAGTCTCCTTACTAAATTTCAGTAGAATGGTAATCCCAGTATCCTGTGCTTCATAGATAAGAAAGACTACCAAAAGATGGAATAATTATTTTCCAGGAGCACATACTTTCCTTTTTTGTTTAATTATTACATAATTACTCTTTATCTTATGTATTTCAAATAGCAAATAATACCATTGTGCCAGTACCAAGATAACAATGGCTTAGCAACTTATATGTTTTATGCCCAACATTATGTGGCTTACTAGAGTGAAAATAGAGAGTATTTATATTTTTTCTATGTCTGTGTGTAAATATACTAGATCCTGTAATATAGATTTTAATCATGCTCGAGCTGGAATACAAGAACTGATTACCATTCCCCTTACTTGGCATACCGTTAAAAGTAAAGTCTTGTCTCTGCTTTTTCTTCTGCATTGCCTCCTTGTTGCTTCCCAGCTATACATTTTAAATTTATATTTCTGAACTTTATTAAAATGCTCTGAAGTCATTCTTACATAACTCCATGTCTCAAAAAAAAAAAAAAAGGCAAAAAAGGACAAGAGTAATTGTGCCTGTAATTTAAATACATCTTTTGAGTTAGAATGGTATTATTTCTTATTTCATATTATCATTTTAACAGAAATGGAAACAAGTAAGGTAGCGAAGCATAAAGCAACATAGCAACATATCTAAATAAATTGATTTTTTTCCCCCTCATAACAGAACATCAGTCACAAATAAAATGCATTCATGTGGATCAGGAACAGAGCACAAGGAAAAGCCAGTCATGCAGCATCCATTTGCAGATGGCTGAGGGAGGGGAGCTGCCCACTCTGGCAGCCCCCAAACTGCTGTGCTGCTGCTTTGCTGTCCTGAGACGATGCTGTGGCTGGGGAGAGGCAGGGCAGCAGCCAGGGCAAGGATGCAGCAACAAGAGGGTACCACAAACCCAGCAGAGCAAGCTGGGAAGAGCTTGTGCCCAATGTGATGCACTGGTTTTGCTTATCCAGATTTGGAGTTTGCCTGGTCATCTTGATCCTGGTAGGTAGGAGAGGACCCTTGAATCTGTGAGGCACAACAGGAAACTCTGGCTGAGACAATCAAATAGAAAAGAAATCTGTCCTTACAAAGCCTCCATGTGGAAAACAACGAATTACCTTGTGAGCAGGTAGGAGCACAGGCTGTTTTATATCAATAAGTGAGCTATGAATTCTCTAAATTCTATCTATTCTTCTAAACACTGTTTCGGTCTAAGGAAGCTCTTCAGTCACCAATTACAACTTTTCTTGTAGCCAGAGAGAACAAAATTACCAAATTACTAAATCAGATTCACCACAATAACCATGTTTTACCCCCGGGAACAGCACACTCCATCCAGCTCTCAGAATGGCAGAATCAGTAATACTGTTCTCAGAAAAAATGCAGTAGCTGAGGGGCAAAGACCAGCAGGATGCACCAGAGAGGAGGAAGCATCGGAAACAATCACCTGGTGATTATAACAATTGGATTTGAAGATATGAAGAAAACCTACATTTGGGTTGTTTCCTTTGTAATTACAATTGCATTTTGGTGGCAGAAGATGGGCAAACCACAGTGTCCAGCTTTGCCCTGCTGCACAGAGCCCCAGGGGCCACAGCTGCTACTAACAGTTCGCAGAGGAGATTAAAAGGGCTGCTTCCCAAGGGAAAGGAGGCACATCAGTTTGGCTCCTCCTGGCCAAATAACCATAGCAGCATAAGGTTATTGGCTCAAATGGATGCCAAGGCTCAAATGGAAGCCTGTGTAGGCCCCTCCTTTTTAAGGTATTGTTGGAACCTCCAAGACTGACCAGCCAAGTTGGAAAAACATCCAGCTCCTTTCACACGAGGCGGGAGCAGGGCGGGTGTTGTGTTGGGAAACTTTGCACCATGTTACTCTCTGTCACTTCTTACTGGATCTTCCTATTCCTAGTCCCAGTTTAGGTCTAAACACTGAACCATACATTAAAAATTACTTTCTTCTTCCCCCCTCCCTCTTCAGCCAGCCTGTGAAAGAGCTGCAGATGCAGTTTAAGAGACTGTAATGTCATATTGCCAAGCCTCCAAACACTGCCAGATTTCTCAGCAGGAAGCCAGGATGTGACATGGCATTTGGAATGATTAAGTTGCCTTTATGCACCATAAAGGGCACAAATGCCATTGTGAACATGAGTGATGTGATGCATTTAAAAACCATTTTTTAAAGCAATATTCATGAAGAAGAATGCTAATAGAGCTACTTCAAAATGTGTGAAACTGAGTCCAAGTGAAAGTGTTGTGGGTGGATACGGTGTATGTTATCACTCAGAAGCTAAGCCCCTCTTAGGCCCATAAAGAGCAGACAGGCTTAAGCAAAACAGTCATTTATCTTAGTTTTTAGAGCCTTGGCACTTCCTAGCTGCTGATGTCCAATGTGTCTGCAGCCCTTTCTGGGAGAGATTAATAGTTCTTGTCAGATGCAAAGCATTAAATTTTTCTTTCAGGACCTAATTATTTTGTTTAATTGTAAGTTATTTATGGAAGTTACTCTTAAAATAATAGATAAATATCCTATAAAGTTCAGAGCATAAGAATTACAGGTGGGGAAAGGAAAGCAAAAAAACAAAAAAGCAAGACTGTCATTCTTCAGATATGAAGAGCTCTTTCTTGGTCACATTAAACTGCAGGAAATGGGTGGTTTTGAAGCTTTAAAGGTGCTTCTAAGCATCCATAGTGAAAGGACAGGGGTTTGTTCAGCAGTGCACCAAAGGTTCTTCCCAGCCTGCAGATGTGTTGATCTTGAATATGCCATGAATAAAGCCCTTTATGAATAAATCATAGAAATCTCAAGCTAGAAACAGAATGAGCAAACTGATCTAGTTCATTCCAGCCCCAAATTTATAGAAGACCTAAATGATGTTGTCTTTCTGCACACTGACAATTTAAGTTTCCCTTGCAGTTTTCTCTCTGGGATCATGGCATGTCATTTGTATGCAAGAGGAAGTTTCCCCACTGAAGTGAATAGGGCTATTTTCAGAGCTTTTCTTTTTAAATGAAAAAATCTAAACTAAACATGAAAAGTTTGCTAAAAATCATCAACCATTAAGAATTTGTTAAAAACTCACTTGGTAGTAATGTGACCATGTCCAGTAAGAGAACAATTAAGTAATTTCTGCTCTATGAACACCACTTGCTGCAGTGAAAGTAGAAAGGGTTAAAGCAATCTAGGAAGACAATCAATATTTCATTTCTTTGGAGCTAAGTAGCAGCAAAGATAAACACTTCTGATGAAGATGTTTGTCAGACCAATGCTTTTCAGTTTTACAAGGACATCCTGATGAATTCTCCCAAAATCCTATGGGAATGGTTAAATTTATTCTCATAGTTTTATAGCAGTGAAACACAGGCAGAAAGGCTGATATTTCGTGTGTGCCTGCCTTAAATTAGGATTTAATCCATCTTTGATATCTAAACAAAGGTCTGGATAGGGGTTTGCTGAAGTCATTTAAGTTTTCAGTGAGTATTTAACTGGGTCAAAAACAATTTCAGATTGGTCATATGGTGAAATGGGTCATGCAAAATTCATAAACCTTTTATGAAAACAGGCAGAGGCTTTGTAGAAATGCTAGTGTTAGAATTTAGATGTTTCTTGTTTATTGTATTTTGTTGTATTTTATTTAGTATAATATTTTGTATTTCTGGCAGAGACAACACAATCAAATAATACTTCTACACATTCACATTTATTTTAAATAGCTACAGGAATTTGCAGCAAGCCCCAAACTGGTTTTGGAAGAGGATTAATAATATTAATTGCAAATTATATTATGTTTGGTTAGAAATATTTATTTCTTCATTTATTTACTATTCAACCAGTTCTAAATGATCCATATTAAGGGAATTTCTAACAGAGAAAACTAGCAAGTTATTTTTTGAGATGCATTTGCAGAAAAGAATGCTATGCTATTTAAATCCTTGAATTCTGACTCAGGGTTCTGCTGCCTCATCTGGTAAATCTGATCCTATTTCTACCAAACACTGAAATTGAATCAGAAAGGCTTGTGAGTACATCATACGTAATGATATACTCACAGATGCTGAGTCCATAAACAGCTTTCTCTGAAAATTAACAACACATAGCAATGCACTCAGGGGAAAATAGCAGCTTCACCAGGTTACTGATGTGTATATGGGTTTTTCTAAGACAACAAAAGGCTTTTGTTAGATTTTAAAGAATAAAAAAAAAATATTCAGGTCTGTGTAAATAATAATAGGTTATAATTTCTGATTTTACATATCTAGCTGATCATATTTTCAAAGGGTTGTTGAGCACTTAGATGTATAACCTTCAGAAAATATACTGAAAACCTTGTAAATATAATGCAATATGAGAATGAACTTTATGCATTTTTTAATATATAACTGTACATAAAATGGTAATTAATCTAGACAATCCTTTCTGAGATAGCTAGCTAGCTAGCTAGCTAGATTTGAAGAAACACTGCTCCAGTATAAAGGTAAATAATAAAATTAATTCTTCTGCATTGTCATATGCACACTGTAGTTAGGTCACACACTCTTGTAATAGCTTAATTCTATTGTTACAAGATACTTTAGAATCTTTATTCTGGAAGAGTACTATCATCTTAAGGTAAAAATCCTTCCTGATATAAGGACAGGAGGTAAAACTCTTCAGTTTTAGCATCTCAAGGAAGCCTTTGCAAATAACCCCCCATAAAGCATGTTGTAAATAAAAGCCCAGAAAAGAGAGGGTTCAGCTGTGACATTATGAACTCCATAAATCACAACAGTGTACAAGAGGTGAACAGAAAAATGACACAATTTATGAACTAGCAAGAATTCTAAAGCTACCCCAAATCACAGAACATTAAACTGGAAAACTTAATGCTAGAGATAACTTTGTAGGCAAAAAAACTTCAGTGAATTAAAAAAATATTCAGATGAAGAAAGAAAAAAAATCTGTCTTCAGTCTCTCAGCATGAAGGTGCAGCTGGAACCTGTGCTTCAGGAGGATCATGGACTGCTGTGAAGCTGGGAGATTATATCAAGGGTATGTTATTCTATTCTTAAAATGCAGCCCTTTTTTCCTGTTGCAAACCAGTACACAACTAAGGCCAGGAGGACCACTGGGTTAACTCAACAGGGTGGCTCATCATTACTGTTCAGCAAAAGGTGCACCACTGCTCAACAGAACAACTCTAGGTCACAGACCAGTTATTTTGAGTTATCCTGCTCTGTTTTCTTCCTAGCAGTTTTGAAAGATCTGCTTTCTCTGTTATAAATTGCACTTGCAGAGATTTTTTGGTTTGTTTGTTTTTTTTTTTTTTTGACAACACAGGTAAACAAATGGACATACAGCAAATCATTCCAAGGAACAAGACTGTCAGGGGCAGAAGGTCAAATAATTATGTTGATCTATCCAGAGTGGCCACAGAAAGAGAATCCCTGGTGCAGCTCTAAGGTCATCAGAAAGATCTCCAGAGCCTTCAGGATGGGCAAAGAGAAGCCTTCATGCATGGACTAGAGGGCTCCAAGGGTGCCCAGCTGCAAGCTGAGGGGAATGACACCCAGGGGGGACGGGGCAGGCTGGATGCAAACACTGTGTTGAGTTTTCCACCTGAGCTCAGTGGTTATGGCATCATTCACTTGGGGGAGACACTGACAAGACTGTGGGACCACCTGTGCTGTTTCATATCAAGGGATAGAAGAGGGTGTGGTAAAATAATAATAATAACAACAGCAGAGGACCGAAGCATTGCTTGTGGTTTGGTACAGCTCTGTGCCTCTCTTCCTGCTTGACACCTCCCACAGGAAAGGGTTGTGGTAAACCAGGAGCAAACAGCTGGAGAGTGGAGCTCAGCTGCATAGGACAGTGTAAAAGCCTGATTCAAGCACTGTAATGCCTAAAGCAATACAGCTGTGGCTCAAACAGCTGAGACCTTTCTTGATAAGCATCTACATCTGTGTAATCTCCATAATGTTGAACCAAAGATACCAGCAGGGCAGGCAAAGGGAAAATCTGAAGTAACAACGGGATGTTCCAGATCACACTTGTCTAAAAATGGGCATTGTGCAGAAGGACAGTAAAGCTAAGGGACAGCTGCCTCATTTATGAAATTTACTGAAGTCTGACTGTAAGAGTCACTTACTGCTCCAAAAACTGTCTGTGAAGAAAGTATTTCAAGCAGATTCACTGCTGACTTATGTCCAGGAATGGCAATGGACAGAAAGAAATTGCTGCACATGTGCAGAGGGTACCTCAGAGACTGTTTGGTGGATATTTCCTGTTTTTTCCTATCCCTGCAAGTGTACCATGGTGCAAGGGGCAATGGGAATGGCTGTGGTGACTGACTGAGAAGACCTTGTGAAAGTTTCGGGTCCAACAACAGTAATCTCCCTTAGAAGTTCAACTGTATTTACCAAAAAATTCTCACCTCTAGTAATGGGACCAGTCTTGGACTAGGAAGTCACCTTTTCCTTTTTTTCCTTTTCCTTTTTTTCCTTTCCTTTTTTTCCTTGACTTGCACAGATGGAGTTTGTAGCCATTCCTAGAGCTGAGGTAGATCTTTCCAAAAGGCTGTGCACCAGGTTCTGAACAGTCAAACAAACCCACCAGCAACTGTGCTGATTTAATTTAGTTTAAATTAGTTTTTCTCTGTCAGCCTTTTCTAGGCAAAATAATTTGTTTCAAAGGAGAAGATTTGTTTTTAGAACTCTGAAAGAACCCAAATATCTTACTCAGAAGCTACAAAGAGCAATCACTGCACAAAAACAAGGCTTGCAAGCAGGCCAGGTTCTCAAGATACTTGAAAGGTATACTGCTGTTAAGGTTGGTATAAGTAATATTCAGTAAATACACTTAAACCCAAACCAATGTTTTTTCTTATGTCACCTCTGTTCTCTCTCAGCTGTGAGATCATCCAATAAGCAGAATTGTTTAACTGTTTGCACATGTACTTCTTTAAATCTCTCTTGATCTGTTTAAGACTCTGTTAGCTGGAATTCCCTAGGTGCACTAATTTCCAAACAAGAGCAGTTGCTAGGTACTTTAGGTCTCTGATCCAGAATGTTTTGTAATTTTGAATTGATTATGAGAAGTATATATTAGAGTTTGTTTTCTTTTTAATAGAACATCTTAAATATAATGAACTCACGCTTGTGTCTCACAGGTTTAAAGCCAGAATTTTTGAAACATCATCTCAGTTAGTTACTTATTACCAGGCAAATCCCTATACAGTTTGTGATTTTAATATAGTATGTGAATTTATAATGCCAGGGAGGCTGAATACAGTGCTCATAAAACACCACAATAAAATTCTACTTAAACAGAATTACAGGAAAATTATAATGAAAATTTGAAACAAATAAATGCAAATATAGAATCATTGTTCTCATCTTGTGAGCTCTAATTACATGTCTGCATGAGAAAATGTGGGCAAACAGTATTGAAATCCATTAGTGGAGGTGGTTAAAAGTCAACATTTAACTGAAGCTCTGGCCTATAAAACACTTTCTGATGCTGCCTAGTCCATGGCTACGAATAAGGAAGAAAGGCTACCTTTGTTATTAAACCCAATGTCTTTTTAAAACTTCATTTGAAATTATTCACAGCATTGAAATACTGAGAAATGCATGAAAAACATTACGCTGGAGCCAAATTTGTTGATTTTATATGAAAAAGATCAATACATGTTTTTAATAGATCTGTGGGTATTTAAAATCTGATATAAAGGTACCTTAATGTATTTTTATTTTATTTTTGCAAAATTTTAATAAGAAATATGAGAAATACACAATTCCCTGAAAGTGCATAAAACCAAATTCAGACAAAAGAGCCAAGAAGGCAAACTGCTGGTTTCCAAGACTTTAACCAAAGCCAGCCTGAACATTTCACTTGATCTGTTCTCATTATGTTACCTTTCTGGGCAAGCACCATGATTTATTCTCTCTTGGAAGAAGATGTTCCAGGAACACAGGAAACAGCTCCTGGAGCAGGTCTGAGATCAGCCTCTGCTGGCACCTTTCTGGTGCTGCTGCCTGCACCGTGGCCAGGCAGGGACCAGCCACCTGCCTTCACATCAAGGATGAGGCTGATAAGACCCAACATGTCTGGTTTTCACCCTTCTCTCTCCTTCCTGTCCTTTATGTAATTATCTCCTTATCTGATTCCAAATTATTATTGAATGTAGCAGGCTTGCCATTCCTGCAGAAATGGAGTTGGCAGGGAGCTCTACGACTTGGCAAACATAGCTAGTAATCTGACTGCTGTCCATAGCAATATCTGGTTGTTAGACTTGTTTTGATTTATTGTTGACAACATAAAAATGTATTATGACTGCTATGTGTTGCAGAAGAATTTTTGATGCAAGTTGTTTTGAAATGAACAGTGAAAATGCATCAATCTTTGCAGACTCAGGGTAAAATCATCATCATTCATTTTCAGTTTTTGAGACAAGTTGATAACAGACATAGACCTTGTCCATTAAGCCCTCAACCTGCAAACACTGATGTAAATAATTCAGTGGAAGATTAGGTGACTACTTCCATGTGCACCAGAACTCTCAGGATGGGAACTCAGAGGTGAAGAAAGGAAACAAATATTCCTTTCAAAAAATAAAACAAGTATTACTTCACCTCTTCTTGCTCAGTACACCTCTCCAAGGCAGTTATTGTTGCCTAGTTCATGCCAAAAGCTCTTTGTATTTGCAAAACTAATAGGGCTCAGCAAAAGCAGATATCCCCTTGCTGTATGTATATGCAAATAATTTTAGTTAAGTGCCCCAGTGTTGAGACTGCAGTGGGCAGCACCATTTCACTGTTTAACTTCTCCTTCCCTACATGCTCCTGAACAGCCCCCCTTTCAAACTCTGTCCTTTACGTAAGACCACAAGCACTTGGAGCCCACCTGTGGTTTCTCAGCTAAGCCATAGTGTTGAAAGCAATGCCAAGAATTATTTGTGTTGTTAATACCTAAAGAGGCATCAGTCCCATATCTTTCTCAACATAACTACAAGACCACGAACCCCTCCCTGCCCTACGACACTTGCAGTCAATACAAGGTCATGTGGGGAAAACCTGATTGCACTGAACTCTGGGTGTGGGCAGTGGTGGTCCTGTCTTAAAAACATCCTGATGCAGTGCTGGGCTTTAAGTGCATACTTATCTTCTAACGGACACTCTGTGAAAAGTTTACATGGTTGTTTTGATATAACTAAGGTACTCAAAAAGTCCTGGTGTATGCATTTTGTTTTCTCAAAATGTTCTCACAGTCAAATAAAACGATCTGTTTGAAAGAAGCCTTGTTCCATTGCTTTATAATCTTTCCAGTTGGTAATATTTTCCTTGACTTATACATTGAAAAAGTAGAAAGAGTTCTGAGTTGTTCTTGCAGCCCCTACCACACTATGTTTTTCAGTCTCAGTAATTAGTACCTCGGAGAGATTTTCAAGCTTAGTATTTTATATACTCATATTTTATTTCCAGAGTTGTAGTGCTTTTGTTCATCAATAATGAATAATACACACAGAAGCACAAGAAATCATATTTGAAGTGTATGAGTTGGTGGTAAAAAAATATTTTGACAACTACTTTTTTGAAAAAATTTGAATTTTGTTCTCCAAATCATCATGCTTTCATAGCTCATGAGTGACATACTGTAAAGGCAGAAATATTCCTAAAGGCATCAGATGTAAGAGTCAGTCAAAATTTTGTAATGCTAAGGGTCAGTAAACTCGTTATGGAAACTGCTCAAACTCAGGAAAAAATATATTTCGTAGTAAGTCTTATCATGGGTTTCTAGTCAGTCAAGAAAGAATTGGATATGCTGAGTGGATAAAGATTTAAGAAAAATTTCTGGTCAATTGTATTTATAATTGATATTAAACTTCCTCTCACTTTAAATAAATCTGGGGAGAGCATTAGAAGTTATGGTAAGGGAAATGCACATTTAGCAATGCTACCACTCTGCAGAGAAGCACCTTCATTTTAAATTCCCTAAACCAGCAAAAAGGTAATTATGGTTTCAAAGATACACACCAAGGAAGGACTGAGCACAAGTTTGATAAGAACAACAGAAAAAATATCAGAGAATTTAAAATAAAATTAAAGGTAAATTTATGCGTAAATGCACATAATTTTCCTCTGTGGATATATTTACTCCATTGGATCTTCATTTCTTTATATTATAATTCTGGGATTTTTTTTCAATTACTCTAAATTAATCTCTGAAACTTTGAAAATATATTAAGCTTCAGCTGTTAGGCATTAAAACTTCGTGTGCTGAATACAAATCTTTCTCACTAAAGGAGTGAGGCAAATAGAGCCCACCTTACTTAATCAGAGATTTAATGTATTAAAGTATCATTAACATTCTGGACTCCACCTCAAAGTAATTAAAATTCATGAAGACTTAGAGTGGAGGTCATTTGGAAAAACACCCATACAGAGGCATGAAGAAAGAGTCTGGCTGGAAAAGAGAAGCAAGGCATTTTATGGGGGAAGACAAATGCTTGTTGACTTAGAGGCCCAAAAATACCCTCAGAAAGCCTTGACTGAGGAGACATACGATATCTACACATTGTTATAAAGCATATTTTATTTGAATCCTTTGTGCATAAGCTCCCTGACACATCACCAGCACTTTGAGGCCAGTTTTCAGTAAAGTGTTCTTTATACAAACACTTCTGTTGAGCTCTCTTCTGCTTTGTGTAAACTTTAACTGTGCTTAAGGAAGCTGAGCACCCAGTGCAGTCCACCAGCAGCTCGGTCCCAGGGCCTTCTGAAAGGGAAGCTGGCTGGTCAGCCTGGTGGAAAACTGGAACAAATTTGCTTCTGCAGCAGCTAACCCACACACCTTCTCCTTGCTTCCTTCAAATGCTGACCATTCTTCAAAATATTTTTTCCAAATAGATGGATCTCAAATTCAGTTTACAAAAGTCTAAAATTTTCATTTTACGTCTGTCTGACTCTCATCTCTTGAAATCAATACTTAGATAAATGAGAAATTATTTTCCTGCAAGACTATTTCCCTGAGATTAGAATAATTAAAATTTCTTTGGCTACAAAAAAATTAAGTACCTTATGAGACAGTGGCAGATTTAGCAGGCACATTTGACCCAATGCTGTAGGACACAGTAGTGCATCTGAAGAACAACATTTACAAGCATTGTCAATAAGGACAGTGATCACAGTCCTACATAATCTTCTTTAGATTTTCTTCTACACTCAGCTTGTATTTTTCAAAAAAACATTTAAATTGTTTAAGTTCTCAGTATGAAAAGAAAGGACAGCCTTGTGATTAAGACATTAGATTTGCATTTCAACTTGAGTCCTGTTTCTTTTTCTGGCATCCTAGTGCTCTTCTTAATTTGCTTGCTTCTCTTCCACCAAGTACAAACCTTGGTTTTGCCTATTTAGACTGGGTGTCCTTGGATTTGCTTATTTAGACTGGGGGTTTCCAAAGCAGAGAGATGAACTAGAGGCTCAGAAGTTTTGTTCTGAAAATGGACATAGAATCAGAACAACTTTTTGTTCTGAAAATTGACACAGAATCTCAGCTGCTGAAAAGTGAAGTTTTCCTGTTCAGCCATCTGAGCCTCCACAGTTTTGGGGCTATTTTTTTCTTCTTTTTTTAATCCCATCTATATATATATTTTTATTCAAAGAATTGAAGTAAACTAAATAACAGCATTAGATTTAAGTGTTGTGCTTTTTATTTGTTGAAATAAATTTTATTTGATTTATTCAGGTGTAGAAGTTGCAGATTTGGGTAACAGACTGCCAGGTAAAATGAAGTGCAGTGACTGAAAATACTTCAAGTGGCTGAAGAAAGTTGTCAGTGTTAGAACTGGAAAAGGCAGGATGGCAGTGACTGAAGGACTACCCAAGCAGGTGAATGATTTAATTAGCCCCAAAGCTTTCCTGAGAGGCAGAAATTTGCCCATGACACCGTCATGGAGGTGCTAGGGAGAATACTTCTTCCATCTTCCCACGGGAGAGATGGATCCACAGATTCCTCAGAGAGCTCTTGAGTTACTTTGTACCAGTAGAGCAGACCTAAACCGTGGTGCTGGTAAGGCTTCCTGAGTGCCAAAGAGGAGTGTCAGTGACGTGTAGTTTATGTCCATTTCTGTTGCAGGCAATGGCCACCCAAAACCACATAATGGCAAATTTACACCACTTGGGAGTGAGTGTGGTCCAAGGGCAGATCTGGGGATGATGGTCACTAAGCTTAGCCTGTCTGGGATGATGGTTGCTAAGCTAGGGTCCTAGAGGGAGCATGCCTGCATTGGTTAAACCTGACTTTCAAAGAGCTGGCATCTGTCTAACCATGTTCTTCTGGACTCCTCTTTTTGCCACTGTCAGCATTTCACAGTAAGGTATTCACTAAGCCTGTATTTCCTGCATAAAATGCCAAAATAAGCTACAATGGCAA
The DNA here is from genome assembly GCF_050655825.1 of Lonchura striata. Classification (NCBI taxonomy): domain Eukaryota; kingdom Metazoa; phylum Chordata; class Aves; order Passeriformes; family Estrildidae; genus Lonchura; species Lonchura striata. Next base: position 101,976,203 of record NC_140703.1, on the reverse strand, counting down.
ACTGCACCACCATCCTTGGTCTGCCTGTTCTCTTGGAACTTCACAGGGACATGCTGGCTTTCTGCTGTTTTGTCACTGTCTGTACCTGAACTGTAAACTGAAATGGTCCCAAAACATTGACTCCAATACTAGACTAAGCATGAGTACAGGTTTCATATCAGCACACACAGAAGTAGCACACGCCTCTCCCTTTCCTTTCAGCAGCACTGCCTCTGAAGGAATTGAGCTCACAGAAGACAATCAGCTGCTCTACACAAATGGGCAAATCTGAGGTGATGCTCTTCACTCTAGGACTTGCAGTCATGAGGACATGAAGCTTGTCTAATCTAATAAATGCCAAATAAGAACCCATGCAGCACCATGTCTTAGAGGACATGTGCCCAAACCCAGCGGCTTCACGGCACCGCTGGTTTCACGTGCCATGAAAACTCATCACATAACAAGCACTGTGCACAGACCTCCAATCTCACCACACCCAGGCAAGTTCCCCAGGTGTTGCAATGCTCTGTTCAGGGTGCCTGCTTGGACACTGAAGAAACACATCTGGAAATGGCTAGGCAGGTTCCTTGGGCTCAGCCCAGCAGTGCAGCACAGCTGTACTGCTTCTGGCACCAGCTGCAGAAACAGTTCAAGTGCTTCTGCACTGTGTTGCCAGCACTCCACTCTTCAAGTTTACTTCATCTGGAGAAGTATTTGCAACTACTTTGTTTTCTGTTACTGTGATGTTAAGCAGGGTATAAAAAACCTTTAAATTTAGAATAGAATCCAAAATCATTGTTTCTTGGACAACAGTAAGCTTAAGTATCTAAACCCTGTGAAATGTTTGCAGTGGTTATTTTAGGTTTATGTTCCTTCCTAAAGTCCTTCACAATTCTGTGCAAAAAAGCCTTTTTGCTAACAAATTCTGTTGCCAATTCTACTGCAAGCAGGAATATGACCTTCACAAAAGATAAATAGAAGTGGAGCAAGAGCTGCCAAGCAGTCCAACAGTGCTAATACCTCTCTATGAAAAGCAAACTGTAATGCTGATTTACAGAGCCAAAGAAGAAAATGAGATGCCTCCACACTTAGACTATTTAAATCTAGCAATTTCAGATCTTAAAATGGAGCTTTCCCTTAAACCAAGCAGCTACCTCTTCTCCCTCACTGTGAGGAAGCTTTGGCTTGTTTTGCAGAAAATGTGTACTTTTAGAAAGTGAAAACTGAGTTTAGATTTCATATCCCTGCATACAGGGACTAATATTTCATTTTGGAGGTGGCTTCACAACTGATTGAGGGCACTGGATGTGTGGCAGCCACTGTTGTTAATAATAGCATTATTGTATTTGATGAGGGACAGTTCTGCACACCAGAGTATGATGTAAAGGTGCACAAGTTAATGTAAGTTGCCTTTGTGGAAAACAGTAGGAAAGATTTCTAGGAGTGTATCAGCTTTGGAATAAATTGTGTGGTTTCCTCTGGGTTCGTGGCAGTTTAAAGATCTGCTCTCTAGTGCCAGCGTTAAGAGTCTAATACTTTTCCTTTCTAACATGAAAGTGGACAGTTATTTCAGTGGGGAGCATGATGAATTTCACTATGTCTCTGGCTAATATAACTGTCTTACACTTCCAACATCCACACCACAGGACAAGCAGAGGATTTAAATTGATTAGTGATTGTTTGTAAAGTTCCTTACAATTTAAAAGCTAAACGCAAGCCATTAGTGCCTTCTTGTTACAATTTTGCTATCATTAATCATTATGCTTTTTAAGGGGAGGACAGCTGACAACCTCTGTAAAATTGTAGTTATTTGTATTAATCAGAATTCTTATCTAAACCTTTCCTGGAGTGATTACATTTAATACTGCCAAAACCAAATTGTTACATTATTCATTTTTGACCTGGCTGGTTAACAGAGGTTTTGGGGTCTTCTAGGCTATTTCTTGTCAGCAATGCCATGGATGGTAGAGTCACATGCCCCAGAAGCAGCGTGTACACTGTTCTCCTGCACACAAGGGCAGCCCTTGCCACTAAGAGAAGGTGGCAATTTATTTGCTCACAGCTATTAACTGCTTTCAGCCAAGGCTCAGCACAGACAGCTCCTGGTGCACCTTCACTGTACAGTGCTGCCCATGGTGTTTCACAGTGGGCCCAGCCTTTTTTGATCTCCTTCCCCACTTTTCTGGTGTTTCTCTTTTTCTTCTCCTTACTGAGATGCCAGGCTACAACCAGCCACTTTCCTCCATCATACTCTTTTCTTCTCCACACTGCTCCTGTCTGTGGTTTTGTTCAGGCCCCTGCCTGGTTTTCACCTGTGGTCCATACTTGGCTTATATTGCATTAGTGCTGGCTGGACAAGAGCAGAAACTGCAGAGGGGCAGAGAAAGCAGACAGACAAGTCTCAATGGAGCAGTCTTGGTAAGGACTCACATGACGCTGTCTGACTTTTACCTCTGAAAGATGCTAGACTAACAACACAAATATGTGTTCAGTCCCCCTTTTCAAGAATGGAGCAGAAAGGCAAAAATTGTTGACAAGTCCTTTTAATTTCTGTTTTTCTAAGTTCTGCATTTTTGCTTTTTTAAGGGTTTTGTTTTCATAAATTTAACTTTTCCATTTAATTTCCTCCCCTCCCCACAGTGTTCTTTACTTTAGGAAAAAGATTCATGCAGATCCATCTCCCACAGGGGAGTATTTATAGTGTGGTCTGGGGATTAATTTTGCAAGAAATTTGTATTCAGAAAAACTGATCAGGCACAGCACAAGAGCTGGCCAGGATTTAATAACTTTTCTCTGTAATTATCTTAATGTCTATGCTCAATTGCCCTAGATGACTGACTCTGAAAGGACTTCCATGAAAGAAGTGAAACCACCCTTTCTGGCAAAGCAGGCTATAAACAGAAGCTGATGGAAAGGTAGGAGTGAGCTTCTGGTGTGGGAGAAAAATGGATGTTCTTGTCCTTGTTGCAGACTGCATCCAAAACCTTCCTGTCACCCTGCCAGCTTGTCTGTCATCTGTTAACTTTTCCAATTTGCCTGTCAACAACACAGAAGGAAATTGCTTTGGATGAAAGTTACTGACTGTGTCTTGAGAAATCTGAATTCAATCCACAGCTCTGTCCCAGGATCTCAGGATGATGCCCTGATAATTTTAAAATAGCTTCTGTAAAGGCATCTCAGGCTGCCCTCTGCCAGCCCACTCACTGAAGGGAAAGAAGCCATCACTTTTGTTGGTGCTTTCATCTGCTGTCGCTTCAGAGAACATAGTTCATGCTGTGCTTACACCTCCTAACAGAGGCAGCAAAATCTAATCTCCATAGGAGGCTTCAGGTGTTTCTGTATTGCAAACAATTATGTCACAAAGCTATGGAAAGTATGTCTTTTCTCTCCATTTTACATGTGGACTGTGGATGGAGAATCATGAATCTGACTGTTTTGGCAGTGTGGTCTAAGAGTGTTGCAAAGTTTGGACGTGTGCTGCATGTGACCTCACAGCCATGGAGGCAGCCATGGAAGCAGCCTGTCCCACCTGGGAGAGAGGATATCCCTTGTCCTCGGGTGCAGTCAACCCTAGAGGTGTAAATGGGCATTTAAAACAAAAAGAAATCAAAACATATGAAAGCATTAGTAGTGTCTTAAAAAAATCTACAGTAGCTCAGAAAACACTCACTACATTCATAGCCCTGAAACTAAAGCCATGTGTGCCAAGTGTTCAGGATCACTGTGAGCCAGGACACTTGTCCATGCAGAGATGAGTTAAGATAGTAGCAAACATTAATTTAAATGATCATTTCAGCCTTTGCAGCAGTCAGGATAAAGCCTAACACCAACACAGAATTGATTGTGACTGGAAAGAGGTAGGTCTCTCTCTTCACTGTCTCAAAATTAGAAAGAAGTCCTGTTGTTGATCTAGTAGGGCAGGTGGGTATCAGTATCAGCTTTCCTTGCACTGTATTTAATTTGGTGCTACCAAAGGGCATGAAAGATACAACTCATGGCATGCATGTCATTCCTGAATCTCTTGTAGACATGGCATATTTGGGGACTTCAACTTAGCAGGTGTCTGCTGAAAGTATAACAGCAGAGACAAAACAGCCCAGGAGGTTCCTGAAAGATGCTCTTGTGACACAGCTGGTGAGGGAACCAACCAGGGGAGGTGCCCTGCAGAGCTGCTCTTCGTGAACAGATGACTGGCAGCAACCAGAAACCAGTAGAGCTTTCAATTCTCAGAGAAGTAAGGAGTGGGGGTCAGCATACCTGGCACCTCCTAATTCCAGAGGGCAGACTTTGCCCTGTTTAGGAGGCTGGTTGACAGAATTCCTTGGGAAGGAGTCCTGAAGGGCAAAGGGGTCTGGGAAGGATGGACCTGCTTTAAGAAGAAAATCTTAAAGATGTAGGAGCAGACCATGCCCATGTGCCAAATGATGAGCTGGTGAGGAAGAACACTGGCCTGGGTGAACAGTCAGCCTTTACAGGAGAAAAATAGTTTATCACCTCTGGAAAAAGGAGCAGACAGCTCATGAGGGCTACAAGGACATTGTGAATATGTGCAGTGAGAAAATTAGAAGGGCTGAAGCCCAGCTACATTTTATCTGGCCACTGCTGTAAAACACTAAAGAAAGTGTTTTTACAAATACACATTTCCTACCTCATCTTCTTCATACTCAAAACAATAACTTTCTGACTCACTGTTGTTATATTCCAATCTCCAAAATCATATTGGCAGCCTAGATAATCTGTCTGCGTATTTTCTTTAGTCTCATAAAACTTTGTTTCTGAGCACATAAAAGAAAAAATTGAAGAGCTCTGAAAATACCTTCCATTAACTTTTTCCCCCTGGTTTCAATTATGACATTTCAGTGTCTTTCCTGACTGCACATGGTGCTTATTGGAAGTATGTACGTACATATGAAATTTTAAAGTAAAGTAACATCTTTATATTACTAATTTCTTTTAATTGAGTCAAAAGATGAAACTTTGAGAGTTCTTAGCTACTTTCTGGACTATCTGAACAGTATCTGAGTGATAAGATACTGCTACATGCAATATGTGCAAATCCCTAGATCTCAGGTCTGTGAAAGATGAGGCTATGGATGTGGAGAAGAATGTGCCAGGAGGGGAAGGAAGCATTTTAATATCCTCCTCTTTGTCTTTCATGAACTGCCTGGATTCTTGTTGGAGACAGCTGATGCAGCCCACCTTTGATGCAGCCACTGACTATTATTCCAGTCTGATTACAGTGTGGTAGGTTGTGTCTATATGTCTGTACAGCCCTTATTGAGATGGTATCAAAATATTTCATGGGCTAATTAGGTCTGTAGTGTTTCCTGGTGGACAGCAGGATCTTTTGAAGCTTTTCTGGAGAAGCAGACATTATTTGGCACATCATTGTTCTCCCTTTTCCTTTCCACCGTATTAACCTACAGTAACACATTTCTCTTAGTAAACAGAATGGTTTTGCAAGATGCTCTGAAAAGAAGGTTAACCCAGTGCCTGTAATATCCTCTGAAAGTTTAGCTTGTAGCTCAAGAACAGTGCCTGTAACTCATACTCCTTGTACTGGGTTGTGGGAACTGCCCTGGTAAAGTCATGAACAGCTCACGAATGACAATGAGACCAGTAATGCAATATATATATATATATATATATATATATATATAAACTATACCCAGAGAAGTGTCCAGAAGTCTTGGAAACTGGAACTGGGATTTTGAAATTACTGTAAGCATGGATGAGAAAAATTGAGTCCAAGAATGAAGCAGTAAGAGAAGTCCCCAAATGCCACTAGGAAGGTAAACTGCTACATTCTCCTTTATAGTGCAATAGTTACTTATGGTTGAATTTCCTGCCTGTATAGTATCTGTACTATGGACCATCTTATCTTATTAGTATGAAAGGAATTTTGGCACTTGAAAGGCCTAATGAATTAAAGTCTTGTTGGGGTATGCAGTGGGAAGAGACGGTTATACTTGTGGATAGTATTTAGTTTTTTCTAATGTGGATAGTGTTTTTTTCTAATTAGGAGATAGAGCAATAAGCTTTGTGATGCTAATTTTTTAGAGTTGGCATGTGGTTTTTTTTGACTAAAGGGAAAAAAAAATTGCTTAATTCTTAAAAAGGGTGAGAAAACTTTAATTTAAAAATATTTGACATATGTGTGTAATATGCTGTCATGAGATAAATGCAAATGAAATTAAACCAAAACAAGACAGAACACTAAGTTCATTGCCAGGTGATATATATAATCTTTAGCTAATAAATATGTCAATTAAGCATGATGAGGATAAAGAGTATATCAAAGAATCACTTTCTGGAAAGGTTTCTTAAGATGATGTCATCATGGCAATAATTTATCTTGTTTCCACTCCACTAGGTGGAAGTATGGATAAAATCCTCTGGTTTGATAGCATTATTTTGGATTTTGGCAGTAAATATCGTTATTCAGACTTCATTTGACTGCGAAAGAAGCAAATCTCACAAAAGCATTAAACATCAGAAGCCAGAAACTTCACTAAATGTGGTAAGCACATACCACAACTAAACAACAGGATTAGTATATGGGGACATTAAAGAAGATAAAACAAATGCAGGGGTAAAATATTAGAAGGAGTATTGTTTGCATCTGAGTCATAAGCTAAATGCAGTACTCACTATGTTGAGCAAGAAGCAGCAATGAGAATGCTGCTCAGAATGAAAATGGCTTTGTCCAGTAACACACTAAAATGGAAACAGTGGTTCCAGCAACAGAGCTGAAGCATCTGCTCAACCTTTTGAGTAGCCTCCTGCAGACACTGAGGTGCCAGGGTTCAAGGTGTAGAGTTTGGCCTGGGGATGGGCAGGTTCTCTGAGTAGCTTTTCCTGTATATGAGACCCAAGCTCAACTTGCACAAGCCCACCGTGCCTGACTGTGCCACAGGCAAGGCTTGGCAGCAGGGATTTTTCACCAGGTATGAGGGGCTTGCCCAAGGAAAACCCTGTGTGAGGCACATGTTTATGGACCCCCAGTAGCTCCGTTCTGCTCTGCTCAGCACTGACCTGGCATGGTTGGCATGGGAGCTGCAAGGAAAAGAGACCAAATATGTTCATTAATGTGATTGTTGGATAAAAACAATAGCAGCTTCTAAACTCAGTAATTTGAGGAGGCACTGAATAGGGCATTATGTGTATTTGTATGAAGAGAAGCATGAAAGCCTGAAACACTCCATTTGTTAGAGTGGAGTGCTACACATACCCTACCAACTGCAGCCAGCTCAGAAAGATATACTAGAGCCATACTCATCCTTCAGGTGCTTAAAATTAGGTTAGAGGAGCATGTCCACACTCCTTATGAGAGGCTGCAGCACTGCAGGCTGTCTGTGCTTGTGGCAGGCACAGGTGGGGATGGGACTGGCACATCCATTTTCTACCATGTGTGGAAATGCCTTGGCAGCACTTGTGTGAGGCATGAGCCTCCTCTAAGTGTCCTGCATGAAGCCTTGAAGCAGGTAGTGATTTACTACCTACTCAGTCCTTTTAAAAGATTTTCCCTCACTTAGGACATGTTCAGCATGTGGGATAGACAGGAATAGGTAGTTCCTTTGCTAACCTGTCTTAGTCCTAATGGAGAAAAACAGGTTAGCAAAGACTGCCTATGGCTGGGCTACGTGCTCCTGATGGGGCAGGAGGTATGGAATGGTCCTGCTTGGTCTGGGGGACATTTGAGAGAGTTAACATGAGGAATTGAGATGAAGGAACCTCTGGTTTGTGGGACATTTATCAGAGAGAGGCTAATAGGATGAAAGGCAAGGATTCCCTGCACTTTTTATAGCATTTTCTATGTCCTTTTAAAATATTTTTTTAAATTCTGCTTCCTAAAATTAACATCTGCAGCAGATGTTAAGAACGTTTCTCTTCTATCCCTCTGTTACATGACAACGTGCAGTTGTTTCCCTGCGGTCGGTACCTTGCAATTAAGCTCTCACAGAGCTTGTTTGCAGGAGAGCAGGGCGCGGTGGCACTGCCAGGGCTGGGTGGCCCTCTCCTGGCCACACCTGGCCCGTGCTCCTGGCACACACCCGGCTGCAGCCCCACACCCAGCCCCTGCGCCTGGCCTGCCAGAAGCTCACAGTACACATGCGAAATAAGAACGTCAATCTATTTGCTTGGGTTAAACAGGATGCCTTCGTGTTCTATGTAAAAGCATTTTGTCTAGTGCCATGCTACATATAACCAAAGCTCCCTTATCAACTGCAAGGTGAGGCACTGCTTCTCACAAAGCAATGCAGAGCAGTATGTCAAACATCACAAATAGGATCCAATTCATGTAACTTTGGTCCCTCATGTGTTTTGACACCTGTTCCATGTTAGCATCCTTCATAGTCATTCACTTGGCCTCCTTCACGTTGAGATGCTTTCTAAGGGTGGCTGTGTCTCAGCACCAGGGTGACCTTCCTCTTTCCCTGTGAAAGCCTGGTTGTCCTCTTATTTTCCACATAACAGCTATTCCAGAGGAGATCACACCACTTTAGTGTGGAAAATGGTGTAAGTAATAGCAGAAGTGGCCCCCAAATCTATTTAGATAAAGAAGATTTCTATTAGAATTCTTTCCCTTCCTTCCTCTCTCCCCTTTCTCGTCCTCCTGTTCTTCCACCATCTCACTGAGCCAGAGCCATTCAGGACTTGTAAGCTTTCTCTCTTTTCTGGAAGCATGGCAAATTTTTCCTGACTTAATTTTAATATTTAAGATTAAAATATTTGAAATATCATGCTCTGTCACCATATCTTTCAGAAAGGCTGATGAGTCACATAGCAGAAAAAAGAAATCAAAACACTCATCGATGACAAATTGCTGCTGGAGTTTGTAGGTGACATAAAAGATTGTGCAGTGCTAAATAATGGAAAGTGTAGGTCACTCTTGCAGAATAATCAAAATTGGTTGGTGAAGCGATGAAATTCAGAAGTTTCTGTTTTTATAACACTACATGTCACATGTGTGTAAAAACACAGGAATTGTCACAGCATTGGGAGCTGAGAAGCTGTGACTGTTCCCTGTGTACCTTTCTTAACCAGGTGCACTTATTCACTGCAACCCCAGAGTCTAAAGCACTGACATGGCTCACCAACTATGAAATGAAACCATTTCCCCTTCTCTGGCCGGAGCAGGGGTGTGTGTACAATTCCACACCCAGTCTTGCTGCCCCTGGCTCCAGAGAGGGCTGGAAAATAAAGCAGTTAATAAAAAAAAAAAAAAAAAAAAAAAAAAAAAAAAAAAAAAAAGGCAAATCAGACAAGAAGAAAATCAGGGAAAAAGAAAATCAAAGAAATGGAAAATATGCTTTCCTGATGAAAAAGAGGTGTCAGTTCATATATCTTCTACAACATAGGATTAAGGTTGTGAGCAAAATTTCTAAGAACCTACATGAGAACAAAACTTTTAGAGTTCTCAGACTGTAGGGTATAATGAGCCGCAAGGATTGGAAGGGGAAGTTAAAAACATTCATATTGAAATAAAAAGATAAATGACATGCCTGGAAAAAAGAGGAGCTAAAAAGGCATACAGTAACACCCTACCACGAGATCGTTAAAGGCTGGTTGATACCTAGGAGCAAGAAGCAGCCTTTCTTGAGCATTTCAGAAGGATGTGATGCCAAGCTCTCACTAATTTGTCACTGACATTTTTACACTTGAAGTTAACTATGAATAGGCAGCATAAGTGGATAGCTGATGTGAACCTTTGCTAGCATTGCAATCGCTTGGCAAGCCTAGGACAGAAAGAGCTTTGGGAGCACTAATGAGCTGAATGTATCACTCTTATTCTCAGCAAGGTGATTACTTCCCACAGAGTAGGCTCACATTATGAAAAGACTGACAATATAAACAGACCAGACTCGATCTTGAGCAAGAGCCAAGCCCTTAATCCAGGTTTAAAAAACACATGTATGTGCTCCCTGTGAAAGGCAGTTCCAGACTGCCTTGGCAGCAGCCACCACTGCTCAGCTGCAGGGCTGCCCCAGGCTGTGCCATCACATCTCCTTGGCTGCAACGCTGCTACAGCTCTTGGCTGTAACAGGGCACCCCTGAGAAGAACCACATCAGCTAACTGCATGTTAAAATGACTCCACAGCACTCTGCAGCCTTGGAAAAACAGCATCAGGCTGGCTGATGCTGGCTAGAGCCTGGCAGAGGAACATGCTTACATTTTCAAATGTGATGTTCAGAGCAATATTCTGCTGTAAACATTTAATAGTACTATATTCTAATAGCCACTGCTACAAAGAGAAACAAATTATAAAACTTGAATATTTATCACAATGGTTTTATTGAAAAATGTGCTAGTATCTTTTGTGCTAGTGAAATTGTGGAAATGTGCTAGTGGAATTCTTTTGAGATTAGTACAGCTATTAGAGGTTCCTTTATATTTATCTTCAGGAGAGAGCCATGCATGAAACTCCTGAGATGATGAGACCTTCCCAACACTGCCTCGTGTTCCTTACATGTTGGTTTGGTCCAGATTGAATCAGTCTCATACAGGCAGAGCTATCCTTCTGCTGAGTTCTCTAGACTCTTGTTGCTGGAGGAAAAGGCAATTCCTACACATCCTGAATTTTGAAAGTTGTGAATTCTCTACTCAGTGAAAGACCTGTAGTTGCTCCACAGACTCTCTTGCTTTTCTACTTCTCCCATCACCTATACAGTAAAACAAATCCATGTTTCTCTCTGTGATGAAGAATGAAGAGAGCTGCCAAATACCAAAACATAAGAAATCTTTGGACTGTTAAGACAAAGAAAGAAGTTGCCAAAATATGCATTACCTACCAAAAGGCAAAGAATATAAAGTCCAAGAAGAATGAAAAAAAAAATCATTAAACTGCCATGGTAATAATTTTAGCCATTTCAAAATTACATTTAGGTGAAGTCTAAAACAAAACCCCTCTTTGAAATAAAAAATCAGTATTTTGTTTAAGGGTTCAAAAATGTTCACTGTTCATTTTTCCAATATTCTGAATGATTCTGTCAATTTGACTAGAACTTGAGAATAATTTCAGCCAATTATCAGACTTCCTTTTATGTTTGATTTTGTGTGTGTGTGTGTGTGTGTGTGTGTGTGTGTGTGTGTGTGTGTGTGTGTTTTTTTCTGGGTTTTGTTTGTTTGTTTGTTTGCTTGTTTGTTTGTTTTTGGTTGGTTTTGGGGTTTTGGGTTATTTTACAAGCGATCTTTTTTATCTTTAAAGTATAGGCAGATAGTACTGTGCATGATCCTTTGGAGAGGGAAGACTAATACCTCCTTCCTCTTCAGAAAGAGAGAGATGAATACTAATAAGCTGCTAGGACATCCTTTCCCTGACTCTCTCACTTTTTGTAACCCATTGGGATGTACACAAACTTGGTTGCTACAGAGAAAAAAACTTTCCTACTTCACCCTAAGCAACAGCTTTTGTTACAGGTAAATCTATCATACTCTGTATTTTTAGACACAGAGAGAATTAGCTGGCTATTTCTAGCTCCAAAACAGTGGATTAGACAGACTAAGGGCTGAACTTGATACAACCCCTCTGCTACAGTCCTTAGTAATAACTTTGGCAAAACATGAATCCCACTGCTAGTGCTAACAAAGAGAACTGCAGATTATTTTTTCCTAACTAACATACATACACCTTTAATTTCCCAGTCTGACTCCCTGTGGAATTTCACATCACTACCAAAAGAAGATTCAATAAAGCTATTCAGACACAGCTGCTGGATATATTGCTGCTGTCAGAATACAGATTTTTGAACTAAAATGCATTATGAAAACATCAGTTTTAGGATGAAAATACAGAAAAGATGAGGTATAACAGGTACAAGTGGCTCCCGGGGAGATTCCAGTTGCGTGCAAGATGAAAATTTTTCACAACACAGTCACTGAAATAATCTCCCCAGGAAAGTCATGGATTCCCCAACATTGGAAGCTTTTAGGATTCACCTGGACAAGGTACTGGGCCATCTGGACTGTTTTATTGCCAAGAAAGGTCGGACCAGATGATCCTTGAGGTAATTTCCAGTGTCAAATTCTATGATTTTCATGAGATACACTTACAGCAGAATTATTTTGCTATCACTTCACATCCTTAAATAACAGCCTAGGGGCTGCTTTGCATCATGCAAGTTAGAATTAGCCACAGGGGTTGCATGGACTAGAATGTTTGCAAGTCTTCCTAGATTAATGAATCTGCCTTGAAATATCCTTAAGACAGACAAAATAGAGCATCCCCTTTGATGGTGGATGAAATATTTGGTCTTAACTACCTTTAAATAATTTTTAGTGCTAAAAAGTTTGGTGATGCTGAGTAGGCCTAAGGCACTTAATTATTTAAACACGATTCCAAGGGACTCCAATAGTGCTTTCTGCCTCTTTAGGATAGAAATGCAATTTTTCTCCTATTTCAGCAAATGCCTCCTCAACAACCAATAAAATGTGCAAGCTGGAAGTTAAAGACTGGTTAATGGTCCCTTGACACGATCCTACTGAAGTAAAAGAGTAAAACCATCATATGCTGTGTACACAAAAGAGACATTTCAACTTAGAAATTATATTTTAAAGAAAACATACTGAAGGCCATGAAGAGCTCTGTATCTCCATGGATGCCAATTACAAAGTTTTTTACAGCATCCATTTTTGTTGTTGATGTAGTTTCCAGTACTGAATTTCCTATTATTCAAAGGCAAAGGAGCTGCTGTAAATCAAATTAATACAAAGCTTTTCTTGAGCTGTAAATGAAGTACTTACTTTACTGCATATGCACATACCAGCTGTATGAATTTCTTCACCCAAGCATGCCATGGTTCATAGATTTTTGTTCCACCTATTACTGTGTACTATTATTTATTTACTAGTCTTTATTGTGGCTGGTTATGAAAACTTACCAAGCATTTTTTATAAAAAGACTCTGGAACAACAAACAGAATTTGTAAAGGGAAGTATCTTTTGACTTTTCTTTTTTAATTTATTGAAAGCACCTAAGATTGTTCTCCAGAAATGGTGGACACCAGGTCTTGAGCTCCCAGCCTCCAGACTGCAGGAGAGTTGGGTACCAGGGACAGTGTCTATTTATTGCCCTCTGCTGGTATCATCCCTAAATTTGATGTTTCAGACCTGAGTACTTTACCATTTGTCTCATTAATTATTTGCAATTTGCTGTCAGTGCTAACAGTATTCTAGAGAAAAGCAGATCTGAAGATCATTACTGGTAGGATGAAGTTCAATGTGCTTAATTATAAACAAATGAGGACTTTAATGAATAAAGTCCTGAAAACTGAAATCTCAGGCTTTTTCTTTAAAATGGTCTTCAAACATAAGAAAGAATATGAAGAGAAGGCAAGAGGGATCTTATTGTTCTCTACAACTCCCTGAAAGGAGTTTGTAGCAAAGTGGAAGTCAGCCTCTTCTCCCAGATATCAAGTGATGGGACTAGAGGAAATGGCCTCAAGTTGCACCAGAGGAGGTTTAAATTGTCTCCTAGAGAAAATTTTTCACTGAAATAATTGTCAAGTATTGTCAAGCATTGAACAGACTGACCAGGAGAGTGTTGCAGTCACCATCTCTGAAGGTATTTAAAAGACATGTAGATGTGGCACTTAGGGACATATAACCCAATGGTCTTAACAACATTTTCCAAACTAAACTATTCCGAGTCTATGAAAACATCTTTACAGAAATAGACCCCTGGGAAAGGGAATCATAATTTGAAGAAACTGAAGAAATGCCTGCTGATTTTCTTTTAATAGAAAGCTTGAAGCAGTAAAACTGAAGTCAAGGTTTGCTATTTTTAAGTATTCATTGCTTCACTACATCACAAAAAGGATGTTTTAGATAATAAAAGAGAAAAATGTAGCAAATGGACTGAAAATGTAACATTTGATTTCTCATTTGTGCAGATTATACTTCTGTTCTTTTTTACATCATATAGCCAGTGATAAAGCCATCTTGGAGAGAAACTATATCCTTCGCTTTTAATAATAAATGTACTCAGCCACTCTGACAACAGATGTGGTGCTACTCAGTTGCTGGTAATATTAAAAAAAAAAATTAATTTGTAGGGTACTTCTGTTTCTAAAACAAGAAGCAAGAAGAGCTGGCTTAAATAGTGATGGTTTTTGGGAAATCTTAGGGCATGCAGTATACCTGGCTCCTCTCTGGTTTATGATCTAATAATCCAACTGCACAGCTGAGATCCAGGTACCTCTTTCCTGTATAGTTCCTGTCCTTCATCATTCTTCTCCTTCATACATTCTTTTTTCTCCTCATCCTTTCCTCTTTCTCAGTTTGTACCTTCATCTACCTCTTCTCCATTCAAAGACTTCAAGAATAAAAGACACCAGTTCTTACTTAATGTATAAAACTAGCTCTAGATTGTCAACTGAAAAAATATAGGAAACCCAAGATACTGTAGTGGTCAAAGCACACTCTTTGGAGACAGTCTGGATAAGACACCAAAAGCAATACACTTTTAGGTAAATTTGTTGCTTCTTTTAGGAATTAGTTCCGGTGTTTTCCCCTCCTTTCTCAACACCCCTACCTAATCTCTTATTTGAATCCAGTTTTATCATATGTTGTTATAATACACCACTGAATCTTTCTCTCAAGAAACAAAGACTGTTTTAGTACCTAGCATTTTCCTCTGGGTAAAATAACCAGAGAAATCACATCACCCACAAACTTGTTTTTAGATAAGTTAAATAGGTTGAAAGAATTAAGCCTCTTATTATACCATGTTTTATCCAGACCTTCTTTTTGCCTTTCTCTTCTGTCATCCAGCCTCTTTTGCTCCATATTCTTGCTCCTAAACTTTTTTTGCTACTGAATGAATTGAGGATGACTGCCCCTGTGATACTATGCCAATTTCAGCTCTGAGAAGCAGAAACACACTTGGGCTGGATAGATTTCAGAGGGTACAGCTGAAAAGTCTTCAGCATTTGCAAGTTTATACCAGTTTAAATGTTGTAATTCCACAATTGCAGATAATTTTTCAATGAAAGAAACAGGTATGCCTTCACAACCGGGGGAGTTTTCTGTTCTTGGAAAAGTCCAAGTTCCTGCTCCAAAGCAGGAAGATGCCTGCTGACGGTGCTGAAGGCAATCCCTTGTAAAACAATTTCGACTCAGTAGAACAATCCATTCTTTTCTAATTTCAGTACTGAAAACGGCCAGACCACTTTTCTTGAAACTCTGTTTCCCCTGGAGTCTCCAGCCTGCCACTCCCCAAAATGCCAAGCCTGAACACCTAAACAGCCTGCAAAAATTCAGCATTTACAGTGAAGTAACATGTAAAAACCAGCAAGGTACAACCATGATATCCATGCCAGTGCTAAAGCTGCATTAGACCCTGCTTTTTGCACTATCCATCTCCCTTTTCCTACAACTACTCTTCCACCAGATTTCTCTATGTCTCCTTTCAGTACCCTTTTCCTAGAACTACTCTTCCACCAGACTTCTGTATGTCTCCCTTTAGTACTGAACACCTCAATACTAGTGAGTGGAGTTAAGGTGATGTATTTACGTATTTAAAAACCCCAAAAAACAAACAACATCCCATCTTGTATTTATTTAAATATGAGCCCCATCTTGCATGATCTACCTATGCAGGTATTCTGCTGTCACTTACAATTAGGCAGGTCCCTTTGCTTCTTGCTTTTCACAAGTATTGGTATCTCTAAAACTGTACAGATACATTAAGTTCTGAAATGCTTTTGCTAGTATTTCAAAGATAAATTTCTAAAAAGCCTGGCAAAAAGCATTATGTGTATTTACTACAATCATATATTTAAATGGCTCTTGTAACATCTTTATCCATCAATGAATACTGCACAGCACTGAATGAACTAGAAATGCTGAGTACAGGGGAAAATCTATATTACTTTCTTTTTTGTTCTAAAGTTCCACCTCTGCTTTGCAATGGAAGCAAGTTATTGAGGTCTGCAAGCAGCTGGGACTGCTGGAACTGTACTTTGTGCCACAGAGGAATACATCGGTCCTGACTGGCAAAGCAGAAGATTGACTGTGCTGGATAAGGAAGGCTGGAATTGAGCTAAGTCATGTTAAATTAATGGGTAAAGCTTTCAGAAATACCATTTTATACATGGAGATCTGCTACTTTCACAAGTTGCCCATAGCAAAACTCCTTAGTTGAATTATTCACTGAGGACACAGTGAACTTTCTTTTCCCCTGAGAATGGATTTCTAACTTCCATCAAGGATGCATAATCTTCAGCTATGGCCCTCTACGGTGTATGAGGTTGGATTGATGCTCTGCAGCCACTGTCTTCCCAGGTAAATTTTGCCAGGACAGTTCTGACAGAAATGAGGCCAACTGTATTTTCCAGCTCCTTGGTTGATGTACATCTTCTAGGAGACACTGGATTGGCTGAATTTATAATCAGCTTTTCACAGAGGTGCTAGACACAGCATCACTTCCTGCCCATTCACCTTTGTGAACCAAACAAATTCAAACAGGAGTCAGGTGCCAGCCTCTCCCAAAGCATCAATTATCACTGCACACAAGTAATATGTGACACAGGTTGGGAAAGACTCAAGGCACCCAGCACGTGCTGAATATAAGCTCTAATGTGAATGAACAAGATCCACAGCCCCACTTATGTTTGCCATAATGACACCTCTAGTATTCAAGGAGCCCCCAGGAACTCTTCTGGTTAGTTCAACTTCTTGGAAGTGCCATGGAGCAAAATTGGTCAAAAAGCCTCTGCTTCTCATGACAACAGGATATTACCAACACAAGAATCACTGGTACCTCCCCCCTGTTGGGGTTTGGTTCCACAAGTGCCTTGCACAGAGCTCTGCAAGGTGCAAAACTTCCCCACACAGGGCCACAATTAATGGCAGGATTTGGCTGGGGAAGGTGCATGCATCTTTCCCCTAGAACCAGCAGGATTTGCCATCTGCAGGATTTGGCATTCCTGACTCCCTGCTCTTGTGAAGCTCCTGCCTGGAATCACCACATCCCCCTTTCTCACAGATCTGGACCTGCAAGAAGTGGCTGCTCAGAAGCAGTTTTGCCAGCAATTAAACAGATCTCCAGTGCTCCAGAGCCCGAGTCCTGCTCTTTGCAGCCACTGAAGCTGAGCTGGGATTGTCCAATTATAAAACATAAACAGAACTCTTAAAACCAGTAAAAGGTGAAGGGAGAAAAGAGACATGCTAGAAAAGCTGCATAGTTTCATTTTAGTTCTGAGTTTGTCGCCCCAGTCGCTAATTTGTCACCTGTACCCTTGGTAACGTGTTAGCACTGAGCAAGAGGTTGTGAATAGAATCAGGTATCAGCACTGTGACATAGCACTTCTCTCATAGCACAGGCTTTATAAAGTGCTGTAGCAATCCTGAAAATTATATGAGAAGCAGAGAGGTTCTTTAAGCAGGAAAGATCTGCTGGGTAATGGCTGCAGCATTAGTGCACATGCAGAGGAGTTGCCAGGATTGGGACATATCCCATTTAAAGCCTCTGTAGCTTGAATATCCAAATCCAATTCCAGGGGAGGGGAGAGGAGGATGAGTCTCTAGGCTCAGGAGGGAAGATCCATAAATTATCACAAGCAGGTGGAATAGAAGAGTTCGGTGATGTTAAAACTGTCATGAAGAATGGAAGAAAAGGTGGGAAGGGCATCCTGCAGGCTGACAAGACAGGTAAGGAGAAGACTGCATGTTGGACAAAGAGAGAAAATCCAGTCACAAAGGACACTCCTCGATGTGGGAGGAGTCGAGTGCCAGGCCCTCAGATTACCTGAGTTGTGTGAACAGCTCAGATTGCTAAGCATCATGGAGAACCGCACTTCAAAGAGTACTTTTTCATTTTCATGCATTTTAATACCAAATTCTGTCATCAAATGTCATAATACTTTTATAGCATAAATTTCCTTTTTCTTCTCATGTTTATCTCTTATCAAAGCTAAGTCCCTCTTGACATAGATCAGTTAGTGACCAACCAGTAAGCTATGGCTTCAGGAACCCTTCATGGTATGAAACAAACAAGCAAACAAACCCCCAAACCTTCATTCTGTTTCTTAGGGGAAGAGGCAGACAACTGCACATGTTCCTACAAAAGAGTGGAGATCTTAGAAGCTTTGATGACTTCTAACTATAATTACTGCCATTTCTAGTAAGACTTCTACACAAATATCAATTCATCAGCAGACCTTCATCTGTACAAAACCTTTCTAGAAAATCCTTTACTTGTGTCATTTTTCATATCATCCCAATTTTGTTTCCAGCTGTGCTGGCAAGATGCAAGTTTGCCCAGTTTTCAGAAAGTTGATGGGGAAATATTTCAATCCTGATTTCTACATCAAACAGATTTAATAATCAAAAATAATTTAAAAAAAAAAGGTAGCTTTAGTCACCTAGGCAACTTCATCAATGTAACAGACACCTTTTTTTACCTCAGTTCATAATTACAGCATGTGGAATCATCTATTGGGAGATACTTTAAAATAACTGGATTTTATGCCTTCAGCAATTCCACTGAGTAACTCAGGAAGATGCCATGCAGAGGGTGTCCTTTGAGAAACAGTAATTATTTCCTGAGGTCTCCCTGTTAACCTTTAAAGCTTCACCCAGGGGTTTAGAAGCATACAGAAAGGCCTCAAGAAAAAAGAAATGTTCAAACTTGGCAAGTTTTCCCCAACAGCAGCCTGTGAAAGAACTTATTACAGAATTCAATGATGATGAACAAGAGTTCATCAACCACAAATTATATCAATCCAAAAGCTGGCAGAGGTTCCACTTAATGTATTAAAATACTTTTGCTCTCATGAATGGATCACGGGGCCAGGTCACAGAAGCATAATGAGGAATATAATACCTACTCTCACTGAGCAACCTTTGCACAGCTATTGAGCTTCAAGTGTCAGTTGTCAATGGTGTTTGTATTTTTCCTAAATTAACTGACTTGACCTCAAAAACTCCTACTAATTGGACTAAATAAGAGAAAGGAGGCTGATGTGAAAATGGGTCTTGGAAGTGCATTACATTTTCTTGTCAGGCCGAGAGGAAAAAGCTGTTTCTGCACTCTCAGCAACACTAAGGGGATGACTGGCCTTCCCCAGTGTTGAGCTGTTCTTTCCTGTGCTCAGGGAAGACACTGCTGCATTCTCAGTCCTGCCAAACAAGCAGTTCAGCTCAAGACAGAATACAACCCATTCTCAGCCTTGACCCAGGCTCTTTTGTGATCCAGTCACAGCTCAGACCTTGGCTGGCAGAGACAGGAGGTTGAGGGGGTGGCAGTCTTCCATAATTTTTTTGTATCAGTAAATATTGTGGATCAATAGGAGCGGGTGAGTGAAACACTGGTGCTGAGGATCTGGTGCCTATACTGCACTCGCCTGGATGGGCCATGTTTCCAGCCCTAGCCCAGCTTTGTAAAATGAAAGCACATCTTGGCTGTGACACATTCACTGCACTCCTGAAGCAGCACCAACCCTCCAGTTTTTCCAAGGAAATCCAGACCCTGCAACCTAGAAGTGTTTTGTGATGTCTGAAGTGCTGTGCTGGAGGGGTGTTTGGGCTGGGATATTTGCTGTCACATCTCCCCCCGCCCCGAGCTGAACTAATGCAGGTGCACCCTGCAGTGCAGCCATAGCCCTGTCCAGCCTCAGCTGCTGCCAGCAGGGTGAACATCCTCACCGACAGCCCCAACACTAGTGGCCTCCTGGGCATGGGTCCAGGGCCACCAGTGGCCTCTAAGACTCCCTCAGCTGCACCAGCAGCAGAACAAGTTAGACATTGATCAATTTATACTTTTCACTACTGTTTCACCTTCCTGAGTGCTCCTCACACCTTGCCCATCTTCCTTGGTCAAAAGTAGTCAGCTCTCCACCCAGATCTCCAAGTGAGATGGCATCTGGCAGCAGTGATGAGGAGTGGGCCAGGAAGGCTCCACAAATGAAGCCATCCAAGGCACCTTTTTCTCTTGCCCAAACAGTGGGAACTCTGCTTCTGCCATCTAGGCATCAGACAGAGTCCATAAACTGTGGGTGGAAGAAAGGATGTATCACTGCTCTTTGTCCTCCACCTTAAGGGCTAGAGTGAAAACTAACCCCCCCCCCCAACCCCCCCCCTGCCAAACAGCAGGGGGGTAAATGCACCTTTGTTTGTCCTATTACTTTTAGGCAATAATCTATTAATATAACTCTCTTCCAAGACAGAGAAAGAGAAACAATACAGAAAAAGAAAGCATAGATTCAGGGACTGGATTGCACAGCTGCAGGTTCAATAAAAAGCTTGAAGACAGATGTATGGCATAGTTAATGAGCCTTTTTTTTTTTTTTTTTTTTTTTGCGTAGGACACATAAATGACAACCAATAAACTGAAATGCCTTTTACTTTTGTGAAAGTGCACTGAAGAATTGAGGGATTCTCTTTTCACTGTCATATTTTGGATGCTGTGTAATTCCTATGATACAGCTACTTGAGAGCTTCTGCAGCATTACCAAGCAAATTTACTGAGATTATAATTTTTACAATGGATAGCCAAAGAATGCATTTAAATTCTGAGCTTGACATGAATATAGTATTTAAGTATATTTAAAAATGGAAAAGTAGACTGAGAATTTCTTTACCTCTGTTTTAGTTCATGTCTTATTGCAAGAAATAAATTCTGATGTTGAATTATTAAAAGTCCTAATGGTGTTACTTGTCATTAATTGCTGAATACAGATAATATTTTATTTATATTAAATAAGATAACGTAAGATAAAAATATGTTTGTTCAGGAGTAGAAAGCTATAATTAAATAAACACAAAATATTCAAATAAAGTAAAATAAATAAATAACTGAAGTATAAAATTATGTTTCTATTAGTAGAAGAATTATCTCCTATTTGTGACTAAATCCTGCCAATAATATATTATTACTGTCTTCATATTTTGCACTGCAAAATTAACTTGCCACTTCTGCAGTAATTCTTTACAAAAGATGTTTTAAGGTCATGTCAGAATTTCTAAGTAAGAAAAATATTTCACAATGGGAATGATTAAGCATTAGAAACTAAAAAAAAATCCAGCTACAGGATGACTTTACAAGAGCTGGTTTTGGTCACTGACTCCAGAGTGTTGGAGCCTGTTAAATATTAATAGACAAGTGCTATGAAATTATTAGCTTGAATTGGGAGCAGGTACAGTGAGAGACAAGCCCTTCATGCTGGGGCTGAGTAGAACTGACAATGTTTGTTACACTTCAGAGGTGAAAGCAGAGAAGTGGATGCCGATTTGATATTTGAAATGGTTAGACTTCTTGTCAGAACATAAAATAAGTGGGAATAACAGGAAATTTTCCGGTTTGTAAGCAGTGTCTCACATTTGGCAGTTTTAACACTGCAGATAAACATTATTGAATAATTATTTTAAAATACACTTTAAAAAATGACTTAACAAAAAATCTGAATACTAGTTTGTGATGGCTTTTCTACCCAAGAAATCTAACTAGTGGTAACAAGAAGACTGTTCTAGCATGTGGGAGGATGGTAATAGCTTATGAGTTTTCAATTAATTGTTGTCTGTTTTGATATTTCCAGGAGTGTCACTTCAGACAGAATTAACTGAGATACTACAGTGGTGTCTTGTTAGTATCATCTATGCTGTTACAGTTGCAAAATAATCCTGACCAGCTTCTACAAACTCCACTGTAAGCAGGGAAGCAGGGCTGGATCTGGTGCAAACTCTGTGATTATACTTACACAGGTTATTTTGCCACAGGAATCTTCCCTGAGAGCTGTGGTGGGTGTCTGGGTGCAAGAGGCTGTGGGTTCTCTGGGCTGCTGTGTGCTGGGGGCACCCAGATTAAGTATTTCTCTCCATTTTTGGACTGCTAAAAGCTTCTTAGATCACTTAATATGGCTTATGCACTTTTCATACATTATATAGGATCACAGAATAATTTGGGCTGGAAGGGACCTTTAAAAGTCATCTAATTCTACTCTTCTGCCCTTGGTAGATCTCCACTGGATGAGATTGCTCCAAGCTCCATCCAGCCTGGCCTTGAACACTTCCAGGCATGGGGCATGCCCAGCTCTTCTGGGCAGCTTGTTCTAGTGCCTTACCACTCTCAGAGTTAAGAATTTCTTCCTAATATCAATGTATAAGTGTGAACTCATAACCAGTGACAGGATGTTTGGATTCAGAGAGCAGCAGAAATGCAAACTTCAGCAGAAGCATCTGGGGTGCTGTCCTGGGATGGTTATAAGATGCTTGTATCCCCAGTTGTCTGTTCTGTTTATACAGAATAGTAAGTTTTACACCTTTAAGACTTGTTCTGAGAGTGAAGCGGGGAGAGAAGAAGCACAGAGTTTGTTTCCAGAAACTGCGCTCACTCCTCCACATTCCTGCTCCTGGACTGTGTTGTCTGTAGATGGACAGACAGCGGGACAGAGCTATCCTTTGCTTTTAGTTAGTTTTAGCTAGCTGAGGCAAAGAAGTTCCCTGGACTGTGGTTTTTTTCCCCTTTCTTTGGACCTGCTCTGGACTGAACACCAGAAGAGCAGCAGCAGCAGTACCAGTGGACCGGGCCTGGGCCGCGGCATTTCTAGTGCCGGAGGGACTGATCAGAGATTGAGTGAGCCCAGCTACAGCCCAGGGAGGGGAATTTCTGAGTTTGTCTCTCTTTGGCATGGCAAGAAGTTTTATTATTTAATACTGTTCAGGTTTTATTGTTTAATAAACAATTTTTTCCATTTTTCTCCAAAGACGTATTTTTCCTGAACTGGCTAGGGGAGAGGCTGATTGACTCTGCTTTGTAGAAGAACCCATTTTGGGGTTCTCTCCCAAATTTTCCCTGAACCAGGACAGGGGTTTAACCCGTTAGAGACCACCAGGGAGCAAGGCCGGCACTCACAGCTCTGCATGACCAGCCAAGGAAGGACTGAAGATGTCAGAGCATGAGAAGAACTCCAGGCATGGCCTGGGGACAACCGCCCTGCTGCAAGGCAGGTCTGTCTTTGGAGAGACTTTGCACCCACCCTGTTGGAGATATGTCCACGTATCTGTGTCAGCTGAGGGAACAGACTGCTTCTCACGAAAAGCAGTGAGCTGGGAAAGGGCTTGGTGAGGGCTGTAACACAGAGAAAAAAACATAAAAGGAAATGTCAGGCTAAGGTTATATTTATCCTGTATGTGACAATTGTAAGGCTGCTGCTAGAGTAGTGTGTTGCCAAGGATGATGTTGGAGGGGGGAGATTCAAAGAATGGACACAAAAAAGGATCCAGAATGAGGAAGGGATTATTAGAACTGAGCTATTCAGCTGTTTTGAGAAGGGGAAAGAGATCTTACAATCTTTTAGATGTATATATCTACACGTGAAAAAGTGCTGGTTTGGGGGTTACTTTTACAAGCATAAATTAATGGGAAAAAGGGAGGAAGACACTTTAACAGGGTTGCAATCTGCTGTCAGCACTGTCTGAGGCTGCCCATTTGCTTTTATAGTGATACAAGAGTTACACCCACACATTTCCCCTTCCTCCCTGCAAAAAAGGTGCAACTCCTCCAGTTTGGCTCTTCCATTCTGCAGACAGCAGGTTACCAGGATTCAGTAGGTAGAAGCTGAACTCTGACAGACTTGAAATGGGACAGAATTTTTATGAAATAAGGTAATTAACAGCTGGAATGACTTGTCAGGGGAAATGCACAGGCTCCTAAAATGAAATTGTCTTTCAAAATAGGCTGTAATCCAGTTGGAGAGAATAGCTTTATGCTCTGTTTATGCAGAAGACCAGACAAAAAATAGAGGTTCCTTTCACCTCTACAGTCTATGAAAAATACTCCTGATGTTTATATACACTTCAATTCCTGATCATGCTGACTTTGCAGTAGTGTGTGCTCCCAAGCTGACTCAAGGCAGGATGTGGTGCTGCTCCATTTGCTACTTGTCAAATTTGGCAGTTATAGGGAGGAGGGGAATGGATCATTTGCAAAAATTAAAAATGCCTTTCCCTCACTTCTCTTTTCTAATACCAATCAGTGTAGCAGCTAGAAAGAAAAGAAAAAAGAAAAGGAAAGGGAAAGGGAAAGGGAAAGGGAAAGGGAAAGGGAAAGGGAAAGGGAAAGGGAAAGGGAAAGGGAAAGGGAAAAGAAGAAAAAAGAAAAGAAAAGAAAAGAAAAGAAAAGAAAAGAAAAGAAAAGAAAAGAAAAGAAAAGAAAAGAAAAGAAAAGAAAAGAAAAGAAAAGAAAAGAAAAGAAAAGAAAAGAAAAGAAAAGAAAAGAAAAGAAAAGAGAAAAGAAAAGAAAAGAAAAGAAAAGAAAAGAAAAGAAAAGAAAAGAAAAGAAAAGAAAAGAAAAGAAAAGAAAAGAAAAGAAAAGAAAAGAAAAGAAAAGAAAAGAAAAGAAAAGAAAAAAGAAAAGAAAGAAAATAAAATTTTAAAAAGCAATAGCTAGTGCAGAATTTTATGCTTGTTTGGCAAAATTTTTAAAACAGATATTTGGATGTTGAGAAATTCTACAGAAGGAGGTCAGGCAGATTGGAAAAACCCAGTTCTGGCAGTTTGCATTTCCTTTGGTGCTATCCTTTTTCATGTGGCATGTCTGAGCAAAGCCCAGAGCGCTGGTGGCTGTGCCTTGGCTGACATGGGTGAAGATGCACCCAAGAGAAATGGAACTGCCATCATGTCCTCTGCTTTCTTCTCTGGTCCTGATGCTTGTTGGCTATGAAATGGTGCTGTAGCACTTCTGCTTTACACATACACTGGCCAACCCTTAATGTGCATTCAGAGCAAGCTGTTTTCCTTGGGTATGCCAGCTGCAATGCAGAGTAAAAGGAAAGGCAAACAGCACTTAAATGGGCTTTGTAGCCCTCATTGCAATGCAGTGAGAATAAAAGCTTCTTTGCTGCCAAAAGGAAAAAATCAATTTGCAGCAATATAGAGGCTCTTTCTTCACTGTATCCTCAGCTTACACTTACACTTTTACTTATGTTCCTCCACAAATTGACATCAGTTAAGATGTGGCAGCACGTGTTGTCTGACGCTATTACGTGGCTGGCCTGGGAGAGCATCCCACTCTCCTAACTCATCTTGAACACCTGCCTTCCAGCATGGATAGGACATGGAAGTGGCAAAACCTTCCTGCATCCCTCTACTCAGTTGGAGCATGAGGCCAGGTGCTGATTGGGTCAGGAGCACCAGTGGAAGCTGGTTGCAGGTTCCACTTTGCACAGATGGGTTTTAGTCACAGCCAAAGGCTGCCTCAGCAGCTTTGCCCAGGCATTTCCATCCCTGAGCCTTTGCCTTTCTCCCCTCATCCTACAAGCTCCTCAGGTCTGGGGGTCCTTTCCTGTGCAATGCACAGAATTACACCAAATAACAAGGCAACAGTCTATAACAATCCATGTTGCTCTATTCCTCCCCTGACTGCAAACATAGCTCCTCTACTACTTGATGTTTGTGCACCTTGTCGATCCAAGCAGGCTCCTGAGCACAGGACCACCCTAACTTGCGAGCGCTCCCCAGAGCTGCTTCCAGGCACGGTCCGGCAGTGAAGGCAGCAGCGTGGCCCTGGCTAGCAGGCAGTGTGCCTTCAGCCACCTCCATCTGCCAGCCAGATGGTGAACTGGCACAAACATGGGCTGACCCACAGCAGGCAGCCCTGACTCCCAGGGAAGTTTCTGGGCATGCTTCACTTTTAAGTAGAGACAAATGTCTGTGGTCAGCATGCCCCTGAGTCCACTTAGCCCCAACACAGGCAGTGTCTGTCCGCAGACTGTGCACAGCTGCGCCCTGACAGCAGGTCCAAAAGATGTAAACTGTTTTTTAGAACCAAGCTGGACTGAGCTTGTAGCCTAAAAGGAGTGGGAAGTAAAGCAGCATCATTTCCATGTTATTGTTTTCATTCTTCAGCTGTTCCAGAGACTGGAGTTGTTTCTGACATAATTAGGGCTCTATGGCTCTGCCTACAGAGCTCGTGGTAGAGTCCTTGTGAAGAAACCTTGATAGAAGTTATTCTCTATTGCTAGATTTCTGCAATCATACCCTTGGCTTTTCCTTCATTTACTGAAGAGAATGGAATAAGAAAGTGGATCTTTATATTGCACAAAACATATGAGAGCACTGGGAGTAGCATCAAAAAAGCAATAGATTTTAACTTCATAGGCAATATTTGAATAACCAACTGGGCAAAAAAATCTGTATTTACATAAGTATTCCCAAATTCTATAAACTTTATACTCCAGGCAGATTTTGATTTTTGGTATTCTTATTACTCAGCTTTGTACCTGAGTTTGAGAAACTGGGTGGAAAATAGGTAGTCCTAACTGCTATTTATATAATTCTAAATTATGGAAAACATAAGCTTTCACTTGAATAATGCTTGCACCACCTTTTTGCAAGCAGCTGCACAAAATCATTACACTTTCCAAAATTAATATGTTTGCTTGACTTTGGAAAAAAAAGAATTTGCCCATATCAGCATTTTGTTCCAGCAACTTAAAAATTATTATCTCCAAATGTCAGATTCTACATAATGACTAATTTTACCTTGAAATTGTCCAGGTTTCATTGTAAAAGTCTGTAGGTCTTAGTGGAGCACTTGAGTTCATAATTAAATCCAAAAATGCAGGTTTAATTATTTTGCTTTCTCAAGCTGTCAGGACAATTGAACTAGTTTCTTGGAAAAGCAAGCTCAGGTTTAGGAGAAGAAAATCCAACCACAAGATGGCATCTTGTTCTCACAGGAACATCCAGCAATGGGCAGGCATATTGCTGAAAACAAAATGAAGTGATAGGCATTTCAGTAAAACAAAACCATTTTAGACAGCACATTTGCTCATACAGCAGCCCAGAATAGGCTTGGCATGAGAACAAAGTAAAATGTGGAGAAATTAGCATATCTCCCTCTCACCCCACCCAAACTGTGGTTGTGATCTAATGTTTTTAATTGCTGCAATTGAAATAGAAAAAAAAAAGTCTGAATCCACCATGAACATAATGCAGGCACTTTGGGGCTATTGAAGGGAAAGTGGATTACTAAAACCAATTTCAGAACCTTTTGAGTATGAATTACTCCAAAAGACAGTCTGTGGCTGATGTTCTTAACAGGAAAATACTTCGTCACTCTCATGGATGAAACAACTCTTTCCTGTAATTCTTTATTTCCAGTACATGCATAATATCTGTGGTATGTTCCAGTTATCAGAGTGACAAGACACAAAATAAAGCTATGGGCTCAGCTGAGAATTACTTTAGTAATATTACCACAGGAAAAATGTGACCGGCTCTGGAATTGATATAGTATGAAAGCTAAATTTAAAAATACACACATTTTAGCTGACACTGCAGTTTAAAACAGAAGGCTCTAGAACATAAATGTCTTTTATTTCTTATGTGTCCTATTAAGTAAAACCTTTGCAGTCTCAAAGCACTGTATTAAAGACATGAGTGTGGGTCCTCTTTGGCCTCAGACATTTTATTTTCCCTGAGTAACACTACACACCTTTGCACCAGAAACAGTACACTGGGGACCTCAGTGCCTTGGGGGATGTGCCTCCAAGAGCAGAGGGAGAGCAAAGGCAGCAAGGTTCCCTCCAGACTGCCCTCTGCTTTATGGCAGCAGCAGCAGCAGCAGCACATTCACCACCATCTGCTTTCAGCTAGGGTTTAACCAGGAGCCATGAGATGAGAGGCATGGTAGGGAAGCAGCAGTTCCCTGCTTAGCCAGAAGCTGCCCTAGGTCATGCCTCTGTGTGCTGGTGATGGACGAGGTTCCAGGCAGCCCCAAGAGCAGGGGAGTGGGGCCAAGTGGACAGAAAGCAGATGAGCTGAAAGGTGGATAGAGTGGCCTGTGATATCCCCAAAACCAGCAGCATATTTGAGCAAGAGAGTGCCTTGTAAATTGTGGTCCTTCCAAAGGCTGTTCTTCTAAGGGTGCACATATACGAGACCTTGCTCAGGCACGCTGCCCTACTTGCTGCTGCTGTTCTGCTTGCTCTGAAGTGAAATATCTTGTAGATGTCCTGTAAATCATAATCCAAGACAATACTGCATCTGGCTGAAAGTGCAGTGAGAGTTTCAAGAGTCAGGCTGCTGTCATCTGTATTGCATTGACAGCACCTCTTCACAAAATTTTACACGGGCCCTCTAATGACCATGAGAGGTCACGAACCCCCTGCAATGGCTCATCAGGCAGACAGCACCATGCTCCTCAGGAAAATACCCAGGCTGCAGCTCATCTGCTCAACCGTGAATATTGACTGCTCAAGTACCTTTGTCCTTACTGAAGGCTTTCACTAATGCACTGGACAAGTATCCTGCTGCAATTACCATCTGAAATCTAGGAAACAAAAGCACAGCTCTCTTCAGCTGTGGCTTGGAGAAATGCCTTATCAAAGTTCTCCCAAATTCTGCCTTCTTTTGTATCTATGTAAGAGACAAAACATCAAGAGAATGATTGTGTATTATTCCCATGTTTATTAATGGGAGAAAACACTTTCCAAAGTTTTGACTGTTGTTGAATAGAAAGAACCATGCAATAAAAAAAAAAAAAAAAAAAAAAAAAAAAAAAAATCAATTATGACAAGAGTTCAGGAAATATCAGGGAAAATATAATTGAAATTGTCCTTTTTTCCCCACATTGAATTTTGTCTCATTTTTATCCATCTTGTTTAAAAATGGATCTGTTCTGTTTGCAGTGGGAAAACAATAGCATAGACAATTTACTCAGTACAATCGCTCATTTGAGATCTCTTATAGTCAGAGAGCTCCAACAAAACCTGTATCATCACAGAAGCTCATGAATGCTATTACACATCTGCACACACAGAATATGACATTCTTGACACTCCACTGCCATCTGAATAGATGAAAAAATACTTTATGACACACTTCAGAGCTGAGAGTGTCTTGCAAGAACTTCCACATTTTAAAACATTGAATTGAAGGGATTTTTAAAAAATTAATTATGAAAATTGTATTCAGAAAAAATTGTATTTTTGTTTCTAGTAGTGTGGCTTAATTGCAGCTTTCTCATCAGCATTGCTTTCACCCAGGAGAGCTATATTCCATCTTGTTCCACCAAAGCCCTGACACTTGGAGAAAAGCCCACACTGAATGCCACTATGTTGGCAGAGCTCTGCAGAACTGAATCTTCCTCAGGTAGACATGACTGCTTTGCCTACATACCATGAGTCTGAGCATCCCAAGTCAGAGAGGAAGCAAAAAATGAGTCAAATTTGAGATCTCTGCATATGGTCTTGCCAGTAGCTCCTCCATTTAGTAACACTTGAGAGCTGGGACTTCACAATAAAACTGTTTAGCCCTGAAAACTACCCCTGCTTCCACCTCTGTTACCAGGAAGCACACTGCCTGAACCAAAGCAAGCACCAATGATGAATTGGTGTCTCTCCTCCACTCTGGTTCCCATGGACAGAATGTTCTGACGAGAGCTGCAAAGTATCTGCAGGTAAATACTTGTGGGAGGGGAGGGGAGGGGAGGGGAGGGGAGGGGAGGGGAGGGGAGGGGAGGGGAGGGGAGGGGAGGGGAGGGGAGGGAAGGGAAGGGAAGGGAAGGGAAGGGAAGGGAAGGGAAGGGAAGGGAAGGGAAGGGAAGGGAAGGGAAGGGAAGGGAAGGGAAGGGAAGGGAAGGGAAGGGAAGGGAAGGGAAGGGAAGGGAAGGGAAGGGAAGGGAAGGGAAGGGAAGGGAAGGGAAGCAATGCACAGTACTACCTTGGCAATTCTGCCTTTGTAACTCCACATTTCATATTGGTATCACATCAGTAGTTACAGATTATAGTGAAAATTTCAGAAGCCACAGACCAGAAGACCACTTTTTCTGCCCATGGCAGTAGCCTTTCAACATATTCTTATTTTATGGGGCTTCGGCTTCTCACCTAAAAAGCCACCTTCCAGATACATTTTCCCTTATAGATGCCTTATCCAGACACTTCTTCCTAGAGAGAACTTGTATTTCTCCCTCCTTATGCATCAATTCATTTGTGGTAGAAGACTTGAAAAGGTTTTAATATTTGTTCTGTTTTTACATGGTCCATAAGCACATTATTGTGACACAGAGTAAGTGTTTCAGTTCCAAATGTGTACAGCCTGGGGCGAGATCATAGACACAGATGCATCTCAGAAATATACCAGAGACTGGCAACATTTACTGTGTGGTTAGCAAGAAAATTTTCTACTTACAGTAGATCCTTCCTAACTTGGTTGCAAAATTTATTAAAAGAATGGGACTTAGGAGATGGTACAAATGCTATTGTTTTGATCAAAGAACATCTTTAAGCCTTAAGGTGCTTGAGGATTGCTCTGGCTCCATGAGATCTAATAAATTAGTAAGATCAGTAACATTTCCTCAAAAGGATGTAAGGAACCCTTACCAAATAACAAATGCAAATTGGTGGCATTAGACTGTATAGATCAATTGACCTATAATCTTCTCTTTTCCCTATGGAACAGGGAAAGGGAGCACCACACTGCCAATAACAGAAATATTAATCCAATGCTGAGACTGCTTTGCCATATCCACAACACACAGTTAAGGAGATAAAATGATGTAAGAATATCACTTCAGATGGAAAATAAGAGAGCTTCTCTCTGTTTCACTTCTAGCTGCCAGGCCTATTACTTCATTTCAGTGCTCAGAATGCAGTTTTCAATCCAAGGTGCAGGTGCTGCACCAAAGTGATAGTGAGGATGTCCTGTACAATGCCCAAGGGATGGAAGCATGGACAGCTAACCCTGTGCAGGTTAACTCACAAAACCAGCATGGATACACTGAACACCACTGGATACGAAAAGAAGGAAATCATGAAACCCATTGCTCTCATATCTGAAAGGAAAGTTTGAAGACATTTAATTGAAACCCTGATTTAGCCTGTAAGCATCCAGATTGTATTTGCAGAGTGCCTAACACACTAGATTTTGGAAGGTATAGAAACCAGAAAATAACACTATTTTTTCCCTAGATGTGATTTAAATAAGCATTATAGAACCACTTTAGCAATTTCATTTATTTATTTATTTACTTACTCAGCAATAATGTGCTGGGTATCTTCCTTGACTAAATTAAAATGACCTAATAAAAACATCCAAATATTTCAGATGACTCTGTGGGCCTTAAAAGAGGATTATAATGTGACCATATTATTCATATTATTTAAGCATTTTTCAGGCACAATTAAGAAAACAGTGATTGGAAAAGTATCCCAATTGGGACAGACAACATTTATATGGTGTGTGGGCTGATGGGAGATTTAAAAGTGCTGTTTGTTACGCTACAGACAGTTATGAAACAAATGATCTGGCTCTAACATAAACTGTTAAACTGAAAACATGCCAGAGGGAGACAGCTGCCAATACATTAAAAAGTAATTTTCTCAGACAACAAAGACTTAAACCAATCATTTTATAAACATATTTCTTTGTCCAACCAGATTTTGGTAATTCTAATGATTTGCCTACTGCATGGAGAAATAAAGTAAGCATTTGCTCATATGATTTGTCAGGAATTTCTGATTCGGAAGAACAGATGGTGCTAAAAAACTGAACAAGGACAACAGAATTATCAGGCTTTCAGCTACAAAATCCATTCTTTCCACATATTTTTAAAATGGGAGCAATGCATATCATAAACCTCTGACCACAGCCCATCCACAGTTTGCATTTACATGATAACCGTTTCCAGTGTTGAAGATCAAAGATTGGAGTAATTTTCCCCAGATTTCTGACAAAGATTTTGTATTATAAATTAAAGACATGGCCAAACTTGCCATTGGTGCAAATTTGAACATCCCTGTTAAATTGCTGAATGCGGGATTTACACAGCAGAAGGATTCAAATCCACACTTTCTAAACAATCTATACCATATTTCATGCTGACCCAGGTGACTGCTTGGACAAGTCTTAGGGAAATTGGGCATCAAGACAAAGGTCAGAGCACTGTATTTTCCCCCCAAAAAAATTAGTGCTTTCATAGCATCACCGAAATAATCTTACAGCACAGTACTGAGAGTGGCAGGTGGCAGCCATGCATAGACACAATCTGTTAAACAATAATAATAATCACCACTCGGCATTCCTCTTTCTCCAGAAGTGGCAACACTAATGAAAATGTAATCTGATCTATTTTAAATATGTAATTACCAGGAATTTCTAGGACAAGTCTAACAGCACTGGCTGCATTGACCAGCAGCAAGTCCCACAGCTTCTGCTTCCTAAGAGATGGCAAGGCACAGGTTCCACTCTGCAGCAAAGGGAGAAAAGGGCAAGCACATAAGTCTGCCTGCCTGGTGTCTGGTGAATCTGCCTTTTTCTGATATGGACCCTGCATGCCTGGCTCTGCCTGGTTCTGGGGGCATCTGCCCTGTGTGCTTGGGAGAATGTCTGGAATGCGTGGAATGTCCAGGAATCAAGAGTGTCCCAAATCCCCAAATTCACCCTGAACCTCAAAGCTCACCCTGGGCCCCAGTCAGGCACA
The DNA here is from genome assembly GCF_050655825.1 of Lonchura striata. Classification (NCBI taxonomy): domain Eukaryota; kingdom Metazoa; phylum Chordata; class Aves; order Passeriformes; family Estrildidae; genus Lonchura; species Lonchura striata. Next base: position 101,943,801 of record NC_140703.1, on the reverse strand, counting down.
GCCCCTTAGCACAGCGGCTTCCCTGGCATCCCTCTTCTGGCCAGGTGCTGCTCATCCCAGCTGGGCAGGATGATTCAGCACTCAGTAGAAGGTAAGCAGAGATGCTGCCAAAGTTTCCAAAGTGTCAGTGTCTATGCTGGAGAGTTATTCAGGGCTCCCAGCCAGTTTCCAGGCTGCACACATCTATCATCCCCTCCTGAGTCTGGCAATATCAGTCTGGAGCTGCTTTAAAACCCAAAACTAACTAACATAGAGCCTGTCTGGTTCTAGAACTGGGTGGATCTGCAATGAAGGTTCAGACAAGCCTGTGTCAGTAGTCCCGCATCCCTGACCCACAGCCCTGTCATTCCCAGGCATGCCAGGGCTCCCCTGGGTGGCACAATGGCAGGTCCTGGCACACAGAGAGCTACTGGCTAATGCTCCAGTACACATGAATGGGTACAGCAATAACGAGTCAATGGGAGCATCAGTCACGCTGTGACATGGAAATGTTCCCACGTTGGGCTAATGTGTAAGCTTAGATCTCCTCAGCTCTGAGGGGGGACCTCAGCAAAGGGTACAGCGGGCAAGCATCAGATCTAACCATGCACATCTTGGTCTTAAATGAAACTTGTTGTAGAATGTGCCAAGTCACACAGAAAAGATCTTTTAAAACACATCATTCTTAATTTAGGAGATTTTCTCATAAAAATTGTTTTGAGCACACATATAAATGAAAGATAGAAAAGGAATAAAAACCCTTTTATTCTCAGCATTTTAGTAATTTCAACCAAATCAATTAAATCAGCATAAACTATAACCATTTCCAGTTCAAACTCCACCTGGTTTGCATGATGCTGCACATTGTAGATAGAATGTAGATGTGTTGTACACTGTAGACAGAATTTTCCCAGGAAGGAACTAATTTTCCAGGGAATGAGTGCAAATATATAGTCAATAACACCTTCTCAGACACTGATGTGAGCACACACTTTGAGCTCTTGCTGAGCATGAGTTTCTGACACCAGGCAGCCCCTGAGGCCAAGTCAGGCAGTGCAATGATGGTGGTACACTCTACTCTGAGCCAACTTCAGTGACATTCTCCTCAACCAGCAACTACCCTTTTCCTTACTACTTTCTAGAAAAGAAACAGGAAAGTCAGATTCACAATATATGTTTACAAAGCAAGCAGTCCTGTTTCCATTTTTAAATCACTGTTTACTCATACTACCCATCCTTTTTTTGGTGATAAAATTGATGCTTTCTTCTACCTCCATTGGCATCACAAGTACTTTTGTCCAGCTGCCTATGAAGAGATAATCATTATTCTTGAATTTGTGAACAAATTAGGTATCTAAGAGAGAGAAATCCAGCTCTCTGTTTCATTAGGATATATAGATAGAATATGTAGAATATAGATATATAATATACAAACTGTATATTCTATATGACAATTTGAAATGCAATATTCTTAGGTGTGAGGCCTTCTTTGGGGAAACTTAAATTGAGACCATAATTTCTATCTCTTTTGTTCAGACAGTATTTTTTCACCTATACACACATACCCAACCACAGTCACCCATCTGAGTAGCCACCTTCACCCGTAAGCCACCACCTCATCCGAACCACCTCAGCTGTTGCATGAAAATGTGGGTAATGTGGGGGAAGAGCTTAGTTCATCTGCTAAATGTGCTCTCTTAAAAAGAAAGTGGTGAGGTAAATGATACCCAACTAGCTCCTAAGGTAGTGTCTGCATCTGTAGTCTCTACAAGCTGTAAAAACCCAGGTACACTGTGTACATATGAGAGTGAGAAATCTTCTGCAAGCTGCTGTGCACAGATGTCTCTCCCAAAGCAGGCAGCTGTGATGGGGAAACCACTGATCGCTAGCTTTGGACAACCAGGCTACTTTCCTGGTTTTGCACTATTTTCTTTTTCAGCTACTTAGCTGTGATGAATTGTAATGGGAACCATTCTGGGAAACACAAGTGAGAGTGGGCTGAAGCAGGCGAGCTGCTACATAAATTGGGCTGTTTGTTACAGCTTTTAAGTTGCTTAAACAGCCACACTGATGAAATGTTGGTAACCATCTGCTACAAACATTTGTAAATAAATATAAACCAACTTAAATATTTCCTGGCTTGTTGCTCTGTTTCAGGCATGGCTCTCTTGTCTGAGGAACCTATTAAAATTGACCGATAGTTTATACACAGGTCTAATTTTTTCAGACTATTTAGCTACCCGGGGGTGATTTCACTACACTATTTTTTGGTACCCCTCTATGCAAATTACTCATGACTGAATAGGGAGGGAAGATGCTTAATTTTGAAGACAATGATAATGATGATTATTATTCATATTATTTATCAGTGTCAAAGCAAACTGTTAAACTTTGAATTCTTAATGGAAGACTGATTAGAGAGATTAATTTTAAGCTTTCTTTACATCATTTTTTTCTGCAAATCTGAGCAAGTGGGATCTTCTTACAAAAGGAAGAAATTTTAAAGCATTTAAGAACCTCATCCACAGCTCAACTGTGTTTGGCTCTATAGAAATAAGGGATAGAATTTTGAAAGTCTGAATCTTTAGTTTCAGCCTTACATAAGGGCCAACTATGTTATACACAACACTCTTCATTTCAATGCATCCTATTCAATACTTCCTCTCTGGCTTGTGATCACATAATATCTCTTTTGTTTCCCAAACAGATGCTAAATGGGAAAAATATTATATGAAAACTGTACTAGAAATCAAATACTGGATACTTGTTCAAGCATCTACCATAAAAAATGTTACTTGTTGACTGTCACTATGATTTTGCACCAGACTGCCCCAGGGAAACACATGCTGTTCACTCTCAGATCCACTTTCCTTTCTGACACCTTTGTCTCTGCAACAAAAACTGCCTCCAAGCTAAGAGCGCTCTAAGCAAAACCCACAATCTGTGGAGAATGTTTAAAATATTATTAAGAAATGAAAGGACTTCTTGCAAGCTAGATTTTTCTGTTAGAATATTACTTTCTGGAAAGGCGTACTTACACGTGATTTTACAACTCCTCCAACACACCAAGGACCGTCCTTGTTTTAGACATCTTTTCTCTTTTATTGATGATCTACACTGAGTTATGTCTTATGTGAACGAGACTTCTAAAATGACTGGTCAGATGTAATGTAGTAGAAATGTCTTTCAATTTTTTAAAGAAAAGTTCAATTATTCCTTTTCCACTAGAGAACTAGATCAAATATGAGCATAGCTGTATTATTTTGCACAAAACAGTGATCTTTCTATTTCTTTTCTTGCTTCCACACGATTGCAATGCTTCTGAAAGCTGCCAGGATGCATTAAAATAATTCATGAATTTGTAATAAGGGTCTTTGGTTCCACATGGCAAGTATTTTGCGGTAGAAAGGATACATTGCCAAAGGATTCATCCTTGTTAATAGCATGCTCTCTACTTGTGAAACATTGGCCTTTCAGACTTGAGCAAATAATTGAATGTCCTTTTGGCTCTGTTCCACTAATGACCCTCTGGAACAGCACAGAGTCCTAAAGTCAGAGAGTAAATGGGGTCCCTTCTTACTGGGACAGCCTTCTAAGTGTATTTGATATCCTGCTGTATTAAATAAATCCTGATTAAATAAAAAGTGAGGTTTGCACTCAAACAAAATGTTCAGGGAGGTAGGAGAAGCTCCTTGTTTCTTTTCAGTGATTTGGAAAAAGTATTATGATTGGCATTAATGGAGTGAGAGTGGAGAGTGGAAGTGTCTGTGTGTGTGTGTGAAAGTACCAGAAGAAGCAGTTGGATGTATTAAAAAGTTATGTGGACAGAGAGGAATAACAAACTGACCTAAAGATAAGGTATCCAACAAGATACCTTGTTCCAGGGCAAAATAATACACAAAGGCAAAACACATTCATGAAATTCATTGATTTGTGAAAAGTGAAACAAAATAGTGAGGCAAAGTATCCCAAACACCACTCCCTCCCAGAGAATATAAAAAGCAAGTTCAAAATCAGGTCACTTGCCAACCAAGAAACCCAGAGGCACAATGAGGAATAATAGACAGTATCCTTATTCTTTGTGTGATCACACACATGATCTTGGCCAGAGCAATTAAACACACACACATTTTGGTATTTCCTAGTATGTGAGTGTGAAAGCATAAAAGGAAACAGTCAACAGTTTAAAGAGATTTTGCTATAAAATATCCTTCCCATTCCATGAGATACTATGCTGAGCTTTATCACACTCATTCCATATGCACTCTAGTTCTTCAAAATCTGTCCAAACCTTGAGTTCCCAGGTAAATGATCCCCTGGCAGAGATGTTTGCTGTCACTGCTGTTCTGCAGCTTTGTGGAAGAGGGAGGGTTGCATTGCAAATATTGGCTTCACAAAGCCATGTCAATAGAGGTGGTCTAGGCAGTTTGAATGAGAATTCACATGGATAAAATTGTCACAAGTGGACAGCCAGCACAATCACTACGCATCATTTAAATTCTTCTCAAGCCTTTAAAACTAGACAGTAAATGGATTACAGGCCTTGACTGTCCCAGTTTCATCATCTTAAAACATTTCAACTAAAGAAGAAAATAGCAGCAAATGAAGACCTTACAGATTATGTGATCCCTTTATGGAAGTGGCAGAACATGCAGTGTATTTTCTTTAAAATAAAAGAGGAAGTTATACTGAGTCTTCCAGAATGATTTGAAATTAAAGTTTAGTGTAATACTGTAGAATCAGTGTGGAAGTTTGGGAGATTTATGAGTTTGATTGCAACATGAAAAATTCTGGTTTCAGGTTGCCACCTGAGAGTCAGAGCATTTTCCAAGTTTTCATGAAAAGTTTCTATGTGCTGAAAATTAAGATACTTGCTGTGGAAGTCTGTATCTCCTGACTACACAAAGCAATGTGCCAGTGCAGGAAAATCAGAGGTTGGAAACTGGATTATCTCATTGCTGCAAAGGGCAGTTGTCGCTGTCGAGGCAGGACAGGAATGAAGAGACTCTGACCAGATCAGAAGGCTATTGAAAGCAAAACTCCGATTGATTCAAAATACACCGCTCTTTTATACAGAGCTTTGTGAGGACCAAATCCATTAGTTCTGAAGTGAAAACAACCCAAAGCATTGGTGCAAAGTGCTTAACGCACAGTGATAGAACTTAACTATAAACAATGTGAAAAACAAGAGAGATGAAGAATTATTTACATTTTTATCCAGCTCTTTCCCAGGCGTCTACCTGGCTAGAAACTGTCAGTTTCTTTCTTTGATGGAATCTGAGTCCCACAGGCAGTACCTCCTAAGGTATGTAAGATCAGTTTTCATACACAGATCAAGAGGCCTTACAGGATCACCAGGTGTCTCAAAGCAAGGACAGAAGTGGACATAGATGCCTACATGAGGACTTCAGGGGATTAAGGATGACCAAACTGTGTACCAGAAAACCTATTGCAGTGTCTTCCTCTGAATGTGCCTGATTTCCCAGGTGCCCTATCCAAAGTCATGCCCCAGTATATTAAAAAAAAAAAAATCTTTATCCTGGGAAGTATTGAGTGGTTCTGCACAAGCCTGTCCAGATACTCCTTCATATAAGCGAATGTATACAGCAAGCACATTAACGTGCAGCATCAGCCACTTCAGAAACTACAGTGGCAGCAACTGCTTTCTTAGGATTGCCAAAGCATGAGCAAGATATACGTGAGGTGTGGCATTGAACAACTCTTTAAAGTATTGATGCAGTCTCAGAAATCCCAGCCTCCTCTCCTTTCCTCTCTCCATGCCTCCCAGCCACTTCTTTGTGAGGCTAAAAATTCAGGTTTCCTCACACACTTCCTTCAGTAACTGATCAGTTCTTTGCTGCACTATATCAGAGTTTGTAGCAGTGGAGCAGGAAGAAGCATTAGCAGTCATAACAACTTCTTCATAAATGTCTGCAATGCAGTTATTTTCTTCACTTCTGGGGCCTCTGAACACTACTCCAATATAAAGATGGACAAGCAGAAGATAAGAATATGACCTAAGTAAGAGAGAAATCTGCTGCTCGCTAACCTAACACAGCCAGCGCTGCCAGCTGGTTTGTGCGTTTCCTATTCACATGGCTCCTGTGCCTTGCACCAGGCTGAGGCTAATAAATATGGTAGCTAAGAGGAAGCCCTCACTGACTGGCATCTACCACACTCCCTTTCCTGATTTCTGCATATCCAGATACTTTCAAAACCAAGTTTTTATTTTCCAAAGCAAAGGACACATGTAAGGCATGGTTTAGACTGTAATTCTCATAACCAGGCTGCACACTTCAGCCTCAAACTATTCCTTCAGCTCTGAAAATTCAGCTTCAGGGATAAACCTCCATGATGATAATTTTGGAGCTGTGCCTATCACACATGTGACCTGGCATCTGTGTTCCTGAGAGCCATATGTGTTTGTTGAAAACCAACTGTGTTTAAAAGAAGAAGACAGGCAAACCGGTAACAAAGAAAAGACAGAGGAGTAAGGACAAATCTGATGATTTAATAGCTGCTAGCAATCAGGCTACTAGATTGCACTAAATAGTATTTCATTAAGAGGGATCACTCCGTGTGAATAAAAAAAAAAGAAGCAAAGCAAATGAAAACTGTCCTTTGTGGTCTCATTTATACTTCCATTGGTTCCACTGGGATTAGTGTTCTGCATGAATCTGATAGCTTGGCCAATGCTCAGACAGCACATCAGGGAAGGGAACTGCATATAGTAACGTAACATCCTGTTTGGAGGCTTAAGAGGCAAAAATCCAGCAGTAATCACTTCCAAGGGTAGTAACTCAGTTCTTATTGCCTTCATAATGACTCCACAGTTATTCAGTCGATGAAAATGTAGCCTGATATTGAGCATCAAGAAGATAAATTAACAGTAAAGTGAGTCTTACTCACACGTCCACGGCCTACTTCAGCAGAGGACTGCAAAAACAGCATGTACTCTTAAAGTATGTTGCCCTCCTCTGTAGGGTGCTGAGATGGCTGAAAAGGAGTCAGGAGCAAACACTTTCTTTACTAAATACTGTGTGAAGAAAAAAAAAGCTGCTAACATTTAGTAAGCAGATTTTCCATTTGAATTAATGAATAGTTCATGTTATAAAGTTCATGTTACCCATCACTTTGGCTGAGAGTGAAAACACAACAAAATTATTTTATGAGCTTCAGATTTGGCAATAACAACATGCATGAAGTCCCAAATGCCAGGAGGTTATAGCATTAATTTTTTATTTTTTATATAAGACCCACTATTACAGACAAAACTATAGTCTAATTAATTAAAAGCAAACAGACAAACACACCAAAATTGACATAAACCATACCAGTCAAACCCAAGCAAATTTAATCTTGTTTGATGTAAGCATCCTTCCTGTGTCTCTCCCCAGCTCCAGGCAGTTCTCTTCTGTCTCTCAAGTCATGCTGGAAATAACTTACAGAGCAACCTCTTGGCTGAGGACCCCAAGTGTCTTATGGTCAATGAACATATCCCCCAAAGACCTGCCTCACATCTAAAATGGAATACAAAGGATTTTCCAACTATACAAAGGATTATACAACTATAGCAGCTAAAAAAAAATCCATCCAAAATAAATCAGGGGATTATTATCAAGCTGGATATAAGACAATGAACAAAAGCTAATGAACAGAAGACTCACTGTGTCATGTTAAAATTAGACTGCATTGATATTTGCACTGTCACGGGTTTGTGGACTACTCAAAGACATATTATTTTTGTAAGCATCATATATATATCAATTTGATAATTAGAGCTAGTTCAGTACATTGCTAGTTCAATGGGTAAGTGACAGGATAATTTCATAGAGGAAAAAATGATGGAGTCGGTATTAAGAGGGACAATTAGTGCAAATTGTAACACTGAAAAAAAATGCAAACAGCAAGTCTTCTGAAGCTCCTGAAAGAAACAGCATGAACAGAAGGGACAGCATTACCTCTGTCACTGTCCCCCAGCACAGGTGCTCAGTCCTGAAGCCAATTCCCTCAGTCACCTGTACAGCCAAAACCAGCCTTGTTGGCAATAGGAGATGCAGCAAAGCGCCAGCACAGGAAAAGAGATGGGAACACAGAGGTTGGATTGAAAGGAGAGGGTGGGAGAAGTTGGTGTTTAGATGATCAGAAACTGACAAGGAATCACACCTGAAACTGCCTAAAATAAGCAGGGTCATTTTGAGAGAAATGAGTTAAGGAATGATCATATGAGTGGCAATCCCAGCAGGCTTGAGAACAGTGCATCTTCTGTCTGAAATAGGGAGGAGGAGGCAGGACAGGCTAGAGTTGGACCTCGCTAGAGTTTCCACCAGTGCTTCCACTGGTGCATGTAGCACAGGTCTCACATGCCTCATCACAGCACCTGAAATTGCATATAGCAGAGTGATTCTGCCCTGGAGATGTAATGAAGAAACTCCAGGTCATGGTCTGAAGAAATCCAACCGAGTAAAAGAGAGAAGGGAAAAAAGTAATGGAACAATTGCTCCTGTATCACTGTATGAAATTATACACCGTGAATGAGTAGTAAAATCTGGCAAAAAAAAAAAAAAAAAAAAGATGAAAAAAGAAAAAATAAACAAGACTCTAAAATGAAAAGAGAATCTGAAGCTGAAGCTTCAAGACATTACGTCACCAAAACATAGGCATTTCTTGAACCATCTGGATAGCTTGATTTCAATCAACTATGTGTTTGCAAAGTGTGTGGTTTGATCCCTATGCAGAAATATTTCGCTGAGCTGAGAAGTGACAAATCATAACACAGGTCTGGTGCAACACTTTCAGAAATCCATTTTTGAGCTCCCATTACCATAACAATGCTAATAAACTGGAAGTTGCACAGATGAAGAGAAATAAAAGTTGGTTAGTTATGATTATTATGATTCTAAATTATGATTTAGAAGTCTCAAAGCCTCTAAACTGTACATGCACTCAGAGAATCACCAAATAAGTGATGCTGAATTCAAAGATGAGTGAAATGCTGATTAGGAAAGAGATTGTTTATGAAAGTTTTCTGAAAAACAGGGTATTTTAGACCATGGAATAACCTCACAGGGAAGAAGCAGAACTGCAAAGCCGGGCAACTGCTGAGGACAAAGTGACAGCCTGGTGTAAGAGCAGACTCTCTGAGGTAACAGATCCACGCACAACTGTTCCTGTGCTTGATGAAATGCAGGTTAACATGAGAACGGGACAGCTGCGCAACGAACATTAAATGTGACAGAAACAAGCCCCTACAACAGCAGCTCTCATTTTCTACACGACCTCTAATACTGCAATTGCCTGATCCTTTCAGCTTGGTTTCACATACGCTTCCTTGTCCTCATGCCACTTCATTCCTACAATTATAACCTCTTTCTATAAAATCAGGAATACATCTGCAGTTTTCCTCAAGTACAATTGGCTGTGGCATTCCTTGAAACGCCAGAAAATTGGCTTTCCTTTCAGACCATGCACATTTTTTACACAAAAGCATTTCCAGCCCCAGTTTCTGCTGCCATAGCCGTTTCGTAGCCAGAAGAATGGGCACTTATTTAAAGTGTCAATAATAGAAAGTAATAAAAGGGTGTCACATGCTGAGGCGCAGTGAGCTGCTCCCGAGGGAGCGCTGCTTTGGGAGCACGACCCTTTCCCGGGTTCTGTCGGTCTCTGCCACACCATTATCGGATCAGCTCGGTCAGGGTACTGTTGTTCCTTCAGTGCTGCGGGGCGGTGGTGAGCAGCGAGGAGGCTGACAGCTTCAGGTGTTTGAAACACTGTTTTTACAATAAGGGACTCCGAATTCGGCTTGCAGAGACACCGCTGTTTCTTTCAACTAACTAATGTGTTTTCAGCCCATCTCCATTTGAATTTTAACACCCAACCAATCCACAACAAAACCAAAACCGGCCAGCCAACTAAACCCCCAAACTGAGCTGTTTCAGCACGCAAAGCCTCTGTAGACACACGTGAATTTAAAAACCAAGCATTAATGAAACACAACACTGCTAAATCCCTGTCGGCGGCTGGTCCTGCCAATCTAATTGAAGCTCGCAATCACGGTGACTTCAGGGGAAAAGATTCCCCTTGCAGAGACAATCCCCACACAGGGCTGGTCCGCTCAGAAGGACAGTCCCCTCACAGAGCCGGTCCCTTCATAAGGACAATCCCCACACAGAGCCGGTCCCTTCATAAGGACAATTCCCACACAGGGCCGGTCCCCTCAGAAGGACAGTCCCCTCACAGAGCCGGTCCCTTCATAAGGACAATCCCCACACAGAGCCGGTCCCTTCATAAGGACAATCCCCACACAGAGCCGGTCCCTTCATAAGGACAATTCCCACACAGGGCCGGTCCCCTCAGAAGGACAGTCCCCTCGCAGGGCCGGTCCCCTCAGAAGGACAGTCCCCACAGAAGGACAGTCCGCACACAGGGTCCGTCCCCTCAGGACACAAGCTCGGTCCCCTCACACGCAGCCCCGCCGCTCCCGCCCGGCGCGCGCCCCCTCAGCCTCCGCCCCCCTCCTCCCCGCCCCCCGGGCGCGCACGTGCTGGAAGCAAACACCACGCGGCGCATGCGCGGCTCGGCCGCCCCTCCTTTACCCCCTCCCGGCTCGGGGCTGGCGGGGCCGGAGGAGGAGCCTCAGTCTCCGGGCGCCTGATTGACTGATGTCATTTCCCCGGCTCCGTGCCGCGCCCGCCCATTGGCTGCTCGCGGACCGCTATCTGCACCGCGCCGCCTGGTTCGCTGTTGCCGCGCCGGCCGTTGCCTTATCGCAATTCGGGCCACGCGGATTAGGGCGTCTAAACCCCGCCTCTTGCTCCAGCCCCTCCTGCCGCCAGCGCCAGCTCCGCCTTCCCCGCCTTCTCCTGCCTCCCATTGGTCCAAACCGCTTCGCTCCTCCCTGCGGCCCGCGCGCTGAGCTCTCCGATTGGGTGACGGCCGAGCTCGCCCCGCCCTCCGCGGCTGCCGATAAAGTTTTGTCCGGAGGCGCTGGGGCCACGCCCCCTCCGCCCCAGCCCCGCCCCCGCGGTCCCGGGCCCGCCCCTGACCTGCCCGAGGGGGGCGGCCGCTGAGGCGCGCGCGCGCTGGCGGCGGCGGCCCCTCCCGGCCCCTCCCGGCCCCGCCCTCAGTCCCGCTCGGCGGCCGCGGCGGCAGCGTCGGGGGTGCCGGTCTGGGCAGCGCTGCCTCCTTCTTCTCCGCCTCAGCTCCGCTCTCTCCCGGGCACGGTGAGCACAGCCGCGCGGAGCCGGGCTCTCCTCCCGCCGAGGGAGCCGGGGCGGTGCTGGGGCCGGCGGGGAGGCGAGGCGGGATGTGGGGAGGCTGCGGGGCTCTGCCCCCGCCCGGCACCGCGGAGCCGCTGCGGGCGCGGCCGCCGCTCGTCGCGGCTGGCGCTGGTCGCGCTTGTCACCCGGGACCAGGCTGGGCTTTCGCATCGTATTTCATGTGTGTCATATTGCCTGGGAAACTTCTCCAGCCCGATACAACTTCGAGCAAAAAGGCAAAAGAAAAAAGCCTAAGCCTTTCCATTTAATATTACGGCCGCTGGAAAACATAGCCTGGCAAGTTCCTCTTAAAATATAATTGCAACATCACTCCTTTAGAGGAAGCGAGACCTGGAACATAGGACCGCAGGGAAAGCGCTTAATCTCTCCTTTTGTGTAATGTGGGAAAAGACTGGGCTTTTCTGTGCTGTAGGACTCTCCGCTGGGAGGTTTGATGTCTTTTAAAGTATTCCGAGGCTTTTCAGAAAGGTTTTTAAGTGTAAATTGCTCCTCTAAGGCTCTAATCTGGTGAATTGGAAATGAGGTTAGGTATTGGAAGAGTCTGCTATGCTGTTTTTCTGTCATTTTGGGTAGAAACCGCAAATGAAACCATACTTGTGCTGGTCGTGGCTGGTCTGAAATTGGGGTATATTCACTCCCCAGCCCATGGTTCTGACACCCCTTTCTGAAACTTGTACGTGCTTTCCTCTGCCTTTGGCTTGACTGACCTTGCTCAGCGGAATCCTTTGTATCATTGCTACTTCCAAATCTTGTGTAACATCTGCCAGTGCTATAGAAATACATAATTTGTTAGGGTTTTGGATGTCTGTCTTGCTTCCTGCTTGGTTTTTCTCAGATCTTTTTGAAACTCGGAAACTGAGATTAACGCTTTTCTTTTTTTCCCCCTCCTTCCAATTCAACAGATGCAGTTTATGTTGCTTTTTAGTCGCCAGGGGAAACTGAGACTCCAGAAGTGGTATGTCCCATTATCTGACAAAGAAAAGAAGAAAATCACAAGGGAACTTGTTCAAACAGTATTAGCCCGCAAACCGAAAATGTGCAGCTTCCTGGAATGGAGAGACCTGAAGATTGTCTACAAAAGGTGGTTCTGTCTCACTAACCTCGAAATTGCCATACATTACAAACCGTGTATTAGGTAGCAAGAAAATAATGAAAGTTGTTTTTGTTTCGTTGTTGTTTTTTTTTTTTTCTTCCCTCTGCTGGTTACAGAGAAGACTGACTTTTCCCTTGCATCTAATTTGATAACCAGGCAGGAGTCATTCATGTGTGGAAAATCACTCATGCATTTAGAAATGTACCGAAGAAATGAGCTTTCCTCCTATTTTTATACAGAGTGGCAGTTCTTGGTAGCTTGTTTAGGTTCACGCAGTATGTACATGCTTCATATTTGTATGCATTTCGGATTTAATAAGTGATAAAAATTTTATACTTATCTCAAGAAGTGGCTTCATAAATCACCTGAAAATGTAACTTGCTTTCAAAGGATTCTAGAAATCAGGAAATAGTTTTTCACAGTACTTGGATTGGGTGTTGTATTGTTATGTTTTTGGTTTTTTTTCCCTGTATGTACAAAAAGGGATTTTTCATTATTGCAAAAATCATGGCTAGTTTTCTTTCAGTGGAAGTACTGTATAATTTTCTTCATGATAACCTAATTTATCAGTTATTCCCTAACCTTTGTAGGAGTATTTAGAAGGCATTTTTTAGCTTTGTGCTGATGTTTAGAATGTATCAGAGTGTAGTTTTTCTCCAGAAATAAGTCTTCTGCAGAAATAACAGTAATCCTCCTCCTGATGTGGTATGCTGCATCTCTTCTGGCTAAAGGTGGTGCTACAAAGCCTTGAGTTATCTCTCTTCCCTAGTTAGTTGTAAACCTGAGAATGTTTATTCATTCCTGTTTCCGAGTGGAGATGATAGGTAAATATTGTTGTATTCCCTGCAGATAGGACAGAAAGGTCTGGACCAGAAATGAGGAGTTTGTAACTCTTCTCCAGCATAACAAATGGATAGTATCAAATATATTTAGATGTTTTAAGTGCTGCTCTCATATATATACACCGTTTTGTGTAAAGACATGCTTGTGAGTATTGCTGGTCTGCCTAATGCATGTAGTTCTTCAACATGAGGAGAAAGGAGAAACAATTCATGAGGCTATGCTGATAGCATACACAGTTTCTTGTGCCTCTTGATTTCCTCATAAAACACCTTGAACATGTATGTTGACAAGCTTGCTCATATACTTGTTGAAATTCTATATTAATGCCTTTAAGTGCCTTTTCAGCTGGGCATTCATGGGACTAAGTCAGAAAAATGAGGCATTAGTAGGCCAGTCTGTTTCCTTCCTTACCCAGTCTTGAACAGCAGTAGTTGTTCTGGGGATGATTCCACACAGCTTCTTTTCCTCCCTGTTTGATGCTGTTAACAACTATTTGCCATGTCCTTTTGTGTCTAGGGAGCTGGTGGAAGTTGGGGTAGAACTGTTTGAGTTGCTGAATGTTGTGGAGGTCTTGCATCTCAGTGGTGTGTTGTGGGTCCTGTGGTCAAGGAGAATGAAGAAATTTGCTGGGAGACGTCTATGTCTGGCTAAAAATGGTCTAAATACTGCAGTCTGTCTGCTGGACTGCTGGTGTGCACAGCTGACTGCAGTAGCTTATTTCACTCTCTGCAGACCAGTCTGGCACAGACAGCCTATGAAACTGCTCAAGATGAGCTTGTACCAAGCTAATGAACATCTCAACTTTTTTTTTGACTGTAACATCACCAGAAGGACTAGGTGTAATAGGTGGTAGTTTAAATGTCTGTATCTGGTAACACTAACAGCTCTTAGGTTTGTGGGACTTGTTCCCATCATTGCATCATAATTCGAGATGATGAGCACCAGCTAGTATGATTTCTTTGTAAAGGGTGACTTTTTGTAACTGAGAAGGTGGTGGCTAAAAGAAAAACACACCAGAAGGAACTTTGTGGCTTGTGAAATTGCAAAAGGTGCTCCCAGTTCCTCTTGAGGATCTCTGCTACCATTTGTTCTTGTCTGATCTATTGCTGGGAATGATATGAACCTGCTGGTGCAAATGTTTTTCAGTATAAGTTCTAAAAGTATGTGCCTATTGCTATTTTGCATCTTAAATTATTGAAGTTTAAGTGCTGTTTTTGTTTTTAGAGTGTATTTGTTGTTCACATGTAGGAGAATTGAACCTAGAATGATTGGCAGTATCAGAACTGTATTTGAGGGTCTCATCATACCTTTTTGCAGGAGCAAAATGAACTCAAACGCAGAAGTTGGCAAAACAGTAGATTTAGCTTCCTTATGATACTTAACATTTATTAAAACTGCTGGACTATTTTGATTAGCCTCCTTAGCTAATCCTGTAGCATTTTGTCTTTAAAGGATGTTTTCTGAATTTTCAAAGAAATGGATCTTAAAATTCATCTAAACTTGTGTGATGTAGCTTTTATTTCCCTCTGGTTTCATACATGTAGCATTTATAATGGTTGCAACATAGGCTCAGTCATTGCCTCCTTAAGTTTTTTTCCTTCAGCACTACAAAACACAGACAGAAAGGTGCCCAGCTTTTGTCATGGTGTGTGAATTGGCTTATATGAATTCTGTAGCTGGTTTGGAAGATAGTTTTTCAGGCTGATACACACCAGAAGATTAAAAATAGGATGTGAGCTTCTAACTTCAAGAAGCATAGAGATTTGAAGTGACTTGCTGGCAAAATAAAAAATTAAATATGGGAAGCTGACAACAATTACACTTTATGAAAACAGAGGGGGAGTCATCTGCAGACAGCTGATTAGAAATTTAACAAACACAACTGATGTGTTTGCTCTTCACATTTTGTAATTTAAAAAGGTACATAGTGGTTTTGGAGCATATAGGGTAGAATATGCAGCTTTCCCCCTGTGTCAGAAAAAATTTATTAAATGTTAACATTTATAGTTTTTCTAAAGAAGGAACTTAGGATGTGATTTTTTTTTTGAAGACTTCTGTTCACGATTTTAGCTTCTGGCAATATGAGTTATTTTCATTGTGTAGTATATTGCAGTCAAAGTGGAGAACTTGGAGAAAAACTTATTTTATATAAATTTTACTTTGTTAACATTTGATTAGCTGCATTCATGGGGTGTAGTTATTGTTGATTAGTTATTTGATTAAGGATTGTGACTTTGCTTTTATGTGTCAGTTTGGAACTGTATTTGGAATATGGTATTATAGAGCTACCATAGCTTTTGCTGCTCTTGATGTGTCAGTTATCTTTTACTTTTGCACAACATAAGCATAATCAGAGGTTATATTAAAGACTTAAAACAAGGTAAGTTTTAAAACTTTCTTTCTACTCTCCCTCCACTGAAAGAAGCCATGAAAGAGGCCATTGTGCGGGTACTGGGTCTCTTAAAGGATTGTGAACTGAAGGTACAGCCATGTAGCCAGTGGGATGTGCCCAGCTTGGCATGATCCCTCTTTCTCCTTATGTATAAATTAGCAGCCAGTTGTGCCTCTTTAAAATTATTAGTGGTGTTAGGTGGCTTTGTAAAACTGGCTGAATGCAGTGATTATAGTGAATTAGATACTGGGGCTTGATAAATTTAATTAGATCAGGTTTTCTTTGTACAGGGTTCCAGTTTATGTGGCACTAGGAGGACCTCAGTATCAAGAAGGTACAGAGAGAATTTTCTTAGAGAATTAGCAGTATCAAGTTCCTGTTCATTTTGAAACTGCTGGGGGCTATAGGCTTGCTGAAATAAGAAACTGGAAAAGTGCTTCACTTTGGTAGACTCTGTCCTGGAGCCTCAGAAGTTCATGTTTTATTAAAGAAATGCATAAAATTGTGGGGCAAGAAAAAAAACTTACGTCAGGCACAGCTTATTAGTTGTCCCAATTTTCATTGGGTTAGCTATCAGCAAACGACATATTCTTGGGGTCATTGAGCACTTGTCTGCCTCCTCGTTGTCATTTAGAGTTCAGTTCTGTTTGTACCGAATTTGTGAGCTTTAAACTTCCACAGTTGGGATCTATGTGCAAAGTGACTTAGATGCTGACAGATCCATGGTTTGTTTGCAGGCTTATGTGGTGATGAACTTCCAGGGATGA
Organism: Lonchura striata; assembly: GCF_050655825.1. Classification (NCBI taxonomy): domain Eukaryota; kingdom Metazoa; phylum Chordata; class Aves; order Passeriformes; family Estrildidae; genus Lonchura; species Lonchura striata. Next base: position 101,927,448 of record NC_140703.1, on the reverse strand, counting down.
CTTCAAGCAGGGTGTTCTTTTATCTAGGAGGAGAACACCACTGAGCTGGTAGGATTTGTAAGTTGTGCTCTGCCCACAGTGACTTGTTCTCTCAGCAGAGTTACTGAACCTGGCTGTGAGAGCAGAAGAGAACTCTGCTGAAACATTGCCTGCCTGTTTTGAGGCTTCCCACAGCTGAATTACTGCAACTCTTGAGGGAAGATGCATGGATTTGTTTCCTATCAAAAAAAAAGAAAAAAAAAAATCTCGAGGCCATCTGTTGGAAGGCAGGAATTTGCATAAGTATTTATACCTGCTGTGCTACCTTTTTGTTCTTTAATCCTGTTACATTTTCAGGTGATTTGGTCCAAACAGTTTTTGGTCTCTCTGGTTTTGGTCTCCTTTCTGGTAAATGGAGGATATTTATCATAAAATACTTTTCTAAATGAGGGTAAGCAACTGAGTTGAGTCTAATGATTATTTTAATAATATTTATTGAGATAAGAAAAAGACCAGAACTGCAATAGGAATAAAAAAGGCAGAATTTTTCTTACTCACTACACTTTATTTACTTTTTATTTACTTTTTGGGTATGTACATTTCTATCAAGGTTTGCCTTTTCATTGGGTGCATGTAAAAGTTTTTGTCAGGCTCATTAGGAAGAAGCTGTTCTGCAGAGCAGAGATCTTTCTGAGCCTGAGTAATCTACTTGTCTTTGTGTGGATACTGTCCGTGTAAACTTCTGCACTTGGCAAAACCTCCAGTGTCTGCTGTGAATTATAAGTGAACACTTTTTTTCTGAAGCCCTTCCTGCAGGGGAAAAAAAATTAAAATAATGCCTCTAAGAATTTGGATTTGAAGCATTCCTTTGTAGTATGCTTATGCCCTTTGGTATGACTTGTTTATACTTTTCTGCCTTTTGCCATTCAGGCTCATTAAATCTGCATTTGTTTTCTTTTGTTGAGTAGTGATCCATTAGTTATGGTTGCTACTTAAAAAATAAATACCAAAATATTCTCTGCATATAATAATAGATACCCAGGCTTCTATTTTGTGTTGATAACCACTGAGTACTGTGTGTTTCTTCGTCTTATTTCTTCAGAACTGCAGTTGGCAGGGCTTGAATGTGCAGTCTACTTGCTAGCTGCCAAACACGGTCTTTTGAAAGTATGTTTCATTCTCTTTTAAATGAGGACACTGAGAGCAGACCATGTTCTGAAAAAGTATTTTGTGTTGGTCTCCCTCTCTCCCCTCCCCCTTCTTTTTCCATAAAATAGTTCTGTGTGTCAAGAGAGACTCTTAAGTACTAGAGGAGCAGAGAAGGACTGTCCCATGTGGCTAAACTTTAAATATTTGAGTCAGATTTGATAAGGTCTGCTGGTACATGGTTCAGCTTGTGTTTAAGCACTATAAGGAAACAGTTTAACTGCACTTCATCATAATCAGTGCTGCTCTTCTGAAGGTAATGAAAGGCTTTGTTTAGATGGATTTGGCTTGAGTGCTGGTGATTAGTGCAAATATCAAATAATGTGTCAATGTTCTTTTTTGCTACAATGAAATATGATAACATGTAGCTTGACTTACAAATTCCTTAGTAGGTTTGAAAGCATGTTTTTTCTTCATAATATCTCTTTCCAATACTTTAAAAAATAGTTTAGGTTCCTTATACAGATTGAATGTTGCAAGTTACTACAATGACTGCAAATGTCCTTGAAAAGTTAGGCATAAACAGAACAATGTAAAATCAAAAGAACTTTTCTCAGATAGGACTTCTGATGAGCTGATGAATCCCTGTGGTGAAGAGATGAAATAGAGAGGGAATGAAGGTGTCCTTCACTGGAGGTGTCTTCCTCTCTTCCCCCATCATGCTTTGTGGTAGGATAGGCAATAATGTCTTATAGTAGTTTAAAGATTTTGTGTAAAACCTATTCTGATTATTCTTTCATGTTGAAGCCGTAGCAATTTCATTTGGAGCAGAGTGGGAGAAGGGGGACATTTTCAGATCATGGTACTGTATAGGTGTCTTGGAGATTAATTTCAGTGTAACTGAAAATACAGTGGAGTTTTCCCAGAACTTCTAACTTCTAAAAATCTGACAAGTCCCAGCTGATAAAATATGTGTAATCTTTAAAAGAGGCATAGAGTTCTCTGTATGGGAAACAACTATGCACCTTAAACTAGGTATTCACATCTGAATTACTTATTTTTCAGTAAGGCTGGCTACTGAGGAGTGCTTCATGTGGCCGATTGTCTCCTCTAAAGAGGCAAACAAAAGCTGTGGTTAATGTAAATTAGCAGTTACAACAGGTGGTACTTGAAATCTGGTTTGTGCCATGTGTGACTGAAAGGCGTATGGTTTTGGCATGTTAGAAAAAACTAAATGGGGTTTTCAGCTTTCATTCCTGTTTTTTTTTTTTAGTCAGCTTTCTTTAAACATGGCTTGAACAAAAATATAAGAGAGCACAGTAGAATTGGATGGTCTTTTTGTTAAAGTTCAACTCAATCACATCTGAAGTTATGACTTCCCTGTCTTCCAAGATGGAAGAGGATTGCTAGAAACTATTTTATGGCCTCTCATCAGTCTGATACCAGGACAGTTAGTAGGGATTGCATTGTTTACTTAGTAGTAGTTGGGGTGGATGATGTTGGTGTTAGTTTTGGAGTTTTTGAATTTTTAAAATTCTGTATAAAGACTAAACCTGCTAATTCAGTCTGTCTTTCTTGAGACATTTCTATGGTTTTTATTATCTGTGTATAGCTTACATGATGAAAGTTGAACACTGGATCAGTTAATTAGTATACTGGTTTATGGATGTTACAGAAAGAAAAGAAAGTATGCCATCTCAGAACTCTGCCATGATGCCACAAAATGAAATATCCAACCATCTCTCTGGCTATTTTAGTTCTGTCAGTTAAAGGATGGCAAAGAGTGAAGTCATGCTTGAGTCAGAGACGCAACTCCCTTGTACATGTGTTTGTCTTCTGGTCTTTCAGCCATTCTTTGGTAGGAATGGCTTGGTTGTGAAGTACCAAAATGCTGAACTTGAGTATGAAGGACTGCTGAGAATGTAATGCTCCTCAAGTGCATTCATTTGCTTATGTTCATATGCTAACATCAGGAATATTTTGTTATTACAGATATGCAAGCCTCTATTTCTGCTGTGCTATTGAAGATCAGGACAATGAACTAATAACTCTGGAAATTATTCATCGCTATGTAGAACTTCTTGACAAGTATTTTGGAAGTGTGAGTTAGATTCTTTATATTTTGTCATTTTGTTTTATGCCCACAGCACTTTTACAAGAGCATAACCAGCTAGTAATTGAAAAGGTGTTTTTAATACATTCTGTGTGGCTTGCTTGGCCAAACCAAACTGATGGTTACCTCTATTAAAATACAAAATTAAATTATTGATTGGTAGAAGAATGGTTATTAATCTGGTGTTAATTGCCTGTGTTTATTTCATTTCATGGTAGTCTCACTTGGGGTCATATAAGATCTTACTCTCAGCAAGAAGCTTTTCTTCTCCCTGGCACTGCCCTAGTGTGGGCACCTCTTACGTCTGCTTCCAAAGGGGGCAATTGGTTGTGAAGTGGCAGGGATGGTAAGGAAAGATGAGAGAGACATCTGGTTACCCAGACAGCAATCACAAACAGCTACAGTAATGTACATGAACACTCCTAGAAAAACTGATGCTCATTCTGCCTTCCTTTGTAGTCCTTCTCGCTATGAAATGCACAGACTGAACAAGAAATTTGAGATTATTTTCATGTCCTTCTGTAAGGTTGCGTGAGCTGCCTTTGCGTACTGCACGCAACAAGATAACTTTTATAGGGAATGTTCTCTTGTGTCTTGAAGAGCTGTGTCTTACAGACTTGTGTGAATTGAAGCCTTTTAAACAGTGAAAGCTTTTTTCAGAGTTTGCTGTAGCTGTTTTTAACTGAAGAAAAAATACTATAGTTTTTTTTTTTCCTCCAAACTGTGATTTTTATTATTGCCCTAGTCCTTACAGGGTTACAACCTTAGGCTAACATCTTATTTTGGTAAAGTTTGGTGAAACTGAACAAGTTTTGTGAGAGGATATACCTCAAGTGAGAGTATCCTCCCACTTTGCAGTAATGCTTGATGTTCTTTCTAGGTCTGTGAACTTGATATCATCTTCAATTTTGAAAAAGCCTATTTCATTTTGGATGAGTTCCTTTTAGGAGGGGAAGTTCAGGAGACATCCAAGAAAAATGTTCTTAAAGCCATCGAACAAGCCGATCTTTTACAGGAGGTAAGGAAATCCACCTTCTCTGGCCAAAGTGTCAGCATGGTAGGCTGTGACTCAGAAACTTCATGTTCCTCTAAGCTTCTAGAAGGTACTTTTTAGCATGCTTAGCATGTAGTTTTAGCTAGTTGTCATAAGTGTGCAATAGGATATTAGCTGTTTGGCATGTTGACTTGTAACCTACTGTGACTTCGTGTTCTGCTAGTAAATGCAAGTGGCTGTTCTGTGTTTATACCTAGGTAATTGTAGGTCGTGCTTATTTAACATAGTGTTGTTCATGTGTCTTCCATTCCTTCTTTTTATTTATTAACCATTAGTTTTTTTGTCATACCTGATGCATGTTCACCTCTTTACTTTTTCATTGCTGAAATCCAGAAGCTAGACTCTCTTCTTTGAGACTTTTTCAGGTATAGTTCTAATTAGTTCTTAGACCTGCTTTTCTGCTATAGGCTGCTTACTGTGGAACATTTCCAAACTGGCAAAGCAGTAAATTAGTGCCATAGAAATATACAGAATAAAGTATAAGAACATTGTTTTTTCACTTTGAATGCTTTTGTTGTTTGTTATTATCATTGAGGAATGATGGATTGCATGTCTACCATTAAAAAAAAATTGATGTGAAGGGGTTCAATGGCATAGAAAAACTTAATATAATTTCTCCATATTTCTCCATACTATGCTGGTTATTTTGGGTTTATCTTTTTTTTTTTTTTTTTTTTTCTTACTGAAATGTACACTGTTAAGGTCCTTGAATGTCTGAATGGGAATCAAAAATGCTGGTGTGCTGGGGGAATCATCAGTCTTGTGGCAAGTCAGTGAGCATATGTTTTAGTAGGGATGGTTCACATTTATTTTTTAAAGTGTACTGAGGTTTACTGGCTAGATGCTATATAGATCCAAGTTGAAAGTCCACATAGGGGAAATAGAGCAACTTAGAGAAAATAGAGCTCTATTTCCCTTATGTGAACTTTCAATTTGATATTTTCTCCTATGAATTAATTGCTTAATAGTCTTACAAGCCTTCTGTGTTCTACTTGGTAGTCTTTTGTTGGACATAGTATTAGTAGGATGGGGAAACACAAGGTGTTCTTTAGCCTGGTAGCTGTTTTTTTAATCCCTTCAGAATACATGGAAATCCACCGCACATTAAAGTTCTTGTCATGAACAAGGTCAGCCATTACACACAGATTTGCTACCCTGTTTACTTCTTGTGTTCTGATTCAATTTAAGTCCTTCTTTACTCTTTGTAGGAATTATCTTAACCAGAAGTCCTGTTGCAGTTTACAAAGAATCTGTTTATTCTCTTAAGATCTTTTGCTCCTTATATGAAAACAGATATAACAAATTAGTTATATATTCCAGTTTGTCTCCTGCAAATACAGTTAATTGCACATAAAGTAGAATAACTATATTCTTTCTCATTGTTACTGCTTTTGAACTTTTTTGCACTACTTCTGTGGGGCTGTTCTAAAGAAAAAATATATTTCTAGGAATTTGTTACAATTTTTCTTTCCAAGCAACAAACCTTTTCTTTTTACAGAGAATATAATTTAATGTATTAATATAACTTCAAGTTAAAAATCTTAGGCAAAGGGAAATATCACTTTCTCAGTGTGAGACTTTTCTCTAACCCTGGTAGCTTCACTCTGATTACTGTTCCTTTCCCCATGTTTAGGAGATTTTTCAGTTGCCAATGTTTATTAAATAATTTTGATTAACTTGGAATGTAGCAGTGTATCACAGCACTGCTGGAGTCCAATGTTGAGCTTCCGTGTTTTTCAATCTTAGTTGTATTGACTGTTGATCAAGTATAAAGGTATATACAGGTATACTCCCTATACCTGTATTTTAGTTTATAAGCCCTGTAAAAGTCTGGGCTCATATTTAAATTGAGCTTCCAATAAATTTGGACTCTTTTCTATAGAAGTTTGGTTTTGTATCAACTGCTCCTATGTAAATGCTGGGTTTGATCAACAGAGTTGTTAAAATAAGTTTCTCACATGTGGAGAATTCTAATACTTTGAGTTAATATCTGCTTCCCAGAATACTTCAGAACTACCAGACTGAAACATGGTGTGATTCCAAATGCAAAACATATTTCTAGCAGGGTTGTCATGTGTTTGTTTTTGACCATTCAGTTTTGAATTATGTACAACAAAGTAATTTTTATTTGGCCCTGAATACTCATATTGCCAAATATATATATGTACATATGTATGCACATATATATAGTTGAATACACAATATTATTAATTAATAATGCTACAGGCATTGGTGTCAGAAGTACCTTAAAGATGAAGAGCTGTATGGAATACTTATACAAAAGAAAATCATTACAGATCCATTAAGTGACTGTTTATGTAATGGTAAGAGGAAATACACTAAAGCATAAATTGCTGAGTAGTGAATTAGTTCTTAATAGCCTTGCCTATGTGCATTTTCTGTTGGAGTTTTCCAGGATGTACTTCTATGTCTGAGCACCTTCACTGACTGCTACAGTTGGTGTGATGGAAACACACCAGCCTGTTAAACCCCTCTCACCTTCACGTTCTTGTTAGTTCCTTAGGAATGTACTTAGTTCAAGTATTCATTCCCTACCCCCTCCCCCATATTTATTACCACCTGATAACTTATCAGTAGTCAGTCATCAATACTGGCAGTGGTACCCAGATGAAGGGTAGTAAAAGGTAATTAACTCCAGTGCTTCCATTCTTCCTTGTCTCTCTATTGTCGAAATGCTTCTGTTGAAAAGAATGTTTTTACATGTTGCTGATGATTTTGTATCTTGTTTGCCGGAGAGATTTTAATACTTAACTAGTGATTACAAAGGCATGCACTGCTGAAAAATGGGTTTTGCTTGTGTGAACAACTCAATTATACTGAAAGAAATTGGTAGATGCAGTGTGTTGTTGCATGAATTAAATATATACATGTGATGTGTGGAACAGCTAAAAGATAAGAATGTGCATAATTTTGTGACACTTGAGTTTTGTAAGGCGTGAAACTACCAATGATAGATGTTCTATACAAAAGAGAGGATTTGATTTATTTCTCTCAAAAGTCTAATTGCTCAGTTTTTTGTGGTTTTTTTTTTTTGTTTTGTTTTGTTTTTTGGTTTTTTTTTTTGATGGCTTGAGTAACTCAATATGGTGCTTAGAAGTGTGTGGTCATTTACTGTGCTAAAATGCTGAAATCAAGGAGTTAATAATTATAATATTTAAACTGAGCAGTCATGTATGTATTTTAAAGCAAGTCTGTACAGACTTGCTCCTCTTCATTTGAAGTAGGAAAAATTTCCTAAACATTGGTTATGAATGAAAATGGTTTTTGTTGATTATCCTAGGAAAATTGTAGAAAAGTATTTTGGAAATTATCCCCATTTTATTCACCACTGTTCCTTTGTAGGATATTTTTGATTTTTTTTAGTATTTGATTGCAGAACATCTAAATATCTAAAAATACATATTTTTTTAAAGGGATTTCTAAATAAAAAGGCCAATGAGTCTATCCACAAATCACACTTGCTTGTTTCTGTCACTATTTCAGTAATGATCAAAAACTAAAAAGCTGTGTGAACGTTTTTTTTTTCCCCTTAGGCTCTTGCAGTTTGGCCTCAGGCAGTATTTACTAGTCCTTCCACATGAAGAATGAAAGATAAGCTATCAATTAACCTTATTTTCTTTGCTATTTCAAACCTTTGCCTCGTCCTACATCCAGAAGGGTGCTGACAGTGTTCATGTCGGCTGACTTGCCTTAGATGTTTAGGGTTGCTACTTAGATGAAAGCTTTTGGTTTTAGAATTAGCATATTTGGAAATGAAACTCTGTTGAATTTCCTGCATATGCTATGAGAATTTTCTTACTGGAGATGAAATGTGCTTATTGGAGACTATAGGTTTGAAAGTATGCATAATAGTAGGTATTACGTTGTTCTTGAGATATGCCAAAACTCCTTCATTTTGTCATTAACATTGGCAAAAGAAAATTCTTAAATTTAAGCCTCCACTGGGTGGGAGTATAAGGGATTTTGTCTGGTTTAGGAAACAACATTTGTAAGCACCTTTTTATTACCATTTGCCTGAGAAACTGACCACAATGAATGCAATTAATTCATTCTTCACTTAATGTAGTTTCTTAAATATGGACTGTTGAAATAGACTGCCTTCCTAAGTTGGCAGTGGCATTATTTGCCTTGGCTGTGCCTGTGTTCTTCTGAATGTGAAACAAGAATGAATAATGGAATCTTTTATTATCATGGAGATCCAGCTGCCTTGACTACCATCTGCTCTTCACATTTAACTTCCATCTCAGTTTCAGGTAGTCAGCTTTGTTGATCAGTTGGTCACTGCAATTTTAAGACATGTATCTGCTTGATTTTAGACACAGATAATGATCTACAATTACATTTTAGAAGCTACATATATATGGGGACATCCCAGAGTTACTGTGAATGAGAAATGATAAATTGTTAGTACATTATTTAGGGATTAGGAAATGGCTGTGATTTTTATGGATTTGGAATCCCTCCCAACTCACAGAAGAACAAGTTGTAGTGTTTTTGGTAGCTTTTGTAAAATGTGTTTCAGAACTCAGTCTCTGGAGATGTATTTATAGAAGAAAGGGGTTATAGTGCTGTTAAGAGTATTTGGCACTCTGCATGATGCTCAAAAAAGTCATGGCAATCAGATGCGGTCCCAGGTGAGGGAAGCTTTGTACCCATTTTGAAAGGCGTAGGAAGGAGAACTCTGGAAACTACCAACCTGTCATCCAGACTGCTGTCCACAGCTGGAAGGAGCTGTGCTGGGGCATGTGTAAGGCAGGGAGGTGATTTAGGTCAGCCAGCATGGCTCCACCGAGGGCAAGTCCTGCCAACCCCTTATATGGATTGGCCTTCTATAATGAAGCAACTCCATCAGTGGGCCAGGGGAGGGCTACAGATGTAATTTATCTTGCTCTCTCTAAATTCAAGAAGGGTGGATTTGATGGGACATTTACATCCAAAGGATAGTGGTCAGTGGCTTGGTGTCCCAGTGAATTTCAGTGGTGTTCCTCAGGGGTTAGTAATAGGACCAGTGGTGTTTTAGGTCTTGGTGAATGACATGGAGGGATTGAGTGCCCCCTCAATAAATTTGCAGGTGACACCAAGCTGAATGGTACAAGTTGACACGTGTGAAGGATGGGATGCCATCCAGAGGGACCTGGACAAAACTGGAGAAGTGTGCCCCTGGGAATCTTGGCAAGTTCCATAAGATCAAGTACAAGATGCTGCACCTGGGTCAAGGCAATCCCTGGTATCTGTACAGGCTGGAGGGTGAGCAGGTCAAGGGCAGCTCAGAAAGACTTGAGGGTGCTGGTGGATGAGAGGCTGGACATGGCCTGGCAATGTGTATTTGCAGCCCAGGAAGCCAGTTCTAACCAGGGCTGCATCAGTAGCAGTGTCCCAGCAGGCCAAGGGAGGGGATTCTGCCCTTCTACCTTGGAGTGCTGCATGCAGCTCTTAGGAGAAAACCTCTAAAGACTGTGAGTTTAATTGTAGCAGACAGGTCTGAAACCTTGATATTTCTGTATTTTTAATAGATAATTTTAATTTTTTCCTTCTTGCAGGAAAGCAAAATAGGCTTTCCTGCAAATACTGACCAAATCATACTTTCATGTTTAAAGCAATAGGAAGTATTCCAGAAAATCAATAGTAGAACCTGTGTCTCTTTTTCCCGAATATTAATGGGAGAAGAGGAGGTTAACACTTTTGAGATTTAAATATCTTCTTGAAAAAGTGGCATTGAGTATCCAGGAAATTAGCATATCATGCTTTGACCTCTTCCTGTGCTCAGTCTGATTTTTTTGTTGTTGTTTCTTTGTTTAAGTGTTGTATGCGTGTAAGATGTGACTAATTCTATTGCATCAAAGAAATCAAAATTAGAAGATCTTTAGACTCAAGTTGAAGGAGTATTTCAGAAAAGTGTTAAATATGCATTCATTAAGCTTTGCAAATTGAAACATCAGAAACTTTCAATTAAAAATAAGACAAAGTAGCATAGGCAGTCCTTGCTGTCTCATAACTGCAGTACCCTCTCTGATGTGAATTCCAATACTGATCAGTTTGCAAACTGTGAACTTGATCATTTATTGATATAAGGAATTCTTGTAAAACTGTTGGGGATATATTAACAATACACTGAAAGTATTTGCAGATTGTAATTCTAATAAGGATGTATTTATTCTGTACATTAAAATGATAGATTCTTTTCCAGAGACAGTCTCCTGTCCTCAGCAATAGAAGCACTGTGTCAGGGCGGTGCAGTGAAAATTTTGGCAGTATTTTAGCAGCTATGGCTGCACGTGCCATAGCTGTTTTCAGGAGTTTAGTCATGTGCTGCTTGTCAATTAACATGGTAAATTCAGTGAACAATTGCAGAAGGCTGCTTGAGAGTAAGGAGTATCTTATCTTCAATATCAGGTGCTCTTTCTGAATGCTCACATTAATCTGCGTTTTAATAGAACAATTTCATTGGATGTGGCAGGATGTTGAAAAGATCAATGTTAATGTTTGGATCTTGGGATTGTGAGGAGAAAATTCCATTTTTACTCTGTTGTCTGAGATGATGTGTCACATTGCAGTGCTACTATCCTTTCCTAGAATTTTCACTACCTGTGAGATGGTGTTAGAGTGCCAGAGAATATTAGGTGAAAAGAATACGAATGTCCCCAGGAGGCATCCTGTTGTGTTTGGTTTTAGATTCTCATTTCTTTGTGGTCTTCTCTGTGTGTTGTACAGATGTTGGGGCACATTGCTGATATGTGTTTTAGGGCTTTTATTTATTTTTAAGGGAGAAGCTGTATTTTTTTTGCCAAGCTCTCTAGCAGCAGTAGTAGTTTTGGTGATGGATATCAAGATACAATAAAAGTGTGTATATTACATTTTATAAAGGCTGAAAATTTGATATTAAAAGGCAAAAAAAATCTGAGACCTTTTGTTCACAACTCTGAGAATTCTTAAGTTTGTTTGATGGATTGATTAAAGTGAAAATGTTGAACTTTCTGCACTAAAAAATACAACATGAAAGTGACTACTCAGCAAATAACAATGGTGATTTAATAAATATGAATTTTTAATTAAATTGTTAAATTACTTAAAGGATGATAGGTTGAATGAAACTTTTCTTCATGAAACAAGTCTTATTATTAATGTTAATAATAATGCTGTGTGACAGTTAATTACTGAATGAAATATATGTAGATTTTGTATTCTTTTATGCTTTTAATCTGTTCCAGTAATGAACAACTGCTCTTTAAAAAAAGTAAAATATTTGAATTAATATTCCTTCATGCACAACTGAAGCTTTTTAAAGAACTCTTTATAACATACTCTTTTAAGGTTCCAATATCCTGTACCTGGTTAAGAAATGAAAAGTAAGCTTTAGAGATTTTTATTGCATCTCCTTGAAGTCTTTGAACAGATGTTTTTTTCTGATGCATTTCTATTTGCGTTCTTAACAGTGGACTTTTAGGAAAACCTATTAAAATTGTATTAATCTAAAGAATAGCATTAGCTGAAACAGATTTAAGTGAAATAACTAAATATGCTTTTGTATATTGTTTAGAATATTTTTAAGTCTTATTTTAAATGTAAATAAGCTGTACATGATTGGGTGGATGTTGAGTTTTTATTTGCCTTTTTTTAAATTCAGTAGTTGATACTACATTTTCACTGCTGCTTGATTTTGTTTGTAGAGCCAGAATGAAGACTGGGGAGGTTTGTCTGAGGATATCTTATGATTAAGAGCAATCTAAGGCATTTGCCCTTTTGACCCCATCTAAATGATTGGTAACTACCAAGTTTACCATTTTGGTGGCATGGATTAAATGGGTGCTATGCAAAGAGTGCTGCACGTGTAATTAAGTCCTTGCAAGGGTAAACAGAAAATGGGTGATGGGCTTAACTTTCTGCAACACTTGCATGATGGTCTTTGAAGAGTGCTTTGAGTGTTTCCTTTTATTTTCCTTTTATGTACTAACCGCATCAACTTGAAATCTCTGACTTCTACTGGCTTTCTTTGGTGTTGATAATTAAGTGGGATAATGCAAGTTAGAGAAATGGATACCAAAGCTAATAACTAAACAGATGTTTGGCTTTATTTACTTACAATCAGCCCATATAAACATGTATTTATTGGGAAATGAGCTGTTTACATCTGCTATGCAAAGAAAATGGGCCCTAAAAAGACTGGGTGCTGCTGCAATTGACTGTGTATCAAAATGCCGGATGCTGCATGACAGAACAAAGCTTATTTGCATATATAGTGCATTGCAACATATTTTTGTCCAAAGCATAAGTGGAATACGTTGTGGCAGTCCTACTAATAAAGGTAAGATTTTAATTTGCATAAAAAAAGTTTACAACATACATGAAAATGATTTGCTGGAGAAAACTTAATTAGTGTGCTGTTTACTTGATATAATGATAAACAAGTAGTTCAGTAAACAGATTGGCTTTTGTAATGTTGAACTGTGATAATAGATCTAATTTCATATGCAGCTTTATAAATACCAGGATTTAGTTTCCAGATAAAAGAAAATAATTGTAGTAGGCAAAAGTATTTGTAACATGTTCAAAACCAAATTAACAGTTGGTGTATGGGTATTTGTACCAGTTAAGAATTTCCTAGTATATGATACAGCCATTGATTTGTGTTGGGAAGAAGGGAGCAGCCAATAGTCATTTTTTGGAAACAATTTCTTTATGAACTTGGACATATTCTAAAACAACTGTAAGGAAAACCTAAGTGCTCAAGCTTGATACTTACCACATTTTCCCCTCAATTTTATTGCTTTTTCTATGCTCTTCATAATAGCAAGTTCATTAAAAAGAGTGTGATTCTCATGGTGAGGTTAGAATTGAAACTGTGCCTATAAAACTTCCCTTGTGTTCAGAACTTTAAAAAGCTACCTAAACAGTTTGTCACCTGTGCTATGAACAGACCTTAGGAGTACTAATCATTTTTTTGTATGTCTCAGATGGCTACAATGACTAATTCTGACACATACAAACTCAGGCTTAGATAATTGTGTGACCCCAGTTTATTTGCCTACGGTATGTCCCTGTGTGAATTCTGTGTGTGGGCATAGTTTTGGTTGAAGAAATGTACTTTGTCCTCATTAAACACAGTTGTATTATCTGATGCCCATGGGAAGGCTACTTCCTGGCCTGTACTGTTCCCTGGCAGGAGTGAAGGAATAGTTGCTTTGTTCAGACTCTAATCTACAAGGTTGTCATGGTTCCTCAGAATATGGAGAAATAGAAATGGCATTTGATGGGCTGAGTGGAGAGGGACAGGATAGATGGTCGCACATAATCAGAGATGGGGAATAGTTAGCCTGCAGTAAGGAGCTGCATGTTGTATATAGGAATGAAGATCATCTGGGTTAAAGAAAGATCTCCTGAGGTAAAGGAGGTTGCCTTAGGGCAATGGGAGGAGTTTGACTCATAGCTTTGGTGTTTGGATTAACCTGATGTTTAACTAATTGGTTATACAACTTTAAATTACTTTAATCCTTGTTACTCTGAGGCATAACCAAGCCCAGAATGAGTAGAACTTGGTTTTTTTTTGTTGTTGTTGGCTGTTTTAGAGAGATTTTATTATAAACTAGGGTGTTGAGTACTACATGTTCTATGTGGCAATTGTAGTAAGCCACATATTCAGAAGTAGTTGGTTTCATAGAGAATATGGTGAAATTTATGGTAAGCCTTGCATAATGTTGAAAAACCACGTGAAATCTTGATGCTGTGTAGACCATGCATCTTAATTCAAATTGCTCAGTGTAGAAATGCTGCTTTCTACTGAGAACATTTTGCAGTGGTAAAGTCATGGTCTTGAGTCAGGATGCAGGTTGCTTCACCCAAACTCATGCTGACAGTGACTGTTGTTGAGACAGCTGGGTCCGTTCTTACTGCCACCTTTGTGTTGATCTGCTTGCCCTGTGGTTCTGGGGCTCCTAGCGTGTTAGCCAAAACTTGAGCTCAATGCAGAGGGAGCATGAGCGAATTGCCAGGAGGAAAAAAGCAGTGGCACTGAAAAGGGAAGTAGAAAGAGCTGCTTTTGGCAAGCCAGGACTTTTGCTGAAGTTGATAGTACTGCTTAAATTACATCCTATTTAAAAAAAAAATTCACAATATCTAAGTGCTTTAAAAAGCCAGTGTTCCACACATCTTGTCCTGACTCGCTGTCTGCTATGAACTCCCAAGTCAGCATGTCTAGGTAAGATCTAATTTACTTGTCATATGCTGCACCCCTGCTGTTGGCCTGAGTCATAGGAGTGCAATGAGGAGCTTCAGTAGCAGTATTGACTTTTGGAGTTTTCAGCTGTCCTTTCCCTCCCTCTTTCCATTGTGCCAGAAAAGCTATTTCTACAACCATTCTAGAACTGGATTTCATATCCCTTTAAACTGATCCAATTCGGATTGCTTATTTTTAAAAACATATAGTCAGCAGCTTTTCTTTTCCATGTTTACAACTTGTGCCTGCAAACATTTGTCCAAACAATTGTAAGAACACAAAGTGCTGTAGTACCAGGAAGGAAGGGGGATGCTTAAATGCCATGGAAGCTTAATATAGTATTGGACGTGACATGGCTTATTGCAGCAGTATATTCTGGTCAGCTCGTCAAAGATAACAGCCCTGAAGTTGGAGAAATGCTTCCTTAAGCGAAGGAGAATAAGCGATGCAAACCTGTATTTGCAGTGCTGAAAGAAAACATTAATGAATCCTATTGTGCATAGTTTGGCAGTTTGCCAAACATACAGGCACTGTTGGATTATCTGATGAAGAATTCCGTGATTTTTAATAATTTTGGCTCTAACTTCACAATACAAAGTATTCAGCCGTAATATGTGTTTAAAGTAGTTGTGTTTTCGTGGTGCCGAGGTGGAGCCTCTGATGGATTCTTAGAACCATCCTTACTGCGGAAGGCTGGGCTCTGCTTGTTCCTGGCTCGCTGCGTAGCAACTGATCGGCACATGTGAAGGAGAGCGTCCCAGAGTGATTATCACCTCTGAGCTGGCAGATCAGAGCAGCAGCTAAGAGGCAGGAAGCGCCTGCTATTATCCGGTTATAGTACACAAACCTTCAACTGATCTTTGTAGTGCTTTTGGGAGAGAGGCAGGCAGCCTTCTGCTCTGGTCTATTGAGGCGATGTTTTAGAGCCACAGTCTGTCCATGTGCTCGGATGTTTTGCTGCATAACATTTGCAGGACAGCTTGCTTTTTCATACTCTAGTTGAGAATTCTGTTGACCGGTTTGCATCGATCTTGAAGATTTTTTTGTTTTCTCTGTATAGAAAGCTGCAGACAAGATCTTGACTAGGAGATGATATTCTTCTTATTTGTTTACTTGTGGGCTTTTTATTCTTTTTTTTGTAAGAGCATTGTAGTTAGTACTTACCTTTGAAGATGTTCAGTGCTTCTAGGTTCTCTGAGGAAACACTTCGCTCTTCCTTGAAAGTAAAGATAGAATTTTGTAATAAAAGTGCCCTAGTGGGAAATATCAAGGCCAGACTAGATGGGCCCTGAGCAACCTGACCTATTGGAAGGTGTCTCTGCCTATGGCACAAGGATTGGAGCTATATGATCTAAAATCTCCCTTCCAACCCAAACCCATCTATCTAATAGAAGTCTCTGAACAGTTAGCTAACTAAAGGTTGGGAAACAGGTACTCTCCTGTTTTGAAATCCTTGAAAAGGCAAGTGAACAACAGTAATTTCCTAAAGCAGCCGTTCATTAGAAATATTGCCTAATAATGATTCAGAAGTGGAGTGTAAAAGTAATTGCTTTTGAAGCATTGTTAAGGAAGTGCTTGTTAACTGTGACTCTCTTCCTAGTGCAAAAACTTCATGTTTCCAAACATAAACCCTCATCCTCTGCTCTTGATTTCCCAATAGCCTGCTTCTGTAGAATTCTTCCCAAACTATCATACACTCCATGAACCCACATCTTGTATGTTGTTCAAGCTAGGGTTTTGTTAGATGCTGAGTGAAGAAAAAAGCCAAATCTTTATCAAAATATGGCAGTTCTAATTTTTGTATGCAGTTTAACATGGTTTGCCTTCACAGGCTTGTGCTGGTTTTGATGGGTAAGAAGTTAAAATAATAACCTAAGCAAACTTTCCCTGAAAAAAGTCGTGTGAAGTATTGAAGTCTGTGTCACTTCCAGGAGATGCCATCAGTAAAATGGCAGCCCTGCAACACACTGAACTTGTGAGAATTTGGTATAGACATAAAGAATTTCTTTCCTCTCTCTTGCCTGAGGAAATAGCATAGTTTTCTTGTCCACTACAAACATAAAATACCTTACATTGCAGTTCAAAGTAGATGTTAGGCAAATTTTCCAGTGGTGATGATAATGTAGCATTTAAGTAGATTGCCTGAGGCACAATAAAAAGGCATCACTTGATGCCTTTAATAGATGAAATATCTCTCAGGAAAGTTATAGGTATACTGTTCGGGGGACTGGATTAAATGAAAGCCATTCTAATTTTATTTTGGCTATGATTTTTTGTTAGTTTGGGTCATGACAGATTTGGTTTGAGAAAATGTCAGTTGGGTTGGACTGGATAAATAGTTCTGTTTACTCAGATAAACTCTACCATTTTTCTAATTTAAAAAATCTCCAATGACTCAGGCTGACAATTTCAGAGAGTATTATTAGCTTTTTAAAATGAGTTGTAAACACAGATGTCATTTTGAAGAAGATTAATTTTAGTAACTTTTAAAATATTGCAATTCTACAATGTACAGCTTGTGTTGTAGAGCTGTTACTTTTGTGGCAGTACTAGGATCTAAGACCTGAGTGTTAAAGTCAGATAAATGGTTTGTATCCAGAGTTCTACGTGATGATTTTTCAGAGATGGTATTTCATGTTATTTTGCCCTTATATTGTGCTGTGAGGATACTATTGCCTTTTCCCTGGCTTCTAGATCAACTAATTCATAAACTCATTAGATCTAGATTGTTATCTTAAATGGCATCTGAGCCTGTGAAGCATGTCCTTGAGGTCTGCACGTTCCCACCGAAGGAAAGCAAGGTAGTGTAGATACTGATTGTGGAATTTGACACCTGTCCATTCCCCATACTCTCTTTTTCTGGTATTCAGGCCAGCTGCTCTGGAGTGTAATGTAGTAGGGGGCACAAAAGAAGATCAGTCATAGTTCAGACTTGTGAGGTGCTGTAGTTCTGTGATGGCAAACAATTTGTCACAACTTTATTTTCCTTTCGGTTGTTTGTCAGGCTGCCCACAGTGCCAGGCCCTCTGTGTGGGATGGTCCTGGGTGTCCTTGGTGGGGTACAGAGGCCTCACTGGAATGCCAGTTTTATTTCTCAATATTGCTGCGTTACCACTTTGTGTCTCCATTACTGTTGTCTTCCATTTAATCTTTTAGTTTAACTTCCAAAACGTCAGTTTATTGCTAGTCTAGTTGCAGGTGGTGTTTACACGTTATGTAAACTAAAAAGCCACCAGGAGTGAAATAACCACTTTCTTCCTGTTGTCTGACAATCTGTCTTGCTTTATCAGTAAACTCTTAAGTTTCTGTGAAGATGAGGCACTAATCCCACAACAGTAATGTGAGTCAATAATCTAATTTTGTGTACCATGATTTTAACATCAAAGATGGCAAATTCCTCAAGGTATAAACCATTGACAATACAAAGAGGGTGGGGAAAATGCCAGGACTGTGTGGGACTGTGCAAGCTGGGAAAGTACGTAAATTAGCACTTCCATGGCCTTATTTATTGATTTAAACATCATTTGTTGATGTTTACAGTTGTGTAAAATGGGATATAGTCAGTGTTTCCAGGCCAAAAAATGATGCTTAAGAATGTGTACACACATAATCCTTGAATACAACAGTGGGTTGCAGTCAGCTTCATAAGAAAGAGAATGAGCTGCTGTCATTCTTTCTGTCCAGAGAGCTAATGTAAAAATAAGAAGTCTGTTAGGAGCTTTGACAGGCATTTCAGTGAAGGCACCAACTTTGATGGTTCCACATTTCCAATGGTACAAGGAAGAGGGGAATCACATGTGTGCATATGTAACTCAGATAAAATTTGGGCATTTTAGATTATTACAGTATGCCTGTTCTTCATTTGTCTTCATGAACCAGTGTAAGTACAGCAGAAGTTTTCCCTAGAGACCTTTCTGGGAATATTAGTCTGTGAAGGCTCCAGGAATTCTGAAGTTAGTACTTTTTTTAGTCAAAAATCCTACTCCATTAAAACATACGCTGTTATCATGCAATGCCTTTTCCAGTTAGGAATATGTGGCAGAGTTTTGATTTTAATGTAGACTGATGCTTTTTACTTAGGCCATGCGAGAGGTGTTAAGTGTTGAAATTCACATTTGTAATTCTTTGTTATATACCAAATTCTTTTGAATCTAAAATTTATAGCATGAATCATATAGCTTACTTGTAACTGTGACAGTTATATAGGTGCTATAGCTAGTGGATTTGTAGTTAGCCTTGTCAGGGTAATTTAAGCTACTGTGACATGGTCTTCAGATTACTGATACTGAAAAATAGTATAAAAACTATACATCTTCTGGAATATTTTTATTGTGCTTTTTTGTAATTTGAGAATAGAATTTAAAAACGTGGAAGCTTGGACATGTGAATAAACTGAAATGGCACAGAGGAGACAGTTTAGAAGTCTGTGGGAACTCTCAGTTCTGTTTTAAAACTTCTGCCATTCTGGGAAGTGGGATACGAAAATAGATTGAAGACTGTAATTGGTGCAGGATCAAAGATGGAAACTGACATGTAGAAAGTTGAGTTTTGCATATTTTCACTGCAGACAAAGTTTAATCAGAATATGTGGGGCCGATGCTCCTAAATTACTGTAACTCCATTATTAAGATTGAGTGTTGCTTTCTTTCTATCTCATCTTTCAGCAGATTGAATACTAATGTTCATACCAGTCATACAAGAGTATATTGAATTCAGCAGGATAATCCAAAAGCCAAGAAAACTTTGCCTGCTTTGAGAGGTGTATCAGAGACCTCAATTTTTCTAAACAGACTCTCTTTCTACAAAATACAATTTTTGTCACCATTAATTCCACCGCTGTACTACCCTGACATGGTGTGCTCACAGCCATGTTCTGGAGGCCTGGTATCTCTAAACATGTGTTTTATTGGAGCAGATGTGGTGGGTGATGTCAGATGCCACTTCGCTCAGTGCCTGTCTCTGACGGAAGCCAACAGGCAGTGCCTGATGCAGGGACAAGTAATAGATAGGGTGGTCCATCTCTGGAGCATCAAACTGTTTTTGGCTAAGAAGAAACTCTGAGCTTATGTAATAAAGTATTTATCATATGAAGTTTTTCTGTCTGTTGTTGGACACAGCATGAAAGTATGGGGAGGGTAAAACTATGATTCTCCTCACTACCCTTCGCCCTGGACATCTAGAGTAGTCAAAAATACAATATTGTATTTCTGTATCAAATGTCCTTTTAATGTCAGAGATACAATAGCGAGGTAATATTTTTGTTTTCTTGCATATCTGTCCACCTTTCTATTATGTATAAGAATATGTACATTTCTTTTGTAGCCACGTCATGAATACTTTAATGTACCAGTGTACTAAATGGCTTCATTCATCATGCATGCAGAATTTCAGAGGAGATAGACCTGTGACTTACTCATGACAGAACATTATCATCAGCTTGCTGAATCCAGTCATCCTGAATCTAATAGAATGCCACAACCATTCTCTGCTGTTGTACTTTTCTCTTCCCCCTCTGTTTTACAGTGTTGTCTCTTCACGTCTCATTCCAACAAAACTTGTGCTTGTTGCCATATGGTTTAACTTTTTTATTGTGTGTAAGCTTGAAGTCTTATGCTTAAAAGTTCTGTAGCATTTTCTGAGCTAAACATCTATATACTGCAATACCTATATTGTAACATAACTCAACCTACATTTATATTTTAAATAGGTTGTGGTGGTATTTAAACATATTCTTAATTTAAGTCTGTAGGTGAAGATAAGACTTACAGAGAAAGTAGTGAAGAAGTATCATGTGAAATGTGTATACACACAAGTATTAAATGATGCTGAATTAAATTCTGTGTAGACCATGCATCTTAATTAAAGGTGCACATAACACTGTCCCTTTCTGAAGACTGACACAATAGTGTGACTGACCTTACAAGAAGGAGGGGGGCAGAATTACTTAGGTCAAAGAGAATGATGGGTAAATCTGAAATGAAAACATTTGTATCTAAATGTGCAGATTGCTCTTGTGAGTAATTTAAGTGTTACTGCCACTGAAAGAGAGAACAGTGTCATTGCTTTACAAATGAATAATGGAATCACAGAATCATTAAGGTTGGAAAAGACTTCTAAGCCTATTGAGTCCAACCATTAATGGTTAGGGTTGGAAAGATCTAAGTCCATTAACTTGTAATATGCCTTCTTAAATGGGCATTTCCAGTTTTAAATGCAGGCTGCGTTGTGTATGGGAAAACTGCCACGAGGGTGAATATAAGTGCATTCAGTTGAAAAGTGGGCAGAATGAGAGGACATGTAATGTGTCCTGTTTGTAACCTAAAAAAACCTAACCTAAAACCAGTACTGATTCTGAAAATAGTTTCCATGAATTATCAAGGAGGCAGTTTCTAAAACGAATCACAAACAAGCTAGTTCCCCGTACTATATGTGGTAATGCACTACCTTCCAAATGTTAAACTGACAAAAAAATGGGGGATTTAGGGGATTAGACAAAAGATTTGGATTGGATTTGCAGCATTCTGAAATCTTAGAAAACAAGATCATAGGAGTGGTTTTCCATTTCCAAGTTTGCCTTTTTTCTGTAAGCCATTAACAATGTGTTTGGATGTCTTGTTAATGCTGCTTTAGCCTGCATTATTTCATGCCTGTTGGCTTAAAATGCTGTGCATTGAGCTGTAATGAGATGCTGTTTTTCTTGTTATCTGTATACAGCTGCTTGCTTCTAAATGACTAGGTAATGAATTAGCTTTTCTGGCATGTTTGAAATAAAGTATTGCATGCACTTTTGTCTCATGTGAATGACTTTTTTCCTCATCTGTGTTCTGATATTTTAAATTTGTTGTTTGCCTTGGGTGATTCTGAGCTGCAGGTAGTATATAGCACTGCAGAATGTTTTGCCTAAGAATTGGATAAAATGTTTGACACTTAGTAAAACAAATAATGTGAATGAAACTTAATTCATTCTATTTGTTTCTTTAAAAGTAATAATTAATGAAGTTGTTCTTCTAGCAAAAGACATTAACCTTTAGGTGTTCCTTGAGATTATTTTAATGATGAGGAAGGCACATATGTCTAAAGATTACTACTTTAGTGAAAAAAAATTAAAATATGTCTGAGTTCTATGGGTGACATATCTGTGGACATGTAGCTCGTGTTCTTGAAATGGTTTGCTTTTAATGGTTAGCCAGTGACCATGGTTTACATGAAGAAATGTAGTGTTTAAGCATATGCCTTCTGAAAATCATCTCAGACTTTGAAATGGCAGTGAGAACAACAATACTAAACTGCTCTAAAAACAGTGGCAGCACTGCTCTGTAGTTCTTCACAGCTATAAAGAACTTTGTTTTCAGGTAACTTGGTAAATATCCTGTTGTACTCCTGAGTAACTCTTAAGTGCCCACTGCTGTCTAATAAATTTAAAATTAAAAAGCTAATTTATTTCAAATATTTTGAAGGCCCTGAAATGCTTGAGAAGTTGTATTCTTGTAGAATACTCTTGAGTTCTGGTGCCATAGTTAGTTAACAGTATAGGATTTCTTGAGTAAAATACCTTACGTTGGTGGATAGGGGAGGTATGTGTTTTCTAAAATGAATCTAACAAAGTAATCTGGGAATATAATACAAAAAGTTACATTAAAAATGCTACATAGCCATTTCTTTAGTCAGTGCCTCCTTTTGGGGATTTGTTAAAATACACATGTAAATCTTTAATCCTGCCATCCTGTCTGGCTTTTTCAAGGTCACTGCAGTTCTAAGGATATTTAAATATTGCATCAGTGAGGGGAAAAAATAAGCCAACGCTACATCTTTAATACACCAAGAATCTTGTTTTCAGATTTAACTTGCCTTTTTATTGCAATTTTTTATTTCCTGCTGGATTTTAGAAGCCATCTCAATATACTTGTTCCAAGCTCTGACTGATTTTTCAATGAAGTCTACTTAAAGTATCATATCTTGTTACTTCACTGCTGAATCACCTTATATATGAGCTGAATGATGATAGTAAACTTGATCATTTTGTGTGACACAGTCAAGGCTGATAGAGACAATATTCTGATGGTATTTGCAAGGTTTGAGGTCCTTAATTTTGTGTTTTACCTACATTATTTTTTAATTAATATTTGCAAAGCAGTTGAAAAATAATTTTTTGGCTGCCTTAACTGTTATCTGCCTTTTTTTTTTCTGCTGCATGACATGTCTTGTTTTAGGATGCTAAAGTAAGTTTATTCATACTCTTGATGTTAAAGCTTTTGTTTAGATATGGACACAGTATCCCCTTTTATTTATCATGGCATTGTTAATAGTTATTAAAAAAAGCTCAGCCTAATGTTTCTAGTTTAAGCCGTTTCCTTTCAGATGGAAGTAATGAATACAAAGCTGATGATTTTTGGAATTTGGTATTAAACAACTTTCTCTGAATCTAAGGAAAGCTTTCTAAGATTAGAATTAACCCAAAAGTTATGCCTGGTGTAGAATAATAAAATTCCTGTCCTAAAAACCCCTCCATCTTTGAAAGGGATCAGTTTGACACCAGGCATACTAAGGTACTGTGACCTGTTTTTATTAATTAAACATGGGATCACTGTATGAAAAACCAAACAAACTTTTATAAATATCTTAAGGGATACTGTATCTTAGTTGCATCTGTAGTTTCATTCATCCACTTATTTCTTATTCCCAAACAGATTTTTGAGACCCTTGAAACTATTCACCACAACAATCACTGACTCCATTGCAAGATCCTTCCCCATCCCTCCCCAGTTCCTCTGTTACTCGTTTGTGATTTGTTCTCTGCTGATAGATCTAAATTGTTTTATTTTTATTATGCTTAAAGGCCATAAAATCTATCAGCTATTCCTGTGAACCATAGCAGACTAAATAACAGCTTTGTGACTAGTGCAGCTAATACCATGTTTGCAAACTGCAGTGCTTCCATGTTTTCATGTCTTTTCAGCTTTCTTTTCCAATTCAGCATCTTCCATACTAACTCATGTACAGCGCTGCTCATTAGAAACAGTGTTCATTTACTACTGTCTCAAATTTTCCCTCCCTAGGAAGCAGAGACCCCACGTAGTGTACTTGAAGAAATTGGATTGACATAAATCTTCTCTTCAGCTGATGCCATCTCAGTGTTTCATACTGTAAATGTTCACTGCCTTCATTGTAATGTTTAGCTAATGGTGTAAGATGCTGTTTGTCAGTATTACTGTTTTGCTAAGCTGCTTCATTCAGGCCTACAAGAACAATACAAAAATACTTCTTTTTAAAAAGGGAACAAGAAATCTTAAGTTCAGAATTTATAAATGAAAGGAATTAGATTTAAATTGACTCAGTGTTTCCCTTCACTGCATTTATAGGAAAATTGCATTTGACTTCGATAAGCCTACTGTTTTTTATAAGAGAATTTGACTTCAGGAAATGTATTATTATGACATAAGCATAGACTACTTAAATGAAAAGAAACTACATGGACAACTCCAAATATGAAATGCTACGGTATAGAAATTATGTTTATGCAACCAAAGAATTTGTTCATCTACATTTTAGTCACCACTTGTGATTATTCTGCTTATTTCAGTTGTTGCATAAAGATTGGAAATATCTGTTTACTACTGAATTTGTCATTATACCAAAGAATCCTGCCAGGATCTGCATATCAAACTGGTAAAAAACTGTTAAGGTGATAACTGTTTTTTTCAGAAAACTGATCAACTCACTAGACATGAAGGTGTATTTTAGTGTAGCTACCTTGAGCAAAACTGTGCAAGTTACTATACTCCAAAGGGAATGCATGTAGGAGAGAAGGGAAACCAACCCAGACTGAATAAGGAAACTGTTTTTAGGTCTGATATTGGCTTACTTTGACCATGTACACAAGAAAAGGGAAGTCAGCTTTCTAACTGAATAGAGAGATACATAATGAAAACTGAATACTTTCAAAGTAGAAGCTTTACTGAAGGGACCTTTTATTACTTTATTTTGAAGTCTACCAATTAATTTGTATTTTTTGGTGTTTTGTAGTTATGCTTTATTGGGTGTATAGGTACCTTAGGACACACTAAGAGTCAAAGTCATTTAACTGCTTTTCTTGATCAACACGTTAAACATGTGACACATCCCTTACAATACTCCTGCATGATGTAGTTGAAACAATGAATTTACAGTGAGAGCTCTTAAACATTAGATTTGTATAGCATATTCACTACAAATCATGTAAACTGTTATCCAGTAATATTTTGACACTTTGAACAGACTCTCAGTAAAATGTGATCTGTGTGTGATTTTGAGGGAGACAGGGGCAGTCTACACCTGGGAGTGGCCAAGTTCTGTTGCCTGTCCCCATGGAGGGGAGGTTCCCCTAGGAGTTATGGCTTGTTCACCCGAGTGGTGCCATGCTTTCACACAGCTTAGCTCTGGCAGTGCTGCTGGCAGCAGCACTTGTGTGGCCAGCTGGAGAGTGGGTTCAGTAGTACCCAGCCAAAGGAAAAGTGCAGTGGTGCCACTTTTAAGGCCCCAGAGCCAGACCCCAGCATCAATACTTGAGCAACCACAGCAGCCAGCCAGGCCCAGGCTGTGTGCCACTCCTGTGGCAGTTCCAGGCTGGTGCCTGTGAACTCAAGCCATTAGAACTTGTCTGCGGCTGCCCATTCTAGGATTTACACACAAATTCCAGATGACCAGAGGCTGGTTTTGTCCCAGGGCATTTCCCCAGTGCACAGTTGGCAGGGATAGATGAGGGTAGAGAGGTAGTGAAAGGACCCTGTGTGTAAGATTGTAGTGGTAAAATGGATTTAAGTCAAACCAGAAGCAATTTTATATGTATTAAACATGTTTTTAAAGTTTACACTGTCACTTATATGTGCTTGGCTGGATTAAGCTTTGTTGTGATTGTGACAAACTGTTTGACCTCTGTCACATTGGTTTAATTGTAATAAATGTCCATTTTTACATCATTGCTGTGTTCATATGTAATTAGTGCCTGCATTAACAGAGGAAAGAAGAGGCCACACAGTGCTGGCTTAAAAAAAAGGGAAATTTTATTACAGTGCTTAACCTGTTCTTGAGCACTTCATTAAAAAATGTTGAGGATACTGTGTCCAAGTTTAGTTATTTACATCCATTTAAATTGTAGAGAAAGCAATAAATTAGCAAGTTTTTGGAAAGCTTGCCACATTAAACATGAAATTTATTTAAGTGGATGTTAAATTGTGGGGTAGTACCACTTAATTTGAAAATTAAACTACATGTTGAGAGAGATTTCTGGATAATAGAGACTGAATACTCAGTTCTTTTCACAGAATTCTGAACAAGTCAATGCAATGTTTACAGTCCTGGTCTCGACCAAAAGTATGTCAGATGAATCTGTTCTCCACCTTTCTGAAAGAACTGAACTGCTTCATGCTATCAGCAAAAGCATGGGGAAAAATTAACATCTTCAGGCATTTCTAAAATTAATTTAAAATTAAATTCTGGTCTTTGAATTTCCTGTCTTGTGTGGAAGGGTTGGGGAGAGCTAAAGAATAAGTAGGAATTTCTGGATTGTTCAGGCAAGTTGATTGTTGTCTTGAGTGTCTTCACTTATTTAAGTCTAAATTTAACTCAAAGAGGCTTTCCTAAACATCTGCTGTTCTTCTGGGGTAGGGCCACAGTGATGGTCACCCTGTGGCTGCCTCTGTCAAGCTCCCACGTACCATGGGTTACGTTGTCCAGTTTGCTTTGCAGTCTGTCTCACGGCTCGACAGTGTTACCTGTCCATATCACATCAGTTTTGGTTTTCAGCCATAGATACTCAGTTCACCTGATACATCAGTGCTGAGCAGGAGCATATGTGGAATTGGGGTTCATTTTAATTACAAGCTTACACTGAAAGCAAAATGAGCTGCACCCTTTGGATTATATAAGAAAGTAAATTAAGCTTTTAGGTTATTAACTAGCATAAACTTCCATCTTTCATGTTTTGTAAGAAGTGCTGATCCAGGACAGGAAGCAATAGGAGCTTTTAGCAGGCTCTTGCATGTCTTTAGAAAAAAACCAAGTTATTTAGCACACAGGAATGTCACTGATAAACCGAAGGGCAGTTTCCAATACACTGAACGTGCCAATGCAAAACAGCCATGCTGCCATCACAGGGCATAAAAGTGGCAGAGGAGTCACTTGGGATGCATTTTGGACAATGTGCCCTATACACAAGGGCTGGGGCCAGAGAGGATACCTTGCTGGGTGTCCACAAGAAATGCCTTGTATTCAATACACAGCCACGTGCCACCCTTCCTCACAGACAGACAGAATGAAATCCCACAGAAGTGGCCACCAGCTACAGTTGAATGGGAAGGCACTCTGCTGTGAGGGGCAAGCCCAGTCCCCTGATGCCTTAATTCTGCTGGGCAGCGACAGTGCCCTTGCCTACAGGAGTTCCCCTTGTGCTGCTGAACAAGGCAGCGCTGCTGCCTGGCTGAGCTGCTCCTGCTCCACTGAAGGGCAGGGCAGCACCATCCTGACTGAAGTAGGGCATCTGGCACAGGCACCCTGAACCTGTGTGTAAAAGCCAGAATTACTCCAAACACCTCTGTGATCCCTGCAGAATCCACAACTGAAAAAAGTATTTTGAAAGCTGCTGCTTTTAAGTAGTCTTTGAAGACAAAACAAAACTTGGCCCACATTAATTCACTTTATAAGGTCCTTTTCTGTGGAATATGCGGAATAACACGCAATGCAAATAGGCTGTTCCTTACAAATTTAAATCCTTTCGTGTTCTGGGGCTTTTTCCCTTTGGGAAAGAAAATAATTAGGCTTAACATTAAAAAACTTCTAGTCTGTCTCTCCAGAATAAAATAACTCACACATAATAATAAGGAAACACAAAACCATGCATATAACACTACTTAAGATTATGAAGCAGAGAAAGAGTACTGAAAAATACAAACTCCAAAGTCAGAAAACTGGTGGAATCCCAGGTTTCATGCTAACAAGTGCAAGCTAAATGTCAGACCTACAGCATTCAAGTTCTGTGTAATAAACAGTGTGTGAAAGTGCAGGATAATCACAGCTACCAGTCCTACACTGTACAGGTACAGCCAGCACGTTTAGGTCCAGACCTCAAGAGAAACAAGCTGAAGCCGCAGCCATTGTAGTAGCAGAAATAAAGTATATTTAAATTTATACATGCATTTCTGAGCAAGTTGTTTTTTGTTTGTTTGGTTTTTTTTTAATACAGCCACTCAGCTTCCCAAATCCTTTTGCAAAACTGTGGAGACAAGAAGCCTAATCACCCATGGAATTCTCACGTGGTTGTTAGTGGGCACTTAGTTTCTAATCCCATGAAACCTGGTTTGCTTATTTCAGCTGACTGGTCACAGGTTCCCACCACCAACTCCATCCCTTTTCCTTGAGTTGGACAGCTGATTTTGCTGGGATGATGCTCTGTGACAGTCTGTCTGCAGCATCTGCATGGGCACAAGCCAGCTCTCCCACCAGAGAGCTGTGGGAAGCAGGGCAGCCCAGGGAATGGAGGATGAAACCGGCCTGCTGCTGGCCAACTGAACGAGAGTTTGCCACATGTGTTGCAAGTGACCCAGTGAGGCAACTGAGCATCTCTAAAAAAACCAGAAACCTCAGGGAAAATTTGTCTCTAAGGTGTGGTGAAAAAAATGTACATTATAAGAAACTGGCAGTAACAAATTTCTCAAATGGAATTAAAAACTTTGTGCTGTCTGTCCTTCAAAATATGCCTTTTAAAAAAGTTATTATTTCAAAAGTTATGATAATTACAATTCCTACATCTGTTAATAACTAAAACATTTAATCAAATTAACTAAGCTCTGCCTACAGTTATGACAATATATTGTGGAAATTTGGTTTGAACTGAACATTGCTTTTGTAGCATTACTCCATATTGGACAAGTTACACATGAAGAAAGAAAGAAAAATGTATAATCAGCATGCTAGGTGCACTATGCATTTAGAAAAGCAAATATATATATCATATCCAGAAGCAATGTTCACTTGATCTTACCTATCCTGGGGAAAAACATTGTTGCTGTGAAGAATAATAAATTTGTAAAGTTCAGATATCTGTAATTGGTAAATTGGTAAAGTTCAGATATCTGTATTTTCTAAGGGAGTTTATGTTACATTGCCGGGAATTGTAAGGAATTCCTATCTGGGAGCACTTCATGCCTGCTTTAGGCTTCTAACTCCTGGGGTCTGATTGGTTCTCTGAAGGCAGGAGCTGAGTTCTTTGGAGAGGCTAAGGACAGGGAGGTGTCTCTACAGACCGTCAGGGCACCTGCACCTTTGTGCCACAACCTCTCTGCGAGTGTCTGAGGACAAAGGTGCCCACGTTAAAACTTGAAGATAAGCCATGTGAAATACAGTACATCTAACAGCACAAATCTTTTTTATTTAAAAGTGAAAAAATATTGGTAAGGATTTCTATTCGCTATTGTAGCTGTCATTTCAAGAAGGTATTGTCCCAATAATTTTGTTTTTATGTACCCTGCTCTTCACCTTGGCCTTAGGAAAACAAGGCAGTAGGGTGCCTTAAACTATTTGTAAAATAAACCTAAAAAGGCTCTTAAGTCCTCCTCTCCCAAAACCATGAAGTGTTCTTTCATGTATGAACTCTTCAGTTTCTCCAGCCACTCTGCGGCCATCTTGACTGAGCCTTCACAATCACATCTTTGGTTCCCAGATGGGACACTTTTCACCCCTCCAGCACAAGGTGGGCAGGTAATTTTCATGTACAAATGGTGTGCAACCAAGAGGTATGCAGAGTATTTCTAACCTCACTCAAGGATTACAGTTGCATGGTCTCTTGTCTTACTTGGGGATTAAGGTACTGAATAAAGTGATTGTTTCTCTGTGTACTTCTACTTGGTTTTAGTCTACTGCAATCCCTACAAGCGATCAGCTCAGCAACTCAGTCAGGGTCAAGAAAAATCCAACACTCGTGACCAAAAAGCTCCTACTGGGCAAGTACTGTACAATCAAATAGTGATGTCTTTGAAATCCCTTTTCTCCGACTCATAAAACAATTACATTTTCTTTGTCTAAAAAACAATTTCCGATAAACAGATGAAAAATACAAATGGCAGCCATCTACACAGACCTGGATCTGCAGTGTGCTGGGGTGCCAATTTACTGCACACTGGCTGTTCGGTACTAACTCCTTACAGGAACAGTAAACACTTAACATACACGTAACAGAAATAAGCATATACCAAAGAGGCTTCACTTCTCTACTTGTACTCAGTGTGCATCCAGATGTTGCAGCAGTTCAGAGGGACAGAGTAGCTAAAGTACTTGACATTCACACCTTCTATAGGACTTCTAATTTTCTCAAGCTTCGCACACAGTAAACTACGTTCCTTTAATAGGAAGAAACATTTTAATGTGCAAGAACACTTTATTTGAAATTCAAATATATCTGGTGCCCTATTGGGAAGATTTCTTTGTCAGCTCTATTTTTATCAATTAGCAATTTCTGAAAGTAATTCTCACTTTGTTTTGGGAGTTTCACTATTTTTTCCTCTGCTGCTTGATCTCTTTTTACCCCTGCTCCTGGATCGAGAGGAACTCCTGCTTCTGCTCCTGCTGCGTGTCCGACTGTGGCTCCTGCTGCGACTGCGGCCTCTCCTCTTCCTGCCCCTGCTGTGAGACCTTCTCCTCTCTCGACTCCTCGACCTCCCCGAGCGGCGCCGCTTCTTGTTTTTGCGGCGACTCTTTTTCCTCTCTGATTCTCCATTTCTGCGGTAGGAATGGTCTGGGCTCGGGCTGCCCCTTCTCCTGGACCGGCTGTAGTAGTCGTCACGATGGCTCGATCTGTTTCTCCTCTCAGAGTTTTTAGACAACTGATGAGTCCGTTCAGGAGAAAGACGTATGTCTCTGTTGGCCTCCCAAAACTCGTTGTTTGGATTTTTGAATACGTGAAGAAAGTTGCAGTGTTTCCCTCTTGGACACTTCTGCCTTTCAAATAAGCCTGCAACAGATTAGGGTTTGCGTTTTTATGAACCAGACCTGTTAAATCTCTTTCTTCATTATGTACCAACTGGAAGAAATGTAATAAACTGGATTTTACTTCTCCAAACAGAAGAACGTGCATCTGACCACCTATCAATTTAATTCACACAAGATTAATTTTCACTGTGTACTTTTCTGGGAATTAGCTTTTTAACAGCTATGAAGATTAGGTTTTAGCTTAGAACAAATTTAACTTTTAATTTCATTAAATTTTATTTACCTTAATGTAAGAAGGTAAATCTAGATAAATAACATGTTATATTTACTGCTCAGAACTGTTGATAGTCCAGAAACTGCTGTCGCTTCTCAAGAGATAAATTAGTATTTCCTGGAGTTTCACCTTAAGATTATTATTTCCAAAGCTAGAATCCAGACCTTTTTTCCTAGACCATGGTAAATCCCCTAGAACATCAGACATGTGACATGGTGTAAATACTCCCTTTCTTTCCTTGATCTACACAAGCAAGCTAGCACATTTGTCTTCCAAACAGAAATGAATACAACATTAGGCAGATCTGAAAGCTACAGCATAATCCCTCTTTTTGACTTCCATGAATGAATACTCTTTCAGTGTCTTTTCCAAGACTCACCACATATGGCGGTTTTCCACCTTGTCACAGGACAGAATTCACAATGAAGCTGTCTGCCTGCATACCATCGTCCACTGAACAGAGCCAGAGCTGCCTGACAGTCCTTCTCCCTTTAAAAAGTGAAAATAACAAGATGGCATTACCATCACACAATTATTTCAGACACCCTTACCAATTTTGGGCTCCCACTACAGTATGAGAATGAACTGCATGGATGATATAACTCAACTCTGGAGTTTAGCTCTAACAATTGGTAAGACTGAGTACTTACGACTGGTACTGGACGTACACATTTCCTCGCAGGTGAGGCTCATAGTTGCAACTGACCTGAGGGGACGGAAACGTGAAGTTAGAGCAGTGGAAGGTTTATGTTGTACAGCAGCTCACACATTCTGAGATAGGCAATTCTCATTTATGACAGTTCATCCATATCAACTTACAGGTGATGTTTTTCTGAACACTTACTGTTAACAAAAAAAACAAACCAACCAACCAAACAACAACAACAAAAAAAAAACCCAACCCAAAAAAAAAAAAAAAAAAAAAGAAATCCTTTCTGGCTTATGTTTAACTGTTTCCAGCATTATGCTTTGATTAACTCTGGGACCTTGGCTTCAGTTAGTCCATAAGAAAGTTTGTACTCCATTGTCTTGCACTTGTCTGGGCCAACCCTACTGTGCAACAGCCAAATCCTGTTCTGACAATAATTATTAATATCCACAGTGGAAATGAGGGATTCATTACAGTAAGAGACTCTAGAGCAATGTATCTTCACAGCATCCCTGTAAAATGGGTTCAAAAAGCTGAAGACACCATCTGTCACTGTACAGTTCTGAAAACCTTTCTTGTAATAATTTAGTATTCACAGTAGTAGTAGTAGTAGGTCTCAAAAATACAAAATAAACTTTTAAAAAGCTTGCTGTTGATTACAAAAGATTCTAAGAGGCAGGTCCAAGCAGGTGGAATCCAGTTCTCCAGGACAAACTGTGATTCCAGCCTCTGTTGCCCGCAGGCCTCTTGCAATATCCGCAGCAAACAAGGTTAGTGGCTCCTTTCATCCCTGAACCCTGACTGAGCCTCAGGGAATGCCTCTTTGTATGCTGGATCAGCAAAGGGCTTCAGCCACAATAACAAGGATCTGTATAATTAAGTATTACAAGATAAGGAGTTAAACTATTTGAGATAAACAGTGTCAATGCAAGAGCAAATGAGAATGATTTTGCTGTAGGCATTTTTGGGTGGGAAAAGAGCCCTAGTGTTCTAAGGCAGTGTTTTATCAGGATCTTCCAGATTCTGGAGCAGCTTCCCAGAAAAAACAGAAGAAAACCTTAGGCTACATTGGAAAAGGAAGTCAGCTGACAGAGGGGCGTGTATAATCGGATTCTAAATGGTCACAGAGTCTCAGCTCACTCACAGTTAAGATCCCTGCAGCCAACATGTTTTTCTGAAGCATCTTGAATGTAGTGAAAATGTGCATGAGAATCATCTTGCTGTTACACAATTGCTTCAGAAGCCAAGGAATGCCACATTAATAGTCACAGCAACTCAAGCAGGTGCAGCTTAACACACCTGCACAGAAACACGGTACAAAGCCAAGGACCTGACTTTGCTGATAAGGCTTTTCAAGCCATGCTGCATAGGGAATCTCTATTCTGTCTTCTAGTAGAGGACAACTGGTTATTACTCCATGAGTCAAAATATGGAGGGGATGCTCCACTCCTCCAAACAAGTGAACATTTCTTACCTATAAAGCTCATTATACAACTACTGAAAACTCACTCTTTCTACTTTCCTCTTGCTTGAAATGCTAATGCTATCTCAGTCCTGAGGCAGCTGTCAGTAGATGAACACAAAAGAAGAAAAGAAACTATATGCCTCCTGGTGACTGCAGGAAAACACTCAGGAATGGCAAGCAGAAAGGGATGCTGCAATAGATTCTGATACAAGGAGACTCCACCACCCAAGCTGTGTATTTTGGAGCAACATAGGACTGTTAACACACATCATTCATCTCTGAGGTCTCCATTTACAGATCCCTCTTAATCCCCATAAGAAATAACAATATAAATGGAAAAAAATCAGTACAAAACACTGAGCAAACCAAATGCACAAACTAAGGATGGATGACAAATATCAAGGTCATTTATGTAACTTACCTTTCTATAATTCTTCCTACTGAAATATCTGCTATCTTTTCAGTTCATTGTAATCTGATTTTATTTTATTCAGCCAGTCCTAAAATGACATTGGTTGGGTGTACACTCCAAATGCATTTCATATCTCCACTATTTCATTCCTTAAGCCCAAATACACTAGCTCAGATGTATTTATATTATCTAACAGTCTTAATGGACCCTCTGGGGCTTATCACAGGATAAGAAAAGGAAGGAATATGAGATAAGTGGACTGTTGAGTAGTGTGAATAACTTGCAATATAGAAACACAAGCTTTTGTAACACTTCAGAGGAATGGGAGAGAAGATTCACCCAGAGCAGGATGGTGCTCTGTAAGAGCAGTGACAAGTTTACAGGTGACATGAGAGATGCAAAGTTTGCTGTAAGGACACAGCATAGTGCCCTCTTGCCCACAGGATTTAGCTGGGGCATGCTGAACAGAATTCCTCATAAGGCTCGTAAACCACACTTGGTTGCGTACCTTGAACTGAACCACCTTCCCCACATTCTGAAATTCGGGGAGCACATCCTCGTAGAACTCCAGGAACTGCTGGTAGGTCTCCTCATCACTGTATTCCAGACTGGCATCTGTGTCGTAGTCGTCTCTCCGGCACTGCTCCATGCCAAAAGTGATGAACATGCCTCGCACGAGCAGCGTCTTGCTCGATGTGGGGTAGTTATGCTTGCGAGAACACCTGGACAGGTGTAGTGAAGAAAGAAAAGTGGAAAGATTGGCACTTTCAGAGGAAAATACACTTGTTAAAGCTTCAAACATTTGTCATTTTCAGTTACAGTTACTATGAAAGAAAATCTATTAGTGGAAGATCAAGATATTTCAATTACTAAACCAAATGTTTTGGAGTGAGTTTGTACATAACCTTAAGGCTTCCTTAATGCCATTAACAAACACATTCTTGCTTAAGAAAGCAGAACTACAAAAGATATAGATACCAGTGTCACAATGAGGCCTGAAGTAATTTCTTTTAGGCTACTAGGGTTAATGTGTTCCCATTTTCTGAAGGGCTTAAAAGCTTGTCAGGAGTCTTTCTATAAAGATATTTTAAAGCAAGTCCCTGCTCTTCTTTTTGCAAACTGAACAACTTTTACTGAAGTTGCTCTCATCATATGGAGGTAGAAAGTGTCAATGTGGGAAGAACAGCACATTTAGACCTACACCTGGATAAGTATAAGACTGGTACTTTTCCACTTCTAACAAAACAACCCAAACCAAAAGAAAGGAAAGAATAACAACAAAAAAAACCAAAAGAAACCCAAACCCACAAACTAAAAAACCTACAAAAACCAAAAACTAAACAAAAAAATTATTCTAAGTTACTCATATCTTAATCTGCAGCTTCTTGGCAGACATAAAGTATTAGAACTCCCTCACCATCCATCATATTCAGGCTACCTTGCTAACATGCTGAAATACAGTTCTCCTCTAGACACCTTTAGATTCCTTAATAACACAGATGTTCTCCATGTTTATTTCACTGTGCTTTGTGATTCCCATTCAATATGTCACCAAGCAACTGGGTCATGCACTCTCCAACACTTTTCTCCTTTTCATGACATGACCAGAAAAACATCCAGACTAGTCTAGTCTCTTTGTCACTGGACAGCACAGAAGAACTGCAGGGAGGTCAGGACTCTCACCTTCTGGTTGACCCCTTAGACTTCAAAAAGCAAACAACAACAACAAAAAAATCCAATCTCCAAATCCCAAACTAAACCATTACATTTTAAAAGCTGCCTCCTTTTGCTGCTCAATTTCAGTAATAGAACAGAAAATATTAAACCCATCACATATTGTTTGTACACAAAATGATATATTCACATGACAGAAGAAAAGGAACCCAAGGAAAATGAATGACCCAAGAATCCAGTATTACTGCAAAATGTTAGGGTTTGAATTACTGGGGAAATTGGTAGTAGCAAACACAGCCAGTTTCAGCTTCTTCAGGACATAGTGAGCTTTGACAAGATTCAACAGTTATTTATTCATAATGCTGGCTCTTAGTTTTTCATAACTCCTTTCAACCCATCCTTCCAGCCCTACCCTAGCTGTACCAGTCCTTCAACTTGGAGACAGCACCAGACATTAAAATGACCAGATTATGAGGGAAGCAGGTGAAAGAAAAGAAGGAAGATGAAAGGGAGGTAGCTGAGATTAACAGGGGTGAAGGAGGAAGGGCAGAATATGATGCTTCTCAGTATTTATTTTCCAAGGTTTATTCATAGTTCAAATGCAAAGTTCAAAGCAAAACCGAGTTTTATGCAATCCATACATAATCCATGGAAGTTATCTCCATCAAAGACCACCAAAACAGAAATACTGCAAAGATTACAAGATCCAGACATTTGAAAAAAAAAAAAAATGCTGTCTGCAGTGACATAGCTGGTGAAATTTTAATTATGGAATTCAACACATACTTCAAAATAGAAAAAAATGATGTGAACTTCAAGCTTCCATATAGTTAAATTATCTTCTAATTATCCACAATAAATATCACACTGGGACAAATTACTCCCAGGATAAAGAACATGACAATAGCTAGACCACACATGTTTCAGTGATACAAGTCAGTAAAATAACCTCTTAAGTTTTTGCTGAAGATTCATGTAATAAATATCAGAATCCTTCCCTGCTAAGCTGTTGTTTCTCCTTAGCACAAAAAATACCAGGGATTTTCAAACCAAAAGCTGGTCATTTGGGTCATCATTGTTCCTGGTCGCCAATGCACATGTATTCCATAAACTCATTTATACTTCTGGTTTCCTCTACATCCTCTGAGAACAAGTTTGCCATTTGTTTCACATGAGAAAGTCCTTCCTTTGTAAAAGCTAGTGAACATTCTAAGACACCTGACTAAATTGCAAATAATCACTCCCACCCTACTCCTGAGTTTGCTGTTATCTACCACAGTCCTCTTCATCGCCCTCTTTGAAAACAGTCTGGACTTGTCAGTCACTTCTACAGAGGTGTTGCTCATCTCTCATCATCCTGATGAGTTTCTCTGCTCTTCCCTTTTACTACACTTCCCTCCTGAAATAGGGACACCCTGTCAGTGTACCAGAATCACAACTCAATGCATCACACATCTAAATAGTGAGAACTCTGGAAGCTACCTAACAACTTTCCCAAGTGTGCAGATTTGCCTTAGCTTACTTTTTTTGATCCATTTGGGATTTGAACATAGGCAAATTAGAAAATATAAAAAATTAGCATCTGACATATCAGACTTTTACTAATAACAAACCATACACATTCTATCAGAATATATCTCTGCATGAGTCTAAGCTAAGGAAAACTTGTCTGACCAATGTAACCAGAATGCACCATCAGTAATATGCCATAGCAATAAACAGCTCAATTCCAACCAGGCAATGCTCTGCTCTCTATCCATATCCAAATACACAAAAGTATTTTATGCAGCAATTTTTCCTCAGTTTGCTTATGACTGAATTAAGTTGCCTCTATTTTATCTCCCCAACACACTTCTGTCCTGGTAAATATTCAATGGATTACCTGTCTCCAAATCGGCAGGAGCCTGTTTTAATATAAAATGGGCAGTTTGCTCTGTCCTTCTCTGTTCCCAGATTCTCTGGGGGCTCTGGGTTATGCCAACTCACACCATTCTCCAGCTGTGGAAGAAACATTAAAATAGACAAAAATTAGAAAACTGTAAAGAAAAGGAGTGTCAAAAATAAAACTTAACAACTGAATTCACATGCAGTTATGAGCACTATGTTTCTACAAGGCAAGCTGAACCTATTTAAAGCATTGTTTTGCAAAGCTGCCCTGTGCCTTGGGTCTCACTTTATACATCTGTGTTGTGGTTTAACCCCAGCCAGCAGCCAAGCCCCACAAAGCCCCATGCAGGATCAGGGAGAGAGTGGAAGGGTAAAAGACACAAAATTCATGCATTGAAATAAAGATCATTTAAGAGGGAAAGCAAAAGCCAGGCAAAAAAGCAAAGCAATCCCAGGAATTAATTTGCTGCTTCCCATGGTCAGGCAGACGTTCAGCCGTCTTGAGGAAAGCAAGGCCCTACCACATGTAACAGTGATATGGGAAGACAAACACCATCACTCCAAATGTCCCCCCTTTCCTCCTTCTTCTCCCCACTTTATATACTGAGCATGATGTCAGATGGTCTGGAATATTCCTTGGGTCAGCTGGGGTCACCTGTTCGGGCTGTCTCCTCCCAACCAACCATGCACCCTCTGCCTCTTCGCCAGTGTGGCAGTGAAGCAGAGAAGGCCTTGGCACAAAAGGCCTTGGGTCTGTGTGGGCCCTGCTCAGCCCCCAGCAATAACAAAAACATCTCCACACTTTCAACCCTATTTTAAGTGTAAATTCAAAACAAAGCCCCATATTAGCCACCATGAAAAAAATTAACTCTACACCAGCCAAAACCACCACAACCTGGCAGAGAGAAAGCTAGGATATTTACTTATTTTTCTCTGCAACAGCCCAAAGCTCAGCAAGCTCATCATTATCACTTTTATGTGCATCTACAAAAGGCTAAAATAAAAGTAACCTCCAAAGGCCAGAATTTAAAAAAATTAAATTCACAGTTAGCACTGGAAGTAGAAGTGTCTGTACTGATCATCTTGGGCAATTAAGATTTCTGTAATTCAAAATGGCCTCACCAACTTGCAAACATTGAATGACTACAATCAAGACACATATTAAAAAGGAATTTTCATTCTAACCAAACAATCTTTAAAGCTAGACTAGCCTAAGTTCTCATTTTAAATCAGCTGAAAATTCTTTTTATTCACAGGCAGCATTTGACCCAGCTACCAATTCTGTTCATGACTTGCAGCCATAATTTTCTATCACCAGAACAGCCCTGTTATGTCAGCAGTAAATGAACCCTGAACTGGTACTCTAATGCTCTCTAACATACCACATTTCTGACTATTCCTTTGCAGACATGACTGCTAATGCATCATGAGCTATGGGCAGGCAGCAGTTCAGAGCAGTTTCCTACCCATCTTATATAAGAGATTCCCTATCTAAAGAACAGTTTAAACATGATTTGGAAACAAATCTAACTCCAGGGTAGCTATGGCAGTCAATAAAAAATGGATAACTAGGTTAAGACTTTTTTTTTCAGATTCATGCAGTGAATGCCTTTAAACAGAACAAGAATCTTCACAAGTTTAACCATGTGACAGGGATAAAAAGCCAAATTATTCTTTAAGGTAATCTTTAAGAGCCAAATGAAAACTGCAGTTTTCTTTTCTACACACTGCCAGCTTGAAATCCATGCTCTTCCAACATCCAAGCAATCAAGCTTCTCCCTCCCCCACCTTTTTTTCTTTTCCTTAAGAATCTGTGCCCTCCTCTAACACTGAATCCTCTTATTTAGAGCCCGACATCTGCTTAAAAAGACAAGTTTATCTTGCTACCCAGGACTGATAGATTTATTTAGAATTACAATTCACAAGTAGACCCATCATGCAGAGTGTTTTTTAACAGCACACAGCAATATTTCTACCTTCATTTTGACTCAGATCTCCTGAACAGTCATCAGCATGCACAACTGCACTGCCACCAACCAGACAGAAATATGCTTAATTATGTTCCACCCAGTAAATAATTGTGTACAGCTCATGCAAGACACTATATATTAAATTTATTCAGGCCATTAGGTTCTTGAGAGCAGATGGACAGCATGCTAGAAGGCAAACACTGGATGAAAATTAAATTACTTTTCAGTTCTTTTTTCAGAAAGTCTCTGAGCATACCTGGCTTTCAGCTTGATCCAGCATCCTCTGCACAGCTGCCTATAAATGGTGCAAACACAGGACTAGTGAAAACCCTGAGGATACGCAAAACATCTGGTTTCTTTAGTTAAGAACCTAATTTACAATGCTCAGTGATTATGCATCATGGAAGTGTAATGGAGTTTCCTTTAAAAACAGATTTACTTTGGCTCTGTAGCAATTCATGTACTACAAAGCTGTTAAAGGATACATCAGACAAGACCCTCACATACATGATCTTCTGAACTAAATGATAGACAACATAAAAGTTTAATTTTCATTTTTGAAATGATCATTAAACTATTGATGCTTAAATCTATCTCCTGCTCTAGTACACAGCCTGGTTACAGGTAAGCCCGTAATTGTTTAGCTGCACAAAATGTTTTAACTTATACATTTTGTGGAACACACAGAAAATTGCAATGCTTAGTGAGCCTCTGTTAAAGCAAGAGATGCAACTGGTAGGAAACTTAAACATCATAAGTTAACCATATCTAGCCTTCCAAATACAGGAAAGCAATGAGGATATTCTTTCCCTTAATTTTTCCAAGTAGGCTGAGCATAACAATACCACTCTCCAAAACTGGCTGGACACTACTTCTAATAAATTGCTCTATGACGTTCCTAGGAAAGAGATATTTTAACATAATCAGTACAAGAAAATATGCTAGGACTGGTTTAATTCAGAAGAGAATTAATTAAATTTAAAAAGAGCAAATAAAAATTTAAAAATGCAATTAAAGATGAGGATCCAGACAGCATCTGGTATTGATCACCAAGGATGTCAGACAGTACCCACCCTAATAAAGAAAAGCTAAACAGACAAAACAAACAAAACTCCCTGAACCACATAAACAAAAAATACCAAAGCCAAAACAAATCCTTCACCCTCTCTAAAAACATCTCAAACCACCACCACTCATCAAACCAGAAAATCTATTTATTCATTTTAGGGAGGGAAATTAGTTTTTTTCTTTTATCACTGTTAGAATTTGAATAAACTGCTGTTTCAAGACACAGGCCACACCAATTAAACAACTTTCTGCTGCTAAAATGGGTGGCTCTGCTCTCAGCTGGGCAATCAGTTTCCCTCTGGGTGCCTGCCATTGCCCTCTATGAGCCAATTTAACTCACTATTCCCATAAACAATAACCCAGAAAACAACAAAGCAAAGAATCCAACAACCAAAGAAAAGAGAAAGCTGCTTCTATCTAGTTCAGGGACGCCAGTTATCCTGCTGAGGGCTTGGGGACACCCAGACACAAGGACAGAGGGGAGGAATAAAATCCTGCTGTTACCATGGTTAAACTCTCTCCAAACTGTATCTCAACCCTAAATAAAGGACACGAGAATAATCTTCTCTCCTTACTCTGCAAAGAGAGAAATGGACACCTGAACACCAGAGTGAGCAAGACAAGAAATACAATAACTGCTGTTCTTTGCATCCCTCATTCAAGTTACATAATCAGTGGCACAACCAACTATTAACTGTAGACAGCCACAGCTGTCTGCTCATGGCTCTTCTCCTGCTGTGGCTATCAGACACAGCCACAAGACACCTCCCGGTGAAATGACTGGAAACTTCGTGACTGTGGAGAATCTAAAATGACCAGATTCTAGAAAGCTGCAGTCACTCTTCAGTGGCAATAAGAGGCCAGTCCTCACACTGGACTACTGTATAGGACATCTTACATCCAGGTCACTGAACTTGCAAAATTTAAGATGAATGTTTCATTAACACAAATATTATCAATGACTTGTATCTTCAATATAATTTTTTATTCCACCCAAGGAGCTCTGAAAAAAGATACGTCCTGTTGGATGAGTCAGGTAAAGAAGAGCTGCAACACATCTTTTGATTAAGAACTGCGTTAAGGAACAGCAGCAATGTACTTCCATATTCCAAATCCTCTTTGGGCATTTTCTTCAGCACTGACTGTGTTCAACTAGGACATTAAGGAAGGATTATCTTTAACACATGATGCATAAAGTGCACTTACCACAACCTGCATTGGCACAGTACCTTTGTATTCACCTGACATAAACAATTACATACTGTGAAGAACCAGATGGGTTAACAAGAGTTATACTTCAGTACATGGACCCCCTGAATGCTCTTTAACACTGAATAATGGTTTAGGAACTTAGACAGAATGGGCTAACTAATGCATTTGCTAATTACAACAAAATCGCTTTTCAGCATGCATAACTGTTGCATTGATCATGTCACAGGACATATAACATGTATATCCTCCCACCACCACAAATCACCTCTCTCTCTCTCTTCTCCTGTTGCTTCTGCTGTGCCACTTCTCTCTCTTTTCTTTGTTGCTCTTCCCATTCTTCTTTGATCTTCCTCTTTATAATTAAAAAAAATAAAGAACAACACTTTACAATCAATCAAAATTACCATGTTTCACTACAACTGCTTGACCATTAAGTTTTCATCCAGTCAGAAGCAACTAAATCTGACAAATACCATTTTAAGAGCTGTTGTTTTCTTCTCTTTTCAATTGTGCTTTTCTATACAAAGAGTGGAGAGTCTATGCTTTCAAACACACCAGCATCAAGAAAAAGGGTCCATCACAGTTATTACACTAAGTCTATCTTGTTGTCTAGCACTACTGTAAGGTTTTATATCTTTATACCTCTTCTTCCTCTTGACGCTTTCTTGCAGCCTCTTCTTTTTCTTTCTTTAGCTTGAACTCTTCTTGGGCCTTTTCTTCTCTCAGCAACCACTGCTCATGTAGTTTTTGTCTAACAAAGAAACCAGACACCACTGAAACCATCAACTTAAGGACTACCCATGACTGATGCAACTCTCATAAATACAATTCAATATTGTATTTATTACTACAGTAATAGCTGCATCTTATTTAATCTTACTGAAAATACAAATTTCCATAGGAATCACTCAGGCTTTAGAAGAAAGGACTGTGTAGCTTGACATAATCAATAAAGATTGTGTTGCACAGAATATATTCAAACTTTTCAAAGTACTAAAATGGATTTGATTACAAAAATGTTTATTGCCCATATGACATTTTCTATATTTCTCACCTTTCTGCCTCAAGTTTTTTTTCTTCTTCTTCTTCCTCCTCTTCTTCCATTTCCTCCTCTTCTTCCTCAGACACAGATTCATCTTTTTCTGCAGCTTCTGAAAAAAAAGCACAATTCAATATATCTACATAACTGCATGTTACAGCCAACACAGATACACAAACTGACATATTTAAAAAGAAAAACCCAAAAACAACCCAGTCACTTCTAGTTCCACTGACAGTACCAAATACTTCAGTTACCTGAGTCTCTTAGTTTGGCAAGTGCCTGCCGCTTTTTTTTCCTCTTCTCCTTCTTCAGAATAGCTCTGTACTTTTGATGGCTGAGGATGAGAGAACATTACTTATGTTAAGACAGCCAAACAAATTTTACTGTCATACATTCACTTAATTTCCTTAAGCAATACAAAATCCCACAAACTGCAAAATTACTAGGCATTTATACGAAACAGTAACTCCACAGCAGCATCTGATGTGACAATGAAATCTGTAAATCTGTGGCTGCGCTGCTCAGACTTGCACATGGATAGCAGCAAGAAGACACCATACATGTGGTGTCACCTTTATGAGCTCGGCAGTACTCAATATCATCACCAACTCCATGAAATCTCCTTCAGCTCCTGAAACTCAGTCACTAGACAAGATAAGGGAGTAAAACTTAGGGATCTCCTACCCTACAATTTTTGTGCAACTCTCAGCACATTCTAGTCTTTCCTTTACAGAACATGAAAGTTCAAGTCCTTTCTTTTCTTCTTTGATATTCTCCACAGGCAGCAGTCTCAATGCACAGCTAACAAAACACACTCCACAGCCCCCACAGACAATGCTCAGCACTGCTCTTCTGCTACAGAAGCTTGGCCAGACTCTTCCTTGCTTGTCTAATAGCTTTGAACAGCTGCCTACAGGCACCACCATGTTTTCACTTTGGCTAAAATGCCTCTAATGTCTAAAAGCCTTTTCCCATTAAGCTCTTTTCTGTCAAGTTTCATTCTATCTTTTCTCTTCTTAACCAGGTCATAATGGAGAATTGGGAAGGAGGGATGATCTTCAGCTCTTGTCACTGTGCCACACCAAATGCTGATGGGAGATTGAAACCTTCCCCTTTTGGAGTGTGTAATTTTAAAAGATTCCACAAGTGCAACTCAGCCAGCCAGAACGTCACCCACATCTCCAGTCCTGTTCAGGATTGCTCACATCCTCACCGCGTGCACACCTGTGCGTGCCAAGGTGACACCACAGTGCTTGTCCTGCCAGCGGCGCCCACCCGCACAGACCTCTGCCTCCGGCCCGGCCAGCCTGGCCGGTCCTCACCTCGGGACCTGCCCGAAATGGATCGCAGCCCTCGGCAGGTGCCTGGGGCTGACAAGCGAGAAGCTCTTTCCCAGTTCCTGGGAACTTCTTGTTCTTGAAACCCAAGGAAGGAAGGGAGGGAGGAACTCCCCTTACTCCCCGGCCAGCGCAGGAGGGGGTGG
Organism: Lonchura striata; assembly: GCF_050655825.1. NCBI lineage: Eukaryota > Metazoa > Chordata > Aves > Passeriformes > Estrildidae > Lonchura > Lonchura striata. Next base: position 101,883,832 of record NC_140703.1, on the reverse strand, counting down.
GCACACAGCTGGCGCACAAGGAGCAGCGGCGCCCAAGCTGCCCCAGGGCTGGGTCCGTCTCTGCGTCCAGCGGCACGACACCGGGGCAAGGCCTTGGCAAACACCCGGAGAGCCCGACCGGGGAATCCCGCTGTGAGCGCGGCCGCCCTGGCCCGCAGCCTCCGCGGCGGGGCTGGACGGGGCTCAGGCCAGGCACGCACATGCCGCTCCTGCCCTGCTCCTCACATCAGTCCGGGCCGCCGCTTTCCGGGCGCGGAATGCTGTCCCGCCCGCCGCAGCGAGGGCGGGCCGGCACGGCGGCCCCGCTGCCCCGGGTCCGGCACGGAACGGCACCGGCAGCGCCCCCCGCCCGCGGCTGCGCCGCCTCCGGGCCCGCTCGGCGCCCCCAGCGCGGCCGCGCTCCCGTCCCGAGAACCGCCGAGCCCAGTGCCCCCGTCCGCGCGGAGCTGCGCCACTGCCGGGCCCGGCCGCGGGGCGGCCTCAGCCGCGGCCGTCGTGCGCCCGGGCGGTCCCGGCCAGGACGGGGCCGCGACTCTCCGCAGGGACCCCCGGGCCCTTCCCCTTGTCCCGGGGGGCCCCGGCCCCGGCCCGGCCGCGGCCTCACCTCGGCTTCCCCAGGGGGGGCTCGGGCACCAACATGGGCGCCGCCATCTTGCGGGACCGACGGGACGTCACGTGACCCCGCGGCGGAAGGGCGCGCGATCGGTTCCGGCGGGCGCGCGCCGCGGGGCCGCGGCTGAGGGCGGCGCCGGGAGCTGCCGTCCCAGCTCTCCCCTCACAGAACCGGGCCGGGTGTGAGGAGCGCAGTGCCTCGTGTGCCCGGCCTCCCTGCTCGGGGCCACCACAGGGCGCAGCGCTGTGTCCGGGCGGGTCCGGACCATCCCCAGTGAGGGAGGCTCCAACCCGCTCTGGGCAACCTGTTCCAGTGCTTGGTCACACACAGTAAACGTGAAAAAGATTGAATATTCTATGATTAGCTCTTCGCAGTATTAAAATGAATACTATATGCGTTATGTTTGAAAGTAACGTTGTATTAGTCCTTTTTTAGTAATGTTTTATTAATCTTTTGAAAGAAGTGTGGTAAGTACAGTTTTAGGCTATAGTGTAATATTAAAATAGAAGCTATGTGATTTAAGATACCTTTTTGTGACCAGCACAGGGAAGGGATAAGAAGCAAGAAATTGTTCACATAGAGGTAACAGCAACAGGACCCCCAAAAATTCTAAGATGGGATTTTATGGCCTCTTCATTGGACCGTACCCAACATCTGGACACCTCGGAACCGAAAGGATTGATCTACAGGATGAGGGGAGAGTTGACAGAAAACAGGAAAATTCCTAGTTTGAAAGGAATATTTGCATCATGTATGAGACATGTGAATATGCAAAGCGCTATGACTTTTAAGGGTTGTTCCTTTGTTAGCAGTCATGCTGTATTGAACAAAGCATCCAGACTGTCCGTATTTCTTTGTTTTTATTGTCCTTCATTGTCCTAACTCTGTCTAAATTCTTACTACTCTATAACCATTTTATTACTATTAAACTTTTAAAATTTTAAAGCAAGTGATTGGCGTTTTTCACAGTAAAGGAAGTTCTTGCTCATGTTCAGGTGGAATTTCCTGTGCATCAGTTTCTGCCTGTTGCCTGTTCTGCTCGGCAGCACGAGAATATGGTCCACAGCTGGACCCATGCTCTGACACCTTTCTAACACGTGTTGATGAGGTCTCCTCTCGGCTGTCTCCTCAGGGCTGAACAGGCCCAGTTCCCTCGGCCTTTCCTGACTGTAATGTCCCCAGCCTGTGCTCCGTGTGTGAGCTGCCTGGCTGGTGCTGGGAGCTGTGTGTGGGAGCGGGCTGTTCGGTGCCTGCCGTGAGGTGAACTTGCAGTGTGTCCCTTGGCTGCTGTGGGCATGGCTGCCCTGCCCCACAGGCTCTTGGAGCTGAGGGAAGCCACAGTTCCAGTGCATTGATCAGTTTAGCTCACACTGCAGATATATTCCCATCATTGTCTCTGAGGCATTGTACCTGACCTGATTATAAATGCATTTCATGGCAGGAAACTATTCCACTTAGACCCTCATGGGTGTGATGGTGGAAATCTGCAAGTTGTCAGTAATCAATTCCTCTGTGACAGGAGTGATAGATTGCAGCCTTCAGAGGCAGCGTGCTTGTAGCTTTCATTTGGGCATGTTTTGCATGGCTATTAATAATGTACATTGTTGATTAAGGTATAAATTATTCTCCTAAACCACGGTGTAGGAGCTTATTTCTTGTATCCTGGAGGTAGAACACTGCAGAAACAGCCGGAGCTGCTGACGAGGAAGCACACCACAGCAGGCTCTGTCAAAATCTGACTAATTGACTGTGCTGTTTATTAACAGCATAATGAGCATCCTCTTTCCTACTCTGAAGCTCAGTGAAGTTATTCAAAGCAGGCATGTGACTGCTGTAGTCAGCAGTTACATTTGCCACTTGACCAATGAATATTCAGACCATGACTCTTTGCTGTTACTTAACCGTGTGCCAGATCTAGACTCTCTTAAAATGAAGGACTTGTCATCAGTAGTACTTCCACTGTTCCTTGTGCAGAACATACATGTAAAGTAACAGATAATTTGCTGTTTCTTGGATACAGAAGATGGCAGTATTGGGCATTTAACAACTGATGAACCATTGACACCCATGAAAGTTTTGAAAAAAAAACAACCAAATGTGTTTCATAATCTTATTTCATTAAGAAATTATAACTTTCATCCGCCCGTCAACAGAGGAAGTACCATATTAACCTCCCTTTAAGCTATTTATGAGTCTAAATTGAGAAATTCTGTCATTTCTTTCTTTTGGTATGCTACATTTCATCATGGCATTTTTCCAATGTTCTTGGGGAAGGCACCATTTTAAGCGTATATATTTCAGCAATTAAAAGTAGGATCTCATTTTAAGAAAACACAAAACATAACAGCTATTTCAGATATCCAGAATGATTCTGGAAAAAGCTGTCATTCTCTTCAAAACAAGAATAGAATAGTTGCATTTTTCTCAGTTTTGTTTATTTTGTTAGTTTATATAAATATAGCAGCTTGATTTTCAAGGCAGGTGTGGAGTTTCATATAATTTAATTGATTGAGTGCCAGAAAGAAAAAGATACAGCAATTCCAGGCAAGAGCCATTCACATATCGAAAGTAACACTGCATTCCAGTCAGTAGCTCTTATTCCTCACACTGGAATTATAGACCATAGACCTCCATAAGCATAGTTTATTTTTGTGGCAGCCTTCAGGTTTTGGAACTCACTCTTCCATATTTTCTAAAGAAAAATGCTCCTTCATGGTCCAGTACAACATGAACCCTCTCATAAGGTCAATACTGGATACACAGATTGTGCTGTACCGAACAGCCCAGAACACAGAAGCTTTTATCTTACAGCTTGTAGTTACATACCATGCAGTAACTACCATGGATGTCCCACATTGCATTATAAATCTCTGTGTGCCTTTCAAGATGTATGCACAGAGCTCTGCATGCACAGGAGAGCAGCTCTGTGTTGAAGTGCAGTGCCTCTCTGGCACGTATTTGAACTTCCTTTCCCCGTGGCTCTTCTGGTTTCCATTTCTTGTATTTTCTGTCATTGTAGACTGATGTAAGCAGATAAGAAGGGTTCACTCTGTTGTATGCCCAAGCCCTCTGTAGAAAAAAGAAAGTTATATTTGATATGCATACAGATTATGTAAAAGTTGTCCTCACCATAGTATTTGCCATATGCTCCAGGAGAAGAGTGGGACCTTTCCTCATGGGATTGTGCATCTGTTTTGGTTTTTTCCTGGATGATGCAAATAGAAATAAGAGAATACAATGGCAGTCAAATCACTAACTTGGATTTGTTGGACCCAGAAGATATGTGCTAAGTAGGAGACATCCAGGAAGTGTGGGTTTGGAATAGGTCAGTTTTCATTGACACTTCTTGGTGTGTTGACATTTATTATACAAATGTGATGATGAAGTGGTGGCAGCAGCACCATCCTCCCACCCCCTCCATGCTGGAAGTCTCTGCTTACCCTCAGTGCCAGCCCCACTGTGGGCTGTCCCTGGTGCTTTCCACTGCAAAGTGCCCTTTCCAAGGTGAATATGGGAATGCTGGCAAGTGCATCCTTCCCCCACCTGCACTACTGTCTTGAGAGCTAAATGATTTCTCACACTGTCTGCTTCTGTGAGCACTGATAAAACTTGGTGACAATCAAGTCACTTCTGCACTGTTACAGTGATGACGGTGGTGGCAGTCCTCATTCAACACCCTGTTCCCCCATGGAAAGGACATGCAGTGTTTGTCATTTCCACTGCACCCAGGGAACTGCACAGCACTGTGCACAGCTGCTGTTCAGGTCTGCAGTTCATCAGGTACGTTTCCATGAGTGACTAATGCTGACAGTCACACATTGACTCTTTCCTCGTAAGAATTGGACACAACTCTTTGAGACTAAAGATTAACTTCCTCAGAGTTTAAAGCTGTTAATTTGTCAAATTTGAAAACTGAGGTTAAGTTTAGCCATAGTTGTTAATTAACTTATACAATAGCTATCAATATTTTACTTCCCTGGGATTTTCCATTTCAAAGACACTGAAAGGAGCAGAAAAAGTATATTGCTAATCACATGGAGAAGATTGAGGGGATTTGTTTGTTTGTTTTAGCAAGTCATATGCCTCTTGACTTTTCAACAAATTTCTCCAGATTTTTTTTGTAGTTCAAATTTTGATGCATTTTTAAATATGTACATACAGTTTGCACATGAACTTCTGTAGATCAAAACTATTGAAAAAAGAAAAAAAATCATTTGGTACAATAAGAGAAATAATTCTTTGCACTAATTCAGTGGTATTTCTGGAATGCAGATCGTGAATGAAATTCTTCATGGCTATGACTTGTTTCTCCACAGTAGTTAGGAAAAACAAAGATACTATAAAAGAGGAACTACTTAGAAATCTAACACCTCACAAAGTAGTCAGTTAAAAACATACCTTGCATATGTGCCTGAGGATTGTAATTTATTCAAGCAGACTGATGCCTGACTGATTAATCAGTGGCAAACAAATGCTTAAACAGCGCTGCGTATTTGACCAAAATGGGAGCAGAGAGTCTGGGCAGAAAGTTATCCATGCATGCAGAATTATTACAAAGATATGAGGTGGGAGAATGTCTGGCTGTCTTTTTAGATTATATAGATATACTCCATCTGTAAACTGAAAAGTTGCAGTGCTTTTTAAGACAGAATTTAAAAATACAATTAATTTGAAGCAACGCTATCTTCCTACTAACACCTGGTGTCGTCTTGCGTGTCCACCTGGCTTATTTAAAAAATGTGCTGGCTTTGGGAAAAGATTTATAGATGTGTAGCAATTGGTTGCTTATGTGCAGTACACTGTGCATGTACAATTGGTACGCACATGGGCCTTCATGGATGCATTTGGCACACATCCACGTTGCTGTGCACATATATATCAACTGCACGATGCTCTCCCTGTGAGCTCTGAGCTAGGATGTTTATCACACTGCTTCTTCTCCTGGCCTCCTCCCCTCTCTGCTGGAAAAAATCATTTGTCTTGCTTCTTGCCAGCAAGACAAATTGGGGAAAATCAGCCATCCTGGCTAGAATTCAGCAGCCCTGATCAGGGAATCCGGTCATGTCCTCTGAGTTTGTTCCTGCTGGGTGCCGTGTCCCTTTGCTGCACTTTGACACTGGCCCCATGCAATTCTGAGAGGCAGAACTGATTTGTGATGTTTTACAGCAGGGAGAAGTGGTGATGCTGTGTATCACGCTCAGTTTCATTTGCCTTCTGGCAGCAGGGAAAGAGTGCTTGGCTTTTCTTCTCTCTACCCAAGTTCTTCCGTGTTTCCTCAAAGGTACAAAAAAGTTCATGTGTTCGCTATTGAAGCCATGCACATGAATTTATCATGAAACTGGTTACATTCACATTCTTTTAAGATTTTTTTTAAGCCACAAATGCTACAGAAACCTGATAGTACTTCATACATCTGTACATTTTTCTGTGGGCTCCTTTTGATGTGCATATATACAGCATGTTAATTTAAGCTGTCATTAGAAATGAATGCATCACTTTTTTGTTTTCATAGGCTTAGATTGAACATCTAAGCCAATAATGTATCCAATAGTTTTGTACCCAGACTGGGCTGCCTAGTGAGAGCAAAGAGGTGACTGGGAATCAGCTTAGTGAATGACTTTTAAAGATGGGCTATCAAGTCCTTTTAACAGTGGCTTCTATAAACAGTTTAAATTACTGAAACAGCAAGTTGTCTGTTACCTGAAAGAATGAGTATCTAATGCAGTAAATATTGGTTATTGGTTTTCAAAAATTCAGCCCCACAGTAAGTCAGATTTTCTCATTGTTTGTCATTTGTGTGAAGCTCTTCGGATTTGCAGTCTCAAGACACACTTCTTGCTGCCAAAGGACCACTGAAAGTAATTCTGAAGTGATCTTCAAGATAGGAACTAACCATTAATCAGAGTGGCTACACAGGGAATACAGCAACATAATTAAAGTAATCCTGTTTTGCTGCCTAGATTGCAGACACTGTTCAAATACCTGCAATACATTTCAGTTTCTGAATTATTTTTCCTCCACATTTATTTATTTGTCTTGGTAAACATTTGATTAATAGTGCAGAGTGCATTAAAATATTTCCACATGTGTGTGTACACGTATACACACTGGGTCATGTCTACACAACATGAATATGTTCCTTTTCAACATGCTTCCTACCAAGTCCTTTATTGCACCTCTGCTTATTCTAGCTGATACCATAATAAATCTCTGACATGAAAAAAGTATTTCTCCCTACATATAACAGTTCTTTTCATGCAAAGCAACGCCTCACATGTGGGGTGTTTTTGTGTAGAACAAGGCATTTGCTCTGCTGGGCTTGAGCAAGGACACAGGAGTGGGGCTGGGGTGGGGATGGGGGCACATGGCACTATGCCCAAGGGCTGTGTATTCAAGGGCAAGTAAGGGGCAATGCCTTAGCCCTGTTTTTTGGGTCCAGGTATTCTATATTCATCACACATTTATTTTGGTGAGGTGAAAAGGGTGCCCAGGTTTCCTTTATCCTCAAGGACCCTCAGTGGGACCAGACAGTTTCCCATGGAAGACCGGTGGCAGCCAAGCTTCAGATTTGCCTGCTGTGAGGAACAGTCGACAGCTGCTCTGGTGTGACATCCCACAGACACCTCGTGTGTCTGACACTATGCCTGTGAGGAAAAAAAGATTGGCCTGGAACACTATAAAATGTTGTATTTTTCTAAAAAGGAAGAAGGAAAATGAAATACTTGTTGCAGGTTTCTTTGGTTTTTTGTTTTTTTTTTTTGTTTTGTTTTTTTTACTACAAAGAACAGTAGTAAATAACTAACAGAAGACAGTTGTTTCTAGTGCCTGTTTTTAGCTAAAATAACAGGGGTTAATTATTAAACCTTTTACTTGGTCGCTCACTTGGTGCTCCTGATGCTTTAATCCTGGGTCACACAAAGTTTAAGAGTACTTTACAGGGGAGACTCACTGATTTTTGCCTCAATCTTTCCATGCTGACGGGATGTTACGGGCTTTGCTGCTTTTAGTTTCTGTAGTTGCCATTGCTCATGCTGAGCTCTGCAAGCCAGGTAAGATTTGGAGCTGATTCTATCTTTCTTTAGGTAAAGTAGCTATCAGTTTAGACTACAAAGCTGCCAGCTTCTAGGATTTTTATTTTAACTGATTGCCTTCAGTTTGAAGATTGAAATGCTGTGCATTCACTTCTTTTATGAGTTTGCAAATTAAGTATGGAAGCTGGTCTCACTTCACGAGGTCATTGTAAACCTCATTGAGACTCTGTTGGACTTTCTTTCATGCAAGTAACTTCTGTTCTCCTAAACATGTTATTTCTTAAGGCACATTTAGAAACTCACATTTGTGAAATAATCAGGGAAGTAAATTATTTAAAATCCTATTTTGAGTGACTAACAATATATGTTTGCTTTTTTCTCTTTTGTCAGATGCACAGAATGCTTTCAAAGTACGGATTAGTATCAAAACAGCTTTGGGAGATAATGCAGTAAGTAACATATCTTCACATATTCTTCCTAACTCAATATCTGCCAAAATAGAAGTAATGTATACTATAAAATTTGTGAATGCAACACAAGCAATTTATTCTGCAGTGTTAATTGTAATGGTTTGCTCAAGTCATGATCCAGGTATCCGTTTCTTCAGATTTGACTAGCCCACTCCTTAAAATGTCATCCTTTAGGAGAAAAATAAATCTTGCTTGTTCATAAAGATAATTTTCTGGTCAAAGATTGTTTCTCCACCCTGGAAAAGCAGTAGGGATGTTACAATTTATGCATGAGAAGTGCTGCATAAATATAAGTCTGTATTTTGGGAAAAGCACTTCTGCTCAGGAGTGCTAATTGTAAAGTCAAGCATGTCTAGGAAGAGAAGCAGGAAAATATTTTTAGGTCTTTATGAAAAGGGACTTTATATCAGTCTCTCAGACAAGCATTAACTGTAGAGATCAATCAAGCATGTCTCATCAATTCCCTGCTAATGGAGGGCTTCAGATTGTGGCCTTTCTTCTCTGCCTGTGGTGCCCAGGCTTGTCTCATGAAATGCTTTGGCTTAATTCAGATCTTTTGGCTTAATGTAGAAATACTGGTGTGAGCAATGAGAGATGCATAAGAGATTGGGACATTAGATGACTGAGTGGTCCTTCCTGATCTAAGGCACTGTTTAATATGTCAGAGCCCTATACTCTGTTAGTAGTTTTGAATACTTTGAGCAAATCCACAGCATGTTAACAGGGCTCAGCAGATAATTAGGTATAAAACATCCTTGACAGTCATGTCCACTATAAGTCTGGTGTCTGCTCATGTTATGTGCCCTGGGAAACAAAAAGCAGTAGGTTACATGTTTTAGAAGACTGGTTATACAAGAAACTCCCTATGACTGGAGAAGCTGTTCTAAAATTATCCTGAAAGATCAGGTAATTTAAACTAACATTACTAGGGATTGAAATTTCACAGGTAATTTTATAAACCAGACAAAGTAAAAAATATTCTAGAGACCCGCTAAAGTAAATGTTTCAAAATTCATAGTGAAGTAAATTCTCTTGGGTGGGAGACTTTAATTAAACAGTAGTGCAAGCCTAGGGGTTTTTTTAATCATTAAAAATAGAGTAATACTGTTGCTGAAAAGATGTCAAAATAATTATTGAAGCTCCTCTTGATGGTAAGTGCTAATATTTTGATTTAATATTTGTTCAACATAGTAGCAAAAAACAAAAATTGCAGTTCCCGGTAATGCCCTTTTTTAGTGCCATTTTCTTTCCCAGCTGTAGTAAAATAAGGGGAGGTTGTTTGATCATTTATATTTTTTTTGTGTGTGTTTCACTCAAAAAGGGTATGAGACAAATCATTATCCTTGAAGGCTCTTTGTATTGCTGGGAAAAAAGCCATAACTGAGGAGTCTGTTGTTTTTTTGTAGTTGTTTATGTCATAGAACAAAGTGTGTGAAAGCTCAAAGAATGGGACAGTCAAGAACAGCATTTTAGAACAACAGCTTGCTGAAAGTGGTATGATGCCATAGAAAATCATCCACAAATAATAAACAATTTATTAAGTACACAGGTGGTAGTAGTAGTTCCTTTTCATAGCCATTGCAGTTTTCTCTGTGAATGAACTGAAATTGAAAACTGAAACTACTATGAAACTGAAATTCATTTTTGTTAAAGAATTTGGGGCACTTTACTTGTTTATTTTAGCAAAGAAAAGTGTAATACTGTCATTGTGTCACAGTGGGACACAGTCAGCTTGGTTCATTTCCAGGTCACTTCAAGCTCCATGATAACAGAAAGCCCTGATACTGTGGGAATTTTTCTCTAGGAGTGGCAGGATAACTCCAGTGTACATTCAGGGGCATAGGAAATAGCTTGGTGCAGCTTTTCACATGTAGTGTAGTGCATGCCATCCCCTGTGATGAAAACAGGACACCATTTTTTGTTTGTTCACCAGGTAAGCTGTACTCTGAGGCAGAGAGTTCTATTTGGTGTATTTATTTAGTTCTTATCACAATGCAGATGGAAAGACCAGCTCTGATGCAGTAGGTATTCAGCTGTTATCATTTTATTTGCAAATAATGGGTGTACTTGACAGAGGTGTTGTTTTCTGATCTGTGGGAGAAAACATGGTGCCTGTAGGCCTGAGTGGAAGTAATTTATGAGCCTCTCTGAGCATGGTTTTGACTTTATGAGTGGCTTCTGGAATAGCTGTTAGTCACTAGTTGCTTTCTTTTCATGGAGCCAGCAGAGGGGTAGAGAGTTAATTCAAAAGGGATAGAGGCACTTAGAGAGAGAGAAGAAGTGATGGGCATTAACAAGTCTGTGTAACTTGGTGTCATCACTCATTTTCACCAAAAGAGTCAAAGCTTTGGCACCTCAGGGGCTGCAGCCAGCTGAAGTGGACAGTGCACTTCCCTTCTGGCCCATGCATTCAGGCTGCTTCCAGGGTAGAGGATGAAGAGGAGGAAGGCTGACATATACCTTGTGTTTTGCCACCAGATGGAATCCAGAAGTGTGTTTGTGTGTCTGTAGCCACTCTGCAGTCTGAATGGCTGTATAGTTAAGCACAGAACCATTCAAGAGGGAAGAGACCTTGGATTGTTGCTCATCCTCTCCTGCTCAAAGCTGGGTCAACACTGAAAACAGGCCAGGTTGCTCAGAGGAATCTTGTAATATTATATTCTTATATCTTAAATTTTGTCTTTTACAGCACTATTACAGCATTTCACCCCATGAGCATCCTACACTCATCATCTTTTACACATTATCTCATCATCTCTTCATTCTGCAAGAGGCATTTAAGACTGCCTTTCACAGTTAGCTGTGTCCAATTCTGTTCCTCCTTAATGTATAAAGTGCAACTCAGCCAATGTCTTTGTGTTGGTTCCTTTGTAGCACAATGAAGATGATAAATTTAATAGTTCTGATACCATCATGTAGTGTTTCATTCATAACAGTTATGTTTACAGCATGTGGTTCCAAATGATATTTAAATATGGTTGCAAATGATATTTAATGTTTCCTCTATAGCAGCAGAAAGTGTGCATCAACAGCTGCACTGCACAGGGACATCCTCAGTCATCCACACTCCTGGAGTTGTGCTCCAGGCCTTTGCATTTGAAGGATAGACCTGAAGCTGATAAAGCCCCACAGTAGAACAAATCAGGTCTAGTGGAAGGTGTCCCTGCCCATGGCAGGGGGGTTGAACTAGATGATCTTCAGAGTCCCTTCCAATCTAAATCATTCAAGGTTTCAAATTTGAAAGCTGCTGATTAGAAACTGTTTTCTGGAAAGTCATTCCCACTTGTCCTGAGTTCATACAGTTAGCTTAAAGTTGTTCTTGCCTTACTTTTCCTCTTCATTATGTTGCCTCCCCCTTGTATATTCCTGTATGCAATCATGTTCAGAGGTTCTTGTTCACCTGAAGCCCACAGCCATCTCCATCTCCTCTACTTCCTGTTTAGTTTCCATTTTCTCAGGGTTTCTCGCCTTTCTGCAATATCTTCTCCTGACTCAGGCAGACCCTGATTTCTTCTGAGCTTTCTCTGCCAGTCTCTTCCCCCTCTTTCTTATAGTTTTCTGTTTATTCTGTCTCTTTTCTTACTCTTAGAGTGCCTACTCTTTCAACTGGGCCTGTAATTCCTCACTACAAATTATCTTCCCTGATTTGAGATACCCTTTTTGTTACTCTGATTTAAAGAAATGCTAGGCTACTGCATTATTTATGAGAACTGTGATAAATTGTGCATGTATATATGCATTGCACTGACCATAAACATACTGAGTATATGCACTTGGTAGTGCTGCATTGTATTTGTGTCCACATGAGCATGAAATGGAGTGTCCTTCATCATTATCCATTTTCAAGACAACTGATTGAATTATCTCTGCAGCTGGTTTAATTCACTGGCTAACAAATTACAATTTTTTCTGTCCTTTTGGACCTGTTCTCAAAGACTGCAGATGGCATGTAGGGATTCAGTCAATAGCGCCACACACAGAAAGAACAGATCTTCTCTTTTAGTAATGCAAATTGTGCTTCATGGTTTAAATACAGATATCTTTAAAATGATAATAAATAGTTCTATGGCTCTGATCTGTATTAATTCCTTTACTACATTAACTCTTTTTCTTTCAGTACTCGTTGCTTTCATTACTCTCACATTTTCATCAGTGCAGTGGGCTCAAAACACAGACTTTTATAACTTTTTTCCAAAGAGTTTCTCTCTGGGGTTTTTTTCAGTTGAAGTTCACAGGTTGGGAAGCATTATCACAATAAGCTCACAACCCCCTTCATTTACGAGGTACGAGTGGTGAGTCAGAGCCCAGGTTCTCAGCAGTGCAGCTGCACTTCAATGCTGCTCAAGTTGTCTGCTGCCTCAGCTTTGTTGTCTCTGTCCTGTCCCATCTCAGAGAGCCCATTTCACTCAACATTCATCATGGCTGGATGGTGTGTTCAGTGTGTTTGATGTTGCACCAGCATGGAGGGACCTTTTGAAGATAGGTGTATATGCACTGATTGGTGTTGCAGTCCTTTTAATATTTGTGCCACGCCTACTTTAGTGTATCCGATGGGTGATGGAGGAGGCTGTAAAAGGAGTGGTTTTGGTTCAAACAGAAGGGGGAGATGTGGAAACCCAGGGCACAGGGAGTATTTCTCTGTCCACTAGTCAGCAGCACTGACTTTGACCCTCATTCATATGGAGAAAGACTTCCAAGACTTCAAGATAGACCAGAGTCCACAAAAGTGTGAAAAGATTATTATACAGTAGTAAAGTATATCAATTGGGTGAGAAATTTAGGTTTTGGGATTTTTAGCATGTTGCAGATGGGAACAAGATGGAGGGCATTCAAATGTTGTCCTGAGCTCCTTCTTCTTCCTTCTCCTTCCTTCTTCCTTCTTCCTTCTTCTTCATGGGTTTGGGTGATGTCTTGTGAGTGGACAGAAAAGTCCGCATTGTGGGCTTTGAGGGATCAGTTATTGGGTTAAAAGGGAAAATAATCTAGGTGCCATTTCTTAATTGGGTAGTTTAGTCTTAAAAGACCTTCTAACAAGAGATTGTTAGCCATTTTGCAGTGCTTTTCCTGCGTGCAAAGTCTGGTGCAGACAGCGTGCTGAAACTTTGATAAGATAACAATAAACAACAAGCTGAAGACCAAAAAAGTCCTGTAGTTCTCCTTTTCCTGACACAGAACTGCTCTAGGAGAGTTTCCCCCCAACAGGGGAGCCCCCAGGGAGGGGGGGGGGGGTGTCAAGAATAGGGAGGAGCCCAGTGTGAGTCCCAGGAACTGAGAGGGATGATGAACAAGATCACCTTCTGCCCTTTAAAGGACTGCATCCTTCCCTGTTCAGTTTCCCAGGATGCCAGTACAGCATGAGGGCTGCAGATACCTGAAAGTTAGTTTCTCTTTTTTTCGTGGAGAGTTTGCATCTCCATGCACCCAAAATCAGAATTTAAAAACCAGAATTAAGATTTGGAATTTTTAATGCTATCTATTGCTTTTTGATGTTTTTTGAATGTGTTATAAAAGATCATGTCCAAGTTGACAACAGAGTTAAGTGCCCACACCACTGGGTTTCTGATTTGGATGATTACAGAGTAGATTTTTTTAATGCTGAAGTTAAAAATTTTTTAATGCTAAAGTTAAAGATTAGATTTGTGCTCTGACTGACTGAGGAAAGCTGTTTCTAACCTCGCTTAATATAATTCCAAGAAACTAATAATCTTTGTAATCTGCTGAAAGGGGAAGAAATTCAATCAGTATGCCTAGTCATGGCTCCTGTTAAAAGAATGTAATAGATGCAGTTCTTACAGGTCAGTAGAATTGCATATGTGAATGAAAGCCCAGAGGAACCCAGTGAAACTGTCTCAGAAAACTTAAATTATGAAAGCATGTTTTTTCATCAAGACAACAGAGAACAGTTTTTGGAACCTACATTCTTCTTCTTACTGAATAGTAAGGATGCTATTTTCTTTCTTTTATGTCATGTGCAGTATAATAATTTTTAATATAGTTAAATCTTCTTGTAATCAGGACAGTGTGCAGCAATAAGACTGCAATCTCAGTTTATTTCCTGGTCTCCTAATGTCCAACTTCCAGAGACCACCTTAAATATTAGGGTTTTTTAATTATTAATTTTGGCCAGAGCCAAATAGTCTTAAAGGGTAGATTTAAAACTTCTACTTTAACTGTGTTTCTACAGCAAAAGAGGCAAGGCTATGAGTGCAGCTGTGTGGGGAGAATACTAGTAATATGCCTAGTCTTTGGTATAATAAACTTTACATCTCCAGTTTGGTCACCTTTCAGAAATATTCAGTTAATTCAATTTTTGGAAACATTCTTTGCAGTTTATGTTATTTATATTATATATTATATTGCACTTTTTTTTTTTTCCATTAGAAAAGTCCTTTGTTCACACTAAATAATGGGCATTTATTTTCTTAGCACAATCAGAGAATTTATTCATTTTCTTGATCAAGACAGCATTCCAAGTTCAGCAACTCTTTTCCCTCTGTGCACTGCCAGCACGGGTGCTGAAAGTAATTATTTTTCATCTTCCCTTACAGTATGCCTGGGATGCTAATGAAGAGTACCTCTTCAGAGCAATGGTGGCTTTTGCAATGAGAAGATATTCTAGCAAGAGCACAACTCAGTAAGCATCTGCTTGGATTTGCCTTATACATATTAACAATGCTGCATGTAGTGACCTGTCCTCTGCTGTACCAAGCTGTAGAAATCATTATATAGAGATTCAAAAAGAAGGCTGTTCTAGTATACTTCTGACACCCAGATACATATTGAACATCCCACTGTTTCCATCTTTAACAATGTTCAGTCTTTGAAGCAGTGTCCCTGTGGATGTGAAGTGACACAGCTGTGGGTCTCAGTGGGATGGTGCCAGTTCACTTCCAGCAGAATGCTGCAGGAAGATTTGACACCTTCTGGAGACCACAGTGGGAGGAGGTGAAGGAACACACTGGGGAAGGAACACACTGAGGTCAGGAAAGGCAGCACAGATCTCTGAGTGAGCAGCTCTGGGGCATCTTCCCTGGAGCTCAGCTGCAGCAGTGTGCTGAGATGAGCTGCTCAGAGACCTGGGAGGTGGATAGCTATGCCAGCGCTGTGCTCTGCCTTCCTATTCCTGGTATCCCAGCAGCTGAGTTACCTACCATGACAAAGTTTCAGATGTTGTAGTGCAGATAGAAATCAGCCTTAATTGGTTTTGGGATTAAATCTACCCTGAGGTATTGAATGTTCTTTGCTGGCTACTGATCCTTGCTACTCTATGAAACAAGATACCAGATTAGACAGAGCACTTAGCAAACTGTATTTTCACAATGTTCTTATCTTTCTTAAAAGAAAAACCTTGTAAGTGCATTTCCATAGGCCTATTATTTTTTTTAATCCGAAATGAAAGATTGACAGTTCTGGTAGTCTAACAAGGATAAGATTTTGAATTTACTTAAAAATAAAACTGCTTCAGGCTGTCATTGCATCAGGTGAAACATATTTCACATTTGAAAAGATATTAGTTAACTTCAGTCACATGATGATTACTGGGGCTGCTGCCTTTCTCTTAAATGAAAGGGGATTTCCCCCTCCATGTGACAGGAGTGTTTGAGTCCTGCTGTTTAATTTTTATTCCTCAGAGGTGGTCTCCTTTGAGCAAAAGAGCTGTTATATCAAGCCTAACAAAAACAGCCAAGTGTGCTACTCAACCCAATTAAAATGGCACTTAAAAAAATGAGTTCAAGATAAAAGTTAATTACAGGTGATTATGTAGGACTTTTCTCAGGTTTTCAAGGCAGCAGAGTTTTCATTCAGCATATGATCCATAAAGATTTACTTTTGTATACTTATTTTAGTTCTGGGTCCTTTTTTTAAATTATTCTCCTCCTTCAAAGCCGTGCTGCTTTCACACAGATGATTTCAAAAATCCTCTGTCAGAAGAGAATATTTTTCCTCTTCAAGCACTGTGGTTTTCTGCAGATTAAAATAAGGTTGCTGCAGGAATGGGAAAAAATCAAGCCAATATGGAAGGAGTAGAAGTTTTAATGGCAGTTACCTGTACCCATGCTGGGCAATCATAGAATTTATACTCATTAATTCAGTTTCCTATCCAGAGAGTTTTTCTTTGGACAAATATGATGCCAGTGTTACTCCAGTTTGAAGGTGGTGTTGCACACATCAATAATTCCCTGCTACTAATTTGGTCAGAGAAGTCAGCATAATATTTGGAATCAGCCAGCTGTGAGGACCTTTACCTCTTTTTAAGATGGTACCAGACTTTCTCATGGGGTATAACTTGGGTATACCCCTCATAGGGTGTATATTGGAGGTATAACTGGTAACTCATGTAGGACTTAGAGACACCTTTGGGGTCATTATAGACAGCATGTCACCTGAAGGAGAGCTGTAGAGCTCTGAGATCTGGCACAGCTTCTCAGCAGCAGGCTGAAGAGTCTCCCATGCATAGATCTCTCTCAAATCCCAAGGGACCTCAGAGTCCCTGTTCAGTGATGGCGAGGTTAGATGAACCTCCCAATACACCTCAAATAATCTGCCTGTCCCTTGGGAGCAGGAAGGCATCCTGTTAGATGTCCTGGGAATAACACACTCCTTTCCCCTGTTACGTGGGAGCAGGAAGGCTGTGAGAGCCTCCATCCCATTAGATGTCCTGGGAATAACACACTCCTTTCCCCAGCCCTGTGGCTGGCAGCTGCAAGGAAGGAGTGCAGTCCTGCTGCCTTCCCTCTGCAGCAGGCATGGAGGTGTGGGAGCAGCCATGGAGGGAACAGAAGCATGCTGTGCACATGAACGTGAAGAGGGAGGCACAAGTACGAGCTTGTAGCAAATAAATTAGATTGCACTGCTGGCAAATAAATTGCATTTTCACTACATGAGCTGTTGCAGGAAAATGCCAACAAATTTTCTTCAGGAGATGTAAAAGACCAATGACCAATTATGCTGTCATGTAAGGACAAACAAATTGCCTGTGAATGCATTCTGGTAGCATCTAAACTTAAGGAAATTTTACACCTGGTGAATTAAATTTTTTTGTCAAAATAAAACCTGTGAAAAAGATTACTTTTATTTTATGTAACTAAATACTGGTTCTACCAGGATATAAATTATGCATGTGGCCATAGCTTAGATGTGACAAACCTCTGCTTTAAAATCCCATTAATTTCTAACATACCCACAGCCTTGAAGTAACTCACAGCCACAACTAACTTCCACCTGAGACATAAATGGCATTAGCTTCAGCAAGCTGTATCAAGCCCCAGAATAATTTGTCTGGTGGATCAGGATAACCATTGTTGCAGTCTGCCCCATCATTTTTGATATTTGAAGTCACCTCTTGTTAGGTTACTGAACGTGGATAAAAGCCAGGCTGTGATGACAAGCATTTCAATGTGCTGCTGCAAAGAGCAGTTGATTCTGTTGTTGTCCTTGTGTAACCACTGAATGACCCAGCACAGAATGGGGAGGATTGCACATTACATCTCAACCTCTCTAAAGTTAATTTCCAAACTGAAATTTAATAAATCATGGAGCAGTGTTTAATGTTTGAGAGGCTTGTCAAATTTTCAAGTTTGCACAAAACAGAAGAAAGGTACAATCGATCACCTTACTCAGTAACTATTACTAGAGTTACAAATAAATATTTTTCAGTGGAGAATTAATACCCCATTATTTCCTGCTTTATATATGACCTTTCAATTGATTCTCAATGCATATGGTCTTGAACTACATAAGCCAACCTTTGATCTCTCAGTGTTAAAAAATTATTGTTGTAGCCTGTGTTAGTAACCCTGGTTTCTCTAATCTGTGACTCATCTGAAATAATATGCATCTCTTTTGGGCCTGAGACTAGTTAATCTTTAGAGCAGAAAGAATGTGAACACAGTGGTTTTCATTCAAATAACAGAATCTATTTTTGGTACATCTTTCCTCCATTTATAGATAAAAAAAAATAGCTGAAATTTTCCTTGCAAAGTGACCAGAAAAAAAATTCATCAACATTATCCATCTTCCTAAGACAGGATTTTTTGATACTAAAAATATTGTGACCATTTAGAACAACAAAATAAGAGTCTGGAGTAAAGCTGTTAAATCAAAGTGATCCCATGGCTGCTGGGAAGAAATTAATGTTCCTTTGCAGAAGCAGCTGCAGAGTCCTGTGTTGGAAGAGGTGTGATACTTTTGGGAGAGCTGGAGAGAGGCACGTGGGACTTGGGGACTGTGGTTCTTCCATGAGCCATTGTGGGCACTCAGCTCCCTTTGACTCTCTGACAGCTCTTTCTTACCCCTAAGCAATCATTTAAATCTCCATAAGGAGCAATGATGGTGTTTCAGGCCAAGGAATGGCCAGGGTTTCCTGCACTCTACTCACTGGTGTATTAAAGGAAAAGCAATTTTGGACTTTTGCCATGGTGCCATAAGGCCGAATAATGATTTTGTCATTTTGATGA
Source organism: Lonchura striata (assembly GCF_050655825.1). Lineage (NCBI taxonomy): Eukaryota > Metazoa > Chordata > Aves > Passeriformes > Estrildidae > Lonchura > Lonchura striata. The sequence continues at coordinate 101,865,261 of NC_140703.1, read as the reverse complement.
TAAATCATAATAATGTGATGATAATCCCATGTCAAAAGTCTATCAACTGCTAAGGAAAGGAAAAAATGTCCACATATATATTTACAAATACCCTTCATTAGTGCCTGGAGAAGCCAGGTTTCTCAGATCTATACAGTGTGATGGCATAGTTGCAATGGTTCTCTGTTGTGAATCAAACCTGCAAGCAAAGGGCATGGGAGGAAAAAAAGTGCACCACTGCACAGAAATTGCCACATTGGTGCTTGTTGAACCAGTCTGTTTTGGTGTTTCCTCATCCCCTTTGAACTTCTCATAAGTGGGATTATTCTCTTTGGGGCCTGAAGGGTTTATGGCATTTGTATTCCACGGATGAAAAAGTGATGGCAGTGAAACCACAGTTTGGATGCTTGTAATTGAGAAGGATTTTAGAACCAACAGGGAAAAGAAAAGAAGCCAAATTTAGATATCCTAGTGCAATCCTTGCTGCCCCGTGTTTCAGTGCTCTTTGTTCTACAGAGAGATGCTACCCCTGTGGTGACTGAATGCCTTGTCTCATGCTAAAAACTTTGGCACTTTAGACTTCAGGGAAGACCCTAGCTTGAAGAGTCTTTGAATCAGGGTATGACAGTCTGGATGTTCTGCCAGTCCTTGTCTGCCTTATCTTTCTCTTTGGGGATCATTCTCACCCCATTTCAAGAACGTCTGTAGGGCAACACCAACTCAGGTTTTCCACCTGGCCCAGTTTTTGATTCCACCACAGGAACTTTGGCAACATGAAGTTTTGAGTCCTACTGTTATAAACATTGAGATAGAAAACTTCCTCTGCATTTACAATTTTAGATATTCTGTGAAGTCAGCAAGAGTTTGTCAGCCACAAGCTAAAAGTAGGCATTTTTGCCCTCTCCTGCAAATTTTGTGCTTTCTTTTTGTTTTGCAAAGAATAAACTTGCTTTCATCTTCTGACTGTTGCCAGAAACTGATGTGAACATCTTTTCAAATTTGAGAGGGTGGCTTTCCTCTTTTATCCATAAAAATTCTCTGTAAAATGGATCCTGTTCTAGAGAGGTAAAAGTGGTCATTTTGGCTCTGCAAAATCACTGCTTTCCATTTTATTGCATACCTCTCTGGAATGAGTGCTCACAGCCCAAAAAGCCAACTGCATCCTGGGCTGCATCCAAAGCAGTGTGGCCAGCAGGGCAAGAGAGAGGGGATTCTGCCCCTCTGTTCTGCTCTCCTCTGCTGCTCTCCTCTGCTGAGATCCCACCTGCAGTGCTGCATCCAGCTCTGGGGTCCCCAGCACAGGAAGGACATGGGACTCTTGGAGCAAGCTCCAAAGAGCCAAAATGAAATCAGCTCAGTTGGTTGGAGCATGGTGCTAATAATGCCAAGGTTGTGACTTTGATTCCTGTGTGGATCACTCCCATAAGAGTTTAACTTAATGATCCTGGTGGGTCCCTTCCAGCTCAGAATATTCTGTGATTCTGAGATCAAAGGACTGGAGCACCTCTCTTTCCAGGAAAAGATGAGACAATTTGGTTTGCTTAGCCTGAAAAAGAGAGACTTCTGGAATGACCTTATAGCATCTTCCAGTACCTGAAGGGAGTCTATGAGAAGGATGGAAAGAGGGCTTTTGACCAGGGCATGTGACAGGACAAATGGGAATATCTTCAAAGTTAAAGAGTAGGTTTAGATTAGATATTGGTAATAAATTCTTTACTGGTGGTGACTCAGTGGCACAGGTTGCCCAGAGAAGCTGTGGATGCCCCATCCATGGCAGCATTCAAAGCCAGGCTGGATGGAGCTCTGAGCAGCCTGGTCTAGTAGAAGGTTCACTGCCCATGGCATGAGGGTTGGAATAAATCTCTAAGGTCCTTTTCAGACAAAGCTCTTCTATGATTAATGAGATAGATAGATAGATAGATAGATAGATAGATAGATAGATAGATAGATAGATAGATAGATAGATAGATAGAAAGAAAGAAAGATTAGATAGGTAGATAGATAGATAGATAGATAGATAGATAGATAGATAGATAGATAGATAGATAGATGGATGGATGATAGACCTCTGTAAAATTATCTATTGCACTATCTGGGGCACCCAAAACATCATTTGAAATTTTCATCAAGAAGTAAAACATTTCTACAAAATATCCATAATTGGGCACTGTGATCTGCCTTACAAGCAGATCCCTGCCTGGATGGGGAATGCCCAGATGTGGATATTCTCTCTCCCTCCCGTCCCTTTTACCCCCAAATCCCCCCAGTCCCCCAATCCCCCCAAATCCCCCCAATCCCCTTAGATCCCCCCCAATCCCCCCAATCCCCTTAGATCCCCCCCAATCCCCCCAGTCCCCCCAGTCCCCCCAGTCCCCCGGTCCCGCTCCGCGCTCCCGGGGCCGGGGCGGTGCTGCCCGCGGCCGGCAGGTGGCGCTGCCCCGCAGGGCTGGCCCGGTTTGTCTTTCCCTTCCTTCGCTTAAAATCTCCCGATTGTGTCATTCCAGAAGGGTTTTCTGGTGTTTCCACCATTTACCGGTTGAAATCTGAAAAAAAAAAAAGAAAAAAAAAATCCCATTTAAAAGGCATTTTGCACACTATTTACGTAGTATGCCATGAGAAGCTGCCTGCCTGTGCCCCCCTCCACATTTAACTTCATATAAAAATGAACAATCTTCCTTTGAAATAGAAAATATAAATATTTGATACAGCATAAGCTAAAAGGAAGAGGCCAGTGTCAGTAGAATGACTAAATTTAGCTTGTTCCGTCCACTCTGTGCCTGGGTCTGTGAACAAAGATGTCAAAAACTATAACATCAATTGCACTGATCTTCCCTCCCACAAATATATATTGTAGAACTGCACTCACTTAACAATCACGTGGACAATTCTCAATGACGGGTTCCTGTGGTATTTGCTATCAAAACTAGAATTTTTAGTTCACCAATGCACTTGCTCCATTATATGGCCTTTGTTATAGCCATAGATTGTTATTCTAATATGTATTTTTCCATTTGATTACGCTAAATACATGTCCAAGACCATGAAAGTCTGTAATAGATTTAGAAATTTGCTTGAAGACTCATTTGGTCTTCATAAACTCGATATCTTTAAAATCATATGGGAAATGGAAAATGCTGTGAGTGGTATTTCTTTCTTGAGTGTTAACTGTTAGATTTTTTAAAAATAAGAAAGAAAATAAGAAATTTTTCCCCCTTAGTTGAGAGCAATATTTTAAGAAAATCTAAAATATTTCAATAATTCCTTCCATGCTTCTTTAATGATGATTTTTGTTTTAACTGTCTGCAGAATTTCCAATGTGCTGCTCTGCAACGTGACAGACCGAGTGTCCTTTTGGTTTGTGGTCACAGATTCTTCTAAAAATGTAACAACTGTTCCTGGAAGTGAGGTGGAAGCAGCCATCAGGTACAATCACTGCTTTTGCAATGTTTTTTTCTGTGTTTACGGAGGTTGTTTTCTCTCTCTGGGTCTTGTATGAATGAGCACTCTGCCTCTTTAAGGATGAACTAATCCAAGTTGCTAAAGCACTGAGGGCTCAGTACTCTTTAATGGATGTGAGATTAGAGGATGTTTAACAGTCCCACAGAATGCAAAGAATGTGAGCCTTGGGATTCTAACATTGGAAAGTCTCTGTAGCTGCTGGAGACTCAGAAGAAATCTAGTTCCCTTCCAGAGCCCCACCTGCCATGTGCTGTCCAGTGTGCAGCACGCCGCTCTCATCCAGCTCCCACCACACTTCCCAGTGAGACAGCCCTCTTCCTCAGGTGATGGAAGGGCACACTTTTTAAAATAGAATTTAGCTTTCACTGCATGCTACATGCAATCTACACCTGGGTTAATGACCGTAGGCTCCCTTTCACTGCTTCTCACTAACAGTTCATCTGACTTAATTTAGAAGTCAGCTTTCACATGAGGAGAGCTCGTGTGAACTCCTCATGAGCAGAGCTGGCTGTGTCCCAGCTTGGCTTAAGCAATTTTATGCTCACATTCTTTTCATACCAGCTTGTTCTAGAATGCCAGTCAATATCCCAGTTGAGCATGGCTTGTACAAAGTACAGTGCACTACAAATCACTTTGCCTTCTACTATCACATTCTAGAGCAAGTAAAAGGAAGTATGTGGAGCTGACAAGGAAAAAAGAAAAAATGGGATAATCTGACTTCAGTGGTCAAAAAAATCCTGCACCAGGGGTTCATAGGGATGAGTCCCTCGAGCAGCATAATGCACATATATTTCTCAAGCATGGAGTGGAAAATGGTTCTCCTTGTTTTCAGGCATTCTGTGCTCTGTCTTGAAAATTCTTGTTATCGCTATGGAAGTGTAATGCCTAATTCCTGATGAATGAGTATGCATTCTTTTGGAAAGATTAATTTAATCTTATGAGCAGATTAAACTATTTCCTACAGAGACACCAAACAATAGCTTCATAGCATTAGTGGAGGAAGCAGATTATTTATTCACTGAAACTCTCTGAATGAGTGCTGGAATGCAGGGGTTTTGCATTTCTGTTATTCTTTGATACATTCAGTAGCATAAGCTGATTTATTTAAGTATTTTATGTGCCCCCTTTGGCACAGAAATTTGATGCTGTTATTGTTTGTTTTTTAACTGTTGTTTGTCACCTGATAAAGAATATGCTGTTTATGAAAAATTTTAATTCCTACCTAATTTAAAAACAAGAAATAAAATGGTCTATAAAACTACAGTGCTTCTTGTTCAATTGCTTATGATTGCAGGCTTATCTACAAAACCGTTATTATAATTCTTCATGCTAGGATAGCACATAACACTAGCCATGGACTAGAATTTTGTTGTATGAGATTCTTACAAAGAAAGAATAAAGAAGAAGGTAAACCATGTCATGATGCTCAATATTTTGCATAAAGATACACAAGATATAGTTATGCATATAGAAACATGAAATGCGCTTGTAGTTGCCTGCATATGTTTCAGCACATAATTCTGAAACTCAAGCCATTAGATGGGGCTAAACAATGCTTATTTCAGCTGTTCACAATGATCCTTTCATATCAGTAAGGAAATCTTTTCCGAATGGCAGACAGCTTACGGAATTATGAGTCTTAAAACATGCCATGGCTTTCAGTCCTGTCCAGGAATGCTGACTTTCCATTAAGGCTAAGAACTTCCTGTTTAAGGGACAGCCAAACATTATGATTTCCAAGAAGAGAAATTTGTTAAATCTTACCTGTATTTCCCATGCATCTTTTCTTAGGAAATACTTGCTTTGTGGTAAATAAATTGAATTGTATACAAGAAAGAGCTGCATTAATTCATACAACTGCTATCAATAACAATCTTTCAAGACCAATATATGCAATCCGTTTGCTTAAAAATTTTTAACATTTTGAAAAAGCTGATGAAAGATACTTCTGAAGCCTCTTAAGCCTGCTTAGATTTAGATCCAGAAATATCTTACAGGCAGTATAATGCTTACAGGCAGTGAAAAGGGGTGAAGATATCCACTAAAGGATAGCAGTTGTATTACTTCTGTGAAAAAGCATATTTTTCAGACTTACAGTTTCTCATATGGAAATGGAAAAAATGTGGAAAGTACAAATCCCTTTAGCTGCATTGTAGCAGCCAGAGGCCCTGCAAGGTCTCCCTGGCAGTCACTTGCCTAAGATGAGAAATGCCCAGTCATGATGACTGCACCAAAGAAGCCCCTCTTCCACATTTGGACCCTCGTTATCTCTCTGTAAGACCACAGGTCATATTCGCCTCGGCCCTTGCTATTGGACCATTTCCAAAAACCTACATACCCTATATAAACCCCCATTTCTGCCCAGTTCAGCAGAAGAGCTGTCACTGAACCCCTTCACACGAGCTGACAGTAAAGACACCGCTGTGGAACCTCACACAGCTTTCTCCTCTCTCTCCCTGTGTCTGCCATGGCACTGAGCAAGCAAAGAGCTGAAATCACTGAAGAGCTGAACTTGCCAAAGAGCTGATCTCACTTAAGAGCTGAGCTGCTTGCTAAGATTGCCTGGGAGCCTCCCCGAGGGACCTGGACAGGCTGTGCTTAGCTGGACATCGCTATCCAGGACACCTATGGCAGCCGGGGTCGGATGGACCCTGGGAATCCCAGCCTGTAATACTGCATCCTGCAGGGAAGAAGGACATGTTTGCAATAGGTGTGGATTCTTCCAGACCAAATTGTATCCTGTTCCTCATGGATCAAATAAAATCTACAGCAGCAGGGGCAGATGTACCAGCCCATAACATGCAGGATAGTTCAGTTTGAGGGACTAGGGGGCAACTCTAAATAAATCCTGCAATTGAAGGGTAGATCTGCCACTCCTGTGCTAATCTTGAATGCTGCACGAGTAGGGCAACAAAATCAGCCTTAGAGCTTACAGCCTGCAATATCTTCAGGACATGGTTCAAAACAGAAGTAAATAATAATATCATACTTCTGGTCTCATCTGTATTTCCCAGTTTTTCAGATAAATGCATATGAAAGTCTGGTGTTCGAAGTGTGTGGGTGTCTATGGATTACTGAGGTCTCTGTTATAGGAAAGGTCTGTGCAATCCTGCCAACATCACAGAAGCACACAATTACAAAATCCTAGAATCACAGAGTCATTTAGGTCGGAAAAGACCTCCAAGGTCATCAAGTTCAACCTTTGACCAAACCACTGCTGTGTCAAGCAGACCATGGCACTAAGTTGTGTCTTGAACACCTCCAGGGATGGTGATTCCACCACTCCCAGGGCAGCCTTTTCCAATGCTTAATCACCCTTACAGTGAAGAAAAATCTTCTGTTGTCCATCCTGAACCTCCCTTGGTGCAGTTTGAGGCGATGTCCTCTTGTGCTGTTGCCTGAGAGAAGAGGCTGATCCCCACTAAAGGCAGACAACATGCTTTTTTTTCTTCATCATGCTGGATGACATTCAGCTCTGCCGTACTTGCAGCACATTCGTGGAAAATCCTTTTATTTTCTACTATATTTTAAACTTGTAAAATACCTTTATAAAGACTTGTGATGTTTTTCTGGTTTTTTGTGTTTTTTTTCCTGAAGGATGAACCGGAACAGAATCAACAATGCCTTCTTACTGAGTGACAAGACACTGCAGTTCCTGAAGATAACATCAACCTTGTCACCTCCTGTTGAACCCTCTACACCTGTCTGGATTATTGTATTTGGTGTTGTTCTTTGTCTCATTGTGGCTGGGATTGTTTTCCTCATTGTTTCAGGGATTCAGAAACACAAGAAGTAAGCAGCCTAGCCTTTCTTCTGTTTTAATGGAATTCTGATTAGTTAGGTCAGCTGAGCTGGTTTTGTGTTTCAGAGCAGCCTCAGACAGATTAATGCTGTGCATCCTTCCCTAGCTAGGTAAAGATAACCCATCTCTCCTTTTCTGAGGAAAAGATTTTAAAATTTTAACTGTAAGGTACAGATGTATTAGTAATTTTGTGATGTAACGAGGAAATGGAGAGTGTAAGAATATGATCCTGGAGGCCACCTAACTAGAGATGAGCTTTTAAAAGACAATTGATGTCATTCTTGTGAAGATTTGTTCTGCCATGGGTGAGTCTCCTCTCCCAGACCACCCACATAGCTACCAAGGAAGGCTGGCAGTGACTGTGTCCCTCCCTTCCAGGGCAGTAGTGTCAAAAGCTGGTAGGGCTAAAAAGACTGAGATGCTGCAGCTTGAGAAGGCTCAGTAGAGCACAGTAATGATTAATGTATGGCTGAAGAGGACCTGCTCGCTGGAGCTTACCATTCATGACTTCATTATCTCAAAATAACCAGCAGATCTCCCCATGAGCTTAGGAGTTTTTCTCTTGGGAGGAGGGATGCTCTCTTTTCCTCTCTGTTTCTGCCCTGGTGGCACTCGTGAAAAAGAGAAGGGTATTTGTGCTTCCCTAGTGTGAACATGTGGGAGCAACACAGAGAGCAGGTGGAGTTTTGGTCCTGACATCTCTGCTGGCTCTGAGTTGAGCATAAGAAATAGAAATTTCTCAGCTGAGTTGAGATTTTGCCATAGAAGTTCAGCTTCTACCATGCTTTTGGCTGACACAGATTTTAAGTTTACACAAAAATTACAACTTCAGCAATAGATTCATACAGGAACAGCAGAAGAACTGGAAAAGGGTAAATTCCTGCTGATAACCAGATAATATCAAAATTATTGTCTGTGTAATGGATTGTATCCCCAAATATATCAGAACAAGGAATTAATATATGAAAAGTGGTATGTTGCAGAGACTTATTCTTTTTGCCTTTTTATTACCTTGAAGAATCTTAAAAGACCTCAGAAGAACAACACTTGTGAAGGTTAAGTGCTTCTCCTAGAGAACCTTTAGTAGTGTAGTCAGAATCCCTTCAGTTATATTTTGTAATCAGAGGGGTTACATGAATTTCCAAAACCCCCTTCTGTTTTCTAAAAAGCCCCACAAAATTCAGCAAACCATAGATGAAAGATGCTGTTGGGGAAAGAGTCTGAGAAGGTATTTTGCATCCTTGGATAGATAAAGCCCTATCACAACCATTTTGTATGGACTGAATTATTTCATGCCCTAAGCATAGGCAACCTCTTCTGTAAAACTGAATGATGTTGCTACCTGAAGCCCCTACCTGATGTCTGTGGTATCATGGCTCTGTGTTTTTTTATATTGCCTAACTTTAAGGAGGTCTTAGAATATTTCACATAAGTGTAATATAAATAAACTAGGATAAATACCTGGGATTTTTCTAGCTAAAATAATCACTCGTGCTTCATATCATGCTGAAGGACAGGATTTCCCCCTCTATTTTCAAAATAACTCAGTAGAGCTTGGGCAGTTCCCCTCAATATTGTGCAAACAGCATGCTCTCATCATCACACTGCCATTAATATGGCTTGTTGCTGCCTGCCTGTGCTCACTTGGCACCCTCTCTGTCTCATGCTCTTGTCCTTTTAGTTGCTGTATTTTTTTTCACTTCTCCCTCTGTTTCCCTACTCTGTCATCACATATAACCTTTCCTCAGGGCAGGTTCATCTGTGGCTGAACTGTAACCCTCCTTTCACATCAATAACATCTGCAGGCAGGGGCAGGGAAGTAAGAGACAGGGTAAACCAAGCATATATTTCTTCTATCTACTGTTGCAAGGACCAGAGAGGTAAAAGGGATGGTCTGGGTTATTTGGCTCCTTGGAAAAAAAAAAAAAAGGCCAGAAATCAGAGAAAAGGATTTCAAAAGTACTGATCTTTGTCAGACAGTGAAGTAAGTGACCAGGTTATCAAAGACTTCAGCATGTTCAATAATTAGTTTCCTTAGAAATCTGTCCAGAGGTTACATAATGGGAGTCCTATTGCCTAGTAGGCTGTGTTGGGAATCTGGCCCCTAGGATCATGTTAGCTTCTCATAAATCTGGCATTTTGTCTTTAAAGGCCTTTGAAATACCATTTAAATATCTCAGTTCAGATAAGAGCAAAAGCACGTGCTCCAGGCTGTCTGTGCTCAGGGTGTTAGGGAAGGGGAGCTGGCTTACAGAGGAGTTTCAGATTTGAGTTAGACTCATGCATCATTTATTGAACTGAGAGATTTGCTGAATTCAGTGCCTGCAGTGAGCTAGGTCAGACACACTGTCTCCCAGCCTTGTGTTTGTTCTCCTTTCCTTGCAGTAATAGGACACCTCCCCCTACAGCAATAGATTTGCCATGTTCCCAGGGCAGAATCATCCTCTGCAGTCTATCCTGAACTAGCCCAAAGTCTCCCCATCCCCAAAATCCAATCTGCAGCAGGGGCCATAAAAAATTGCCTTGGGAAGAGTGAAAACAGAGTAAGCACACAGTCTTTCCCTGTATTAGTTCTCCCAGTAATTAATTTGCAGCTTAATTTGTGAGCCTTCCTGAGATGCATTTGGTCTTCTTGTATTGGGTAACTTTCAATGTTTTCTCTTCCCTTAACTTTCTCTTCCCTTAACTTTCCTTACCTTAAGGGGTTGAGTCACCCCTTGGCTTGATGGAGATTTTTAGCTTCTCTGAATTCCTCTGGTAATGAGTTTCACACATCTTCTACTCCTCTCATTTCCTTTGAACCTCCTTCTTAGTAACTTTTATGTTCTGTCCTCACAGTTTTGTATTAAAGAGCAGCCAGAGGTCAGAGGTTTCAGCTACTACACCCCAAGTTTAATTTACAAAGTCTGTAGTGAAGAATCTCCCAAAGGCCTATAAAATTTTATTATTGTTAATATCTCTGTCATTAGCAGTTACTCTGAGTCAGATTTTTACAGTTGTCCTGAGTCAGATTGTTACAGTGCACGCTGTGAGATAGGAAGAAGCAGTACACCTGACCTTTGAGTTTCTTGTCCTCTGAAAATGCTGATGCTGCAGGCCATAAAGTACAGCAGGATTTTCAACTATGAACTAATTGTTCTCAAGGTCAGAATAAATATGGAATTAAAGGAACATCACGACCTGTTTATATTTGTTTATTACATTTTCGAATGATTATATTTTAGATAATATTTTCTAGGGTTTTTTAATGTAAATAATTTTATTCAATCACTATTATAATATGTTTTTGGGACAGCTGGAGTCTAGAAAAATGAAAACTATGCAGTTGTTTGATCTAGAAAACAAAAGTATAAAATACTTGGTAGGAAGGTGGCTGTTAATGAAGTTTGAAGAAAAAATGTAGATTTGCAGCATTGAGATTACCTAAGAAAGTAATCGTGAATGTTCTGAAGAACGTAATCATGGATGTGAGGGCAACCAAATCTCTACATTTGGAGCCTGTAGTTAGTCTAAGACTGATCTGTTTTTAAAAAATATGTTTTATTTTGTACAGATCATGGGGTGTGATCTATGACATACATTGCAGGGTCAGATTACATTCTTAGTGTAGACCTTCCTGATGTAAAAAACCCAAACAGATTTAGAGATTTTTTCAAATTTTGTTTTGCCCCAGCTTTTCTTTTGTACCTTCTAGTCACACTGCAGAATAAGAAAGTGAAATAATATTTAAAATATACTTACAACATGTCTACTTCAGGTTTTCTGGTCTCCAATTCTGAGCTTAAACTGCTAAACTAGGGCTTCCTGTGGGTCCCCCAGCTATTGTATTTAGATACACCCATCTGGTGTATTTACTACAGCAAAGAAGTACAATAGATTGTGTCTTTAGGAGCATAACCTATGACAAACTTTTAACTAAATATACAGTTTTCTTTCAGTGGAATCATGGTGGAGTGCTGCAGGTCAACAGAATAAGATGATCTTTTCTTTCTTGTTTTTAGAAAGAATAAAGAGTCAACAGAGAGAGAAAATTTAGAAGAGAAAGTTGAAGTGACACTAGAAAATGGGATTCCTTGTGAAGCACTGGATTTAAAAGCAGGCCACATTAATGGAGTCTTTGCAGCAGATGATGAACGGTTCACGTCCCTATGAAATGCTGCCACTGCTCTCTGGTGGTTTTCTGAAAGACTCCTGTGCCTGACTTTTCTCTTCACTACTCCTGAATGTCAAACATGAAGACAAGAAAAATGTTCATTCATGTAATTTCCCTTGAGAGAACCTTTTACTTGGGTGAACCTCCATTACAGTTCTTTTTCATGAGCAATTCAAATAAGAAGGCCTCAGATAATGTCCAGAAAAGATTTCCAGAAGATGTGTGGCAGAACAGAGTTGGAACTTGCCTTCTGCCAGGCATCTCATTTTTAATAATTATTTAAATATATCCATTGTTTGTTCTTTCCTGACATAAATGTGAAAATGCATTATTCCTGAATGTCACTGGGGAGATTATCTATCATTGTCAACTCTTGATGGGTTTGTTTTTCAAGCCATATGCAAAAGTTTCTCTATAAAATTCTTTCTGTTTGCTCCTATTAGTATGCCTTTATATGGAACAGTCACCAGTGCAAGAAAGTTTTCATTTATTGAGAAACAAAAAAGCTTTCACAGCCTCTGTAAGACCAGGTCAAAATACCTGGATCATCTAGCTCTGGGGCTAGCAAATATCTAGTAGTAGAAGTATTTTTCACTTAACTGTCAAGGTTACAGATTATGTGAGCTGGAAATTAAATTTTCAAAACTCGGAAATTTGTTGAAATTAAAAGTTCCAACAAAAGGCAGATTTTCCACAAGTGCAGTCAGTGTTTTGTGACCCCGCTATCATTTAATCATAGTCACAGGCCAGCCTGGGTTGGAAGGGATCTTAAGACCATCTAGTTCCAATCCCCCTGTCATGGGAAGGGACACCTTCCACTTGGCCAAGTTACCCAGAGCCCCATCCAGTCCAGCCTTGAACACTTTCAGGGGTGGGCATCCACAGCTTCTCTGGCACTTTGTTCCAATGCCTCAACAACCTCACAGTAAAGGATTTTTTCCAAATATCTAATCTAAAGCTGCCTTCATTCAGTTTGAAGCCATTCCCCTTTATTGTGCCACTACATCCCTTTGTGAATAGTCTTTCACAGCTCTCTGGAAATGTCTTGCTTACAGTTTTAAATAATAAAACTAGAGTAGATTTCCAACATAGCCAGCCTGGGGTCAGATGAACCTTCATGTTCATGGGATAGGTGGACAACTTTTGAAAGGATTCAAGGTGTGAAATACCAGCTGCTGGGTTTGCTGTGCCTGACCTGGATAAGTGATAAAATTCTGGCTGTCTTCAGAAGCACTGGTCAACAGAAAAGATGAGTTTTGTCTGGGTAGCTGTAAAAAGACAAAAGAAACTTGTTGAAGCAAAATTGGATATCTGCAGTCAATAAGCATCTGCCCACACCACTGGAGGCAGGATTTGACCATTAGCTATCCTGTTTCCAGTGTCCTGTTTAGAGGCAATATTAGGAAACCTCTTTGCTTATTAGGATTATTTTACCAGACTCCTCACCAACAGAACAGTCTTCAACTGAGTAAAAGGTGCTTGTAAAGGACCGTCCAGTGTCCTGAAGGTACAAAGGTTTCTTGTTTCCTAGGGTGGGAATCCTTCATCCTTTTGGCTGTATTGAGCACCTTTGACTTGTCTCAGTACTGGCTCTTAGGACCAGTGTCAGCAGAAAGGGAGGCATGGGAAGGAGAAGGGAAAGCATCAGGGTGAAAGGGGAAAAGCTGAGCAAGGGAAGCCCAAGGCTAGGGGAGGCAGGAGAGAGGAAGGCAAAATACAAAATAAAGCCATGGAACCCACTAATAATTTGCATAATGTGGTCTCATTTGTCACAGTTGTCTTTGATGTTCTGCTGGTGTGTCCCTCTGGACAAGGACTGCATCATCTCTGTGTCCCAGTGTGTGCTGCTCCATTCTGAAAAGGATTAATAAAATTGGCTATTAGTGATAATAGCTCAGTGCTTCAAAATTACTATCCACAACATATGGATGTGTTTCACACAGGAATGTTGAAGATGCAGCTTTCCAGTGTTGGAGGGGAAATATAGAGTACAGTATTATTATTACTGTCTCAGTTGTTGCTCCAAGGTTTCTCATGCAGGAAAAATTTTATTTAGGTAATTCAGATCCCATCATTTCAAAACAGTCACACTTTCCCATTCTTTGCATGACAGATAGCTACACCTCAGTGTGACCACAATGGATTGCTGTGACTGCATCACCACTGCAAGAACCTGTGAAAGATTTTGGTGAGAACAGCTTAGTAGTGCAAGAGCAACCTTGCACTCAAACTGCAGATTAAAAATTGCTGTTTTCCTGTATTGTACTATATGACACTGAAATAAAATTCTCTTGAGATGGAAAAGGGCCAAGCTTATCTGAGCCTACTTCTCAAGGCCTGAGTGAAGGTTAGTTGGGCCCATGGCACTGGCCACCAATTTGAAAACAGGCTGAAATCCTCTAAAAAAGACATTATGCAATGTGGGCTGACTGTGGTGGTAAGTATTTAATCAGTGTCTTCCTGACAGCTCACCTTTTACAGCAGTTTGGTTTAATTTTCTGCTAATGATGATATGGGAATCACCCAGAGCATACATCTAGCCTGCCTCTCTGCTGACAGAAAATTGCTTGAGAGAAGCAAATGATACATGAGCAGCCATATACTGCATTTAGCAATAATGCAGTTGCTAAGTCAGTGTAGATATTATCTCTTTCACTGAAATAGATACTTCAAATTAGGTTAATCAAGGTCACAGTGCTACCGAAGAAATAAATCTCTTTTCTAGTCTATGCAGTAGGATCTTATTAGAAAACAAAGGACACTTTGATTAGGTACAGCCTGTCCTCCAGAGCCTGTAAATGGTACAACAATTTATATCCCTTGAGGATCTGCCTCACATGTTTTATATAACTTCTATTTTTTTTCTCTAAACCACCTGCATCCAGCCTGTGATAATAAACAGGAAAGTGACTAACAAGCAGTATAGACTATATGGTGAACTGCTTCCCAAAACAATGAGCTGGTTCTGCTTTCAGTTACATTTGTACTGTGCTAATGAATCTTGAAAAAAGGTACATGGTATGCCCAAGACTGAATTGTTTCATTTTCAAGAGCTGTATTTAAGAAAAGAGAGAAAAAAGGAAAATTCAATTAAATGAAGCAATAAAGCCAGAGAAGTTCTGTTTGAAGAAAATCTGCAACGTTTATCACTAGCTCCAGATCCCCAGCAAGTCAACATTTCAGAAAGGACTTTCACAGTTCTGTTCAGCTTACTTGAGAGAGAGCATTGATGCCTACACTAGAATGAGCACAAATCATGCACGAGCAAGTTGTTTACACTGTCAGTCATTAGCCAGACATTTGGAGTGCTGAAGAATGTTGGTATAAAGAGTCTGTCTGTGGTACTCAGCCCTAAACATCTCTGTCAGCCCACCTTGCAGCCTGGTACTCACAGCTGGACCCGTGTTCCCCTGGGGTCCAGCCAGTGCTGAAGAGCCTGCAGGGGTGAGCTCACAGGCCCATGCATCCTATATGCTCCTGTTTGTCCAGGTACAACATTTGCTTCTGTCATACTATCTTCATGGACAACTCTTTCCTGGCTGAGCCTTCATAACATAGCACCTTTATTCTACATTTTGAGGGGAGTCAGTCCATTGTTTCTGCTGTTGTTCACAAAAGAGATGGGTGAAGTGGGCTCAAGAAGTCTCAGAGCAGGAGTCAAGTCCTTTTCCTTTATCACTGTGAGTACATTACGAAATAATTCCCAAATTAATACAGATAACAGTACTAGCAGCAGAACTTTTGGTTTGAAAATTTTTTTTAAGAACCAGGGGCCAGTTTTGACCAAGCAAGGAGAGTTATCACATCTTGACAGAAAGAGTTTTTCATGTGTAAACTTCCAAATTTGGTAAGACAAAATAAATTACTTTTGAGGTCAGGGAAGAAGTGCAACAAAGACGTGAAACAGCTCAGTGAGAAGTGGGGGGCTGTGATTCTAGATACTCTTAAAACATGGCTCAGATGCCCTCAGAAATTTGGTGCAGTAATCTGTGATTCATGAAATAAGCTGCTTTAAATGCACCAGGTTTTTATAGAAAATGCATTGACCAACTGTCCACAATCCATTAGCAATGAACAATCTGTGCTTGGCTTTTTATGAGCAGCTCCTTTTGGCCTCTCATGGTTTTTGTTTCCTTTTAATGTACCATGCAAGAAGGGATGTGTGCAATGGAATGACACCACAGCTTCCTACGCAAACAGACAATTGCTAATGAAAAATTTGCACAGTTAGATATGCCTAATTTGGTGACTGAACCTGCTATTTTTCAAACCACATTAAAATGAAGTACATTGACAGTGATGAGTGGTTCACTCTTGCCAGCACAAATGTATCAGTATATTCAGTTTTGTGAATACATTAAGCACTGTGGATGCACTTCACATGAAAGCCTTGTGTTTTAACCGGATATTTTGTATCTGCATTGATGTTTGCATCAGTCCAGAGTAATTTTGCCCTTATAGCCCAGATCCAGCTTTGTTCTGAGCAAAGTAAGCAGGTTCAGTAGGAACTGAATTTGATCTAAGATGAAAAAGTAAAATTTTATTTTGTTAGTCTGTCTTCTTCCTTCCTACCATGTTTCCCTTTCCCTTAGAGATGGCAATTTGAAGTTGTCAAAGCATCTTGCTAGCTACAGCAATGACAAAATGGAAAGCATTTAATTTTTGAAAAACTGCAAGAGTGTGCTTGTATTATGTGCTTTTCTCCTATAATTTGAATTACAATTGCTACAAATGACAGTATGTAGCTTTTATCAGTTCTGGACCACAGGAATTTTAGAGTTTGGACTAACATTCTTGATGATATTGTATCTAAACAACTTTGCAGGGGCTGAGTGCCAGCACATGGTCACTGTAAAATGAACTGTGACCACTTGCTAAGTAAAACTGAAGTGAGAAACAGGTAACATGTTACCTGGATGCAAAGCCATGTTCCAGAGGATAAATATCTTTCCCTTCATTGTTGGGGCAAGGTGGTTTTTTAGGAAAATGGCAAGGTGTAAAGGCTGCAGAATATTGTGCACCTGAGTGGTTGCCTCTCCTCTGCCTTTATAGCGTATGGTTTTGATTTTTAGCCTTGAAAGTAACACTTTATGATACCCTGGTTTAACTTGCCAGTTTGTACACTCATCTGCCTAAAAATCATTCAGCTTCTAAACTTTCTCCTAAACTTTGCAAGAACACTTTGGTTTCCTGATGCTTCAGGAAATTGACAGCATCTTTACACAGCTCCTGATGTCCTCAGATCTGAGACTGGCCCTGTCCCCTTGGCAATGCTGAGCACTCTTGGACTTGGGAAGCAGCCATCAGCCTATGGCAACCTCGGAATGCAATGGAGCTCTGTGGAGGTGACAGCTTTTTTAGTCTGAAAAAATAAAACAGGGAGCCAATGGGACAGGAGGTTATGGAGAGGTATGGATTAGTTGTTCAAGGCATTGGTCCCAGGCTCGGACCAGTGGGGCACAAAGCTCTCCGTGCTCCCGGAGGTCACTGGGGGGTGGCTGGGCAGTGGAACCAGCTGTGGGAGGTGGGTGCTCTCCAGGCAGCAGCCTCCCCTCGCTTCCTCCGCTCACAGACAGAGGTCCTGAGTGTGGTGCAGCAGGTGGGGGTCTCTGTGCTCTGCACCAGCTGCTTTTACCTCCATTGCTGCTGGGCAATAGGGAATTAATCCAGCCAGCCACTATCTGCCTTTTCTCGTTCCTGCAGAGGACGAGACAGCTAAGCCCAAACTGCTGATGCTCGGGTTGAGACTCGGGGTACCTGCCCTTGGTGGCCCGGATGGAGCTGAACAGGCGGAGGAGAGATGCCCCTGCTCGCTGTCACACTGCTCTGGTCCCCCAGGGAGAGCGGACATGAGGATCACATGAAAGCCTCCTCTTGTAGACAGGGATGTGTCCCAGCGTGCACAAAGCCCCTGTGGCACGGGCTGAAGCTCGCAGCTGGGGAGCCGGGGAGCCGGGGAGTCAGGGAGCCATGGAGCTGGGGAGCCAGGGAGCTGGGGAGCCAGGGAGCCAGGGAGCCAGGTAGCTGGAGAACTGGGGAGCCAGGGAATCAGGGAGTCAGGGAGTCAGGGAGCCAGGGAATCAGGAAGTAAGGGAGCCAGGGAGCTGGGGAGCCAGGGAGCTGGGGAGCCAGGGAGACAAGGAATCAGGGAGTCAGGGAGCCAGGGAGTCAGGGAGCCAGGGAGACAAGGAATCAGGGAGTCAGGGAGCCAGGGAGTCAGGGAGCCAGGGAGCCAGCATTCCAGTGCCAGCACTTTCATCTGAGAAAAGGCGGATGGCACACATGCGGAAGAGTCAGTCATGTGGGAAGAAGGCTGCCCAGGGGATTAAAAGGCCTATTTGCCCAGCCCCCCGTTCCAAGCCCGAGGAAGAGGAGCGAACGGGGGCTGTCCCCCAGCGATGCCCAGGCAGCAGGGCTCCTCGCCAGGCGCTACTGCAGGGACATGTGCGGAGGGGCTGAAGCCACCCCAGGGCTGTTCACTGCCTCCACAAAGCCACTTCGCGGGAATGCTCAGAGCCGGGATTCGCCCGGTATTGCACTGAAGCGAGCTGCTCTTTGCAAAGGGCGGAGGGAGAGGGGGGCGGTGGCCCCGCCACGGCAGCTCGGTGTCCCTGGGGATGCTCCCGGACAGGCAATCCCGGCGCCGCGCAGCCACAGCCTTTCAGAGCCCTTCTTCACAAAGTGGCCGCTGAGCAACGCTCCTGTCCCTCTTTATGCACTGGGCAGAACGACAAAGTGTAACAGAGGGCTTAAACAGTGCTCCTGTGTGGAAAATTTGTCCTGAGAACGGGATTTTAAGGGTGTGTGGTGCCCAATACACAGCACAGAGTGTTTTTATTGAGGCATGTCCTAACTGCAATTCTGTTATTGCAGTCCTAGTTTCATAGCACAGCTCAACATGAGTGGTGAGGCAGAAAACTGCTCTAACAGAGCCAGAGTACAGATGAACTTCGGTGGGCAGCTCTTTCAGCAGATGTCAGACAGCTCGTACCCTGGGGACAGGACTGGGACTATCAGGTAGGAGCTGGGAGCCACAGCTCCCGCTGCAGACGGGAGGGGTGGGGGAAGAATTGGCACACAGGAGGAGAAGGAGCCTGTGTCAGCATGTCAGGTTACAGGCAGCCTTTGTGCTGTGGCAGTGGCAAACTGACACAGCCCTTTGCTCCTGCCAAGCAGGCTGGCTGCCATCGCACACAGCAGTGGATTTCACTGAGACACGGTTTAAACCCCAGCTGCTCTCCTCTCGCCCCAACCCATGGCTGCTGCCTTGCTGCCCTTGGAGGTTTGAATTTCCTGAGAAGGCTCAAGGTACTTCCCTTTCTCAGCTGTTTACTCTTCCCTTTTTGCTGTGGTACAACTGTCTTCATGCTCTCATCAGCTTTCCAGACCAGCATGATGGTCCACCACAAGAAATGCTCCTCATCCAAGCATGGATGGCCATCACCATCTCTGGCTATATAAATCACTCCCAGGTAGGAGCCTGGCCACTCTGCAGAAAGCCTGCTGTGCTAGTAAGGCTGACACAATCAAGTCTCTATCACCCCAGAGGGTGGTTGGGCACTGGAACAGGCTCTCCAGGGAAGTGATCACAGTACCAACCCTGTCAGAGTTCAAGAAGGACTGAGATAATACTCTCAGGTACATAATGTGAGCCTTGGAGCTGTCCTGTAAAGGGCCAGGAGTTGGACTTTGATGATCCTTGTGAATCCCTTCCAACTCAGGCTATTCTAGGATTCTAGGATTCTACAAATCTATTGTCTCCCATATGTCTTCTCAAAGGGAGCAAATCCATCCATGAAGGTTTGATGTGCCTGAGGCTCAGTGACTCCTCACTGCTCCAATGCAGTTTTTCAAAACGCAGCTTTGTGCTAATTCATCTCACACCTTATTTTCCTCTTGTGTAAAGGCAATGGCAAGAAAGGTGGAATGTAGTTATTTTATTATTCCTCATATATATCAAGGTTTGCATTTAGGTATGCAATAGAAAATAGCTTAGAAATAGGGCTGAGAATTTGCAGCATAATTCAGCATGACTCTACCTGCTCTACCTGCTCACAACAGGGCTTGCACACACATTCAAATGCAGGTGCAGAGGCAAGCCCTATGACCTGAGGTGCCACCCTTCTCTGCCCTACGCTGTCCCCCAGAAGTATCCCACCATCTGAGGGCTCCTGGGCCAGGCATGTGGCCCTTGGGGTTCCAGCCTGAGCATGGACAGGTGGTGGCAGCAGGTGGGAGTGAGGAGCAGAGGTGACTCCTGCAGCATTGCAGGGAGGTGACAGCTGCCAGGGCTGCCTCTGGACAAGCAGAGCACTGTAAAGGGAGAAAAATACCACCTGCATGTAAAAAGAGAGTTTTGAATCATCCAGCCCCATTTCAGAACTCTACAAAGTACCCAGTTCAGTGATTGTGCAATTAACTTGCCAGCACAGAAGAGAAAATAGGAGAGTTGAAGTGAAGGGTCAACATAGTTCCTGTTCTCTACTGAAGAAGAAAAAATCAAGGTAATAATAGACATAATTCTCTGCTCTGACAGGCAACAGCTGAGACAACAGCACAAAAACCTTTCATCATTTCACCATGTGACAGTCCCACTGGCAAACTGAGAAGCGATGAGCAAGACAAGAATCACAAAAGGCACATAATTACTTAGAAAACATGTTTTGTGGTTCTCAGTCAAGAATAGGGGCATATTAATACCTCTCCTGGGCTTTACTCTAGCTCATATCATCTGGATGTGGGAAGAGAATATCTATTAACAGGTTTTTGGGCATTGCCAAGAACTGCCAAGGGAGTCCTTCAAAGGATTACAATTCCAAATGATCATAAAATTTTGAAAAATGGACTGAAATCAGTGCGATGTGCTTCAGCCCAGACAAATTGACAATGCAGAAATTGGTGCCACCCTAGAGCCAGATGTACAGAGACAAAAAAGGGAAAGGCTGAGCAAGTAGCACTACCAGAAAGGTCTCAACTGGCATATGAGTTGATGTTGGCTGATGTCACCAGAAAGAAGGCACTGCATGTAAAATGTTCCAGTGATTGGATTCCTGGTCATTGATTACAGTTTCAGTTTTTTGCAGATATGGACACCATCAGTAAGGAAGCACAAAACATGACAAGTCTGGATGGCACCAAGAAGAGCAACATGAAATTTAGGGAACATGACCTCTGGGGAAGGATTGAGTGAATGTTGTTAACTTTTACTCAAAACAACAATTGTTAGAGGATTGCACATGGACGAGACAGCTCAATCACCCCTGGTCCACCAGGACGTGGCTACCACAAGATATTGAAGATGTTTCCTCAAGGTCCTTGGTTTCCCAAGGGCTCCTGAGGGCTGGAACACCTCTCCACATTTTGGCAATGAAGGGCCAATTCCTGCTGCTCTATGGAGGCAGACTCATGGTGGTTTCAGAGAAACTGCTGGGAACAGGAAACCAAGCCTGTGGATGTGGCTTCAGAGCTGCATCTCAAAACAAACCCCAACAAGACCCAAAACAAAACCAACCAAGTGATCCTGAGCAGAAATAGGCTAATTTAAAAAATACTAAGGCACTGTCTAATCGATAACACTCAACCCAAGCTGCATTTCCAGAGCTAATTCATGCATTGATTTTTCCCATTGATTTGCAGTAACTGCTGGGTTCCTTGCTAGATTAGCAAAGGTATTAAAATATTAAGATGGAGTCATTTTAGTAGCCTTAGTCACCTTAGCACTTAAATCCAGTTGATTTATAGTTCAGATTAGGTCTCTACACAAGATGCTGTGATCCCACAAAGTCTCTTGCTGCTTTTTGATGGCTCAGTGAACACATTTAAAATTCAGGTTTATATGCCCCGATTGCTTTGAAAATGAGGTCTGTTCCTCAAATCACCTGGGCTTTGCAAAGCCTTTAGAAACACGGCCCTAAACACCCAACTAGGTACCCTATCTCAGACTAAGTGGGGTTTCTTCCTGCCTGGGAGTTAAGGTTCTTGGCTTGGTGTTTCAGTGAAGTTTCTAAATATTTTTACAGCTTATCACCAGCCTGTTAAAGGATTGACAGATTCTGAGCTACCAGAGACAGGGGTAGGCTATAGATAAAGTAACCAGCTGTATCATTGACAGCACATTTGGGAAACATTAACCAAAAGTAAAAGCCTTTTATAAGAAGGCCATAAAATGGCAGGAGTAATTATGTTTTTCCAAAGTTAATTATTGACATTTGTTTATTTGGCTTTTTATAAAAAACTTTTTCCTTTCTCTCCTATAATGAATAAAACCCATAAAAGGTCCAGCAAATTGGATTCAGCCTTTCTTCTTCACAGTGGCCATGCTTGAAGGCTGATGAGGCAGAGGCCAACAGAGGATCTTACCTGAGGAAACTTAGTGAAGAGGTTCTCATCCTGAACATGAATATGTTGCTCCACTTCTGGCTTCTCTGTGGCCTGAGTGCTGCTGTGACCCCTCAGGATGTCACACAACAAGCCCAAATGTTTTTAGAAGAGTTTAACAGGAGGGCAGAAAATATCAGCTATGAGAACTCCATTGCCTCATGGAACTACAACACCAACATCACTGAGGAGAATGCCAATAAAATGGTGAGTGCTCCATCCTGCATCCTTACTGTTCTCTTAGGAATCTAACACTTTCTGGTTTGTTTTGGTTCCACCAAGCTTTTCTGAAATGGGAGTGTTACTTTGGTAGCTGTGCTTCATTTTGGGGAGGGTAGAGGAGCTTGCTTTAATGTAGCAATGCTTACTGGATGTGCCTGGGCCACTACCAGCCTCTGCAGCCTTGGGTTAGTACCTGGACTGCCTGCACTGCAGAGGGATGTCCAGAAGCTTGACTGTCCCTTCAGGTCACTCCAGTGAGTGGAGGAAAAAGGCAAGGGAGCACTGCATGCTCATCCTGAAAATCTGTGTTGGATGGAGAGAGATGCTTTCTTCTGGTGAGTCCAACACCACCAGTGACTCCTGGTATAGTGTTTCTCTGGGGTTTCCCTTTCCAAGAGTGGTGTTTCCCTTTACTCTTGGAGAGGGCATATCCTGAGGGTGAAGATCCTCTCCAAGGGCCTGGGGTGGTGCAAGGAAACAGGATTTGAATCTTGCACTCACATGGGCTCAGGTCTCCAACTTTCCTTCCCTAAGACCAGATAAACACTGGGCTTTTTACTGACACACACAGTTGTTTTACTTCTCAGTGACTATGCAAATATTTTCTGGATGCAGGCATTCTGCTAATGTTTGCTGATGGATTTATAGGCCCATACCAGTTACCCACTGGTGAACATTTCCCCTTGCCCCCATCACTCCTCATAGTCGGGGCTGTTGGTAGACTGCCTGGAGGTATTAGAGCGGGAAAAATGAAGTGAGATCACAGACTAGCAAATGCCAGCAGTGGAGTTTCTGTTACAGTGGTCTTGTATGTTGGTTTGAAAGTCCATTTCTATTGGCAGGAAGGACCACAGCATTTTTACTTATGCCGTCTTCCAAAACAGTTCTTGCTTCTCAACACCAACCTCTGTCTGCCCCAGCCCTGGGGTGTCTCTAGGCAAGAATTTGTCAAGAGTCTGGCTGGTTACTGGTATTGCCATGCCTCAACTCAGGATCTTGTAAGCTCAAGGCCTTTCAAAATTAACAAAACCACCATGATTTTTGCTTTGTTTTGAAGTGGCATGTTTTTTAAAGTTAATTCAAGCCTTAGAGAAAACAATTCAGAGCATAAAAATGAAGCTGAACATCCTACATCTATTTTTGCCTAATGGCTGGTCTTTCATTTTGTGGTCATATAACTTAATTAAAACATGTTTTAATTATCATATTTCTTAATTAAAGCAAGGAGACTGGTTGCTGGAAGAAATCCTAATGACTAATCATTGTCAATCTGGAATTTTTTCCGAGGCACCAGACACTTAAACTGTAATGTTTCCAAACACATAAAATGAAAGCCCTATATAGTATTTTCAGCATTAATGAGATGATAATAAAATACATGAGGAGATACCAGCAATAAAGCCAATTAGTCTAGTGTTCAGAGAGAACTTTTTCTCTCAATATCTTCAGCAGGCTGGCAATAAACCCACTGATTCCCCTCCTCCCATTCTGCTGGAGGAGAGTTAATGAATACTGTCCCTTCTGGCTCCTTCACATCCATTTTCCTTGTAAATTGTGTCACAAGCCCTACAACTATTCCTCTGACTTATCAACAAATTCCTCTAATTGTGGAAATATCAGACAGCGAGATAACTGGGCTTTCCCCTGGCTTTTGTAGCCAACAAGCCCCCTCTCCTGCCCTGCCACTCCTGAGGCACCTCCCTGCTCCTGCTCAGGACAAGGAGCTCAGGAACACATTGGCACAGCAGTGCCCTTCTCTGGGTGCTTATCAAGCTCTTTCCCACTGGGCTCTGCAAGCTGCTGAGGAGTGTCAGGACTCTTTGCTCCCATGAAGGGGAGAGTTTGGAAAGCCTCCCAGTGATGGCTGCTCTCCTGCAGCCATGGAGGAGATGTGGGGATGGGATTATCGTGGCTTTACATCTGTCACCGCACTCTGTGCTGGAGCCTGCAGCAGTGGGTGCTGTACCCCTGTCACATTTGGGGCTGAACATCTCGGGCACAGCCCTGCACAGAGTGCTGGTCTTACTGGTGTGTTGCACAGGGGTGAAGGGTGCCTGAAAGAGCTCCTCAGGCACAGTATGACATTTGAGTTCTGAGACCCCTCAGCAGGGAGAGATGGGTGTTACAGGTGCCCCATCCACAACCTGGGAAGCTCTTGCGTAAACGCAATTAAATAAACTCTCCCGAGGACCTACGTTAATTAGTACTGTTCTTGTTGCCATTTGGAATTGCTGCTGATGTGTTAAAAAGTGTACAAACATATTAGAAAAAGGTGAATAAGACAGTCCCAACTCCAAATTGTGTTCTAATGCTACTACTTTGTGAACGGAAATTTGGGACTTTCACATATCATGGCCTGTAATTGTGGAAGTGTTAAAAGCAATTTCATGCAAAATGTTGAGATTTTGCACACCCCATTTGGTCACCAGTTTAGAGCCTCATTTGCCCAAATATAATCTTTTATTTGCCAGCATTTCAGAAGAAAGTAATATTTGCCTTATAAACAGACTCAGTATCACTATCTTGGCAGCTGAGTGTTCCTGCTACTGCAGCAGAAATGGGGATTAACATCTGGGTTACAGATCTCTTTGTGCCCTGGCTTATTTCTTCACAGGTGGGTGAAGAAAATGAGCTTTAGAATAGCAGGAGACACAGCAAAGTGATGCTGGATCAATTATAACAACCAAGGTGTCAGTAGACAGTCATTAATTTTGCTGTTCCCAAAGAAAAATGCTTATCTGGATGTGTGAATTAAAAAAAGCCAAAAAGCTCTCTAGCTATTTCACAGGGAGGTGCAAGTGCTCAGCCCACAGCCCATGGAGTTCACAATGAAGTTCTTCACAAAAGTTCTTCCTAGAAGTGATATTTTTGTCCACTGAGTGCGTCAGGCCACTCCACTCCCTTGGAGGGATTAATTCAGGTTTTTGTGACCCCCTTGCAGAGCGAGGCGGATGCCAGGTGGTCCGCGTTTTACGAGGAGGCCTCCAGGAATGCCAGCACCTTCCAAGTAGACAGCATTGCAGATGACCCCACCAAGCTCCAGATCCAGATTCTCCAGGAAAGAGGATCATCTGTGCTGTCACCAGAAAAATATAACAGAGTAAGTTGTTGAATGTAGTTCATAATTTTTTGAGGGTGAGTTCAGCCGCCTCCCACAGCAGCCTCAAGCCAGGGCATGGTGCTGTCACCACCCTGCTTGTTTTAGGATGATGCAGTGTATGATATGGAAGTGTACCTGTTCTAGGTGTTCACAGCAATACAGGACTGTGGGTAGTCTGGCCTAGGAAGCTGATTGCCATTTCTGTCAGCAGTTTTGCCATGGAATATTTTTCAAACACGCCTTAGAGCAGCCCTTGCACTTATAGCTGGATTAGCCATAAAACCAAGAAAGGACATGTGGTGCTTGGTGAAGTCCAGACCCAGGGCAATGAGCAGAAAGAGATGGGTACAAGGCCATTCAATGAGTCAAAAAGGTGGAGATGGAGGAAGTCTCTCTTTCTCTGAACTTGGTACATTATCACACTGGGAAAAAGAAGGAATATTCATTGCACTGGGCACCCTAGGATGCCTGACAATGGAGAGGGTTCCACAGAAGGATGCTGAAGGCCAGCAAGATTTGTCAAGAATCCTAATGAGATTTGACATTTGCACTGACAAGTTCACCTAAGAGGCAGGTATATGTATGTTAAATAGGAGTGAGCAGCTATGCAAACTCAAAAGGGATCTATAACCAAACACTTGAGAATTAAATTACTTTCCCTTTGCTGAAGATCAAATTGAAACATAGCACTGAGTCATGGGTACCTACAGTGCAGGATCCTATAGTCCTAATTAGAGAAGAAGAAGATTTATCTGCTAAGGTCAGCAGTGCTGATCACCATGCAAGGGAAGAAGCTGATTGGATGGATTTCTTGTTTGATCCAAATAATATGTGTTTCTGAAAAACAGATTATGTTGCTGGCAGTTCATGAAAACATGTATTTATTTTGGATCACAACAGTGCACTAATGGTAATGTTGTTTCTGTTGAGGAGATATGGTCTTCAGTACCCTCCCTGATAAGACACTTAGGATTTCCTAGATAATTGCCTTTGGGGCTGAAGTTGTTAATTCATGTTTGAAAAGTGACTTTCTTATCCAGTCTGATGAGGTTCCATAAGAATATCTAAGTATTCTTCACTGACACAAAAATTTGCCTGGGCACTGATTTATTTTAATGCTGACAGAGGTAAAGTCTGAGGTACTCACTAATTGCCCTTCTCAGTGACAGCTCTTCAGAGTTCTGATTTAAACCTCTAAGTGAGAAATTTCATAGTCCTAAAGGGAAAGCTAAAAGTGGTACATATTATCCTTGAGACATGAAGATGTGGAAACATTAAAAAATATTTAAACCAAAGCTACATAGCATAGGTTCTGAGATAGAGCTGAATGATTTCAGGTGCACTTTGGCCTTCAGCTGGCCCAAGACATGAACCACGGCTTCTCTGTGATGGAGTCCAAGCAGATCCATGCAATCAGTGTGATGTGATGTGATTGATGTGATGTGATGTGATGTGATGTGATGTGATGTGATGTGATGTGATGTGATATGATGTGAACACCCACAGGCAACAATCAGCCTGGCAGCACCTGCCAAAGGGGCCCTTTTGGCTGCCACTCTAAGCCACAAATCCCTGCAAAGTTTATGTGTGTTCATGCTTATGGATGCACATTGATAACTTTATTTTTATATTGCTGTGTATTGACAGCTCTCTCATGACAGTCAGTGTCCATTGAATCCAGAGCTCTGTCTGAATGATATTAAGAACCTGTAGGTTATATCATATATTTGGGAGATTATCTGTCTTTTCCAGCTAGACCTGGTTCAGTAATGCATTTAGGCAAATTCTTTCATTAATCTCTCCTGAGCTCAAACATCTGCTTAAATATTAAGCTGGTGGGTGAAGTGTTGATTCTAGCTTTTAAGGAATTAGCATAATTGGCTGTTATTTTGCACAGAGTGGGATTCTAACAGGTTGTCTTGCATCTAACTTGCAGCTGGGCACTGTGCTAAATAAAATGAGTACCATCTACAGCACTGGGACTGTCTGTAAAATCAACAATCCATCGGAGTGTTTGGTGCTGGAGCCAGGTATGACACCAACCACTGCCTCTACCGTGTTCTTCACCCTGAGGGTGCTGAAAGAGAAAGACAAAGTGTGGCTCCTGACTGCAAAAGAACAGGCTGTAATTTCAACAGATATTTTCTGCTCTCTAAAGCTTTGTCATAATTTAATTGCACCTTGCAGTTCAGGCATCTCCACTGGACCTTTTGCCCACGAGACGTACTATCTCCTGTTTGTGGAAAAAAAAAAAATTGGGAGGGCTACTCAGTTTGTTTGGCAGCCTGCCTATCACGTGGGGTTTGCCTATATCACAGAAAATATATTTTTTATTCCCTGTCTTCAGTCATGTTGGACTTAATGTTGTATTGAGGCCAGTCCTGAGAATTCTACCAACTTAAGGGAAGCTAATGTGGAGAAAGCATTTAAGAGATTATGAGTCTATGAGACTATGGATGTGCTCCATGCTTAAAGACATGAGGAAAACCTTAAATTAGGAAAGGATGCAATGAAATAATGGGATCTTTCAGTATAGAAAATACAAAGAGTTTTCTTCTCTGTTCATGAATTTCTTTCACTTCAGTTTATCTGTTATAAAAGAAAAATTCTGCTTTTTCAAAGCCTAGTACCTACTTTTTTGTTCTGACAGGTCTGGATGCTATTATGTCTGGCAGCACTGATTATTATGAGAGACTGTGGGCCTGGGAAGGCTGGAGAGCTGATGTTGGCAGAATGATGAGACCATTATATGAAGAGTATGTTGAACTTGAAAATGAGGTTGCAAGGCTTAATGGTAAGTAAATTTTCTTTTTGTTCCTTATTTTTTTCCCCTTCTCATGTCCAGAAGCTAGTAAACATCTTGCAGTCTTACCCAATTTCCCCAGGAATTCAAAACACATACATAATTTACACATAATTTGCTCTTGGTGTGCATGTCTCACAGTAAGAGGCAATGAAGACAACTTCCATTGACCATTTCAGAGGTTTCTTCCCAGACTGGAACAAGAGGTACCTTTTTGTTGGCACCCTTCCTTGTTGGCACTTTTCCCAAGGGCCATAATGCATCAGTCCCCTCATTACATAGCACCCAGAACTGATCCATTTGTGATTTATGGACAAGCACACTCCATTTAAACAGCTTCTGAGTGTTGCTGAGTTTTGGTAACATCTTCTCTTTCCTATGGGCCTTGACCTTCTCTGAGCAGCCACAGTCATTGGTAATTTTATAAGCATTATTCCCTAGCTGGAATGATCAGATTTGGTAGGCCTGGGACAGCAGGTGCAGCTGGGTGTTCAAAAAGGATTTTGTGCTAAGGGAAGCATGCTTCCAGTCTGAGATCTCCACACAAATCATATGAAACTGTCTTTTCAAGGAACAATAGCAGCTGCCTTCTAATTTTTTTTTTGGGGTCTTCTAAGGTAGCTTGTGAAGTAGCTACATCATCTGTCTCCTGGCCAGACTGCAGCTGTATCACCTGCTTTCCCCTCCTCCTTGTTTTGCAAAATCTGTCAGGCTGGAGCTGGATAAGAAAATATGGCCCAAATAGCAAGACAGGGAAAAAAGCCAAACATTAAGAAGTGGTCATTATGGCCTTCCTCCTTACCACTAAGGATGAGATTTCAGCTAGCAGCCATTTTTACTCCAGGCTTGATGGAGTTCAGTGGATTGGAAGATGTAATAGAACTGGGAGCTGAATTTCCCTTCTGGTGTCTGCCTGTGTCCTGGTGGTTTAGTTTCTGGAAGAGGAGGCCCATTTTCAGTGTTCACCAGTTTATGCCTTCTGTGAAAACCCGTTAGTGTCCAGCCTGAGCAGAGGCAGCTGTCCCTCATAGCCCCAGGAACTCCAGTCAGCATTCCTGATTTCCTTTGACCTCCATCTCCAGATGGAATGACCCTTACTAGCAGATAACCATGACATCAATTTCTGAATTTCTTGGAAATCTCCCATACCTGCATGTTCATGAGAGAGACACTCAGTGAGTCTTTTTCCTCTCTGCTAAACCCAAACTATCTAGAATTTTGCTGCTTTAGGGAAGGCTGTCTGTTTGCATGGGATCCACAGGGAGCTGCACTTCTGCAGACCTAAGCAGTGCCACATGTGGTGTCCTCACGTGATGCATCCATGCTTTACAGGTTACTCTGACTATGGAGACTACTGGAGAGCAAATTATGAAGCAAAGTCTCCAGAAAATTACAAATACAGCCGTGACCAGCTGATCAAAGATGTGGAGAAGACATTTGAGCAGGTAGAAACAGAAAGAGCTCTCATCTGGGTTTCAGGGTTGTGTTTTGAAGTGGTGGGCTCACATGCTGATGTTATGAATGAAGATGAAACCTGCTTTAAACTGGCTGATCTCAGTCTACCTGGGTTTAACAGAAACAGATGTGAGGAGACACACATGACTTTCCTACCTCTGTAGCTGTTCAAGGACCATCTTGGTCCCCAAAGAGGGATCTCTGCAGGTCCATGTCTCTCCTCCAGGTAGGGTCCATGGGGTAGATGGCATCCTTGGTACTCCAGCTCAAAAGTTAGCAATGCTCCCTCACTCATACCTGAGCAGGACTTCTGTGGCTGGAATCTGGTCTCAGTGCCTGAGCCCTGAGGCAGGGGGCAAAGACAAGCTGCAGGTTTGGGGTGCAGTTACCTGCCAGGGGCTTTTTGTCAGAGAGAGCTTCAACGCTCTCTGTTTAGGAGCAATGAGAGGAGTAGAGCAAAGTGAAAAATGAAAATTGTTTCCTTCTCCTCCTCTGCCTCCAGATAAAACCTCTGTACGAGCAGCTGCATGCCTACGTGAGACACAGGCTGGGACAAGTGTATGGCCCCAAGCTCATCAGCTCCACAGGAGGCCTCCCTGCTCACTTGCTGGGTATGTCAGTGCATCCATGGTGTGCAGGCCTGACTTTATACACTGGACAGTCATCTTCAAGAGACATGGGTGGAGAGTAATATGACTGTTTAATCAGAATATTACCAAAAAGTTTACAGATAAAAGAAGGGTAGAGGAGAAATCCGTAAATTCCTAGCAGAGATGACACAAGTGCTTAGCAGCAGTGGCAGGAAGGGAAGGCATGTATGCTCATCCTCACCAAACCTCACATAGCACAAAATTCTAGCACTTGGCTGGGACATTTCCCTCCCCTCTGTAGCACTTGTCTTCCTCAGAAATGAGAGTTTCAGAGACACTTGTTTTTCCTTTCAGATTTTACTCTAAGATCCCACATTTCATAACGTGGCTTTCAAATCATGCAGCATTAAGCTGCCATAAGTGTTGTGCACCTGAACATGGCACAACAATCATGTGGACTAAAAAAAAGGATATTTCGTTTTCATACACCTTTAGGAATGTCATCAGTCCTGAAACTGTATTATCCAAGAATTGCTGATATTGGGTAATAAAAGTTCTGAGTTTGACGTATGCATGACCTTCTAGAACTGCTCCCCTACACATCTGGATCAGGCCTGGTTAGATGAATAGGAGTCCCTGTTTTTGACACTGCACAATTTATAGACCTGTCTGGCACCTTTGAGAATACATAATAAATAATTTAAAGTATTTCTTTATTTCTCTCTTTTTCTGAAGGTGATATGTGGGGTAGATTCTGGACAAATCTGTATGCCTTGACTGTTCCCTATCCAGCCAAACCAAACATTGATGTAACTTCTGCAATGGTTGAAAAGGTAAGACATTCCTTTATGCAATATGCATTATGTAGCAAATCTAGAGGGTATAAAAATTATGCTATACATACAACATATCAGCTGCTCTCTAGAAATCCATGGCTGCCCTCAGGCAGACACACTGCCAACAAAGTGTTGCTTTTAGCATCCATTTTTGTTTTTCACTTTTAAGTGTTTATGCATTTTCCCCTGTACCTATCCCTTTAGCTGTTCTCTGTTTTCCTCCACCCTCTTTGACCCTCTTAATCTTGTCTCCAAGTCTATTTTCCCCAGAGACACTTATCTATTAAGAGATATATTTTGTACTTATAAATATTTCAGGACTCCTGGAGTGGCTGGTATCAAATATGACCTTTGCCAGTCATTACCATAATCAAATAGTTTGCATATCACCGTTTTGTTTTTGTCAGTCTTGTTTATTTGGAAACAGCTAGAGAAACTGCAATGCTGCCTGTTATCTCTTGATAACTGGATGGCAGCATAAGGTCTGTGCTTGAGATATGTAGACCTAACAGCTGTGCCACCACCTTTACCAGACCAGGAGCATGGGGGAAGATAATTCCCTGTAGTCTTGCCAAAGCCTTACTCCTTTTTTAAACTAAAGGGAATTTGATGGAACTAGATGGAATTTGATTTCTGAAATGCAATTCACCTGAAATCTACTCTCTTCTCTTAGGCAGCACTCCATGAAAATGTTATGCTGGTAAGAGAAGGAGTAGTTGAATTTGATTCCTTAGCAATTTGCACAAGCCTGCATTATTCTCACCTCTGTTTTACATTACTGACCCACTTGTAGTCATAAATTTGTGTCTGTTGAAGTGCCACTGCAAGAAGACAAGCATTGTTTACTTAGCCTTTGAGCAATGGGTGGGCTCATCTTTGGTGGATGTGCCCCATTTGGGATTTTCATCCAAATGAGCTGTTTGCCACCCAGGTCTCTGTGAGACTCATCCCAGTAAATGCAGAGCTCCTGTTGGGAAGAATAATAAAACTGCTGAATGGCAAAATTATTCTGAACATAACCATGCAGTTTTAATCTGATAAGCAACTCCCATAGATACATTTGCCAGGTTTTATGGCTCTGGCTGAAATCTCTCATGCTCATCTACTGGGAATGTAGCTCCACTTCCTCAGATGTGTTGTCCCCAGGCTGACTGAAGTGACTGAAGGCTTGGATCACAGATCTGGCATACAGGAATGCATTTTTTGTCTTATTTTATATTTTATTGAGAGCTCCTCTGGTCTGGGTCAGGTGCTATCTGCTGAACCTCTGTGTGCAGAAACCTATTTTGTTTGCAGGGAAAACACTTAATTCCAGTTCCCAGCAGAATTCACAGAAGTGCCAAAGGCAGGACTTACTTTCAATAGGCCAGGTGTAGGTGTGAAGCTCCTGGGAAATAAATATGAAGTCAGCTGCCCCATATCCAGCAGAGCATTGGGAACAGGCTGCATGCAGAAGCAGAGGTTAATGGTGGCATTGTCTGTTCCAGAAATGGGATGCAATTAAAATATTCAAGTCTGCTGAGGCCTTCTTTGTTTCCATTGGCCTCAATAAAATGACTGACGGCTTCTGGGAAAACTCCATGCTCACAGAGCCGACCGACAACAGGAAGGTTGTCTGCCATCCTACAGCATGGGACCTGGGCAAAAATGATTACAGGTACTGAAATTGCTATGACCCCTTTTTGTACTACCTCCTAGAACAAATGTATTTTCACTAGAGGTGCACCATGCTGTCTTAAGTTATAATTTCTCTTTTTTTTTTTTTTTTTTTTTTTTTTTTTTTTTTTTTTTTCCGTGGCTGGAAAGACAGAGAAGGAACACAAGAGAGCAGGGATCCTGTGGGACTGTAAACCTTTCTGTATAAATTTTCCTGTGAAGATCTACTCAAATTTACTAATAGATCTACTCCAGATCTACTCTCAAATTTTAGCTGAGAAGTGACTAATATTGTTTATGAATTAGAGAAATAGTAGCTATGTTCTAGGGCTTAATGAATAAGCAGAAATGCAGGTGGATACCAGTGAGATTTGCAGACAACTGCACATCTTGCAGCAATGGCAGTGGGTCTCTGGGTAGCAACAGAAAATCTCCTGAGAGTCCACTGTCTATCTTTAGCAAAGTTATCCAGTTTTATGAAAATCCATCAGTCTCTTCGATACTTGGGAAATAAGTGGGACAGCAAGTTCCCACACAATGAAGACTTCTCAGAGAAATTCTGACCCCTCTTGCAGTCCCCACAGTTATCCAGAGAAAGAAGCTGGTGCACAGCTGAGCTTTAGTGAAGCACAGCAGTGTCCCACCTCAGCAGTCTGGGGAAGGTGAAAAGAAGCACTCTTTGGAAGACATTCCTTTAGTAAATAGTAAATCCTACAGGAGGATGAAGTAGCAGGAGTCACCAACACACAGTGTTTTATACATTACTCTTTTACTAAGATTGGTGGTGGTTACTCACTCCCACACATACAGTGAGTTTATTGCCAGGTTTTAGGGAACAGCTGTTCTCACAAAACAGCAGTTTTCTCTTACTGCCTGGACAATTTCAAGGTGGTTGAAGGTGTTTTGCTGAGTTTCCCATTGCTGTAGCAGAAGGATCTGCACTGCATACCAGGATGTGGCTGCCCAGGTTTTGCAAAGGGCACTTACAAGTTCTGGAGGGGCTTCGCTCCATGGCTGTGGCAAATGGCTGTCAGCCTTTCTCTGGGCTACTCTCTCTCTGACACAGACACTTTATTCTGGTGTGTAGGATCAAGATGTGCACCAAAGTGACCATGGATGACTTCCTGGCGGCACACCACGAGATGGGCCACATTGAGTACGACATGGCGTACGCGGGGCAGCCCTACCTGCTGAGGAGCGGCGCCAACGAGGGCTTCCACGAAGCTGTGGGTGAAATTATGGCACTTTCTGCAGCCACGCCTCAGCACTTGAAATCTCTTGATCTCCTAGAGCCAACTTTCCAAGATGATGGAGGTAAATAAATGCATAAATATTATGCATTTACCTGAAAGCACTTTCTGGCCTTATTTTGTGGCAGAATATTGTGCCTGCAAACCCAGCAGTCAACTGACAGGCTTCTGAAAATCTTACTCCTCTAATTTACCAGAATTTTTTTTTCCCCAAATCACATTGTGAAGCAAGGATCACTGCTTTAAAATGCTGTTAAATAATTTAAAAAGAAATAGCTAGCACTTCACTACTGTCAGAATTGAGCAATTCATCCTTAAATCTTCACAGTTCATTTAGATGAGTCTCCAACACTCTTTTCAATCTCTGTTGCATGAATCCATACATATCTCTATCAAGATCTGTATTTAGCAGTTCAAACAAAACTGAAACCTTGAGATTTACATCTCCCACTTCAGTGAATATTGAGTGACAACAGAGGTAGGCCCTCATTATAATGCAGTTCATCTGGGTTCTTAGCACTGCCTTAGATGGATGAAAATGCACATTTTATACATTTTGAGATGTCTTCAGCTCAGAATTCCTCAGAGACTGGAATGGTTCTCAGTGATGGGTAACTAAATGTAAATGTCAAAGGACTAGGTTATTTAACAGTTTGGGGGAAAGAGAGACAAAACAGCATACATTTTGTAAATGATCTTATCTCATGTTTTTTCAGTAGTATTCTTCCTTCCATTTTTTCTTTAGTGAAAATCTGTAATTCAGACAAGATATAAATATTAGCTGTTAAAGGAAACCGCTTTAGCCATCTAATCAGATAGTAATTGCTACCATAACCATTACCTTAACTGCTTCTCTCTTCAGAAACTGAAATCAACTTTCTGCTCAAACAAGCACTAACGATTGTTGGAACAATGCCTTTTACTTACATGCTGGAGAAGTGGAGGTGGATGGTGTTTAGGGGTGAGATTACACAGCAGGAATGGACCAAACGGTGGTGGGAGATGAAGTAAGTTTGAGAAACAAAGGGGATTTTTTTCATATGACCCTGCAAACTCAACCCTAGTTACTTAACATACTGGGGTATTTGTGCCCCTATAGGACAGGATCTGTGTCTGGGTGTTTCTGTAAATACCAGTAGAGTGCTCGATGGAAATACGCAGCTTGGTGCAGACAATGTCTCATAATGTTTCATGTCAGCTCGTGATAAAGACAGCCCATGGCCTTTGCATGGCCCGTTCCAGATCAATATTGCTGTCCCCCTGACACATTCCCCAAGACATCTTCACAGCAAAAGTACAGCCCTTCTCTAAGCCTCGTTGGTCACACGCTCCGGTTTGCTCCCCACATCCTTAAGGACAAGAGGAAAGTGAAGTTCATGGTACTTGCCAGCCAGAGAAGCATGCATATCTCAATCCACCAAGTCTTTGAGCACACTCCTCTGCTTTGTGCTTCCTTCCCACCATATAGTGCTTTTGGAGGCAAATTGTCTGAAAGATTTCAGACTGAATATTTCCTTCCTTGTGTACTAAGATACCACCTTTCTCAGTACAGAAAATACAGTTCCCTCGGCAAGTAACAGCTAGAGGTGCCTTTTCAGATTATGCCCATCAATCAGTCTATTTTCAGCACCTTGGAGCACAAGATTAAAAATAAATATGATTCAGACTCAAGTTTGTAATTCCCCAGGTTGGTTTTAATATGAGGGCAGAAAAATGCAAAGAAACCAAACAAGCCCCACGCTGAAAATGGAGCCTGAACTCTAACATGAACATGAACAACAAGCCTCCATCAGCAAACAGAATCTATAATAAAAGTTGATATATGCAAGCGTCCTGGCCCACTGTAAAAATCAATCAGCTTCAATGTATTCAAAAGTAGCAGAGATGTCAGAGAAATAGAGAATGACAAATTGTTCAGGGAAGCTTATCACATCTCTTGCAGTGGCACTGCAAAGCTCTCTGCTTGAAATACAGGTTTATGAAAAATATTTCCCTGGAAGCTTATTACCATTTTCAGAACTCAAGGCATGGGCTTGTTTCTGAGAAAAGACAGTCTCAGGAGAGGAAAATAAAGAGAAAGCCTATCTCCAGCCCAGTGGCATAGGAGGACATAACCTTTTGGGTTGCCCAGCCTCTTCATGCCCTTGCCCAGAACAAAATACAGGTCTCTAAACTCAGGATGGCCCAGGGCATGAGGTGGTTTGTGTGAACCTCATGTCTTGCAGATTATTTTATACCACTAATTGATCCCTGCACACCCTGCCATCATACAAATCTCTTCCTTGCTGTATGAGTTTCCAAATAGCTTCCTCTCTGTGGTCTCCAGCTGTGGAGCAGAACTCGCTTGGGGATACTGGGAGCTGTATGGAATTCTGTTTGCAAGTGAGAGGTGTCCATATGTATCAGACAAAACAGAAGAAAAGCTGAGTCAAATTGCCTTTGCTTATTGTCTATAAGCAGAAACCCTGTGTTATTCCTTCATCTCCAGGAGAGCCATAGTGGGTGTTGTGGAACCAGTCCCTCATGACGAAACCTACTGCGACGCTGCCACGCTGTTTCACGTGGCCAGTGATTACTCCTTCATAAGGTAGTGCAGTGTTTAATTCATTGACTTAAGTTTTGTCTACAGAACAAGCCCCAGCTACCTAAAACATCTGCTGGAGAATCTCAGGACCCAATCTTATTTTGTTTAAAGCCCAGACTGAAGGTTGCTGATTTCAATGGGAGTGTTTCTCTGCACATCAGGGGTTGTTCCGTAATAATCTCTGAGCAGTGAGGAGGCTGCTGGCCTTCTTGCTGAACAGGAAATATTCATGCTGCCATCAAGCCAGCAGGAGCACTTCTGTATGAGGTGTTTGCCTCCTGGGGGATCACTGTGCCCCATGCCATTTGGGCCATGAACATGCAGCCCTGGATATCCACTGTGTCCCAGCTACCTCATTTTAGAGGGCTCAGAGCAGAGAGCTGGACCTTAAAACCTCTACCCTCTCCTAATTTATGTGTCAACAAACAGTTTTGGGGCTCTTCTAGTCCACTTGATCTTGGCATGTTGCTAGATTTGAGTTAGCCAAGCCTGTAAATATCAGCTGGCCTCACTCCCTGCACTGCAGTCTCCCAAGCAGGAGTGACAGCTGATGCAGCAGAACTTTACAAAGGCCAAAAACTTGCAGGTTTCCTTGACAGACAGCTAATAAACCTGTCCCTCTCTTTTCCTTGCCCTTCCTTCAGGTATTACACCCGCACCATCTATCAGTTCCAGTTTCAGGAGGCACTTTGCAAGGCAGCTAACCATACTGGCCCTCTTCACAAATGTGACATTAGCAACTCCACTGAAGCTGGGCAGAAACTCAGGTAACAAAGCAAATTTCTCACATACAATAAATCAGAATGTAACAAAGCTTCTGGAGTAAATGAGGTTGTATCAAGAATAAACCTAGCTTGGAAATTTATCCTATACCTGCTCAATTCATTTTGACAATTTGACTAAATTTATGTACAATAAGGTTCTAAACATCACAGGTTTAATTACTTGTTTGTGGGAATAAAATATTTTTCATTAATAGGAATAGTGAGAGAAAGGAGTGAATTCAGAAGCAAAGAACACCTTTATACTGATCACAGGGTGTCTTTCTCATCTAGATGGACCATGGCAATAATATATTATTTCTTGTTCCACATATACAGACAAATGCTGGAATTAGGGAAATCCAAGCCCTGGACTCGAGCACTGGAAAGTGTAACAGGAGAAAAATACATGAATGCAGCTCCCTTGCTCCATTACTTTGAACCTTTATATGAGTGGCTGAAAAGAAACAATTCTGGCAGATTCGTTGGCTGGAAAACAGACTGGACACCATGTACGTATGGCTTTTGGGTTATTTAAGGGCATGAGTTCTTCTTCACAACCCTTGGGTAGCAAAGTGCCTTTCTCTCGTAGCTGTTGGAGGTGATTCTGCCTAGAAATGCAGGATTATAGGAAATAATCACTGAGCTGTAAGTTTTACAGGAAAAAAGACTGGCCAGAGCGGGAGAAGTCAGCATGAATGTTTGTCAGAGCCTCACCCAGTTCTCAGAAATGGAGGCGTCCTTTTTTTTCATGATGGCAGCACTCAGAGTGTGGGATGGCTCTACAGAAGGAAGAAAGATTCACAAGCTTGGTCTTATGTGGCACTTTCCTGAGAGCAGTGTGCCTGTATTGCAGAGCTGGGAGCCACTGGTCCAGGGAGCCAGGTGTAGGGGCAAACCAGTACAAAAATAATTACTGCTGTGGTTTTGCTGACATGCGTTAGTCAAAGAGGGGAGCTCAAGGGGAGGAAAAGGAGGAGACTGTGGAAAAATGCACTTTTCATTGTGACACTGAGTGCTGAACAAGCCGGGTTATCTTTGTGAGAGCCTCATAACTCTTACAGCCTTGTGCCAGTCTCTGACAGTGGGATTCACCTAACCAGGCACCAGCATTTGCACCTAAGCTGCTAATTCCCAGGGATGGGAGAGAGGAATTTTCCTTCTATCTGCTACAAAACCAGACTTGGGAACTGACATCTTAGCTGGGTGTGTTTGCAGTAGAGGTGACTGAAGGGAAACAAAATCAATCCCACCAAGCTCTCCAAGGGGAGCAAGGAAACCTGTAAGGAAGCTTTAGCCACTTCAGCATTTCCCAGGAGATTTTTTGTTGCAGCAGCTCTAACATGGCCCTTGTTTCTTTCTGAACCAGATTCTAGCGATGCCATCAAAGTGCGCATCAGCCTGAAGTCAGCTCTGGGGGACCAGGCGGTGAGTGTGTTTGTGCTGTGGCACCCTTCTTACTGCTTGGGCAACAGAGCTGTTGTGGTAATGGCTCAGGAAAAGAGTCAGGGTATGGCTGATCTTTGTGTCTGAAGGGTGGCATCAGCTCAGGTGAAGGGTTATCACATATATGATGTCTTGTCTAAGTTTGTGGTCAAGGCCGCCTCTAAAATTAGTGGAGGAACTTCTGAGTGAGCCCATTTTAGGAAAGGTGTCTCAGCTAGATGAGTTATTATTCTGTAGAGACGCCAATCAATATTTTTTGCCTCCTACAGAAAAGGCCTGGAGGGCTAACACAGAGGAACCTGTGTACTTGAAAATGGCTGTATTTTCCCCAGCTTTGCTGATGTCTCCACTTAAAGCTTCTACTTGATTTCTTCTAATTGCCATTATCATGGCTATGGTGGCTGCCTTCAGAAGTTATTAGAGTGGCTAACTTCACATTTAAAGGCAGGCTCATGGATCCCACTCTCTGTCCTTAAATGCTCTTGATTTCAAACTAAAAGACATCTGTTAGAATTTCACTGTGGATTTTTGCTTGGCTGTTTACAGTAGTATTTCCAGGCCCTGATATGTTCAGCTGCCTCCCTGCCCTCCTACACTGATGCAGAGACAGCTTTGTTACTGAGATTGCAGGGGACAGTGCAGCACAGCTGCTTCTGTTTCAGATGAGACGAAGGGCTTTCATTCCCAAGAGCTTGTCTGCTTTCCCCAATTATACCAGCTGGTCCAATAAAATGTATTACAGCAATGAAAAAAATCTCATCAAAGCCGAAGATGGCTTTTACGATTTTAAACAGAGCATTGGCTTAGCCCATCTGCTTAACCCCGGCTGAAAATTCACTTCTTATTCTAACTCTTCCTCTTTATGCTAATCTCATGGAGGCAGTATAGAAGGTTTAAGTGCAGACACTTCATTTCTGTTAATAGCCATTTTCACCTTGCAGGACATCAGTAATTTTCCAAGAATGAGGATGTCATCAGGCAGGTCATTTAGACCTGCTTGTTTGAGCCTATTGCACTAGCAAGGACACAAACCATGGGCTCATTTTTCATATGAATTGATGCTCTTGCTTCTATCACTCTCTCACACGCAAGCCACACTGGAGTTTTATTGCTTCCTAGACTGCCTAGTCGAGTTAGATACAATTCAAAACTGATATCAACAGCATAAAAAGGTTCCATATTACAACACATTTATTAGTCATTATGGTTAATGTTTAGCTTAATATCATTTTTATGCCTGCCTTTAGCCATCATAGTCTTTTGTTGTGCAATTGAGCAGCTGTAAAACAATCTCATACAGATTACTTAATTTGAATTATTGTGTGGACAGTAGGTTCCTAAGCTCTGAAGAGCAAGCCATACATTTTCCTCTCAAAACCAGTTCACATCACCGACTTGCAAGAAAGCTTTTCTATGCAGTTGCTTTCTGCCTCCCCACAAATGTGCTTTTGCTGAGCCCCCAGGGAATGGCTGAATGCTGGTATGGCATCAGCAGGTAATGGTACATGCATGAACTGGCATAGAGAAAAAGCAGGGGGAATTTCAGGCAGAATCTCAGCCCAGCTACACAGAGCAATGTGTTTTGGGTGCTTTGCAAGGCTCACAGTGCACAGAAGCTGTGGGCCCCCTGCAATTGTTTGTTTAAGGTGTATTTTGAGTTGCTCTGCCCTGACCTAACAGCACAAAGCACTCTGAATATGCCAGCAAACAGCTTTGCATTTGTGCTTAGCTCTGGAGAGAGCAGGCAGGGAGAGATTGCTGCTCTGGGGCTCAGGTACAGCTGTGCTGGGAGCCAGGGCAGCTGGAACTCACACAGTCTGTGACAGCCCTGGCTGGGACCAGCAGGGATGTTTCAATAGCCCCAAGTTCTGGCAAATTAAACATCCAGACTCTCGGATGGGCTCAATGCCAGCTGTACCAGAGCCTGCGCTGCCGCAATTACCCTGCTAATTGTTTTCAGGCTGATGAGATTAGAGCTGCAGCCGCAGCATTGCTGGATCACCAGTGCAGCTGATGAGGCTGAAACACCCACAGCTTTGCTTCAGCTGGGGCTTTAGGAAAGTGCCCACACGAGGGAAACTGCTACAGGATTCCCACTGAATCCCTTGGGGTCTGTCATATTTAAAATAAATGGTTCCAGGAGCACCAGCCCCCGACTGCCACTTGAAAACCAGACCCCTCTCCAAAAACGAATTCAAAATTCTCTACCAGGTTGATGCCATATGTATGATCCCATTGTAAAGGGCTGTCACACAAGACAATGTTAGAGAATGGAGAGCTGTAAGCCTGCAGGCATTTAGATGTATTTGACAATGAAAAATCCTTTTGGAATCAGAGGCCACACTTGCACTGTCTTTCAAATCACATATGGGATCTTGGAGTGAACACACTGTCACAGAGCAGAGATGCTTGGCAGAGTTCATTTCTCTCTGAAGGCAAAGCAGCTTCTGTAAGGCACAGTGTAGGGTGGTGCCTGAGATGCCTGGGGAAGCCGTGTGGGAGGTCATGACTCAAACACAGATCAGAAGCCAGCCAGGTACTTCCCGCCCACACAGCCAGTAATAGTATTTATAAAGGCAATTGAGAGGCATAGTGGCAATTAAAAAGACAAAGTATAAGCTATAGAAATGAGGAAATGATTAAAAAGTTAACATGCTAAGTACAGAAAGCATCAGTAGAGGAATTAAGCTCAATTAGATACTGGTAAAAAAAAAAAAAAAAAAAAAAAGCAGCACTGCAAGCCTCAAGATGTTGGGCATAAATAGAAAATTGAGAAACCCCACCAATGGCCTCTTAGCTGTGATAGTGAACAGTGCCAGCTGCTGGAGGCAGCAGCAGTAACAAGAGGTGCTTCAGTGCAGGGCTGTGCCAGCAGGAGAGAGCCAGGGGCATTTGCCTTGCAAAGGGAGCTCAGACCTGTGCCTTTCCTGAGACCTGGTCCAGAATGGACTGACAGCAGTGGGTTCTTTCTGCCCTTTCCTGACCTTTATTAATAGAATCGGGATCCTTTAGGTTGTGAGGGACCTTTAAAGATAAGCTAGCCCAACCCTGCTGCCGTGAGCAGGGACATCTTAATCTAGATCAAGTTGCTTTAAGCCTCACCCAGCCTGACCTTGAATGTTTCCAGAAACATTTGAGTATTTCCACCATCTCTCTGGGCAATGCCTCACCAATGCCTCACCACAGTAAAGAATTCCTTCCTAGTAACTGATTTAAATCAACTCTCTTTTAGTCTAAAATAATTAATCCTTGTTCTATTGCAACAGACCCAGCTAAACAGTTTATCCCTGAACCCCCTGTCTTCCTCATAGATATTTATACATCTCTCTCATTTTACATCAGTGTCAAGAGGTGGACACGTGAAAAATGTAGCTAGGTTCTATAAAGCCTGTTACAGCAGAGCTGCCTTCTACCACACCTTCCTGAATAATGCTCAAGAAAGGAGCTGACTTTCTGTCATTGACAGTATTTATGGGCTTTCCTGCCCAGGTACCATAAACACAATCAAATCTATGCCTGGGTGGAATAAAAAGGTATTGCCACAGAGTTCAGCTGGGAATTTTCCCTTCATGCACACATGCTATTTCACAACAGACCAGGCTGCTTTATCACCTCCTGTGGTGGTTTTTACCCCCTGTACAGCTCTTGGTTCCTGCTCCAGAGCAGCTGTTTTTATCTTCCACTGCAAATAACTTTGGACTCATAAGGCAGGCCAGAAGAAGCATGCACACAGGCAATATATTTTTTTTAATATCACCCATCTATTCTCCAGGGAAAAAAACCAAATATGTGCTTGCTGCAGAAGTACTGATGCATAGAGTTTTTTACCAAAACAGACCATGAACAAGGACCTGAGCTCATCAAGCAAATAAATTAGCCACCTTCACACAACAACTCTACCACAAAGGCTCTTCTCCTTAATAGAACAGCTCTGCAAAAAAAAAAAAAAAAAAAAAAAAAATTATGTGATTAAAACAAGATCTAAATCATTCAATCTTTAAACTTCAAAGAGAATGCACAATATTTAATTGGAATAGCCTTGCTGATGCCTTTTCTCCTTGTAAAACAGAGAGGTGTGCTGGGACTGCAGCATCTTCAGCAGGCCTACATAAAGGTGCCAGAGATTGCAGAGGGACAGCCTGGCATCTGGCAGCAGGGATACCTCCTTGGTTATTTTTCTCCACAGTGCCCAGATAACAGATATAAAGGGTTTGGGTTGGTTTCTGAAGTACTATCATGGCACAAATAAATAATACTGAAGTGCATGCCAAGCATTACAGTTGCTATTTCTTTTTAGAACGATTTCTTAATGTCCCTGATTTCTTGCCATCTCTGAGGAATTTCTCTTGTTCTGTTTCTGCAGTATGAATGGGATGAAAGTGAGCTCTTCTTGTTCAAGTCGTCTGTTGCCTATGCCATGAGAAAATACTTCGCAGAGGTGAAGAAACAGAAAGCTGCCTTCGAGTGAGTGGCTTGCCTCATTGTGCCAGCTATGCCTGCATTGCTTCTGCTCAGCTAATGGCATGAGCTGGTGGGATTAATTGTGCCTTCTGTCAAATGTGAGCTGACAGAAACAATGTGAAACATCAGCTGTTTGTAAAAGGCAAGATGACAGCTTGGGTATGTGATCTGTCCCCTCAGGAGCCTGAAGTTAGGGAATAATGTGCTAAAGTTAGGTAAGAGGGCTTTGTCTCCTGCAGCTCATTAGAGATGGAGATGAACCTTGACAATTTGTGCCCAACATGTATATAGAAATATCAGGGAAGGTAGACTGATTAGAAATAAACACTTCTAGTAATGTATGTGTATTATACTGAATTTCCAAGAGGTTTGGGGCTAAGGGAAAGAAAGTGTGTTGACTATAGAGGACTAGAATTTGTTACACTTACTAATCTTATCTAAGTTCAGTTGCAAGCATAAAATCTTTCACCTGAAAGTGATTTTGGTAAGAAAAACAACACTTTTGATTAAGTATTTCAATAATATTTAGAAGCTATCTACTCAAGCTATTGCATATTACCTTATAGAACAACACCCATGTAATATCTAGAATCTACTCCAGAAAAATAAGGAAGAAAGCTTTTTTTTCCACTTTGTACTTCATAAATCACCTCATTCAGGAGATCAGCCCCAAACACTCTCTGTTCTGCAAGTGATTATGTGCTATGGAAAATTACACTAAGACTTGTCTTAGGTATGAGGGAGACTTTCCAGCTCAAGTTACAAATTAGCACATAGAGAAAGGAATTCTGGCAGGAAAATAGATTTCACTTCCCAGCTGATTTCACTATGCCCCCAGTGTAAACTCAACCCCTGGTAATGCCAATCAAACACAACTGTTCACTGGCCCAGATTGAAAGCTAAATGCCATCTCAACAATGAAAATAACCTTTTTTCATCGGTTTTTCCTTCAGCATTACAGACATTCA
This sequence comes from Lonchura striata, assembly GCF_050655825.1. Classification (NCBI taxonomy): domain Eukaryota; kingdom Metazoa; phylum Chordata; class Aves; order Passeriformes; family Estrildidae; genus Lonchura; species Lonchura striata. Next base: position 101,821,359 of record NC_140703.1, on the reverse strand, counting down.
TGTTGGGGAAGAAACACAAAGGGTCTCTTTCTACATTACTGTCAGCATGCCAGGTAATATCACTGATATTGTGCCCAAAGCTGACGTGGAAAATGCCATCAGGTGAGATTTTGCTTTCTGGGGAAAAAAATCAACCAACTAACCAAATGGAAAGTTGGAAGGGAAAGCAGTGTTTAAGTCAGCTGAGGTAGAAACAGTGAAAAGAAACTAAAAAAAATGGAAATAGTGGGATGAGAGATACTAGGATGAAAACTATTATGACAGAAAGAAAACAGTCCATCTATCAGATGGTATCTTGGACAACAGCCAAAGTAAAATGCTTCAGGGGGTTGCCAAAACACATCTCATTGTATCATATCTTGCCAGCAGATCTAATTGCTCAGACTTTAACAGGAACTATTTTATATCCTGAAATACAGAATACAGTAATGATGTATGCATGCACACATGTGTTCTTCCTCTCATTTTTGAAAAGTCAGTGCAAGAATTATTGTTAACAAGGACTTCAGAATAATGGTGTACTAGAAAGACAACCAGATGTATTTGATGATATAGGTCAGAGCAGGAGCTAGTTCCCACTTACAGGTCAATGAACAGCTCTTTTGCAGTGTGGTGTGACAGCACTGTAAGTCATTGCTATAAAAATGATAAGTAAAACTGCAACTCTGCAGAAGATCATGGATAATGTGCAGTGGGAAATGAAGAGGGCACAAATCTAAAAGCAGCATCAACCTGAGATGGAGTTGAAGAAGTGAGATAAGTTGATGAACTAAGGGAGAAGAATATGGCTATGAAAGTAACTCTTGGGTTAACACTCAGTAGCAGATGTGGAAGTTTAAGGAAAAACAAGGCACATATGATACACCAGGGCAGAGAGAAACACACAAATTAAAATTGTGTAAGATTGTAGGAGAGAAACAGATAAGATGTTCAAAGTTGTGGCTTTATGTGGCATAAATAAGCAACTTTTCAATAGACAAGAAATGGTAAAGAGAATGAAGGGTAAAATACAAAGAAAGAAGGAGATCAGAAAGTTCATTTAATAAATGTTAAGACTAAGTCTGAGTCCGTACAGTGTCTGAACATGTCGGTTAAGGGTTTTAGTCTCTATGGTTGTTACTAGCATGCCAGAAGGAAACTGGGTTTAGCAGTACTTCCTCTGCAGCCTTTTAACTGAGATGTTCAGGGGAACCTTGCTATGCTGAAGATTTATAAAAAACTGAAAACTGTTTTTCTCCTTCCAATTAATATGTGCACTCTTTGAATTGCATTTGATGGCAGGATGTCTCGAGGACGAATGAATGAGGCTTTCAGACTTGATGACAGTACGCTGGAGTTTGTGGGAATACTTCCAACCCTGGCTGCACCTTATGAACCACCAGTAACCATCTGGTTAATTGTATTTGGGGTGGTCATTAGTCTGGTTGTCATTGGAATTATTGCCTTGATCATCACTGGGCAGAGAGATCGCAAAAAGTGAGTAATATTTTTTGATACTATGATCATGACTACTGGAAGATGTCCCAATAATTGAATCATCAGGATTTTTTACAGATTAGGCTGCAGTTTACTTGAAGCAAGTTAAGGAATGAAAGCCTGTTGTCTCTTTCCCATCAGCAGTGATAGCTAAAGGTTCATCTCCCTGTCTCCCAGTACATGACAGCTTTGGCAGCTTAATGCAATTTCCCCATCACCATCAGTTTAACCATTGCTTTGGTCACAGGGAGCTGCAGGATGCCAAGGAGGAGGGGATGTCCTGCTGGGAACATGGTGCCTTCTCCAACAGCCCACATTTATCAGCACCTGCAGTTTTCTATAATGTGATTGTAGGCTGTACAGTAATGGCATTTTTTAAAATATTACTGCATTAACAAATATAGCTTGGTTGGTTTTCTATGTCCCTCCGCTAACAGGGTTTCTGAGATCATAGAAGATATGCTACCGTTCTTCTTAAACCTAACTCAATTTCTTTTATATAAATATTTCCAGTTAAACACAGTATTATTTACAATCAGGGATTCTGGGGATCCAGAAGGAGTTGGATCAGAAGTGGGACCTTCTAATATAAAATGAATTTTGTTACAGGAGAGCAAGAGAAAGCAGAGGTGCAGCAGGATCAAATTGTGAAGAGGTGAACCCTTATGGTGAAGAGGGAAGAAGCAACCTGGGCTTTGAGCCAGCTGAAGATACACAAACATCATTTTAAAAGGTGTGGGTACACTAAGGGCTTTTTTTTTTTTTTTTTCATCTCACTTTTAACAACAGTACCTAGCAAAGGAGCAAAACACTATGGATGTCATTGAACAATGTCTTCTGGTTGACCATTAATCTACTGGATCATGGCCAATAGCAACTAAATCTGCTGTTTTTGTGGTAACTAGAAAACATACCTGGCTTATCTGTGAATTATGTGTATAACATTACACACCATTTGTTCTACTTTTCATGTGTGTGCTGCATCCAGCTTCTGTTTCCTGTGTAATGAGATACAAAAGCTTGGAAGAATACAGTTGTATACAGACCAAGACGCAAAACAATAACTCATGTACTCCTGAAGAACATCTTGGTGTTTCCAGATGGAGATCCCAAAAGTATTTGTAAAGACAGTGATGAAAAAGCCCTTGACTATCACTAAGGAAGAACCTTAGTGATAAAGAACTCAATTTGATGTGAGATAACTGCAATTTTTGCACCTTCAAGAAATCTGTATCAATGTAAAATGGACGCTGGATGAAGACTAACAAGCACTGGAAGTTTATTAGAAAATTATAACATAAGTTATTTTTCTATCTGCTTGATAAGTATTGTAGAGACTAAATAGCCCATGCTCCCTCAAAAAAAAAAAAACAAAACTTTTATGTTGACATTAAAAATGGAAACTTCCTTAATACTAAATGATCAAAGTGGTTTTGGTTATTTTTCCCTACACCTTGGCCATTGCCTCTGCATGCAACAAATATAATTGTGCTATTACATGCAAGGAGCAGTAGATTGAGGCTTGGGAAATTCTTGTTGCACTTGAGAATCAAAATCTGTTCACCTGGAGGATAGAGCAGCACTGGACCAAGTTGCCTGTTCTGTGCTCTGGGAGAGGCTGTGGGACCTTCACCTTTAGAAGTGTTCAAAGATCAGGCAGGTGAAGGTATGGATGATGGAGCAGGGGAGATAATCCCACTCTGATGGAGAAGTTTGGCTAGATGACCTCCAGAGGACCCTTGCAGCCAGATTTTCTATGATTCTGAGTCTTGCAGGTCCACCACCATAGCTGCAACCATGCCTGTGTTTTTTTGGTTTTTTCTTTATACACCCAGTCACTGAAAACCACAAGGTTTTCTGATAGTCAGTCCTGGATTGCCAAAGAGCCAATAGCAAACATGATTCTGCATGAAAAATGTTCAGAAAATGCATGGCCTCTTAAAATCAAGGGCCTCCAAAATGACCACAATCTGTAGAAAACAGCCAAACATATCTGAAAAGTACATCTGGGCTCTACAGGTTCACAGAACACTGTTATAATGCTCCATATTAATTTCCTATTTAAGAGGTGAGACCCTTAAATGAAGAAGTTCAAAATGGTAAGCAGATGATACTAATTAATGGCAAGCTAGACACTAATTCAAAGGAAAGAAAATACTTTTTTAAAAGGCCAGTTCCATCAAGGGAAAGGGCAAGCAGACATCACTTGCACTCTTACCAGCATCACATGCTGGACTAGCCCAGATATGGTGAGAGAGAAAAAGATTTATTTCAGAAATTACTTCATTTTAAAACCTCTTTATTCATATTAGATCAGCATTTTACAACTGTTAGTGTCTAAGTTTAGATGCCTCTGTTATGTCTCTTCAGATGTATCTGTATCTCAAGACTTGCTGAAGTTAGCACTAATTTTTGTAGTGCTGTGCACATTTGAAAGCTGGGTGCTCCCATTTAAGCACTTACATCAGAAGCCAAATTTCAATGCCTTAGAATTAAATTATTTGGCTAAGCAATTATATTGTTAGTATTTTCATTTAGCTTCAAGTTTTTGCTTCTCAAGTATTATAGAGATCAGCAAATTTACCATTTACTGTTGCAATGGCTATAGAATTCTGCATAAAACATTTTCTTTATTTCTACCTGTTATTGCAGGAAGCAAAAACTCTCTTCTAGATGCCTTATATGTTGTTAAATTGAAAATATCCTAAATATGCAGCTTAGAATGAATTCCAAATAAAATATACACCCCGAGGGCCAAATCTAGAGTCAATAATACTGGTGAAAAAAACAGATATAATATTTTACCTGTAGTAATTTCTAAGTAATTGAAAGTGAGACTGCATCTATTTATGTTACTGTCACTTGCAGTAGTTCTAAGTTCAAATTTGGGTGTCAGCTTCAAGTGATTATGAAGAAAAAACACATCCAGATGAGTTATGATAATCAGAAAACCTACCGAGCATATATTTCCTTGTTTACATTCCCAGTTAAAGCCAAATAATGACAGCTTGGAGGCACTGAAGGAGTGCACATAATTGGTATATACATCTCAGTGTCTGAGAAGTCTTTTGAAAAAACGCTAACAAAATAAATTATATTCTTCCACAGTAGCCTTCCAAATTCTGTCACCCACAGTGTCAGAAATGCTTTCTCCATATACTTCTAGGTCAGCTCCCTGATTGAATGAGACTAACACTAAAATATAGAATAATAAGGGTGGATAATGTCAAGCAGATTTCAGGTTCAGCTCTTGTATAGCAGGCAGGTGATGTGGAGCCAGAATGCACAGTCATCTGTTTCTGAATCTCATTTTTCAAGCTCTGTTGCCTTCTCTCAATGCCTCAAAAAAATGGTAACAGCTGATAAAAGTCAGGGTACTGTTATGGCAGCTAAATGAAGCCAAGATGATAGGTATAGTTATTTAATTTTAAAAGAATTCAAAAATTGTAATTTGCATTCTTTTTTTTTTATTTTAACATGCAGAAATTCATAGATAGTAATGTCACTACAAATTTCTGCATGCTAAAATAAAGTTGCAGGAGGTAAATAAAATTTAACTTACCTATCTGTCTTACATTGTGAGTTTAATCTTCTTTCTTTGCATTAATATATCCTCTAATATAAGTCACTTTACTCATTTTACTGACAATTACATTAAAAAACCCAAGAGAACATCACAGTCATTTCATGGTGTCATCAATAATGTGCAAATCAGTTCTTTGTTGCTGGTGAGAAACAAGTCATGGTCTACAGACAGCTGATCAAAATTTTGGTGAAGAGGAATCAGGATAATTTTTGGCACAGAAGATGCAGATCTCAAAATAAAACCAGCGTGATCAGCATTTGACTTACAGCCCCTAGAAGACTCATGGATGAGGTAACACATCCTTCTGTTGTATGGGGAGGATAATTTCACACAGATTTAGCTCTCTGTAAAACTCAAGGTCTCTTCTATGTCTGCTGTTTAAAATCTCCGTACAGGAAGGCAAATATCTTTTATTCTGTGGCTGCTAAGAGAGAAAGGGCAAATTACCACAGGGCGGTACCAGTAAAAGTCCTGTAGTCATGGAAGGAATTTAGACAGTTAGTTTAGCTCAGCACACAATTTTTAAACAGTTAAAATTATGTGAATCTCATCCTGCATTTCTTGAAGTTGAAAGGTGTTATGCTTAAATACATGCTTCTGAAAGAAGGGAGCCAACCTGTCTTTGTGCTTCATTTCCTGAATTAACCGTGTCCTGAACTAGATAATATGGAATGTATTACTTACAAGCAATGGCTTTTATTGAAGGATATTTGCATGATGAGCATCAATTCATCTATCAGCAGGTACTCCTAGTGGCTCCTATTTTTTTTTTTCTCCAGTTTGTACATGCAGATGTAAATACACATTTCATACCAGCAGCTGTCTGTTATCTGGTAAGTGATGTTTGAAACCTGCTGTGGTCTGTAAAGTCTGTATCCTTGAGAAACTTTCTGCAATCATCATGAAGCTCATAGGGCTGCTTTCCCAAAGTGAACACCTCTCACAGTAAGACATGAAATGAAAGTCAAGAAATACAAAGTAAGTCCTTTTTCCTGAAACGAGATACACATGCAACATAAAAGTGATCAGACTCTGAGAATATTGTCCAAAAAAAAGGGCTGACAAGTGTGATTCTGTACCTGAATGTAAAACAACTCCTACTGCATAAGATTAATTTAGTTACAAAAAACATTTAATAGAGACAATTAAATATATTGGGCTGAATTTTCTGCAGAACACATGCAAACATTCTCTTAAGTATATGTGTGCACACCGAGGGAAGGAAAAACAAAATGACAACTATAGGTATCTATGTCTTTATAAAATAATAAGAAAAAAATTACTTTTTTTTTCTGAGTGGGACATAAACTTCTTTGGTATGAGAAAGATTTCCAAATATTTTACAGTGTCAGCTGTATATATACACCTTTAAAAGCTTGAGTACACAGAAGCAATAGAAACACTGAATCATAATCACTAATTCATCATTATGGCCTTGCAAGAAATAATTTTGCTTGTAACTAAATATATGTGATAAATATGCCTACCCTAAAGTAAAAAAAAAAAAAAAAAAAGAAATATTTATTTCACAATGACATATAATATTGGCTGTAATTTTCTTTTTAAATAATTTTATGGGATCTTTGATTTCACTCCAGCCTGAAGACTAAAGCATTGTAGTGCCACAATGACATTAAAATGGCATCCAAATCCCAGCTTTCCTTGATTAGAACATTAAAAAAATGGATTCTTTGTTCTCTAACATCTGCTTTTGGGATATGAATACATCAGTTCTGTTCTTTAGCCCTTTAAAGGCTCATTAGTTAAAAACAATCAAACAAGAACTGACTGATACCACTCTCCCCTTGCTTCCACTACATCAATGGATAGTGTTAAAATTAGAAAAATATCTTCTAAGGAAAAAATAAAATTTCTCATTGAAGTTAATGCAAATATTGATGTTAATGAAAGTAAAGCCTGGGGCCAGGATTTAATCAATAGGAGCAAAAAGAAAAGTATCACCACAAAATCCAACTTCTGATTTAATTGGATATATTATAAACAACTTGTTAAGGACATGAATGAGTTGTTTCTCTGCCAGAGTGGTTAACACTGGGAGGCTAGCTGAGGTTAAAGATAAGAAGGAACCTAACATTAAGAAATACTTTTATCTGCTTTATTCACTGTGCTTCAATGCCAGGAACAGTGGGTTGCCAATCTTTCATCAATTTGACAGCTGCCAAAATTTTCCTTCTGGAGGAGCAGACCCAGATAAATGGAATTCAAGCCTGTTCACAAAAGATTCCCTTTCCTTTGACACTTTTTGCAGACTTTTAGAAAGACTGATCATACTCCAGGGATTTGGAAATCACAGCTTGAAACCACTGAAGTAGAAGTCAAATGTTTGAAATTCCTGGTGGAAAGTGATCTGCAAACAGATACACTTTTCACCAAGATACGGAGTCCCAGCTCACAGAGACTCTCTTCCACAGCTGGGCAACACTGATTTATGGTCTAGACAGACTAAAGATTTTACTTGATCTCCACTGCCAAAGTTTACCATATTAAACACATATGTAGCAAATGTGGAGTGGTCAAAGTTTCTGTTTGCCTAAAAGAAGAATCCTGGGGCTAAAAATCCAACTATGATAGGGCTTGTTTGCATAAAAATATTGAACAAGAACACAAACTATAATTGCTTTTTATAGCCCTTCACTGTGTAAATTGTTTAACATCTGCTTAACAAGCTGGTGAAATCCAAATGTAATGGCTTATATACATACAAACTCACATGTGAAATTCTATATATACCAAAGGCCCATGCATCTGACTTGCTGGTAAATTTGGTGTGATGAAAAACTTCTGTAGCTGAGCAGTTCTGTGGAAACTTGTTTCCTAGAGAACTTTTACACAGCTTATACAAAACATACCTAAAAATCACAAACCAAACTTGTTACAGTGAAATACTGTTTATTGCTTCTTGAACATCATAAGGTTCCTAAACAAAGCCTAGGCAGAATCTCAGGTTTCCAAAGATATCTGATAGAGGCATTACCTATAATCTAGACCAGATAAATGCTACCAACTTACCAGGGAAATAATGCAGAATCACAGGAACTCCTGTTGTCAGGCCAATCTAGCCCAGATTTCTGCTCCAGTAGGGTTACTCCCAACATCAGAGCAGCTCAGCCATGTCTCTGCATTGCTAAGTCTTAAAAGCTCCTGGACAGCATATTTCACTGCTGAAATCTCCCTGGACAGCATATTTCCCTGTTCCACCACCCTCCTGGAGAAACAACTTCTGTTACTATCCAGCTTGAACTTCCCTTCGGGGAGCCTGTGGCCAATGCCTGCCCTCACAGCACCTGGCATGGATAAGACTTCCTTGGCTCCATTAGCTGTGTAACTGTAAGTGGCTATAGGCAGCTTTTAGATCCCCTCTTATCCCCCTCTTCTCCAGGCTAAGCAGCTCTCTCCCTCACCTCTCCTCAGAGGACATGCTCCAGAGGCTGCTCATCCTCTCTAACTTCTCTCCATTCAGGCCACTGCCTGGTCCCCAAATCAGCTGCAAACCTTGTACTCAAAGTAAACATTGAGGTTCCTTTAGAAACATGACTAGTGAAATCTCTCAGCTGTGATTTGCACTAAGCCTTAACTTCTTGAGGCAGCTATGTGACTCTATTTTCTATTTTTCATTCTTATTCCATAATGACTTAGAGTCATTAATGGAAAGAAAACACAAAGTGCTGTATCACACCCCTGACAGCCATCTGTGGCTGATCAATGCCAGTAAACTGCATATCCACCAACATCAGAGCTTCTAATTGTCAGGCTCCCAATTCTTTCACCAACCTTGTCATCCCAAGGTCAGATACTTTCACAGTAAGTTTGCTGTCAATCAAACAGTTCCTAGCAGCCTTTAGTGGAGAAATGAAAAGAGATGAGTGGAAGAACACAAAGAGGACAAAATAGCATCAGGTGTTTGCTAATAATTACTGTCATCTAGCATTATTCAGTGAATAATGACATCTTTGAGTGATGCAATTAAGTTTGAAACTGCAAGGGAATAGTAAGTTGATCTTTGTTTCACTTTTTGACTATTGAAACATTCTGTAGCATTATCCCAGCTTAAAAAATAAGGAAATTGAAGGATGAAAAACAGAGGTGAGAAACTACATTTATCTAGAAAAACAGCAACAGAGCAAGAAATTAAAAAGGCTTCCTACTCCAGGTCCTTTTCAGTAGTCTCAGAATTTACCAAGGCATCAAAAAGTGAAAAGCATTGATTGGATTATTTGCAGTGCACTACAAACAGAGTGAAAGCCAATTTAAACAGCTTGATTTATGGAAAGTTTCAAAGAAGCCTATTTCTGCAGATGATCACTTGAGAACATTTATCTAGGGCTGTATTCTCTGTGTGTGTGCTCATTAACTTCTGTGAGACTGTTTGCATCTACAGTTTTCAACCTGAAATCAAGCCCAAGTTTTACTTCTGATTTCCCATGATGCACAGCCAGTTTTTGGGAAAATGACTTTATATTTACAGCTTGAATTCTGCTACTTAAGTTGTCTGAAATTCCTGATTTCTGAATCAGTTTGTGAAAACTGGTGAAGTATGGATTTAAAAACTTTGTTTACACATAGACAATTATTTTAAAACATCAACAATACAACTGAAATGCTACCTGAGGCAATTGCACTACTATTGAAAAATGAAGCAAGTCTGGAACAGACCTGTCTGTTATATAAATTGTCAAAAATCTTCCAACATGTTTTTGTCTAAAGTTAGAAAGAAAATATTGCTACTAACTGAAGCATAGTGCACTATTTGGTTGTGTTCACTATTATTAGGCCAATAAAATAATATCATATTTCCCCAATGAAGGATAGAATTTTTGAAAGCTAAGTTTTGCGTAAACTTTAGGTACAAGTCCTTGAAAGGACTGATTCCCTCACCAAAGCAACTTAAAATACTTGCTTGCAAACTGGCAGATAAATGTGGGGAGTTCCCATCATTAAGGCCACAGTTTTGTGCTTCTAAATCCTGTTTCAGGTTTTGTCTATAAGACTGTAATTTTATCAATACTGAGTCTTCTTTTGATTGTCATCAATACCAAGTTTCAAAGTAATAAGCAGAATGACACTCAATCCTTTTGAGATGGAATATTTGAAGTCTGAGATGGGACGATATCCAGTTTCAACAATTTATTCCAGAACGTTGTATTTCTATTTGAAGAACAATAATTTCTATTTATTCTTTGATTATTTTTTTTCCCTGTATTTTGAGAAGCTTCATAATCCCAAAGAATTTGTGCTGTATAGTGTATGCTTAACGTTATATTCCATCTATTTATTGACTGAATACTTGTCTAATGGCTGTTTGGTCAGCTACCTAGGGAGTCATGGGAAGGGACCCTCCTACCCTTTACCTTTCTGGAAGTATTTTGGATATCTGTGCTGTGAAGTGGCACATGAATTCCTGAGCCTAGATCTCACAAGGGCAGGCAGCACAGCGTGCAGTGCTGCAGATCTGTCAGCTCCACTCTGGGGCTGAGTACCTTAGAATGTAGGATATCCTGGACTAGAAGGGACCCACAGGGATGATGGGGCAGTGCTGGTTACATGTGGCCCTGGTGCCTCCTCCAGAGCTGCCCTGTGCTGAGCCAGGGCTGTCTGTGGTCAGCAGAGCTGATGCTGGCCAGGGTGAGGGCTGGGGCTGATCCCAGGGGTAGAACTGACCAGTGGTCGGTTGTGCCCCTGCCTTCCCAGAGCTTCTCCTGTGGGATACCTCACAAAATCTGCCTGCCTGAACTGACAGCTCTCCAGAAATAGTACCAAAACCATCCAGACATACTTCCAGAAAGATAAGTTGTGCTGGTTGTTGTGTATAAGTTTGGTAATTGACTCAAAGCAGTAATTTTCAGTGGGGTAGTACTTCTTCTCAGGGGTTTGTATACAATTAATGCTTAACTACTCCTTTTTTACTCATTAAAATGCAGTACATGTCAAAACCTTGCAAAGTGCCTTCCAGCCCTTGTGTTAGTAGAATAGTTAGTTATTGCTTGAGTGCAATGCTCCAGCTGGCCAAGTAACAAAATATGTACTAGGTGGCACCAGGAAAACTGTTAAATTTGCCTCAGCCTGCTTTTCCCTCCTTAGCACTTGGGATATTCAGTACAGGCTCCCAGCCCATTCCTGCACATACTCCAATGAAATCTGATGGTTCGTACTTGTCTCCCAACAGTTACACCTGGAACAAAAGACTTTCACGTTCTGCCTTTGCAATGGTTCTACATCCAATTTTTAGCACCTTCCCTTCCTCCCCTTCCTTTTGCCTTTCCGTTCTCCCTTCCCCTTCTTCCCATTCCAGTTCCCACTCCCATTCTCATCCCAATTCCCTTCCTCCTCTCTCACTCTTGAGACTCCTCTATTCCCCTACATTGTGTGCCTGCTGCATGCCATTGTTTACTTGAGGATGTTCTGGAGCCCTGTTTTCCCATTCAGGGAGCCATGTCATGTTCAAATTCAAAGAAGGAAAGTGACCTGAATGTGCCCTGGGTTCATTTTTAACACAATGTAGGGACCAGTCACACCAAGCAGCATGTCCAGGGCACACTCACAGAAATGCTGCACATTCACTGGATACTTAGTAAGGAACCTTGTTGAATACAGACATTGTGTGCATTCCTGCCTAGCTAGACTGAACCAGGAAAGCACCTTCTTTTCCCTAAAAAAACAAAAAAAAACCAAAAAACTTGCAAGAAACAAAGAAGCAATGAGATTGAGATTAATTTCAGTGAGCTTTATGCTTTTACAGCATTATGTCCAGAAAGAAGGAGACATGAATCATCTGATCTCCTTTAAGGACTACATTAGGACATGATGAATTATGCCTGAGAAATATTTCTTTCTACTAAAGAGAAGGTCTAGGAAAGTGGTTGTGGTATCCCACTATAAATATTTAAGATTAGATGAGTTCTACCCCAGCCCAGACATGAAGCAAGTTGTCTGCAATTTTGTTTTGTTGCACAGATACAGATTTAGAAGTGGGGACATGAAGAGTTATTAACTTCATGTCTCCAGAAGCTGTAGAGTTTATAAGACCCAAACACTGGCACATATAAGAGCCCTATCCACCACACTTAGTTTCTTTAGATTAATATATTTTCTATTGCCCAAGTATTTCTGAAATACTGAATAAGTAAAAAGATTCTCTCTGTAATATGTATTTGCACTACTTTTAGTCTTTATGTGGTACTCCAATCCTAACATTTGCTATCCAGCTTTACTTCTGTTAATGGTTTGCTTGCCATACTGGGCTAAAAATTCAGGTTTTCAGAGTTCATTTAGCAGCTACACCTCTATATTGCAGGGAGGAAAGAAGAAACTTAGAAGTTCATTGCTGGGAAGTTTGAAGGAAAATTCCTGTCCCTGAAAGTTAAATAGAGCCCGTGGTATCCAGCCTCTTTGGGGCTCCGGGCACAACTGCCTTCCCCAATCTTTTGGCCACACTTGAACTTCATTCTGAACCTCTTGTGCAGGTCTAAGGAAAAGGACAGTGAGCCAAGACTCCCAAAGGAGCTCCCAGTTCTCAGTGGCTGAGTACCACCAAGAATGAGTGAAAGCAGGTGGCAAGCTGTCGCTGTTGAGGCAGGGATGGGAATAAAATGACTCCGAGGTTTAGAAGGCAAAGAATGAACTTGATTAACAAGTAGTGTTCCTCTTTTATAACCAGGATTGCTAAGGTGAAATATGATTGGTCTCAAAGTGAAAACCTTTCACACCATTGGTGCACTATGAATAGCATAGTGTGGTGGAACATATCTATAAACAATATGAACAGAAAGAGAGATAATAGATAGTTTACATTCCTCTCTGACTTTTTCCCAGGTTTAACCTGGTAAAAATCTCTCTCCTTTTCTCTCTGACTGAACTGAAAATATCCACAGCAAGCTGCAAGAGGAAAACATGTTTAGACAGAGGAAAGCATGGATAAGGCTGTGTCTCTTCCAGAAAGGTCCATGGACACAAATTTCTGCTGTCATCTCCTTGTGCACCTGACCAGGCTGTGGTGCTGCCCATCCTTGCTCCTAGTCAGCTGCATCTAGTCAACACCCAGTGAGCACAGGGCTCAGTTTGCTCAGGGTCGTGTTCTTGCCTGGGTGAGCTGCTTTCACTCCACATTCATATATTGAAAAACTCAGAGGGTTCCACTAGACTGACCTGCAGAAAAAGCCACACTGGGAGCAAACAACACAGGACTAGAGGTGGAAACAAAAGAACCCAGAGTTTGAGGGAAAATTCACTCAGTGTGACTTTGTTCCAAGCCTATTTTAGAGGTGCACAATTTGTTCATTTATGTAGAAGAGGCACTTTTTGAAATATGACTGTTAACACCAAGACAGCACAAGCATTTCTAACACTTTATAATACTACAGCTATTTGAAGAGCATCAGCATCCTCTAGCTACACAGTAGAGCAAAGACGACACAGAAACTGTTCCATGGTTGCTCATATACGAGCAATAAAGGATGTATAGGACCTTCTGACAGAACAGCTGCTCACACTGGGCATGGGAGATATTATCTGCATACCAGCTACAAAGAGAAATATTTGCCTTTTTATTCACAAGCTGGTTTTTGAACAAAGTGCAGCAGACACATAAAAAATGCCAGACATTGCAAATATTTTCCAAACTGCTTTTAAAAGTTAGATGGTAGATCTGGGACTTGTCCTGCATATGTGATTATTTGCCATGAGATTACAGGGAAACCACTAGTTCCCATTGCTTCACCTCATCAGAGGCTCTCCTTGCTGTAAATATCTGAGTTCATTCTGTGGCACTGAATTTTTAGGATAACTCCTTAGAGGAGGATCCTGCTGCCCTAAAGTTCTGCCCAGAGCTCTATCCAAAGCAGTTTGCTCTGTCTCCTGCAGACCATGACACAGCTATCTGCCTTAAACCTGGGAGGTACATCGTTCTCCTCCAAGCTTATTATTATTATGTAACCCTCTGGTTACATAATATTTAAGTAAACTAAATAAACTGAGAGTTGCCAAGGGGAGAAACAATCCAAATGTACTCTGTCAGATCAGTTCAGGCAACACCAATGAAAGTCTTTTTAATAGCAGCTCCCTTTCATGAAGCATCATTTTAGTCTACAAGACTCATTTGTCTAAATGACTTTTTCTTTCCCTGAAAACAAATATCTTCATGCCTTCAGATATCTGTGGGCAGCGATGGTCCTGATGACAATATCTATATTTATTGTCATTATTATGACAGCCATACTGCTGTAGATATAGTGGACATGTAAAGTGGAAATGCAAGCTCTGCCCGAAGAATCTTCAGATTCTTATGAAGATGGGCTCTATAAATTCACTCATGCTTAGCAATACTCTGCTTTTGTGCCACTGTCAGTTTTCTGACATTGGAGTTTTCCCTGCAATGAACAAACAATAGGTTAAAATTCTGAAAAACTTGTGGCCTTTCAATACTTAAAATGGTTTATCAGAAAGATGGAGACAGACTTTGTACTAAGGCCTGTAGTAACAAGGGAAGGAGTAATGGTGTCAAATGGAATGAGGGTAAATTTAGACTGGATGTAAGGAAGATATTTTTCATTAGGAGGGTGGTGAGGTGCTGGAACAGTTTGCCCAGAGAAGCTGTGAATGCCCCATCCCTGGAAGTGTTTGAAGGCATGTTAGGTGAGGCTTTGAGGAACCTGATCTAGTGAAAAACACCCTTTCTATGGCAGGGGCTAGATGATCTTTAAAGGTCCCTTTCCTTGTCCCTAAAACACAAACCATTAGAAGATTCAATGATTCCATGAAAAAATCCTTTCTTGGGTTGAAAGTAATGCTACATATACCTTTTTTGTGTAGTTATGCCATGGTCTAAGGTGAAGATTTGAAAAAATTGACACATATGTAATTGTCTGGATGTTTTATCACTTGAACACTTAAACAGCCTTACTCCTCCACTGTGCAGTATGTTAGAAAGTCAAATACCCTCAGTGGAAGCCCTAACAGGTAATGACACTACATACCCCTTGAGTGACCTTAGGAGGAGATTGCATCTACCTTTTCAAACATTACAGGGAAGCTTTCCAGAATTGCACAACCCTAAACTTTCCAAACAAATGTCCTTAGCATGACAGATAGGAATTCATGTGACAGAGAAAAAGGCCTCTAAAATAACCTCTTCTACACAAAAAATAAAGATTGTTATTTATGATTCCTTTCACAGGATAATAGAAGAGTAGACATTTTTCAAGGAAATCTCTGAATTTTGTCCAGTATGGTTTATTATAAGAAAACCTGTTCTGTTTCATTCAATTAGTTTGGCATACATCTAATGCTTAAAATGTCATATCATCTTACTAAAAAGGGCAAGATGGATCTGATCCAGACTCCCTTTATGCTGCACTGCAATTTGCAATCACATACATACCTACAAAAGCACAGGAGAGCTAGCAATGCAGATTTAATATTGAAGTAAGAGTATGAAGATTGAAATCCCAGCATTCACTGAAGTCAGTGACAAAACCCTACTGATTTAAATGAAACCAGGATGGTTTTTATTAATGTTTGAGCCAAGAAGATAAACTTTATCTGATACTAAACATTTCAGGAAACTTTATGCTTAATACTCAGAGGGTTATTTGAAAAGAAAAATATTCCAGAAATGTTGCTTAATCTTTACTAGACTGGTGTGGAAAACATTTAAGCAGTAGATGGCTGCATATTGATTACCCTTGGCTTATCATCATTCCAAGGCAGCTTTCTCAAATAAGCACTTGGTACAAATCCTTCATTCCCACAAGATAAGCAGTTCCCAGTTTAGATATCGTACATGACTGCATCTTAAATTGGTCACTTAACACAGGAAAAGAGATTAATCAGAGAGCCACTTTTTAGAACACCACTAACAGAAATGCTCATGGTTAAAACATTCCTGCTTTTACTTACCATGCATAAAAATACAGAAGCAATTTGTTTTAGAAAATTACACTTCAATTAAGAACTCTTTTTGCTAGTCATTGAAATGGTTTCTTCCCCCATGGTTGGTTTCATCGAGTGGGAGGCTGGAGCAGCTGCTCAAGGATGTCCTCGTGTGCCATCTCAGGCCCTGTGATGGACACCAGTGGCTAATGCTGCCTGCAAACTATCCCAGGTTGAACACAGAGGCAGTAGGCAGGCTCAGCTCTCCTGCCTGCACCATGCCAGATGAAATTGAGAAGCTAAGTGAATGTGGACAGCTCAGCTACACTCAGACCAGCTGGCATGACATCTCTGTGTCAGAGGGGCCAACAGGCATCCGTAGATTTAAGGTGGTGGACTGGATGTCATGCCCATCAGAAAAATAAATGGAGAGAATAAATTGTATATTTGAATATAGGTGGGCACAGAGGGATGAGTTCCCTTAACACAGATCTCAGTAGCACAAGAAAAACTGATAGTTCATAAAAACAGGTGAAACAGGTTGTTTGTTCTGACTACATTAAATAAATCAAGATCTTCATTCCTTTTTTCAAGCAGAATTTAAATATTTTTTATGGTGTATATGTGACTTTAATCAAGACTGCAAAACTCTCAATTTCTCGATCCAAATGAAAAACCTGTAACTGTCCTGCCTTTCTCTGGATGTCTGTCTGCTCCTTCATCCATCTTAGAGCCCTCTAATCAGGCTCCATAAGCAAAGCTGCCTATATAATATATTTTTGCATAAGCAGAAATGAAAGTGTTTAGGACCATATGTCAGCTTACCAACTTATAATTTTCTTTGCATTGGTGGGGTCATGTGCTGCTTTCTTCATCCACAGCTGTATGCAATCTTCTGAGTTGCCTCAAGGTGAGTGGTTCTTTTATTGGTTTTCTTGTAAACTTAATCAGGGATTTTTTTTTAGTAGATCAAGTAATTTCAGTCTGTTCCAAAGCAATCTGAGCGTCCCCTAGCTCAAAAATTCTTCTCTTCCACATTTCTGTCAAGCACACAAAATTAAACTCAACTAGTATCCATCATGAGACACACCAGGAACCTTATCTCTTCTAGGCAACTCCTGTTTGTTGTACTGCTTTGTTCTGCAGTGAACTCTTGAAGCTGTTCCTCCTTTAATAACTTAGAAAATGTGCTCTTTTCTACCCCTGATGGATATTAATGGCAAATATCCTGTTTTAATTTGCTGAAGGGAATTTCTCCATTTGTGAGCCTCTAAAAAAATAAACCCTCTGCAGGATAGGGGTGCCCTGCCTTTGGAAAAAGGTGTTACTAAAGCTGAGTTGAGACTGAAGTGACACAGGATCCATGCCAGTTCTCACTGCTCTCCCATGCTGTCTGTGCTACTGCAATTGTAATGGTGCTGATCCATGGTTTGCACACGCAGGAGGCAACATTTGTTAGGAGAGATTTTATCTTTTTATTCACCTGAACTAAATAATTGGAAAAAATGTGTATGTTCTGTGTAAACAGGCACACAGAAAGAATAAGGCCACTGGGTATCTTAGCAATAGCTAGGCAGTGACTGCTGTAAATTTTATTCAACCTGCCAGCCAAGGATGGTAATGAAAATGCAGTTGTACAGAAGACAATGAGGCTTGTAGAGCAAAGTTTAAATCTACTGAGGTAATTCTAACATAGATCCTGAAAGGTGCCTGGACTGTCTGCAGTCTTGTCTTTGAAGATGAGATATGTGGAAGACTTTGGTCATGGAACAAAAGCATTCTGCAGGGCATATCTACCCTTCCAAATTCCTTACTTTCCACCAGTCAGAATGATTTTCTTGTGATACACAGTATTTATTGCTTCTGACAAGCTGGATAGCTGAATTTCCTCTGTGTTCATGGCTGCACTGAGCCACAGTCATATTCAGGACTGATTTGTCTGGTGGCGGCCCCTGGGGCAGGACAGGCTTCTGCCAAAAATCAAAAGTTTATTTCCTCTGCCTTCAAAATCAGCCAAACTGGCTGATTTTGAAGGCAGAGGAAATAAATGATAAAGTGATGCAGCACAGGCTGCAATAAGAATTAACCCACGACATGTACATGAGCGCTTGTATCTTCAACATATATAAGGATTAATTAAATTAATCAAAGCTCAGAAGACAGGCACAGATATGCAGTTTTTTCCGTTTTCCAGTTAGAATGGATGAAGAAAACAGCACAGCCTCTCTTGTCTACATGTGAGAGATAGGTGAAGACAGAAAAAAGTTCAATGATAATGACACCAGAATAAATAATTTCTGAGTAGAAATAGACACTGCTGTAATAGTAAGTCCTCATTACCAGAATTATGGGATAGAATTGGCTTGTGTCACAATCCTGCCACCTCTCTGAACTGTTGCACTTCCTGCACTCTGGACACTATTTGAACAACTTCTACTCTACTGTAACTGTGATGGGGTACTGCTGTATCAAAAGACACCATCAGACTATTTTAGAAATAACTTTGGGATTATTTTTTAATGGCTTTTGGTCAATAGCAATGTTATCATCAAGCACAACAAGCATTAATCAACTATTTATTACTAATCACTGAAAGCAAAAAGCAATGCCAATTCCAAGTCACTTCCTTTACATGCTTTTTTGATGTTTCTCTGCCAAGCATGTTGGACATAAGGAATGTGACTCCTTGGTGCCTAACCTTGACTGGGCAGAGCTGAATGTAATTGGTATGTGACTATGAGATTCATCTTTTGAGATTTTGACCCATGTCTTCACATGAAATACGTCATCCTACAGAAGTGTCTACCTCTCCTCAGGGATTGTTGAGGATGTCTGCACAAATGACTTGGATGAGAAGCCTGGCATTAAAGTTAGGTGACATCAGTCAAGTCATGGGCAAAAGCCTATCTAAAATGAAGGTACTGAAATGCATTTAGAAATCAGGGAAATGTCAGACATCACAATTCTTTAATTAAGAGCAGAGAAAACTACACTTGAAACACTGACAGCTAAGAATGAGAGAAAATAAGAAGGACTTAGAAGAAAAGGCTGCAAATGCCACCTATTTATTTATTTATTACTAAAAGAGCACTATAATGCATTTTCAGGAAATAATGCCAAGTGTCCTTCAGCAGGCTGGGATTCCTTTAAATCAAGTCCAAGTGACCATGGCACTGTGTGTATGCTTGTTTTCTATTTATTGACATTTCCTAATTTAAACAAGAAGAAAACATAGAACTGGGTTGAATCCAGAAGACACACTTAATCTGTTCTGCAAACAACAAATCTCAACCTCATCTCGCTGAGCTCCAATGAGATACTCATTCTTTACAGAGGTATTGCTCACAGAAGATCCCCTTCTCTTGACTAGTATATCTATTACTCAGTGAGTAATGCTACTTGGTGGTTCCTGATCTGACTTTGGTGGAAAGGACCTTATAGCTGAGGGACTGAGTTAAGTAGGACTCAAATCGTAGACTGCCTTTGTGGCTTTGTGGAATAATGACTGAGCTGCCTGCAGTTGTCAGAAAGATGGGATAAATAAAGTACAGGGATTAAACTGTTTTCTCTTTAGAGCACCTAGTGACATTAGAAAAAAATGATATTCAGTAATCATATTTATGAGCTGATGTGCACCTCTGATATTAGGCCTTTGTAATTTTGAAGAGTTTTGAAGATTAAATTGCTCCTTCAATTTTCTGTGGGTTTTTTTTTGGACCTGATCATCTGATGGAATTTTCATCTTTTTGTTTGAGCAGAAGAAACTAGAAAGCACTGGGAAAAGTAAAGGGTGAATAGAATTATTATTATGGAAATTAATTATTATTTGACCAACCTGCCAGGGAAAGTAACCAGTCCAAGATGAGCATATCTGTGTTTCATTGCTGGATGTATATTTGACTGTTGCAATATTCTGGACAGACTTCAGAATATTGTAATCTGTAGAGATTAATGTCCTGATTTGTGTCCATTATACAGCTTTCTATGTCCAAAACTGGCCGAAAGCCCCAGAGCATTTCCTGAGTAACTGAGTGGATCTTATTATTTCCTTTATGCTTGCAGTGCTATTATTGTGGTTTTCATAATGATGACTGTGCCACAGCCATCTAGAGAGCCACAGGTGACAGGCTGAGATTCAGCTCTGATGTGTGTATGAGGAGTGGTTATTCTCTGCAGAACTGCATTCCTATTATACATCTGGAAGCGTGTGCTGGATCATTTCAGCTTGCATAAGGCTTGTCCCATCCATAACAGAGAGAAGACCTGTGTGTTCACTAGTGAACTTCCCTCTGCTCTACTGCAGCATTGGTCTGACCTACAGGGACCATTGTCCATGGCAAAGACAGTGGTGCTAGGCACCAGCTGAGGTGAAAGTGTTTCTCAGGCAGGAAGCTCCTGCTTTCTGTGGTTGCCAAAGCACAGTGGAAGTGCCCTCTGGATCCCATGAAGGGACCCTTTGTTCCCAGAACTCTGGAATAGCAGCACTCTTTAGGCACCAGCTCCTCTGTGGGAGAAGAGAGTTATAATGCTGAACTGAGGAAATAAATGGAGGCATCAAAGGTGCAGGATGTGAGCATGCAAAAGTAATGTCTCGTACAAAAGTAGCACCTCAGGTCAGCTGGGAAGAAAGCAAGGGAGAAAGGCTTGCAGAGGCTGGAGAGGTGAGGGACATGAACTGAGAGGTAGGCAGAAAGAAGGCTGGGGGATGGTGACACTTCTGATGATCAAACTGAAGAGATGAAAGGACAAAGTAAAAATGTGCTGAGAGCTTCTGAAAGTAGCTCTATGTATAAATATAAACTGTTCCTTACTATGAAAAGTCAGTATTAGCCTTCTTAACCTGATTATATCATATGGCTTTGGAAAATGTAGTCAATTTATTCTACCCAGATGTGGCAATTATTAAAGCTTCATTTTACTGAACCTGTTTTAGAAGTACACATCAGAAAAATGCCGTATCCCTGCTTTTTAAATTTTGCTTTCAAAATATGTTCTCTGAAGTCAAGCAGATAGAAGAAATGAATCATAAAGACTTAGTAGAATCCAGAATGTTCAGCAGCAGATTTGCATGGCTGATGATCTCTCCAGATAGACAAAGCATCTCCTGATGGAACCCTGGCATAACAGACCATGATATTCAAAACAAGTTATGCTGCTACATGTTCACAATGCTATTGCTTTCAAATCTATCATAAAAAAATGTCAAAAGCTTCTTTGTTCATAGCTGCTCTCTAAAGCTTTATTATTATTTCTTCTCAAAGCTCTATTTTACAGCTCTAGTGATTTTTATATTCTGTCTCTTGACAGTTTATGTTTCTCTTAAAACACTAGCTGTTCAACTGCATAAATAAAAATTCCAGCTCCCTTTTCTCATTACATTTTTTTTTGATTAACAGAGAGAAGCTGGGAAATAGACCCAAATCTAAATATACAGAAAATATGACAAATTTAAAAAGTGCAGGAAATACAGATTTAAAAATCCCATGATTTGAAACACAACTTGGTTAAATTTGTTGGAGGCTTTGTAGCGATGTATGAATACACAATCAGACCCTACTGTTAGTCCTTTTGTTTAGGAGATAAAAACATCATAACTTAAGACTTTGATCTCTTCTCTTGTTATTGTTACCTCCTTGCCACCTACAAATGTCAATAATTAAGTTGGACAGTAAAACTAAGGTCAAAGATATCACTGTTGCTGTAGCTTTTGTCCAGGAGGAGGAGATAGATGAGGAAATAAAGATGAAGAAAATCTTAAAATTTAATTCTATTCTAAACTCTGTCAGCTCTTGACCTTCTTCATCAAGCAACTGCTGTGCTGGAGGGCTCAGGTCGAACTGAGTGTGAGAGGTACGTTTTGGCACCCTGGTGTCCTGTTTGTCTCTGGCTCTGTGAAATCCTGCCTTTCTCAGATGGACAGCACAGCCCAGCAGGTGCTGCTGGGACACCACACTCTTGGGTTGCTCACTGATCTGAAGTCTGGATAAAGGGAAGAGCACGTAAAGAGCTCAGATGCACCTCCCAGTTCACTGACTCAGAGGCTGCCTCTAAAGCTGGGCTGACAGGCATTCCTAAGAAGGCAGCTGTGCTCCTGACCCACGCCCAGAAGGGCACAGCTTGGCACCTGCCTGAGAGAAATGCAGTTTGCCACCATTGTTCCCCCTGCAGAGCAGGGACAGCTGTTCACAGGCCAGGCACGATGTTCACCCTGCACTGATTCCACCGAGGAGGGTGGTGGGGAGGAGATTTTGGGATCTTTAGGAATGGGGACTTCCTACACACTTGAGAGCTAATTTTGATGGTGTTCCCTGAGCCCTCTGGAAATAAGCTTTTGACTTGATAGATATTTTGGCTGTAGCCAGTATTGCTACCAGAATTGGCCTTCTTGTCCAGCTGGGCACACAATGGCTCATGTTCAGCTGGCTTCAATTTTGTTGAAGTTTTTTTCATTGACTCTTTTAGTCTATGAATCAGTGATTAAGAAATACTGCTTTCAATTACCCACTGGTCACAAGCTCAAGGGTGTTTGGAGCCATCCCTACAGAGACAGTCTCCCTGTGCTCCACACATCCCTGTTAGCAACATCTCTGTTAACAAAAAACAAAACCAGGAACTCATTTAGGAACAAATTTAGAGTAGACACAGCACATTATCATGCATGCATTATTATCTGACACAACTGAAGTGTTCAATATGCAAAAATTCTCCTTTTAGTTCTTCTCTTGGGTATGCCATCCATGACTGGTAATGGGGTATTTTCTTGCCCGTGCAACTGACTGGGGGTTTCATGGCCTTATTTGCTGTTGTATTAAGTGATTTTGAAGCTACACAAAGCTCTTCAAACTATTACAAGTCAATTGACAACTCTGTACATTATTAAGCATTCCATAATGATGAAACCTGTGGTAATAGTAAATAAGCTGGTATCATAATTTCAATTTTAAAAATTGATACAGGCAGTCCCACAATCATAAATCAAGACCCCAACTGCTTCTGTCTACATTTTTGGATTAACTTTCAATTCTGGGTTCATGCTTTTTTTACTTTTGACTGTAAATTCTTAAGACCAATCAATGTACCAATATCCTATGATTTCAAATAATCATACTTCAGAAGGGAAGGCTGAAGCCCAAATATCCATTAACTGTTGTTCCCTCTACCAAACATGGTCTTTCAGTGTTAAACATGTACACAAACATGAGAGAATTCCCTTCTGAAAATGGGGCATCTATGGGGGTGCTGTTGTGCAAATGTTCCTTTCTAGGTCTGTGTAGATAAAAACTAAAATCCTGAAATACCTGCAACTAAATTGTACAGAAAATATGTCAGAAAAGCATGATAATATAAATTATGCAAATTAAATCACATTGTTTAGAAAAAAAATTATTAATATAAGAGTTTAGCTTCTAAAACCTTATTGTTTTATACTCCACCCATACTCTCTCTTTTACTCAATTTCTATTGCTCCTACCTGCCCAGCTTATGGGACATCATGACTAGAAGAGTCTTACAGCCAAAGACTAGAATTTAACCAGAGATATTAAGAAAAAAAAATTAAAAAATAATTCCATCTGGTTTATTTTTTGTAGGCAAAAATGTCACTAACTTTTTCATCAAACATGGCAGATATAATTTAGTGCTTTATTTTCCTTCATTGTACTAAAAGCTACATTTTATAGCAGCTATGATGTTAAAAAAACTTAGCACACACAAGAAAAGATATACATTTAGAAAACATAAATGTGTACTGTTTTAGCCAAAGTGTCCTAAAGAACAGTTGCAAAAAAAAAAGGATGGCATCAAATATTTCTGGATATTCCCATCATCTGTGTACAAAACACCTCATAGTCCACATGAAAACTCTTTCTTTCCACTTCAGTTTTTCCACATTCATCCTCCAGCTTCTGGCTCGTGTTATACTAGGCGAGATCAAACACTCATCAAGTCCAGGAACCTGTGATCCAGTAACAAATACTGAGGAAAAATATCTGTTCCAGGGAGCTGTACAGTATCAGAGAATCCTGGTCCAAAGGTGGTGCAGTTATACCTAATACCCCTTGAGAGGTGTATTTCTACTCTGAATTCATTGTTTACTTTTTAAGGCAATAACTAGAATCTATAAAATTCTTCAGTAAGTATTCCTCCAGCTTAACTACTACTAACAACATGAACAATCAGCTTTTTTGGCCTGTTTTCAGCCTTCAATACCTACCTGATTATTACTAACATCTGCTTTGCTTTTTACAGCATGTTTAGTACTGGCCTGTCTGTGTGTGTCTGTGTTAGGTCAGGGTTTCATTTCCCTTGTGTACATTGCTGTTCAGTCATCTGCACAGAGTTCCAAATGCCACTTTACTGCTTTTGCGTGTTAGCCCAAAGATGGGCTTTGTTAAATGTTTACTCCCCCTGGTGAGTGCACACCCATGGATCAATGTGCTTCATCAAAGTGAAGTGATGGAGCCCTGTGAGCTTTTCTCTTTGACACCTTATCCATCCAATCCATTAGTCATTGTCAAGCCTCTCCTTTGACATCTGCTCAGCTCTCAACATCTTTCTTCAATTATAGTCACCACAACTAGACACAATATTCTCTTGGTGATCACAGCAGTGTCAAAACATGTCAAGTGCTTTTACTCAGTGTGTGCCTGTTTCCATGTCCAAGGAGGCCATTAGCTGCTTGGCCACAGCCTCACAGTAGGAATTTATCTTCAGTTTTCAGGACCCTAAAGTCTTTTTTAGAAACACTGTTCTCCCAGTTCCCTACCCTTAAACTATAGCATACACCTTCCCCTACTTTACTGAATTATCCTCTCCTGAGATAAATACACTAATTTAACATAAATGTGTCATTTGGTGTCACAACAGTGTGACAGCAATGGCGGGAGAGAGAAGGAAAAAGAAAGATTGGAATGACACCTAGGATCAATCACGCAGTTAAATGTTAAGTATCTGTCATGGGCTTGCTCTTGGGCAAGGCAATTATTGCAGGACCAAGAATGAATGCAATATTCAGCAAGCTGTTCCTGTAGCAGCCTGCTGCTTGTGGTGGGGCAGTCTGACACTGGCTCTCCAGCAAGGAATCTGTGACCCCTTCCACACCTGCTTGTCCCACTGCCCATTGGATTGGGATTGATGGAGGCTCCAGGAGGAACTTGAGTCGGGCATCTGAACCTAAGGAAAGGCAGAAAATTTGAAGTTACATGTTTCTCATGGCATTTAGTTTTTGAACAAATATGCTTTGTGCAGCTGCATCTTCTGATACAAGGCACAGCTTTGGATTTCCTGAATGTGGCTCATATGAATGGTAATTAGGAAGTCGGGGGGGGGGGGGGGGGGTAGATCCTGGTCTTGGCATTGAGGCCAAAAAAAATAAGTGCAATTGGACAAAGAGAACTAAAATAAGAATTTTATGTGCTTAATTCTCCTTTAAAATAAATTATCATCACACAGATATATTTCAGATAAAATCAAAGGAAGTATCTGATAGATTTGTAAACATGAAAGAAACAAAACTTTATTTAAATTCCATTACAGTGAATTGAAATAGTTCAGGAAAGTTACAGCTTCACTAATAGGGACTGGTCCTTTTTTTGCTGTAAATATCTTAGAATAACAGACTTGTTTAGGTTGGGAAAGAGCTTTAAACCATTGTGTCCAACCATAAAGAATCAGTATCAACAGCACTCAGCAATATCAGGGAGACAAAGGGTAACCTTGGGATAAATGGCATATTTCACAAGAAACATAAATGAAACAAATTTCCTGGCTAACTTAAAAAACAAAAAGTCTTGCAGAAGGCATTGTTTCCTCGATATTTACTATCTTCACAAATTGGATTTTCTCAATCCTAATTGACCCCCCTGCACTTCCTAAGCAAGACAACCGCAGCAGATTGTGAGCTAATGTTAACACAAGATAAAGTATTACAGTTGGAAGATTTGTATAATTTTGTGCTTCCAGATGTATAAGCCATAGCTTCAGGTTTGTCAAATTGAAAGAGGAAGGTAGTAAGAAATCCCCCTGATGCCCTACCCACATCTAATATGTGGATCAAGTCCCTTTCTAAGTCAGTTACAAGCCTCAGCACTACACCTGAGAAAGCATCTGCTGTAGCTGCAGGGGGCAGGGCAGAAGGGGGGAATGGGAGGAAAACAAGGAGGAATTAAGTGGGAGACACCTTAAGTGCAAGCCAGAAGCCCACCTGTGGCATTTGTAATTTTGGCAAGGTAATGGAGTTTATTATTGTAATTTTGGCAAGGTAATGGAGGTTCCTGCTTCCCTGCAGTTATGCAATGGGATGTAACTCACAGCAGGAGTTCAAATCTATGAAAAAGTGCAAAAAAAATTTAAAATCACTTGCCTGGAATGTATATTCCCAATGAGAGATCTTTTGAGTGAAAAGCCATCTTTTTGTGATATACAGTCATTCCTTAGGAAACAAGGATAGTTTAACCATCTGCTTTGTGCAGCTGAGTGATGAGATTCTGCACTAATTACACGTCACAGAGGTAAATCCTGAAAGCAGTTATTTACATCAGTTGAGAGCAAAGCCTCAACAAGGAAAACATCCCTATCCAAGGCAGTGTGTAAACATATGCCAATGTTAATAACTTGCTAAAGTTCTTCTTGGAAGGACACAAACAGATGCTCAATGGTAAGCACACCTGTAGGGGTTGTTTGGAGTATAAACACTCTTGAGCCTTCGAGTAAGTGTTTTCCTGAAATGAAACTAGGATTTGATACCCTATAATTCAACTCAAAACAAAGTACACCTGTTGTACTAACACATAATATCTAATCAAGTTTCAAAGAAGAAAATAAGAGTGGCACTGGAAAATCTTAAAATAGCTTCTTTTAGAAATATATTTCATATACCTTTGTCATATTCATAATCAGAGTTATTTGTTTTGTCAGAACAAAGAACATTTTCTTGTAATTGACTGGTGATATTTTACTTCTGTTGTGACTTCTTTAAAAGTTCTTCCAGAATTTTTTCTTCTTCATTATATTTCCCTTAAACAACATCACAAAAACTTTTGTTGTCATTATTAATTAACACTATTTATTGCTATTATTTTATTGACACTATTAACATAAAAGCAAAAATTATATAAACTGTAGAAATGAACATAGAATAATTTTCTCCTATATGTTTTATATGTGGGCAAAGGAGGAATAGCCACCCCACTTCAGGAAATTTCTCAGGCATTACAGGGCAGGTACTTGCCCTGCCTGGCTGCAGCAGTAAATGGTATGAAGTTAGAAGTTAGTTCATCATAGCTTAGAGAAGCTGTCATTGCAATTAAAATAGCAGGTTTGATAGAAAATGTAAAAATCTTTTCATTCCGACTGAAGTTCATGGGGCTCACAGGGGTACAAAAGGAAAAAGGATGGGGGAGATGGAGCTTCAGCTACTTTTACTTAAAAGCACTACTTGCAGGTCCTTTTCCTGGGGCTGTCACCGTGTGATCTTTACAAATCTCCTTAACCTGCTGGTGCTGGGATTAATCAGAGCAATTGCTTGAACTGCCTGGACTGAACATTGTGCAAGTGAGACCAGGTGCCTAATCCACATCAGCTCTAACACTGTGACCACTGGGAGGGAATCAGCTGAAGCCACATGGAATGACTATAACCTCCACCTAGTGAGGCTAAGAAAATAGGCCAAGTACTTCCATTACTACTTGTAGAAACACTAGCAAAACAGTCTCTGAGTTTGACAAAGCTTTGCCAAGAAATGAGTAGAGACAAAAGGATTTATCATAATACGTAATTTCATTTAAATATTAGAACCTTATGTTCTTTAAACTGTGCCTTACAACACTTATTTGTAAATAAATAGTATTAAAATGCAGGGAGATATGTTAAATAGATCAAATACATACAGAAATTTTATTATTTCATAATAAAATGCATATTTTATTATGAATTAGTAAATTCCTACAAGATTAATTTTTATATATGTATTTTTAAATTTATATTAATTTATATTTATACAATAAAATTATAAGTACAGTGAAATATAATAAGTAAAATAGTGTTTTCATGATAAAAGAAACATGCTCTTCATTCTAAGATAATTAGCTGAAAAAAATACTCTGCTCCATTTAGGTACCTGGTGTCTGTGGATGTGCCCTTGCACAGTAAATGACATAACTGGATCACCCTGTGATCTCAGAGCATGCCTTCTGCCTCTTTGTCTGTGGGCCTGCAGCAAGCACATGACCTAGTTCTGATGGTGCAATAGAAGGCTAAAAGTACAGGTTAAAAGGAGCAGCTAAAAGACTCAAATAAGCCTATGCTTTCCCTGCTCCTCTGAAACAGAATACAGAGCATTCAGCCTCTGAAGGAGCAGCTGCTTACATTGCAGCATGTATAAGCCACTTCATTACTGCACTTCTCTGGCTGAAGTTTAGAAAAATGTTACCCAGATTTTGACTTCTCATTACAATTCAAGAAAGAAAACAATTTCAATCTCTAAAAAAAATCTTGACAGAGAAACTAAACTATTTCCTGTCCAGATCCACTGCACAATGGTCTTCTTTTTTCATTTCTGGAAAAGAAACCACAACAGCAGAAATTATGCCAGATGAAATGTTCAACTTTTCTTTCTCTCTCTTTTTCTTTTTTTTTTTTAAACGAGGTTACAGGTCCATAAATAAGAGAATAAAGTAAGAGAATAATAATAAAATATATCTGTGTTACACTGTCTTTTTCCTGCTCAGGCTGCCCTTCCTCTGTGAGCAGAGCCTCCTGTGCTGAGTCAGGTCATGTTTGCATGATTGTGCTGAAGGGGATGGATGATTCTTCAGGGCAGAAAGTGCAAAGAGTGGCTTGTGCTGTGTACAGATTTCTGCAAAGTATGATAACCTTTCTTTTATTCTGCATGTAGCTCAATTCCTTCAACTGTGAAATCTAATTTCTCCCTGGAAGAAAATAAAAAGGCATGTGGAATCAGCTGTGAACATTTGTTCTCTGTGACTTGAAGAAACACAAAAGATCTGATGATTTCTGTTTATTTTTCCAAACTTGAAATTGTACTTGTACTGAGGAGAGTTGCATTTTCTTTGCCTTCTGTAACACAGGGACAAACATCAAAGGTTTGTTCCCCAAATAAATCTCAAAAGCTGGGATTGGAAACTTTTCCTGTCCTTCAGAAAGATGATTGTTGTGTGACATGGAGTCATAGAATCAGAGACTATCCTGAGCTGGAAGGAGCACACAGGAACCATTGAGCCAGCTCCTGGAAACTGGAGCAGGGGTAGGACATCCTGGAGGTTAGAGATACTTTCCTTAGCATTCTCTAGCTGCTGCTTGTTTCCTTCTGTGGCACAGGACTTTGGATATGGTGGCCACCTACAAGCATTTTCTGATGGCAGGGGACTCTGGCCCCTTCCCTCCTGGTAACCTCTCTGTTCAGGAGAGTGGGCAGCTGGAAAATTAAGATGGAAAGGGACAGCAGTCATAACATCTGACTAATCTAGTGTGGGTGGAGAAATAGCCCTGCCAGAAGCTCAGAAATGGTGAGCTCAGGGTGGAGGACATGTCTCCCAAACACAAAGAGACACGTCCTCCACCCAGATGAAGTGAGCAAGCTGGTCCTTGTGGCTTGGTTCTGTATCCTCAACAGCCCCAGCCAGCAGGGGAGGGCTGGGGAGGGGGGTGTGGATGTCCAGGAACTGGGGTGGGATGGTGGGGTGGGACAGGGCAGGGACAGTGACAGAGCTGGTGGGACAGGCTGGAACAGAGCAGGGAGCAGGGCAGGATGTGGGGGTGGGACAGAGGAACAGGCAGTGATGGCAGCAGAGCCTGCAGCAGGCAGGGGCTGGGCAGGGCAAAGGCAGAGCCTTGGGCAGCTGGTGGGGAGGTAACAGGGCAGGGACGGTGACAGGGCACAAGGTGGGCTCCAGGGAGGCAGGAGAGGTGTCAGGCAAAGGCAGGTGGGGGGAACGTGTCAGTCAGGGTGAGCTGTGAGAACTGGAGTGCTGCCATTCTGCTGCTTGGATATCGCTGAGGAAAGGCTCCATCATCTCTCCCCTGCCCCCAGGAGCAGCCTGCTGGTGGAAGGACACTGCAGAAAGCTCTGCTGGCATTCTCTGAGCTAAAGAAGGCAAAGACCTCCTCTGTTTCATAGAAATACCCTTTATTTTTATCATATATTTTATTTTTAATATCTTTTAAAGGTGGTCTGTCATTCAGGTTGAGAGAGAGCTTTCTCCTTCATTTCAGATGAACTATTTCATCTAACTGAGCTGTTTCTTCAGAGCTCTGAAACACCACAGAATTTGGAATATTACAAACTTTCTTTTTAATTCCAAATAAAGTAGATGTAGAGGGAAAAAGGTACTAATTCTATGACTTCCAAGTTGTGGATAGACCTACAAAACCATCTCTCATTATTTGCAAATTCTATTCACCTTCCTGATGAGACATAAAATTTTGAAGTTTGAATGTTTGATAAACTGACCTTTTTTGATCCACCACACTTGAAGTACATTTTAGTTAATTAAACCACTTGCAAAACACTATCTTTGTGTTTATGATTAAAGTGATTTTAACACAAACAGTGCATGAAAAGCAATCTAAACAAGAAAGGTAATTTATTTTAGTGTGATAAAAATGTAAACATAAAAAAAAAGCATCTTCTTCGTATTTGTTTTAGCAAGACATATTTAGGCTTAGGGATGGGACAGGTTCCTGATCCTAGTGTAATGGAAAACAGTGAAAGAGGCAATTCAAGTACACATGGAAAATAGTCCTAATAATCTTAATGTTTTCTGCTTTCTAATTTTAGAACATAATTTTAAATGGTGTTTTAAATTATCCTGTATTTCAGTCCTCACTTTTCAGTAAAAAGGGTATAATTTATTTTTCCTCACATGACAAGACGTGCAAAATCATTGCAATATTATACTTACTGGTTTGTATGTTAAGTGGCAGTCTAATTTCACTCCATGCAGCAAACTCATCTGCTCCCCTGCTCCCAAATCTCTCTTGTTCCATCAGTCTTTTGTTCTGTGTAACTAAAAAATTGCTGAGGGACAGAACTTATGTATACAGGGTATAAAACCAGAAGTACTTTGTAGGGGTCTGCCACAATAATTATTTATGAAAGGGTATTAGTGGGATCTAGCCTCAAATCTCTTAAAATCTGATCACTGAAGTGTGTTTAAACATGCATTTAATTTACTCTGGTTTAGGATTAGCCATTTGTTTACGACGTGCCAGATGAGTTCTGTGTGAAATGAGATATTACTCTGTAGGGTGACCAATCCTACTTGTTTGTCATGATGCAGTTGCCCAGAGCCTGACCTGTGCTCTGAGCAGGAGACTGAATTCAGTGACCCCTGAAAGTCTCTTTCAAACTGTCCTGTGGCAGCTTTTGATGGCTGCTAACATTGTGCAAACAGTACCTCTTGCAGGAATGGGTGAGAATCTGTTCTCTTGTTTGAAAGGCTCATCAGCCTTGCACTTGGTGGCACAAAGCTGCAGCTGAGGTCCAGACTTGCCTTACAGACATTTAGGAAGCAGAAACAGCCTGGTACTCTCACATGAGCAGTTTTCTATTGTTTTTGTGACCCAAGGTCCCTCTGAAAGCAGGATGGACTTAACATATCTGTTATCCTGTCTTTAAATCACAGAGCTTTTGCAGAATTTCTGAAGCAGTTACCTAGACAAGTAAAGCTAACAATGTAAATTATATACATTTGTACATATCAAGTATGAAATAATATCTCCATATTATTGCCAAGTAATCAAAGTAACAGATGTCAAATGACCATAAGATTGAAACAAAAAATCAGAATAAGGCTATTTTTTCAGAACACTTTAATTTTTTTACACAAACTTGAAAGCTGGTTTTAACATTAATGAGAACTGATTAGTTTTACATACTGGCCTGGTTTCAGTAGCAGGAGACAAAGAAAACCACAAAATGCCTTGGGAAAGCTCTATCAAGGTTTTAAATAAGGTTTTTCTGACAGACCTATGCATGTGTGTAGCCACCAGCATTGGCTCTGTGCTAAAGAGCAGGGGTGGAACAGGACACCACCTGTAGTAGTAAAATATAGAAATAAAAGATCAGTGAGCCCTGCTTGGGTATGTTTCAGAGTGTTGAGAATCTAATATAATTGCTAATATCATTGCAAAAGATCTGTTATCCTTTTTGAAAATCATAGAAACCAGAGGATTGTCCTGTGGGAGGGGAGAAGAGAAGAGAAGAGAAGAGAAGAGAAGAGAAGAGAAGAGAAGAGAAGAGAAGAGAAGAGAAGAGAAGAGAAGAGAAGAGAAGAGAAGAGAAGAGAAGAGAAGAGAAGAAGAAGAAGTTTTTTTGGGAAGTAGTTCCATTCTTCAAATGTTAAATTAATTAAATATCAAATATTAAGAGGTATTTCTGAAGAACGTGGAGACACTCTTCACAAAGATGCACAAGGACGGGGCAAGGGGCAACAGACAAGTAGCCTCGGGCAATTCTGTCTGTATATAAGGAAAAAATACTTCACAGTGGGAAGAGTTCTTATTGAAATTGTCCAGAGTCGGGGTGGAAACAGCCGAGGCATATGCAGGGCCATCCTTCCAGGAGTCTGGGACTCCGGAGGCGCTCGCAGCCAGTCTGTGCTTCTCGGGAGATCCAGAAGGTGGCACGGCTCAGCAGCAGTAGCAGTCTGCAGGGGCTCCAAGGGCTGCTTCATACTGGAATAAACGCTGAAAAACTCATGCTGATAAAGAGAAAAGGGGCTCAACAAGAACCAATTCCACTTCAGAGAGTGTAAGTAAGCATAGTTTAAGAGAAAAGTTTACTTTTTGGACAATCTTGTATCAAAGATGTGTTCTGTGCCTGCGTGCCTAAGCCAGGTGACACTGCTCTGGTAGCCCTTCCTGGCATAGGGTTACCCTGCAGCTTAATGGTGGCCTTCCTTTGCACTCGTTTCCTGACAGGAAGGCCATTTGACAGGTTAAGGAGCACCTAAACAGCACCTAGAGGTGCTTTATGGGCAGGCAGTTTCAGTCTTGTGTTACCCGTGTCGAGTGAACGCAAAGCATCCAACAGAGCAGGGCACCACAGGCTGATCCTGGGAACAGTGCATCACCAGTCACCAACGGGACTAGAGCTTGGAACTCTGAGGAGAGAAGGCATGTGAGACCTTGCTGCTTCCCTGGTTGGGTATCTCATACCTGTGTGTGTTTGAGGAGTCCCTGGGAAACTCAGAGGCAGGGAGCAGGCTGCACTCTGTCAGATTATCTTCAAGGGAACAGAAATGGTTGCTAGAGATGATTAGGCTCCACCTAATGTTGTTGATTTGTTCTGCTATTGGTGTTATTGTACTCTGATAGAAGCCATGAATATATCATGACCAATGTGAAAAGTCAGACTATTTCTGTTGATGCAAAAGAGTTCTGGTTGAGGAACATTTGCCTTGGTAAACAGAGGTGGATGAAAAAGTGAGTGAATGATCATAATCTACCATGTTCAGATACATCCAACACAAGTGAATATTGGAGCTGAGAGGTTTTCCCAAGCTCTTTCCAGCTTGTGTGGATACATTACCTTAATCTCAGGAGGAACTCACGGAACTGAGCAGACATGTGATGTAAATGTTTTTTATAAGCTGATGACTACTCACACCTGAGGGCTCTGGGATTACTGTCAGTTTAAAAAAATTTAGCTGAGTGTTTGAAGTAAAAACTGATTAATCTTTTTAATGATAGATTTATAGTATTGAAATGCCATTGCTCCTAATTACAAGAAAAAGAGGCAGGTCCAAACCAAGCAGTTCGAAGATGTTTAAAATGATGACATATATTTGTATGAGTGTTTGAGGAGAACAATGTGATTTGATGGAAGTGGTATTTGATAGCTTAATGTTAATTTGTAGGTTAATTTGATGAAACTTGCCTAAAATGAATTCAGAAACAAATTTTAAATTACTTCATGTTAGCCCTGGAAGCTCACCCTTGTAACAAAATGGTCAGAGTGTTTTGAGGAGTGGGAGGAAAAAGAGCCCCTTTCCTTAAGTTATTTCTTTGCCAGGTTTGGGAAAGAGTTTGAAATGTGGTCCTGTGGACCTTGTTTTACCATAGGCTGCAGAGAATTCAGGGTGGTTTCTTCTGGTTTTTGAAACTGCTTCTGTGAAATATGTACTGGATTAAGAGATGAAACCAAAACCTCCCCAAAGAATTTGTTCATCACCATCATAATGTCAGTCTCTATCTCTGTGCCCTGTAGTTGTTTGGGTACTGGAACTGGTGGGAAAGCATGAATGTAATAGTTCTCCTTTGCTCAGAGCAGGAGACAAAACTTTACTTCAAACTTTTACTCACAGTGAAACAGAGAAAGAGAGTGAGCTGCACTCTTCTGCAAAGTTGCCAAGACTGCTATCCAGGACATTGGAGAGATTTTGGGTTTGTTTCTGCATCCTATTAGCCTCGTGTATTGCAGAAAATAACAACAATGACAAGCTTAAGAGGATTATGTCTGGGGTTTTAATTTTGTCTTTTGCCAAAATCACTATTTAAAAGTTTTGTATTAACAGAAATGAATTTTTGATTTGATTTAGTAACAAACCCAGGGATCTTGCATCTTGGAAATATCATAGCTGCATTAATATGGTGCTTCTTGGCAAGGGTAATTAGCCCATGAATAATGAGATTCTGATGTAGCTACACTGCTGCTTGTTCTGGAGCTCATTTATTGTGTGACAGTATAGAGATCTTTGTGCCATACTCCACTGCTCAGTGTAAGGGTGCCCTCAGTCATCCTAATGTCTTCCTCGTGTCTTTTTCATGCTTTCACTCAGAAAAAAATGACTGCTCCCTTTCTTCTTAATGTTTACTGCTTACTAAGTTTAGCTGACGAGGTGGAGTTTTAAAGTTCAGTCAATGAAATGAATTGGTGGAAATTTGCAGCAGCAGAAGCTGTCTGGTGGCCAGAAATGAAGGCAAAGTGGAGAAGAACAGAACATTTTATTCTGTCTTCACCAGAAGACAGCCTGTAGAGTCTATTGGGTCACTTAACACTTAACTGTGTGCTGAAGTAGGAGGCTCTTTGCCCTGGGGGTGCTGGAATTTCAGAAGGTTTTTTTGACATCAGCCTGATAATGTCACAGCTCCGACACCAGGACCCAACCATAGCAAAGGGTCGTGCAGAGCAACATATGGTTATTTTCAGTCTAAATTCCCTTTGAAGTAAAATGAATGACATCAAATAAGGCTCAGAATGAGGACAGAAAAGGGGGAGGAAGAGAAATAGGATGCTTCCTCAGAGGTGATTCAGGGCACAGAAACAAACACTCACTGTGGATGCATACACTCCTCCTGTGGTGTGTGTACCCTCGTGTAAGGATGGCAGAATATGTGCACAAGAGCACCCCTGCCTAGAGGAAGAAAAAAATCTTAGTCTGTCTTTTAACCTATCTGTGTTTGCCTCATCTTTAAACTGTGTGAAATGACAAAGTAATTGATAGGGCTTGGATGTGCTCCCTGTTTGCTGAATTCAATCTTAGGATGTGAACTTAGTGCAGGCAGGACACACTGGTGTAACTGTGTAAATGAGGGAATGCTGACATCTAAATAAAAATGCTCAAAGAGCTCAGAGGTGGGCTCAGTGTTGCTCAGGGCTAGATGAGGTATTATATAACCATAGAGTAGGTCAACAGAACTTTTATTCCTAAAACCACAGCAAGGAACTCCACTATTGCTCAGTTATTGCTCTGCAAAATAGGCAGGATCTATCCCTGGAGTGATACTGCTGGTTTTGCTTCATTCCTTTATGAAACACCAGTTGAAGAGGTTAAAAGCTTAGATTTCAATTTCTAGTATTCATGTTTTCCCAGACTTTCTGTGCATGTTAACAATCAAATTTTATCATTCTTATTGACTCTTTCTGGACTACATCAATGTCCTTTCTCAAAAAGGCAGCCAAATATTTCAAAGAGGATTATAAATGTTTTAAAAGAACCAGATTTAGTTCTCCCTTATTGTTTATTTGTAGTAATTTGTTGGTTTTGATGGTTTCATGAGTATTCCTCATACCCAGGCCCTCCCTATGTATTTGTGTAATATAAGAGGTTCAGCTTTCATGATGTATGTAGCAAATTTAGGAAGCAATTCTGCAATAATATGGAAATTCTAAATGAGGTTCAGCAGGTAAAAACCCATATGAAGTTGAGAGAAGAAAATGTGCTGAATCTCACACAAATGAGAACTATGCAGTACAGCAGAAATGTTGTTGATGAGGTTTGAAAGAAGATGCAACATCTCACTAGCTGGCTTATTTGAACTTGAATTGTATTTGAGACTTGAGCCTAAGTTGCATAATGTCTTTGTCAAAACAACATGTTTGCATCTGTAAATTTGTTCTTTGGAAGAATTCCTGCCATATTCTGCATTGCACATATTCCAATGAAAATGCTGAAATACATGGAATTAGTACTTAAAATGAAAGCAACTTTTATGATCTATTCTCAGTCAAGTAAGAGCCTTATGATTCAGAGCACTGAAACTGTGAAAGATATATTGAGCAAGGGGCCAGTCACTAATGTATCAGGCCATGCATTCTTTGTATCCAAGACAACCTTAGTTTTTCAGATATGTCTGCTTTATGTGAAGGGCTGCAGTAAGGCTAAATGTTAAATCTCAAGATTCAGAGATAATAGCAAGAAAAAAATATCTAGAAAGGGTTTCTTGATTTTATTTTTAACTATTGTGGAATTGTGTGATCTCTTATCATTTGAATAATTTATCAATGGTTGGTCAAATTGCAGTTCTTATATAACAAAAATACTAGCTGTCTGATAACCTCTGCATCTGAAATTTACAGAATTCACTTAAAAGGAATGATTTCCCTTAGGAGATGAAAACCAGATTCTGAGGAGAGAGCAGCCTTTGCTGTTGACTGATCTCAATACTTCCTGCTGCGTGTCCTGAAAATACATGGAGCATTGGTCAGAGTGCCTTGGTTGTAGCTGCTAAAGATTTTGGTAATACTTCTTACAATCTGGAAGGTTTCATATTTTTCAGGAAATGGTGGTTTCAAAGGAGGAGTTTCATAGCATATCAGGCTTCCAATTTAAACCAGGGAACCTTGAGAAAGGTGCCAAATGCAAGGCCAGGAGCTGGATTCCCACGCTTTTCACATATCTATCCCACTCCCAAAGATCCAAAATGGTTTAAATTTGTCTTTGTAAATGTGCTTGTTCTAGAGGGAACATCCACCTGAGTCCTAAACAGCATGTGAATAAAATTTACTTGTGTTCAAAATCCAGACCAGGGCATTGAATTTCAGCTGTCTGGGAATGCTGAGCTGGATTTCAGACTCCCATCTCCTGTATAAATGTTGTGCCCAAGCCTTGTGCAGTTTTACCCAGCAGAGAAGTAGCTGTGTGTTGGAAGAACTTCAGCCAGCTGTGCAGAGGCTGATGCAGCCCCGGAGCAGATGCTTTGCAGTACTGGCCAGAGCCTGGCATGCTGGAGCTTGCCCTGGTGGGCACAGACAGTGGCCACACTGCTAGGAAGAGGCTGCTTACCTTTTCCTGCTTAGCCTCCCATTAACAAGTAACTGGCTTCTGGTGAGCCACAGGAAACTGAAAACATGGGAAGACAAAAACAAGTCTGGCCAGAACAACCGGTGAACATTCGGAACAAAAACACCATTTCTAATAGTAGGCCTTTTTCTAAATGACTCTGATTTCTGAAA
The DNA here is from genome assembly GCF_050655825.1 of Lonchura striata. Lineage (NCBI taxonomy): Eukaryota > Metazoa > Chordata > Aves > Passeriformes > Estrildidae > Lonchura > Lonchura striata. The sequence continues at coordinate 101,783,719 of NC_140703.1, read as the reverse complement.
AAGGAAGCTGAGGTAAAGGACAAAATGATCTGTGCAGGGTCACTCAGATTGCTTTCTCCTTGGCACAGGCTGTTGGTTGGTGGCTCACCTTCTGCTGTACTGTTTTGACTCACTGAACAGCAGAAGTGATTGCCAGGCTGTGTCTGTGCGTTGCGCAAGGGTCACTGCCTCCCAGAGAACTCTGAGGAGCACCATAAAAGCTGGCACAAACAAGAGAGCAGGGAGTGTGCAGCTGGCAAGAGCAAGCTCTCGTGGCAGCTCACCACATGGCATGACACTGCTCTGACACAGTGCTGGTGGCAGGGCATGGCAGAGGAGAGCAGGTGTTCTCATACTTCAGTAATTGTTTATTCTCTCTTCATTAATTGTTTATTCTCTCTTATTGGTTATACTCTCTGGGAGTGGATAAAGGCAATGGCCTCTCTTTTAATTCCATAATCTTTTGCTTTTTTGTGGGCACGTGTGTGTATGGAGAGAAAACCGCCTCTATTCTGAGTTGCTTTCACATTATATTGACAGGAGCAAGTTGCTTATCTTTGGGTGAAACCATGGACAAACTGGGGGAAAGCAACCCAGTGTCCTACCTAGTCAAATTTACACAGGAGTATTGCTGTTATAGAACTTAGTGCTATTGTGTCAGTCCACAAAGATGTGAAATCAGCCCATTAACACATTATTGATTTCATGTGATATTTTTGCTTTTGGATGTGCCAAGTCATCAGGGTTCACATTATCAAACTTGTCTTTCATAGCACAATTTTTTTGTTTGTTTTTTTAATGTACAAGAATTTTCTTTTTGCCAGAGCAGAAGGGCTATCAGAAAACAGTATTGTGAAATGCACATTACTATGGCAAATGCAGCTGATGCTGAGAGGGAGCAGATGTGCTGGGCCAAGGCCTGGGAAGTAGTTCTGGAGAGCCAGGAGCCTGGCTGAAGCCAGCTGAGCTCTCAGGAGGGTGCTCTGCAGTGTGTTTTCTTTGGAGACAAGAAGCTTTTGCCCTTTCTCAGCTCTTGGCTGCTCTGTCATGTTCCTGCAACCCTCTCAGTTGTACTAACACAACTGTGGTCTTTGCCATGAACTCATTGCTATGTGCTAAAAAGAAGCTTCATTTCCTTGATAAAGGCTGGGAATTTTGATGCAGTAGTGGACATAAGAATCTGAGGAGGGAGGAGATGGCTTCTTCCCTCCTGCTCAAAACCCATCCTGAGGTGGCGAGCCCTTCCTGCTGTTACCCGTCAGAGGAGACTCCCTAATCCTGCTGGCTCCTGCTCTGTGCCTCCACGTCCCAGCCACGCTTTCTAAAAGCAAATACAGTCAGAGCAGTATTAGTGTGAGGCACATTGATTGGATTCTTCTACAGGAAAATAAATCTCACGGAATTAGTCTCGCTTCATTTGTGCCCAGAGCCTTGTGTTGTTTCAGAGCAGCAGCATGTGTTTGTAGGAGGATGGTCATGGGAGCAGTGACCTTTAGTTGGAAATATTGCAGTGTGCCTTCATCCCTTGCCTCAGGACAACAGCTTTCTTTTCTTTTTTTTTTTCTTTTTTAATTTTTCCATTCCTCTGAGGAGGATCTGGTTTCAAATTATGTTAAAAGACTTAAGGTTTCTTTTTTTTCCCTTGACACTGCCCCAAACAAATATTTTCCATTGGCAAAAAAACCCTTAATTTTTTTAGCTACTATTGAAGTGGTTTTTATTCCTCCTTCTCCACCTTTTTTAATACAACATCATCTCCAAGGCAGAAAATGAAGGTCTGGTTAGATCTATAAATCTTGCTGTGGGCAGAGCATTCTGAGCCGCTGGTACACTGATGTCTGTATCTGATTTGGCTATTATGTAACAGCATTTGTGTAAAACTTTATTCACTATTAAATGAATAGCAGTCTGCTTTGGAGGTTCAGCTCATTCATTGCTGTAAATGCCATGGTTAAAACCAAGCATTGTTTCAGGGTGAAGAACTGGCTCTATCTGATGATCTTCATATGGCACTTGCTTTAAACTTGGCAGAGGCTTCGCTGACACGAGTAAGTGGTGACTAATGCATCTGCAAATTGTACTAGTTGTGCATTGCATTTTAAAAGGCCTAAGCACAGCCAGGAGTAACTCCTCTGCAGAGCTAATACTCGTGGAGGAGCAATGGGTGCTTGATATTACCCTTAGAAGGTTTTGAATGCCTCTGCAAAAGAGAGGTAAAATTTGCCTCTTACTGTTGGATCTTTTCTCTGCTCTCCTATCTCAGTTGTATCTAATTTCAGCAAGAGATCCAGGGTCATGCTCAGAGGTGTGAGAGTTGCCTTTTTCTGGGCTTCTGTAGCATTCAGGCTTGGAGGAGCAGCCTTTCTGCCAGAAGCAGCTCTCTGAAACCCATCTAAAGGAGGTGACCCAGAGGAATCTGCATTGACATTAGTTCTGACACCTGGCAGCTCTTGCTTTTGAATTTATGCACATCTCTAGACTAATAGTTATCTTTAGTTAAAAATAAAACTACAGCTCTTAAAGAAAAATATGTGTAAAGGTGTTGCAATAAATTTTAAAGCAGCTTTAATTGAACTTTTTCATTTAACAGATTGAAAGGGTGAAACAAAATCTGTACAAAAGTAATTGTCACAGATCGAGCCATAGAATTTTCTCCTGTCTGCATCATTCAAATGCCTGATACAGCATTTTTTGTAGTGATGTAGCACTGCTGACTTTGTCCACTGCAAAGCTTCATGCATAAGTAAAAGAATAGGTCTCCTTGTGCCTTGGGAGAAAAAATAAAATGCTGGTTTTAGTAGACAGCTGATGAATAAATCATTCAAACATCAATGGAAGCACATATTAACTATATCTCAGTAAATTTAAGGGCTAATAAATTTTTGTACGAAGTGGACAAGACATGGCATCCAAAATTCAGATAGAAAAAAGGTGCAAAATCATTGGATAAATGCTGCTTTTAGATTACTAGGGTGGCATTGAGTAAAGATGCAATATTACAGATAATTCATAATGAAAAGCATTGTTTTAACTGGGAGATGATAAACACAGACTTTTTTGTGTTGAAACACTGCTTTTTGGTCTTGCTACATAATCCAAGTTAAAGTAGTGGTGTGTACTGAAAACAGGATAAGGATTAGATAGGAATTACTACGTTCTATGTAAAATAATACATATCCTGAAAAAATTGTATTTCACTTGATGTAGTTTGTAGCGCAAACACCATAAACCACAAAATTCTAACTTCAGAGGCTTAAAAATGTTAGTAGCACTCTGCAATTGAGTTATACTTTAAAGTAACTTTTTATATGTCCAGGATAAATGTTAGAAGTAATTCAAGTAGAAGCTCTTTGATAAAAAAGAAAGAGGGTTTTACTATAACCTTATACATGAGTTGAGTAAGAATATTAATGTATATGTATTTCTGGAGATGGATTAACTGCCCTTAAAATTTGACTTTCAGCAACCTTTTTATGCAAATGCTGAAATAAAGTCATAGTTGTACAAAATACTGCTGCATTGTAGCACATAAACAAATGCATATCTGTAAAAGAATACAGATATTTTTGTTGAGGTTGTGATCATTTTGCATACATCTTGCAGAAACTACTTTTTAATATTTTGAAATAACTTTTCTTCATCTTCATAAATTAAAAAAAATTATTATGGACTGAATTCACTCATGCCATAGGTGAGCGGTGAGCATATAATTTTTCTTTTTCTGATATGTATCTGAATTCAGTCCAGTGATTCTGAGACTTGTCCCTAATTTACATGTAATTTCCTTACTCCTGACCTCCATCTCAGTTCTTATTTCTTCATTCAAAATAACTGTGTATGTCCATCACTTTCAGTGATGTCACAATGGAAGCAGAATGGCAGGATGGCTGTCATTTATTTTACTCACTTAAGCCACTTGCAACTTATTTTTTAAAAAATGAAACAAAACAACCAAACAAAGAAAATAAAAAAGAAAACCTCATTCTGGAGATAAGTGGGATGTAGTGTGAGAGGGATGGTGTAATGCAAGTGTGTAGATAGACTGAGGAGATGGAGGAGGGGGCATGAGAAGGTGCATGAAGTAGAACAGATGAGATTAGAAAAAACAGGAGAGGTTGCCTAAAAATCCCACCTGCCTGAGGTGGGGAATTTAGGTGTGGTAGCTGGAGCTTATCTCATCTGGAGAGTAGGGACTGTTGGCTGCTGTTTCCTTTTTGTACTGACAATTAAATTTTCAGTTATACACTGAAGCTAGGAACTTCCTGGAAAAATAATTGGACACAGTATGCAATGTCTAAAAATGAAGATATATTTATTAGAGCAGCACGATTTCTGGAGGCCTGAATTGTGGTTTATAGGTATTTTGGATGGGCTGTACTTAGGCTTTCACTTGAGTAGACAGAATGGACAGGGGCCTTTTGAGAACTGCTGTGTCAGTTTCTGCATGGAAGATTATATTTGGTTTAACTGGCTCTTCATTCTGGATGCTTCTAGGTGCCCATATATGCTCCTTTATATTTGACTTCTGAGTTCCTCTCCCATTTTATTATACTCATGGACTTTGTCAATTCTTGGCTTTATTGTCCCAGATCTGTAACTCATTCAACCCAAGTTTTGCTCAAATTATAACTTTTTTTATTTTGAAACTGAGCCAGAGAGAAGAAAGCACAGCACCCTTTTTTAGCTTTGGATATTGAGGTGTGCAAAAGCAGGTGGAGAGATGTGTGAGCCTATGCCCAGCTGGCAGCTGAAACCAACTGGGGCCCAGAGATGCTGGGCCAGTGGAAGATATTTCTTGCCTCAGCAGTTACAATCCAGCTAACCAGTGAGTTCGGCAGCTGGTTCACTCAGATTTAATTTGCAGTCCTTTGAAAAACCTCAAAATGAGTATTGTGTGCTCATAGGAACAGCCAGATCTGCACACTCCTCTGCAGATGTCTTGGCAGTGCTCTCTTCAATCTGCTGCTGCAGGAAAAATTGACCATGGCTTGTGCTGTGGTACTTCTGCTTTCCTCATTGAGAACAGGCTTAGGAAAATGTGCAGGTTTTGCACTAACATTTTAACAAAAACTGTAAAACTGTAGGTTTTAAGGTCCTTGCCAATTTCTTCTTCTCTTTCTCCTGTCCTAGAAACAAAACAAAAACAGAACAAAAAGAGGAAAGTGTAAAGATGTAAGAATAAGAAAGCAGAAAAGGTAGAAAGGCTTAATAAAAAGAAAAGAAATGAGGAAATGAGAAGAATAAAGAAAGCAAACCCCAGAAGTGTAGCTCTTCACATTACATGTATAAAACAATACAAATTGACTTCAGCTGTTTGCTGCAAAGGACTAGACTATTTTTTTTTTTAATATCCTGCCTTTTCTATTAGAATATATATTTTTATTCTTAGTGTAAAGTATTCAAATTTGTGATAATTCTGAATGTAAGTAGCACTCTTTGAGTTAATCTGTATCCCTTGTTCTTCAAGGTTACTTAACCATTAGAGGTTTTATAGCTCTTTACAGGTAAGGGAATCTTGACAGAAAGGAGCACTTGCTATTTAAGAGGCTCCATCTGCCTTGTGTGAATTGATGAAGACATTGCAGCCTAAAAATATTGCAGGTCTTTGTTACCATAGCTCCATGGTGTGTTGCAATCAGCTGTTGGTAAGCTAAAATATTGTATTCTGCCCTCACAGATGTAGCATGTTTACATTCCAGGTGAATTCTCAACGTGCCTTGCTTTACTAAAATCTTTATATTTGAGCTGCTTAAATCCACCAGCAGTGCATTGTCATGATCTGCTAAACCTCACTCATATTTAAGGGGTATTTTTGCATGCACCTTTCCAACATAGAAAAACCAACAGATAATAGATATGAAGCGATTGCATCCCTAATTTACCTTGAAATCAGGTGAAAGCCTCACCTAATATTTCTGGCACCAAATGCAATTCTAGTATTCCTTTTTCTCCACCTGCTTCCTTTAACGTGCTCTCTACACTTGAAGGAGCATAGAATGTTTGTGATGCCCTTAACACTGTGAGTTTTCTACCTGTGTCACTACACAATACTTTGTCTTTTAGTATTTTGTTGTGAGTCTCACATTGCAAAATGTTTTATGGCATTTCTCCACTTCTGTCTTCTAAAATTCAGTGGCTGATTGACAACCTGAGAGCTGGATGCAGTGCTCCAGGTGAGGTCTCACAGGAGTGGTGTAGAGGGGGTGAATCCCCCCTCTTGAGCTGCTGGCCGTGCTGCCTTTGCTGCAGCCCAGGATGAGTTTGGCTTCCCAGGCTGCAAGCCCCCTTTGCTGTGCCATGTCCCCATACTTTTGCCTCAGGGCTGATCCTTTCTGGGTGCAGGATTTGCACTTTCCCTGGCTGAACTTCATGAAGTTCCTGTTGGCCCATTTCTGCCACCTGTCAAAGCCCCTCTGGAAGGTGACAAACCACCTGGTCTCAAACACTTCGTATTTCTTTACTTGTTTTTCTTTCCTTAAGAAATATAAAGACTGTTTACAGACAATATAAAGACTTGTATTAGCACCCAGATTAAAAGGTCTTCAGTGCATTTAAGATGTATACAGTAAATATATTTCAGAAGTATAAATTCCCTTCCACTGAGCCTTAGGAGAAGTTTTCTTTCTTAATACATACTTGTAACTCACAGTATTGAACGTTATGGGTATCAGAAAGACAGCAACCTTATATGCTTCTTGGTAAAAGTCAAAAAAAACCACATTTTTTTCCAAATGTCTGGTCAAATAGAAACTTGTCTTGGAGAAATTTCAGCGGTGTACTAGAGTAGTATGAAATGGAAAAAATTAAATAATAACAAAGAGAGAAAACCTTTTAAGTTAACCTGCTTATGTAATTTCCTATTCTAGTAGGTTTCTTGCAGCAAAGTGAGCCTTTTGTCAAAAGAAAGGAAGCACGATAAAAAATGTTTTTTTCATGTTTGTCTTGCTGCTTCTGAGCAATTAAAACAAAGAATTCAATCTCTCCCATCTTTTCGGTAAGAAGTTTTGAATGTGAATGAGTCAAGATGCTTCTTTTCACTCACAAATTTGGGATTAGAATTCAATGTGTTATTAAGGATTGATTGCACAGATCAAGACAGAAAAGTAATTTTATTTAGTACAAGATTTAGGTACTTTCTTTAAAAGAATGCCTTTGTGATCTACAGAAATGTGTCTTGCCAAAGAAAAAAGAGTTTTTGTCTTCACTGTGGCCCAAAAGGATATTTTTATCAGAAAAAGGTGGGAAGGAAAAACAAATATTTCAGGACGGCTTGGCAGTGCCCATGCTCCTGCTGCACCCTCCTCCTCCCATCTGCAGCCCTGACCTTGGCCTGTGCATTCGTCCCCTCCTGCTGTCCCAGCAGCTCTGCAGCACTCAGGGTCAGCCCAAGGGGAGCCCAGCTGCCCGTGCAGGAATGGCTTTAGAGGAGAGACCCTGCTGAATGAGAGACAGGATCTGTGCAAAATAAACAACACGTGCAAGGAAATGTGCTTATCACATTATACCTTCTCACAAATCCTTTTGCTTTCTTCCTTCCCACTGCATGAAGATGAAGCTGTGTGTGATAACTGAGTGCTCTAAATAACTGCCTGTGTCTCACTGTTCTGCCTCTGCTGTGATGATGGGGGATTCCTACACTGCCTCCACTTCAGTGAGGATGGATAAGGGGTATTCTTCAGACCTCTTAGCTATCTATCTTCAGGCTATAATTTTATCCAGTCAGTAAGCTTGTTGGTTCTGTATGTTTCCTGTAAAGCCGGTAGGGTTCTACAGAAATTAGTTGAGTTGAGCATCTGGAGACCACTGAGTAATTGACAGGAAAAGAAGATTCTTTATTTTACACATTCTTCAAACCAGATTAACTGTCTGTTCAGGTGCTTCTCTTTCTTCACTGTTGGAACTCAAAATGTCTCTCAGACATTTTTAGAGGTTCCAGGCCTTGGTCAGAAGCATTTTAGACCCTGGCAGGCAGCTGGAAACAGCTGTGATTTTGAGTTTGAGCCATGGAATGAGTTACCAACTTTGGAGGTGGAACAAGCAGACACAAAAGGTTAGATAATATTTTTTTAGTATTGTACAGGGGGGTTTTAACACTTGTACAGGGGGGTTTTTACTTTGTACATGGGGGTCAGAAGTTCTAAGATGGAGGAAAGTGGGCTGATCCTGTTCGTCCTCCTTCTTCTTCCTTGCCTTCATGTTCTTGGTGATGTTGGCACTCACAGATTGGTTTAGAGTAGAAAAGCACTTTGTAATATAGGTAGTAGGTATTGGGGGAAAACTATAAACATGTAATACATAATATATCATATAAAAGATAGCAGCAGCCCTGGGCGGGGGGAGAGAAGAAGAAGACAGCAGACAGAGAGGATGTCAGGGTGTGTGTGTGCCTCTGTCCAGGCCGCTGACCAAGCAGCCGCAGCCTGAGAAGACAATCTTTCAGATAACTCACAATAAACTGCCTTGAGACTAAACAGCAGGAGCCTGCGGAGTTTTTCTTTGGAATCACGGGTTGGAGGAGGAATTTCACCACCACATGGGACCCCAGAATAAGGCCGGGGTTCTCACACTTCACTATCCTTAGAGAGAGTAAGGCAGCAAAACCTTTTATATAAAACCCATAGGCCTGGTATAGTTTTTCTAGAGGCTAAGATTAGGCTGGGGGTAAATAATACAGTGTTGAAAGAAAATAAAATGTACAGGAAGAAATAAACTATATACATGTAAGTAACAGGGCACCATATTATCCAGCATGTCCCTGCTCACAAAAAAATTATATAAAGGAGCAGATCTACTCAGTGTTTTCAGACTGATGTGGGATTTCCTATCCACAGGATGCATGAGCTGGTTCAGGTGTGGAGCAGGGCAGCTGTGCTGTGCAGTGGTCAGGCTTAAGTATTTTTCATTGAGTATCCTTGGCTTTGTCCATAAGACATCTGCTCCATAGCTGGCTTACATTTGACTTGTTTGCAGCAGGGACAGAATTCACTGATAACTCTCTGGATAAATGCACCCAGGCAATCTGAGGAGCAGTACAAAGTGTACAGAGGGACCATTTCCTAACTGAGAAACTGGGTGGTAGTGCATTCCATCTGTAATTGCAGGCAGATAAATGAAGAGAATAAAAAGCATCATTCATTTCAGGAATGTTTAGCTTTTTTTGGCTGTTCTAATTTATTTCTGATAGCCTGATATGAACTAGTTACTGTAGACTGTGGATCGAAAGGAATCAATTTTTTTGCTGCACACTGTAGCTTGGACAGGATATTCCTTCCTCTTCAAGACAGATAATAAGAGTGCATACAGAGAAAAAATGCACAAAGTTTTTCTCACTTGACATCAAGAGCATTAGGGATGATATATTAGAGTTAATGAAAACAGACCCATCTCTGCTGCAAATCTGATGCCACAACAAATATGAATTTACAGTAAGATTATGCCACAAAACCAGCAGAAACCAGAACTGCTTTTAAGAGATGCAATATGGTAGGAGATGCTAGATTACTTCTAAGGGAAAGAGCTTGAGAGGTTTTCTGAACATGTAGCAAAATAAAGGACAGGCCTGCTCTCATTCTGATTTTAGCTCCTTACTACCTCTATTTAGCAATGTCTATAGTCATTATAGCCTTTCTCAATTAAGACAAAGAGGCACCTCCCAACTGCTGTGCAGCCTTGATAACACCAAGGAGTAGTACCTCATTCTTTATTGTCTGGGTACGGTGACTGGAATTGCAAAGCTCTTAACTTTAAAACCTCAGCTGGGCATATGATGAGTCTCAGGCTTGCAGACATGCAGCTCATATGAAATGCTGACTGAATTTCTCGCTTTAATGGTGCATTTAGAAATAAGCAAGCTGTTTAGGAAATGACTTCAATTCATCTGAGTTATTGGTAGATGAATAGGGAGGACTCCTTTAACCACAGAATACTCCACCAAGAGAGAAATTCATAAAGGACCAGAATTTCAGGAACAGACTGAAAGTTCCTCAAGAACTACTTCCAATCCATGTCTGTACTTATGCAAAAACAAACAAAGAAACAAAAAGTTTTTGCTTTCACTGGCTTCAGTCTTAAAAAACAAGTTTTTTCATGACTTCTCTCTTTTAAGGTGAAAAAACAACTAACCAGACTTAAAATTGTAGACAACTGAATGCCTTTTGGTAAAGATGTAGTGAGTATATAATGATCACCTCATTGTGGGAACAGACAAATGTCAGCTAAAAGGATAAATTTCAGGATCAGGGTCTATTGCTGGATCCAGAAGGCTGGACAGATGAGTGCTTGCTTGCCAAAACCTCTTCTGAGAGAAAAGAAGAGAAATTCCAACTGAATTCCAGCTGCTGGTCATGTCCCTGAATGGTCTATGTTTAAGGCAGTAGCTTGGGACATAAAACCCCCTTGTGTTTAAAATGGAAATTAGTTGGCGATGATTTTTATCTGTATCGTTAAATTTTTTTGTAAAGGGAATTTGCAAGTAGATTTTTTTTGTTTGGTTTTTAGTACCACAGATAAGTCCCACATATCACATTGAATGTGCCATTCCATTTGAATGGAGAGAAAATGAAAAGTAATCAAGGATTTGATTATATATAGAAGATTAAAAAAATATATACAGAGCTACTAGAAGTGAGCAAATAGTGGGAACTAATTTGTATTTTAAATAGAGTATGGCAGTTTACTAGATCCAGGAGCACTTGGTTTTCTGATGTTAAGAGACAAGAAGGAGCCATTTAGTGCAGATCTGGAGTTTGCAAATTGAAGACTGATATAAGCTAATGCATTTTTTTGACCAAAAATTAATTTAGGGTTTGGAACTCAGGCTGTAGGACGTTGTTGATGTTGAGAATTTAACAAGATTCATAAACTGTTTGACAGCATTATAAGGTTAATAAATTTTCAGGATTGTGGTGATTATTTATTTTAAAAAATAAAATATCAGAACGCTATTAAACCACATCCTTCTGAGTTTTAGACAGTCTCTGATAGAAAACAGAAACATACTTAATCTGTCTGATGTGATTTATTATGTTTCCTCTGGAGTACCTAATGATTGTTGCTACTTGAAAAAATTATTCTGAGCAATTGGATAGGTGCTGGACTGTTTGATTTAATAATTCCCTTTCCTAATGCTCTACATGCACATTTATTTAAAAAGATCCCTGAAAAAGTTCAAGGCAGAAGATATGAGTCTTTTTCCTTCCCTGGGCATTTACATATGAGCATGTCATGCTCCTGTGATGTTCCTCTTAGCATCCTGTTCTTTGCCAGACCACTGACACAGTTAATCAAAAATCAGAGCTCATCTTGTATGCAAAGATTAGAGCAGTGCAAAATCCAGATGTCTGTCTGAATTCAGCCCCTCTTTTCTTCTGTCTCCATTTCCAACAAAGTCCTGAGAAATTATTGACTGTATGCATCCAACTATTTCATAGATCCCCCACTTCTATAAGAAACAGTTTCTCACTAATGAAAACAGTGATGAGAACAATTTAATGGGGAGTGTAAAAGGCTTTAATGATTGATTTTATCTCTAACACCGACAATTTCTAACAGAAGCCTCAGGTGCAGGCTTACTCCTCAGATGCTTCTGTGCATTTTTATGGCTTTGAAAATCCTGTGAATTACAGTCCCAAAGTCCATGAAGCTGAAAGAGGCTCTGTTTCTGTGGGCTCTCACAACCTGTCTCTGCCTTTGCTTCAGCTGTGTCCAGGGAGTAGATAATGCAGCATACACAGATCACTTTCCAGAGGAACCTGGAGAAACCCACATCTCTTTGTCTTGCCTCCTTCTCCCTGCCCCTTGGTTCTCTTTGGTGCCCAGCAGTGTCCCAGTGAGCACACTGGGGTCGGGGGGGGAGTGTGGAGACCTCTCTGCACATGGAACTCCAAATTGCATCTTGTGTTATTCTGGGTATCACAATGAAATGGGGAAGGGCTCTCTACTTTGCTATTCCTGTTACCCATTCGTGCCATTCAGCTCCACTGTCACTGTGTCTCCCTCTTCTTATTGTATGCATCAGTTTTGCAGATTCCTTCCTTTCCCCAAGATATATATTTCTCCTAGACGTGGTTTCCCAAACCTCTCACCCTCTGCTTTTGATGAAACACTCTTTGCAGGATTTCTCCCTTCTTACTGGTAGTTGACATTCCTCCTGGTTTAATTACGTTTAAAAATGACATTTATGTGGTATTCCCTTGGTTTTCCTGATCGTAAATGCATACTTTAAATAAAAGCAGATTTACATTGATGTCTAAATCTTCCATTAGCTGTCTCCCCTGACCCACGTACTTTGATATTTATCATTACCCTCTGCTTACGTGCATGGAGGTTTTCAGTCCATGTGACTGTTTCATGTTAGCTGGCTCACATGAATTTTGCAAGTGAGGTTTTGTAAGGCAGATTGGTGTAATGCTGGTATTTGCTGCATTTTTTTCCTCCACTGATTTTGTATTTCTGGCTGAAAGCCATCATAAAGAGAGTAAAAGCAGTGCTGAAAGACAGAAGATGCAACTGAGTTCAAGATGTGCAGCATCATGAATTTACAGACTAATACAGAAGAAATACTGTTTGTAGATGAGACTTTCACTTATATGTGTGCAGAAGTGTTTTCCTTCTGCCATTTGTGTAGATACACCCTATCTGTGTGGACTACTGCAAAATTCCAGAATAGCCAGTAGGGTTATTGTTAAGGGAGATTTGTGGTTCTCCTTGCCAGATGGAGCAAATACATGTTTACAAAAGGGGAAAGAAAAGGGTGTAACTGAATTTTAAAGACTACAGATTGATGGTGAATTGGAGAACTCTGGCCTTGATGCTGTATGGCTTTTTTAGAAATGTAGGAAGTGCAATTATTTACCTGATTTTGAAGGTCTCAGCTATCACTAGAGAAGATAAGGATTTTCTTTTAAATTTAGCTCAGTCTTAATCAGACCTGTTGACATCAGGAAGTAGTTTAGATGCAAATGTATTTTATTTGACAGTTTTTGATCAAAAGAAACAGTTTCCTGATGTTACTAGGGAGGGGGAGCTGTGTTATCCTGCACTATACCAAAACAGAGAGGAAAGGCAGGCTCTCATTTTTATACATACCATTCCACAGGTCGCTTTCCACATTAAGAACAGCTGTTGGCAGTATTACAGATGCACTTCAAAGTGCTCCCCAAATGATTCTTCCTGTGCTAGGGAATGGTTAATGGCCTGGCTGTCACCTCCTTCTTCACATGGAAGTGTGAGATAGGGCTGGAAACCTGTTTCCCTGGCTTTTTACAGGTCCTGGAAACAGAACTGGAGCTGCAGCTGCCACCACTATGAACACACTTTAAAATATTTCTCATGACAATGGATAAATCAAGAGGCAAAGAACTTACATTCTTCAGGGATTTGTTGGACACCACTAAAAATTAGTTTAAAGAAACTCTGCCTTCTCTATCTCTTTCCCTTCTGCAGAAAATATTGCCAGGTTGGGTAGCCTTACCATGAGAGTGTAGACAACTTGACTATTCATTTAATGCCAAATTTCTGATGGTGTTTTGTGCATCCAAAACAAAATCTTAACTGCTTTCTGACTGTTCTGCCAATATTTTGGGGGCCACAGAGACTGAAGCTTACAAAGAATTCTTCAAATCAAGATAAGAGTCAACTATTTGTTACCAACAGAATGAAGCCAGATTTTCAGCACAAGTGCCATGGGAGTCTTTCATTGCCAGAAGATAATTGTTGCTTTGACTCAACTGCTCATGACATTTTGCATTTTTTGCAGTTGAAAAGGCTGCTGAAATTTAGGCTGTTGTCTCAAAGAACTGAACCAATGCTTATTAACTAACCAGCCCCAATTAATAACTCCCTAAAATTGAACATCCCATTACCTCTGATGTAAGTGCATTTCAAGCACTCTTGCTGCTCGACGTAAAGGCAGTCTTATGTAGCTCCTCCATTATTATTTGTTTCGCAGAGATATATGGCTCTGTAATTTTATTATCTTTATTAAGATTAACCTTTATGGGGGAAAGAGAAGGTGAATGTATATTGCTGTAACATTTCTATAAGTACTACAAACATTGTAATCAGATGCCTTTTATTTTTTCATTGGTTCTCTTAGATATGATGATTAAGCACACACTTCTCATTGTTCTGCAGCTGTGATGTTTGTCCTTATTTATGGGAAAGGAACTATGGGAAGGGTCAGATGTGGAAACAGCTCAGTCCTCTCAATCTCTGTGATCAAGCTGGCAGTTGACAGTGGTTGGATGATGTTGATTCCTTTCTTGCTTTTATTTACTCACCCACAAAAAAACCCCAAAAAACAAAAACCTCAAAAAACCGGAACTCTTGATAGAGCCAGTGAAAATCTAAACCCCTAAATACCAGAGAAAGCACAAATTCTGTGATAGAGATCCTCTGGGGTAAAAATAGTGAAGAAATAATAGTGGGCAAGGCTGCAAAGATAACATTAACTTGGCTGTTCACCTTGTATCTTTTCTTTTATAGTCCTTTTTTTTTTTTTCCCAAGGTAGTGATAAGGTGTGTTATGCATCAGTCTTTCATCAGGGGACAGTGTCTGTGAGCAGTTACAGTGTGTTGAACATTTAGGGGCTGTCTCCTGTACCATCTGCCAGATAATTTGTTTTGACTTTGAGGAAAATCACTTTGGCTGCCTACCTCTCAGATGGTCATGGTCCATGCAAGTTCATCTATTGCACTTTATTGTAAAATAGAGAATAAGGCTATGATGTTTCACCATGATCCTTCCATGCCTTGCTCCTCAGTCCCCTTGCTGTTGATGAGTGGGGTTCGGATAAGGGCAGGAGTTTGCACAATCAGATCTCTAAATTCAGCTGGTGTTTAACAAAACATGCAGTGGTAGGCAGCTCTGGTTACATTCATAACTTTGCTTCCAGTAAGAATTATATATACTGGGGCAGAGCTCAGAAGAATTTGTAGATAAATTTTTAAAAAACCCTCAGACTTGTGTCTGCTTATACTGTCAAGAGTTCTTGTCCCTGCTTCCTTTCCAAGGCCAGATGCTTATTCTCAAAGGGTGTCTTTGAACCAATGCAAGAAAAACAGCAGCCACCCAGCCAACAATTAGAGCATGAACCGTGGGATGGCCCTGACCACCTCTGACAAATGGCCACTGGAGGGTGGGTGTTTATACCCAGGCTCAGCAGTTTGTTTGTTCAGCGATCTGGCTGGTAGCATTAAGAAAGGAATAAATGAGAGCAAACAAACATTTGGGCAGGATATTCATTTTTATGAGGTTAACTCATCCTTGGGGAGAGAAGGCAGGCTCTGATCAAAGCATTGCCCTATTGCAGAATCTGACTGCAGGGGCAGTTTCGTTTGCTCAGGACTCAGTCTCTAGCAGGCAGCAGCCTTGAATGATTTAAGAGATCTGCCCAACAGAAAGATAACAGACAGGAAGGGGTTACCACTGCTGGGACATTTAATAGCTCTGAAGTAAACTGGTTCATTTTCAAAACAGGAAATATACTACAGTGTTGACATTTACTGCCCTCTGGCAAAAATGTAGTAGGTCCATGTGGTAGGGTTGGAATGTTTTCCCTGGGTTTTCTTTCCTCCCTAGCAAAAATGGGAGGAAACCTTCTGCTGTTTTTTGTTGGTGGTGGTTTTTTTTGTTGTTGTTGTTGTTTTGGGGTTTTTGTGGGGTTTTTTTGTTTTTTTTTTTTTTTTTTTTACATTTGCTCATCTTTTCCATATCTTCAGTCAGTAATGGGAAAAAAATTATTGGAAAAATCACAAAAAAGGGGGTAAATGAGGGACACTACACCAATTATTAGGTATGTTAATGATAAGGCAGTGTCTACCCAACCAGATAATTGGCAGAAAAGCTGAATATGGAAACTGATGTCCTGATTTGCTGTCCACAGTTTTATCTTCAGAACAGCCCTCTTACTGCACTATATTGCATCTTGCTATTTTGTTAAATATCCTCACGGAGGCTTTCTCAAAGGGATATTCAGTAACACAACAACCCTACCTACAAATCAATATTTTACATTATTGTCAATAAAATTAATTGAGGAGGTATTGTTGTTAGTTTGTGATTTTTTTTTTAATATTGTGATTTCTAATGACACAGATTATCAGAAAAATTTTAGGGTGAAGTACTTTTCCTTCTGACATGAATAGATATTTTGCCATCAACAGATGGAGAGAATGTTCTGTGTGTGCTGCCTGCTTCAGGCAGGTGACATTCACATACAACATGACTATATTGTGTCTAACTTGCTAAAAGTTGGAAGCTAAGTCATGATTCCTAATTATAAAAATTAAGTTTCTGGCATTGCTGCTGCCTGTGCATGCAGGAGCTCTTTCTAATTCTTTGCAGTGAACTCTGTAAAGCATCTGTACCCTGCAACTGGCAGGCACCACTGTTTGCTAAAAATGGGTGAGATAATCAAGTAATGGCAAAACCATCTCACTGCTCACCAGAACAGGCCTGGCAGGGCACAAACAGAAGAAAAGCATACAAATCACTAGAAAAGGGAGCTAAATGAAAGCTTGTGTTGTACATCTGGGCGTGATAAGTCATTCCTATATAGGACATACAGGAGCCTGTTCTGAGCTTGTTAGAAATTATTTTGATATTAGCACACCAATGGAGAGTGCCTGGAATAAAAGAAAGCCTTTCATCTCCAGCTGACTAATTTTGCTCCCAGAAGGTTATCCATGATTTTCTCTCTTGTGCTGAGGGGCAGGTCCCTATAGAAGAGGCAGCCTGGATTCCACGGTTCAGCCTGGATGGGTGAGTTCAGCCAAGTGCTGTGTTAATGCACCACTGGGCTACAAGAGTGCCCTGTGGACACACTTTTTTTTCAGATGGGCATCTTGACAGAAGTGAAAGTGTTAAGATTAGACTTAGTGATTACCCAGCCCCAGTTGTTGGTGCACACTTTCAATTGCTCTTAGATTGATGGATTATTTTAAGACCTTACAATAGTTGTATCCAGAACTATTAATTTACATGTCTGTATTACTACAGAGTCCTTCACTCCTGTTTCATAAACCATCTGTTTTCAGGCACGTTTAGAATGATATGTTTTTGGGGAATTTATTCCTTGTGTTTTTCTGTGCTTCAGAAGGCACCTAGGAATCTTTGGCATTTCTGGGGATATTAAATTTTCTACCTTTAGTTTAGGGTTTTATTTTTGGTTTTGCTGTTTGTTTGTTTGTTTTTATGCATTGGCTTATTTTTGTTAATTGCTTCACTTCCCTAGGAAGACATCAGCAAACATATTTCAAATATGAACTACCACAGTAAAATAATACAGGAAAATAAAAAGGAAGACATTAATTTAAAAAATCCCCTTCTCTTTTCCAAGAAGACAGCTTTGACCCAGTCGAACAAGGCCTCTCCAAACTTTTAGCTTGTCTGTGCATGGGGAAGTATTTTAGCATATTCAGGATAGGAAGCTCAGGGAAAATGCCATTCATGGTATGCAGGTAAGAAAACTTCATGGCAAGTCATCTAGAGCATAACTGAGTGTTATGATAAATGTTATCTCTCACAGTGTTATCTAGCAGAACCCTCAAAATGGGTAAACTTGGCTGCATTATCAACCTTATTGGTTATAGGGAGAAGGCCTTGTAGCACCAGCACCAAATGAGCAATCAGCAATGTCTTATTTTGCAGAAAATCCCACCAGTGCTTCACTAGCTTTCTCTTTCCAAGTTAAGGTTTAATATGCCTTTTGTGTAAAATGTGTTGCAAAAATACTAATTAAACTTGGCAAAGATGGGGTGAGACTGTTTTTCCTATCTTTTTCAGAAAAGGATTGGCTGATGACTAAGGAATATTTGTGTTTGTTGTTAAACTAGTAAAGCTAAAACACCTCCAGGTATGTTCACTGGGTGTTCTTGAAGAGAGATAACCTTAATCCTGCTCCCCATTAGTTATTTTGGACTAGGGACATTAGCAGGTTTTTTTCCTATAATTATTTAATAACTTCACAAATAACTAGTTTTTCAGTTCATAGATGTTCATACATGTGTTCATATACCTATAAAGGCTCATAAAAATATTTTCAAAGATCGATTAATCCAGCTTTAACTTTGGAGATTTTATCACAAAGAGGGCTCTATTTATTTGTGGGTTCATCAGTTAAACTTACTACACAGCTCTGTAAATAGCCAGAGTAGTTATGTGTATATACAGCACATGATTCTGTGACCTATGGATCTATAAGAAACTGTACATAGTGTAAATCATAGTAAATTACATATAACATAGAATACATAAACTATAGTATAGTATGGTCTATATAGTAAACTATATATAAACTGTAAGAAATGACAGTGTTTGGAGATTACTTGGAAGAAACATATGTGTGTGTTTACACCATAAAACAAGACAGTTGTACTTTCTACACTTGGAATTTTTCTCTTAGTCCTCTTATTACTGGTAAAGTAACCTAATCTCAACAGTCACATACTTTTTGGGCATTTTAGCAGGGAAACCATTAGTTGATTTGGCATGGAGACTAACCTTTCACCCCTTGGGGTGGTCCCTTCAGGACATAAGAGAAGGCACATAAGTGGATTAGTGTGTGGAGCATACGCTGCTGACAGTGATTTCTGCGAGCACCACATTCTCACAGTTCCAGCAGCAATGCAGCCCTGCCTAAGGGAAACTCTCCATATATTTCAGCCCTGTTTTTGTTCTGCTGTCTATTAAAATTAAAGGTTTCTGCTGAATTCATATCCTTAGTGAATAGTAACATCACACAAATATAACTAACGAAGAGCAGTACCCTAATGGTGTTTTAAGCACTAATGGCCAACAAGTTGACTATTTCCTGGCAGCTAATGGCCATCTGGAGGAGATCTTGATCTGTCTGGTCATTAACTGACAGGAAATTATTGACTTGGAGGTTGCTATTGCTCTTAAAAATGAAATAATTTTTTCCTTCTCACTCTCCCTACCATCCTGCTTGCAGTCCTTATTACTGTCTTCAGTGGCGGTTCTTTTCTTGACTGCAGACATTTTTAAGCTGTCCAAAGTGTTTTCTGCACTTCACAGAGTCTCACAAATGTGTTCCCTATCTGCAACAATCTATAATGTGGAGCTACTATTTTGCATTTTTATCTACATAGGGAGAATCTTGAACTGGTGTGAAATTATGTTTAGCTCAAGGGAGTTCTATGTGCAAAAAATGGTTTTGATCTTTCAGATGAAATTTATATAAACCTGATAGATACCAAGATTTGGGCAGAAAGGATATCTGTTGCAAGAACAGAAACCAGAAAGCAGCAAGAGAATGATAGCAACAAAATGGTTACAAAGATCTGTCTTAAGAAAAGTTAAAATTAACATGGTTAAAAGAGTTGCCTTGTCCATCTTTGCTTTGACCCCTCAACTACTTTTTAGATTTGCTATATATTTAGATACAACCTTTTGTACCATTTAAAAATTTATGTTTGTTAAATATAGTAGTCATTTAGTGAAATCTACATTTCTAAATCTCTCCATAAGAACAAGCTTGACCATGCTGCCTATATCAAGCTTAATAATAACTTGATTTTGTGCTGATCCCACTTCCTATCATCACCAGATTGCCTTACTGGCTGTCTCTGTCCCCCATTTGTCTGTGATGATCACTGTTGTAGAGATCATCCTTAAGTTCTCTAGGACTTGAAGTCTTTTTGTGTTTGTACATGGCATGGCAGAGTGGTATGTGGGATGCCTGAGAGACATGGTGGTAAAATACTGCAAAGCTGCTTGAGTAAAGTTGGGGCCAAGACTAAAGGATTTAGGGAGAGAGCAGAGAGGAACTAAAAAGAGAGGATCGTTATGGAATGGCACATTTGGGTCATGATTCATTGATGCTGAAGGAAGGAGAAGAGGACAAAGGGAAAGGCCAAATGGATGAAATGTACAAGTCAAAAACAAAGGTAGGTGAAGCAAGGTGTCGGGTAGAAAGAAGTTAATGCTACAATATATGAATAAAAACAAAACACAGATTGTAACAAGAAGCAATTATTCTAGAAGGTGCAGTGATCTGAGTGCCACAGAACAGCTGTTCACAGAGTGGGTATATCCAATACATAGCATTTTAAGAAGCAAAAACTGGACAAAATCTTGGCTGATTCCCATGCAAAGCACAGCTTATAGTGTTCCTGGAATTATGAATAACTGATTCTTCCAACCCAAACCATTATAGGAGTCCATGGTTGTAATACAGACTCTGTAAGCAAGCTATTTGCTTTCTTTGTTCTGTTAGGAAAATATTACTAGAATAAAAGGAAAAAATCCAGGGAGGAAGACTAATTCATTTTTATAGTGTCTTAAGACATAGTGTTTCATACCTCTGTTGCAAATTATACTTGGGGCAGGAAATTAAATACAATACTCTGTAGAATTAAAAAAAATTGATCAAGCTTGAAGAAAATATTAAACAAAAATACCTTTAAAATATAGCCACATGTTGAAAAATTTATGACTGCTCTGGTATGCAGACCCCACTCTGTTTCAGCCTCTCATTGATTTCATGTTTTATAATTTGGTTCACTTTGGCAATAAAAAGAACATATTAAAAAAGGTTCATAAATCATTTCTAATTTGCAGGAGGGGAATTTGGTGTGGACATACAAACTCCTGCCTGTTGTACTTGTGCTAGAAACTCCAGTGCCTTGCTGTTGGAGCAGCTGTGATTTCAATAGGCTGCATAGCTTGTGTGGCAATGTTTTTTTCTTATAATTAAGAACACATTTACAAATAAAACCCAGGAAAGTAAGGAAAGAATGTTAGGAGTGATAAAATTAAAGAGTTCTGAGTGGAAACTCTTTGAAGGACACGCAATATAGGAAATTCTTCATTTCAGAAGGGGAATTTATAAATTCAGTTAAGTCCTGATTTGTATGTTTTCTGCACCAAGACAGTGCATTTGGTTACAATGTGAGACTACTTGCTAAAGGCCAGTTCCTTGATTAGGGAGCTATGCAGTGGTGGTGACAGAGATTATATTGGCAAAATTGCAGGAAGGAAAAGAACATCAAAGAGCTTTAATTTTTTAACACCATTTAACACTTTATTAGGAGGTAGGGAGCTCACCATCTGCCTGCACCCAGGGCATTCTGTGGCCTTTTCTGTTCCTCAGCAGACTCTCTGGTTTTGAATGGTGACCCAAGACCAAGACAAACCAGGGAATTTGTCAGCAATGGAAAGTCCATCTATAATCCTCATCCCCCAGAATAAATGTTCTGGGAAGTCTATGAATCACAGGAGAAGGAAAAACCTCTTTGCCTGAAAGGTGATCTCTAGGACTACAGCCTAGTCTTCTGGTGTTTTCACTCTTAAAAAATGTAAGTCTGTCTTTACTTGGTCTGCACATATAATTAAGTCTTAGGGTGTGTAACAAAAAGTGGGAAATACAGGCAGGTCAATCTTGCCTTGGTGCCTGGCAAGATCATAAAGCAGATTCTCCTGGAAGCTATGCTAAGACACATGGGGAATGAAGTGATTGGTGACAGCCAACAGGGCTTCACTAACAGCAAATTGTGACTGACAAATTTGGTGGCCTTGTATGATGAGGTGGTTAGAGGGAAGAATGAATAACATGACCCACCTGAAGTATTTGGGACTCTCTCACATGATATCCTTGTCTCAAAACTGGAGAGAGACATGGATTTGACAGGTGGACCACTCAGTGGATAAGGAACCTGCTGGATGGTCACATCCAATGAGAGTTGTGGTCAATGTCTTGATGTCAGTGTGGAAATCAGTGATGATTTGCGTTCCTCAGGGGTCAGTACTGGGACTGGCACTATTCAACATCTTTGCTGGAGACGTGGACAGTAGGAGTAACCATTGTATGAACTGCACAGGCTACCTGGAGATGTGCTGGAGCCTGCATCCTTGGAGGTACTCAGAATCTTACTGGATGTGGCTTGAATGCTGCTGTAGCTGTCCCCACCTGGGCAGTCTTCAAAGCTGTCTTCCAACCTCAAAGACTCCGTGATCTATCCTGTGCTGTAAAGCAGATGCTTAATCTCATTTCTCTTCAGTTTTTTTCCTGTTTTCTTTGATGATTTCCATTGTCAAACTTCCATTTAAACATATGTAGATTATGCTTACATGTAACATATCCAGTAAAACAAGGATTGTATTTCTCTTCCCAAATTTAAGAAGTCCATAGTGGAGCATCTACTGCAGAGTTGGTTGCCATAGATGCTCCTTAAAGTATGTGAGAGATTATTTGGATTATGTTCACAGGAGTATTTTTGTTGTTTAAGAGAAGATGAATTACACTTTGAAATCTCTGTTTCTCTCCAGCCAGAAAGGCATCCCAATCTCAGACAATTCAAGCTATTGGAACATTTTGCATTGATTTGTTGAGGGTTTTTTCCCCATTGTCTTTTTCCAAAGTTCCAGCTATGATTTCTCCTTGCCATTAGTATCCAAATTTCATGTGCTGAATGAGCCAGGTGAGGGTAAAGCACCATTTTGTTATTTCAATGATCTACAAGCACTGTGTTATTTTTTAGCAATAACTCATCTTCTGAGGCTTTGACACCTAGAATTTTTCTGAAATCTCTGGGTTTTGTGGGCACTTTTTTTTAGTGGCAAAAATAGACAGACATTAAGCATTTGTTTATATATTTTGAAATATAACAAACCCTACCTAAGATCACTGGAATCCATTGCATACATTTATTATATGGTTGCAGCTGTAGATTAAGTCTAAGTTTCACAGAGAATTGCCACTGTGAATTCTGAACTCAATTTACTTCATTTTTATTCAATGCATATAAATAAAAATGCTGCAGACTAGGTCTACAAGAAATTATATACAGTAAGTACTATGTTATTTTGGTTTTGTGATTTCATTGAAATTATAAACTCAATATTTTGATGGAATAGTGGATGAAAAGGCAATTTAAAGCAACTGTGATATGACCAAGCATATAACTTAGCTCAGGAATTTGCCAGTCTGGTTAGTGTTCCACCTGTCTTGTCTGGGCAGAACACAGATGCTGAAAGATGATTTCTTGCCCACTTTCTGTAACTGCTGTGCAGCCTGGCACCCACACAGATCCAGTTTTTTTGTTTGTTTGTTGGCAGCTGACTTTCCTGTTAAACAGACATATCAGCAGCTGAAATCAGTCATCAGAGACCAGGAAAGTCATGCCTGTGACTATGCAATATGTATTTCAATAATCTCTGTGAGCACAGAGGAAGTCTGTGCTCCTGTTTTACTGTTATCCAGACAATTCTGGTCAGTTCAATATCTGCTTTTCATTGTGGCTGTGGACGGGCAGAATACTGTCTTGTGAAGCCTCCTGCAGTCCATGAGGAGTTATGAGGAAAATTTATGTTGGGATAGTGTGGGGATGAAACAATGCCTTGGAGGCTCCCTGAAAATCTTCTTGAGCTTCGAGTAGCTTTCAGCTTTTTTCTAGAAATATTCAGAAGAAATTTAATTGTCTATTAAGATACTTCAACTTTTCTCAGGGATTTATTCTTGGTTTTGCTTTGCATGTTAGATTCAATAGGCCTTCAGAAAAGGACATGATCTCAGCAGTGTTTCCAGGAATTATCCTTAAATTGTTACCTTTGAAAAGAAGAAAGCTCTACAAGAATTAGAAGGTGATCAAGTGCAGGAGCATTCCACTGAGGAAAAGGTAACAGACATGTCTGTCATCATTTAAACCTAGGCAGACTTCTGCTGACCTCCTATCCCTGTTCATTAGAGCTGAGTGGACCAATGCTGCCACAGCCCCTCCCAACAACTACCTGGGCTTCTTTCCTTCAGCTGCAGAGGAGAGGACAGCCTTGGGGCTGTTATACAACACTGCAGGACATTCCTAACAATTACTGCTGCTTTTCTTTTGGGGAGGGCTGGTGTATATTTTGGAAAACATCAATGCCTAACTGCAATGTGCTTACACTGTCTATTTGGCGCAGGGAGGGAAATAGAAGGGTTTTCTCTTTTTTTGCACATCTGGATTTGTCTCTTAACCAGAAATATTTCTAAATAATGGTAAGCCAATTAAACATGCACTGGAAAAAAAATTACTTCATTGCTATTCCTAATGGATATTTTAATTGATTTATGTATTCAGGTTCTGGCCATAACACTTGCATGGATGAGATTTCACAATTGCTATTGATTTCTATAAAGAAATTTTTTTGTTATAAAACTGCGTGATGTAACACTTTGAATATTTTTGCCAGTGAATATCAATCCAAGGGTGGTGATTCTTCTAGTTTGCCAGTAATCTCTAAAGACAAGCATGACATTTTCAGTGAAGGGTAATATTGGTTAGAATTTTCATTTTTCTAAGGTTCCCTTAATTTGCTTCACTGACTCATTGGTGATAGCAATAAGTAATTTCTTCATAAACAGTATTAATTTCACTAATTTCAAAGTCCCTGTTTTCTTCCGAGGAGTTCATAGTTATATAAATACTTCAAGAATACAGAGAAAAATCATGTCATGCAGGAGCTGTCAAGCTGAAAGAAGATAAAACTACTGTGTATGAAGTCATTCCTTCATAATGGACAAGATACACTTGTGTTTAGTGTACCTGAAGAAGCATATTGAATATTAACCTCAGCCAGATTTCCTCTTTTTTTCCCTCATTTGCTACTTTGGCTTTGCCTTTTACAATTTTTTTTCTGTTTCCACATTATGTTTATACAGCTGCCATTACAGCTTCTATTACTATAGCCATAGTGCTAAAAATGCAAAAATCTTCCTCAATTCCTACTCCATTTGCCTAGGATTTTACAGCTGACTTCCAAAGAACAAAATAAACTGGTTTTGAATAGTGGCCCTAGATATCTTAGAAATTACAAACTAGCTTCTAAGTCTATAGACATTTTCTTTCCCTGTTTGCTTTATCCTTAACCACATACAGGTACCTGGGCTTCAAGCTGGACAAAGAAATCAGGCACACACCACTTTCTTACAGGCATGGATGTTATTTGTTTTGTGGGAGGAGGAAAGTGGGAGAAGAAGAATATAGTGAACTGGGTGTGGTTCATAATGAGATAAAATATTTCACCTTTATAGGGTAAAAAGCATGTTAATTTTGCAGTGTTCTGCATTCTGAGTGTTTGGTAACATTGGAAAAGGCAGTTACCTGTTCCCAAATTCTGCTTTTGGGACGGAGCAGCACAGTGTTTGATTGGAGCTGGGCTCCTCTGTATGGGGGTAGAATATCTCTATTGATCTAAAACTGCACTCAAGAGCAGCTCAAATTCTACTGACAGAAAATCAGCAAGAACTGAAAGATGTAATCCTTGCATACTAAATGTGACTTGAGGTGTTGGACTGGAGCATAGGAACAGACTTTTCATAATCCAGAGGTGGTTTGTTTGAAAAGAGCTTGTTTCCCTGGAAGGATAAATATGGATTAACACCAAAGCTGATTTTGTCAGATGTTCATTGCTTTCTGGATAATGAAAGGTCAAAGCTCACCAGCAAGACTGAATTTCTTTGTCTCAGCCAATGATGGATTGGATGAGAGAAGAAACTTTGTCTTCTGTGTAGAAAAGCCTGCATTTGATGGTTCGAAACACCCTCAAGTGAGAGTGTGGACTTGTGATGCCTTTAGTGAATGAAAACTGCTTAATTCATGCTGATTAATCAGTTCAATAGTTTCACTTGGTGTGAATTAAAAAAAAAAAAAGAAACAAAGGTGCAGTTGTCAGCTCTACAAACTTGTGAGGAGGCATTCCAAACGCCTTCATGCATACTGGCTGTATTAATGTGAGAAGAGATGAAGAGTAGGCATTTGGGAAAAAGATTTAAACACAGACAGCTCAAACAATAACATTTTTCATGTGGTATTTCAAGTGTGTTGTTTCATTGTTCCTTCATTTTTTGGCTCCTGTAGATTTCCTAATTGTCAGACTTCAACTGGAGGATTAACTATAGACGCTAATGGTAATCAGATGTTTTCATGTATTAATCTACAACACACAGACTTTGAAAGGGAAACAGAGTGGGATTGCAATGTCTATTTACTTCAGTCTGGAGTACTAAGAATATATACAAACAATGTATGACAGACAACATCTTTACATGTTTTTTTAGGTAGCAAGTGAAGACCTTACTATGTGAATGTACCTTTGGTGTCTGTCAGTTCAAAAGAGGAGATTGTTCATTAATGATTATTCAAGTGATAATGCAAATTTACCTCAAATAGGAGGGCAGGAGGTTCCATTAAGAGCTCTGTTCTGAGGAAGGCAGCAGTTGGACTCCATTCTTACTGACCCCATGAGACAGGGTGTTGCAGGTATCCCAGAACCACAGGGAAAACAACACTTGTAATCTGCACTTCATCAACATCTGCTGAGAATCCACATAGCAGTGAAAGGAAAAAGTAAATAAAAGTTGACACACATCCATTAGAGATTAATTTTTAGGGAACTAATTGTTTTAATTGCCTGGATGATTCCTTTAAACTAGCACATCTAAGAGTTAAACAGCTGGTCAGTGACTTTGGTCTCATAGAAAACAGATGTTTTAGCACAGCACGAGAGCAGCAGAAGGCAGGCTGGGGGTGGAAAGCAGCACATTCTGGTGGCCTGGAGAGAACCCAAGGCCACATCCTGCAGCCTGCACCCATCTGATAAGCCTTCCTCTTGGGAGCAGTTCCCCACACCAGTCTTGGTAGTCAGTGGTTGCCCTCAGGATTAGCAGAATCTCAGCATTGCATAATTCCTTCACATTTGTAACACATTTCTTCCTGCTAGCTGTATGAAAGGGAATTCCTTACTATCTATGGCAGGCAGTGGATTTGGTTTGCACCAGAAATCAATTTCATTTGCAGCACAAAAGAGACTTTAGCTGCTTTCAAATAAAAAGGTCAGATGAGGAATAATATTAATTATGAGCATGTAGCACATGCAAAGAATTCTTTTGTCTTTATGGTCATAGGTTACAAATTGCTTACATATTAGAAGGGCAATAAAGATGGGAAGCTGGGCATAGTGAATCACCTCAAATTGTACATCAAATGCATCATACAGGTGTGTATGAATAGGCCTGTAGATGAGTGGTCAGGATTGTGTTCCGTTGCTGTAATCAGCATGCTGGATCTTGGCACTGGATTGCAAGAAGAATGACTGGAGACGGTCATGGCACATGAATAACAGGAACCTAGTGAGCAAACACTTTACATTAGCAAAGGGTCAGGTTAACAAGGTGATCCATGAATGATCTCAAGCTGGGAATGGGTTAGGAGATGGTGGCTGTGATTTGGCAGATCACTTTAATCACAATACACTTACTTATCACTTCTTGCATGACAACAGCTCCATGCATATTTGTAAACAGAGAGTTTCTAACCCAGCCCTCTGTGAATGCATGAATGCAGTAAGTAGAGGTAGCTCAGTAGTATTCTAGTTGCCATAAAAAAAGTCACTTTTGACCTGTTGTTTTTCAGGTAAGTTCAATATCATGGGGATTTTGAATTTAATAACATGTATATACACCTCATCCTTTTAAAAAGAGTCATCTTGTATTCTGTCTCTGCATATTTACCATATCCACAAGAGATAATTGCTTTTAAAATGCTGAGTAAGAATTGGTATAGTGTCTTACCTTAATGAAACCCAAAATAGGGTAAGGTTTGATTTGGTTGACAATTTTTATGAGACTCCTGTGTATATTCTAGCTAAATATAGTTATTTTAGCTAAAATGTCTTAAAAGAAGTGACATCCCAATGTTCTTGATATTGCAGCTTCACAGCAAGGTTTCTGTTTTTTTGTTACTTTTGGTATAATTTTTCACCAGGTGTTTTATCACTACTTCTGTCAGATTTGTTAATTTGATGGTGGACATGATACATTGATAAGAAGCATTTTGCATTCTGTTTGCCACAAGCACTCTTCAGTGAACAATGTAATGTAAAATTTAATTCCAGGATTTGAGTGATTTTAAAAATAACTTCTTTAAATATTTAAAAGCACAGAACATGATCCCATAAACTTTAGAAATTATGGTAGGATGATTTTCCTACCTCTTTGCAGCCAAAATGTAATAGTTTAAATTATGATAATTCAGAATTACAGATAAGAACACAAATAGAAGGCAAACCAGATAAGGCTGATATATTGTCATTGCTCTAGGTGAGAGAAAAGTAAAATTAAGCAATAAAATACAAAACAAATAGGTCAAGTCCTTTCAGTTTTCCCAATCAACAGTTCATCTGATAGAGAAGGTGGAGGATATTTCTTTATCCTGAAGTACCTTTCTAAGAATAAATAATCTGGGAGGATGCAGTACTCTGCTGTAGGGTTATGTTATCCTTGGAGATGTGGGTTGCTGTAACATTCTCCAGTGACTCTGGAGAACGGTGTCAGCCAAATGCATGGAGCCAAGTCTGCAGTCTGGCTCCAGGTGCAGATGGTGTGGCACCCAGTCAGTGTGTAAGGCAAGCATGAAAGGAGCATGTTAGACCTGGTGTCAGCAGATGTTCACAAATGAGGGATTTACAGTCTGTAGGGCTATTTGGGAACCAGGCCTTGACTTAGGAGTTAACTGCAGATGGAGAGAAGTAGTTTTTAAATGGTCATGGAGATTATCTATTTCTAGCCTTAAAATTATGTGAGCTGGGGACAAAATTACTGAGGTATAGCCTTAATTATTTCAATGATGAACTCTACTCATAAAAAAAATTGATGGAATGGGAAAAAATAGGGGTGTAAAAAGTGTGAGATTACATTTTTGAGAACTTCAGCACCTCAGGATTACACCTCTCCCTGCTGTCAGAGGTGATCACCAAGAAAAGTGATTCCTTGCATACAGCACGTGAGAGGAATGTAGAAAATGTGGTCAGTGTAATATAGTGGGATTCCCATCAGCTGATTTACTGCAGATATATTCCTGATAGCAAATGTATTCCAAAATGGAACTGGATTATTTGTTGGCTTGTTGAATAGTTAATGAATGTGTGTGCATTATTGACATAGGAATGTTTCTAACTGTGGTATTAATTAAAAATTTGACACATCAAAAATCCTTTTAGTGCTAAGTTATAATTTGATTGCAATATTAAATCACCTGAATTGGTGATCAAAGCACGGAAAAATGTGCAAAGGACACTCAGCTTAAGAATTTGTTTAATATTTGAAAATAAGCTACTTTTAGAGTGTTCTGATACTAGAAAAGATACTCCAGTTGTGGAGTATTGGAATTTAACCAATTTATAATATTTGGAATAGCATCTCCAGTAAGACTTCTCTACATCTCAGATAGTAAACCATGTCTTCTACTGAATGTAATCATTGCTTACAGCAGTAGTGCAGCGTTGTTCAATACAGAACAAAAGCTGTTCTTTACTTTTAAAGAATCTCTGTTGTGTCCTGCATACCTTGAAAAAAAAAGTGGTAATAATAATGGAGGGAAGCTTTCAAAGGTGAAAACAATGTTATACCAAAACAAAGAGATTGAATAAAATAGGGAGTAAAGTGATCTAAAGGGAAATCTTTTGCTTGAGGTAAATGTTACAGGTTAGCAACTAAGGCATAAAGAGCCATTAGTCCAAAGTTATTTAAGAAATTGACAGAATGTCAGCAAGCTTAAGGGACCTGCAGAAAATTTGGAAAGACCTCATTTCACCTTGAGAAAAGAAGGACACAAATATTTCAATTTGCATGAAGCAACAACCCCAGATGGGATAAGTTGTGAATTCCACAAGCAGTAAGTTATTAGCTTGTGGCATAATAATTTAAAATGTTTCTAGGAAATTGACATTTTCCAGGCAGTATATGAGAAGCAGAAGAAAAATGCATCTGGAAAACACTGTGATTTTATTACATGGCTGAACAGCTGAAGGAGTTGCTTGTGACTGTGAAGACTGAATCCACCTGCACCCAAGTCAGTCACCCCGAGCTCCACTACAGTGGAGGCAAGCAAACTCACTACAGCACCATCTTCATTTCAAAGCACGTGCATGCACTTGGTCTGATAAACCCATACACTTGTTTATAAAAATCCAGAGTTAGAGGAATTGAATCCAGTTATAGATACCAATAAGTTCCTCAAATATATTGATTTGGCTCAGTGCAAGCCACTGAGACTAAGTTAGGCTTCAGATTTTCAGTGCACAGGACTGTTAGGCTCCCACAGCCAAAGCTGGAAAGTCTGTGTTGATATTTACCCTGGTCCTTGTTCAGAGCACATTTGTGCAAGGTTCTGTATGCACAAAGCCAAGAAGTAGCACAGAGCTGCAGCTGTCTGGTAGGGCTGACACACATGCACAAATGTACACTTAGCCTTCAAAGGAGTGCTAAACTCTCCTATGGAACTCAACCATTGTCCAAAATTACCTTGCTGACTGCAAGTGAGCTATAAGGCAACATCAAGAATACTCCCAGTCTGTTACACTGCCTTGTCTGTGAGGCTGGAAACAAGGAGAAAAGACACTTTTCTAAATCTATTCTTGTGGCAATGGTACCTAAGGCATACAGACTTTAACCACAGAGCCATCTGTGCATAAACAGCTCACTGACCAGGTCTGTGAAACCCCTTTGTTCAGTTCAGTGATGTCCTTTCTATCTGTTTCCTAAAACCCTGTATATTAAACATAGGTTTTGTGTCTCATTGTACTCCAGTGTTGATAACCTTTATTCATACCATGCCTGGCACTATGTATGGTTGGTAATCTGTATTCAACTCTCCTGGAAGCCTCTGTGCAACTCTCCAAAAGCAGCACTCTGGCGCACACCAAGATGACAAGATTTGTGGCAAATGGCAAGATGACAAGATTTGCAAGTATGTGAGATGCTGCACTTAATAAAAACAACAAAAGTCTGTGGCTGAGCAGAACAACGTGCTGGTGTTTTGACAGCTTACTGCTTTCATTTCCTCTTCAGTGTCTGAGCACTGTTGACACCACTGTGCTTTAAAGAAAAATGCCCACAGAAGGGGTTTGTATTATGAGATTATTTACATGCTCAATATTATCTATCAGATCTGTTTTCCCACCTGCTGGAACTGATGTAGGACCCTGTGTCTCCACCCGTTTATCTCCGTGGGGCTGCGTGCCTGCACATTGTTGGGGAAGGCAGGGGCCACCCACAGAGAGCAACCCAGAGGGAAAATGTGCCCCTGCCAGTACCCGACCCAGCAGAGTGACCTAGATGGTGTATTGCAGCATCTGACTGCTCAGCTCTCCTGTGCTCTCTTCAAAAATGGATGAAGAGGATGATCAGAGCACAGGGGCAGTTTTTCCATGTTCATGCCTGCAGTTCTTATTCCCTTGCTATGAGATTTAGGGCAATCTGTAAGCCTGCTCAATGCTTCCAACCAAAACATGAAGCAGTAATTAGAATTTCAATATGTGTGTTACAGTTTAATTGGTCTGGTCTGTGTATCTTGAGATGGTGGGAATTATTGTTTAATCCTCAGTACTAGAAGAAGGGAAGCAGAGTCAATGGGGATTAAATGTGGTAGCCAATAAAAGGCATACTCTATGAAAATATTACAATTAGAAATGAAAGATAGCCTTTCCAGATAGCTTTCCTTGAGCTCTTACAAATGTTTAGACAGCCTAATCTAACCACATATTTAGAACAGCTATTTTCAGAGAGACCCTTGTGAACTGTGCTGTTAGTTAGCATTCTTGGCCCAGGTTAGCACTGGAAAATATTTCTTATCTGATTTGGCTGTATTTATAAGTGAAAGACATGTAATATGTATTTTGTCTTTTGAAACATTTTGATTTACAAAAAATAACAGTGTTCATAATGTATAAAAGAAATTGCCTGTGAACATTTATGTAATTCTTTGATGCTATTCTGCAAATCTTTTGTAAGCAATTTATGTATAAAAAGCAACATATTTTACATATGTAATCTATCTTTGTATAGCTAGCTTTCCCCATTTTTATAAACTGACTTCAGTGTCTGGGACTATAGACAAAGCTCTGTCATTTAACCGTGAAGACAGCAATTGACAGTCCAGCAATAGGCCATAGAAACTACATTTATGTGTAATCAGAAATGATCTTTCATATCACAACATTGCTGTTTCCAGCCATCCCTTTGAAAAGTGAGGAAAGGAAAAATGATCTCATATAAAGTCAGAAGTTCAATATTTTGGCAAAGTTGTACTAACGATGTGCAACTTAGAATTCTCAGAAAGGACAGGAGAAGATAAATTCTCCAAGGAGTGTATTGCCCTTTATTAAAAAGGCACTATTGATATATTCAAATTTCAGATTACTACATAAAGAATCCTATATGTGGCTTTGAAAAATGGTATTTAATTCTTAAATTGAGATAGAGTGACAGTGAAGACCAGTAGTCTATGCAATAACAAAAGATTTGGGGCCATCCTTTATATCTGGTGTTTGAGAAAACACTGGTTGCACATATCTGTCTTAAAAGTAGAGAAAAAAAAACCTTCTTCCAGCCAACACTAAGAAAGAGCAAATCTGGATATGTTCAAGGGAAAAATCCATCTTGTAAGGATTTTAAATGGATTGTAAGAATAACATAAATATTTCTGAGAAAAAAAAAAAATCAGAAGTGTTTAGAAAGAACATACAGCCTGATTCCTGCCTTTACTTTTTTACTTAAATGTCTTTTTTATTCAAAGATCCTGATGATGCTAAACAAAACTTGAACTTCACCAGTGTATTGACTGACAATACTGCTCAATTGGAGGACAAGGTATTTCTGCCCTAATGATTGTGGTCTGAAGGACATTTCTGAATAAGATTTAAGATGAGGGCTGCTGACATTGTTGCCATAAGCCATAACTGTTGGTTCATCTTCCTGACACCTCTTGACACCTCCTTGCAGCCTTTGAAGTATAAATTTACAAACCTACTCCTAAACATTTCATAATGGTTGTGTCTTTCATTAATTGGTCACATTTTTCTTAATTTTTATGATACACATCAATCCTTCAGCCTCTGCATTAATTTTGAAGTTGTAATTGTAAGGGGACCTTTTCTTCGACATCACCAGGATTAGATTCACCTGGACAGATAATTTCTTTTCAATGGCTTTTGCCATTATAGAAATTTAGCTATCCCAGAACAAAGTCCCTTTTCCCAAAAATAGGACAAAAGGACAACAATAATAGGTCTGTAGTTGAACTTAACATGCTAACTATTCTGCAGATAAGATTCTTTTGTGTCTGGCCTACTTTTCCAGCCTTAAGAATCTTCTGTAAGGCTGTAACAGGGAAATAGTGTCTCTTTGGGGAAGCAAAGTAGACAGCCTCAGTCAGTCATTTTTATTTTTCATGAATCTACATCATGATGAGATCCTCTCACAATCTGTCTCATCTGATCTTTTGCTGTGCTCTGCTTCCTTTTATGCTGAGTGCTCTTTATTGTAGGCAGAAAAATGGTGGATGGCATGTCAGAGAAATATTCTGACTGTGAAGTCCAGCTTGGCAGAAAGATTCCTAAATAATTATCTTTTGAAATATGTTTAGTGTATTTGCTTTTGTCCCTCAATGGCAGAAGATAATTAAAATCAGGGAAGTATCACCAGTTAAGATTGCTTGTATCAAAGGCCAGTGAAGATTCAGATCTGCCCAGAACATTCTTAATAGCACATATTTGATAAGCCTCAGGTAGTCCCTTGGACTATTTGTAGAATTTTGGGTAAAAGAAGGACAGGATCTCTCCGAGACAAGACATTTGTGTCCAGAGTGCTTCAGGCCACCCTTTCAGGATTGACAGCAACTTGTCTGAATCTGGTTATGGAGCATTTGGCCAGACTTCTCCTCTAAGCTCCATTTGATGTTCCTGTGGCTTTAAGAAATAATTATCCCTTTTAAAAGACTTTTTAAACATTATTATTCTTAATGACTTAATTATTAGATCATCATTATACATGTACCATGCCTTGGGGCATGGCAGGAAGACACTTGTGCATGTTTGAAGAAGCAAAGCCTGACTGTAAAGCTCTGTATGAGGGGAATCCCCTTGCTTCAGCCTTGGAAAGAGATCTCTGGAATGATCTATTGCCAGAACCATCCTTGGGTGTTGCCTTGGACTGAGCTAACTACAGTGGTCCAAAGCAGGACCATGGAGCAAGGTAACTGTGACTTATGGCAGAGGAGCAGAGATCCAATACTCAACCCTCTATCACTGCCTCTTTAATATCTAAGTCTACAGATATTCTTGGTTCCCAGTCAATACTGAAAAAATAAATTGATTAAACCCTGCTTATTGGATTAAAATCTGCTTTTTAGTGTCTTTCATGGAGCCTGAAAAGATTTTGCAACATCTTCGGCTCTTTAAAATCTTGCCTGCTTGAAGATGGTTACTGAAGATTTTCTGTCAAACTGAAGGGATCAGAACAGCTAGAATTGAAGGTGGAGGTACATTTAGGTGGAGCACATTATGGGGCTTTTTTTTTCAGTGTACTAAAGCTTGTTGAAAGTTTGATATTAAGTTAGCTATTACTGTTTTTCAACATGTTACAGCAGTGATCTATTCCCAGACAGCTTTTGAGTAATTAAGGTTTAATTTCCTTTGGACTCATGTCTGCTCATTTTCTTTGCTTATTTATTTATTTTTAAATTTTTTCTTTAAATAAGTAACTTCTGTTTAAAGTATCTAAATAGTATTCTCTTTTTTTAATTGGAAATTTTTATATAAAATTTCTCAACTGTGTTTAAAGAATAATACAGAGATTGATATGGACTTAAGAATAAATATCTCATTATTTCACTTCGTTCTTGTCTTTCCCCTTTTCTTTTAAGCAGTGTAGGTTTGCTTTCTGTTCTCTGGCTGCCCTCCTGAACTTGGAGGATTTTGTTATGAAAACCTTGGCCAAAAGGCAGTGCTGGAGGCTTAAGTTCATGGTATATTCATCAAATACCAACAAGAGGGTGATTCCCAGATGGATAAGGAGGTCTCTCAGAGCTCTTGTGACATTATAAAGCACTCTAGTTAAAAACCTTACAGCTTTTTTGTGGCCAAGTGAACTCTTCTCTACACCACCACTCCTGGTGGGGGATCCATCCAGCTTTCTGTGCTACCTGAGCAGAAGTGCAGACTCCTACACTTGTCAGCAGATGTGGGGCAGCAGTCTCACCCACAGAAAAACAAGTTTGCATTGGGTGTGAGACCAGCAGGCTCCAAGATGAATGAATGAATGCCAGGTCACCCTCTGAGCTGCTTGAGGGCACCTCCTGTCCTTTGAGAAACCTTGAGGGCACCTGAAGCCTGGTGTTGCAGTGGATGGGCATTTCGCACAGGTGACTGGCCAGATGATGACGGATCTGAAATGTTCATTGGATCTCGTTTGCAGGCAGGGCTGGAGCAGCACAAACAATGTGGGGATGAAAAAACTCTGTAGAAGGGTCAGTTAGCCAAACCATCTTTTATTTTGTCTTCAATGGGAAGTATAGAGGGTGAGATTGACAAACTGTGTTTATGTTTAGCCATTATTGATAGCAATAGGATGTAATAGAACCAGGAAATGGTGGGTTTCTTGTAAAAACACAGAACTGCTTTTGTGTTTTAAGTGCCAAAAAATTCTCCTATTAAAGCTAGAGATTAACTTTGCAATATACACACTTTGAAGCATACATTTTCTTATCTAAACATTCAACAGACATCTCATCTATTCTCCCCTGCTGATGTCAGGGAGCTGATTTGTCCTTTTATTGGCCTAGTATCTGAGAGGGTCAAAGTAGAAAAACAAAATGTAAATAATACCCATTTCATACTCAAACTCTAAATTGCACCAGAAGTGTTTTATTTTCATATTACTGGTTGTTACCCTAAAATGTCCTCACATATGTGTAAATCCTGAAATTAACTTTCAGTGCTTTGCAATAGCTGTGTGCACAGTTTTGGGATGTTCGCTGCAAGGAGAATTATGATAAACCCTCTACTGGTTCTCTGACCTTCTGCTATGTGTGTACATATTGCTCCAAGGATGTCACTTCAGGATGCTACAGAATTAAGTAGGGAAATCACCTGTAGAAAATAAAGGTATAAATCCCTTCCTTACCACCTCCTTGCTGTCCTACTTAGCACAATGTTGTTTCAGTTATCCTTGGACATGTAAAAAAATTTTCTGCCTCTGAATGTTTTAACTTCTACTTCTCTGCCTGATCACTTAGTAGCTTTTATTTGCAAAAATAGCTATATGACTGGGCAAAGGCCGTTGTTTCTATGACGTTTTAATGCTGAAAGTTCCTACAAAAAGCTGCTTTGCGTTCAATGAAGACAGAAAGAGGCAGGGAGAGTGAATATAGGTATCTTTAAGCTGTCTTGTGTGAGGAGTTTCTTGCTGGTCTTGAGAGGCAGGATGTTTTCTCAGCATCTTCTAGCTGTACCCATGGGTCAAGAGTCTGGGGCTCTGGTATGGAAACCATTTCCATGTTTCTTCTTATTTCATGGCCACATCTCCCTGGGAAGAACTAGGAAGTAAAAAAAATCTGACCCCTGGAACTTGGCCAGGCACTTGAACTTGAGGTATTCCGTGTTGCCTTTAACCAATAACTTTTTTTAAAGTAGATTGGATATGATTATAAAGTCCAGAAAAAGGCCAGAAAGCTAATTGTGAGTAGATGTGACTGTGAGACTATTCATGTTCTGCTCTGATAGACAGAACAGAGTTCTGTTCTATCAGAAGATACTTATACCTATGGTTCCACCAGCTGCTTATGGGAGCCTGTGGCAAATTCTAGCCTGGTGTGTGAAGTACTAAGATTAAACTAACCTTACATTTTCCACTCCTGTCACAAAGTCTGCCTTACCTCAAGGAGTGTTGCGATGAGATGGGTGGAGCTCTCCAGAAGCACTTGAAGGTGATTGTGTGGTAAAGACTGCTTCAGAAAAATGTTCTTGCACAAATTTGCTTTAACTCTCTTGTCCCATAACACATAGTTGCTTCTTGACCTCTGAGAATGCAACAACCACTAGAATAAATGAAGATTTTCTCATGTAAAAGATGTTTCCTTGATGTCTTGTAGCTGCTCTTCTGGCACCATCCACTCTACGATCACTTGAATTAGATGGCTGTGAGACTCTGCTGGATGAGAAGAAAGTAAATGTCTGAAGTACAAGCTGTATTGTTGCTCTGCTATGTGCACTTGCTCAAGACATCACTAGAGCCTGCAAGGTTAAGGATGTTGATATCACCTGCAGTCACATCTTTCTCTTGAGAAATTCTGGGCTTGATGTGCACAGTGCAGCAAATGTCTGTTCAGTTACACAAGTTGGTGCAAGCTGTGCATACCTCAATTCCCAGAGTAATTTAGCAACCGTGCCACATATGCTGGAGAAAATGAGAACATATTATTATTCTCTACATTACAAGAACCCGTGATTTCAACTGCTTTGCTTGCAACATCTTCAGGATTCAGTAGTCTGAATACTCACTGTGTTGTGCACTTACTCAGACTGAATATAGCCATTGAACTGGATGTTGAATCCATCTTCTTGGTAACAGCTTCCTGCCTTGGCTTTCTGAACTGCTTCAAACCTGACTTGAACAAGTAGTGATCCTCAGATGCACCTGAACACCAGCCACTGCTTCACAGTCAGTCTGGAGGGGCAGGGGAAGATGTGAAGGATATCATCCAGTCAGAGTTCCTCCTCTCCTTCCTCCTCTCTTTTCTGTTTCACCAATCCCCTGCCTCCCCACCTTTCCCTTTCCCTTTCTTCTACCTAACTGCAAGACCTGTTTTATCTTTATGTTCAGCTTCTCCCACTTTTATGTAGAAAGAAATGAGAACTTATAAAATAACAAGTGAAATAAAGGCTCCTGAAGGCTACTACACACCTTTGTAATTAAAGTTTGATTATTGTTTCAGTTGCGCCCTCATTAACAGGTATGTAAACACAGATGGATATGAAGACAAGCAGACACAGAGCTCCCATTATTGAAGATAAATATGAATAACAGGAATCCAGAGAGAGGTCTTGCTCCCTGGATCAGGTATCTCTGTGTAGGTTAGACTTAGAAGTTGAGTTACCCAAACAGACACAAAAGAAGCACTGAAACAAAAGAAGCACAAATTTCTTCGTACTTGATATAAAGCTGTTGCTCAGCACAGCACGCATCCCCAGAGAGTCTTTCTGTCTTTCCATGCATTAGATGTCACAAATGTGAACTAGTGAAAGGTAACAAGGCAGCTGGGCTCTCCATGAGGTTGAGGCAGAGCCTGTTCAAAACCAGAGCAGCTACACGGTGTTTGCATCTCTCAAAGGCTCAACAAAAAGTGTTTGTTTGTGATTTGTATCTGCCTTTTGCAGGGGAGGACTGAGCCAGGGGATGCTGTGGAGAGCTGGGAGTATGCCAGCCCTTCAGCCAGGGCTGTGCCTGTAGCCTGTGCAGACATTCCCAGGCGAACTTTCAGCCAGCTAGATGAAGCTGTGGATAGCGGTTGAGCCACTGCAGCCTGGGGCGCAGCAGAGGCACCCGGTGGGATTTCCCCTCTTCCCTGGCCGGTTTTGCATCCTGCTGTGAGCTCCAGGTTTGCTGCAGCAAGCAGACAATTAAATGATCTAATTTAAGGGCAGCTAAAGAATAACCTGAGGAGATGAAGCACTGTTGGGGCTGGTGAGGGGGATGGCTCTGGATCTGGCTCTCTGGTGCTGTCCCCATCACTCCGCTAGCCTGGCTTTGGCAGAATCTTCTGGTGCTCTGAATTTGAGATTCTGTGCATGGGATTTTTCTTTTTTCCCCCTCAATTCTATCAATCCAGCTTAGTATTAGTGTGATGTTTCAAGAATTCTGCTATTTCACTGAAATTTATGATGCCAGTATCAATTTTAATAAATGTTGCTTTATTTCAAAAGAAGATTTTAATGTAATGATTACTTGATAATTAGTTTAATAATGTGTGCTAAGTGACCGGATTGCCATATAACTGCTATGTCATGAGTGTTTATTAAATGTAAATTAGATCCTTGTTTGCAATATTTTATAAACTCTCTCAGTTTTATTTTTTTTTCTATGTAGTTTTCAAGAAGACAAGTCCCCCTGTGTATAGATTAGTTAGAGGGAATGGGCAGACCTACTTATAGAATCATCTTGAAAATACTTAATAACCTTCATTGGGAATTGTGTTATTCTGGACATTGTGCCATACAGTTTTCAAGTCTGAAGTAGCTGGTGAAACAATACTTTCTTTGAAGTAAAGATTATGAACTTCCTTTCTTTAGCTCCAATTTCAACTTTACAAACTGATCAATTTAATTGGAGTTTATTTAGGGCATATCCTCACAAACCTTCCTTGATCTAAATAGTCCTATTGATTTATGGATTACTCTTGTGTTAAAAGCCTGAAATATCTTCCTTTGGTGCTTTGTTACATTTTTCCAAATGAAGATATTTTTTTTTGTTTGTTTGTTTAAGGTGTTCCCTTTTAATTTTTTCTGGCTAATAATGACACTAGTACGAGCCTTTCTGCAGGTCTAAGTTATTTTCAGATTACTGAAGGAATTTACTGTCTCATCTGAAAAGATTTCAGCTTGAAGAACATGAGTGGTTCAGCACTGTTAGGAAATTCTTCTGTTCCTTGGGTGTGCACACATGCAAGAAATGTATGAGTTAAATATGGTGCTGTTTTTTAGTTTAAGTCATCTGTACTGGCCTTATTCCTCTTTATGTGCCATGAAGGCCAACTATAGAGCCCCCAATGCATCATGGTGAGGAGTGCTAGTAAATATAGTGCACGTGGTCTGCCTATCCTATCATAAAAGTACCAAGAAATGATGATTAATCCATTCATTTACCAAGTTCTGGATCATTTATATGTTCTCTTCCATCACAAAAACAGACAGTAGGAATCAGTGATTCCAGGTTTCTGTGCAATGTGAGACTATTACTTTGGAAGAAAGACTCATAATTCAACTGTTATTGAAAAAAAATCATATATAATGCCTGTAGATGAATAGTTTTAAAGTTTTAATATGTATTGTTCATCCATTTCAGATATCAGTGTTGATGAACATTAGAAACAGATTTAACTAAACAAAATTTTAATCTCTTCTTGTAAAGAGCTGACTCATTGCCAAAATATTAATGTATTAGCTGCTTACCCAAAGGTGGCATAAATGCTTGAAATTTCAGTTCATTGTGCAGTATTTAGCATTGATGATGTCTGTGGAGCTGATTATTCAGGTACAAAAGTAATTTAAATAGTCATATAAATTTTATTTAAGCTTCTTTTTAGACAGTGCTAGATTTCAAAAGTACAAACCCCAAACCCTGCACAAATCTCAGCAGGTGGTTCTACAACAGCTGACTGAGATAAAAGATGAAACTAGAGTGTGTGTATTGTTAACTTATGTTCATAAATTAAATGAAAACAGAAGATTCTGGCCGGACAACAAGTCTGTTCACTGCTGTTGCAGGCAGTCTGCAATATAATCTCATCATACTTCTGAGATTCGAGCTCCAACACAAAAGTATTTAAAGTGTTCTCAAACACTAGGCAGGAAAAATCATAAGAAAGCTGTGTCAGGACCAGAGCTGAGGTGGTGCTGAAGAGAGAACCAATTCTTATCTGGAATTAAGGAGAGAAACAAGAACTATAGGGAATGGGATGAGCACTGTGATACAGATGGTGAAAAGAGTTTCCCAGAAATTCATTACGAGTTTCTCTGCTGTCCTACCAGCTGGTTTCTCTTGCTTTGCCTTTGCTTTCACTAACAGCTTTGAGCCAGCTTTAGAGTCCTCTGCAGTTAACAAAAGGGTTTTTCTTTATTTGCTAGTCTTTGTGTCTGAGTCCTAAGGGAGGGACTAGGTACATTTTGTGTTCTGCCTGCAGCATCTAACTTACAAACGGGTTTGATTCAGTGCCTGAGGGTCAGTTCAGTCTTCCTGCCAAAAAGCCCCCTGAAGCCAGAGGTGGGTGACCTTTTCTGATGAATGGTTTGCTTTGAGAAAGATACAGGCCTGGTCTTTCCAAATGTATTTGTAATTCAGAGGTGAATTTGGTAAGTAACAGCGATGAAATACAACATACAGAAAATACTACAGAGGTGTTTCTCTCCAACATTTCCAAACCAAATAGCTTTAATTTTCTAATCCTAGATTGCTTAGAGTCCCTGAAGGGCAGTCTGTGGGCATTTGGCACCAGCCCTACCAGGGAACAGAGCAGCTCATCCCTGAACAGACAGGCTGTGTAAGGATCCCACTCCCAGGCTTTAAGGTGTGCAGGCACATATTGCTTCCTGACTCTCTCGTGGTTCCAGGTCTGTGCTCCAGGTGATCCCATAAGTGAGAGGTGAGTATGGCCAGACACTCCCTCCAGTTAATGCAGGTCAATTGAGAGTTATTTTCATGTAGTCCTGAGCCCACAGAGGTTATTTTTGGTTTGATCCCTTACTCGGAAGCTGTGCATCCGCAGCAGAGGCATAGCCATTCCTTTTAGCAGGCCTTCAGCTCCTGCAAGGGGATGGATATTAATATCAGAAGCCAACCAGAGACATTAAATGAGGTCAAGGTCACCCTACATAAGTGTTAGATAACACAGTAATTTAAAATGATGAATGAAATAGTTTAAAGAATGTTAATTATAACCTACAGTACAGACATGGGATGACCCTTGTAGTGTGGGCTGTGCAAAACTGTGTGAATGTCTCTGGCACTGGATGCAGGGAGGTATGAGGGGGAGCAGCAGGTACACTGACAAAGCAGCTTTTTCACTCTCGTTTTGAAGAGGTGAAATTCCTGCTGTCCTCGTACTAACCAGTGTGGGGTGGTGGAGGAGGAAGAAAAAAGAAAAAAAAAAATAAATAGATTGCTTTCACAAATCAAGTGGGAAAATACAAAGCTAAAAAATTATAGTGTTACATATATTTTTTTAAAACCTAATGACAATTAACAGACAACAACTTGAAAGACTGGATTAAAATAATTTTCTTGCTAAGATCCATTTGTGGTCAATACTTAAGAAGAAATTATTTAACCTAATGGTAGGTAGAGAAGTGTAACTTGTATTTAAGACAGCACTTGCTTGGACATCAGAGGTAGGAAACCAGGACTCTGAAGTATTATGTACTTGACTGTTTTTAACAGCTGTGGAGTCTGATTCTGCAAACACTAAAACCTGTGAGAGTGGAACTGTTCTCCTGAATACAATATATATGAGTACAGCAATATGGATTTAACATATATAAGTATTGGAGTCTTTGTCTCTGCTATAATTTTAAATTATTGATCTTTGTTTTTAAATCTCTGTTTTAAACTACAGGAATATATAAAGAAAATACATACTTATCTTGGAGCAGAAATGCTCGTTGAGTTTTGTTGCAATAAAAAGAGATTTTGTCCTTTTATAGTCCAGCTTCATGAACTTTCTTCTGAAAAATAAAAATCTTGTTTGTTGTCAGAAATAGTTCTTAACTTTGCTTTTAAAATTTTATTCAGAAGCCCCTGTGACACATGAGATAGAACACATGAAAGTCTTTCTTTTTTCCTTTCCCTCCCTCTTTTTTTTTTTTTCTTTCAGTGCAGTAACATAAAATATGTGTGTGGTGTAAGAACGCGTGCTAAAGTTTCATGTTTCAGGTAATCTCCTTTAAAATAATGGGAGTCTAGATTGCATCAGTTAGTTTAAAAACTGCTATGCTATTGGTAGGAAGAAAATGGGATTTGAGCCAAAACTTGCCTGTGTTACTGCCAAAGTCTGTATCAGATTTAAGACACATGCTTCTGCAAGCTTCCACGAAGGTTGTGAAAAAAGTTTTCATACAGAGTTGGATTACAGCTCTCGGCTCAAAACACTGGCCATTACACTCCCATCTTAAAAGCCTGCTGTAACACCGAGCACAGAATCGAGCAGCTTTCCTTCATTTTCTGGACCACAGATGGATTTTGAATGTCTCCTTGTGTCTTGATGGAAGATATATTAACTTCATTAACTGGAATCCATACCTGATTGCTTGTGAGTGTGTATGTGTACACATACAGATATATATCTATTTAAAACCTTATCATGATTTTATTTCAAGTGTATCTAAGATCTGCTCTAAGAAATTACATTCTCTAGAGGAGCTTACAATTGTTTTGAGTAGCAAAGAGACAGATATTTACTCTCAGATGTTGGAATCCTTTGTGAGTTTATGAGAGAAATTCTGGAAGCCTTGCTGTGTTGGTGGTAGAGAAATGCCTTTTGAAACAGACACATCCAGCTGTACAACGACTGCGTAGTAACCTGTGGATTTTAAACATCAGAATGTACAAACCGTGGGCAACTGTGAATATCTTCATAATTTCTTTTCTACATCTGCTGCAAGGATCTGACTATGAGAACGGCTCTGTGAAGGTAAGTGAACTTTATTTACTTTGATTCTT
Organism: Lonchura striata; assembly: GCF_050655825.1. NCBI lineage: Eukaryota > Metazoa > Chordata > Aves > Passeriformes > Estrildidae > Lonchura > Lonchura striata. Next base: position 101,740,478 of record NC_140703.1, on the reverse strand, counting down.
AATAATACAAATTCCAGAATTAGCTCCATTTAATGTGCAAGGTAGTAGGTTTCTTGTTTTTGTAATGAATCGTTATTTTTTTGTTTGGTGATGGTTTAGTTGCAGAGGTGTTTAGCAGCCATAGAGGAAAATGAATCTACAAGGAATTTAAATCCATATTCTCTGTTTAATATTTTATTACTTCTTTTACTAGTTATTAAGTACTTGTTGTATACTTTGTTCTTGAGTTAAAATTTTAGTTTCAGTCATTGAAAATAAAAGAAAAATCTGAAAAAGAAGCATGAGTCAGAGTATTTTGAATATTTGGTAAATTCACTTTTTTTTATTTCAGGTATTTATAATTGCAGGAATTAGTATGCTGGCATTGAAATTTTCCCTGTAAAAACACGTGTTCATCAGTTGTTCACTTGTTTGGCAGATATCAGAGGAACATTTCTCTTTTCCTTCATTAGAAAAAGTTATATAGCATTTTGAAATAAACAGCAACTAGTAATAATAGAGCACATTGCCTGGAAATTAACTTTTCTTCTGAATATAGTACATGAAACAAAATTTAAGCCTCACCATGAGAGTAGGATTTTTTGGCTTTGAGACAATGTGAGAACATCCAGGGCAATCATTTAGAAAAATCAGAACAAAAACCGGAACAAGTTTCTACACGTGCAGTCTGTCCAAGATTGATTAATTCAATGTGTGGTCCAGAACAAATTATTTGTTTTTCACTGGCAGAGCAAAACAAGCTAATATTATTTTTTTCCACTTCAGAAAACCTCCTACTTGTAAGCAATGACCACACACCAGTCTGTGAGCCTTCTGCATGCTGACCTGTGCTTTAGGAAAGAAATGCTCAGTTGTGTGCCTAATTGCAGACTGCTGTTGCCAGCCCAGTAAGTCAGCAGTGGTGAGCAGTGTGTGCCTCAGGATGACTGATGCCTGATGACTGCTCACAAGCTTTTAATTTACAACCTCAGCAATCAATTCTTTGAAGGCATTAGGACCAGAGTAATAAGCCTTGTTTAATACATTAACTTTGTGCACTGCATGACAAATCACTGGTTTTGTACTTGCAGGAATCACTTCATTTAAACCAGAGCATGCTTTCTAATACAGAATAGTAACCATTTCATAATTGGCAGGGGTGATAATTCTAGCCACATGTGGGACGCAAGTTTATTCAGCGCAGAAGTAAAACCACTAGAAAGCCCTGTAATTGTAAACTTTGAATCCATACTCACTTTGCCTAGAGTAAATGCAAGAGCTCTCCTTGCTAGCTTATATTAGCTTATATTCATTCACTGTGATAAGATTGTCCATCCATATAATCACATGCAATTGTGATTATTTTCACTGAAATTTGGTTACCACTGTCAAGAGGCCAGCTTAGCCCCAGGCTACTGTTCTTGAAACAACTCACGGAGAGTTTCCAAGACTATCTTAAAGGAATCTTATAGGTCACACGCAAAAAGGTATCACACTTAAATGCTGTATTTCACTTGCTGATTGCCAAAAGGAAAAGATTGCTTGTTCTGGCTCTTTTGGTATAGATGGAGGCTTTTGGCTAATCTGTTGTTTTTCTTTTAATGTCTTACATAGAGTGTTAGCTCTCTGGGTTGTTTTCTCCTGTATGACCTGTGGGCTTCTGTATGTGTACACATGTGGAAATACACCACAAAACGTGCTTCATTTTACAGCGTTGGATGGCACACAGGGTTATGATTATTCTTACCATTTTCCCCTCAAATTGAATTTGCAGTACACAGAAATTATGTATTGCATTCACTTACCCTACCTTGTTGTTTTAGAGTTCTTTAAGATCAACAGCAGGACTGCCTGGATAAAACACACAAGGTCAGGATGCAGCTAATACACAACTGATGAGACCTAGGAAGGGTCAAGCACCAGCAACCTGCTCTGCCCCCTGTTATATGAATCCAGGTTAGGTGAGCTCTGCCCAGGACACCTGAAATTTTAAAACTGTTTATGCTTCAAACCATCAGGTGGCCTCAGTGTGGTATCATGCAAGAGTTTCAGGGGGCTAAGTGTTTAAATTCTCTCTTTTTCCCCTTCAAATATCCTGATTTAATCATGCATGAATATTAAAAAGCTTATGTACAAACTGCTGTGATCCAGCATCTCCATGGCAGCTGGCTTTTCCTAACCCTTCAAAAACTTTAAAAACTCCATCCTCTTCTGAGCACATGAATCCCTTTTCCCCACCATGTGCATGTATTCCTCACCTGTCAGAGCTCTTCCTTCCTCTCTCCATTCCCTGTTCTACTCCCAGCACTTGACCTGTGTTCCCTCACCTCCAGGACACAGGGACTCAGTTTTCCAATTGGTCTCTTTTTTGTGCTAGCCAACTGTCACCCTCCTTCCCACTTGCTTCCTCCTGGATGCAGACATCCTTCTTCTGTCACAGACTCTCAGGAGTTTTGTCCATTTTCCTCAGAGACAGCCCTAATGGACACTTTTCCAGTCATTTCTGACCACAGTTTCCCCTTCCCTTCTCCAACCATAGCTCCCTTCTTTGGCCCTGTGGTTTTAACTGCCCAAATTTTCCTTTTCCTGACCCATTTCTTGTTCTGATCTCCAAAGATGTCCTCAGCCTCCTTGGCCAGGCCTTGCCCTGCTCCATGAGTATTCATTTCCTTCCCCTCCCACAGGCAAATCCCTTGGTTTCCTGTCCCTGGATGCCAGACCCCTGTGGCCAGAGGGGCACAAAGGGCAGGTCCTGTGCTCTCAGCCCCACAGGCTGGACCTGCATCCATGGGTGGCCTGCACCCAGCTCCTGCTCTGCTCCCAGATGGACAGCAACCAGCACAGGACCTGACTGCTGCAAAGCCCTGGGAGGGCTGTGTGGGCTTTTATCAAAGATATCAGTGTACACATCTGAGGCAAAAAAAAAAGGCTCCTCAGGTGTCAAAAATTCTCATCTGTGATTCACGGTAGGGAAACAGAAAAAAAAATTTGTGCAGATAAATGATATTTTTTTGCTTTCTCTGTCAAAATGGTTTGACTGCAGTGGAGGATAAAGGAGGAGCTTCATCCTCTGCTGTGATCAAACCATTTTGACAGAGAAAGCAAAAAAATTATTATAATAATTTTGAGGCAGACATCTGGTATGGAAAGTTTCAGCCTGAACAGCGAATGTCTGCCAGTCAGAACACAACAGGAGCACAGGCTCATGGTGGGAAGCAGTGGGCAGCCTCAGACAGGGGCAGCACAGCCACACATGTCCAACAGGACTTGGCTCCAGAGCTGAACTGATGTCAAGGGCAGCCCTTGCCTTCCGGTGGCTTGGTTCAGGATGCCAACCTAATATATAAAGTCCTCATGGAATAATTAGATTTCCACATGAGTTTTCTGAATACTGAGAATTATTTTTAAGGTTTTTTTTTTTTTAATCAGGAAATGCTTTAAAAATTCCTTATTGAAGTTCTTGTCCCAACAGTCTCTTATGTTTTGGAACCTCTCAGCTAGAGAACCGCAAATTTCACTGTCTCTCTTTCTGTCTCTCCCCCTCAAATTTTTCCTCACCTAGGGCAGCAACAGACATAAAATACTTTTTCCAGAATTTTAAAATTAGATGTGAAGAGCTATGTCCTATATTCATCAGAGCTGAGGCAAATATTTTGCCAAGAAAAGCCAATGATCCATCTGAGCTGCTTCTGCCTTCCAACCCTAAAACTGCCTCTCTAATGAGGCAGCAAGATTTGATCTTGGAGAATTAAAATCTCATTGCTTTTCTTCTCAATCCTTCTGCTTCACATTATTGATAGATTGTTGGGGGACAGGCAAGAGAAAGGAACAACTGGTCACTTCCAAGTTAAACAGACTCACAGCCTTTTCCTTTTGCAGAGGTGTTCTCCCCATGTTGAAACCTCCTTTGGTTTTGTCCAAGAGAAAACTACAGTGGATAGGCCTGAGGAGTCCCTGAACTCTAAAGCTGCTTTCTGATCAAAAGACCAAGGGTCAGGTGGGCTAAGCTAGGAGGTAAACATGCCTGCTGTCTGTTACATGCACTCCTTTCCCACAGCTAAATATTTCCTGCTTCTGCACTAAACATTGTTAAAGCCTCCAGCAGTCGCTCTTGCTCAAACAGATCTTCTTAATCTCCTGCTGTCCCTGTGAGCTGCACAGAGTGGGAAGCCACTTCCCAAACACAGCTGTACATGGTCCTTGTCCACTGGTGAGAGGGAAGCAGCACTTCCCCACTCTCCTGAGGCCCTGGACCACCTAAGTGGAAAGAGCCTTGCCCTTGGGAAGGCATGGAAATACTGGAGAGCCAGCCATGTTTCTTGGTTTCTAGAAAAGTTAAATTCTAAAAATCTTCCATGTCATGGGATCTCTTCCTCAAGTGCAACTCCTAAAGTTCCAGCAAAGTGCTCAACTGCTAGAAAAATCAACTTGAAATGTCACTGGGAACAATTTCTCTGTTTAAACTAGGTTTTTCATCTTCAAATCCAGCTTCCTTTCAAAGTTAGGAAACACTTCTAAACAAATATTATGAGATTGTGGTTTTCAGAACTATTTCATTCTTCCAGTTTCGTCTACTGCTTTTGATTCTCTGTGATTACCATATCTGATAGGCTCAATGAGCCAAAAATGTGTGAAAATATACTTACAGTGTTCCTGCAGAAATGATTGTTTGTGTTTTTCCTTCAGAAGTCAGAAGCTATCAGGGAAGCTATGAGGAAGGCCAATTTGTTCTGACTTATCTGCTACTGTCTTGACAAGGTGCACTGAAGGCAAACAGAACAATCCTGTTTTGTTGTTATGCCACAGAGCGTCTGTCCTTGGCTCTTATCAATTTGGAAAGGCAACTACTAACATGCTGCTACTTTATCAAGAGCAGTTCTTGCTCATGAGAAAGAGCAAAAAAATCCCTCCCAGCTACTGATCCAATCCAGTCCATCCCAGCTAGGATTTTAATGTCTGAGGATAGAGCAGAGCTTGGAAAAGTACACCAGGCTGTGTAGATTATTCAGATGCAGCATTTGACAAATCCACTTATCAGTGGTTTAAAATTAAGCACTAATTAAACTTTGCCATCAGTAGTAGCTCACATCTGAAAGTCTGTGAAACCAAGAGGAGGCAAGAAGGCAGGTTCAGAGGGCAGTGGGCCATCTTTTTTGATAATCAGTGGTCTGAAAGCAACCAAAACAAGCCTTCAGCTCAGGCTCAGCAAATGTTGCTTGTTTCTGTTTTCTGCAGCCTACTGGTACTTTTTTCCCACAGGCATTCGTGTTGTTTATAACCAATGGTGTAGTGGTATCAATGTAGGCTCCCACAGGAGGCAAGCAGAGAAAAGAACTTCCTGAGAACAGGAAAAAAAACCAACCTGGTGCAAACTCTGACTTGTGAGACCTCTGCCATGGTGTCTGCAGTTTTTGTTCTGATCAACACTGCTGCTATTCCAGACAAGGTTTATTTGTGTCTTATCTCCTGGGGACACCATCCTGGCATTTGGGAAAAATAAATAAGGTGCAGTTGTTGTAGGTGATAACTCATTTATTCTAATCCCCACTAAAAAACCCTTGTACCATACTTTTTATAGTTATCACACAGTGGGATCTGTAAGTCTTTTAGGCCTGTCTCTCAAGGCAAGTAAGTCCAGTTACAAAACTGGCTTTTACCCTTTCTTGAACTTGGCTTTGAAACCATATTGCTGAGGGGGAAAAATGACCTGAGCTATGGTGCTGCAGGGAAGTAAATCTGATAGGGTAACTTTCCTACAGAAACACCTATTCCTGAGAAATTCCTTATTCCTCTCAATATGTGCCATTCCCTTATCTACTTCTCCACCTGCTTCCTACCTCCCCAGCATGCTTTGCAAATCATCATACATCTCGCTGGGATTTGAGGAATGCAAACAAAATGCTGAGTGCCCCCACTACAGCTGCACAGACCCACTTTGCCCATGGGAAGACCTAAAAGAATTTTTTTTAACATCCTGGCAGAAGTGTGATATATGGGCTTCTGTACCAGTGAACAGCAGAACAACTGCACCGGCTATTTTAGCTTTCTTTCATTAATGAAAATTCAGCTTCCTTTCTTTATGAAGGACAGCTGAGCATTTTTTTATATTTTTCACCCAAATGTGATTTAAGGCGTGCCACCACTCAGCTGGTGGTAGGACGCCATCTAGGGTTCTTCTGCTTCCACAAGGAGCACAAACAAGGTGGGGTTGGACTGGTGGGATTTGGCAGTCCAGTGTGGGACCACATGAATGGGTTCAGAAAGGGGTGAGCGCCTTCCTCGCCCTCGGGATGCCGGGATGGGTTTGCCTGAGCCGTGCTTTCAGGGGAAGCAGGCGGAGTTGGGTTTGACAATTCATGGTCACTGCCTGCCGTGTGGTCACGGTGAGAGTGCAGCTGGGGAGGGAATTCTATTTGAGTCACGATGAAATGCAAAAAAGTTGCATCATGTTACCATATCGTGTGTCACTTTGCGCACAGAGAATGTGCCACAAAGCCAGGCAAAACTTTTCACTTTAATTAGCAGCATGACTCAGAAACCATGTTAGGATACTTTTCTGAATTGCTAGGGAAATATTACTCAATAAAAACTACAATTCCAGGAAAATGTGTGCGTGTGATTGGGGTAACATAAGTTCATTCATTGTTGGCAATGGCTTTGCTTTGTGAGTGACATTTTGAGACCCAGCTGTCCAATTGGCTAGTCATACCTCCAAAACATTTATTAAAGAGTCTTGGGGAAAACCCAAAAACCAATGAAAGTGCTAACTGAAGGACCCTTCATTAAAAAATATTTTCAAATATTAGAAGACTACATAGTCATCTGATTTCATGCAGGTCTTCTCTATTACTGAGCCATTCCAAACTCACTCTACAAACCTCAGAATGGACAAATATCAAGAGACAGCGACTATAGCCTTGACATGCTCTTTGCAAATGCATTTAATATGCTATTTTTGATGTGTGCATCCTGTCACAGTGTTGGGCCAGCACCTAACCTGGTGTACAGTGAAGTGATAATGTTCTAGCTGAGCTCTGTCTTGAGCAGCACATCTGCCTCAACACATTGCAGCAATACAAGACCATGGGAACAAGGTTATAAGCAGAAGCTCAGAAAATGTACTGTAAGACTCCAAAAGTTGTCAGTAGAATTTAGAATTTAGGATATAGCAGTGAGTTAACACACTGGACATTTATGACAAATCACCTGTGTTTTTTCCATTTATATTTATATTTACCAAATAAATGTTCTTTGTGTGATCACTGTAGGAGGGACCTAAAGGTAAACTCTCAAATGTAGTTGACTAGACCTGAACAGAAAGAAAATCCATACCTTAGCAAAACAACTCTTTTCTTTTATATACCACTCCAGCTTTTCTATTACTACCAGCACACTGATGCACAGTGGATGTTGCTACCTTCAAAATCACAATTGGAGGATGTTTCCTATGAGAGCCAAAAGACCTGTATGTGGGAAGAAGCATTTGTTTAAAGAGAGTTGTAGCTGATACTCAAAATGTTTTCTGCTTCATTTTGGTGTAAAGACCTAACTGGCTAAAAGTATATATTTCTGAGAGGTATTTTGATAAAATATCAGTCTCTGGTTTGGACATAAAAAATTATATTAAATACTCTGACCAAACCATGTCCAATTCTGATGTTTTCAGTTATTTGCTTTCAGTATTTTTGTTTATTCAAGAGAGAATACAGCAACCAAAATATCTAATCTCCAAGGATTTTTATAATGTAAGCATGGTTCTAAAGTGCAAGAAGTCTGATTTGTTTGCTGTAGCTCCACAAAAGATCTATTCTAGTTCAAAAGGCCATTCGAAATATAAACCAGCTGTTCTCTTGAAGCCCCAAAGAAGTTAATATGATTTACTTGTGAAAACATATAATCTTCAGCTAAAGTAGAAGCTGTTTTATCACCACCTTGACCACCAAGTTTAGAAAACGGGTAATTAGGAATCCTTCTTCAGTGGAAGTTAAACTGGAGACCAAGAAGACAGACTCTCAAGAAGGAGTGTCTGGAGGAAGTTTTTTCCTCATTGAACATGAGGTCAGAGGAGTCCAGAGCTTCCTCTTCCTCCTCTGGTTTTGTGTCTCAGTCTGATGATGAACTGGCATGGTTTTAGCAGAAGAGGCCCTCAAACATCACAAATGTATCAGTGAGAAATGTGGCAGCTCAGGTCAATGCCCCCCTGTCAGCCCTCTGCCACCTCATACAACACCTGGCCAGACTATAATTTTTACCATTTTTTGTTCCTTCCAAACCCACAAGTGATGTATCTGTGAGTCCTTTGTGTGCTCTGGCACAGTGTAGAGCTCTGCGCTGCTCCTCTCACCAGCCAGGGCTCTGTGCAGTTTCTCTTCCAGCAGCTGTGGCACACAGGACTTCAGGATGGACTGCTGGGATCACAGTCACCCTTTCCTGAGAGGATGCACAGCCAAGGCCAACCCTCTCTCATTCTCAAGGCAGAGTGCAGAAAGGATTTGCACTGATTGTGGGTGAGGGAAGCAAAATTTTTCTGTGCCTGTTCTTCGGTCCTTGAGCTATTTCAGGGAATAAGTTCCATGCCTTTGTGTATTTTTTTGCTATATACTGGGACAATATAGCTGTATGCTTTCCATACAACTCTCACTGGAGAAAAAAACCCTTTAAAAAAAGTGACAGCTGGAAATTTGTCCCACAGGGCCCGAACTTATTCCCACTATAAACAGAATGCCCCCTCAGGTTATTAGTGTTGTAACTGTGATGATCAAATGAATGTTCAGTCTGGACAAGGCAGTGCACTGAGAGGTGAAACATTTTTAGAAGAGATTTGAATGTTTGTTTACATAATTTTGAAGGTGAAATACTGCATGCTTCTGAAATTTCATCCATGCTTCTGAGATTACAAAGATTGTAATAGGCATTTAAAAATCCCATGACAAGCTCATCATGTTTCAGAGAATAATTTTATAGGAAGTTAAAATATCTAATTGTTTTGTCTCTCTATGGTCATGTTCACTATAATTAAAAATAGCTTGTTTGTGCACTAATAATGTGCAATGATGCTTCCAGAGTGAATATAGTTAGGGATGTAACTTAATAAATTAGAATTTCATAGCTGACAGAGAATCAAAAGTACGATTTTTCTGGAACTGTTGAAAAGTAATGCTCTTTCTCTCCTTGGAAATGAAATACAAAGTGATGATAAAATTACTACATGCTAATATGTGTCAGACGTGGCAGAGTTAGATGCCTCATGATAGATATTTATGGGGTGCTGCAGTTGCTTGTTGATAGGGCAGTAAGTCACTCCTTCAAGCCTCATGTTTTCAAACTGCAGAAGATTCTCTCACTATTTTATTACCTGTTATGCAACATCCCAAGGATACAAGATGTTGTATTACAGACAATATTTGTTATGATAAAATTTGGCAATGGTTGAGCCCCTGCTACCTAAAAATCATGGCCCATCACTCTGAGAAATATCTTCTGTGTTTCCTTGGTACTCTCTTCAGATGAATGCCTTCTTCTCTTTTCTCATATATTTTGCTTTGGCTATAGACACCAGGTTAGGTATCATCTCTTCATTTCATGTTTTTACCTGACTCCAAAATGATAGGAGACACAATAATGCTAAAAATCATGATTAATGCCCTCAAAATAGTTTTTCTTACTGCAAAAACTCCATACAAGCTTGTTATTCTTACCAGGAAAATGCTTTTTTTTTTTGTTGCTGTCATAAAGGCAGGAGCTGCTTCATTCTCCTGCTGAGAGAGAGCCGAACTTTTCCACAGGAACTCCCTTGCAGTTCCTTGGCCACATCAACTCACAATCTGTGTTCTGGGAGCCACAGCATGGCTCCATGGCTTTGGCACAGCATGCACCATGGCTTTGGGGCAGGGAATGGAGAGCTTTTTTCTGCCAGTGCTGGCCTTCAGGCAGTCCCAAGTCCTTCTGACCCTGGTGCAGTTGCTCTTCCTGGATGGCTGTATTTGTGTACCTCATAAATTATTTGTGCTTTAGATTAGGAGAGGTTATTTAATCTCATTTGAATACTCTCAGCAGAGTGGGACTCAGGTCTCCTCACCACAGCTAAACTGATGATCTGCCAATTCATCCTTCAGCATCAGTGGAGAGGAAGAGGCATTTTGGAGGCAGAGTTAATTAAACAGGCCTTAGAATGGGATGAATGTTCACCCAGTGGCCCTATTTTTCTCCATCTGTGAAAGGAGTCTCAGGTAAATAGTTCATATTCATTCAGATGAATAGAATCACAGAATCAAATTAATTTTTATTTTTTATAATTGTGAGGTGCAGGGAGCTGTAAGCACTCTATGTCCACAAGATGAGCCTGCAACTATAATCAGTTTATACACTGTGGTAAAATCACCTTGGGGAATGCATCGTGGAAGAGAAAAGGAGGTTGTAGCATACAGATGTAGCGTACACAGAAGCCAAAATCCTTGGTATTTTCTTGTGGTGTGAATTACCTACCTAGTATTTAAGCTGGTTTGAATCTAGTTCTGAGATTAGCCTTCAGGCAGCACTAGAACAGGGAATTCACCTTCTGGTTGCATCAAGTCTTTGTCTTCTACATAACTTCTCTTGAACTGAATGCAGTTGCAGCAGCTGCATTAAGCACACAATGCTGGCATAAAGGTTCAAATTGTCCTCACGTGCTGCCAGTACCCTTTGTGTTAAGGTGCCCTCATTTAGAGACAAAACTTCCACCCCACAGATTGGTTAATTTTGAAAGCTTTAGTCTGACCTTATCTAAAGCCTGTTTGTCCAAGTTTGTGATACAATGGCATTAAGAGAATCATCACTGTGCTATGCAGCTACAATCTGCTTTTTCTGGCAAGATAAATCTGTTACCTTCTTTCGATTGCTTAGCTGCTGAGAGGATGGATCATAAAATAGTGCAAGGTTATTGAGAGTTTCCTTATCATTTGTCCTGGCCCTAGACACAGTGGTAATGATGAAAACTTCCATTGGTATTTATGCAGCACTTGCCATGACAGTGTCTGTGACTCTAACGCAGAAAAACTTTCCTTATCAGAAGAATTCTTACACATGTTTAGTTTTAAGCAGAGGTTTATGCCCTACTGTGGAAAAAGACTGTGAGGCTGAGGCTTAAGGAAAATAATAATGTGTACAGCTTTCAGGATATATTTCCTGGGTCTATGAGCATGCTTGAGTACAGAGTGAAATGCAGGCAGATTGAGCAAAATATAGATTTCTATAAATTTTTAGTTTTGCTTTCCCATGCACACAAAGTATTAATCATCTGTATCAGTGCAGATCATTCATGCATCTGTTTGCTTAAATACAACCTCATATGTTTTTATGCTATAGATCCTCAATAAATTTAAGACCTTAGCAGGCCTTTTTTTTTTACTGTTGTACTCCACATCTTTCCTCTGTTATTCAAAATACCTCCAGGAGGTCTTGAAACACATCATTAATGCTGCTGAAAAGAGCAGCACATGCCAAGGGAAAAAAAAGGAGTTCTGCAAAGGTGGGTTCTGCTGGCTTTCTTTATTTTCCTAAGCAGGAAATCGAGGAGCTTGTCAAGGGTGGAGAAGAGGTGCAAAGTGCAGAGCTGCAGCCCCTGATAGGATATGGTCAGTGCTCAAGAAAGAGCACAGTTTGAACAGTGCAGGCTGGCTGTGGGATTGTGCATCCGTATGACATAAGCAAATATTGGACTAGCATAAATCAGTGGGGAAATGAACTCAGTGGCTGATTTTAGTCAGTGTCCAAGGTGGGAAAGGCCACTGAATGTATCACTGCTTTTTCTCTTGTTCCTTTCCAATGCTGACTACTTTTAGGGTTTTCCTGGCATCTGAGATTACTAGGAAGAAGATAGATAGCCCATTATGGTTTCTTTTGGAAGGACAAGAGTTGTAATTATCCAAAAATCACAATGCTAACTTGTGTTATCATTTCCTGATGATTGTTCATAGCCAAAATAGAGGAAAACAGATATTCCTCTTTGAATTGAAGAAAAATTTTGGAACATATGAGAGGTAAGTGTTTTGAAAAATATGTGAGTTCAGTTAATTCTGAATCTGGTTTTTATCTTGGGGTATGGGATCTGTTTTTAGACAAGGTCCTTAGAAAAATTACATTAATAGCAGCAGCAAGCTGAGGAGATAAGAATGAACTACTTAAACCTGCTACTTTGATATTTGTTATCGATAAATTCTACTCAAATATTTCTCACAGGGAATAGCATTATGTCTTTGGTTGACTATGGGATGTACATTGATGGGTACTGAAAATTTAGGACATTTGGAGCTTTCCAATAATATGGCTTGACAGGTAATTTTTTAATTTTGGGAGCATGGAAATGACATTGCCATGGTCCTTTCCCAAAGACTCCTTGTCTAATTTCTTTTTCTCTTAACTCTTAATGCATATTCTAAGGTTTCTAGGGCCAGAGTTAATGTTTTTGCTCCCCAAGTGTACCCTGCCAAGTCCAGTGAAGTTCTGCTCCACATCTGCTCCACATCCAACAACTTCCACAATGGTGACAGCTCACCTCAGATGATTACTAAAATCTGTGTCAGTGTGAAGGAAAATTGGATGAGGGCATGGAATGGAAAAGAATGGATGTTCTTCTGGAGTAGGAGCAGCTCAGCCTGAGATAGGTTTCACCAGACTCCCACCTAGAAGAATATGGGGAAAGCAGTGAAAATAAACAACATAAAAGCACAGTGGGATCCAAGCAGTTCAAGATGTTGAGAGCAGAGTGGAGAATGGGTAGGGAACCTGGAAAGAAGAAATGTAGTCATCAGAGAAAGACTGAAAAAAAGGAGGTAGGGATATCTGCAAAATGAGAAACAGCATGTGCAGATGGCTACAGTCAGGGGAAGCAGTCAGTGGTGCTGTTCCTCTTTCGCTTTTTGTGAGGAGCTGGATCTCCCAGGAAAGTCAGTGAAATGTCAGTGTGACATCTGTGTATCTTTCCTCTGCTCTGTGGCTGAGTGAAGAGCTCCTCTCCTGTTCAAATGCTAGTTTTATGAGCTTTCCACCTGCTATCAAGGTGAGAGGGCATAAAGTCCTAAATCAAATAACAGGAAAGTTTGGGACTATTTAATCTAACACCCTCCTCCATTTTCACATGTTGAAAGATTTATTCACATTTCTGTCCAAAGCTGCATTCTTTTAAGTAAGTCTTTTCAGTCAGCCAGAGTATGTCTATATGTCAACAGAGCTTGAATTTAAACAGCAGCATTTGAAAGAAGTCTCCAGACCTGTGTGGTGCCCTATGGCACTTCATCCATGGTATTATCTGAGACTGTAAGAGGTTCTTGTGTTTGTATGTGGTGCTGTCCTTTTCAAAATAGTATGACCAGAAAGGAATGCTTTTGAAATATTTCATGGCAATTACCTATTTGGTGCAGCTGTGCTGTAGGAAGAGGATGGCAGAAGCAGTTCAGGCTGTAGGGTTTTGTGATGTTGATGGAGCTTATGCACCTTCTACACTTTTCATTTTTTAAGCTTTTACTTTTGAATGCTTTTAAGTTGTGGGAGGCCACCTCTGTGGTCAAAGTGAGGATGAGGATGTCCTTCTGATGGCTTAACTGTCTGCTGTGTGCTCTAGCAAGCATTTATAACAAGGTTTTAGATAAGACCATTGTAGTAGTCTCAAATGAATCAAAAGAAACACATAAGGGGCTTTTCACTGTTCCTGTTTTGACACTTTGCAAGATTGGAACAAAGTTCAGTGTTTCTCTTCAGATGTTTTATACCCCAGATAGCGGTGTGGAGATATGTTTGACCAAAGATCTACCATACTGATACCTCTTGTGATCTGGTGAGCTCGGCCCTCCTGGTCACTCAGAAAAAAGACTTTCAGTGTGATTTCAAATGAATCATGCTCTAAAAGCGTCTATATTTCTCTGTCTTTGCTACAGAAGGAGCTCAGGGCAACCAGCTCACAAAAAAAATAAATGTCCCCACTGTAAAATCCTATAACTACTTGAGATTTAGTTCTCCCTTGGATGCCAGCAGTGCCTTCAGCTCACCATCTTGCCTAGAGTCAGCAATGTTCAGAGGCAAAGACCATATTTATCTCAGTGCTGTTGGAAAGGGCACCAGGAAATTCTGTACTGGATAGAGAATCCTGTGAAGAAGTTAAAAAGTCAGCTGTGAAATGTGTTCCCTCTGGGAAGAAGTCAAATATAAGAAGCAGGAATACAATTATCCTTGTGTTATCATGGAAGGCAACAGGCAATCCCATCAAGCTGCAGAGCTTGGATAGCTGTTAGGACACATGATGAGAGAAGGGGGTTTCACTTCAGGGTTGAATAGCTTGGGCAATTGGATGGCTTGAGCAGAGTTGGATCTGACAGAGAAGTCAGAGAAGTGCTAACCTTGTGTGAGTTTTGGATGATCGTGGTTAGGTTAATTAGGATACATTTCTGATGACAATTCTAAAATGAGCACTGCTCCTTCCATTTCCTTTGACCATAGACTCCAATTTGCAAAATATGAAGAACAGTAAGAGAAGAAACAACCTGAATACATAGGCAGATTTTGTTAGTACCACTATTATGCATCAATATCAGAGGTGATTTTTTTTTAATTGCCAGAATTCAAATCCTATTGGAGATGCATTTTTGGTGTAGAAATGACCTCTACTAATGACCCTTATACACTTGTGATGGCATAGTTTGTTAATTTCAGGGTATTGTGTTCACATTATGGAATTTGTATATCTTTAAAAATTAAAAAGTCCTTAAAACAGTAAAAAATCTTGCTTTAGATAAAATCAGTGATCTTTGCTTACCATGAGGAGGCATTGCTACTTTTTCTGTATTCTTTCATCTAAGGTTTAAAGATTATTTTGCTCATATAATAATCGGGGTTTGGTTTAGTGATGAACACAACGGTGGTGTTTGATTGATGGTTGGACTTGATGATCTTAGAGGTCTTTTCCAACCTTAACAATTCTATGATTCTATGATTAAGAAAAGCTCTTGATATAGGAGTAAGAGAAATTGAGAAGCTACTCATCCCAAACTGCTGACTCTTACAAGAAGTGCAGGGATATATCTTCCAAGTTCCAGAATGCTATAATCTCATTTTACGGGTTCTCTGTAAATTAAGTCTAGTTTAGAAGTCTTGGATGTTGATTCAGCTAGAACATTCTTTTGTACCACAAAGAAAGAGGAAAAAAGTTGATGCTTAATAGAGTTCAGTTTTGATGTCTTTGGTCCCATTACCATGCCAGTTCTGGTCCTACACTCACATATTTTGCAAGACCAAGGAGACAGTTTGTGAATGGGAGTGAACATAAGCTGTGGTTATCAGAACAAATAAGTCTTGACACATTGACCTCAAGCTGAATTTCAGCTTTCCTGGATCAGCAAAATTCTGGGTATCTTGTTTGTAAAACTGTCTAGAAATTCAGTTACTGGTGCTAAGTATTCACATTCCTTTTGAACTATTTGTTCATAAGTATTGAGATGGGGTTTCTAGTTTTTACCACATGTGAAATACATGAGAAATCATTCACCTATGAAGCAGCCATCTCTATAATGAAATATGGCAACTTTCTAGAGCACAATATAATATTCTGAAGGCATAAAAGGAGACCAAACAACTTTTTCTGAGTTAACTACTTAAGGAATTTTAGGTCAATGGAAGGTAATTACCCAAAAATTAACTTGGCCCATGTGTACAGGCTAACATCTGTATTGCAAAGTTGCAAAGTAAATGCCACAGATGTCTATATAAAAAGTAACAGATGCACTCAGTGCTTGGATTTCAGATGCCACCTAAAAATCTTTCTGTTATAGGTGGTCCTTCCCCTCACATCTTCCCCAGCCCTACACAGAGCACTCACTTGTTACTGGTTTAGACTGCTGTCTGCTACACAGCTCATTGGCAGCCTCTTGTACTACAGCTTTGCATGAAAGAGCTGTAATTTTATTTATGACAGCTGGCACTGCAACCTTTTGTTTGCAAGTCAAAAAAACCAGTTCACTGTACAACCAGAGTACAACTGAGAGAGCACCAGCTCAGTGCAACAGAGACATTTACAAAGATAACCTCTTACTTGTGCTGGAGACAATGTTTTCAGCAGATCTGGTGAGTCAGTGGAAGTAAATACTCAGTGCTTTGATAAGGGCACCAACACAGATGTCAGAAAGCAGCAGCCAAAGAAAGCAGTATTGTTACGGGATGCTGTGCAATATTAAGTGTTAAACAGCTATTTTTAAAGTGAATATTAACTTCAAAGTGATGGTAGAGGTCTTTATAGGAAGCTTTCTCCAATGGAAGCAGAGTGGTCATGAGCATCACACAGGTGGAAAATGCAATGACTGTGCTAATGCTGCTGCACAGCCACAGCTCTGAGGCTGGACATGGGCAGGACCCCAGTGTAGCCACAATGGGAGATGGCAGATGCATCCTGCACTTTGCAGCATGTCGAGTGATGTGCTTGGGGGCTGTATGGATGGGTCCTTGTATTTAGTGCAGCTCCCAGCTGTATCACCTGACCCCAGGTGCTGTCTCTTGGCTCAAACCAGAGTGTTGGCACCCGAGGTGGCTGGTGGCTGGGCTCACCAGCTGAACTGATTCAAGTTACCTGTAGGGTGACCTGGGATTCACTTTGGCACAACTAGCCAGCTCAGGCACAGCAGTGATGTGACCAGTTCTACCAGGGACACAGTAAAGTCTGCACTTATCAAGGAGTTCTGAGGTCTGTGAAGAAGAGGGTGAAGAAGTGGGCATCTCCCCTTCCCAATCTATGTGGGCACAAATCCTGCAGATAAGTCTGGTGCAGGGTACTCTCATAGCCTGGGACAGCTCTGTGTGCTGCTGTTGCCCCAGGCACACCCAGGTATCCTCAGCAACGTGCAGCCCTTTGGTACAAGTGCTCCATGTGCTGCCCTGACTGCAAAGCACTGCCTCTCTGACTTCCCCCTTCCCTTCCAGAGGACATCTCTGTCAGCATTGGAGCGGTCAGAGCAGCAGATTAGGAGAGCATCCAGCCTGGAGGAGCTGCTTCACATCACCCACTCTGAGGACTGGAAGCTGTGGAAATGCAGGCTAAAACTCAAGAGCCTGGCCAACTTAGACTCTCGCTCTGCTTCACATCGCTCTACCAGATTTGCTGCTGCTTTCTATGATATTGACACACTGAAAGGTAGGTGCAGGTTTGTGGCCAAATCTGATCTCAGCTTCAAGGCCCCTCCTTGATTCTTGTGCAGTAAACTGTGAAGTAAGGGGTTTCCTAGAATATACCCATACTAGAAACAACAGGGTGTTTCTGAAAAATGACTTTGTATGAAATCATGTCAGACAACAGCCTGAGTATACCTCCCTGTTTTGTGGCCAAATCAGGCTTATTTTCTCTGCATACTCTCCAAAGGGAAGATGTACTGTTCAGGGATTTGTCAGTGCACAAAAGAAAGAGAAGTCAATGTACAAAAACCAGGTCAGAATGACTGGATGATGGGCTGAAGGGCAGCTTTGTGCTACATCTCAGAACTTGCTTGCAGGCAGAAATGAATAAACTTTACTGCAGGCATAGAAATCCCCTTTTTATTAGGTGTGCTCTGATACAAGGCACTGCACCAGCAGCAGTGTCTGTGTGGGAATTGAGAGGAAAAAGGTGTTGCCCTAACCTCGATCTGTTTGAGGAAGTTTCTCCAGAGAAAAGAAGACCTCGAGGCAACCAACCAACAACTAAAAGTGGAGAATCACAACCTACTCCTTCCATCTGGAGCAAGTATGAATAGTGTTCCTTGTAGCTGTGATGCTCAAGAGACATTATATATTCATGGATGTAAAACAAAGGATCAGTTACTACATTTTGGTCCAGCAAATGGGCATCCTACAGCAAAGCTAAACTGTAGCCTAATGAAGGACAGGCTGAGATAATCTTTGTTTTTATCCTGCTGTGATATTATCATATCACTTTCCTTTTGGGAAATCAGATATTACTGATCCTGTTCCAATACCACTTTTACAACAACTCCAGCCTCATTCACACACTATTACTCAGCTAAATGATGTCTGAACAAAGGTCTTAAATTGCTTCCCTGAGCCACAACACAGAAATGTGTATACAAGTGCCTGTCTGAAGAGGATTTTCATATCACAGGCATAGCTTTATGCTTTCCACAGAAATTTTATACAGAAAAAAAGTTAAAACAAATACACACATGAAGAACAATTGAGAAAGATTTTAATAGTGATAAACATTTTGCTTATATAGCTCTGTAATTCAAAAACATTAAAAATCCATAGATTTATTAGGAGTACCCAGAGGCAAGTGGTGTAATCCTCTACTCACTGTTGCTTGTTTAGTGAACACCAACATTTCTGCAAAACTAAAACATCTCTTTTGTCAAAACAGCATGACAAAAGGGGATGTTATTAAATGTTACTGAGGCAGAGAACATTGAAATGGCCATTTTTCAATGGCAGAATAATGTAACTCAATATTTATAACATAAATAATGTTCAGATAATAAGGTCACTATGACATTTAGTGTGCTGTGAATTATTTGAGATGGTCACAAGGCTGGAGCACCTCTCCTATGAAGTCAGGCTAAGAGAGTTGGGGCTGTCCAGCTTGGAGAAGAGAAGGCTCCACAGAGATCTAATTGCAGCCTTCCAGTACCTAAGAGGGAGCTGCAAGACAGCTGGAGAGGGACTTTTCCCAAGGGCATGTAGTGAAGCTAAAAGTTTAGATTAGATATTAGGAAGACACTGGAACAGGTTGCCCAGAGAAGCTGTGGATGACACATTCCTGGAGGTGTTCAGGACCTGGCTGGATTGAATACTAAGCATCCTAGTCTAGAGGAAGGTGTTCCTGCCCACAGCAGAGGGGTTGGAATTAGATGATCTATAAGGTCCCTTCCCAGCTAAACTGTTTTGTGGTTCTATTTTACTGTGGTCATATTGATAGAGTTTTCTGCTTGGAACAGCTATTAGCTTGCTTCCTATTTTCCCTATGAAATCTAAATTTAGACACAGAGATGTCAGCTTTCTCATTAAAAGTCAAGGTGCTGAAATTCAAGTTTAAAAAAGCCCATTGGGCTGGCCATTCTTCCATTCAAAGTGGAGTTATCTCAGGACAGAAAATACTTTTGTTCTAATATATTAATATGTTCAAACTACTAAAGCTCCTTTTGAAAAAACAAAAGCCCATAAACATGTACTTCTTTCCCACACCCCTTCCAGTCATTAAACAGTGACCTTTCTGCCAAGTGCATCTGTTTTGTTTTAATAAAATGTTTTGATGAGAAGGCTGGGTCAAGACTTATCATTGTTTCACTAGAGTATCTTCCATGGCACTCCAAACTCCATCAGGGAAAATTCAGGACTTTGTTCCTCCTTTCTAAAGCATTAACGATGAATTCACTGAAATTTTGTGTCACTTCATCTAACCACAGTTTCCCCTGAGCTGCTCAATCACTAAGGACTGCCGCACTGTCAAGCTGGAGACTGCATCGCAAACAAATTTCTCAGAAACTGCTCTGTGCTTGGTCTCAGAAATGACCAGGGTGACAACAGGGCTTCTGAACAAAATGTGACACTCAGTTGCTTGGCAGCCAGTTCCTGTAACAGCCCTTCTACTAAAGAAGTGGTTAATAAAGTGAGGACGTGTGCAGCTGGAAAGGTCATAGCTGCTTATGCTCATTCAAGTGACATCTGAAGTGATTACTTGCACATACATTAGTGAGTCTGGCAAACACTTTATTTTCTATTTTAATGTTAGGATAAGATTGGTGTTTTGATAGAACTAGCATTACTCTAGAAAATTATATTAATTGTAATGATTATTCTTCTCTTAATTTATGCCTGTTCTTCACAATTCAGACATCAAACTTATTTCTTGTACTCTTTGCATGACTGAAAAATGGAGCAAATTAACCATATTGAAGGACTTGGCAGGAGTAAACAAAATTATTTGTCAATTGAAAAAAAGTTAAAGATAACAAAGGGAAAATCAGGAATGATAAAAATAGATCTTCACCTCAAGCCAAGGTATAGCATGTAGGTTAAAAGTATTCCAAGATTTCTTTTTTCTCAGATCTTCACTGTAAATGTAGGCACTGCTTTTACAATAGTAGGGAGCTGGGCTGCACTGGAAGATAGAGAATTTTTTTAATAGTATAAAAGTTGCTTTTCGTCTTTCACAAACCTGATGTAGGGGGTAAAGAAGAAAAATGTTTTTCATAATTTTAAGAATAACATAAAGCATAAGCATTGATGACTCATGAGAAATTCTATAACTTGAATCAAGTAAGCAAAAGGCAAAAAAAGGAGAGCCACCTCTTGACAGAACTCCATACTGTATTATGGTTATTAGGTAAATGTCACTTTTTTCTCTGTCTGGTTCAGGCAGTTAATGCATTATTCCTTTTCACAGTCAGAATTTGACAAATCAGTCAAGCCTGGTCTACTAGTCTACAGCAATTCAGAATTTGAGAGATGCCCTGGTGTTTTGAATAGACGACTCACGCTTGAATTCATATTCCTGTTATTCAGCCTTGAACCCCCTGGTGGTACTGAGGTGTGAGACTGTTTGTCTTGGAGTCACTGGGCATTTTGGAAGCTGTGCTCTCTGGCTGACATCCACCAGGAGTACTCAAACCCTCTGACCAGAATCTGGTAATCATTAATGTGCTTTTGCACCAAGGCCCAGGCCCTGCTGGGTCTGTGCTGGGGTGCACTCAGAGAGAGGATAAAGTGACAGTAAGGAAGGCTACCCTGCAGCAAAGGGGAGCAGAGCGTGGGGCAGCGAGGTCAGATAGACACTGAGGGAGTCTCAGCTAAGGGAAATCAATGCAGCTCCACCTGATCTTCTGGAATGAACAGAGATTTTGGTCATTTGCATTAAAAGCTAAAGGCAGATAAATGCAACAACTCTGCAGTGCAGCTGGTGTAAGTTACTGGGATAATTTTGCACTTAGACTCCCTCTGGTCCTTAGATTGATCCAAATAAGTGCAAATTGATCCAAGTAAGTGCAAATGGCCTGCCAGCACTTCATTTTTATTTATATAATGCTTTTGCTTCACTAATCAAGAGGTTTAACTTTGCCATGATTGTTCATAAAAATGCTCTTTTCTCCAGTCATAGATGAAGAATGGCAAAAGACTCAGTGTGTGCCGAGGGAAACCTGTGTGGAAGTTGCCAAAGAGCTGGGTACAACAACCAACAAATTTTTCAAGCCTCCCTGTGTGAATGTGTTCAGATGTGGAGGCTGCTGCAACGAGGAGAGTCTCAGCTGCATGAATACAAGTACAACTTACGTGTCGAAAACGGTAAATGAGGCTATTCATCTGTTTTCTTTTTACCCTGGCTCACCAAAAAGGGAGGGGAAGGAGGATGTTTGGTTTCTGAGATCCTGTTATGAAAGATCTGTCTCCACTATCATAACAAACAGAAGAATTAATTTTTTATCCATGTGGAGTGAATGCAGGAGTGTGCAATAGCATTTTACGTTCATGTTGCATTATTAGAAGTTGTTTATATATGTGCAAAGATGGAAAATTAGGTCCTGAGAAAGTGACTGCAGGCTCATGATGATCAGAAGTTAGATCCTTCTTTAAATTATTGTTACTTGGACTGGGGACTCCTTGAGAGCATTGTCTCCTAGGAATCCTCTGTATCCAAGGTTTAACCCCAGGAAATTTTGTTGTGTTGGGCTGCTGTATTTCAACATTATCATCTGTGCCAAGAGGCCTGGCTAATAATTTTGGATGCGTAATTTTGCAAGCCAAAAAAAGAGACATATTCATCAGGAGAGACCAGATGCTCTTAATTAGCATGCCCCAGTATCTGAATGTCCCAAATCACACACTTCTTAGGGAAAGAAAGGCATAAACCAGTTGTCAATTACTAAATAGGTGCAACAGGCAATACCCAGGTTTTAATGACCAGTCCCAAAAACTGAGCATAGAGTAGTCAGACAGCTTTTTTCTGTAGACTTCCGCTAGAGGCTATGTACAGAGATATCTTGCTCCAGTGGGTGACTGAGCAGAGCTCCAGGTTTAGTATTTTCAGTCCACTCTGTGGATGAAACCATCCATTGTTCATCAGCAGTCTGGTCTAGTGCACCCCTGCCCATGGGAGGGGGTAAGGGGTTGGAACTGATCTTTAAGGTCCCTTCCAACAAGCCTTTCTATGATTCTATGGTTCATACCCACAGATGAAGCACGGGACACTCTTTGATAAACCTTCATCTTGTGCATTCCTATTTCACTTGGCATAATAAATGAAACTCTACTTGTGAAAAAAACCTTTTCTTTAAATCATAATAAAGATCAAGGGCAATTGTTTCAAAAAGAAAACTGAAGCCCTTATGGGGAACAGGTCCAATTCACTTCTGTATTTATTTTGTGTTTGTTGGAATGTAATTCCACTGTGTCTGGTTGTACTGGAATATAGCTGGAGTAAAATAAATCAGGGCCTGTCCTTCTTGCGTCAATGCTCATTAGTTGCTTTCATTCCACACCAGAAGGAGAAAGCTGTTATGAGCTGATGGCCACACACAGAACACATCTGATCAGCTCAGGGAGCTAGGTCAGGCTAAGAAGTATTTATTTATTTTTGTGTTTTTTGAGCAGCAGTTCATAAGTTTGTTGAAAAACTGCACTTTTGCAGCGTGTAATATTCCTTTAGCATCCTTCAAAATAATCATTCTCTCAAAATCCCCAGATAAGTTCAATTTCTGGATATACCACCATTAATTCAGATTTATTCACCTAATGGAATTATTTTCATATTCCCATATTAGTGAGAGGATTCTTTTCCCTTGGTATAAAATATTGAGTGGAGGATATTGATGCCACCTGAAGTTAGACTGCAACATGCAAGTTTTAATGCCTAAGCAGTCTGCTTAGGAATACTCAGCCCCTGCAGGTGGATGCAGCTTTAAGCCGAGACATGCTGGGACACCAAGACGTGCTCAATGCTTTGATTTCCATGGGAAAGAAGCTGGTTTGAGAGGCAGAGGGGGTGTGGATCCCTTCAACAGTTCCTACAGGAGCTGCCCAAGGAACCAGAGCCTCCTCAGGCCTATTCAGAGCTCACTCAACAATCCGGATGCACTGAAATTGGGCTGCTTTGACTCTCTGTTGACTCAAGCTCCTGCTGTAGTCAACAGAGAGACATTTCCAGGATAATTCCCTGCAGAAACCCAGCTGAAGCAGAATGAACTTTCCTCTATTTACTCCTGTATCTTCCTTCTCTGAGGAGGCTGTGGGGGTTAAGTTAGGTCCCTAAAGATGCATACTGTGATTATACCCAAGGACAGTTAAGTAGCTGTCTCTGTAAGTAGTAGAGACTCATCTGATGGTACAACCAAAAACAAAGTTCTCTACACCTACCTCTTTCCCATTTGTCCCTAGAATCCAAAATAGGTTTTTGTGTTTGCTTGCAAATAATTCTGAGTAGTCTTGGGTGTTTAATAGCTGTAATACAACACTAGAATGCCCATTTTGGCAAGTCCCTACCTTGATGGGCATTGCTTACTCTTCAAAAACCTCAGTGCACTTCTGCTCATTTATATTTATGGTAACTATCTCTAGATAAGAACAAGGGTGGGGGAAATGGTGGAAAAGAATACAAGATTTTTCTTTAAAATTGTAATTATTAATAACTATTAACTGTAGAATGGAAACTGAAAAATAAATGCTATTTGTGCCATCTAGCTGTTTGAAATCTCGGTTCCCTTGACAAGTGTTCCTGAGCCTGTGCCCATCAAAATTGCCAATCACACAGCCTGTAAGTGTACATCAAACACCCAGCGCCACCAGTACACCATCATACGAAGATCTGTCCAGTACCCAGAAGAAGATGGGTAAGTCCCTCATTTGCAAACTTCTAGACATGTTGAAATTTTTTTGTCCTGATATGCATGTTATAATGGCCTATTCTCTTTCTGTTAGCCCAACAGTTTTTCTGAATAACTTGGTTATCACTCAGCATTAGAAAGTTCACCCAAACCATGTGAATTTTAAGTGAATGGTCATCAGAATCCAACAAACTGTAGGCTAGTTTAGCAGCATATGGAGTCACTAGGATATTTAGGTTCTTTAGCAGGGACTCAAAATGCTCCTATTGGCACTATGTTCCACTGCAGCTATTTGAGAATGTGTGCATAGATGTTTTCAGCCTGACACAGTTACTCTGCTTGTGCATTATTTAGCCAGTGCACACTGAGTTCTGTGCTCAGGCTAAAGCCCTCTGTCACACTTTATGGCACCTTGGGTCAGAATCAATGTGAATCTTGGCTTTTCACTTTTTGATCCAGTCTTGGTTTACATCTGTCAGGCTCATGGATGGGAGAAAAGTCACTTCACATCTCACTCCAAAATGTGGCATAAAATACTAGTACTCCTGGTAAGGAAAGGCTACATAAATTAAACAAAGGCTCTAGAAAATGAAATAGCTTGCATGACTCACTGGAAGTCAGCTCAAAAATCTCTGTCAAGCCCTACATTTGGCTTATCCCCATCACTGCCCTTCAGTTGGACATGGGGTGGTGAGAGGTGTCATTTCAGCAAATTTCACTCCAGCCCTCCCTCAGCCTGCTGGTCACTCTGAATCCTCTTTCTTAACAAATACATAAGAACCTCAGTCTTTTTTCAGTTTGTGAGTTTTCTTCCCAGAGCAAAGGGCTTGAAAGTCAATCTGTTCTTCTAACACTGAAATAGTCCCCTGTGCATCCACGAACATGGGCAAATTAAACTGGAACTGACCCTTCTGGCAGCAAGGCAAAATTCAGTAAACTTACACAACATGAATACTGCAGGACAAAGACCACCCTGCCTGGGGTAAAGCTGTTTTATAGAGAAAAGTGGAGCTGAAAAACTGTAGCTTTTTCCTAAGCCAGAGTGTTCCCCACTGTCATCAGAACCAGCCTTTCTTCTTTTTGCAGCAGTAATGCACACAGGTGCCAGGCCTTCACGTGGGACAGGTGGCAGACCCAGCACACCAGCAGCTCATTTTGCCAAATGCCTACTCTGATACTCCTAAATATATTTTTTTAAATTCCTATCTCAATCTCTTTTTCTTCTAGATGCCCCTTTACCAACAAATTTTGTCATAATGGATGGATCTGGGATAGTGACAAATGTGAATGTGTTATAGACACACAGCACTCCAACAGACGAGAAGGTAAAGATGGAATGACAAAGAGACACTTTTGCATATTATCTCCAAGCTCTCTGTCTCTCATTCTGGTCTTCTTCTCACTTTTTTTACATTAAGAGAGTTAAAGTTTTTATTCCATATCCCTAGGTAGACTTGGATTATGGTTTGGAAACTTACCTGAAAATAAACACACATATGTTCTTAGCCCCATCTCATGTTTTTTTGCTTGGATGTTTTAGTCTCTCTGTATCAGCAATCTGAGCAGGACATAGGAAAGTATTTATAAGACTTTGTGAAGTAGGTACCCTGTACAAATTTTTATTTCACATGCACCTTAAATTGTATGATTTGCATTAGGGAAACTTAACTGTAGAAAAAAATGCCCTAGAATACATTGCATGGGGCAGGTACTAATTTAATTCTTAATTTTATTTTTAGTTCTTAAGAAAATAATTAATAAGCAATAAGATAGGCAAAACCAGGCCTGCATGTTAGCTGTAGTCAGTGCAAAAAATTATATGATCTTTCAAAATATTTCAGTACCGTTAATGGTAATCTTAAGTTATTTAGGAATCTTTCAAACTGATATTCTCTACATATGCAGGAGCATGTATGCATACTTCTTCAGGATTGTAGAAGGAAATGGAAAAGGATAAAAATTGCAGAAGAATAGCAACTGCCTTTCTTCCCCTGCTTCTCCTGTAAAATTTTAATTTCTCAAGGAAAATTGCAGGAATTATTCTGGGTAGTGATTGTGCAAGTCTAAATATACTTACTAGCAATAAACACTAAGAGAAATACAATTTTCTCCAAGTCCTGTGTAAGGTTTTTAAAAATTGTTTTTCTCAGGAAATTGTATTGGTCAAAATAACATGATCATAGCACTAGAGGAAACAGAGAAGGAAACCATGCCTTTGTGCTTTAAGCTGCATTCAGCGAGAGAAAGAATAAACCATTCAAAGCAACAGTACATCAATTTGGCAAGCAATTCCTAGACTAGCAAACTAAAATAAAGCTAAATAACCTCATAAGCTGGTCTACTGATTGCAATCTCCTAATGTTAATAAGCAAGAAATAATTTGCATAGTGGTTTCACTCTATCAGGTTAGGCAGTCAAACAAGTTAGACTTTTCCGTCCAGAAAAGATTAGTACTCTGTTTTAGACTGAGCCTGAAGGACTGAGAATAGCCAGAGCCCTTCTACCTCCGAGGCTTTTGAAAAGTCAGCTTGGAGCATTAAAATCTGTGGCTTGTGTAATTATGGCCTTTGTTGACATAGACTCAATACTTCCTCAGAAGAAATATCATTCTCTGAAGTACATTGTGTTTGGCAAGTGGCTGGGACAAAATAACTTAAAATCTGTCTTTGATGTTGAAACAAAGTGAGATTGAAACACTCAACACCACTTCACACATGCCAAGCTGTATCACCCCAAGGAAAGGGTTTGTCTTCCAAGAATTTTGGGCTGACTCCTTCCTTACTTTCAATAGGCCTCAGGTTTTATTCCGTTGAGATACTAGTTTTTCATCATTGAGTAAATAATAATGAAAGTTTCTTTCAAGTAAGGTGCAAGCCTTTTCTGCCCACTGAGATCAGGGATCAGATGGCAGAGGTGAAGTTACATTTCACATTCCATAGGTTACATACAAGAGCTAATTGTAAAGCCACAGGAAATTACCTTCCCAATGACACCTTATATGCCATGACCTTTAACCAGGGATGTGCTGCTTGCATTTTAATAAAGCTTTCACAAAATGTGTTCCCTTTTTGCTAGGATTAGCTTCATATTGTACTCCAGATGTGCATTTTCAGGGAAGATACTAGACAGTGAGTTCCCTTGGCTGTTGTGGCTTTTTTTCTGAAACAAAGTATTTTCTTTCATCTTTGACAAATATGAATGTGCTCCTTGTTCAAGTGCTAGGCCAGTTTGCCCCTAATAGACATAGTATTACTGCTTAAAAATTTCTGCAGTGACTGTGTAGTGAAGTACACATGTGGTGGGTGTGGTACTTTGCATGGATGTGCCTTTTTGTCACGGGTGCAGACTAAATCCTTTTTGAGATTATCTTTTTAAAACTTGCTGTCCAGTAAATATTTGTGCATTCCAAAGCATAAAAGTAGGCTCTTGCAATATACATCCCCCTATTTTTTTTGTGCTAAGTTCAACCCACAAGAAATAGCAGTATTAGAATAAAGTGAAATGATCAGCACAATCCCCTCGAGTCCTTTTCTGCACAGGAAGTTGCAACAGAAATTGTGAAGTCTAGAATGTATCAGAAAGTACATGTGTGAGTCCTAATGAATATAGAACATATAAAGTCTCTTCAAAAGCAGAATTTAGTCATGTAAAGCTTACTGCAAAAATATAAATGTGCTATTGCAGGACTCCCTCCTCTTGCTGAGCTGGCTATGTGTGGACAACATATGGAATTTGATGAAGAAAACTGTGAATGCATCTGTAGACATAAGTGTCCCACAGATTTCTTTCAAAGTAAAGAGAACTGCAGCTGCTATTTGTGTAGGGAGAGCCAGGAGAGCTGTGCTCTAAAGCACAAGATATTTCATGCTGAAACCTGCAGGTAAGTGATCCTTGCCATTCAGTGTCTCCATTGCAAGAGCTGAATTAGAGGTGCAAGTGCTTAATTGGCTGGGAGTCCACTTGGGATAAAATACCTTGCTGAAGCTAGGGATATAATAATAATAATAATAATAATAATAATAATAATAATAATAATAATAATAGCAACAACAACAACAACAACAACAACAACAGCACTTACCATATAAAAGGAACCTAAGGTTTGTTTGTATTTTTAAGAAATCGGGACAAGGCCACTATTCAAGTGTCAATACTTACCACCTTTTTTTTTTGCTGATCTTTAGGGAATGGTGATTAAAATTGTACAACTGGTGTTAGTTTTGCAATGAGATACTGAGTCTTGTAGGTAGGCAGAACCCATCCTGTGCCAGCTGTTCTCTGTGCCAGCTGAAGGCAATGTCATGGATGGTTAGGGACAAAGGCTCCCTAAATTTGCACACAGACCACACAACGCATTCCTTATCCAGTTTGTCCTCAGAACAAGTAATTTTCTAAACCTAATGCAATTTTGTACACATATAAATCTACTCAACCAGCTCTGACCCCACTGAGAAGCAGGAAAATTGTTCTGGGGCTACTATACTCCATGAATTTTCCTAATCTGTTTGTATTATTAGTTTTGAGATTTCAGTGTCAAATCTCAGATAGAAAATGCCCTCATGGATAAGTTAATTTTTTAAATTTTTCAGAAAGCTTTGATTCTGTGTAGAGACCCAGGAGCATGCAGTAGTTTAGTCTTGAAGTTTATGAAAGGATAGTCAGCATCCAGTTCCCCTGGGCAACTTGGCAGAGCTGTAGCTCTCTGAGTGGTCACCCACAGGGTCCACTCCCAGTGGCTTCATAGATTCATTCACAGAGAAGATGCTGTGGAAGAATTAACATTTGCATCATGAGGTTCAGCTTTGAAAAGAAAAACAAACACATAATAGTTGGCAAGTATAAAAATAGCTAAAAGAGCAGAGCTAAAAATGAGCATGAAGGAATTGGTTATTTATATGTTTCAGACAGGTGGGAGGGGAGCAATGTAATAATTGGTTTACATGAATTTGGCATCTAGAAATTCCTGTAATCTGGATGCAGGACCTCAGTGCCAGATTTCCATGCAGTATTTCTGGAGGATCAAAGCTTAATCATGAAGTGAGATCAGCTACTTTGCAGAGTCCAAGGGCAGCAGTATCCAGTGCTAACCCTCAGGACTTCACTGGTCTCAGGAAAGGAAAATATCACTGAAGTTGTGAATCTGGACAAACGGACCACTGCCAGACATGCTGCTGTAGTCAGAAACTGTGAGGCAGTAAATTCTTGTCTCCCTGTGCTGTAGAATGTCAACACTTTCCCAAACAGTGTGTAGGGAGCATTGCAGTGTTCAATGATGAAAAAGTTGAGAAATGTGACAGCGAAGAATTTTCATATAAAAATGCTTTTCTCTTTTGTGTTCTTTCTCCTTTATCAAACAGTTGTGAAGACAGATGTCCATCCCAACCCAGAACATGCCCAACTGCCAAACCAGTGTGTTCCAGGCATTGTCGTTGTCCAAAAGAGAAGAGAGGTTCTCATGGGTCCCAAAGCAGAGAAACTCCTTGACTGAACTTCCCCTTTTCTTTGAAAATCCACTGCTTTGCAAAGTAGCTGCCACTGACTTTCAAACAATAGTAAACATGAACATCTTCCACATTAATAGCAGAAGAATTAATACAGTCTGCATTTATTTATTAGAGTAATCACTAATTGCAAGTGAATCCTCTGGGACATTGGTAATTGTTCTCTAAGAGGTAACAACAGCTGATGAATTTCTGGCTGCATGGAAGAAAGATTGGAAAGTACCAGTTCAATGTTACATTATGGAAGATGAAACTGTGTAATGGAAATAGAGTCACAGTCTCCAGCCAGTCATTCAGAAATTGAGACTTGATAATCTTAGCCTCTGAATCCTTAGCTAATGCAGCTCCTGGGTAAAACTTTCTTCAGAAATTCAGTGTACAGGATTTGGCTTCTAATAGGTTCAGCACTGAGTTATTTGATCTACTGTTCAGCTTTGATTATAATTTTGTGTTTATTGTACAACTACTGTCAGATGTGCCATATTTAAGTGTATATAAGAAAATAAATACATCAGTTATTCAAATGGATTTGATTTTTCTCTGTTATTTTAAAACTCTGCCCAACAAAAAGAAAGTAAGAAAAACCCCAAAGCCATTTCAAGTACAGTTTTCTTACATTTGTTCCACAGGGACTGGCTCCTGTCCAAACCCAGGTCAAAACAAGGTCACTTGACCCAATAGTTTCAGTAAAAAAGAAGCTTTTTTTCCCCCGTGTCTGCCTGACAGCTTGTGTGATTTATTTATTTGCTCCTGGTGTAGTGTGTTAATCTTTTTAAGGGGATAACAGCACACTAGTACTAACTATTCAGTGACTTTTTTGAAAAGCACTAGAAGATGGTTTTCCTCTTAGTCTACCACACAATGAAAATATCTCCTTTGCACTGAAATTCCTCTCCCCAGTGTGAGGCCTGAGTAACAGTGCTTTAACCAGATCAGAGTAGGGCAGTTTTATTTTCTAAGCCACTGAAGTCTGTTGTGAGTTAGTCCAGAGAAAATATTATGAGCAATAATCCTGAACTGGAAGTGATAGTCTTGACATCTGTATGATTTTTTTCCCAGTTGCTGAATTCTCCAATTCTACACTGCACTGTGAACAAAGGGAATAGAGTATATGAAACAAATGCTACAGAGATGGAACATTTGACACAACACAGGGAACAGGAAATGGATTTCTGATGTGCAACTAAGATTTATTTTTTTATTACTATAAGAAAAATAGATTGCTTTATAATAAAAATAGAGCCAAATCCTGTAAGATTGATTGAATGGCTGGAAAAAGCACCAAACAATTAACCATGCCTTTAGTCTCAGTAAGGCATTTAGGATTTGATCCTGAGTGTTGGGAGTGTTTCCTAAACCAGCTGGGACCTAGGTCTGGCAAACATACCTGCAGGCTATTTGTGCTATCTATTCAGTGAGCTGGCCTGAGATCCTCTGACCTGTGAGCACAGTCTGACCTGTGAGCACCCTGGTGGAGCCCCTGCAGCAGGGCTACCCTGGGCTGCACTGGGCTCCTGCCTGTGGGTGCTCCTCCAGAGAGAAGGACACATCCCACCAGCATGAACTCTGCATGGACAAGAAGGGGAAGGTGATCCCAGTGCAACACCAGGTGAAGCAGCCTGGCAGCACAAGCACAGCCTTACATCTCTCCTGCTCCTCCAAGAGGCTCTAAATTCAAACATCTGTGTGATGGTGAGGTCCCTGAGCTCCACAGGGGAGTGAAAGGAGTGAGTGAACTTCCCCATCACTTCTATCTCATCTGGGGGCACCCTGACCAAATGGCTGTGTTGCCAATAAGTTGCACCTGTAGCACACTCTTCAGAAAGCCAGGGAGCTGCAGTGGCAAACCTGACACTTAACTGGTAGCACCAGAGGTATATGGAGTAAAAATACACCTTTATGTGAAACCACACAAAAGTGTTTGTAAAGCTAAATTCTGTGAAAAGAAAACAAGCTTTTAAATTTCCTAGCTTATCCTGGAGTTTAGCAACTGGACTGCTATATTAATTACATCTGTGTCATGTCAGTGTTGATCTGTAGAGGCTTTTTTGGTTTCCTGTCCAGACCAGTGAATATATCAACTTCATTTTCCAGAATGGAACGCTCTTGCCAGAGAGACAAGTAAGTCTGCTTCAACCCCAGAAGGCTCTTAGATAAAGCAGTCACTGAGGGGATAAAAACCATGTTCCAAAGATTTTCTTACAGAGATAGAGAGGGATTTCAACATGAACACCTAACCTCCAGGAGATTACAATGGACATTAGAATACCTAGGCTGGAAAGGTACCATCACTGACCACCACTGTGAACCCTGCTCTGAGCTTTTCACATTTCCCCATTCCACTGAAAAAGGGACCAGTGCCTGGATGTCCAATGCAGGACTGAAGATCCCAGTGGGATGGAGTGAGATGAGATCTTGCTATATCCATAGGCTTCTTTCAGTCTAAGCCTCTGGGTAAGTTTAACCTTTAACTTCAAAATTTTGCTTTTAGATCTTGTGGATCACTTTGTTAAACACTTAGGCAAATATTTTTTTATAGTGTTGTGGTTTAGTACCCCACAACTCACTTGCCCTACCACCACCCTAGTGGGGACATTTGGAAAGAAAAGGTAAACCTAATGGGTTGAAGTAAGAACAATTTGATAATTGAAACAAAATTAAATATAGCAGCTACAACAATAATAATGTTACTACTAGTAGTAGTTGTAATGGAAAGGGGAGAGAGAGGAATAAACCCCAAGAAACACAAATGATGTACAACAGAATTGCTCAGAACCCACTGAACAATGCCCAGTCCATCCCAGTGGTGATGGGACTCCCCTTCCCTAACTCCCCCAGGTTATGTACTGGGCATGATGTTCTATGGAATGGGATATCACTTTGTCCTGTTGAGGTCAGCCATCCTGACTGTGCTTCCTTACAGCTTCCCGTGCATCTGCTCTCTGTCAGAGCATGGGAAATTGAAAAGCACTACTTAGCAATAGCCAAAACATCAGTGTGCTATCAATATTCTCATACTAAAGACACAGCACTGTACCAGCTACTCAGAAGAAAGTTAACTCTATCCCAGCCCAAACCAGGATAGATACAGACATGCTCAAAAAACAGAGAATGTGTGATCATCAAAAAAACCCACACCTGGTCAATGTAAAATTCAGTGTTATTTTCTCTGAATTTACCCCCGTACAGATTCTTCTACCTGTGAGGGGTTTCTGTTTTGCAGAAGCAATGTGCCTGAAAGCTTGTGGGTTAAGAGTGGCTCTTAGGCTTACTGTGAAGACAGAAAAGGAAACTGCTTGTGTTCACTAGAAAGCATGACCTAAGCAGCCAACACAGAAGCTTTTATCTAGTTTATAACTTAGATTCTCCTTAGGGGTTCTCAGCCCTAGTTTCTAGAAGCCTTATGAATGCACTTCTGCATGCTTCACGCAGGATTGTCATCTCTGGTGCAACCTACAGGCATCTTGCATCCTATTTCTTTTACAATAAATTCCTACCCCTGAGGATCATCTGCTCCTAGGGCCCTGTGCCAGACTGTATTGTGCTGCTCTTTGCTACCCTGTTCTCCTAATTAGCAAATTACAAACCCTAGAGCATGTAGTGCATATCTGTAACATTCATTGAAACACTGTGTGGAACACTGCTCTTTGCTACCCTGTTCTCCTAATTAGCAAATTACAAACCCTAGAGCATGTAGTGCATATCTGTAACATTCATTGAAACACTGTGTGGAAAAGCTCAAGAATTAAAGCACAGTGCTGTGAAATGACAGCCCTGTGTGATGGTCTTCACTGTCACAGCCCCAAGAATATTTGGATGTCACTAACTCTTATGGTGCAGCCATAAATCCTCTATGTGGAAGACCAGGACTAAAAGGAGGCTCTGGGTGAAAATGCAGATAATTAGACTTTGGTGAGTATCTATAAAAGTTCAATGCTATTTTGTTGGTGAAATTCTGGATTTTTCATTGAAGAATATTCAACAAACTTTAAAATAGAAATGCTTTATGTTATTTTTCATATTGATACATCAGATTGACTTATAATTAGGATAGTTAATATAACAATTCAGAAGAATTAAATGAGGTATGTAAAATTCATGGCAGATCTGTTTTTTGACTGCTGTCATTAACTCTTAACCTATGACTAAATGACCCTCAGAGAGAGAAGGTTATTGAGCAGTGGAATGTTCTCTTTGAAGTTTGAAAGGCCTTTTATTACTGTGTTCAGCATGACTTGTTATTTAGGCATATGGATATGATTTACAGGTTTCATAGGCAGAATAATAGTGTAAAAATTCCTGTTGCAATGTGTATTAATTTTTATATAGTGAAAGATGTCTTTAATGTGATATTTGTGCTATGTATGTAATAGGAATGACAGTACTTAAATAATAATTTTTAATTCAAAATAAACATACATGATGTTTCTCAAGCCATCAATTTTTATTAGTTATATGTGCTTTCTTCAGGAAGGGGACAGGAATAATATGAATCAGAAAAATAGCTAAATATGCACACCGCTTGAAAGAGTCAGGAATTATTTACCTACTTGCAAAAACCATACTTCCAGAAGAACAGAGGTACATGTGATCTTACCAAATGCTGGTGACATGGAAGAAATTCAAGCACATCCTGAAAGCACTGCTCTCATTTACTTCAAAAGCTACCACAGGTCACATGCGGTGACATTGCTCATAGCAAGAATTATTCATCGGAGGGTTGAGAGAGCACATATAAATCCTGTCATACTCATATGCACTGCAAACATATAAATCTGTATGAATCCTTTGGGCATCAACTCCAGCTGACTCATAAGGTCCCTTCCTGTATTCCAGTGAAAACAAATGTGAATCTGCTTAGGTTTATTTTTTGTTTTCTTGTACCACTGCAAGTAAGGATTTATGCGATCAAAGTTATTTTGCTTTATAGTAGTGCAAAAAAAAGGAAAGAAAAATCTTGAGAACCCAGAACTGAATCTGAGAAAGCTCCTTCAGCTTCCTGTTTCCTTTATATTTTCTAAATAACTGGTAAATGCATTTCAATTTTCAAATACCAAAGAGGTTGTCATCTTCTAATTCTGGACTTGTGGAGTGAATTGTTCTTTCTGCAAGGAATTACAAGGTGGATACCAGGCCAAGTAAATCTATGTTCTCATTTATTAATGTCTACATTAAAAGAAACAAACAAGCAGGGGTTATAAGTGATGTACTGCCATTCATTTTACTTATCAAACTCCTACATCAGCAGTTACTTAAAAACCTCACAAAAGACTTTTAACTCAGGGATAAAAAAAATCTGTTTTAAATTAACATAAAAGGAAAGTGCTCCTTAGGCTAATAAAAAAAAATGGGTACACAAAATGATGTGTCAGGACTTGGTCTGCATTTTGACTTCAAGGCCATTAACACTCCTCTTTGTTTCCACTTTTATCATACTTTACACTACTCAATGTGAAAGGTCATTCCAGGCTGAGAGCAGTCAGTGGAGAATCCATAATTTAACGTGAACTGTTTACTCTTTTAAATATTTAAAGGTTCTTTTAAAATGTTTATGGTTGAATAATCAACTATTTAATTCTAGTCTGCATTGGTATATGTTATAGATTTAAAAATACAACAGTAGTTGTATTACAAAAAATATCTAGCTATGGAGTGTGATTACAAATTAAGTGCCAAAAAAATAAGGTGACAAAGTAGGAAGCATTTCACTTAGCCTTTTTGCCCCACTTTCTTATGTTATGTGGTATTTTCAATTGGTGAAGACTATCTCTTATGTGTGGCTTAGGATCACAGGTCCATCTGAAAAGGGAATGCAAGATACCCAGACTAACCCATCAGTGTCTGTTAGGTGACTCATTGGCATTTATCCAAAACTTTCCCCTGACCCCAGATCCCACTGTTTATGCACACTCATGTGTGTCCTTTGATCTTTTTCTTGGGAAAGTATATCTTAATTCCTATTAATGGACTAACTTTTCAGAATTGTGCTTAAACATTCAAATACAGTCACACAGTGGTTATTTTGATTCAGTCCTCTGAATGAAATCACCAACACAAGTGATGAAACACAAGGAAGAGCTTAACACATCCACAAGAGCTGTGCAATGCTTATCAATATTGTCTTTGCAATAAACATCAATATTTTCATGTAGCTGAGTTATGAAGGTGTATCATGAAAATCCCTTGAAAGCCATCCAATCTCTCTGTTCCTCCATTTCTCTATGCATCCCATTTTAAATCTACCCACAGCTCACTCCTAAAAGTTTTCAGAGCTAAGGATGCCTACACTTCTCTACCTGTCCCCTGGAGTACAGTCAACTTTCACCTTGCCCTGCTCCACATCAATTAAATTTAACTCAGAGCAGCACCTTCCAGCCCCATAAAGCTTGAACTCTGTGGCTTCTGTTTCACACCTTGAGAATGGTTTGCATTCTTCTCTGAGTCTTCTCAATTCTAACAATCAAATAAAAATTACTTCTTCCTCCATAGACCTTACCTTGTTTTTATCTCTAGATATTCAAGGCTACAGTAATAGTATCAATTTAAAGAAACCCTTATCTCATTTAATGGATTTTAAAGTAAAATTGAAGTTAATTATTCTTGCCTTACAGTTTAAATCTGGATTCAAACTATCAATATAGAATTAATTATAGTATCAATATATAAACTACAGATAGTTCATGCTTCTTTTTTATAAGAAACTCAGTTTCCTTTAAATTCAAACTGTAGAATGCAGGCAGGTACTACTCGATTTGGTATAATGACTACAGAGAACAACGCTAAAAATGTTCCGGAGCATTTGTGGGTAGGGGCACTAGTAGTAGGAAATAAAACATACCAGGTTAAGGTTCTTTAGCTTTGCACAGAGATATTCTGCAGCACCACAAGGACGAACACATTTTAAGTTTCCAATGGCTCCATCTAGTGTTGTCACTGCACCTTTTTTTCTCCTCCACCAACACACTCAACTTTCAGTTAAACCCATTTTAAAGCTGAAACCCACCCAACAGCTATGCCACTCCAGTTTCTGCCAACTCATAGAACTCTACATAAATTGGCATGAGATTTTAAGACTCTGTCAAGTACAATTTTAAAGATACAAACAAAAGACCTCTAGGACAGGCTTTCTCTTCTACCACAGATGATACTTCAGTATTAAAGTACTCTGATGTGGTGGCCCCAAGGCTGCAAAAGCAGAAACAGATCTGCAACTAAATAGACAGTAAAATCTTGTAAAACTGACAAAAAAAAGAAAAAAAAAAAAGAACCAAGTCTAGTGTGGTCAATATGCTGTGGCTTCATAACTGACACCAGGCCTACGTGCTGCTGTAAATCACTTGATCTAAATCAGACACAGGCAGAACTGTATTTCTGTCAAATTAATCAGATGGCTTGTTAGAGAGTTGATAGTAGTGGTATGCTGGCTGAAGGACAGAAATCCCCTGGGTCTGCCAGCAAAAAACCAACTTCTGACAGACTTAAAATGTCAGGATAAGCACAGACACAACTTTGCATTGTGGGCTCAGGAATCTTTTTGTGCCCTATTTGATGAGTACTTAAGCTGGAACTTCTGGGAAGGCAGAAGACAGGCACCATCCAGGTTTGTTTGCCATGACTGCTCTGCTAGGGACCAGGAAGGAGCAGAGACCAAGGGTCCAGGAGCTGGAATGGATCCTGCATGGCAGTGGTGAATGACTCACTGGCAGGTGGTGTAAAAGAGAATTCTTCTCAGACATTCTCAGTATTCTCAGGATTACTGAGAACACTGCAAATGCACTGCCAACAGCTGTCCTGTCCTGTGTCCTGCTAGGAGATGTAAGTTGTTTATTAGCCCAGAGGACTGGAAGCTGCTCCTGGTGTACATCTTTGCTCCTGAGCCCTCATGCTCTTCTTCACTTTCACTGACCTGATTTGACAGGGAAGGGAATGCTTTGGGCACTGGGGTGGAAGAGCACTGTAACATGCAGAGTATGACCAAGAGATTGAGACCTCAGGGCACGCATGAGAGGCACACAGATCACACACCTGAGAGCTAACACACACAGCCTTCAGCCTTGCCAATCAACTTCTCCCTTCTGCTAGCAAATTCATGTCCCACAGATCAATTCCAAACTGCTTGGAAGGGAGAAGTGTCTGTAAAATGGAAAATCAACTTATTTTCTGGCATCTAAGAGAGAAATCTGGCTTCAGAAAAGAAGCCCTTTCTTCAGTTTGAGTTTAGTGGTAATTTCCTTCGCAGACAGCACTGTGGTTTGTTAAGCTTTCAACTTGAAACCTGTATTTTAGAAGTACATTAACATGTAATTTCAGCAAGCTTCTGTGGGATTCCATGAATAGGAAAACCCAGGTGCTTGAATGAGAAAACCATGATTTTTCCTGGCTGCTTTATGGGAGGTATTCCAGCCAGGTAATAAGATTGGCTGTATGTGGTAGAAACCAGGCAAAACCAACTTTTCTATGGTATTATGGAATCTATTAGATCCTGTTGCTATTTCCTAGCAGCAAAAAACAACTGCTGAGGGAGACACTCACTCCCTCTATGCAGGAATCTTAGAAGTGACAGGCTCTTCAGCCTTACCCTGTACAAGTAAACTAAATGGAAGGACAATTAGTCCTCTTTCTTCAGAGAAATAATTCCAAATACTGCTTTCTTCTCTGTTCTGGGCTCTATTTAATTCCAGCAGGACCAAAAACTGCAAACACTGTCATTTCTTGAGCAAGGTGTTGGGCTGTCTCTGGCTGTCATGCTTGGTTTCACTAACCAGTCTCTGTTTATGATACATCTACAGCCCACAGTTCTCCATTCAGCAGTACTACTATTTTTCACTCATGCACTTAATTTGTGGTTTCCAACAGTTTCTGCTTTCCTGGACCATGAAAAGGAAATGTTCTTCACTTCAAGCTAGTTGTGCTGTCTCACACCACTGTTCCATGTCATAAGATTTCTTTTCCAGGAGAACTGTGGCTCCCTTGTCATGGCATCAGGCTCTAGAGCAGCACTGCTTCACAGCTCTTTTGTGAAGTACTCTGTGAAGAACTGATAGCTTGTTTTTGTCAATTATTACTGTTTTTAATAATAAATGTATTAATAATAAATAAGCTTTAGGCTTATTGAGTTTAAATAAATGCATTAATTTAATACACCAGCTTAGCCACTTCACCAAATAGTGATAGTCTTTGCCCCATAAAGACAGGGAATAAGAGCAATGTCATGCAACAGGCTGGGGGATAGAGTGGCAAATTCAGCCTGAGAGGAGACTGAGTGGGAGTTGCAAGTGCAGAGTACTTGGCAGAGTTTTCCTGTATTTTCAAGTACACTGAAGAGGTCTCCTTGAGGCATGATGACATCTGCTACCTGAACAAAGACACAGGAGTTTTGGAGTGTCCTCCATCTTCTCTCTCCATTAACTCAATTTATGAGATGTTTTAGAGAGCATTCAAGGACCAGGATTGGAAGTGGCAATTACTCTGCTGTGACAGGTTTTACATCTTTACTCACTACACTTTATCCTACAGCCTCACTCTGACCTTGTATGTGCTCTGAGGGACTGAATACATTGAGTGCAGGATTTAGAAAGTAAGAAAATTTGACTCTTTCTTCAGGTGTTGGTCTCTTCATTATGGGCTTCACCTCATATCAGGCCAGGAGAGAGTCTGGATATGATCAGGATCTGTGACCCTTTTATGAATACACAACACCACACCACAGTCAGTGTAAAATGAATATTATCCCATCCTTGTGAACCAGCTGTGGAGACAAAATTTAGCAGCACCTTTTTCAACTTGGCAGTGGCAAAGATTCCTTTCTATTAAGGTTTGTCCTAGGCTACTTGGAAGACAAATTATTCAAGTTCTTTTGAATATGTCAACAGGAGAAGGTTGCTGATACAGGGGGATTTACTGGACCTCTGACAGGAATGACATTAAGCTCAACCAGACACATTTAATGAAGAACACACATGTCAGACCACCAAAGCCAACATGCCAGGCCAAAGGCATGAAGGTTGGCCCCAATCCCTGATTTCCTTCAGAAAGACATCCAGAGCCAATGACCAACTGCTGGGAAAGTAAAGGAAGAAGCTGCTATGTCATGTACCAATTACAATTTCTCTTCAGATTTTTAAAGTTTGCATAGCAAGAATTACAACTTCTCTAGAGAATACACATGAAGAACTAATCTAAACAAAATTATTTTAAAATAGTTAAAACCATTAGCATTGTTTTCCTGACAGCTAAAATTGGAGTGACTTGACAGCTTGATTCTTCAGGGCAGTGTGACAGCAAGGGAGATCACCACTACCATGGGGTGCTGCACTGGAGAGCCCCCAGGTGAATTCCTCCTTCTCCTGGCACTACTTTGGTGCCTTTTTCCTAGATGTAATTGAAGGCCACAGCTTTACACTGAGGCTATAGCTTCTTCTGAGAACTAGGATGCCTACAAACTCCTGCTTCTCCAACTCTTCTTTCACACCCTGCAGCTGCTGGTGAGAAGTTTCCCCTCTTCTGGCCTCACACTCAGCTTCTCATCCTGAAATTCAGGTTCTTTACACTCCAGAGAACCACCTGATGATGAAATCAGATTTGCCAGTGCTGGTCCCATCTTTCTGAACACATGAGGAAAATTCAATTAATGAGCAATGCCTTTCTTAGTCAACACAGTAGAGGTTTTCACATCATTCAGTCCCAAGAATGACATGCCTGATTTCCTCCGTAGTCCTTCCTGGGATCAGTGCCTCCAAACCACATCTGTCCAAGCTTCAATCTAACAGGAATCCAGCCAGCACTCCAGCCTAGGTCAGCTTGTACTGTCACTCACAACAAGCACATTTGCATAGGAGTCACGACAGACTCAAATCTGACAAAATTCATATCAGAAATCTTGGCAAGAAGAAGAACTGCCAAACATAATTTTGGGAATATACAGGAAAGGCATGAACACCCTTCTTGGCAGCCAGCAGCAGCCAGGACAGTGTTGGAGCT
The DNA here is from genome assembly GCF_050655825.1 of Lonchura striata. Lineage (NCBI taxonomy): Eukaryota > Metazoa > Chordata > Aves > Passeriformes > Estrildidae > Lonchura > Lonchura striata. Next base: position 101,700,199 of record NC_140703.1, on the reverse strand, counting down.
GCAGAAAAGGCTGATGGTGAGGCTCCTCACGAAGACCAGGAATACATAGCCAAGTGATGCCAACCAGCTCCTTTCCCAGTGTTCAAGCTCCCGGACCATCTATTAAAAACATATTTTTAAAATTAATTTTCATTTAGAGACAGCAAGCTTTCAGCACTTTTGGCAGAAAAGTCTAGAACATTTCGGGAGCTCCAGATGCAACTGAGCCTAACACACCAGAAGAGCTTCTTCACTGGGGGCAGAGCAAAGCCTTTGGAATTTTGAGGCAATCCCATCCCTAATACGACATTTATGTCACATTTTCCGTAGCTCCGTAATACACCTTTTTGACAACAACCCTCCGGAACGAGCATCCCACTACAGCAAGGACCTCGCTGCTGCATTAGCGCCGTGCCCTCGGTGTCCGGCCCCGGGAACGGGCGGGACACCGGGACAGAGGGCTGGGGCGGGATCCCGGGATAGGGAGCTGGGGCGGGCCGGGAGCGGGACGGGATGCCGGGATAGGAAGCGGGACGGGATGCCGGGAGCGGGGCGGGATCCCGGGATAGGAAGCGGGACGGGATGCCGGGAGTCGGGCGGGATCCCGGGATAGGAAGCGGGGCGGGATGCCGGGAGCGGGGCGGGATCGCGGGATAGGAAGCGGGGCGGGATGCCGGGAGCGGGGCGGGATCGCGGGATAGGAAGCGGGGCGGGATGCCGGGAGCGGGGCGGGATCGCGGGATAGGAAGCGGGGCGGGATGCCGGGAGCGGGGCGGGATCCCGGTATAGGAAGCGGGGCGGGATGCCGGGAGCCGGGCGGGATGCCGGGAGCGGGGCGGGATGCCGGGGTAGGAGCTGGGCGGGATGCCGGGAGCCGGGCGGGATGCCGGGAGCGGGGCGGGATCGCGGGATAGGAAGCGGGGCGGGATCGCGGGATAGGAAGCGGGGCGGGATGCCGGGAGCGGGGCGGGATCGCGGGCGCGCCGCAGCCAATCTCCGTCCTGCGCAGCGATTGGCGCTGGTTTTCCCGCGTGACGCCGCGCCGGGCGGCGATTGGCCGCGGCGGAGAGCGGCGATGGGGCCATGGCGCCGGGCAGCACGCAGGGAGCGCCGGCCGCCGGCAGGTGGGTGCGGGCACGGGAGCGGGTCCGGGAGCGGGCACGGATATGGGTCCGGGTACGGGTACGGGTACGGGTACGCGTCCGGGTACGGGTACGTGCGCGGCTCCCCCGGCGCGGCCGCGCGGGCTCTGCGCTCCTCGGGGGCCCGCCCCGCCCTGCGTGCGCTGGAGCCGCGGGCGCTGAGGGGGCCGGGCCGCCGCGGGCGAGTGACGGCGCCTTGTGGCTCCTTCCCCCCGCAGGAGCGGGCCCGGGATGCAGGGCGGAGGCCCGGCGGCGCACAGCGTGTGCATGGTGTCGGACTTCTTCTACCCCAACATGGGGGGCGTGGAGAGCCACGTGTACCAGCTGTCACAGTGCCTCATCGAGCGCGGCCACAAGGTCCTGGTGGTCACCCACGCCTACGGCCACCGCAAGGGCGTCCGCTACCTCACCAGCGGGCTGAAAGTCTACTACCTGCCCCTGAAGGTGATGTACAACCAGTCCACGGCCACGACGCTCTTCCACAGCCTGCCCTTGCTCAGGTACATCTTCGTGCGGGAGCGGGTGACCATCGTGCACGCCCACAGCTCCTTCTCGGCCATGGCCCACGACGCCCTGTTCCACGCCAAGACCATGGGGCTGCGGACCGTCTTCACTGACCACTCCCTCTTTGGCTTCGCGGACGTCAGCTCGGTGCTGACCAACAAGCTGCTGACGGTGTCCCTGTGCGACACCAACCACATCATCTGCGTCTCCTACACCAGCAAGGAGAACACGGTGTTGCGAGCAGCCTTGGACCCTCGGATAGTCTCTGTCATCCCCAACGCTGTCGATCCCACCGACTTCACTCCAGACCCCTCGAGGAGGGATGACAGTACAATAACAATCGTTGTTGTCAGCAGACTTGTTTACAGAAAAGGTAATAGGGGGTCAAATGTAAGCTTAGTTTGGTTTCCTTACTTTGGAGAGGTCTTGGTCAGGTGTCACTTAGGCAGTATCTGTGGTATGGATGGAATTTTCACTGGGAGTGGCGAGGTGGCTGTTGCAAACTTAAGAAGAAGACATGTACATTTGTTTTTGTACGTGTTGGCTTCAGAAATGTGTTTCCTTTGTAATACTGAAGAGACCAAAAACTGCAGTTTGTAAAATGGAAGGTTTGGCTCATATTGGACATAAGATTTAGAGCCTAATCTAAATATTCTGTTAGAAATGTTTTAATTGTTTTTTATTTAATCAAGTGACAGCAGCTTAAGTGATTTTGTTTCCATTTTCTTCTTGTACGAGGTCTCAAGTTGTCGGGTTTTTTTCATATTTCTGTGTACAGCAGTTTAACTGTCTTCAGGAGACTTTTTTTCCACTTCTTCTACTCCTGAATAGAGTTGTAGATGTGGGCTACATCATGAGAAGTTCTGAAATCAAATGCAATAATGGCTTGCCCTAAATTTCCTACTCTTAGGTATTGATCTGCTTAGTGGTATAATTCCTGAGCTCTGTCAGAAATATCCGGAGTTACATTTCTTAGTTGGAGGAGAAGGACCAAAACGAATCATACTGGAAGAAGTCCGGGAAAGATACCAGCTACATGACAGGTTTGTTCTGTGGTTATCCATGACCCTTCAAGGTACTTCAGGGGTGGGGACCTGCCTGCCTCCTTCCCTCAGATAAACCCCAAATCTTGAGACTGGAGGCCTAAAGGCAAGGCAGATAAACCAGACACTGAAGACTTTGAGAGCTGGACTATGATCCAGCAAGTTAATTGATTTTTCTATGAATAAGCCCTGAATGAGCCTTCACTCAGGTCATAGAAAGGTGACTTAGATTTAAGTTGATCATGCCCCTCTGTGCAACCATGATGCTTGGATATCATTTGGCATAGATGTTAACATCTCGTTTGTGCCATTGCATGTGATGATGACTGCTAGTAATTTATTATTTCAGTATGAAGTTCTTCAGTATAGTGCTTGTCTCTTATGTTTTCTTGTGGTACTACAAACTTATTACCTGGTGCTACCATGTTACCAGAATGTTGCCATTTATGTATTTCTCTTGGGTTTTCTTGATCACGAACAGTTTCATATTCTCAATTGTTTGTTTACTTTTCTAGGTTTTTTATTGCCTGTTTTGTGCTTTAGTCAGTGATTTCCCCAATTAAAATTGTCAGTATCATTCTCATTTTACCCTTTATTGTTTTCCAATGTCTCTTAAAGATGATGGGTCCTGATGATTGTATCTTAAAAACTTTTTCCCTTATCAGACTCAGAATGGTCAGACCTCACATAGAAAAGTCAGATAATATATTTGACAAATCTTAGTTATTAACTGAAGGAAGCCATATTTTCTTGCAGAACTAGAAGGCTCAGTATGAGTGTTCTGGAGGCAAATGTCATTAAAACACCAACTTCTCCCACCAACTTTATTTTCAGAAGTTTCTTTCAGTGTGACAATAAAAAAGCAGGGTCTTCTATTTCTCTGTTGCTGGAAAAAATTAGATAACACTAAACTGAGGTGCCCATCTTTGTTCTGTCACTATATAAGTATGAACCATTGATACCTTTTTCAGAGTATGTGGCATTGTTATGGTCCAAATCTAGTGTTTATCTCTGATGGTTTTTTTTGGTTTGTTTTTTTTTTCCTCTTGTTTGCAGGGTGCGTCTTCTAGGAGGCTTGGAACACCAGGAGGTCAGAAATGTCCTGGTCCAGGGGCACATTTTTCTCAACACTTCCCTCACTGAGGCCTTTTGTATGGCTATTGTGGAGGCAGCAAGCTGTGGTTTACAGGTAAAAAAAAAAAAAATGGCAGTATTTAGAAAACATGTATCCATTTTAAACAAATTTCACAATGAAATAATATGGGCTTATCACATTTAATTTCATCTGAGGCTCTGTCTTGGCAGAGGTAAGCAAATGTTATGCCCATTTACAGATCACCTGGAAGCTGAGACAGAAGGGTTAACTCCAAGAAGAATTTTGTGTGGAATTGGGAATAACATGTAGATCTGCTCTCAGTTCTCTGAACTAGCCAGACTGCTTCTCCAAAATACTATTTTGTATGTACTCTTTTAAAGAGTTTTGGGGTAGTTGATGTTCACAAAGTATTTGACAATACTTTGAAAGGAGCTGCAGAAAAATTGCTTTCCTGTGTAGGAATTCAAGATAAGTTGGGAGAGAGAGAGAGCAGTAAAAGCTGTAACTAATTTATAACTCAGATTGACAGCTAAAAAATAAGTTTAGTCAATAGCCATAAAGAGTTAAGAGTTTGACAATAATATAATAAGGAAACCTTATTAAGAAGACAGACTAATAAGAGTACCTTATTTACAGTAAGTATAGAAAATGTGAGCAACTTCAGTATTTTCTTTACTTCAGTATCCTTTGACAACAGTTACTACCTAGTTGTAGTTATTCTCTTGCCATCTCTTCTCTAGAGGTCAGGAAGTTCTGCAGTTTCTTATTGCCCAATGTTTAGAGATGATTGCATAATCTAAGTCTTAGTAATTTCTGATTTTCCTTTAAAACTAATAATTCAAATTAACATGAATAAATTTTTGCATGTTTTCAGTAACCTAGGAAACTGAAATTTTAAGTATGTGGTAAAATTATCCTCTGCAAATAGAGGTAACAGTTTTTTTGAGATACTGTGGAGGAAATGTCCAAAATTACACAAGTTTAGTTGGGTACTGTGGCAAACACCTTCAGGAAAGGTGTCTCATATCCACTCATTAGACCAAGTCTTCTGTTTTACCATGGCACCAAAGGATCATTCTTGACAGTGTTGAAGGTAATCTGCTATGCTTTGTCTTCTCTGGGGTTTACACTTTTAGTTCACATACAGGTCAAGTTCCCAAACCATGGTATTTTCCTATTCTTTTAAACAATGTAATAGCATTGCCATTGCACAGGTTCATTTTTTATGTTGCATTTGTGCTGTTTCTTTTGTTTGTTTCAAAGGTGGTGAGTACAAGAGTTGGTGGGATTCCAGAGGTACTTCCAGAAAATCTCATCATTTTGTGTGAGCCTTCTGTGAAATCTTTGTGTGATGGACTAGAAAAAGCTATTGCCCAGCTCAGATCAGGAACTCTGCCATCTCCAGAAACTGTTCATAAAAAAGTGAAGACATTTTATACATGGAGGAACGTAGCAGAGAGAACTGAGAAAGTATGTATAATCACTTCTTTTAAATTCTCTGATGGTAAATTTCTGAAACAGTTCTTGTTTTGAAATGTTACTATACACATTCACTGTGTAATATTCCAGTGTATTTTTTCAGCATGTTTTCTGTCAAACATGATTTTAAAAGGTTTAGAAAATGCCTTTTTTTCCCCCTAAATACATTCCCGGATAGGTGTTTCTTTTCTATTTGCATTTTCTAACATGCCATAATTGCTGGTAAATATTTTGAAGAAAAGGCTAGATCATTAGCTAGGTTTCTACTCTTTATTTGTTCAAGTCTTCATATGAAGTAACTTTTCTGGCATAACTGGAAAATGTGCTGCATAAGGTGTATGACAAGGTAAGAACAATTCATGACAAAGCTTTGCCATGTGCTAACGAGCAGTTTAAAATTATGAGAGGTGGTTCAATGCTGGAAGGCTGAACACAGCTGAGTTTACATAAACTGGTTGTAATGAAAATTTATTTTCATAGTTCTGAAATTGTATTTCATAATTAGAACTGCACTACAGTAGAAAAACTCTGCCTTTAGTGAAGAATGTTTGCTGCAGTAATGTTTCAAACACCTATGGAGCTGTGTCACTTCTGACTTCACCTTCTGTGTTTTAGGAAGGAGAGAGTAGCTGAACCCCATGCCTCTTACTTAGGTTGTACTGCACTCAACTGTGTATCTCTCACAAGCCTCCTTGAAGTGCCATGTACAACCAATTTATTATTTTCAAGTGGTATTGGTATCATTCATTTTATGATTTTGTAACTGCAAGCAACATCTAAAAAAGCCAACCTCCTTCATCAAGAAAGATGATCATAGAATTGGTAGAAACATGTGTAGATCTTAAATTGTACAGAAGACAGCTGTTGGTTAGCAAACAGAAGACAGCTGTTGGTTAGCAAATAAAGTTACCTATAGAATGGAGTCTGCAACATTCTTAAGGAAAAAACTGTCCTTCAAGCCTTTTTATAGTGGTTTGTAGTTGGCTGTGGTTGACATATAATCACTAGTAACATGTATTTACTTTGTGCAGTAATTGAACTACTCTTTCTTTAAACAAAAATCAGGAGCCTATTAGGATTTGATTCATTGTTCAAATACAGAGATTTGGAATAGTGCCAAACTCACCTATGAGTTCATCCGGTTTTGTGTTTAAAATATAGTAATTGCATGTTCAAGCTTTTCCTGGGACTGATGTGAATATGAGATTAGAACCCATTCAATCAATTAAAACCCCCAACCCTTTCTGTATAATATTACATGAGAAACAAATTATGTAGACTTCCTAGTTAATGAATTACTTTTGAAGAGTGTACAAGAAGAGAATGTTTCATATTTCTGTTTAAATAAATGAATGAATTATCTAGAACAAGACTCATAAATCAACACTTAGTATCTGCAGAGCTTCTTTGGGGGATAATATTTGCCCCATCTGGTAGATAAGAATAGATCATTTATTTTGGGCAGTGATGACAAAGTACAGCCCGATTTTTGAGGTAAAATCAATGTGTTTTTAAGATGTTACTTTCTGTCTCCTCTCCATTTAGGTGTATGACAGAGTTGCTGATGAAGTGGTTTTACCAATGAAGGAGCGACTTGACAGACTAATGACTCACTGTGGTCCAGTGACTGGGTGTATTTTTGCTTTTTTTGCGGTTCTGAACTTCCTTCTCTTGGCGTTCCTGAGGTGGATGACTCCAGATTCCATTATTGATGTTGCAATAGATGCTACAGGACCTAAGGGTGCATGGACTAAACAGTATTTTTTTGGGAAAAAAAGAAGAGTTAAAGAAGAACTTGCAGATTCCTAAATTGCTCAAGGGGAGAGGGAAGAATGTGTCAGTCACGAAAGGTTTTAATGCTTGCTGACAGAGACATTACTCTTAAAACTCTTTAGTTTCTTTCTGAAGTTCTTGGAAAGAAACTTAGTTCAATGTGCTACCTCAGTTTAGGATGATGTTCTTAGTTCAGTTTTGGATTCATGCATATGGGCATCTCTTTTGCACTGAAAGCTGGGAGGAGAACATGTGTTTTTATATACTTCAGAAGCCTTGGAAACAAAAATACATTATTTTTCTTGATAACTTGAACATTGCAGAAAGGGGCTTATTGTGTTTGGGAAAGCAAAACACAATTTTTACCTTACTGTAGTTCCTTCTAATCCCTGATATTTACTGTGATTTTTATTTTAAGACCTCTTTCAAAAATAATTAAAAGCTTGACAAAAATACATCTTCTTTTTCTCCTAAGATGAAAATGGCACTTGAAATTAGTCATAAAGTCCATTACCATGTAAATTTCAGAGATTTAGTTCTAGCAGTTGTCCCAGTGACAGTGTTTTGCCTGGGTAGTAGTATTATTTTGAAGTTGTTCCCTAGTCAGAGTTGCACATCCTGTTGCTAAATCAACATTCCATAACGATTTTCTGATACTTTTGGAGGTGCTAAATTTGTCCTGTTCTCTTAAATGTACGAAAGCGATGTAAAGCTTATAGTGGTTTTGGGTTTTGTTTTTATTTTTTGGTACGTGGGCAAAGAAATAGTATTAATTAGAGATAATACAGCCTTTAGAAACATCTCAGGCCTGAAAACTTCCAGCAGTCTGTGCCAAAGTGAGAAGTAACACACGTGTGAGAGAGCAAAAACTGAAGGGCTTAACAAGCACACTTGTGCTTACTTGCTCTCTCCCACCTGCCCATCCCTTTCCCCCCCACACTTCTTTCTCCTTCCCCTTACTTAAGACCAAAGTGGCATTTCAGTCCATCTCTGGGAGGGACAGTGTTCAGGGTGAGTGATTTCTCATCCACATCAGAGACACTGGCTGGCAGGTGCTGCATGTGAAACCTTGGGAAGGTACTCCTTAAATGGAAATAACAATGGCTGTGCTTTTCATGGAGAGACTGAGAGAAGGAACAGCTGTGAGGAGTCTTGAGTGATGTGTACATGGGGCAGGAGGCAGCTCAGCATTGTGCCAATGTGTGTGAGGAGTTTATTTCATTTGTGTCAACCATCTCTAAAATTGCCACTTGTCTGATGCACTGGCTTAGTTTCTTTTTCAAGCATCACTAATGATGATAAGCTTACTATTTTATGACTCTGTAGTATTGTGTGCTGTTGAACACTATTAATATTAAAACTGTGCAATATGAAAACCTGTTTCCAAACCCTTGAAGGGTAGTATTTAACACACTACTTCTGCCAAATTCATGTTGTTTGGGTAGAGGTGTAATTACACGAGCATTTTATAATTTCATTGAACGTATTTTCATGAAACACAAAGATAATGTAAATAATTGCCATATATAAAGTCTATTTTCTTTTACTAGAATTTTTAGCCTTTGATATATAACACACAGTGTGTAATATTACAATTTGAGTTTTTCAAACTCTTCATTAAAAGTGGAAGTCATCTAAAATGGTGCCACACGGTTTAAGGATAAATGGGAGGAATTAAGCTAATATTCTACTTTTCTAAGTTACTCTTTTTTTATATTGTTCAAGCATTCAAATTTCTAACAGCCTTTTGAAAATACTGATTGCCACTCCAGGGAAATGTTATATGTGTACATACATGTGTGTGTGTCTGTATTTTTAGTAATATTTTGTTTGTTCTCTTTAAGTTTTGTTTGGTTTCCTGCAACATCTGCAAACACAAATCAAAAGGATTGCATGTATCTATTCAAAATAAGTTTTCTTTTGTGGAACATTGTGTACTTGTGAGTAACATAATAAAACCTTCTTAGAGTCTTGTTTACAAGATAAATGTTAAGTTTATCTAGAGGTTTATTTACCTTTCCATATAGAATGGATACATTTCATTAATATGTGGGAGCATATAATTAGAAAATACAAAACTACAAACCATAATGCTGCTTTTCACTACTAATTATTGGAATTCTTATGGGAATGTTTTTTAATAATCATCTATCTGTACAAGCTGCCACAGAAACTTAACCCATAACTGGTTTCTCAGATAACACCACTTGTATTATGCAGAACTCTGTGAGAATTATTTGCTCACTGGCCTTGTGCAGTGGAGTAAAGGGTGATGCCCCAGAAACAGTTACAATTTTACAAAATATCAGTGGGTGACATGAAAAAGGTTAAATAAAATAAGCAGAATACTACAAAAAAAAATTACTGAGTTAATGAGTGTGGTTAGAAACTAATAAAATAACTTGTTAAAAAATTGAAATGTTTCAGTTGTGCTTGCAGGTAACATTTGATTGTTGTGACATACCAGGGAAATGTTAGGAAAGAGGGAGTGACACTAATTAAGCAATGTCTTGCACAGAGCAGAGCCTCTGGTGTGTAGGAGGAGCAGGATGATCTGTATAGAATGTCCCCCTCCCAAACATCAATGAAATTCCATCCTCAGTCACAAGGAGAAATGTTGTTTCCAATGCATTATGTGCAGACACTGTGAATTAAGGTATTGAAAATTGTAGATAAAATCATATGCTACACCATAGAAGCATCAAATAAAGTATGGATATAAGATTAGTCTTTCAGGCTGTGTTTTAGTGTGTGTGGATGTATCTACAAGAAGGTAACTACTGTTATTTACTTGTTTTGTGATCAAGTTTTTCTGCATCTGTTTATATTTTTTCCCTTTTTGATACTTATTTCTCTTTACTAGTCCCTTTTTTCATATATGCTTAGACTTTAAAAAATTAATTGTAAAAGTCTTTCTGGTGTGTTCTGCTTCAGTAAAATACAGACTTTATGTAAACAGATAAAAGAATCAATCTCAAAATGGTTTAATATTTTGATTTTTAAAATTAAAAGTTTCAATATTTTTTGTGTTTAATTGCTATCATTAAACTACTGTCATGGTATTTGCTGTGCATCATGACATTCAGGAGTATGTTGACTTCCAGAGTTTTCTGTAATGCCTTGAACATTGACAGAGATAAAAGGTGGATATTTTTTAAGGGAATAAAACTAAAGACAAGATGTGGTTATATGTCTGAATTTATTATATTACCAGAATTATATATTTTGTAAACCTAGCCGGTAAACTAGGTTGTTTTCAGATCCTGACATGACTGAACACCATCATAACTTTAGAGATGCTACTTGTGCAGGATTCATTGAGCTTTACTGTGCATGGCTGGTTGTGTACCTGCTGGTTCTTCAAGCTGCTTCTTTAAGCAGGAGGGGCTGGTGCATTCCCTGGGAGCACAGGCACTGGCTGCTGCTGGAATTTGCTGCCTTCCTGCCCAGGCAGCAGCAGGAGTTTCAATAACCAGACCCTGCCCAGTGTGATGGGTGGCAGATAGGTGAGAGGAATCCCACATTGGCTTGAGAGCAGCCAGTGAGTCACTCTGCACATCTCCTTTTAAAGAGTGTTGTAAGTGAGCTGACCTAAGGATGCAAATCAGGCAAGGCTTGTGTGGGAAGTAGTGTCATTTATTAGATCAAACTGATAGAAAAGAAGTAGCCAGGCTCTGTATGGATGTCTTTGTTCTCATCTCTTCGGAGTGTTTCTGACTCCTCTAATCCCAACTACATACATTAGAAATACACTGCTGTAATTCACAGAGTGTGTGTAGCAAAAGAATAGACCAATACCTCTTTGAAGTTCTTTGAGATGAGGATTCCTTTTATTTCCTTGCCAAATTCTTCAGGTCACATCTGAGAGTTCTGCCTAGAAGTTAGATAAAGTTAAGGTGAATGTTACTGAAAATGAGATGTTTTTCTAAACTGGTTTGCCCTTTTTTACTGCTTATTTCTTGCATGTGTGTAAACTAGCATATATAAACATAACTTTTTGATTTTTTTGGAGGATCCAGCTAAACTACTTCTGCGTACCTTATGACAATTTTTTTAACGATTAATATATTTTTTGGATATTTTGATTTGACGATTTAATAATTATCCTAGAGTTAAGGAAGAGTGATTCACAGAGTTTGGGCATCTTGCACAAGTTGTCAGTGAGGTCTGTTTTTTTCTACAGGGGGCTGACTTGTTCACTCAAGTCTATCAATGGAGTTACATAATGCACCTCATTCAGCTCACAGCAATGATGCTCAAAAGAGCAAGGGAGGAACGGTGACAGTCCTGTGTCTGCACTGTCACTGCTCTTGTGTCCTGCCTGTTCTCACGCCTACACCTTGTTGCTCATCCCTCTAGTTTCCAAAATACCAGAGATTTCTGAGCAATCACACCCGACTTTGCTGTTGTTTACCTGCCTAGCACCCTCAGCAGTATTCATACTTTCCACCATGCTGTTCAGCTGTCTTCCCAATGATAATTTTCTTTTACGTCCACTGCATTAATTTTCCTAGTGCTTTTGTAAAGTCAGAGCAGATTATGAGATTACACAAGTTCTTCTCAAATGACTCACTGAATAATTTAACTGAAAATCTTTATTTGTCTTGTTCTGAAGCCAGGAGGGTGGTTTTGCTGCTACACAAATAGAGTCAGTCCTTCTGGGAGAGTCATGTTCCAGTGACTGCTCCCAAGCAGTCAAACTTTCTCATGATTTTCTAGAGCAATTGGAAAACTCTTTGATATTATTCCATTAGGGATAAGATAATTTCAGTGGAAATCACATGATTTTCAGTTTCTTCTATTTTTCTGAGTTTTATGAACGTGTACAATTCTACATACCATCTATTAGGCAGATTGGGAAAAAAAATCAGTGAATTTCCTTTGCAACCAAAAGCCCAGTTTTCTGGGTTTTTTTGGTTTGTTTTTTTTTTTTTCTCAAAAGGTGCTCTTCCTTCTTGCTTGTCTCCAGTTGAGAGCCCATTTATGTAAATCCTACACGAGAAAAATTTCTCCATTATTTAGGTGGACTTTACTTTGTAATGGTCTTAATATTTTTTATGTGTTCTTTTTCTCTGCATCCAACATTTTGTTCTTTACAGATTCTACTATTCATCTGGCTCCAGGAGGAATATTTTCTTTTTATCAGATTTTTCTGGCTGACCATTCTGGTTTTTAGTCAACTTTTTTTGCTAATTTCTTCTCTGTTTCTCAGCTGAGCAGAATTAACTGCCAATAAACCAATATGTTTTTCTGTGATTCCTTAACTGAACTTGTCCTGTAATCCATATCTTCACCTTTCTGTGGCAAACTGTATTAAAGTTATTAAAAAGATGAAGTTTTCCTCTTTTGGATTAGTAAGTATTATAGTTTCTGCAGATATTTAAAATAACTGTGTAAGGAAAGGTAATATTTTTGTAAGGAGTTAAGTTATGTAAGAATATAATAACTTTGTTTAGTTCAGAATTTTAGAAAAATTGTTTCACTTGAGAAAATTGCTTGTGGTGTTTTGTCTCTGCACATATTTTATATAGCATTTTAGTGCACCTGGCAGGGCTGAGCACCAAAAACAGCAAGGTACTAAACCAGCTGTATTCCTATAAACCAAAAGAAATTACATCTACAACGCCCAGAGAAATAATTTGCTGTATAATTTCCATGTGCATATCCACCATCTCTTTGGGATCTCTAAGAGAGGAATTATCCTGCTTTTTTCCTCGACAGATGTTGGAATGAAAGGCTAGGAAAACCTGGGCAAAGAGGGGAATCAAGTAAGAATTAAATCCTCCTCCTATGGTATATATAGGAAAACAGGAATAAATAAAAGTTTAAAATAAAATGAGATGGGGTGTTCTACACAGATTCAAATAAATACATGCAGAAAAAGCCCTTTGTTCTCTATGGAAAGCCATGTGCCTTCAAAAAGAAAAAAAGGGCAGTTAAATAAAGGGTGCATCTTGTTCAGTTTCAAATATTACACATTGGAGGATAATGTAAAAATATTTCCGAAACAGACAATGCTGTTTGCAAGAGATATCAATGGACACCATTCTTTATCCTTGAGTAATGGAAAAAAACTATATGAGAAAATGCAAATTGAGGAGCATCCGATATGTTATATGTTTCTTTTTGTGCAATTTCAGTGTATTCTTCTCCTCCTAGAATAACTTTGATTTCTTAGCCCTGGCTTTGGCCACATGGATTTATTTAAAATTCTTTCATGATAATGCTTTTCTTTGACATGTTTGCCTTTGTTCTGTATCTAAGTACCAGCAAGGCCTGTTCTCAAGATGGAAAAAACAGAAAAGTATTCTTTTTGCAGCATCTCTGAACAATTTCTGCAACTTTATCTATGCAGTCTTTGTAAATGGAACTGCTACCTCTAAAAATAAATTTAATGTGGATGTCTAGGCTTTCAGGTGGTATGGACAGCATCTGTCTGAAAATTTATTCTCATTTATGTAGGTTTGGAAAGGATTTTCTCATTTGTTTCCTGTATACAGAGATGTTAAAAATATCTTATCCTTGATATTGTTATTTAGCATCAAACACCTCATACCAAATAAAACCAGGATGTATTTTTGGTAACTGAGGAACAGCAGGTCCTGAAGGGTTTAAAATAAATGACATATGATACCAAGAATAGCCCAGTGCAACTTAGCCAACCTGAGAAACTATTCAAAGAGCAAACCAAAATGGAGGGCACCTCTATACTCCATTCTTTCACTAACATTTATTTTGCCATTTTTGCTTTGTTTTGCTTCAAGCTTTTAATTAAGATTTCCTTGGCTTTGCTGACCCATTTCTATATTGTTAAAGGCAACAGAAAAGAAGCTGCCAGGATAGCAGAAGAGATCTATGGAATAGTCCCAGGTAAAGTAAAAATATGGACTCTAACATTTAAGTGTTGATTTGCCACATTTTTGTAACTTGAGGATTTAAAACAGCGAGTCACCATGAAATGAGGGATTTTTTGCTAAATGCAGGGGTAAATGCTTTAACCTGAAGTGCCTCCCATTTCTGGGGTCTCTGCAGTGTCAGTATGTGTTGGCATGGTTTAGGTGTGCAAAATACGAGACTCCAACAATTACCCAGCTAGAATGAGGACAACAGTTGGTCAATGCATCATGGTAAATAAAAATACTGTTCTCAGATACAAGGTGTTCTTTATCAGTGGTTACAGATGGTTTTGCTAAACATCCAGTTTTACTGCCAGAGAATATTTAGGGAAAAGTTTTAGCACATTGATTTTCTGAAAGGAGATGCTAGGAGGATATAACTGATGACTTTATGAATCCAAGCCAAGAATCCTTGTTTTGTTAAATCAGATTATAAAAATGAAAGCAGTTAAAATTGTTCTGAAAAATACACAGCACAATAATATGTTGTATTTCATAGGTTACTTAGCAGGTCAAGGTTTTGTTTTTATCCTTTTGATTTTAATCCTTCACATCACTGCCATAATAATGAATATGCATGGGTTTGTATTCCTGTTAATTCCACTAATTAAAATGACACAGCATTTTAAATTTACTGCTAATGAGGGCTTATTTTCCTAGCTGAAGATTCTGATCAGCGTTGTGACATCACACATTTCAATGAGATTAATTTGTTGGGCACTTGCTTCATGATTGTGCCATCATGAACAGGCACAGGAATGGCATCACAACACAGATGGTGTGGGATGGCCACCCAAAGCAGGGAGATTCAGATCTGGCCAAGAGAAATACTGCAGCCAAGCATTTTTAACAAAGCCTTTATGAAGCCTGTATATATACAGGCATGTCTTGGTTATTAATTTATTTTTTATTCTCTAGAATGTAATTCCAGTCATTTGTTGCTGTTGTTTTTTTCCAAGCGCCTTTATGCAATCATAGTCTGACATGTGGTGAACAGCAGTTTTTCCTTCAAGCAGGTTCTTATTGAGGTGCCTTGAGATTCAGCAGGCCATAACATATTTTTATCTGCAAGTTGCCATTTGCAGAAAGCCATTAAGGATAATCTTACAAAATGTAAGATCATGTGATGTGGTTGCTGGGGCAGTATATCATATTACAGCCAGAGCTTCACAACCTTTTCTCTTTGCGGTGAAGTAGCACAGCAGCAGCAGCAGGGCTGCATAATTTATTTGTAGGCATTTAAAAAGAGCACTTTCAGGCATGTCACTCCCGGCTGAGCAGGGCAGATGTGCTCCCTATGGGAACTATATTTGCCACACGTTTCAGGGAGGTAGGTTGTGGTGGCTGGCGTGGGAGGGTGCAGCAGTGTGTGCTGTCCTGAGGCTGTGTGTGCATCCACATGCAGTGGAAATGCCCTGGAAATGCATGTGAGAACACGCACTTGCACGAGTTGTACTCTGCATAAAAGGTTGAATAATGCCCTGTAGCTCTGTCATCTAACTCCTGAATCTTCCTGCTGTGTAAGGGCTCTGGGCTTTGTCACTTGCAGCATCTTCTGACTTTCTGAGCCAAGCTTGCCTGTTTCAGTCACCAGCATGATGAGAGGTGTGGGGTATTTGGGAGGTTTTCAGGAAGATGTTTCTTGGTCCCTACACGGTTCCCATTTCCATCATTTTGACTGATGTGTCATTCAAAGCCTTGCCATATATTGTGCCAGCTGGTCTTTCCATGCCAGTTTCCTGCCTTAGGAGCCCAGGAAACGCTTTGTAAATCAATGGAAACAAAAGTAAACACTATGTTTAAAACTGTAACACCAACAGCTGAAGTGCTGGTCCTTGGGTAACAAAAGGAGATTCTTTTGGCCAAGGGTAAAACCTTTACTGTGTCCTTGGCCCCAAGGCCCCATGGATGTGTCCATGCCTCTCATTGACTTCTCCCTGCCTTGGGTAGCATGTGAAATGGAGATAAATCACCCTTTCCATTCTCTCTGGTGTGCAGCATAGCTGAAAAAATTAAACAGGACAAGGGTTTCAAATACAGTGCCCATGGGTTTGCTGTACAGCAGAGCATGAATGCAAACACTGGTATTGCTTCTGTCCTGTGGCACTGGAAATACAGCTGGCCTTTGGAGAAATACTTACTACACACTGTCACAGGATGGTTATAAATTTTAATGTAGGATGAGTAAATTTGCTCTCTATTTGAATGGCAGGGATTTAACCTGAGCTGAATGTCTATGCCTGTAGGTAGTAGCTAGGCTAAAGAATTTTTTTTCTTGGCGTATAAATAGATTAGGATAAGAAAAAGGGCAAGTGAGCCTTTGTGAAGGAGTCTTAACAGTTCAGCATATCAAAATTATTAAAGAAGAAAAGTAAAGCCTTCAGGCAGAATTTGTTTTTCCTTGTATTTTCTAAAATATTTCAGTGAAGAGAATGATTAAATCTGTTACATGGTAGTCTGGGAGGGAGGATGTTATTTATGAAATTGTCAGTGCAGGAAATAAAACTGCCAAGGACATGCCAGAATCCATTTGATGGGCAAGTCAACCCTGCTATGAGGCTCTTAACAAAGTGTCAGAGAAGCTGGGATGCAATTTGTGACAAAAGCTCCTGAGGAAAGGTGGAGGTTGATATGGTTTTGAGTAGGAGAATTGCAGGGTTCTGAAGTCTCCATGTGAGATTCAGCAGCACTAAACTAGTGATCTTTGCTGAAACATGTTTTTAACTGTTCTTTTAAAAGTTCTGCCAAGAAGCTTTTGTTTAGGTCCCTAAGTGAGCCAGGATTTCTTATTCCTCAGCTGCTCTGCTGAAATTAATTAATCAGTTTCACTGCTAAGCCACATTGATTTCAGTCCTGATCTGCATTTACACGTGGCTGTGCTTCTCCTGTCCTCCCAAGATCTGCTCTTGCTGCACCCCTGAATTAGCTTCCATGCATTTGCTGTTTCAGGCAGCTGGGCAGATCGATCCCCTCTCCATGATGCTGCCTTCCAGGGACGCCTTCTCTCTCTGAAAACCTTGATTGCACAGGTAAAAGCCCACAGGGAAAGAAAAGGTTGGGAAGCAAGGGGATTTCACATGAATTGCATTTATGGGCTGGTGAGCTGGTAATAGACTGCAACAGGGCATAAGAAATATGGCTGTATGAATAATATATCAGCACAAACACCTCTGGGCATGTATTAGTTTGCTCAGTTAAGAAGCTAGGGACAAGCCTGGGACAAAGAATATCACACCTTGCAGCTTGCTATATAATAAACAATGATCCTTGTGCTCTTTCTCAATGATGAACCATGCAACTAGGCTTCAGAATAGAGACAATAAATATGTATATGTAGGCTATTAAAAAAAACCCAACAAAACAGTAAAAAGCTGTAAAAGTGCATCTTGCCTTTTATGAAGTCAGCCTGAAATCCTCTGCTCCAAAAGGAACTGAGAGTTCAGGCAAAAGGAAGAGAGGAGGAGAGAATACATGAGAAGGAAAAGAAGCTGGATATGAAAAGAGGTTATGGTTCTTTGTGCTCTGCCAATCATCTTCCTTACCACCTTTGCTTAAACTCAGTGTCCTCATCTAGCATGAATAGGTAACTGTCCCCCTCTCCCTCTTGTCCCCAAAGCAACTGCAAAGAAATTAATTCCTTCACTGTAAAGCTTTTGATTTGGCTATCAGACTTTTTATAGTCAAGGTAAATAAATATTACCAGAGGCCACAGCTCTAATGGACAACATCCTCAAGAAGTGGAGCAGCCAGTGTGAAAGTCTCCTCTCCAGACATCTTTTGAAGCATAGCTGCAGCTAAAAGAGAATATTGTTTACAGACAGTATTTGCCCTTCCATTTTCTGATCCCTCTTTCCTTCACCTGCTGACATAAAGTGATTTTTATGGAAAAGGAAGAGATGGAGGTTAGAGATAAAAAAAAAAAAGAGACTTTATTCATTTAGGGATTTGATGGTTTTCTGACCCCTCTATCTCCATTTATGCTGACCTTACACCACTTTGTGGAGCACCCAGTCTTGTGGTGGTTCACCAGATGCCCTGGTTATGCACTGCTCAGGGCTGTACACTGAGGAAGCACTCAGCAGTGTGGTTATATCATTTAGTTAATCTACCATTTCTCCTTTTCCTGAAGACATTTAATCTTGGGAGTAAAAGATGAAGGTCCTTGCTGATGAAAAGAGATCAGGGCAGCAATGCCTGTAGAGCCTGAATTGGAGCTGAGTCCCCACAGATTGATAAATGCAGGGATGAAATTGTTCATGGAGCAGCATAATCATTGTTCATTGCTTCCAATATAATTATACTACTATTCTGAAATGAATTATGGGACTGTACTTGAGTATCTGTGGGACACTCAGAAGTCTCTACTGCAGCACCACAGCTTTCAAGAAAGCCACTGAGGCTCTGGCTGCACAGGGAATGCCTGGACATAGGGAGGTGATGTAGTGCTGGAGTTTTCAAATGGCTCAAGAATTCACCAATGCCTGTTTCAATGCCTGAAAAAAGAGTTTGATTTTTCACGTACATTGAAAACAAGGTTTATCATGAGTGATGTTTGGCAAACAGCCATTGTAAGATCTACAACTTATTCTTCATTTTGTAATGGAAGGAATTGCTGTTTTTTCCCAAGATAACAGTGCTTATTTTTTTACTTCACATGACTGAGTTTTATTTGTTAAATGTATATCTATACATGTATATATGAATAATGATTGAGAATAGGTCTACTTATTAGGAACATCTAGAAGGAATTAATCTTCAAGGAATATGCTGATCACAAAGTATGAAACAACCATACAATTAGAAAATGGGATAATTCTATTTTTTCAAGCTTTTGTCTATTCTCCTAGCACCATTGTAATGCATGAGAAATTTTACCAACAACTTCTACATTAATAATACTTTCACATGACTGAAAAAGATTGTTTTTCTGTCATGTAATATTTGGCGTGAAGTTTTTATAGTACATTTAATACTCATGGTGTCAGGACTCCTGCCTTTTTCGCCGTGTGAGGTTGCTCCCAGGTACTCCTTTCTGCCCATTGCATTGGGTACTGTATACCAAAAAGTGCATTGCTGCCATCTCGTGAGCTGCCCTGTCTATAGCACGTCAGGCAGACACCAACTGTGCTTCAAAATATGGCATCAAGCAGAAAATGAATCTGCTTCCAGGCCTGTTCTCACACATGGCTGTAAAATTCTACTTACCAGGAGATTTAGCTGCATTCAGAGGAAAACACATATGACAACTGCTTTCCCCTTTGTGAACAGGCCTGGTTTGTCTTTGTACAGGAATAGATATGGCAACTGTATATTAGGGAAAAAGCTGAAATAAGGCATTTGTAAATCACTGTTCTTTCTTCCAGCATAAAACATTTCCTGGATGGTCAGTTAAGAGGAACTCTGGGATTTGTGGGTGGTATTTGATTCATCTCTCTTATAGGTTTACCAGGTACTTATTACCTCTGAGTGAAACACACCTGGGCACCCCATGCAGTGAATGAAAGAACTTTTAGGATAGAATTTGTCTGCCCTACTGGAAATAGTGGCTTTAGCATGGGATGAAGCATATCCTAGGGAATCCTGTTTTTCCCCGCTGAAGGAGATGCCAGCTCCAGCTGAGCTGCATATACCTGCAGATGCCAGAAGCATCCTCATTCAGGGAGGTGAGGTGAATCCCTCCAGCTGTAGCTCCTGGTGCAGGACTTAATAGGGAAGGGAATGTAAACCTTATAAGTTAAAGAAGTGTGATGCCCTTCCTGCAATTAACAATGCATTGTAAAGAGCTAGAAATCCAAGGCATAGCTTGCAATTGCTCCCTCTTTAACTCTAGTTTTATCACCAGTTGTGGCTTGTGGGGACAAGGAGTCTCTGAACAGCACCAATCCGAGCTGAGCCCTTTCCCTGGACACGCAGCTCTGCCATGGCTCCCCCTGCCACGGGCACCCAGCAGCCCTGCAGGAGCTGAGCTCGGGGCAGGGCTTTCCCCTCACGCCCTGCTCCTGGCTGCAGGGTTTCAACGTGAACCTGGTGACCACAGACCGTGTGTCAGCTCTGCACGAGGCCTGCCTGGGTGGCCACGTGGCCTGTGCCAAGGTGCTGCTGGAGAACGGTGCCCAGGTAAGTCCTGGGGATGCCACTGGGGACATGGGCGCCTGGGAACGGATGCTCTCCGCATCCGTGGGGATGTTGGATGTGCTGTCTGTGTGTCAGGGCCAAGATGCAGGTGGACATCTCAGACAGAAATGTGGAAAAACGTAACAATGTTCTGTTTCCCTGGGTGATAGATTTGTCTCCCCCTTGTGTCACCCCTTTATTCTCTTTTGTTTTCCCTTTGTCTGTGAAAACATAGTCATGATTGATGGAAAGCGAATGAAAGATGCTAAGTGAAATAACCTTGAAGAAAATAACTCACACATTTACCCTCCCCCTCCCCCCTCAGCAGTGATCACTGGAATTACATCTGGTTTTCTGTGGGAAGGTTGGGAGTCTCATGTAAGTAAAAATGGGTGCGCTTGAAGCAATGAAACATTTTATCTGCTAATAAAATAGCCCACATAATAAAATAATTCCCACAGCTGGGCCTAAGGCAGAATACATGTTCACAATAAAGATTAAGGAATGGATGAAATATGTAAGAATATTTTTATGTCAGCTGAGTTTTAACGTAAAATTTATATGGCAAGAAATCAAGCAGCACCAAAACAGTCAAGAGACCTCCAGTGCCTCCAGCAGTTCAGCCACACCTGCCTGATGACACTGGGAGGAGGTGGAGGCAGTGGAAATTTTACAAATTGGTATGTGTTTGCATAATCCATTGCTCTTCTCCAGTGTGCCACAGAGCTAAAGACATGCATATTGCTTCATAAATTGGCCTTGAGGGCTTGCTACATAGTTAAACATAGCATAAACAGGGATATGGTGTGATTCTGGGGGTGTCCTGCCCAAGGCCAGGAGCTGGACTCCCTGATCCTGATGGTCCCTTCCAACCCAGCCTGCTCTGTGATTCTGTGATCTACAGCTCTGCTGTCCCAGTGGAGAATGGCAACAGTGGCTCTTGCCAGCTCTTTACATCAGAAGTTGGGGAAGCAAATTTCTGTCTTGCATAGACACACATGCATACTAATTTCTTCAGGCTCCTTTTCTGTTTGGGATTATGTTTCTATGAAAATTTATTTTGCTGGGAATGCATTTTCAGATGAAAGTATTAAACAGAAAGCAAATGTTTTCAATTAAAAAGCAAATCCATTTTCATTTGAGGGTGTTCCACCTTGAGGCTGGCGCAAACTAAACAGTGTTGAAGATACTCAGCTGCTTCACATAAAAAAAAAAACAAACAAAAAAAAAACAGAATAAAAAATTGCATTTCTTAGCAGCTCCAGCAGGAGCATTCAGAGCAGGCAGGGTTTCTGCCTTGTGGAGCTATCTGGGGAAAGAGAGCAGACATCGAAGGAGTATGTTATGTCACAACATATAACTCAGAAAGCTGTAAATAAATTAATTCCTGAAACTAAACAAGGCAAGAGTCTGACTCCGGCGCGCTCCTGGCGTGCCCAGGGGGTGCGTCGCGAGGGCGCTCCCGTCAAACCGGGTTGTCCTGGTGCGTCTCCCACTGCAGGTCAACGCAGCCACCGTGGATGGGGTCACTCCTCTGCTCAACGCCTGCTGCAGCGGCAGTGCCGCCTGTGTCTCCGTGCTGCTGCAGTTCGGGGCCAAGGCGCAGCTGGGGAGCCGCCTGCCCTCGCCCATCCACGAGGCAGTCAAGAGAGGTGACGTTCGGGTGCGAGGGGCGTGAGCGAAGCCAGCAATAAGTGCGTGACAAATGCGTCTCTTGTCATTCACGAAGCATTTCGTGAAAAATTATTTCCGTATCGGTGCAGATAAACAGGCTTGGCTTTTTCACAGCTCTTGTGCCTCACAGTTGTATCTGGGTGTGTTCTGCTCTGCAGCAGTTCAGTGACAGCTCTTCCCTCCACAGGTCACAGGGAGTGCATGGAGACCCTTCTGGCCCATGAGGTTGACATTGACCAAGAAGACCCACAGCACGGGACTCCTCTCTACATGGCCTGCACGTACCAGAGAGCAGAATGTGTCAAGAAGCTTTTGGAGCTAGGTACACCTGGAAAAGGGGCCAGGGGAGAGCCATGGTGGTGTAAGACAATGCCACTGGTCTCTCTGAGCTGCCTCTATGCTTAAAATATCATGGGTTATTTCCACAGGAGCTGTTTAGGAGCCTGACTCTGTCAGACTTATTTGAGGCCATTAAATATTTCCCTTGTGTTGATAAAGAAATTATGATTTCCTAAGTGAAAAGCCTTCTTAATTACAGACACCTCCCTGACACTATCTGAATGTGAAAACAGAATTTTAGTTTTCTAGCATGATAACAGAAAGCACAGAAAATTCTGGCTAATATTACTGACCAAAATCAACTCTTGCTTAACATAGCAATTTATCAGAACCATTAACTTCATCTCCTCCTCAGTGGATGATGAGGACAGCAGTAAAGCTGCTTGGAAGAATAATCACTGTAGGTGCAGATACAGGCTATGAACTATCATAAATTTTTGCTGTCAGTGTGCATTAGCTGACTTATACCTGCTCAAAGTGTGGCCCTGCTGTGCCCAGCCTGCCTGGGGCAAGCATTTTTCTTGCTGTGCTTCCAGAGTCATTACAATGAAATACCTAAAGGTTTCTATTTTATTTTTCCCCTGGTAATTAAATTAACATAATCCATGTTAGATTTTATGCCATTAACAACTTTAAAGAACATATGGTAGGCTTTGAACATGTTTTGGGTTGAAGGTCAGGCTGCTCAGTTCTCAGCAGAGCACTCTGCCAGAGCAGGTGTTTGACCTGATGAGGTTTGCACAGCTGCTCTTGAGAGACGGGGCAGGTCCTGTGTGCCATCCATCCCCTTCATCTATTGAGGCTGCTGGTGGAAACCAGCCTGTGTGATGCAGGTTCAGACAGTCCCTGCTGCCCACCCGCTCTAACCACGAGCCCTTGCTCGCCCCAGGAGCCAATGTGAACGTGGGGAAGGGGCTGGACACTCCCCTGCACGCGGCAGCCAGGAAATCCAGTGTGGAGATCGTTGTCTTGCTGACAGACTATGGTGCTAACCCAAAATGCAGAAATGCTGACCTCAAATGTGCCCTGGATCTTGCCACGCCCCACAGCAAAGTGGAGCAGGCGCTTCTGCTTCGGGAAGGTAATGGTTTCCTTGCTTCTCCTTTTTTAAGTAAAGCAGTATTTGTATCCTTTACCTAAGTGTATTTCTTAACTGCTTTTATAAGTAGTTCTCTACATAAATTCTCTTTTTCTGCTGCCTTCAAACCTCCAACAGATGACACAGAAATGTTTTGTTGCTAGATCTGCCACCTGGTGCTATGGTTTTAGCTGGTAAATCAGCCAGTTATTCGGTGCTTTCTTTTCCTATCTACTGAAGGAAAATCATGCATAGTTACCTAATGGGACTCCTAGTGTTAAAAACTACCATGAAAGTTTATTAATAGATAATATTTGAGTACCATCATCCAGTGTTCAGCCTTGCACCATGGCTCAAGGAGTGAGTGTGTCCTCAGTTGCCAGGAGAATGCAGAGCTCTTTGCCAGCTGACTCTTCAGCTTCACAGTTCTTCCATGTGGTTTATGGGGCTGCAATCCCAGCACAGACCAGCACTTTGCTGTTTACCTCCAGGCTTCCTGCAATTAATTATCTTTCCTGTTTACTGGAAGAAGCCTCTAAGCAGAAATGAATCAGAATCCTCTTGTGCTGTTTTCACCTGCACAACTTCTGTCCAGAACTTGCTGCATCCAAGAGCACTATCCCTGTGCTACGGATTTGCTGAATTAGTTTCTCCTCCTCTGATCTCTGTGTTTCCCAGCTCCCTGGTGCCCTGTTAGTTGGTCTGTTCCCCCTGAGGCTTTTCTGACTCAGAGGGTGAATGGTGCTTCCCACCTTCCTGAGCCTGCTCACAACCCACAGAGGACCAAAGCATGATGTGCACAAAAAGCCACTTCCAAACAACTCTTGCATGGTAAATTAATAAATGTCAGTGTTGCATATAGGCTTTGTTCCAACCCTCTGAACACAGGTGGGCTTTATAGAGGAAATGAAACATTGGCTTAAAATCCTTCTGTTCTGTTCCCTTTCTCCATGACTTTTCATGCAGACCTTTAATTTGTCATGTCTAAAACCTTCCGGGAGAAATTTTGTTTGAATACTTCTCACCTTGTGTGACTTCTGTCCCCATATCTGAGTTGCCCAGAGCTCAGTGGCACACTGTGAGAGCAAAGGCAGTGCTGCAAGTGTCCTGCTACCATTGCCCTGAGTGAATCAGAGTTAGTGTAGATAAAGAAATATTGTAATATTAATAATTTTCTCTTCCTGAACTTTCCTTTTGATTTCCACTCTCAGCTTGTCACCCTCTTCTCCCTTACAGTCAGAAAGGTTCTAAGGGCATTTTAGTTCCTGCTGACTCTTTGTTTTTCAGGCATGAAGTTTCCTCAGTTTCCTCACCTTTGGTCTCACTTTCAGATATTTTGCTGTGCTTAACATGCAACTACTCTTTCCCCTACTTCTGTGTTTTCTGAGGTCCTTCTGTTTGAAATAAGTACCCCAGGCTAAAGAGTTTCTCTACCCCTAACTTCTCCACTGAGTTACTTACATGAGTCCCTTTAATTTCTCCTCTCACTAGCTATTAAGTGATGTGAAATATAAAATGTGTCCCTTTTCCTAAGTGCTTTAGAAGATGGTAATTTCTTTCTTCACTTGCAGTGACAGTAGTACAAATGTTCTTTTTTATATATCCCATACTTTTCTATTAATTCCTTCTCAGAGGGGATAGTATCAGCCTGTTCAAGATCCTAAATTTTCCCATGGTAAAAGCACAGATTATGAATCTTACCTGGAAGATAAAAGGACAGGCCTTTAGTCCACATCTCTACCTATTACTTGTCAAACTCTGCTGTGATTGCTACTGTGTGTACAGAAACTGGAGTGGAAGGGCACGAGAGGGTCCAAAAGCTGAGCACCTCTGGGCAGGTGTAAAGGTTGCACCTGGAGCAGCTCTGGCAAGAGGAAAGTGAAGGGGAGGCAGGGACACATTCACTAGCAGGGTGCATTTGCACATGCACGCTTTTAGCTGCAGAATGGAACCTCATTTCCAGTGGGTTTGTGCCTGGCATGCCCCTCACCTGATCCATGGTTCGGTGTGGTGGGGACAGCTCCCAATCATCCTGCAGGGAAAACTCTGGGCCAGCAGCACTGTGGGCAGTACTGTGCCAGCCACTGCCCAGAATGAGTCCTCTGACAGCTCTCCAACCCCTCTGATATTAAACAAGAGTTCTCACATGCAGCAAGGGAAGGGCAAAAATCTCCCTTCCCTTCCCTTCCCTTCCCTTCCCTTCCCTTCCCTTCCCTTCCCTTCCCTTCCCTTCCCTTCCCTTCCCTTCCCTTCCCTTCCCTTCCCTTCCCTTCCCTTCCCTTCCCTTCCCTTCCCTTCCCTTCCCTTCCCTTCCCTTCCCTTCCCTTCCCTTCCCTTCCCTTCCCTTCCCTCTCAATGTCTTTTTGGAAAAAAAAAAAAAAATTGAAGACTATCTTTGAGACCTTTCTTCAAAAGTTTTCCCTTCAGTCAGACTTAGCTAAACTTAGATGTCGCTGTAAGCAATGCTTTGAGGAGCACTGGTGGACTGACTGATGAACATAAATATTCTGAGACTATGGTCATGTAAAAAGGCTCTATTGCAGTTACTACTGGTGCAGGTACCTGCTGAGACACCAGTAATTGGAAAAGCATGTTCTGTATATATGAACAATTAACTGTACTTATCCTTTATCCTCACCAAGCTGCTGGGGTTATCTTACACCCTGAGCAAGGCTATGCATTCCACAGCTCTCTCTCCAGTGCAGACACTTTATGGTGTTTTAAATGTTTGCTCAAGAAAAGATGGCAAACAGCCTAGCTATGCATAGAGAAAGGTGTTCAGTGCTCACAGCTTTCAAATTGCTGAACCAACTCTGACAACATAACTTTAACACAAACAATAACGTATCTAACTCTCCCTGACCTCAGCAAATCATTATGTAGTGCTTGGCCTGAGCTGCAAATCTTGCTGGTGTTTGTGCTTATTCTTGCCTTTTATCTCTCCCCCAGGTCCTGCCAGCCTCGCCCAGCTGTGCAGGTTGTGCATCAGGAGGCATCTGGGTCGGCCGTGCCTGCACACAGTCCCCAGGCTGCACCTGCCAGAGCTACTGGAGAACTTCCTCCTCTATCGATGAGTCTGTGACTGCCTTGAGACTGGAAAAGAAAGAGGAACAAATGGTTGTTTACTCCAAGATTATTATATCTAAGAAAAAAAAATTCAAAGGCATCATTTACTGTCCTCTTTGGCTACCAAATTTTGGCTGCTATGTGCCAGTGAAAGTTGAAAACACCTTTTCACAGGCAGTGAATGGTATTATGGACACAGCTCCCTCACAATCTATTGCCACATGGATTTAGACCAGCCTGAGAAGTTCCAGTATGTAAACAGCTCACTTGACATGTGCTTGTGTGTGCATATGCACACGTCCACTCACCCACTTAGAGATTTCCCCTGCATTTAGGGCTATATTTATTTGTGCAGTATCTTTGCAGCTTCTTCCCTTTGTCTATCCAATCTCAATGTCAAAATAAAGGCAGTGAATATTTTTCTTCCATTAGTACGTGAAAATGAAAACTTTGAGTGACTAACATCAGATGTATACAATACCTGCACATCTTTTATTAGCTTTGATTTTGCATCTTTTCATCTCCTTCCTATTGTCTACTGGAGCCCGATCAATTTCCAGCAATCTCTGGCTGTCCAGCCACTGTACATCCCTGAACACAGCTATTCCCAATGCTAACACATCTTGTCCTTGGAGGTACAAGAAATGTTATGAAAACAAGTGCAGGGGTTTTGAGTAAACCCATAAAACTGTCTGAAAGTCTTAAGAAACTCTTTCACTTCTTCCAGAAAAAATCCTTCCAAAGTTATGTTACCTGCGATCTGGCTGTATTCATTACATGAACATTTTTTCATAGCTTAATTCCATGACAGAACTGCAAATGTTTTTACATGCATAATAGGTGATATTTCAATGTCCATCCTTTGCAAGGTTTAAAGAAAAGCAAAGAGTGCTGCTTTTTTTTTTTTTTTTTTTTTTTGGCTTTTCATGCTTTGACATTTCTCAAGGTAAGTCCTTGGACTGTGGAGCTGGAGAGAAGCAGAGCCACTAATGATGTTTGTGCATCACCCAAATGTTGTCCTTGTTGAATTTTCCTCACCAGGAATGGTTTGCAGGCTTCTGTGCCCCCTCACCCCCTATTCTAGAGGCTTTAATTACCTCCCCAGAAGAATGGATTTTTTGAGTATTATAATTGTCCATTGTGATATTAGTTTAAGTAATGTGAGGATTTGTAGCTTGGAAACAGCAGGGCAGAAAGCATATACCTCTGAGTTGAGAAATGTGGTGTACAGTGACACTTGCAATGCCTGTTTGACTTTGTAAAGATTTGTTTATTTTTCTGTTCTTCTGGGGAACAAAAAAATTTCTTCAGAGCCAAGTTTTGGTAAACTTCTGCCATGAGACAGGCAGTGGTGTTTCACTAGTTGTAGTAAAATGGAAAGCAGAATTAAAAGGACTCTGTCTCCATTTTGCTCAGCTTCACAGGTCCAAGAGGCTGCTGACACATTTTCAGGCTGTGAAATGTACTGGTTTCTTTATGAGTTAGGCGTACTGGAACCAATTTTCACTGCCCATACATCTTAAGTCAGAGGGAATTGGCCTCCTGGAGTCTGGATATGGGACTGGCTTCCAACAGCATTCAAGCTCCTGTCCCTGCTCCAGCAGCAGCAGTCTCTGGTTCAATGCTAACAATCCCTTAATATCACCCTGACAGTTTCTTTGAGATTAAGGTCCAGTGTTTCCCATACTTCTTTATGATTAATTCAGCACGAGTAAGATAAATTGAGCTCTCAGCAGGTCATGAGACTGGACCTTCAGCATTACAGCCAAAAATGGATGCAGTTTTCAGCCTGTGTTTGCACATATTGAATGTTATCTGATGGCAAGAGCTATTGCCCATGAAGTTTTCAGTGACATAAATGACCTTCTATGGTATAATACATCATGAATCTCAGAGATTTGAACACTAATTTCTCAAGAGCCTTTGAAAATCAAATACTATCAAGTAATAAATGTCTATATTAATCTGATGTCAGCAGATCTCTCTCAGTTCTATCTTTACTGCAAACTCACCTGCTCTGCTAATAAAGTGGCAGTGAGAATACTATCTGCTCTCTAAACAGAGAGAGAGCCTCAGCTGTATGAGTTGTCAGACTTGCACTGCAATCAGGGACTTAGGCAATTTATGGGATCTATTTCAAAATGTGTAATGCTGAATTGATTTCTTTCTGCCATCATCAATGAAAGCAGTATTTCACTTGCACAGGACTTTAAACTGAAAAAAAAAAATGTATCTACATTAAGAAAATGCAAAGTCAACTCAGCCTCTCGGAAAGTTTTAGCTCAAGAAGCAGGAGAAGGTGTCCTATATTTATTCCTGATATGAGCTTCCCATCAAAAAATCATTTTACCTTTCCCTCTTCCTGGAGGTTTACTTCTCTCTGAAATTCTGTATATCAGAGAGTCTGACTGCTTTAATAAATTAGAAGAGAAGTTCAGAAGTCCTGAGATTAAGAAATTTCATTAGTAACTTTACCTAGACTTTCTTGCTCTTAAATTATGAAGTTATCCATTAAATGCTCATTGGCTGTGCATTGGGTCATAACAATGCAAGAAAATACCGAGGAAATAGCTGGAGGAAGTATTTAATTTTTTTTCAAAATGCCATCTCATGTGAGGGTAAGGAATGACAATTTTCTATGAGGCTATTGAGGTCTTGGTGATTTTTCAAAATGAGTTTGGAAAGCATCTGTCAGGTGCTTTACTGAAGGTAGTAGATAGGAAACTAATCTCACAAGATCTCTTTTTTTTAAAAAAAGTGGTGTCTTCTCTTTCATTCTGTGTTGTCTGAAATCAGTTGCTTGGGTAAGGTATGGTTTTCCTGGGGATACAGACATTTTTATGTGCTGGAATTCCACTGCTATACAGTGCTCTCTCAGTCTCTTGCCCAAAACCTGGCTCCACAGGTTTTCCTGTAGCTTGAGATTAATTTTTCCCAGAGATTTCTCTGCAAACATTCTGGCCAGTGGGCCACATCCTCAAGGATATACACAGCCTGTGTGAGTACACATAGGCTGACACATGTTGGGAGGGCTTAATGAACAATATTTCTTAAGGTAGCTAGGAAAAGAAGCTTCATATTGATTTGGCTCTGGAAGGATCTCTGTTTTGATCTCCTGACCAACCTGTTGGGTTCAAGGTGACCTCTGTTCCTACAGAGGAACTCTGCTATTGGCATTTAACCATCTTCATTCCCTCTAGGACTCAATTTTTCACAGCAGATCTATCAGTCCCTGAACTTCTGTCTGTCCAGCTGCATTTGTCATTCAGAGAGTGAAATTAAAAAGTCTAGGGAAATGCTAGACTGTTGAAACTTGTTGTTATACTGTAGGAACTGAAGTTCCTCATCTGCCTTGAGGTGCCAGCACCCCACCTTCCCAGGCAGATGCAGGCTGTGAGGGAGGCTGTCTGTCTGTCTGTCCACCTGTGTGCTCTGCTCCCCTGATGGGACTTGCCTGTGCCACATTGGGCAGTGGGATGGGAGGATCAACTCCTGACTTTGTCTCCCCCCAGGGAATTGAGCCTGGCCAACACCTCCTCAAGGTATTTAGATTTCTTCCCTCCACACGTCAGAATTAAATGTTGTGCTGCCCCTGTGCAAAGCCCTGCAAACAGGGGCAGTGTCCCCTCAGTGCCACTCCCTGCCCTGCCCTTGCTGCCAGCTCTGCAGCACAGGAGACAGGGGGGCTGCCCAGCACCCTTCTGTCCCCAGCCTGACCTGTCCTGCAGCACAACCCTGTTGCTGGCATTCAACACCCCTCCAGTCCTTACTGGATTGAAAATACTGGTGGTGTGTCCCAGCATGGCATTAGGACAAGTCTGATAAGAATCAAAATTAAATACATTCGCTGACTCTTAGCCCAAAAATGCCTGACCTGTATCCTGGAGTGATGGTTCCTGATGCCTTTGTGTAATTTTTTTCAGAAATTACCATTTCCAACATGCCATTTCCTCCTCACTGTGGCTTTTTTTTTTTTTTTTATGTTCTGTATGAGATGTATATTATTGTCAAATACAGATTATTCCACACAGAGCTTCTACCTAATTTGATTTTTATTTCTTGAAAATTCCTTTATTTTAAAATTTTATACTATTTGTAGTATGGGGAATTTCTACTATTCCAGTATTTGCTGGATGGACGAGACAGTGGGGCATAGGCAAACATTAATAATGACTTCCTTCTCCAAGTGACAGAGGTGCCAGTGAGGAGAACTGCTGTGCTGAACTTTGTTCTGCCCAACAAGGAAAAGCCAGTGGGGAATGTGAAGTTCAGGGGAAGCCTTGGTTGAAGGAACCATGGAATGGTGGAGTTCCTTAGGGCGCCTGGAAATGTTCCAGGCTGGCTGGAGCTTTGAGCAACCTGGTCTAATGGAAGATTGGAACTAGATGATCTTTAAGGTCTCTTGCGACCCAAACCATTCTGTGATTCTGCAAATTTTGCAGCAAGCATCCTGCTATATTTTTAGCTGTTTGTTACAAGGAACTTGCTGGCAGTATACTTTTGTGGTGAATGGTTCATTTTTTGCCAGGTTTACCTGCTGGCTATAGAGGTTAACATGCCCTAACAAAAAAGAAATTAAACAGAATGGGAAGGGAAGGAGATGTAGAGATTTCCAGAGAAAACTTGTTCTAACTTTTTTGTCCTAGGAATGTGAGTGAAATGTGGGAGTTTTTGTCTTAGACTTACTCATTTCATGTTGCCCATATAATTCTCCAGCTTCACAAACATGATTCCAAATTTTTTTTTTTTTTTTAGGGTGGTGGTGGAAGGGGTAGTGCTCTCTGCACTTTTCTTGCTCTAGATGCTGACTAAATACCTATTTTACTCAGGTCACAATGAACAAATTGTTATGGACAGTGACAGTAACCCTGAATTTCTTTGAATGTTGGTCTAGAAATTCCCATGAGGGTGATTCTTTTTAGTTTTTTGCATTAAAACTGAAAAAGTGTACTCATCAAACTATCTAGAAACTAGTGATGCCTTTCCATTCTGTCTCTATCATAATGTAAATAAACTGAAATATTTTTAAGGGTATTGGCCAAGAGGGTCATCCTTTGCATCTTATTTGTATCTCATTATCCTACAGGGAGATGTTTGCTCTTAGCTGTTTCAGAGGGTGCGTTCCTGCAGCCTGGAGCCTGATGTGTGTAAAAATACTTTGACTTTCTTCCAGCAGCTTTGTGCCTTTCATTACTGAGTACCTGTTGAAGACCACTTATCCTCAAATATCCCAGAGTAGCTCCTACTTAATGAATGTGGTAATTTTTCTTTGCTACTTGTACATTCAGGGTAACAAGATATTTACAGCAATATATATATTAAACATGGCATCCTGAATAATTACAGTGACTGAGGAAGACATTTTTTTGGGTTGGGAATTTCCAAGACTTCAATGAAAACTTTCCTCTAAATTAATGCCAACAAGTAAAAGTAACTCCAGCTTGTTTCCACAGACAGGTTCCTACAGGCTGTTGGTGTAGAGAGGGCAAGACATTTCCCCCTGAGCTGACACTGTTTTTTACTCAAAGTGCTTTCCAGTTTTACCCCCAGAATGCTCCCTCCCACTCACTGTGGGCAGCCACTGTTGCAGGGCACCACAGCTGCTCTGCTGGGTGTCTGGCAGGATGGAACCTCATTTGGTATTTATGGAAGTCTTTGAACTGAAATGATTTACTGTGCAGAAAATGTCCCTGTCTGCTATTTATCCATTGTAAATGGCTGAGAAATACCTGGGCTTTTCATGCTTGCAGCAGCTTGGGAAAAAATATGGTTTTGTCACTGACCATTAAATCACTCATTAGGGTTTTTTTTTCCTTTCTTTCTATTTTTTTATTAGTATGTCTCAAGAATGTGATTAAAAAGGCTTATCCTTGGTATATTTTAACAGATAATTCTCTTTGCTGGTACAAATCTCTAGCAAACTTTGTCATCAGATGAAATGGTAAGTTGAGTGTGGGGCTTGTTCCAGATTTTCAGATGCCTGTCCCAATGCTGTCACAAGAACGGGTGATAAGAAAATAATAACCACCTTTCCAAGCTGAAGAATGAATTAGAGAGCTCTTGTTTTGTGGTCTACATGTGCAGACAGCTCCCAGGTCTGCTCTGAAGAGGGCAGGTAAGTGAGAACTGGCTCCTCCAAGCAGTCTGAGGGGATGTGTGGGCTCTGAGGGTGCAGGAACATCTGGGTCTGGCCCTCAGTGCCTCCCTGCAGCTCTGAGGGCAGGAGCTGCCTGCAGACTCTTCCCTGCCACCACCCACCAAAGGGCTGTGGGCTCCCAGGGAGGCTCTGTCGCTCCTGGAGTGGGACATGGAGATGATGCTGGGAGCTGGTGTAGAGTGACCCACACCAGTTCAGGTGCAGCCTTGGGGGAGGTTATCTGCAGCCTGCTGTGTACCAGGGATGTCCCACAGCTGGCAGCCCTGCCACACATTTCCATCTTTATGCCTCAGGTAAGCCCTGCACTCTGTGCATCATTTTCCAGAGAAGATTTTCCTTCTGCAGCAACATCAGATATTTAGATGAGTGGCCAAGTTGGATACAGTACTAAGACACAATTTGTGTACTTGTCACTGTGCTCAGCTCACAATCCTTTAGGAAGGGAAATTCTTAATTTCACAACATCAGCACTGTGAATCAGCATCTGTTGGCTGTTTCTGAGGATTTCCAGCCTCATGCAAAACAAAAGCCAAGCTGTGCTTATGGACAGCAAAGGAAACTTCTACCAGGGACACTAATACTGCAGTTGGCTGCTTACTGCAGTTCCAACTTTGCATGTTCAACACAGAAAATTTTGATATCTCCTGGTCTAAGCAGCTAATCTGTCCAACACCAGGCGAGTGGATTTCTTAGACCTGAAGATCATGTTGGGAACAGTTCAGATCCTATTGATCTGGGCTTGACTATTCTACACACCCTCCTCTCCACTGCACCAAATGCCATCTTCCAGGAGCAGGGAAGATGACAAGTACGTTTTTCAGGGCACCTGAGTAATTTCATCCACCGTAGTAATATGCTAACAATCCTTACCAAAAGAAAATGGGAGCACCTGCCATGCCTGGGATGCTGGAGGAACAGACCCAGATGCAGAGTCTGGGGATTTTCTTTGGCTGCCATTACTGCTCAAGCAGTCAAGCTGGCAGTGTTGCTTTCTGAAGCCCATTTGCAGAAGCCAACAGAAGTCCCAGTTCTGCACAAGAGTTTAGGAGATCCTGGGGTAACTTTTGTGTAAGTCCACAAATTGCACTTGTAGAAGTGGTAAGTGGTGGCAGCTTTCCCCCAGAGGAGCTCCTGTTGTGAGAAGAGCTGGAATGTGCTGGCTGTTCCCATCACATGCAGAGGTGTGAAAAGCTGTGTCACATGAGGGAAATTTCTAGAGGTGAGCTCCAAGATCTGGAAAGCAGCCTGTGGGTGTGGGTGGAAGAGCTTATTGAAACGTAATGTGCTGGATAAGCAGTGAACATCAAACCCCAGTGAAACTGGGGAAGAGAAGCACCAGGGCAGAGGAGACACTTCATTAAATACCTCCATCCCACAACCCTTTTTTCACCATTCCATCTGCTTTTCCAATACTCCTTAGCTGTGAGTCCTGGTGCCTCCTGGCACCAATAAGCAGTGGGAAGGGACAGAAACCAGGGAAAAGCATGGAAAGTTGCTTTGTTTGGGAACATCCACCATGCAGGGAAGATGCTCTGTGTGGGACCTGCCATGTGAGTGCTGCTTATCAGGGCCAACCCAGCTGGCCTCTGTGGCTCTGAGCTTGTTTGTGCTACATTTGGGTTTTCTCCATACTGGTCTAACCAGTGGTATTAATGGGAAAATGTAACTATTTTTTTTTTTTTTTTAATGTGAAGTTTCTGACAAAATTAATATCTTTTAGGAAGTAATTTTGGTGTCTTCAGAAATAGCTATTTTACACTGGAAAGTTTGGGAACTAAAATGATTTGTCAGCAAACCAAAGAATTCCCACTGTTTTTCAAAACTAATAACGAACAGTCAAAAAAGGGGAAGAAAGAAATACAAATCTGCTCCATGCCTGTATTTGGGTTTCACTTAAAAGCTGGCATTGGACAAGACTACCTTACAGTTTGCCAGATGCTGGCAGACTGTGCTGAAATACTACCAGTTCTCAAGGACTGGGTTGGCACTTCTGCTGTTGTTACACCTTCTGTCTGCTTGCTGGTGTGTACTTGTCACATGAGATGTTTTACCACACTATTCACCTGGCAGTGTGGGCAAACCATGATTGCAGCCCACAAACAAGGACAAAAAATATCCCAGGAATGATAGAAATCACAATAATTTGGAAAACAAAACAAAGCAAAACAAACAAAAACAACAACAAAAAAGAAAAACCCAAAAAACAACCCCTCAAAACAAAAACCAAACCAAATTTTAATTCACCATCTTTCAGGGTTTGGATTATTTTTGCCTGAGCAGGAGTACAAACATATGTTTTAAATCCAGTTCAGAAAGAAATGTCAATATATATTTTGTAACAAATGAAGATGCTTACACAGATGTTCACTGAGAGACAACTGGCACCAGGTGGTGAAAAATTGATTGTTGTTGCTTTTCTCTCTGTGGGGAAATGCCCCTAATCCCTTTCTTGACACAATACTTGTTTGCAAGCTCTCATGCAATGTTTGTCCTGCTCCTTGGGAAATCTTGGTGCTTCTCCACATCTGCAATGAATAAGAGCACAGATCCAGGTGCTACTGATGTAGCCAGAATGCAACTGAGATGTGTCTGAAGCTTTCTTCAAGGTTTTTTTGTTTCAATTTAGAGTCTCTCTTGCTAAGTCAATTGGCCATCCTGCAGAAGGGAACATTTACTTGCAGAAGTCTGTCTGGTCCCCAGCCAGGCTGACGGGATGTTTGCAAAGGGAAGTTTCTGTGAGGGTGAGAGGAAGGAAAATGAAACATTTCATGTTAGAAAAACTGTAAAAGAAGGAAAGCCTCTGGAGGAGAGACTTGATTTGAGGCAAGGAAATTAGGGATACAAGAATCAGACTGTATGATTAATTTCTCCAAGGGCGAACTTCTCCACTTTGTGTCAGCTCAAGAATTTCGCAGCAGCTTTCCAAAGAAAACCCAGGTACCTCTGGAAATGACACCAGTGCTTTAGTACTCCTGTGGGCAAGCTCTGGCAGATTTAACTGCTGTGATTTAAAACATGGCTGTCCCAGATGTGTGCCTTGCTTGCTGACTGGAAATTGCTGCCTTAGAGGAGGATCTGGCATGTGCTAGTGTCTCAGAGCTCAAGTTTACAGTCTGTAGAAGAAAACAGCTTTTACAGGTTTTTGAGCTGACACGATGGCCCAGTACTGAGACAGCTGTGGCATCACTTTGTGGCCAGTGCTGCCATCCCTGGTACTGGGTAATCTCTGCTGAGAGTTGGGAGCAATAGCTTGGATCAATGCAGATAAATCTGTCAGAATTGTCTGTCAAAACCCTGCTCTGAGATACAGGCACTCCAAAGTTGAGGCTCTGTGGTTCAGGCACTGGGCAATGCTGGCTTTTGTCTGGGCTGAAGATGCTTCACCCTGAGCTGCAGCACCCAGAGGCTGTGCAGGACAAGGCACATGGCAGCACTCAGGGGTGTCAGAGCTGGGACCCCTGGCTGTCAGTTCACCCATATTTCAAAGCGGGTTTCAGCTGTTTACACATACACATCTAATTCCACCTAATTCTCTGCTCATGGTTTAGGGATCCCTTTTACAGTTGGTGAAGACTGACTCTAATATTCAATATGTGCTCCCCCAGAGCAAGCATCTAAAGTAGGTGAGACAAAGCATGGTTTGAAAGTGCCTATGTTTCTTCATTAATGCTAAGGAAAAGCTAGGATTTCTCACCCTGATTCTGAAGTTAAATTGAACTTCAGTTGGACTAAATTTAAGTTAATTGAAGTTAAATTATGTTTTGTGTCCAATTTTCCAAACATTTCCTGTAATTCTGTGATTTGCATCCTCAGAAACCAAGGGTCAATTTTCATACCAAGACAGATTTACCAGTAGTGTATTTTCGTTTTTGAAGCAATATTTGTGCTAATAGTAATAAAATTGGTATAAAAGTTATCTGGACAAGTTAAAAAATTGATTAACAACTGGAAATAAAAAAGAACCAAGACAGTAGAACAGTCCATTGAATTACAAAAAATGTAGATTTTTTTTTGAAGGAGGAAAAAGAAAATATTCCTTTTATAAGACATGATGTAAATAGAAAAAAGTAATATTAACTGTTGTTGATTCCACTTTATTGTGCACTTCTATGCACCAAGGATGGCTGCACTTGAATAAGGATAAAGTAATTTCTGTACTAGGCCTGTTTATGTAGAACTTAGGGATGTATTTGCTACTTAAATGGAAAATAATATTGTAATGCTTAAAAGCTCTGGTGTGTCTCTGTGTTGTGTAAGCTGTTTCTAATCTGTATTTGAAGTTCTGTGTTGTTTATCTTGAGATCCAGGTTGATGTTAAAATGTTCCCTTTTTACTGGAGAATTTTTTGCTTGCTTACATAAAAGATCAGCAACAAAAGAGATTAAATTAATCAAAGCCTTCTTGCATATTCCAGCTCTCAGCAAGGCTGAGAACAACCTATAGGAATCCCCTGGTTTTGGGATGTGTTATTTGGGGAGTTTAATTTAGTTTGATGATTCCATTCACATCAAAATGATGCTTAAGAAGTAGAGTGGCTATAGATGGTTAAATAATATTAAGGTGATCACCAGGCCAAAGCCACACACTGCCTCTGTAGGTATGCCTGAATTGCTAGCTGAAGCAAGAGCTCAGGAGATAATTTATGTCTGTCAAACTCAGGATCTGTGTGTTTTCTAGTTACTCTCTGCTGTAATCTGGCTGCATGTCAGCATAAGGGCATCTGAAATGTAGCTCAGAGGAGCACAGCTGTCACAACAGACTGGATTGGGCTGGAAGGGACCTTAAAGTTCATCTAGTCCCAGGCCCCTGCCATGAGCAGGGCTGCCACTCTAGATCAGGTTGCTCAGAGTACCATCTAATCTGGCCTTGAATGCTTCCAGGGATGAGGCATTCACAGCCTCCCAGGGCAACATTTCCAGCACCTCACAAGTCTGTGAGCAAAGAATTTCTTCCTAGCATCTAATATAAATCTAAATTTTCAATCTAAATCCATTGACATTTGGTCTGGAATGATCTGCTCATGTAAGAAGTCTCTCTCCCTCCTTTTTATAAGCACCCTAAGGTACTGGAAGACTACAGCAAGGCCTCTCTAAAGCCTCCTCTTCTCCAGGCTGATCAAGTCCAGCTCTCTCAGCCTGTCTTCATGGGAGAGGTGCTTCAGCTCTCTGAGCATCTTTGTGCTCCTCCTTTGCACCTGCTCTAACAAATCCATGTTTTTATGGTGCTGGACCCCACAGTAGGATGCAGGACTCCTGGTAGGGTCTCATGAGGGCAAAGTAGAGGGGGAGAATCCCCTTCCCTGGACCTGCTGGCTGGGCTGCTTTGGATGCAGCCCAGGGTGCCTTGGGCCTCCTGGGCTGCAAGCGCACACTGTGGGCTCATGTCCAGCTTTTCATCCACAGGAACCCCCAGGTCCTTCTCTGCAGGGCTGCCCTCAGTGACTTCTCCTCCCTTGTCTTCTGTGCTCATGTCTGGGATCACCCTGACTCAGGTGCAGCACCTTGCACTTGGATTTGTTGAACCTCAGGAGGTGCTCATGGGCCCACTCCTCAAGCTTGTCCAGGTCCCCAGCGGTTGCATCCTGTCCTTAAGGAATATCAACTGCACCATTCAAATTCATTCAAATCTGCAAACTTCCTGAGGCACCAGGTCTCACTGGTCATTACTGCATTTACCTTCTTGGTCATCAGAGAAGATAACACAGCTCTGAGCTTGCACATTTGGTTTCATACACGGATTCCTTTTGGTGGTGGAATTGTTGAAATGGTTGTTAATACTAGATCTGCCAGCAATATGATCAATCATGAAAAGGGGCAACCTAACCTCTAAAATCAAGTAACACTAAAGAGAAAAAAATGGGTTTTTTTCATTCTTTTTACATGTTAATCCTCAGAAACAATACCTACATACACCACGTTCTCTGTTTACACATTTTTCCCACACCAGTTTGGCTAAGACACAAATGTAATTTTCAGGGAGATCAAAGCTTGTATCCAGCATGGGAGGCCATGCTGCATTCAGCAAGAAGTGCCATGGAAAGGGCTGGCCCTGTCCTCATCTGTGCCCAGGCTGCTGTCACAGATTCCCTGTTGGCAAAGTGTGTGGATGATGTTCAGCTGCTGTTTGCATCTTTTAATATAAATTATTATTTTTAAAGATATGGACAAAGAAACCCTAAATATTATTCCAGATTTCTTGCATACATTACAGAAAGAAATAAAATTAAAACCAAGTTTCTTAGGCTCAGCTAAGTTAGGATCAGAATCAAAATACTATAAGCAACTTCAAATCCTCAAATACACAAACACAAATTTTGCTCTAGTAGCCATACAGGACAAAAAAAAAAAAAAAGAAAAAAAAGAAAAACATTACATGGTTTAGAATTTGCATGGAAATTCTACTTGAACATAAGTAGAAGCCTACTTCCACTTGAACACAAATGCGCAAATATTCAGTGACAGAAAAAGGATTTTGTGCTTGTAAATTATACTGTACTGGGAAGGAAAATATTTTAAATAGAGATGACCTGTGAGAACAGAACTTTTGCAAAACAGACACTCTGCCTGCCCTGTTCTCTGCCTGTCCTGTTCTCTGCCTGTCCTGTTCTCTGCCTGTCCTGGCTCTGCCTGTCCCGGCTCTGCCTGTCCTGTTCTCTGCCTGTCCCAGCTCTCCCTGCCCTGTTCTCTGCCTGTCCAGTTCTCTGCCTGTCCTGTTCTCTGCCTGTCCCAGCTCTCCCTGCCCTGTTCTCTGCCTGTCCAGTTCTCTGCCTGTCCTGTTCTCTGCCTGTCCCGGCTCTGCCTGTCCTGTTCTCTGCCTGTCCCAGCTCTCCCTGTCCTGTTCTCTCCCTGTCCTGTTCTCTGCCTGTCCTGTTCTCTGCCTGTCCCGGCTCTGCCTGTCCCGGCTCTGCCTGTCCTGTTCTCTGCCTGTCCTGGCTCTGCCTGTCCTGTTCTCTGCCTGTCCCGGCTCTGCCTGTCCCGGCTCTGC
Organism: Lonchura striata; assembly: GCF_050655825.1. NCBI lineage: Eukaryota > Metazoa > Chordata > Aves > Passeriformes > Estrildidae > Lonchura > Lonchura striata. Next base: position 101,660,875 of record NC_140703.1, on the reverse strand, counting down.
CTGTCCTGTTCTCTGCCTGTCCTGGCTCTGCCTGTCCTGTTCTCTGCCTGTCCTGGCTCTGCCTGTCCCGGCTCTGCCTGTCCTGTTCTCTCCCTGTCCCGGCTCTGCCTGTCCTGTTCTCTCCCTGTCCTGTTCTCTGCCTGTCCTGTTCTCTGCCTGTCCCGGCTCTGCCTGCCCCGGCTCTGCCTGTCCTGTTCTCTCCCTGTCCTGTTCTCTGCCTGTCCCGGCTCTCCCTGTCCCGGCTCTCCCTGCCCTGTTCTCTCCCTGCCCTATTCTCTGCCTGCCCTGGCTCTGCCGGCTCTCCCTGCCCTGTTCTCTCCCTGCCCTATTCTCTGCCTGCCCTAGCTCTGCCGGCTCTCTCTGCGCATCCCCTGAAGGCAGAGTTTGTTCAACTAGTCGAACTGGCTCTTTCTGTCTTGTTTTTTTTTGGCAAACTAAGAATTTCCTTCCTGATAAAAAAGAGCGGCGGGCGCCCCGATTGGGCGTCTCGTTGGAGAGGATGTGACATCAGGCACATCTCTGGCTTGGCTGGGTCTCTGGCTGCCGAGCAGGGCAGCCCGGGAGCAGCTTTGTCAAATCGCAGCCCCGGCGCTCGGCTCTGCGCGCTCCGAGCTGCCGCCGGCGCTGCTCGGCTCATGCGTGCGGGGTCCGCTCCGGAGAGCGCTCCGGCCGCTGCGGGCTCGCCGGGGAACATGGAATTTGAACTCTGGAAACCAGCCACAGAGTGAAAAGACAGCGGCTGGGCAGGCAGGGCTGAGATGGATGATGAGAGAACGAATCAAAATGCCAGCAAACTGCAAGGAGCTGGAGGCCGGGCATCTGCAGCGACTCCGTGGAGCCCGCTGATGAGGGGTGAGTGACGCTCCTGCCCGGCACAAGCCTCAGCCCTGCCGGAGGGCAGCGGGGGCTGCGGTGCTGCTGCTCCCCGGGTCCTGCTTCAGGACAGCTCCTCACCCGGTCCCACAAAACACCCCCACGACTTCGTGGAAAAAAAAGCTATTTCTGTTTGATACTGAAATTTTGGTTGTTTCTTTTTCGTGTCATAGAAGAGAGTGGTTGGTTTTGTACTGCAGTTTGTGCAAGCAGAAATAAATGTAGCAGCACTTGGACTGCAGCACACTGAGAAATAAGTTGAAATGTGGCGTGTTTGACTTAAATTAGTGCCAGCAGGAAGCTCAGCAGTAGCTCAATTCCTTCTTTTTCTTTTTCCTTTTTTTTCTTTTTCTTTTTCTTTTTCTTTTTCTTTTTCTTTTTCTTTTTCTTTTTCTTTTTCTTTTTCTTTTTCTTTTTCTTTTTTTTTTCTTTTTCTCTTTCTTTTTCTTTATTTTATTTTTTTGTTTTTTTTTCTTTCTTTTTTTCTTTCTTTTTTCATTTCCTTCCTCCTTACTTTCCTTCTTTTTCTCCTTCCTTTTAATTACTTTAATTTTTGCTTTTCATTTCTGTTTTATCTTTCTTCTTCTTTTTCCTTTTTTTCTTTATCTTTTATCCTTTCCCCTTGTCTTTCAGATGAGCAGACCTAAGTGTTGTTTAGGCTGAGCCTACTGGGTTCTTCTTCAGTGGCATTGCTGTGACCAGTGCTGTTCTGGGCACGTAATAGTGAGCAGTTACTCAGACAAATGGCCTCACTCTGGTCATTGCTCTGTGTCTGGCCCAGAGCCATTGAAAATATGACATGGTAAAAAAAAGACAAGTAATTAAACTTTGTATCCTGAGCTGGATGTGTTCGCTGTAGCTCTGTTTCTGTTAAGTTACTCCTTCCTCTAATGGCGAGTGCAGATGGAATGAGGTAAATTCAGAAAATGTGACTATGCTATCCTTGCTCTTTTTCTGGGCTGTTCAGGATGCTTCCATTAACACTAAGTTGAAAATTAAGACCATAAAGCCAAAATGCAGGGCTGACCAGTCTATCTGCAGTGTAGTCTGCCTGCCCCCGTGTGTGCCACGTATGTACAGCCTGAGGCTGGGCTGAGCAGGAAGGCACAGTGATACCATTAACTGTGTGAAATAGAACCAGTCCACACTGGAGATGAGCTCCAGCAAAATGGAGGGTGGAAGGACGGAATCCCACATGGCACAATGCTGCACACAGATCATTTGGTCCTTTGAAAATCAAAGTTTAGTCCATTCCTTTTGTGTCTACCTGTTCCTTAGCAGAGTCAATAAGCTCTGCTCGCAATTTCCAGCAGGAATGTATTTAGCTCAAGCTATGTAGATCACAAACTTTAAGGGACAGCCTTTGAGTATGGAAAATACAATTTGTAATACTGTTCTATATAATGCCATAGGATTTTGTATCTGAAAATATGAATGCAAGAGCACACCTTCACTAGGAGGACTTAAGAGCCCCTTTCAAGTTGTGCTGTATGTGAGAGGCATGGGAAGAAACCAGCCTGGGGACAGGCACAGGCACCATGTGCAATGCCCTCACATGGTCAGAGGCTGCAAAAAGTTGCTTCAGCCATCACAACAAAAACCAGTGCTCTAGAAAGGTCCTGTGAGAGCTCTGTTGTGCACAGGGAGCAGTCAGATTTTGCATGTGTACATGGTTATTGCTATAAGACTCCCTCTGTATACACCACCCTGCCAGTGTCACATGCCTGAGTGATGGCAGTGCAATCAAATATGACCAGGGGTTTAATGTAATCTCTGGGCTGGCTGGAGTTTTCTGCAGTGGAAGGGGAGGTGACCCAAAGCCACTGAAAGCCAGTGGGATTTAGATGTCTAGCTAAACTACTGGGGTCTGACTCAGACTCCCTGTGGACTAAGGTGTGGGTAAATTTCAAATTTGGACAAATTATCTTGTTTCTTTGTGAAAGAGCAGCTGTACTATTTTTGACAATCAGGAATCCTTGTTTTGGTGGTGGTACATACAATGAACAACTGTGTCCCCCACATACACTGGCCTTTCTAGTCCATATGCAGAGTGCTCTGGGCACATTCACGAAAATCACTAGTTCGGGATTTTGAAAGCCCATAATCAACTAGAATTGACATTTGCTTAGGCCTTAATCAAATACAATACACATCTTTTATATTCTGATAGTGTGCCTCCTGTGAAGTATAAAAGAGGGCAGTGAGACATGGAAATCACTGCAGCCTTTCTCCTCTTCCAGGCAAGGAACTTGAGTTCCAGCCTGGAGCAGGCAGAAAAAAGAAATATGGTTATTTGCAAGAAGGTGATGCCTGGGGTTAAGAAACTGAAGAAATTTGCCATCTTTTCCAAGGGCCTCCATTCCAATGCCTTCCTGGTACTGCTTCAGGTTAGAAGTGCTTGCTGCAGATGGAGGTAGGGCAGGAGAAACATCAGCCTGAGGCTGTGCAGTTCATGGCAGCAGATCTGGAATTATGTCATCCCAATTAGTCATCAGTCAGGCCTTTAATCCTGCTCCTCCCAAGGTGTCCAAGGCTGGTGTGACAGACTCCCTAGGGCTCCATAGGGCTCCACTTCCACCTAGGATAAAACTCTAGGTTTCTCTCAGTTACGGAACTCCCAGATAGATTACGTGTCAGCACATATCTCTTTTATTTTTTACTGACATTTATTTTTAATGCCTATATGGTCAATCTTTTAATTCATTGTTAAAACTTGGAAACTTGCAAGCCAATGTCCAGTCTACAGATGGCTGGTCTGGCTCTTTTTAGAGTTTCAGTGGAAACCTGTCTTTTCTTAAGCAAGGACTGAATGGATAAAATCCACACATGGATATGTCCCTCTTATATCATCATGACATGATGATATAATACTTTGGTATAATGCACAGGTTGGTACAGGCACAAGTGCCTGCCAATATTTGTGTAGCCAAAAAAAGTTCAAGTTGCAGCTCAAAAAACTTGGTACTTAAATCTAGATTTTTAGAATATCTATAAACATACTTCCCTTACAACTCATGCAATTTAGGCAATGGCATTAGTTTCTAAACGTAAAAACCCTGGAAACACAAGTGACTGTAACACAGGCAGGACCAACAAGAGCAACAGCACAGTCAGATAAACATCAATTTAACACACATCACTTAGAGCAAAGATGTTTTAGTCAGTTAATCAGTCTGTGGTTTAATAATTGTTGTCCAGGTTTGCCATCCTCATGAACTAGAACCACAGCTTCCAGAATTGCCTGTCTGTTTGCTAAAGCTGAAGATATTTGGGAACCTAATGAAACTGTGTAACTGTTGTGGGAAGCAGCCCATGGAGCATAGGAGGCAGGCAGAGCTCAAATAATGCTAATAACAAAGAATACAGATTTCTTTAAAAGCTAATTCATAGACTCATAGCCAGGTGTAGATTGGAAGAGACCTTTAAAAGTTGTCTAGTCCAACACCCCTGCAATGAGCAGGAACACCTTCCACTAGACCAGGTTTCTCAGAGCCCCACCCACCTTGACCTGAATCTTTCCACAAAAGGGACATCTACTACCTCTCTAGGCAACCTGTTCCATTATTCCACCACCACATTTTAATGTCTGGCCTAAATATATCTTCTTTTTATTTAAAACCGTTATGATCATCAGCTTATGTGTAAACATTCTTTCAAAGAATTATAGGCTTATTAGGGGTTTTTGCTGAAGGCAGACTTCCTGCTGTTAAGGATTCCATTCCATGCATGTGCTTTATTATAGTTCCTGAGAACCTCAGCAACTCAGCCAGCAACTTGGTCACTGGAGTATTCTCTGTAGTTAGTGGAGGAGAGTGGGACATCTCCAGAGAACATCAAAATGTCTTTTAACAGGAAGCTGTGTGAAATGCCCTCTGTAAAGGCTTCCCTTCCTTCCCAGGGGGAACCTAGCACATTGACATAGAGCAGACACTGGGTTTTGAGTGCTGGGACATAAATATCTCCCAGAGGGATTATTGCTGTCAGTTGACTCTGAGCCATAAAATCTGTAATACTGAAGATCTCTCTCTATTAATATTTGCACAGTATGTATGTGCTGTACCTCACTTTGTAGTTTCAACAATGCAGACAGCACAGCTATTACTTAAAATGCACCACTCATAACAGAATCAACAGGTAGTATATTTTGCCTCCTTGTACTTTGGTCCCTTCTCTTGCCAAGTGTTGTTGACTCTAGTACAGCTCTGAGCCGGGGTAAATGACTGATCAGCCAAACTCTCTTCAAACATATTCCTTTTGAGATAATTGGTAAAATGTAATAAGTTCATGTAAAAAAATAAAGGGCCCTGGAAATAATTCGGAGAGAGGGATAAGCTCAGCCAGAGCCAGGTGATGTTCTGCAAATCCCTCCTGTCTTCTGAAGGGGAGCACAGCTGTGCAGTGCAAACATGGGATGAGTTAAAAATGCACCCAGAGGGAAACCATCTTCTTGTCTGTCTCCCTCACACCATCTGCTCCAAAGAAATCTTGGCAGCTCAAATAAAGTAGAAGGGAGGTCACACAGTTGAAGTAAAATATGTTAGTGAAATAGAAGTTTTAGCCTTTTTCCTGTCTTTGTTTTTATACAGATTTTGTTTCAGACTGGTCTCCTCTACATGAGGCCTCTATCCATGGGCGTCTGCTTTCCCTGAAGAAGCTCATTGAACAGGTACCTCTCCGCTGGGTTCATGTGGTGTCTGCAGGGTTTGTTCAGTGGATGAATGCAGTCTGTGCTTCACTGTGAAACTTCAGGGTGAGAAAATCCTGTTAACCAGGCCACAGCAAAATCTGCATGCAACGGGCTTTTCTTCGCTACAGTCAGTTCCTTGCCCAGTACAAGCTTTGTGCACTAATCTGAAGATGTACTGAACTATCCAGGGTGATATGTTAACTGTGGCAGAGGAAATGGGATCAGTGGGATCTATGGATGGCCAAGGGCAGCTCCTCTGCAGCTCCTGTGCATGCCAGTGAGGAGTTTTTGGTGCCCCCGCTGAAGGCCAGCTCTGGACCCAGTCATGGGTCTGGTTGAGCTTCAATGCAGTCACCCAGACACTTGTTTCTGAAGTGCCTGAGCATATCCTAGTCCCTCCAGAAGGTCAGGGATAGGTAGAAATGACTTCTGAACTTCACCACTTTGTTTCTTCAAAATCCCTGGGTTTAACCTGTGAAGGAGATAATGGAAAGGGAAGGGGCATTGGAGACTCTTCCAGCTTAGTCTTCTTGAGCACCAAGATTGATAGAAACAAAAGAACCTGGAGAATCCAACCAATGTTTCTGATGCCTTTCTTTCCTTCAGTGGTTGCCTTGAGGCAAAGAGCAGAAAATACTTCAAGAGCATTTCAGGGTTCCAGCCAGTCAAACAGCCACAATATATTGTCCCACTGGACAGTCCACTAAGCTTTCTGTGCTGGTTTTCAGTGTGTACAAGGCATGGCCTCGGGTATGCTGTGCCAGTATCCACTCCACCCAAATCATTACCACCTCTTCATCCCCTTCATCTGCTTACTTCTGAGATGAATAGCTCCAGGCAGTTGAGGAAGGTCTAGTTACATAAAGCTTTTAAAGCAGGTTTTTTTTTTTTATTGTGGATTTTGGTATGGGGGTTTTAGTAGTTGTTTGTAATGATATTTTCCATTATCTTATCAGGGGAATGATGTCAATCTTGTTACAGCAGACCAGGTGTCTCCTCTCCATGAAGCCTGCCTAGGGGGTCATGCTGCCTGTGCCAGTGTCCTGTTAAAACATGGTGCTCAGGTGAGTAGGTGATGGACAGACCTCTGTCTCTAGTGTTAGTATGCTGTACTACCACACTGTAATGCTACCTGGTGTCATGGCAGAGTATCTCTGTGGTTTGCACTCTGTACATAGCTCTGCTTAAGGTAGTTATGAAATGCACTTCCTAATAAAAAAAAAAAAGTACAGATATAAGCAACAGTTATTATTGTTCTTTAGATGAGGATGAAATGTTCTCATCTGTAACAAGAACAAGGGGAAGTTAATCTTGCAAAGTGTTTATAATCCTGCAGCAGTTAAGGGTGTGTTTTATTTTATGCATGCATTAATCTTATTGGTATCAATATGCAATCTAAAGTAGAATCATAGGATTGTGACAACCAACTGACAAAAAATGGGAAGAAAATGGAAACAAGATGCAAGTAAAATGGTGAAATCGTGTCTCATGGCCACTACTTTTCAAGCTAATATCAAAATTGTAGTGAATAAGGACATTCATTCATACATCCATTACCTTACAGATATTACCTTTCAGTTTAAAATTAAAAAAAAAATAATAATGAAGGGTTGCACACTTTCAACCAAAAATGGACTGTTTCAGGAGAAGGCTATGGGTAGGTGTGTTTCAGCTAAAATAACTGAGAAATGGTCATACATTTAGCTTGGTAACTCCTGAGAGACCCTAGAGTGGCCCTGATGGTTTTTTGGTTTTTTTCTTTTTTTGCAGTAGGAGAGACTTGGGGGAAATTTTAAAAAATACTTTTTAAATTATCATTTTAATGAAAACTTGTAGTCTTTGGAAGCACTGGGGAGTTTTGGCATAGAATTAAATAAAAAATATTGAAACCCCTATTTCCTGCTGAGAAACTGGTAGTTGCCATCAATTCTGACATATCAAGAAGACAAAGGTTTTGCCAGATTGTGTTATTTTCTCCCAGGTGGATGGAGTGACTGTGGACTGGCACACACCACTGTTCAACACTTGTGTCAGTGGCAGTGTGGCTTGCTTGAATTTATTGCTGGAGCATGGAGCCAGCCTACACCCACCCTGTGACCTGGCATCCCCCATCCACGAAGCTGCTAAGAGAGGTAACCCCACAGGCATCAGCTCTCCTGTCCATGCTGCTAGCAGCGTGTTGAAGTGGTGGATAGAGATAAAGAAGATAATTTTCTTGGTTTGGGTCATGTAAAATGCCTTGCTAATTGGTCTCATCATGAGGGGTGCCGTTCTTCCCAGCCTGTTGCTCCTCAGGGGCAGGTCAGCTCAGCTGTCAGATCCTCTGAGTTCACGTCGTGCCACCTGGAAGGGAATGCATTGTCCAAGTCAGCTGCATACAATGTGGACATTTGAGGGAGACATCTGGCTGTCTTCAAAAGGAGTGGAGAGAAACATGGAGTGATTAATCTCATCTTCAGTAGACATCTGAAATGAGTCAGATGAAATGTGAGGGTTTTAGCCTGTGAGCCTGTTTTGCTGAATGTGGCTTTTCAGCTCCTGGTTTGCTGGCTGGATCCATTGGAGTGGATTAAAGTCATTACATTACCACCTCTTGACAAAACATTGAATCTTTGCCAAACTACACTGCTGTAACAGAGAATTTGCTGAAAAAAAAGGGCCTGATCTCTGTGAGTTGACTCTTCCTTTATCCCTTTTAAGGTCATGTGCAATGTGTCGAACTCCTTGCATCCCGTGGGGTAAATATAGATCACAACATCAAGCACCTGGGTACTCCACTTTATGTAGCATGTGAGAACCAGCAAGTGAACTGTGCCAGGAAGCTGCTGGAGTCAGGTAAAAACAAAAATAAAGAATGGTGTACTTTTGTTTCCTGCAACATCTGTCTTTGGATTATCTTTGCATCAAAAATTTAGAGGAACTCTTGCTTTGGGACCAGGAGATGTTTCACTCCTAATAGCAGCCCTGGTTAAATGTGGTAGCAGGGTGATCATGGTTTTCTTGACCCAGGAATTCAGCTGGATAGCTCTCAACAAAATGATGGGTGATCTTGGATTTCACATGGCTGATTGTGTCTGGAACAAGCTATACTTTCCAGTGTCTGTGCATGTAATGCTGCAGTTATTTGAAGTCAACAGGAAGAAATTTAATTTTAATTTTTTTTTTACTTCCTCTTTACCCAAAACAATTGACTCAGCCACCTTTACATAGTATTTCTGCAAACATGTTTTGATTTCCAATGAGTTCATAAAAAGTTGGAGACATTTCCAATGCAGGAGGTTCAGTACTATGTCCTTTGCATCACACAAAGCTGTAAGTCTAAATGCTTGGGTAATTACATAAAACCATTTCTTGTTATCTAGAGTAGTACAGGTCTTCTAGCCAAAGGGGGGCCATATGTGGCCTAAAGTGGCCACATAGCTGGTACAAAAATGATGGACCAACAAAACTACTTTAGAAAAAAACAAGCAAAAATAATATATATCACTTGTTAAGTACGTCACTGTTTAGTAGAAGTCAACTTACTGGGAAGAAGTCAAATCCAAATTAATCTGAATTAAATGTTGGCAACTATTTTATTTTTTCTCCTAATTTTTTTTTTCTGCTGCCTCCTATATATGGGAATGTGTACTATAAAAACATTATAGTCTTGAATTAATTCTGCAGCTCACCTTTCTTAGCATATTTTAGAAGCCATTAATCCAGAGTAATGAATGGGGGAACTCTCACCAGGGGTGTTTATGCCCTCATCTACCAAGGACCTCTAGAATTTTCTATTCTTGCATTTTTCCCCAACAGATATTTTGGCATTTGGAAATCCCACCATCTTAAGTCTCCAGTAGAGAGCATATTGAAATCCTGAGTTTATTTTAAGGAATGGGGAGCAGAGGTGGGCCACAAGTGGAGCTACACCTTTGTCTTGCTTCAAGATACCCTTGGGCTGGGCTGTGGGTGAAGGATTTCCTTGTGCACCATTCCAGGATCATTTTGTTAGTCACAGCCCCAGTCCTCAGCCAGTGAGAGCTGTGCTTGTCCAAATTGTAGCATCAAGCCCAGCGCAAGGAGTCCAGCTCTGGGTGCAGCTACAGCACCTGTGTGTCATTCAGAGCCAGCAGCTCGTGCAGTGAATGACGGTGGGCTGCTGTGTAGTCCTGGCTCCTCTCATTGTTCTTTGCCCCTCCTGTTGTTCAGGAGCGAGTGTGAACAGCGGCAAGGGCCTGGAGTCCCCTCTGCACACAGCTGCCAGGAACTGCAGCGTGGAGCTGGTGAAGCTGCTGATGGACTTCGGAGCAGATGTTTGGGTGAAGAATGCTGAAAACAAGAGGCCAGTGGAGCTGGTCCCACCTGGCTGCCCTGTGGGCCAGCTGTTCCTGCAGAGAGAAGGTGCCCCTTAGAACTTGTTTTTGGGAAAACCGACACAGGCTATTGCAGAAGGCTATGCTATTCCAGGCTGCTAGCACTAGAAAATTGGGAATAACTGAGCTTGCCTCCATTTGCTGACACAGGGACACTGTTCAAGTGCCAGAATATAGTGGTAAACTAACAGTGATAATGATAAGAAAAATAACCCATCCTAAACCCCCAGATTTTTAATCTACTGCATCAGGAAGCAATCATCTTGAGCTTGAGCAAAATAGAGTTTAGGGTAAATAACCAAGCAAAAAATGCCATAGAAATTAATGCTAGCTTTTTTCATTACCTAAAGCTTTGCATTCAGTGAGAATCTGCCAGTTCCCTTGTGTCAGACAGTAGACTCAGGCGTGTTCCATGGAGCGTGCTGACAAATGCAGGCAACAAGTTGCCTCTGATGGGAATTGAGTCTAGGTAGTGAGGATGAGGTTTGGAATCTCTAGTTATACAGTAGATGGTCAGGTTTGTCTCAACACAAATGCATAAATGCAGATTTGCAACCTCAAAAAAATTAGTGCATATAATACTAAAAAAAGATATATTGAAGAACTTGGATTTTAATTCCTTGTCCTTTACTTTTATTCTTGGGCCAATCTTTTACATAGATGCAAAAGTATCTTTAAAATGAAAGACTACATTTTTTTTTTTTTTTTTGATATTAAGGAAAATTGCACAGGAATGATATAAGGAATTATATATTTATAGTAATTTATACACTAGACTTTCTCTAAAGACAAACCTTATGTGCCAAATAATAACAGCAGTATCAAATCATAAGCTTAAACTTTAGGAAGAGTCTATTTCACACGTTTAAATTAAATATTTTCAGGTAATTTTATTTTATTTTATTTTATTTTATTGATTATGAAATCTTTAATGAATTAATGAGAGAAATATTACTTATTATTGAGAGAAAATAGAATAAGATCTGTAGTGTCAACTTATTTTTATGCTTGTGTTCTTCCTTAGATTTTCTCATTCAGTCAGCAAGCTTTATATATTAGTAAATAATCTGGATTTTCATTGTTTTAAACAAATTGGTGATGGTGTGGTCCATGCCAGTTACACATTGATGAGATTGTTGACGTAGAAAATTAAACTTGGAATACCAAAGTGATGAATCAGGCCCTGCTTGAAAAAGTAACATGAAAGTAGCATGGAAACAACTGTGCTGTGCATGTTATGCATGAACAACGGATACTTAGTTTCCCAACCTAATCTACTGCACACAGAGCAATGATCTTTTTGAGTCCTAGTCCCTGCTGCACTCGGTTCCTGACTCCTGTGGCACTGCATGTGTCCTGTTATTTGAGATAGAAAAACATTTCAGACACACCCTGTGGTGCTGGCCTGGAAACACTGCTCAGGCTCAGCTGACAGCACGGGCAGCGAGGAACCTTTCTAAGCGAAATCCAGCAATCAAAATCAGAAACAATAAATGCCTGAAGGGAATATTCCTGTGGAATAGCGTTTTTTCTGATGTTCTCCAACATCCTCTGAGTGGGCCCATGCCTGTGGACAGCTGATGTCTGCCTTCCTTGGGTGGCTGAGCAGTCGTGGTCTGGGAGTGGTGCAAGAGCTGCTCTCCTGCTCTGCAAGGCTCCTCTCCCCCGGACCCAGCTGCTGGAGCCTTGCAGCCCATGGCCAGGCAGGCTGCAGGGAGCGTGTGTGGCCAGCAGAGATGAGCTGGTGAGCACGCTGACCCAGGCACCCTGCAGGACTAGCCCAGGGCAGGTGTAGCTGCCACCTGTGGTGGTTCCCTTCCTGGCGGTTCACTGTGCTGCTCGACCATCATACCTGCTTACATCTCAGGGACAGTCCTGTGTGTGGGTGGGAGAATTAGTGAGTGCTCCAAAAACGTACTGTGTGCTTGTGTTTGCAAAATATTTTCCAGTGTAGTGTCACTGCTTGTGTTTTGATAAGTCTTCATGTTTTGGGTTTGGTTGTTTTTTCTTGTAATGGAAGCTTTTGTTTTTTTAATGAGATGTTTGCAAGCAGAGCATTTATCTGTGGGATCAGAGTCAAGCACAAAGTGCAGTGTGATACTGCAGTAGTTTAACTAGCTTGCCTTGTTTTGTACCCAAGAACGGGATAACAACTTGTAAGCTTGCTCCTAGCAGAAGAGTGCAGCCCTTTGCACGGCCCTTGTGATAGCACAGCAGCTTTCAGCCTTGCAGAACTGCTGGGAATGTGGTGTTCTGCACAAAGGAAGTCTCAAAAGCTGACCAAAGCTGCCACCTCACTGCATTTTTGTTGTGGGCTCCCTTCCTTCCCTCTGCTCTGCAGGAGGAGGGCACCTAAACTGACCCTTCCCAGCTCTCTCACCTTCCTCTGGCATTCTGCAGTGTCCCTTCTCATCCAACCCTGCATCCAACCCTCTCATTGGTGCCCATCTTCTTACCTGACCTGCCAGCCTACACACTCATCATCCTTGTGCAAACAGTGCTCTGGAGTGTTGAACTCTGGTGGGTGCTGCAGGTAAAACTTCACATAGGATCTTCCTCTTCCTGAAAAGGATAAGTGACCTAAACAAGTGTATAATGCTATTATACTTGGATTTTTTTGTAAAGTGACAAAGATTCTTCAGCAGGCCTCCCATCTATCAATATGGGACCGGTTCACCTGGAAGGTTTAAATAAAGAACTATAAAGTGCTTTTTTTGCTTTGTGGTCATCACTGTTACAAAATCTGCCTCAAGAAAGCAGTGGACTGAAAACTTGGATCTCACTGAGGGAGTAAGAGGAGGCAGAGGCTTTTAAAGTATCATCAATCATCTTTTCTCAGACAGTACAAACATTTGTACAGCTTAAAAGGGAAAGGCTGATGCTGCTGATGCCAGTTGAGTAGTGACAGAGTGACTAGACAATGACTGGGATTGCGGGTGGGCAGGTGTCCTTTGGGGGATGCAGGTTTGACTTCTCACTGCTGAGTGGGAAAACCTGGCGAGAGGTGGGTTGCAGGAGGTGGGTGGCACAGCTGCTGTTTCAAGTTTATAGTCTTGGTATTATAAAGCCATGTGTGTAACCTGTTCCCTGGATCTTTCTCAGGGCCACTGTCCTTGATGCAGCTGTGCCGCCTGTGCATCAGGAGGTGCTTTGGATACAAGCAGCATCAAAAAATAACTGGACTGCTCCTCCCAGATGAGCTGAAACATTTCCTTCTCCACATTTGAGCCTTTTCATGTTCAAAATGGTGCCTTTAATAACACAGCAAGGTTTGTTGACTTTTCTCATCAGTAGTGTTGCCAGTGTTTGCAATGATAATTTGTGGCAATTTTTGGTCTCCAGTAAAGCCCGGGTCAAAGAAGCACAGGACTGACCAACTCACTCAGTCCTCAATGCCATCAGCCCCACCAAATCCTTTGGGAAAGAAGCAATCCTGCATGGTTGCATTGTGAAGCTTGGAAATGTGATGCGAGAGCTCCCTTGAAAGCACAGAAAATCAGCGTAACATTTTTAAATAGATCTCCTGATTCTCTGGCACAATTTCAGAGGTCTTGTGGTTGACAACCCCTTACAAAGAAAACACACATCCCAGCCCAGCAGTAACAGCATCCCATGCAAACATTAGGCACACCAGGAGAGCTGCAGAGCTTTCTCTAAGCAGTGCTCACATGCTGTCATCTGGGAGGGCAGTGCCCACGCCACCACGAGGAAGGGGAGGGAACCCAAGTGAACCCACTTGCCAAGTAAGGAAGGCCCTCTGGTAGAAGTTATTTATTTTCTAAGGGTATCACACTGCAGACAAGATAAGCACCAACCAACAATCATTTGCACTTAGGCCAGCATCTGAAACAAGTGTTTCTGCCATGACAGCACATAGGTCACTGTTTGTGGCAGCTCCATACAGTGCAATAATAGTGGGGCAAAAGTTTTTAATCATCCATTATAGGCAATTACTCCTGATACTTTGCGACATAGAAGAGCTACACTTCAGAATTGTGCATTTTCTCCTTGTAGCATGATAATTTTCAAGGACACAGGCTAACAGGCTATCAGTAGCAGGCATTGAGTGCTTCTCTTTTTCTGAAAATGAGGTGATATTTCATAAGCATTTTTCAGCATGCATCAGAAAAACAACAGCTTCTACAGCCCTTCTCCATCCAAGAAAATATTAAGAGTGAGATAATATTTTTTTCTGAGAGAGTGGCTACCTCATTCATAGCATTTTCCATGAGAGTGGTAATAATAATGCCTCTAATGTGTGGTCATAAAAAAACCACAATGAAGTCCATTCCAAATTTAAAAACAGTGGGCAATTACTGCCCCCTGCTCAGTTGTGAGCAGTGGACTCAACGTATGACGTATGTAGTTCTTATTCCACTGAAGTCATAAGAACAATTATTTCCAGCTAAACATTAACACTGGGCATTTTTCTTTCCCTTTCAGAAATGGGTCCTGCTGCCACAAACCGAAATGCAGTTGTGACCACTCTCTGCTCACTTGGGTGCTCCCCTGGGGATATCAGCTGCCTGATAGATGTGGGAGCAAGAATGCTGAGACTCCAGCTCTTCTTCCCTTGCCCTGTTTCCTTTTGAGTTCTAAACCAAAGTGCATCTGCCTCACCTGGGAGCAGCAGCATGCCCAGCACCCTGAGGGGCTTCCATGGCACCCCTGAGCTGAAGGGGCAGCCACAAACTTTGGTGCTTCTGGAGATCCTTTTTCACTGCACTGTGGAGACTCTGTAAGAGTGGACTGGGAGTGCAAAAACTGCTGACATCACTAACACCAGCAATGAGTGATGCAGAGTCTTCAGGAGTGGAGAGACTGGCAGCCTTCTAATACATGAAAGCTGATTTTGGTGCTCACCAGTGTGCCAGTGTGAGCAGTGACAGCTGCCTTCTGCAGGTGGAAGGTTAGAGAGGAGAGGTCAAATGCTACCTGGTTGCTGGTATTTGCTGTAAATCACAATTCAGATCCTTGTCTGCACAACATGACTGCTGGCTATAGATATCCAGTGTGATGGTTTGATTCTTTGTGCTGACCAAACACAGAACAGTTCTGTTGAGTTTGTGGAACACTAGATTGTACCACAAATGGGTACAAAATGACAAACACAGTTAGGTCTCTAACTCCTCTGGTGATAGAGACACTTGAAAATGTGTCACTTATCTTACCCAATTCATCACACATATTTGAGCCATGTAAAAATCAACTGGCTGATTTAAGATGGCCTTCTATATATGATCTTCCTCATGCCCAGGAAGAAAAATAGACGTCTGTCTTCACAGAGTTTAAATAAAAGCAGGTATCTGGGATGGGAAAGGTATATTCTTCTAAAATCACTGTCTTAGTTAAGCTCAATCTGCATTGAACAGGCAGGGCATGAACAAGGAACCTAGTGCTTAATTTTTGGACACTAAAGTGTGCTTTGGTGACACAGTGGAACACTGGAGATCCATCTCGTTATATTCTAGATGATGAAGAAACATTTTTGTAGGTACTAGTTTTACTTTCATCTTTAGGCATCTTATTTTGTAACTTCAGCCAATGGATTTATAGAAGTAATTATAATACCAGGCAAAAATTGCTCTGAGAACTAGGTGAGGGTGTTGCTTCTAATTTGCTTTTCTTATGAAAATTTAATGGTATGACTCTGTTTACTTGAATTTCTCTGCCCAAGTGGAATTAGGATGAATTCTGTATGCTCAGCTTGTATCATCTCAGTGTGTTTACTTATTTATTTTCATAAAATGTGTGGTAAACACTGGTGATTTACAGCTTTATGCATCAACACATATACAGTTATAAACTGTAAAAGTACAAGATGCAAACTGAACAAGCTCATTATAGGTGAGGTTTAGATTTTTTCTATATTGAAGCCATACAAAATGTAATGCAGGACTTAAATGATTATAATGAATATATTTAATCACATTCTTTCCTATTTTTGTGTTAATGGTTTAATGGTAGTTAAGCCACACAATTTTGTAGGATATTTTCTCAGAAATAAATAGTTCATACTCTTTTGCTTAATAATTTGTTTTCATTCAGTTTTTAAATCAGAGCCCTAATTTTGTGGATTGACTGATACTATGGAGTTTTGAATTCTAATTTCTTGCAATCCCACCTGAAGGCAGGTAGTGAACAGAATATAGTAAAGATGAGACTAAAATGCAAATACTGTGCAAATCTTGCCTTTTGTTGATGCTTTAATGTAGAGCTCTATTCCTGAAATTCCTTCTTTGCTCACTTGAGGGTTAATGAAAAGGAGATAGAGAATCCACAAAGCAGGAAAAGATGTAATTTTAGATGGTCACTGTCTTCAGCTTGGGTTTGGGTTTTTGTATTTGTTTTTGTTTTCTTTTTGTTTATTTTTAATTGTTTTGGTTTTTTAACTGATTTGCATAAGTTTTTTTCTCCTGCCAGCTAAGCAAAAGACACGTGCAATGTTGTGGTGCTCTTGTGTGTTGTGGTGCTCTTGTGTGTTTGTACACAGCAGGAACCCTTTACTGGAAGTGAGAGGGTGCAGGTCCCTGTGTGGTCAGAAGTCCAGCAGGTGTCTGTCAGTGCCCTTGGGTACGTGGTTGGGCTGGGGAGGTGTGGAAGGAAAGTCATTCCCTCTCCATTGGATACATCTCTGGGAATCCCTGCCCACAAAGACCCACTCAAAGAGTGCGGGCAGTGCCAGCAAATTGCTTTACAAGATGTTTTTTCTGATGAATAGAGAGCTGCCTTTGGAAACTGTGGAACTCAAAACACCTCAACAAAAGAAAACAATGAATTTAAGCAAGACAACAATCTTTTGTTTTATTAAAATATGTCTGGTGCAATATATTTTTGCAGTTGCTAGGTGGGATCAGCCATGTCCCAGGACACAGCTCTTCTTTCTGCAGTTTTGTGCAAAGGTCCACAGCTGTTCTGTAGATTTCTTGTTGTTTTCTCTTAACTGGAAATAAGAGACATGCAAATCTAGTAAACGTAACATGCAGCATATTCAGAGAATGTCCTCTTGCCTGTCCATTGACATGAATTCTTTTCAAGATGACTAAGAAAGAAATAAGTTTTACTTTACTAGCTTAACCAAACGGGACAGACTGGCTGAAAAATAGTAGGTTAGTGGTGAAAAAGAGAGTACTTTTATGCCTAATATGGGATATGCTAATTTCCATCATACTGCTGTTCTTGAGAATCATGGGTCTGAGACTTGATGCTCCTGAATCCACTTTTTCTTGCTTAAAAAATGCACTGTATTTGTTAAAATGGACTCTGCCTTGCTCTGCACTTCCAGCCTGAATCCCGCTGGCTTTGGATAAAAATTCTCAGGAGTTATTTCCATGTATATTGAGCAATTATTTGTCCTTCCTTGACACATTGCTCAGCTCACTGCTCCAAGGGATACTCACTTTCATGCACCAGGCAATATTTGATGCAGAACTGCTCTCTAAGATACCTTGGGGAGTCCACTTTTCTTTAAAATGACAGCAGTGAACTATTGCAGGGAAGAGAAATGTTTCAAATTCTTATATCATTCAACACAGTAACCCTTACTCTATTCCTACCTCAGTGCTGGAGAATACCTGGCTCATGTCACCGTGCAACAAGGTCTTGTCTCTTCTGTGCCAGGTGAAGCCTTTCCTTTCTGAACTACTTCTCTTTGCACTTTTAAAGGTCTTGAAACTCATTAATCTTCACTGATTCTAGTGACACAGCACTAGATTCATGGCTTTAGTGACTGTGAAGTAAAATTGAGTTTGTAATCTGTCAGCTGTCTCACTTCACAAATTAAACTGTGGAGTCTGCCGAGTCTATGGCTTTTGAAATCCCTGGAGCTTTTCTTTCTGTGGTTTGTAAAATGCAGCAGTAGCAGCTCTTTGTCTCATGAAAGCACTGAGTCTGAATCACAGAGGTTCATACAGACCATGGAAAGATATCATGAATAGTACAAGTATAGGGTTGTCTCATTGTCATCGAGACTGCACTTTTTATTACCTTATTTTGAGGAAAGGAAGTTGCATTTTTTCCCTCTCTGATTAAATAATACCAAAACAGGAAGAGTTGGTGTTTCTGGTAATTTCTGAATGGGACAAAGCTCCTGGCAGCTGCCTTGCTCTCCCCAGGACTCTCTGAAGGAGCATCACCCCTGCACTTTATTCAGCTTTTTCACCCTCTGGCTGAGCATGGTAACTGAGACCAACAAAGTCTTTGTTCCTTCCAACTCTTTATATATAATTTTTCCTACAGGTTGGTTGGCAGAACCTCTGCTTCTCAAAGTCTCTTCAATGAGGACTATGGACATCCCTTTCTGAAATAACTCCACTGATACCTGTCAGTTCAGAATAGGTGACCAGTGCATTTCTGCTCCTCAGATAATCGTAATGGTGAGCACAAGGTATGAGCATGTCCCAGCTTCACTGCAATTATTTCCATTCTCTTGTCCCGTAGAAAAGATGGGGCACTGCTTAGGTTCTGGAAGTACCAACTCAGTCTCTTTGTTCACTGACCACTAGAAAGGGGTGGTTTTGTCTACAGCTCCCAGTCATTTTTTCAGTCAGCCAAACAACCCTAAACAAAACGTTTCCCTCACAGAGCAAAAGTTAAGAGGTAGCTTTTTCTCTTTTTCAAACTATAATTGCATTTATTATTTCTCAGACTAGAAAACAAACAAATCCAACCCCAAACAATTCAATCCAATTCAGGGAAATTGCTCATTTTTCTTGCAGGAACAGAAGAAAACACATGAAAAATATTATCTATCGGTAGGGTACTGGGACATATTCATTAGAGATGATCGAAGCAAGTTCAGATTCCCTCCTAGAATGAAATAAATTATTTCTCTATATTTGCTCTTCCTGGTGCTTTGCAGATATATCCTCCTTTTTTTAAGCGATTTAAGCCTTCCTCTCCCAATTTATCCAGCAAGACTGTATGACTTTAGTTCACTAAGATTTTCTCACTGTGCCTCGGTATGTAAGAGCCTAAAACCAAGCTAGGATTAGAGATCCCTGAGCAGGGGCTGGAGCCATGGGTGACTGAAATGGGGTCATGGGACAGGGGCAGGGGGAGCCCCAGGGGACTGCCATGGGGCAGTGAGTGCTGGTGGTGCCCTCAGGGCCTGGACATCTGGGTAGCCATGCAAATTCTCAGCACCCATAACATCCATGAGCATGGCAAGAGATCTGTTCACCCACCACATATCGTTTGTATGCCTAATTCCCTCCCTTTTTGTTCTACCAGAGTCTCCAGTTAATTTTACCAAGAAAATGAAGAATTGTTTCCTAATCTCTCCTCATAGTAATCCCTTGATAGTTGCCTCTCTCATCCCTCCCTCTTTGCTTCTCTTTCTCCCAGACCAGACTCCGAGCCTCTTTAACCATTCCATGGACAGAGATCTGGGTGACCAAAACACTGTGAATTTGTCTGTAAAAGACACATCGCCTTAAAAAAAAAACCAAACAAAAAGAACAACAACAAAAAAAAAAAAAAAAAAACAAACAACAAAAAAACAGCCAGACAAAACCAAAAATAAACCAACCCAAAAACCCCTAGTAAAACCCCAAAAACAAGAAGCCCAGAGCTACCTAATGTTTCTGGCTTCTTTCCCTGAATGTTCTTTACTATTTTTAAGATACTTGTCAGTTCTTGACTCTTGTAGTCAGATATCTTAGTCCAAAAGAAATACCTAGTGAAAACACCCTGAGCTCAATTCCTGAGGGCATTTTGCATATGCTCTCTACTTTTAGTTATCTCATTCCATAAAATTTATTGTAGTTGTTTTGAATGCCTATCCTGTATTAAAGGGGGACTGCTACGTGCAAAACTCCAACAAAGGACATAGCACAGAGAGCTCTTCTTTTTCTGAGATATGAAAAAAGGGCTGTGCCCAATCCCTGTGCATAATGTGAACTTTTTGTCTGTTATTGCGTGTGCCTGGACAGCTGAGAAATGAACAGACAAACCATTTCTTTTAAGCATGACAAAGAAAAAGCCCCCAAACCCAACAAACCAGGACTGAAAGACGAACATTGAGAGACATATGGGATAGGAGTAACTGGACACATTTCTGGCTCGGAAGACTGAGATTGGGCTCTGCTGCTCGCCCTGCCACAGCAGCTCCTTCCCCAAATGCTGCCCCAGGCTCAGGATCCCTCCTGGGGGAGGAAGGCGAGGGGCAGGGACGTGGCTGCTGCCCTGGGCACTGCCAGCCCCGCTGCCTTTGCCAGGCTTAGCCAGCAGATGGTATCGCTGGCACACATCTGCAGAAAAGTTGAGCCAGAGAATAATCACTGAAAAAATCGAGCTAGAAATGACGTGGTGCTGGGAGTGAATGCAACATCAGGCTCACAGGGACCACGGAATCTCCCATCATTGCCATTTCCATCTGCCAGTTGTGCAACTTGTCTTTTTTACTGTCCTACTTACTGCCCAATTTTTCTACATCTATTTTCTGAAAGTGACAGGATGCATACAAGGCTCAAAGTTTGTCTTAACAGATAGGTTAACTGCACTTAATGCTTGTCATCCTTTTTTTCTCCCCCAAAATCTAATGTTTTTTACCATTTATATATCCTCCTAAGAAAGCACTAGAAAATCTGAAAAACATGAATGTAAGCACTCTCAGTCACTGGTTGTCAGTGACCTGTAATTAGAGGTATGCTGCAGCACTCCCAGTCATTGAACAGTCTTCTTAGTTTTTTACATAGCAGCTTGCTTAATATATTTCTCTTCTAACCTCCATTAGCACTTGACAGAAAAAAGATCGGTTCCAGAAAATGGAACATCCGTACCTACTGAAATTACATATAATTAACCAATTAGAAACAGAAATCTGTCTCAGTTTTCAGAATGAGTGCTTTGTGGTATATAATACATTTCAAAACTCCTTCTCTCTTCCAGGGAAATAATTACTGCTACTGGCTTCCTAATTTTACAGGCTGGCTGTTCTCACTTTCTAGACAGCAGCTCTAAGCAAGAGTCCTTCCCATAATTTATTTTGGGTGAGTGATCCTTGGAGTCTTCTCCTAAAAATCATGTAGTAGCACAGAACTTTACAAAGCCATTTGGTGTCACAGCCAGGACTTGCCATGTTTGTGCTTCATGCTGTGCAGTGACTTGGATTTCAGGGAAATGTCTTATTTCCACGTCCTCTCTAAAATGTTTTGTTTATCCCATTTGCCACTGTCTACAGCCCAGGAGACGTATGCATTGCACATGACAATGTAATTCAGCTCCATGTCCTAGAAATAAATGCCTTCACATACTGCCTGCACATAGGCAAGGCCTCTTAAGAGTAATGCATGCTGTGAGTTATTGTGGCAGACTTTCACACGTCCTTGAAGATAAGGTAATTTAGTGAGACATCCAAGTGACTGCCTGCAGATGTGCACTTGCCTTTGCACAAATGGAGGCAGCTACTTTGACAGTGCTCTCATTTCTTTGAATCTTCTACAAGAACTGCCTAGAAAATTGCAACTATTAGTGAGTAAAACATTAGGGGGTAGGAATGGCATCACAAACTTGATGTGTTTGTGCTACTTCTGTTCAGCAAATTGCAGCCAGGAGGTGTAAATATATAGGGTGCATACCTTCTTCACTCACCTTTTCTGGCTCCACAAAAGCCATGAAGAAAGGAGACCTGTGCTCTGCTTTGCCCTTTACCACTCGTGTGCCTCTGGAATGCCTCTGTGAGAGGGGAATGTTGCAAGCACTGGAGAGCTACTGGTTCATTTAATATAGGTCCCATCTCAAACTGGTGCATATTTTGATGCAAAACCCCAGCTATGATCATCCTGAGACTGCTGCTTTTCCAGCAGGGCTGTATTTTGTGTGCTGGTTGGTAAAACAGGGCATGAGGTATGGAGGCTTCGCTTCATATCACACATCAGACTCTGAAGATATTTCGGCTGACAGTAAAAATATAGTGGTTTAACTACCATTTTGGCCTTTCCAGACTTCTGTTAAAGTGGAGATATTCAAATATAACCAGAGGCAAAAAAGAAGCTTTCTTGGAGAAGTTTTGTACAAATTGCTACTCTTCTCATTTCTGATAATTTTAAGCAATTTTCTCTCCAAGAGCCCATTGTTCCTTTCACTAACGCTCATATTGACTCATATCTATGGAAGCACCTTGCCTCCTGGCTTCTTTTGCTGGCTCATTACTTGTATTTATTGCTGCATTTCTCTAAAGCAATTTCATTAAATTTTGCTTTATGGTTATCACAGAAATCTGCTGTTAGGATACAGTGCCCTTTCATGTTCATAGGAAGTGCAAGTTCATTCTGTCCCCTAAATTTTATTAATCTCTTTCAATCATTTAAAAATGAAAAAAAAAAACAAACAAAGACACCAAAACCATTAAGTTACTGCAGGATTTTGTCTCTTTCCATTAACAGCAAAATAAAGCTAATTTCCTGCAGCTTTCTGCTTTGAGCTATAAAGCTTTGGTGTGGATTACTTTTTTGAGAGCTATTATGATTGTCCACAGGCAGAAAAAGTTCAGTAAAATATCGGCTTCTGAATCTCCAAAGAAACGTTCACTGGGGAAAAACTTGGAGCACTTTGTTAGCAGCATTTTGTAGTTAGTTAAGAGGCATTTATGTAACCTTCATCTCATGAAGGGTGACTGCTAGCATTAGTATTTTTAAAGCAGCACACAATTATGAGGCATGAATGTGAACATTGTTGAGGGAATTTGAAAATACTTTTGAAAGCAAAAGGCAGATTAAAAAAAAAAAAAACTAAAAAAAGGAAAAAACCTTCACAAAGCTGAGAATTATGCATCATCTCAAAGGTACTTTTACAGCCACACCCAGGACAAGAAAAAATAACCAAAACAGACACCTGTAATTTTTGATAGCTATTCTTCATGTTCCAAATGACACTGTCACAAAACTTCCCTTGACAACCAGATCCTCACAGCTATTCAGATGCCATAGTACAGAAATTTTGTTTGCGCCAGAGTGTGAGGGAGAGGCTCTGTGGTCTCATGGATGGCCATCCCTTAGTGTAGTGGCATGTATGCTGCCATATGAAATCCTGCTGCATTTTCAAACACCTTCTTTAATTAGTTTCCAAGAAATCCCCACATTCCTCTTACTCCATGCTGAAAGGTGTAGAAGTGTACCCTGGTAGTCCCTGGGTGCCCCACAGCCAGTTTCCATGGCCACAAGGCACTTCTTTCCTCCAGTGTGTGGGCAACCTGAGGGTCTGGAGTCACACACCTGCACTTGCCTGGCAGCATCTCATCCATATGCAAAGGCAGTGCACAATGAAACTGGAAATAAGGATTCCCTCCAGGTGTTTCATAATTGCTAAAAAGAAGCCCATGGTTGATTTCACATCACTAAAGCTGAGCAACATCTAGGTGCCACAGCACAACCTGGTTTCTGCTCCACACATTGCCCACATCAGGAACCAGACTAGAGAGCACTTTTTCTTCCTTCAGACCACTGAGACTGGATGTATCTTCCATAAGAAAAAAGGGGATTACAAAGTGTAGATAGTATCTCACCGAAGAGGCAGAATGATTATTTGTGTACACCTAGAACAGCAGGTTGGTTAGATGGTCGGACTGTAGATGTTATTCCAACAACATCATGAGAATCATAGGATATTTTTCACAGTCCCTATCTATCTAAAGAGTTCAAAAGTTTTTGTAAACTTATTTATCCAACAAGTGGGTAAGCAAGAAAGGGGTGTCAGAGTGCTGTGAAAAGGATCAGAATGATTTGGCAGTTTTGTTTCATCAAGTATTGGATATTATGCTTCTCCCAGAGAAAAGAAGGAAAATATGTAGGCTGTCCTGGAGAAGGCTGTCTTGCATTGCCTTTACCAGCTGCTCTTTACATTCTGCCAGGCAAGATACATAAATGTGGCATTTATAAAGAAGCAGCCATACTGGATGTGTTTTCTTTACATCCGGTTTGATCATCAATAGCTTTCTCACAGTTACAACTGAAATGAAAACCAGGTGCATATTAAGTATCTACAGTATTCTGTAACTTTAATCAGTTATGGAAGAAAATTATACTATAAACCTCAAATAGGCATCCAAAATTAGGAGTCTTGCTGTGGCTCTGCTCCTTGATTGTACAGCAGAGACTCCTTGCTGAGGAGCTACAACAATGCATTGACTAATGTTTTTGTCACAGCAGTGATCAGCCCTAAAGAAAAGCCCTGGATGAAATTAATAACCTTAACACCAGGGCATGGCTTGAATAGCCCACGATGGATGAGGCAACTGCCAAGACACTGAGCACTGAGAGGGAACCCCATTGCTGCACATGTCTGCAGTGACAATGCAGGATCTAGGGCAAGAACAGCTATCCTACAGTTAGAGACCACAGCTGGATTCATAGGTCTAAGGAGACTGAGCAAAACCTAAAGGAACAGCATTATTCCTAGCACTGCCCAGATTTATAGGGATTCATCATGAAGTTTTAGTTGTTGTGATTGTAATTAGTTGCATTAAAATGCATTAAAATGGAGGAAAAAAGAATAAATTATTTCAAATTATTTGTCTTACCTCACATGTGTTTTAAAAAATAAATTTAAAGGAAAGAATAGGGGTCATGAAGTATTGGTGCTGGCTTTCACAATAGTATTCAGGTGAAGTCCAGTAAACTTCCCACCACTAACATCCAAAGTTCTCATCATAGTCATGTCTCCTAGAACTTGGTCCTTTCCTGAGGGAGACCAGCCCTGAGGGTGGCTGAGTCCCAGTGCCTGCCTGCCTGGGTGGGTTGATCTGAGTGCTTGCCATAGCTCCTCACAGACAGGAGACGGAGGACCTCAACACATCTGTTTAATGGCCCACAGTCCCTCCCCTTCTTTATCCTTGGCTCATCTCTCATCTTCTCTGTTGTTTTGGCACCTGAGATATCTCAAGGATGTGCACACTTCATGCAGCCCATGACTTCTGAAATAGATGGAAACATATGGTGTATTTCAGATGCTATTTAATTTAACAATTGAGTAACTCACAGTAATGTTGTGATGATTGTTACAAAGACTAAGTGATTTTCTAAATCTTTAAAAGCATTATTGGGCTTTTGCATTCTGTCTCTTTGCTGAGCTGTCAGAAGGAGCAGCAGATGGTCTGTAAACTCAGTAAGTCTGTTGTACATTACAGTTTCCCATGCAGGTAAGCTTTGAAAAAGTTTAGTGTAAAAGCCTGCAAACCTTTTCATAGCTTTCCTTTTATTGTTCTCTGTGGATGACATGAGAAAATAACTTGGGCTAAGGTGATTTCAATAGTCAGAGACATTAATGTCCTCGTGTTGGGGGACAGATCACCTGTACCTTAACAGACTGGAATACTCACCATCAGAAATTCTAAGAATTCTATCAAGGATAGATAGAAGTCATTTAACTGGAGAGTTGCTGACACTGCACCTGTCTTCAAAATGCAGAAAAGTGCAATCTGGTCAACAAAAGAATTTACATGTCCTCCTCCCTCCAAACAATTTCCTTGATATTACCTGAAATTGCATAGGGAGTTGCTTTAGTGGTTGAGGAGGTAGAACTGAAAAACATATTGATTGTCTCAGTAGCCCTGTGTCCATGTTTTTCTTCTACCATTGCTTCTTGTACCTGGGAACAAAGTGACATAATTACTGTTGGGAAGACTGGGCTCCCTGAGCAGTTTGAGATCTGAGTCATCCTGTGGGATGAAGAGCTTGCTGAGTAACATCTTATCTGAAAGGCATCCTTTGTAGGAAAAGGACTGTGATTGTCTAAGATGTCCAGTCATTAAAGATGTCCAGTCATGAAAGAGACTCTTGAAGGTGGCATCCCCAAAGGCAAATTGTGAGTCACACTGGTTCCTCTGCTGATATCAGGATCATAACCATATTCCTTTGGAAACTGATGTGTTTTTTAGGTAAGTGTGAGGCATGGGGTTGTTCAAAAAGGTGGGATACTTTTTTCTTTCTCTTCCTATGAGACATTCATTAGATAATGCCAACTAAGGCAAAGGCAGAAGGGGAATTTCCAAAATTTACGCTTGTTAATAGCAGCCCTCAAAGGTTCCCTTCGTAATTTATCAGGAAACAGGAAGTACTTGTGGTATAGAACACCTTGTAGAGCTTGCACCCACTACCGTTTTTGAATTCTCTGCTTTTGGGAAAACAGACAATTATGTGCTGGACCATCCCCCTGAAACAATAGGAGAAGGAGGCATAATACTAAAGAAAACCCAAGAACTGTACATTGAAGCTTCAAGGTCAAGTTTCTCATTGCAAGCTAAGAAAAAAAAAAAGGTTATTGGTTAAATAAATACCTACAATCAGAATTGTTTCTTAACAGTATTTCTCTTGGTGCTCATTTTCTCTCATACTCTCAGGATTCTCCCTGGCCAAAAGAGGTTTAGTACCAATGCAAGAGCTTCTATTCTGAATGATGCCCTCAGTTCTTATTATAGGGTTTCCTCCAGGACAGCGCCTCAGCATTTTGTCTCCATTTTATTATTCAGGTTTGGAACATGAATGCAAATATATTTGGTGGCTTGGATTTTGGGTTCTTCATTCAAAGACTTTAGGTTCATCCCCAAAAGAGCACTGTTTATGTGGACTGTGAAAATAAGGTGGGATGTGATGCTGATGAGCTCACACCAAATGTCATACAGGCTGCTGGTTATAAATGCCTTCAAATAATCTTACAACCTAATCTGTTATTAGATTTATACACAGAATGCATCCAGGCATTAATGACAGATTAATAGTTACTCTGACTGAGCCCCTCTATATTAGGTCAAGCATCCTCTGCTTTTGACAACTATTTCATAGGATCCTATGTCTTGCCAATATATTTGCTTTAATATTGAGCCTCCACAATCCAGTTTGCCATCTGAGAATAAGACAAAGGACCCAAAATCCAGTGTATCTGAGGCTGAAGAATTATGGGAAAACAGAGTTACCCTGGAATATGTTGCAGAGGTGCCCATTCAAGCAATCCTTCCTCTTTTTATCCCTTGGTTTGTCTTTTCATCCCCAGGCTCTTCACATGCATGCCCAGGTTGAATTCTTCAAAGGAGCACCTGTATCCCACTGCTGTGAAGATAATTGTCCTTGAAATTCTGAGAACAAGGAGAACTAAATTACTTTTCTGTCCCTTCCACTCACTTTTGTGAGGAATCCTGCCTTCAGAAGGCTCACATTTTGCCTTTCCTAAGAAAAACTCTCAGTAAACTCTATTCCTAAATAGTTTAAAGGTGTCATTTGTCATGGTTTTTATCCTTATGTTTGAAGACTATTCTGTGAGTCAATAGACCTCAGTATTCAGAAAACTTCCTTGTATCAGGACTGTTTTCTTTTCCTGCATTTCATCTCATTAGCACAGGATCTATTCTTCTGCCTTCTCACACTGCACATGAATATTCACCTATGAAAGTGGGGGAAAATATCACCTGCATCAAAGGGACATACAGCAGAGCTGAGACGATGTCCATTCCCAAAAGGAAAAGAGGGGAAAAGAAAGAGGGGTTTACTATGTGGCAAAATCAATTTCTAGAAAACAAAAAATACCTGAAGCATGCCAATATTTTGAATGGGAAGTCTAATAGTGAATTCAGCTGTTGGATGACAAAGCAATATTCTCCTGGAAGGGAATACTCTGAGAGGCCAAAAGAGGAGTCAAAAATCAACACTGAATATTGATGGTACAGAAGGCTGTAATTCTTAAAAAACAACTTCATGCTCAAGAATTTGTGTGTCTCAGTGGCAATAAATCTGTAAAGTTAGGATGAATTTTACAAGGAAAAACAGAGCTGTATAAGCATGACTTATTAACCAATATCCTTATAAGATATTGGAACTACCACAAAAAGAATTTTCAACTCTCATGAAGGTTTGGGGTTTTTTTTTTTTGTTTTTGTTTTTGGTTTTTTTTTTTTTTAATTCAGTATAAACACAACACACTGCACAGCTGAGCTGTACATTAGCGGTTATAGACTGACAAAACACTAAAGCATTTTGTGGCAAATGTGCTGGCAAATATGGTATCAGGCAGCTATGCAAGAACTATCAACTTGGCTTCTTTTCTGTCCCATTAAAGCTAGCCTTTGGGATGGGTTTTAAGCTATACTGAAGAGAAACATTACTGATTAAAGATAGTTGACAAGCCATTAAGCAAACAGTTTTACAGTCAGCCTCACCTGTCTATTCCAGCAAGTGGCATGTGCTCTGAGAGTAGATGGTATTAGGCAGCTACACAGTTTTAGGAATGTACTCAGCTGTTCCTACCTTGAAATACAAGTAATTGGCTAGGGTGAGTGGTCTTTGCTGCTGAACAGGTAGCACTCTGCATCTGCTGAGGTTCAGAGTTTTTCAAACCTCTACATGCAGAATTCAAAGAGAAGTGCCACTAAGAGGGAGTATAAAAGTAATTGCTCTGCAGGGGACAACTGCTGGGCATACTTCCTCTAAATTATGCTTTTGCTATGAGGAAGGTTTTTACATATAGGACATGGCAAAGCAGGGATAAAGGATCTTTATTTCTCAAAATATCATCAAGGGTTGTCATTCAGCTCTATCTGGACAAGACAGCAACACACATTTGAAAAAAAAGCATAGGATCCCAGAGACTCCAGCTAGGTTTTGAAGATGGTCACCATTATTTTGCTCACTGTTTGGAACGGAGAACATTAATTGTGGCAGGCAAATACAAGGGATCTGGCTTTGTAAGATACACATTAATATTTTGAAATATGGAGCATATGCAAAATCCTGCTAAGCATTTTTATGAAAAGACAATAAATTCCTACTTAGAGATGTGCAACAATACAGCTGTCAAGGGAAAGAACAATTAATGGAGAAGCTAAGGAGCTGGCCTCCCTGCCACACCAAAGAGGTCAGTGTCCCCTGAAGTGGCAGCAAAATACTGCATTCACAGGCAGTCCCACTGTGTTGAAAGGTTTTATTCGAAGAGCTGCAAGTTAATTAGAGGAAAGTTGAAGGGCTGTCAGATAATGCTAAGCTTCATTAAATACTGGCTTCCTGGCAAAAACCCTATGAAAGAGACAGGATACATTTGTTTTAATTGCTCTGTACTTTTACCACATCTTGGCCACCTTCCTCCAGAGATGTAACTGGTCGGGCAAAAGGGAAAGGACAGCAAGGGTGCATCACTGTCTTGGCAGGCATTACACTAAGCCAAAAAAAAGAAGTAATTACTGAATGTATTTTTGTTTATATCAGTCTGGCAGGCAATGTAACAATAAAGTACCTTCAGTACATACTGGAGCTTTTATAGAGCTAGGATATGAGACATATAATGTGACAAGGAGAGTTAAACAGAATTAATTTTTCCTCCAATTTGAATAAAAATACCTAATTTTGCTTTCTGTAGCCTTATTGGGATATCTTTGCTCTCTTCACAAGATGTTCTATGTTATATGGAAAAAAATTTAGGACTTCAGAGAATTCAACAGGATTTGGATTAAATTTGTAGTATGTGGGCAAATATAGATGCCTGCTAAAGACTAAAGAGAGTAGCAGAACAGAAACAGGATATGAACAGTCATGGGATCAGAAAAAAGTAATTCAGTGCAGTGGCTTTGAGGACATTCAGATCCATAAATCCTTTTACATGGCTATTTCTACAGCATACAGATATGGTAATTAGAAGAGCAAACCATTCCTAAGCAAGCTGCAGCACACTGCAGAGAGGCTTACAGGAAAGTATGTAGGGTTCTTCAGGTGAAAAAAGATGCCAAACCATGTGTTTAGTCCTGGTTAACAATCAAAGCATGAGTTCATGAGTGTCTGGGGTGCTTTACACATTCGTGGCTGTGATTCTGAACTGCCTGACCATAGACATGCATTGTTCTCAGCCCTGACGCTCCTGTGATTTGCAGAGTAAATCTTTGTGGGATTTCATACATTGCTTTTAGAAAAATAATAATTTCCAAATATTCAAAATCTATGATCATTTAACAGGACAAACCATATTGAGTGTTTACTCAACAACTCCTGCATGAAAAATCCTGACTTGAATTCACTAAGTTGTCTCTTCCAGAGAGATCTGAAACACAGAGAGAAAAAATTCAAATTACAGACATCTCTGTCTGAACTGTTGCAATGCCTTGCTGATGATTAATTACACTACACTTCTATTTCAAGTTAATTTGCCTAGCTTCTGCTTTCAGAAGAATGTGTTTTTCCAAGGCCTTTTTTCTCCCATAATTTCCAGACATCATCTATTGCTGATTTTAGGAAGCAATGCAAAAGACTTCTTCAAAATGATGGGATTTGGAGGGGATGAGAAGCGATCAATACTGTGTGCTTTGCGAGGAATACGATCTACAGGACTAGTGCAGTGAATTGCAGCCTCTGCTGTGAAACCTTCCCAGGAAAACCATACAATAACAAAGTTACAAATTGCAGCTTTAACTTCTTTTTCCTGTTTACAGCTCTGCACAGCCTTGCCCTTATCAATGATCATTAAGGACCGTGTTCAAATCCTGCAATTTGGTCAGATTGAGAGAACCTTCTTTGACAGGTATTTAGATACAGGAGAACAAGGAAGACACCTCCTTCCTCCCCCTTCTGATGTTTGCCTAAAGCATGGAACATTTGCTATCAAGCCTCTGGTCATTGCCATCTGATTTTCCTGCCAGGTATGATTTTCCTCTGTTACTCTTTCTGGTGCTACATTCAGGAGATATATTGAACTAGTCCCTGCAGGGACATGGAGAGGGGCCACACAGCCCAGAGCACCCTAGTGGGGCTTCCTGTGCCCACCAGTGTGACCCAGCATTGCAGGGCCAGCCTGAGGCACTTCTGGTCTCTCCAGGCTGTGTGGGAGTCCTGCAGCTGGGTCCCCTCTGGAGCACTGCTAGAAATGCAGATGAAGCTCCTGAGTTACATATAAAACAGTCTCTGCTGGCAAAAACCACTGCCTGCATGACCTTAGGGCTACAGAGATACTCAGACTTCTCCCCCTCACCAGGGAAACAGCAAAAGGAAAGGGAGGATACAGTCCAAAAGGACATCTGGCTCATTCTTCCTTCAGGCTAAACAGCAGGAAAGTAGAGAAGCTTCCAGGAAGAGATTATCCCAAGGAAGATGGAATGTATATGTGCAATGTGAGATTGACAAAATGGCACCAGTGCTTTTTATCTCAATCACACATTTTTCAATTCACTGCTAATTGAAAGGTTAGTGTCCATTCATAGGACTGTTTTAACAGGATTACATTACCCTGTGGAACTGGCCGTCAGGTAAAAATGAGAATTTATTTTCTGAGGAAAACCAAAGATGTCTTCATATTTCTATTCAAAGCACAAAAGGATCCTTGCATGCAGAGTAGCAGGGCTATGGCAGCACACACATTTCTGTGGATGCAGGGACATGCACTCCTGCTTCTCCCTGCTTGTGCAGTAACTGGGGACGCTCTGCCCATGGGCACCTTGCCCACTGATAATGGGATGGGTGCTCAGTCCCGTGGCTGATAGTGGTGTGGAAACACCGTGCACAGGGAAAGCTTCAGGTTGGTCTCAGCAGAAAGATTTTCATGCCAGCATTAAAACACAAAAGTGTGTTTTGGAGGACAGGTCTAAGCAGCTCCCAGCAGGAAGCTTTGTCTTTTGAGTTACACCAAGGACTGACCTGCAGTCCAACTAGAAAAGTTACCTTTACATATAGATCTGAAAAACTCAGTGAGTTTTTCACTTTGACTCACTGAGCATCTCACTTACCTTGCTACACTGGTGTCATTATCAACAACCTGACTTGCTATAATCCCCAGTGAAAGTGCATTTTTCCTTTATCTGCTTTTCTTATTAAGAGGATAAATATATGTGTGAACTAATCCAGCTGCATATGTCTTTGGGAGGTTTTTTGACCTGTTTTGTGATGTCCTTCTCTTCCCTACTTCTGTCTTTAATCCTTTTTTTCCTGGGTGTTATGTTATTTATTCAGTCTATAGTTTCCTGCAGGCTTATTATCTGGTGAAGATCTCAAAGATAAGTTTTCTTGTAGACTTCTGTGAATGCACAGGGAAGAGATTTGTTTAAGGGTATTATATTGCAAAAAAGGACAGTGTAGATTATTTGTTATCACAATGAGTCTAACAAGCCAAGAATATTCTAGTTATATAGTGAAAAACAGAGGAAAACTTGACAATATCTTACAAAGAACCTTGTAACCATCTCTTGCATGTCTCTTTGCTTGCTTAACCTGAATTGTCTGCTTCTGCCAGGTTGAGGTGTTTTTTTTGTTGTTGTTGTTTTTTTTTTTTTTTTTTTTTTTTTGATGTCCTGTTTCAGCAGGTCCTGGTGTCCAGCTTTGATGGAAATTAAGCTCAGAAAGATATTGCCAAGGGTTTTCTCCAGAGTAAGAGCTGCCTTTTGTTCAGTATGAGAAACTACTTGTGGGATTTTTTGTTTAAAAGGGTAACTTTTTTTCAATTCAGAAAATCCCTCTTCTGTCTTTTCCTCATCTATTTAAACAATCACAGCAGACTAATTCTTTGTGAGCCTGTGTTCATCAAAGATTATGTTTTATTAGATAACCTTCAATCAAGTTGCATCCAAGGTCATGGGTGAATGCAGTTCATCTCTACTCCTCAATTTCCATATTGTGAAAACACCAGCTGTCAAACAATGAGAAAGTGTGAGTGCCTCAGGTCTGTGTGCTCTTCTAACCTGATTTTTTGCATGCCTGTCCACCAGAATGGGGTGTATTACTCCATAAATCAGAAGAGACTAAAAATGAGGGGTCTCAGAGCCAAATAGTCAGGAATTAGTTATGTAGAACAATGAGACATTTAATAACCTTGGATATGGGTACCTATGTCTTGGCCACAAATCCCCACCTTGCAATTCTGCACTGAACCCACCCCTCCACTATTCCCTTCTCCCCAGGTAAATGCTTAGCTAAGATTTGCCATAAGAACTCAGCTGAATCATTAAGGTTTAATCTCTTGCTCCAAGGCAATAAAACTGAGGCTATTCAGGTTTTTAGTTGAAGGGTATTCAAAGTTATTCAGGGTATTGGGGCTGGATTGTTTTTGTTTGTTGTTGTTGTTTTTTTTTTTGTTGTTTTCTTTTTGTTTGTTTGTTTGTTTTTTGTTTTGTTTTGTTTTGTTTTGTTTTTCTTTTTTTTCATCTATTGGTCCCTCCAACCAGAGCATTCTAATAATAAAGCTAAAGCTAAATTAAATCTGAAAAGTGCTTTGGACACGAGGGCATGAGGGGACGTATGCCTCTTGAAACTCCTCCCTGTTGGGGAAGCCTTAGCAGATGTGGGGCTGAGTAGCTGGAGTGCTAGCTTTGGAGAGGAGGCTGTAGGAGACTCAAGAGAACACAGCTTGACTGTCACTATGCTGGGACATTTTTGGGCTGATGTGGAGTAAAGACACCTGACAGATTGGGCTCCTCCCCCGACACAAAGAGAGGCATCTAACTTGTGGGTGCCAGGAGGATGCAAGCATGGGCCAAGAGAGGGGCACAGAGGATTTAAAGGCTTGGAAACATAATTTATACTTGGAATATTTAGATGTAACTAGAGTTCATATGAATGCTGCACTAGATATCCATATGCACTTCCAGGCTTTCAGCACTGGACGACACAGGTTTTAAAAGATGGCAAGTTCAGATTTAGACAAGATTTGAGTACTAAAAGCCTTTTGTGGCTCTATTCCCAAGTCATTTGGAGTAATTAGCTGCCTGTTTTCCAGGAAAAAAGAAAAGCATAAGAGGATGAGTATAGAAGGTCAGCAGTTTCCCTTTAATTACTCTCAGTAAGGATGGTAGATGTAAGAAAAGCTAAGCATCATCCTGTCTTCATTTCTCTGAATGCTAATTTCATCTGCAGACTGACTTGGTCTCTACTGCACTTCCCAGGTTTTGCTGGGAACCCATCCTAGAGGAATTCTTCTGCATTAAGTATGGCTCTCTTCTTGCCATGTGCTTCCAGCACACTGATTGTCCACAAGAGACATTTGGGACATCATCTAACATAGTCCTGTGGAGCTTCACCCATATACCACCCGGAGAGGAACACCAGCACTAGAAAAAAATGCTTGCAGCCACAGAAAAAGTACAGTTCCCTCTAAAAGGGCCTGTGCTCAGAACAGAATGTCTTTGGTGCAGCTGGATTGGCTTCAGCTGTGTTGCTCAATTTGCACTTATGCAAAGGAAAACAAGGAGAGGTGAAGCCAAACATTTAT
This sequence comes from Lonchura striata, assembly GCF_050655825.1. Taxonomy (NCBI): domain Eukaryota; kingdom Metazoa; phylum Chordata; class Aves; order Passeriformes; family Estrildidae; genus Lonchura; species Lonchura striata. The sequence goes on along the minus strand of NC_140703.1, from coordinate 101,626,798 downwards.
TCAAATTAATCTGTTGCTATTTTCTATTGGAAATATTATAATATAATATTTAGTCTTAAAAAAAAATAAACCAGCCCAGAATCCTTATGAGAATTTTAAATTGTTTATTTCTATGCTTATATCTCTTGGCCTTTCTCATCCAGCATATCCTGAGGCCTTAAATTTAATCCAAAAATGCTGTAATGTTGCAGAAATGACTCAAACAAAGTACTTCAAGTGAGTTTTAACCAATGGGTAAGCTAAATTGTGCTTTCAAAATTATTTTCATTGAAGTATTCTGGACTGAGCATTAATATAAATACACTCGTGCAAGTATGACCATTATTTCAGAAGAGACTCAAGTAAATCTAATGAAATGCCTTTTCAACTTCCTCAGGTCTTAAGTAAGTAAACTCTTTTACAGTGGAAATTTTTGTGAGGAATGAGGAGAGCAAAATTAGAAATAAATTTTCCTAATAAAACATAAGTAGGAAGTATGCAATATTTTGGATTATTTTAGAGGACTTCTCTGTATGAAAGCACTGAAAAGCACAAAAAGCAGAGAAATCATCCAGCCTGAGTTGATTAGAAAGTGTTTTGATGCAGTAAAGATTTATTATCTACTAAAGAACATAGAGTTTCTACAGGCTTCTAGATTAAGATGGAAGAAAATGCTAGTTATTTAACCCATTATTTAAATTATTTTAATATAATACTAGTCTCATCCTAATTTTTAGTGTGATATTCATTCAGATGTGATAATAACTTGCAGATGTTTTAACATGATCAGTTTTAGATGACTGCATCAAACTGCCGTTAATTGTGAGATGCTACTTTTGTTATAAGGACTGCTTACAAAGTCTTGATAAAGCTGAAACATGTCAAGAATTACTAAGAGCTCTCTTGGCAACAGCTGAATTCACAGCTGGAAGAAAGGCTTTAAATGAGTCTAATTTTACCTCTATGACCAACATCAGTGCTGGAGTAGAGCACAATTGTCCTGTCTGTCACTGATGATGTTCACAGCATTGATGAGCGCCATGCAATGGAACCTGAAGTGTTTCTTCATGAGAGATCACAAGATATACCTGTGAGATCCACTGAAGCCTTAAATTCAGTTCTCATTAAAATAAACCAAACTGTCTGCCATTTTCCTTTTGGAAAATTTAATGTGGCAGAACTCTGCGGCTGTCATTCCTTGATGCTGCCAGAGAAGGCTCTGTTCCATCCAAAACTGGAATAATAACTTTAAAAAAATTAGCCCAATCAACGAAATTGTATTAACATTAGATAAACAAATACTGCTAGTGTCAAATTAGTTGAAGTTTAAAGTCAAAATGTTTTGCTACAATTTATCTGTAGCAACTCTGAAAAAAAAAATGTTTAAAACCATTTAAGATACTTATTTTGGTAGCTTTAATTCTCCTTTTCATTGTTTTGCAATGAAACGAAACTTTGGCAGAAAGTGATACTTTCCTAAGAAACTTTAGTTTCCAAAAGTCACAGTGGAATATTTAAGCAAGTTTTTCTTGAATCCTTAGCCTTCCCCATAGATTGTGCTTCAATGCATGTGTCAGTACAGATGTGCAACCAGAATTATAAACTGTCTCCTCAAAATCCACTTACAGTGAAGAGCAGAGGGAAATTTGTCTTCCCTGATCTGACACCTGATGTCCCTTGTACTGGAACTGATTGCTGCAGTTTGTTGGGGGAAAGGACATAAGGAAAACTCCCTCTAAATAATGTTTAAACTCTATTCTTTATCTCAATAGGACTTTTATTACTAAGCCTACTGCAGAAAAGTAAGTAGGTAAGAACTTGTTTACAATCACATGCTGATTGCTCCATTACAATTTTGAAATAAAACAGAAGGATTTATGCAACTTTGATTTACTTGAGATTCTCTCATTTATCAGATTCAGTGGTCTTGAGGAAGGTATATGCCCTTGCTAAAAATCAGTTTCATCAGACCCCTTTGACTTTAATACCTTTGAAGAATGAATGTGTTCAGACAATGATACTACCAGGGGTTGCAGTCCATCCTGATAAATTTCAAGGGTCACTGAGCCAATGGTGGGTCTTTGTGACTGGGGTTTGCATGACAAGGATTTGGTAGCAGGGGGACTACAGAAGTGTCTTCTGTAAGAAGCTGGCAGGAACTTCCCCCATTTCTGATGGAGCCAAAGCCAGCAGGCTCCAAGATGGACCTGCTGCTGGCCAAGGCTGGGCTCCTCAGCAAAGGTGGTAGCTCCCCTGGGATTATGTATATAAGAAGGGGGAAAGAGTTACAGAAATGACAATATGTGACAGAGAAAAACCTCTGCAGACCCCAAAGCCAATGAAAAAGGAGGGGCAGGAGGTGGTCCAGGTTCTGGAGCAGATTCCCCTGAAGCCCGTGGCGCAGGCCATGTTGAGGCAGCGTGCCCCTCAGCCCATGGAGAGCCATGGTGGAGCAGAGATTCACCTGCAGCCCATGGAGGACACCAAGCCAGAGCAGAACCTGCCCAAAGGAGGCTGTGAACCCACGGGACGCTCGCACTGGGGCAGGCTCCTGGCAGAACCTCTGGGCTTGTGGAGAAAGGAGCCTACACCAGAGCAGGTTTGCAGGCAGGACTTGTGGTCCTGTGGGGGAGCGCTGCTGGAGCAGACAGAGCCTGAAGGAACAGCAGTGCAAGGAGCCCACGCTGGAGCAATCCGTGAAGGGCATCTGTAAGAAGGAGTCACCTTGAGGAAGGTCATGGAGGAATGTTTCCTGGGAGAGGAACCCCATGGTGGAGCAGGGAAGAGCATGAAGAGTCCTCCCTCTGAAGAAGTAGCAGCAGCAGGGACAACACGTGATGAAGTGGCCACAGCCCCATCCCTGTCCCCCTGCACTGCTGAGGGGAAGGAGCGAGGGAACTTGAGAGTGAGGTTGAGCCTGGGGAGAAGGGAGAGGTGGGAGGAAGGTTTTTTAAGATTTGGGTTTATTTCTCATTGCCCTGCTCTGATTGGATTAGTAATAAATACAATTAGTTTCCCCAGGTCAGACCTGTTTTGCCCATGGCAGGAAGTGGTGAGTGGTCTTTCCCTGTTCCCTTGAGCCATGAGACTTTCAGTGTGTTTCCTCTCCCCTGTCCTGCTGGGGAGTGGAGTGACAAGAATGGCTTTTGTGGGCATCTGTCATCCAGCCAGGGTCAAACCACCACAGTGACCCAGGTCTTGATGGATTTTCTGTCATGTAATTTCACTCTTTGGACAGATTAAAATTATTCTTATATTGTGGTTATATTGTATCTCATCAACAATTCAGTACAGACAATAGGAGGAACCAAGTTCTACCTTCTTGGTACTTGTGTCCACTGTATGGTGTGCTGAAAATCAGGCAAATAAATTAATGTGATGGGCAGATAAGACTGTAAAGACAGGACCTTCTATCTCCAGAGTTCTCCACTTATAAATTAAAAGCCATGGCTGCTATTAATACCTGCCAAAGTGATTAGTGTGTACCTGTGCGCATAAGTACCTGTGCATGTCTGCATCAGTCATATTTGCTTCTCATTTTACCTAAAGCTTATTTTGTCTCTGTCATGGGTGTTGATTTAAAACCACATCAGAAGAGAATAAGAAAGATTTGAGCTATTTTACAGTGAAGAGGTATGATAATTTATTGATCTAGGATTCATGTGAAACCTTATATTCTTAATAAGGGAACTTATTGAAAAAATAAACATGTTTGTATTTTATAATTGCTGCACACTCTTGTTGGAGAATAAATGAGTTTCCTACCCCTCAAGCTGCCTCTCTGACTTCTATGTATAATGTGTTGCTCTCAACATCCTCAATTTCTCTTATCACTGTCAACTAACATGAGGCCCCTCTGGCTTTTCCTGGGCTGCTTTCCTAATGGAGTTTTAAAAATCAGTTTAGAGGCTTCTGTTCTAATTTTTCTTCACGTCTCTGGTTGTACTTGTTTTAAATCAGCTCTGAACATTTCTAGAGTGTTTAAGTGTTAAAGTAGAAAGCATAACCTTAGATAGGAATTTTTTAAACTACTTGGTTGTATTCCCATGTAAGATACAAAATAAAATAAAAATTTGAGTAATAACACATAGTAATTGTTACAAATACAGGTTAAGGATCATTGGAAGATATTGCGAGAGTTCAATAAATATATTCAATGACAGATAAACTCTGTCAGCCCCACTTGAAGAATGCACATTGCAGAACTACAAATTTGTTTTTCAGATACATTGCATCTTCTTGAGCTTCAAAGACTTTTATGTGGATGAAGAAATTGGAGATTAAATGATAATTGCTAGAATGGAAATTATTATGTCAGCCAATACACTTCAAGGTTTTTTTGAGCATATTGTTCAGTGCTGACTGCCAAATACCTGTGAGGAATAGGTTCATCCCACAGAGGTTTCTTCACCCTGCAAGGATTTTTCTGTCCAAAACCAATTTTGCATGTATGATTTGGCAAATTCTAGTTCTGCAACAACATGCAGAAAATGTTTGAAAATAATGATGTGCATTATGAATGAAAATGAAAACAATACTAAAAGGAGAAAAGTAGATATATAAATCAGGGATGCCTGTTTAAGAAATTAAAAGAAGGAAAAATATATGTAGGCAGAAATCTTATGCCTCTTATTTAACTTCAGCAATTAATATGGGTGGTGATATCTGCAGATGAAAACTTCTGAATGAAAACAGGTTCAAGTACAGAGGAATGAAAATGGGTTCTGGTCTTCTCTTTCATTACCTCATCAGCATTTTCATAAGGTAATTGGATGTGATCAAGCAATTTCATCTTAGTCTAAAAAGGTAAAATATTGATCACTTGGTATTCAGGACATTTCTTTTAATCTCTTGCCCATAAACAACCATGGGTCATAATTTTCTTACTCCTCTATAATATATTCATCCTGTAATCATCACTTAATGTAAGTAGATATAGGTGGATGGATGATTCCTCTAGAAGGTAAAGAAAGACGTTTAAATCACTTAAGCTCTTATTTGTTGACAAATGGTTCTCATAGCAATTTCCATCATTATCTCATGTTAAATATTGCCTCTTGTTTAACTAAAGGAGAAAGGCTACTTTTGTTTTCCCTGAGCACCAGGAGAATGAATCAACCGTTGTAAATTAGGGGATTCACAATGAAGACTTCAGTCTGAGTCCCTGCATTTCAGAAATACACCCTTCAGGGGGCTGTAGGCTCCAGCCAAGGGAGCAGAGAGATAGAGAGATACAAAGATAGATAGTGAAACCTATCTACAAGAATAGATGAAACCCAGGGAGAGACATGTAAAAAAAAAAAAAATATATATATATATATATATATATATACACATAAAAATAATAGATATGTATGTATTTTAGATTGTTTAAAAAGGGAGAGACTCTGCTAAGGCAGTAAGAGGGCAAGGAAAGGAATAATCATTGTTAGTCTCTTGACATCTCCATGACGCTTCCATGACTGAAGGTTTTTTTTTGTTGGGTACACTTTCTTGGCCAGCAGAAGTTGGCAAATAGAAACTTTGGCTATACCTGAGGATTCAGCGATTTTTCTACAGCCAGATTCCGAAATCAGCAACAAATCTGTACAGCTGGACAGGAGAGACCTGTTTGCCAAAGGACATGTTTGTTACCCAATGAACCTTCCAGCTCCCATGGCCGTGCTGCATCACTAACAGCATCTCCTGTGGTGCAGGAAGCATGAGGAGTGCAGCCAGGCTTCGGATCTAATGCTTGCCTTGTGCAGTCAGTGGTAATGCCAAGGCTGGCAACACGTTGTTATGGCCAGAGTACACTGTCAAAGCAAACCAAACACACTTTTATTGGGTTGTGAAAATGTTGGTTGACAGGCAGAGAGAGGATTATGGAGTGCAGCACAACACAATACACACAGGCAGAGCTCTTCATGGGTGAAGGAGCTCATTTATGACCCTTGGCTGAATGATTCGGAAGATGGAATTTAATGATGAGTGAATCAGACATGCTTATACAGGAAAGGATTGCCATGCCCTGCAAATAACTCTTGATAGTGCTATCTGATACAGTTACAGATGGTGGTGAGGTTCTAGAAGGAAAAAGGCATAGGTGAAACTAGCCAAGGGCTATCCTTACTGCAGTAAAAAGAGAGGAGAAAATCCTCTCTTTTTGAGAGGAAAAATCCTATCTTTTGAGCAAAGATTTGAGAAAAGGGATAAAAACTTGAGTCTACATCCTCCTGTAAACTTGATACAAATGAGTTTCTCAATGAAAGGTTACTTTCATTTCCTAGTTTTTTTTTCCTGTTATGAAAAGGAAAATATTTATTTGCCAAACCAAAATATTGCCTTATAAGAAACTATCCCAGCAAAATGTTTCACCAAGTCTCCATACTACACATTTTTAATTTTAAACATAACTTTTTCTGGAGGCACACACTTTAACAAAAGGAATCCAGCTTCTTTCTGTAAGCCTGTATCAAACACCTTACTGGAAAAGATTGGGTCATGCATATTTTCATCTCCTAACTTCACCTTTCAGTATATTAAGCCTTTAATCCCCCTCCCTCATCCAATGTCCAAACCAATTATGTCACCTCAATCTGCATTTATGCATTTATTGCATTTACATCACTCATTCATAAATCATTGGTTATTGTTGCACTTTTTGGATTTCTGCTAAGGTCCTTCTCAGACCATGGACCCTGTTAAGGCCAAAGATATAAATGCACTTAGACAAACTCTCTCTAAACATCAACCAGTGTATCCTAAAGACAGGCTGTGAGAGAAGGAGGGAGATGTGATGGAAAAGGAAAGAGCCTATTTGCATTTTGCAGCAAATTTGATAATTGCATAATAAACATTCATGAAGAACTCAATCTAGTCTGAACAGTTTTATCACCACAATTCCAAACAATTTTTCCTATTGAGTGCATTAAAAGGATTATAACTGGCTTCAGTTCAGGTGTTACTGGAGCACTGCATTTCTGCTGTGTGCCCCTTGCAGGATAAGTGCTAGTTTGTGATGGCTGGAGGGATAATTTTCTTCCTACAGGTCAGCACTCAGCAGCACGAGCCCTCCACCCCAGTTTGTAGATGGGCAGCAAACGGCCTCCAGCTCCTTCCAGGAGAACATTTTTGTTTTTATTCTCTGCCCACTGGGAGACAATGCATTCACTTTCATTAGTTTCACAGTGATTCCCCTTGCCTCCTCTCTCACTCTTCTCCGAACAACACAGGAATGCTTAATGGTAATGAAAAAGTCAATATTTATTTATCAAATCTGAAGGGCATCTATTTTGGGGGAAAAATATGGATTGCATATGAAGCTGCTTTTGTGCAAGCTCGAAATTTTGCCTCAGTCACTATCTCTTACATGTAGTTTGTTCAGTGCTTGCTAAATGAAAAAAGTTGTGAGTGAGGGTTTATAAAATGTCTCTCTTCACTTTCTCTTTCCACACATCTGAGGCCTCTCCATTTGGTTTAAATCTGTGAAGTTCAGAGCTTAGGATCATTGCTAAATGGAGGACGATTGGAAGGAACACCTCTTGCAATCTGGAGGGATCAGAAGTTGTTTTCTTGGACATGTTTATAAATCCCTGCCTTCTTCCTTTCTCACCCATCAACACTTACCAAGTCATTTGTCTCAAAGGAAACAGAAAAACAATATAAAGAGAGTATAAACTGAACAGCAGAAGGTATGTTTGTGTCAAAGATATGAACTGCAAAATCTGAAAATCCTGAACATTTCACGCCTTCATTTCACCAGACTTCTTTTTTTCATCTTTTCTACAAACAGGTCTGCCGAGACAGCACATTTTAAATCAATTCCAGTGTATTTTCCCATCTTTACCCACTCCAAGAAAAGGATAATTTGTCTTTTTTGTTGTGTTTTGATTGTTGGGGTTTTTTAAATTGTGATTGGTTAGCTTTGGTGTAGCCTTTTCATTTTATTGATGTTTAATTGTTTTGTTAAGCATAGATCGCCCAAGAAAGTTTTTTCTTTCAAAAGTTCATGCAAATTTTGTTCAATTTCAGTAAATCCCTTTGCAAATATTCTTCCTTCAGGGCGGAAGTCATCCCAATGGACTTAGTTAAATAATTTTCAGAATGTATTTTACTGAACTAAATTAATTCTACTTTAGGCCTGTCAGTACCATAGGCAATACAGTGATATGTTAGGGTGTGCAAGCATACTTGGGTGCTGGAATGTATGTAATGGTATCAGCATGGAGCTCTGTCCCAGGTGATTAGCTTCAGTGAGAAACAGCATCCATTAGCACGAGGGAGCTGCTGTAGGAGTGCTGTGATACTGCTGCTGGCTCGTGAGCCTGGCTGGGGAATTCTGTGTGCCAACACTTTGGGCAGAGGGACATGTACCCCCTTAGTTCTGAGAAAGAACCTCAACTGGTGTTTAATGAAGTTGAGCTCTGCAGTCCTCAGACTCTGAGGATTTGCTTCTTTGCAGTAATTGCTTCATCTCCATAGTGGGGAATGAGGGCATCACCCCAGTATGAGAATGTCTGATTATACTCAGCCAGCTTAAATTCCAATTTAATTTTACACTCGCTACTAATTTGTATCAGCTTTCCCAAGTGTTCCTCAAGTCCACTATGAAAGAAATGAGGTTTGTGTTCAAAGGGAGCAACTCTGCTTTAGACAAAGTACCTCCATCATACTGATCTTCATACAGCATATGAATGAATCACAGGAAGGAATGAATAGAACAACTCAGTGTGGACAGAGTACAAGACTGCTCTATAGTCTGCCTGCCTGATGAAAAATTAATGAGAACTAACTCTGTGTTCCCCTTGTGCTTGAAAGGGTTTGGAACATGGCAATAACAAAGCCTTTCAGTCAGGCATGGACACGTGGACATGGTTAGCCTGCCAAAGCAGCCCACCTCTCTCCAGAGCTAGTTAAAAGGCAGGTTTCCCCTTTGTTCTGAACTGGAAAAAAACATTAATTTGTTTCAAGAAATACTCTGTTGGAAAGACACAGAAGCTCTCAGAAGTCTGAGAACATGCTTTCTTTTGAAACAGACTTGATCCTAGAGCAGCAAAGCCAAAACACACAGGTGAGCAGATACATGGCAAGGAGCCTGGAAGGTTGATATCACTCCCAAACCATATGTTGGCCCTGGGCACATCCTTCCTCCCACCAGGAATCTCCCCTGGTGCCAGATTAACAGTACAGTAGCCCAGACATTTCATAAACCCTTCAGGGGAGCTGGCAGGAAGGCAGGGCACAGCTCTCCCCCAGTACCATGGGTGTTTTCACAGGTGATGAACCTTCACACTAGGGACTGCTGGAAAGTCCCAGCATCACTCATCCAGAATGGGAGGATGCTGATTGCATGTGCCATAGGGCCCCTTCTGAGCTTCCTGGGAGCACCTATGGGAGTAAAAGCTGCTCTTTGATGCCTGTACTTGCTTTGCTGTTTGCCTGTCCCTACTGCAGTTAAATGAAGCAGAATGGAATTGATCCTGTGTTGAGGGGAAGTGCCTATTTACCTGTAGCTTGAAATTAGCTGAGTGGGGGCTGAGGGACCTCCTCCTTACCCTGGATATTTGCCTTGTTTAGAGGGAGGATTAATCTTCCTTTGGCTCACCGCATCAACTGAGGGAAAAACATAAATTTTTAAATCCATATCCCCTCAAGATCAAGATTTTCCTCCTCCCTCACTGAATTGTCATATGACTGAGAGAGTAAATCAATCAGACTTTTTATTTTTCTCCTACTCTTCTTCCTTCCAAAATAATCAACTCAGCCTCATAATTCAACAGTAATAAATGCATAAACTCTCAAATATATTCCAAGGAGTCTATGACATACACAGGGTGAGATGTTATTTTCTATTTCCCTTTTCCTGTGAAATGCAGATTTCATAAACAGGACACAAACTGCACCTTTTATTATTAGCTACTTAGCACATTTATTATATGCTACTTATGTTTTCACATCTTACTCTTCCTCCTTATGAGCTGCTCTTTTTATCCCAGATTATGCTAGGTTATTTTTCTATTTCCTTTAATAATCTTTGTATCTGTAATCTTCTTCATGTGATATATTTGCTTGTATCCTGAGATTCCCCACCTCCTTCACTTTTCTATGCCCTTATTCTTTGTGTCCTCTATCACATATGGACAATCTCCTCTCTTCCCTTTGCCTCCAGATTTCTTGGTGTTCATGCTAACACATCACCCCTTGAGTGGTCGTAGGACCTTTGCAATTCTATCCCTGGATCCTCCACCCTGACAACCCCTGGGGACACAACACTCACTGTTCTCCCACTGTGAATTGACACCAAATGATGCTGTGAAAGGCTCCTGTACCCATGTGAGTCCATACAGGCATTCCTTCCCAAGCCATCAGCACTCAAAAAGTGAAAAAATACACAGTTTGTGCATGTGCTCTGATCAGTACCTTCAGTCAAGAACTTATTCTTCGTGATGTGGTGCTCTTGGTAACATTAGTATGAAATAGGTAGAATTGGGGGAAATACTTCTGTGTGAGATGGTACAGAAGAAAAGATGATATTTATTTACAAACTCCTCAATCTGGTTGACTTTATGAGTTTGTACTCTTCACTCTCAGAGTTCATTTGTTTCTGCTGCCACACCCCTGTCAAACAAGCAGCAAGGTGTGTGTGTGCCAGTGGCCTGGACTCAGCAGGGAGGACTGAGGCTGTCAGGTCCTCTTGAGGCTGTCTCTGGGCTTTCTTTTGCCAGGTGACAGCAGTCACCTCTTATACCCCTTCAGCTCTTATGGAGCAGTGCCTACCCCAGCATGGTTCTGGCTGTAAATCTCTGATGGGGTTGCTGCCCACTCTCCATTTCTCTTTGCTTGGAAAAGTTCTGTTTTCCTGCTAGGCTGATGGCAAAGGGCATAATGTGATCTGTTGCCGTGTTGGTGCCACCCTGCTGATGCTGAGATGCAGAGTTTGCTGGAGAGGCAGCTGGGCTGGGTCTTCTCATAGTGCAGACTTTCTGTGCTTGGTGTAACCATAATGTGTCCCCATTTTGCTGCTGGAAACAGGGTCCAGGCATGGTGTGCCAAGCACAGTGCCCTTTGCTGTCATTACAGACCTTAAAAATCCTTATTTAGCTGCTCCTTTCCCTGCTTACACACAAAACTTTCCACTCCTCTGCCTACACATCAGTCTTAATATTTTGTTACAAAACTCTAAAAAATCACCAGTAAAACTAATTGCAATATATTCTAGAGATAAATTACAAGAGAGGTGACTCTGTACAAAACACCATAGGACAAGTCTTTATAGACATTTAGAAACCTGACTCTGATGGAAATAATTGGTATTAATTAGTGTACTTTCTGTATTATTTCACTCAGTTGAGGCACTTGTGTCATTCTCAGAATAAAATATGCGAGTACATGAGTGTAGCACAGTACTGCAAGACTGGTCTTAGACTCAGAAGCCCAAGGAGTTTTTCTAGGAACTGAACATTGACTGTAAAGCAATGGACTAAACACTAAATGCAATTGATTTCTCCATGTAGTTCAGGAATGAATTGAAATTTCCTCCTGTTGAAATTGAGGATTCTGCCAGCTGGTTTGACAGGAAGAGGATGTACTTCTAACTATGCATGTTTTTGGAAGCTGCCTTCAATATTGAAAATGCAAAGACATTTTACATCTGTCCTGTGAAATTTCAATCAGACTGTTCTAGAAATTTTTATCCAATATATACTGATGAATAGATGTATGCTTATATTATTAACCATTGCCATGTATCAGAAAACATTGTAATTTAGTACTATTTTATCTGCACTGTTTTATATCTTCTAATAATAAAATATTCCATGATTTGTTTTAGTGGCATTTCTGGGACCTGTGGGGTACAGCAACAGCTGTGAGAATGAAGGATGTAAATAATCTTTGGAAAGTTTTGTACTATGTCCTGAATGCTATGTGCAGTGACAAATGGACTGTGATTGAATTTCTTAATGAAGAGACAGAATAATTCTAGAAACAGAAAAGTCTTCCCTGGTTGCTATCAAACCCATTGCATATGCCAGTCTATTGAGTTTTATTCTACTTCACACATCTTAAAAGCTTAGGAAAAATCTGACAAAAAGAAGCAAATGGCAGTAGGAAAAGAGGACACAAAAATTTGAGATATTTCATCATTTGTAAAGGAAAAGTCTTGGAAATTCAAAGACACAGTGAAGACAGCAAAACTGCAATCCCCATCAATACTTTCTTTGATTCAAAGTTGGATTAAAAATAAAGAGAAAGCTGGCTTTAGTCCAATATATTGATCTAGGATTGACTTAATCTTCTTAATCGTATTTGATATAGGCTTATGTTGTGGATTTGTGACCAAATTACTGTGGATAAGGCAGGGATATTTCAGTTATTGATAAGCAGCACTTGCACAGAGTTAAGACCTTTTCTGCTCCTCACCCCAACCCAGCAGCAAAAGGGCTGGGGTTGCACAAGGAGGTGGGAGGGGACACAGCCAGGACAGCTGACCCCAGCTGACCACAGGAATATCCCACACCACACAGCATCATGTTCAGCCCAGAGAGCTGGGGGAGAAGGTGGAAGGAGAGGATGTTCACAGATACAGCATTTGTCTTCCCAAGGCACCTTTACAAGTGATGAAGCCCAGCTTCCCTGGGGGTGGCTGAACACCTGCCTGCCCATGGGATGTGGTTAATGAATCCCTTGTTCTGCTTTGCTGTGTGCAGCTTTTGCTTTATGTATTAAACTGTCATTATCTCAACCCACGAGTTTTCTCAGTTTTACCCTTCTGACTTCCTTCCCCAAACCACTGGTTGAGAGTGAGGCAGCAGCTGTGTGTGATTAAGATGAAGACCAGGGTTAAGCAATGACATCCAAGAAAATAAGCAAAGAACTATTCAGATAACAGATGGTTTAGATAGGATGGGAAAGAGTTTTGAAGCACTAAGCATAGGTTATGGTGCTTACTGGACACCAGATACTTTTTATGCAGGTGATTATAATTTCAAATAATGACATGACTAATTCCACTGAAGGGAAGTCCACCATCACATAGGAACAAGAGGGACAGAAAAACTTCTTGCTCCCTCAAGTTAAACTGGGCAAGCTATAGTCAGGACAAAGCATAGCTTAAATGCCCTGGAAGCTGAGATACTCCCTGACTGCAACTGCATCTCACTAAATAATATTTTCCTTTAGTTTTATTCTTTTTTTGTTTGTTTGTTTTTCTAAAGGCTGTGGTTAAAATATCAGCTCTTTTTGCACTTGTACAGCAGTATGAGCTAGGGCACAAGGCAGAAGATCTCAGCTGTTCTTTGCAAATCACTAACCTTCAGATTTCCTCAGGACTCTTCTCCAGCCTGTCACCTGGGGAATTTAAAACGTGGGTAAGCAGATCTGTGTGTTTCTTTCACTTACTGAGAAAGGGCATTTAAGACATATTAAGAGCGAGGGGATTGCCAACTAATAGAAATGAAGAGACCACAACAACCCAAAAAAGCATCCAAAACACATCCCCAAGCCCAAAAGCCCCAAAGAAAGCTGCAGGGATCTGACTTTCCTGCAGCTTGACTGGTGTTGGTGCTTGCAGGTACTTCAAAGTGCTGGTGGGCTGACAGCTCTGTGAGAACTCTGCCTTCACCTGTCGTTCAGCTATCTCCCTAACACAGCAGCTGCATCAGCACTATAATTGCTGCAATTCTTCAGGTTTATGCAGTATTAACACAGTGGGAGTTTTTTTAATTTCTATTTTTTTTTCCTAAATTAGACAGTCTCAGAGCTTATCTGCCCAGCGAACACACTACTAAATGATGACATTAACAAATTGCCCTCCTTCCCCCGCTAGAGTCAGCGTTATCCACTAATTGCAGAATGGCTTTTGCACAGCTGCCTGTGATGTGCCTGTGCCAGGATGGGCAAACGCAGTGTCCCAGAGCAGCCCGAGGCCCAGGAGATGGCACTGTTTCATAGCTCTTGTGCACACCTGGGCTGTGCTACAGCTGCTAATACAGCAGTTGGAGTAAATAACTTGCCTTCAGAAGTGATAATTTTCTGGTAAAATGATCAGCAAATGGAATTCTCCGAGTTCAGAAGTCTTAGTGGAAAAATACCAGATGAGTCTGAAGCTTTACCCTCTGATGCCAGCATATGAAAACTGTTCCTGACTGACCAAATCAATTCCTTTGCTAACTAGTGGTGTAGGAATAGCTTTCTTATTTATTGGCAAATAATTCCCTCAGCTGCTAGCTGCAGTCCAATGCCCAAGGTTGGCTGCTGCAAAAATGTTCTTGCAGATAAAAGTAAAATGTATAATTTGATGTGTGACATACGACACACAGAGAATGACAAACAAAAGTAAAAGTATGTTGTCTGAGTCTTATGTGCATCCTTACCTGGAGTTTGCTTGGATTTAATCAGCCAGTCCCCATGTTGGTTTTGTTATTGTGTCATTACAGGGACAGTGTTCAGGTAAGTCTGCAAAAGCAGAAGACAAGGCAGTCTCTGAAGGAGAGGGACAGAGCACAGGAGCTGCACTTCTGTCCATAGGTTGGGGTGGGACTGGGGACAAGAATCTTGCTGTGGGCTCATGTAGGGTAAGAGAAAAAGCTATCTTCTTTGCCTATTGCCCTCGGGGGTAGGTACTCAGCCAGCCCAAAGCATTCCTGCCCAGCCACAGCAGCACACACGCCTCTGCAGGCACGCACCCTCCTGTTCTGTGGCCAAGCACTGCAGATCTGTATTGAACATTTATGTCTCAGCACACATGAAGCCAGTTCTGCTGGCCCAGGGCAGGCCAGTGTCACAGCTCAGGAAGGAAGGGCTGGTTCCCCCACCTCCATCTCTGTGAGGAATAGATCCCATATGTGTGCCACAAGCACTGGCATTTGTGCTTTCCAAAAGCCTTAACCTAAACCCATCACCATCTTGTGCCAAAGCACAGAAAACTGCCAGAAGCTGGTGAGAGACCCCAGATCAACATCCAGGACCTGCATCCTCCCCCATGCCATTCCTCAGGGCAGCTCACTCAGTTTGTCTGACAGAGCCTTGCCATCAGATAGCTGGGAGAGAAAACTCCCAGAGTGCACAGCACCACAGCAAAAAGAGTAACAAATGCCCCCTCTCCAAATGCTTGTGCCTACTTAGAAGTTAACATCATTTCTCTTTTGCTAAAAGCAATTATTGGGCTCAGTCCTAGTGAAACCATCTGTGTCCGTTACTTAATTAGAGCACAGTTTTGCAATTGGGGAAAGAATTATGCATTGGGATACAAGTCTTTCCTCCAGAGCAGTTTCCTGCATTTCTAGCTCATATCCTGTTGAGTATTACAACAGAGCTAGTTGCTCTCTCTAGCCTCTGAACCAACTAAAATCATCATTAAAGATGAATATTGTCCTGACTACTCCTAACACTCATAGGCAGCTGTTGTTGCTTGTACCCTGCCTCCTGGCACAGAAGAAGTATACAAGAAAATTAATAATGTGGGGCAATCCTAACTTAATTTGAGTAATAAAAGACTAATGATTTGAATGTTTTGTTTTTTTGTTTTTTTTTTTTTTTTTACTTTTCATAAACCTCTGTTTTAATATGAATTTCTGAAGAAAGCTAAAAGATTTTTGAGGACAGACACAGGAGTCCTGGCTTACAGGCATTGATTTTTCCTTATTCAGCATCAGAGGAGACATAAGCTACCAAGAATATGTTTGCAATACAATCGAATCTCATTGCTGCACACATCACATTCAATATTGCCTTACAAGAGTGCTTTCCCAGACCTTGAAAACTTTTTCCAAGGCCACAGGAACTGAAGCAGTGTCATTGTTCATTGTTCTCATGAGCCCAGAAAATATTAGTACATTTTTCTGTTTTGTTTTGTATTTTTTCCCCCAAGGATATTCTAGTGAGCTGATGTAGTTGTCAGTCCACTCCCTGCACATTTAAGAATCAGATGTTTAAACAGCACCAGAGATGGCCAGTGACCAAAAGAGATGAACAAACAGATACCTTTGAACATATGAACAGGATATCCTGCAAGGTGGGATCCCCAAGAAGGCTTGTACAAGATCTTTGTGGCTGAGACCTCTCTTGTTTGTAACCAAGTCTGCTCCTTGGGAAGTAAATTTAAAATCCATCTCTGACTAGTCATGGCTTAGGCATGGCCTTTTTTTCTTAAGATTTAGCAGACCCACTCTTTCAATCTTCTCCTGTGTCTCCATAAACCACACATACCTGTTATAAAATTTGCTTTCCACTGCTCTGCCTCTGCACCTCATGGCTTTCTCATGTCCTTTTCTGACTCATTCCCCAGTGTTTCTTACAGAGCACGTGCCCTGCTAATCACAGGCTGCAAAGCAAATGCACTTGAAAGAGAAGTCACTGCAATTTGGGCAAAAATGAAGGCAGCCTGGGAATGGCAATAAGATGGCAGTAGTAATGCAGTCAGGGAATCCAAACCTCTGTACACAAGCTCTTAAAAATCTAGTGGCAGTCACTGCCGTTTTGGTGTTATTTCTCCCACTAAAACTTCTAATTAAAACACTATTAAACATCAATCAATTAATAATTTGAGTCCCCCAGATTGTTTCTGATAAAATTAACATTTCAGTTGCATGAAGGATCTATTAATGAACCACCACTAACAAGAATATCTCTCTAATTAACTCAATATCTTTAAAACAACAATGCAATCTTTGGTGTAGTTTGCTCTTATTCTTGCATCAATTATTTTTGAAACAGAGATTTTGCAAGATTTGTCATGCCTGTTAGAAAATAAGGAAAAATTGTCAGAGATTAAAAGACAAATTTTATTAAAGCTCACTTGTCTTTAATACTTTGTTGTTGAGTCTAAAATAATATGCAGTATTTGTGGAGAGCAAAAGTTTTAGATAAAAATTAAAAGGATTCTAACCAAATTAGAAATGTACACTTTGGCAGAAGAACAACCTTGGAGGAAGGGCTCAAGAGGCTGGAGATTGCTCAGACAAGAATCATAGGTTTTGGTCAGCAAAAAGGCAAGAGGAAGTGAAAGGTGTGCCCACTTCCCTTAAGGACACCTGATAATCTACATTTCCCTCTGCACTCTTTCCTTGGGACCCAGGCTGATCATCACAACAAAGATTTCCCAGTACCAGAGGGGTTTCTTCCAATACACAGACCATAGGCCAGAGCAGCATCCTTATGCAAGCACAGTGCGTCAAACACACATTTGCTCCTTCCCCAGGCCAGCAGAGTGGCTGCATTGCTCTCAAGAGGCTTTGGGGGTTTCTTCTGCTGCTCTTCTCTCCCTCCACAGCAGGGGTGGACAGGGAATCCCTCCAGTGGTGGTGTGAGTGCCTGTGGGCTGCCCATCCTTGTCTGTTCAACAGCTTCTAAGCTGACAGATCGCTTACAAGTTGGAGTGCTGAGGATTCTGCAAGGTTTGATGCAGCCCCCAGGTGTTTCACCACTTTGGATGGAAGGAAAATATAACCATAGATTGGTGTCTAACTTGAGAGCTCTTCTGGAAATCCATCAGTCTAGGACTGAGACTTCAGAGGTGATCCATTCCCTTTCTGGAACAGAGATCACTCTCAGTTTATGTCCAGATGCCTTCCTAGACTAACACTAACCCACAAGGTTGATGATTACGAGGTTTTAAACCTTAGAGGTTTTAGAGAAGTAGGCAATGTTCACACAGCTGAAGAAAAGTAAGCTGACATGGAGATTTGTTTTCCCACCACGACTTATTTTAAATTGAAGGGTAAAAAACAATCCTCAACCTCTTGTTCAGTTCCCCAGAAAAAGATCACCATTTTCAGCTTAACACCTTGATGCTTTGATCTTGAAATTATGGGGTTTATATCATCAAATACATTTAGCCATCTATGTATACATTGCTAACCACTCAAGACCTAGTTGAAATGTAATTAATACTCCCTTGAAATGACATGTACTTCCTTTGATAAGCCCTTTTTAACAGACAGGGTTTAGCTGATGCTCTGGCAGCCATAGGTCACTTGATTCCAGAAGTTTGGAATATTAACACACGCTTTCCCCACTGGCTCACACAGCTGGAACCCTTCACAGCAGAAGGAAACCAGAAATAAAGACAAGGTAATAAAAATTCCTGCATGCACTGATGAATATTGTATGCATTACAGCTAGATGAAGTCTATATCCATAAAAGCACATAGACCTTTTCAAACTTCTTTTTAAAATCACTACAACCAATTCCTAAGTAATTCAAGGTCTGCCTTTACACAGACTACCTAAAACTGCTCATCCATTTTCCAAGCATATTTAAAGGCCTGCATTTGAAAAAATCCCCCAAATTTCCAGCTTCACTTATCTCAGAGTTATTATCATTGCTTGGAGAATAAGATTTTAAGGACAAGAGTTTTACATTTGAAGGACACTTTGTGAAAGCCTATCAAATGTACATGGGAAAGGTGCCTCTTTTTTCATTTTCTTTTTTTAAGCCGCAGTGGGGCTTACACATTATACATGGAATAGATCACATTTTTCACAGTTAAAATCTATTTGTAAACAGATGCATCCAAATATTGTACCAGCTGACTTTTATGTAATAGAAATAGAATGAAAGAGAATTGAAATGAAATAAAAAACATCCAAGCAATATAAGGTCTATGTCTGAAAGCAGAAAAAAACAAGCTATCTATTCCCAATTCCCACATGGTGTAGTCCAGTGTTTCCATTCCCTATCTCCTCTTTCCCACCCAGTCTGATAACTTCTGCTTTTTCACAGGAAAACAAATCAAAGCAACAATGATAAAAGTAGCACAAGGAAGCAGGTAAATAAAAAAAATCATTGAATGCTGTGGGAAATCTTCCAATTTTTGCCAGTTGGCATATGAGCCCCCCTGATGGTTTCTTCTACTCTGGTGCTGTGCTCAAAAAAAAAAAAAAATATCTGCTTGAAACCTGAGAGCATGCCATCTCTTCAAAGCCTGGCTGCCTGATCTCAGGTCCCTGAGAGATGGACATTCCAAGTGGCCACTGATGTTCCAGTTTTATGGCTTTCTTAAAAATGAACACTGAAGATTGTTGTACCCATCTCACTGAAAGGTCTATGAACACACCAGCTTAGATGGGCTGTCTAGACCAAAGTGTTATGATTAAGATTCAAGAGAGCTCTTGTTCACTTTCAATAAAATTATTTACCCGAGGCTATATTTAATTACCTGGGTCTTTAGCCCCTACTGCATTCATCATTGATACATCCCCGTGATCTGGTGTGTATTTCCTTTCAGTTGTTGTGACAGAGAGGTTTTTGGCATTACCATCAGCAGTTCTCTGATTGTCATGTAAGCATCTAAAAATTATTATCACATCTTTATAAGCTTATACTGGGGCAGCAACATCAGGGAACAGAGTGGCAAGAAGTGGTTTAGCACAGGCTGGGAGAAAGCAGAGGCAGGCAGAAAGAGGCAGAGCTTTGCCTCAGACTGTGAGATATGTAAGGATACATGTAGATTTATATTAATTTGTGTTCTGGGGCATTTTGCAGAATGGCTTTTTATGGAGGTAGTGATAAACTGCATATGTTCTTTAATAATTTGTGGCAAATCTGACCTTTTTCCTTAATACACTATGTGAAGAATCACTTTTAATTTTACTTCAAACACTATATCTAAGTCAAAAGTTTCTCTGTGAACAGGGTACTGTACCTTGCACTGAGACAGCAGAAGACAAAAGGAACTTGGTGCAAGCACTAATGAATGAATAAATCAGCTGAGAGCACACACCACCAAGGGAGACAGCAGCATCTGCTGATTAAAATGGGATGGGATGCAAAAGGAGCAGGCTCCTTTTCTGTCCCCTGCATACCCCTTCAGTGAAGCCTTTCACAGATTATATTATTAGTACACTTTGATGGGTTTGCTCAGTATTCTCTGTGCCCCTTGCTCTGATGCTGCAGGCTGCATGGGCTGCCAGAGGCACCCGTGCTCCTGCGTGTGGCTATACAGAGGCTTTAGCTGGAAGAGACCAGTTCTGTTTTCTTAGAATAAACAAGATCAAGGAGAGACCCTTTCAGAAAGTGCTTTAGATTCTCAGTTCATGTGATGGGAAACTTGAAAAACATTTCTATATTACTTACATGTTTCAGTTTTCTAAACATATATCCTGCTCTAAAAATAGTGTGAAATCAAAGTGAGTGCAATGAAATGCATGAAATTTCTTGTTAATATGTGAAGAACAATTGATGTAACATCATTTAAGTATTTATAACTCCCTCAAATTTCAAAGGCTTTGCAATGTAGTATATCGATGCTGATACAAGGAAACTGACATCTTTATTTTTCAGCTATTTTTCCTTTTTCCCTTTTACTGTAAATGAGATAGGACTCTATAAGACTTAATAAAAGATAGCCAGATGCAAAACTGAGAGTCAGGGAAATTCTTAATTGATTTAACTGTGAAAAGAAGAAATGGAGTAAATACACCTTCTCTTCACATGAATTTAATCTGAACAGAAACTTCAGCATTTGCTGTAAAACATTTGTCCTAGAAGACCTCCTTCAGCACCAGAAAGATCCTTCATGTGCTGATGACAGCTGCAAGGTAGGTTTGCTAGAGCTATTCAGTTTGGGAGAAGACTTTAGGAAATGTTGGAGATCATAGTCCAGCTGGCTTGCTATGCCTGTCCTACTTTTGGGAAGAGACACAAGGATGGGAGCTTACTCCTTTGCAGCTGGGAGGAGTGAGGGCTCTCACTCAGAGAGGATGATGATGTCTGAGTGTCTGCAGTCTGTACACTTGATAAATTTGGGGTTGTTTAGGTTTGAGGCATTGGGTAGAGAGAAAGATCTGGGAGTTCCCACCATGCCGGTGGATCCCCAGTGGTGGGGAGTCCTCTGTGAAGTGGGGAGATGGACCAGCCCAACAACACAGCAGACTGAAGCATGGCCAGAATGCTAGAAATGCCCAGCAACACATCACAGATCACATTGCAGCTGTGCCCAGGATTTCAAGCAACACCTTTTCTGATGTAAACCTTGTCTAACTTAAGTCTGACTTGAACGTTGATTTTAAACCCTAATTATGGCAAGAGGGGCTGTTGTTTAAACCCAGTGAGCCCTTGTGTGTGTAAAACTGTAATAAGTCACTTTGTTCTGACCTGGCATTTCTTCTTAGGCACCCAAACAAGCCTGTATTTTGTGATTGATGTAGTTGGGTGCTTACACTGCTCAGTGGAAGACTGTCTCCTTTAGCTGTGACAGCACAAAGGCTGAAAAAAAATAGCAAGTGGACTGTGTTCTTCAGACACGCAGTGCTGACACTTCCTTTGTTCCAAAACCACAGGCTCAGCTGGGATATTTTCATGGTTTTCAGCCATGGGCTTTCTCTTGAGTACTTTTTTGAAACTTTTGCCTTGAGTCGCTTGGGAGAAAATCTTACCCTTTCAAATAGAAATGCCTTATTTAAGAGTTGGACTTTAAGAAAGAAATCAGATGTCATAATTTTGTAAGTCTTGTGACTTTGCATCTGGAGCTGCAACACAGCTTGAAGCAGAGAAGATTGCAGGAGCAGGCAAGTGCAGCTCAGTGCTGGTTCTTACTGCTGGGAGGGGTGAATACCTCTTAGTCTTACAGCCCCCACAGAAATACCTCAACCAGTCTTGCATGGACTGATTAAGGAGCAGGACAGCAATGGGAAAATCATGCTGTCTCTGTGGTCCAAATCCCAGGAAGTTAACCCAGGACTTCTCCCAAGATCCAGGCTACTTTCAGTCTGGCTGAGTATTGGCATGTGGCACTGTAGAGCCTTGAGTTTCCTCCTGGAGACCAGAAAACACAAATTAAATGAGAAAAGCAGTGATTCAATGTCCAGCTATCCTCTTTTGTGAGAGATGATGGAGATAATCCTACAGTGGTATACACTTTGGTTCTTCATCCTGCTTCCCTGAAAGCCTGGCTGTGACTCCTTGAACTGATGACACTGTAGGATTCAATAATAGAATCATAGATAAATTTGGATTGTAAGGGACCTTAAAAGGTCATCTAGTTCAATAGCCCTGCAGTAAGCAGAGACATCTTCGAGTAATTCAGGTTGCTCAGAGCATCACCCAGCCTGACCTTGAAAGTTCCCTGTGATGGGGCATCCACCACCCATCTGAGGAACCTGTTTCAGTGTTTTATCATCCTCATTCTAAACAATGTTTTCCTCATATCTAGTGTAAACCCACTCTCTTTTAGTTTAAGGCAGTTACCTCTCTTTCTAACACTACACTCCCTGATATAGAGTCCCTCTCCACCTTTCCTGCCAGCCCCCTTTAGGTTCAGGTTGCTGTAAGGTCTCCCCAAAACCTTCTCTTCTTAGGGCTGAACAGCCCATTGGTGCGGCCAAAGCCCAGCTTTAGGTAGGAATGGCATGTTAGAACTGAGATTACCTCCTTCCTGCCTCAGAGAGAGGGATGAGGCTCAGGAGCTCTGGGAATCATTCCAGCTCCATGACTGGTATTGGTAACAACTTTAACTGCACAAATAGGTGGAAAAATTGCACTGGTGAAATTCTTTATTAATCCAACGTGAATTGTAACAAAGCCAGATCACAGGAACAGATAAGTGTTTCAAATATGGCATAATTCTGTTTAAAGTTCTTCACAGATCCCTTTTTCAGCTTGTGGAGAACATAGCTGTAAAGTTTAAGGCTGCTAAGAAAAAAAGAGCCTGGAACTTTTCAGCCATTATCATTAAGTAATTACTGAAGGTTCATTACTTACCAGAGCTGTGCTTGCTGTAAAGTTTAAGCAAGAAGTGAGCACTTTGAGCAGACTCTGGATGATCCTGCATTACCTGTGGCAGAGAAGAAAAGGAGGGGAGGACACATGCTGGTAGGCATTTTCCTTAATGTGCTGAGATTATGCAATCCCTACACAGTCCTTTCAAAATATAGAAACAACTACCAGGACTTAAAATATAGTTTAGGAATATATTGTCATAATAGTTAAAGGGTGATATGGCTATCTAAAATTACAAATTCTTTCAGAATCCTTCAAAAAATTCTTTTGGGGAATTCTGTCATATGTATGTTATATAGGACATAAATAACTTGTAATTCTTCTTAAAATATAGCATGGGATTAAAGCAGTGGAAACTCATGAAATGCTTTTATTTGAGTAATCTTACAGATAATTATTATCTTGTTCATTATCTGCTGTGTGCAGATAATAAACAGGATAATAATCTTGTGCTCCTTCCAGGCATAAGACAATGACACGTGCTCTTCATCTTTCAAACAAAAGCTTTTTGAGTTTTATGAAATTATGCAGACTGAGGCTGTTCAAAATATTTCAATAAATTCTCTCTATAAACTCATCCTTTTTTCCCCTGAAAAACAAAACATTCTTAGTTAAGAATCACAGATACCCAAGCACTCTCTTTTGGCATTTTTTAAAGAATAAATTCCATTTTTCTAGTTAAAATGAATTTCAGTTTTACTAAATTTTAGTAAAGAAAAGTTCTGCAGGTAAAGCAATTCAAAAGAAGTGAAAATATAGAGAGAATAAATATTGCTCAGCACAAAGTACTGTGCTTTTAACTCTTCTTTTCAAATACCAATATTGAAAAAAAATTGCTGAGTAAAAGCTAGATCTTTTTCTCATGGATTCTGAGGCAACAATAAATAAAAATACAATAGAATAAAAAAAATTGCAAAAAACAGACAAATCCTAGTTGCTTGGACAGTTTTAGTAAAAGCAACAGATCATTTCAAGAAGAATGTGAAGGTACTCAAATGGGTTAAGAGGAGGGCAGCAAAGCTGGTGAAAGGCTGGCAGGAATGTCCTGTGAGGAGTGGCTGAGGGCTTTGGGCTTGTCTGGTTTGGAGAGAAGGATGTTGAGGGATGACTTTGTTGCTCTCTACAGCTTCCCAAGAGGGGGAAGCAGAGAGGGAGGTGCTGATCTCTTCTCCCTGGGATCCATGACAGGTTGTGTGGAACTGGCTCAAAGCTGTACCAGGGAACTTTAGACTGGACATTAGGAAGCTTTTCTTTACTGAAATTGTGGTCAAACACTGGGACAGGCTTCCTAGAGAGGTGGTGGATGTCCTAAGACTCAGTGTTTAAGAAGCTTTTTGATAAGGTCACTAACAACATTCTTTAACTTTTCGTCAGCCCTGAATCAGTCAGGCAGTTGGACTGGATGATGCTTGTAGATCCCTTCCAACTGAAATACTTCTATTCTATTCTATTCTATTCTATTCTATTCTATTCTATTCTATTCTATTCTATCCATTCCATTCTATTCTACTTTGGTAGGTGAATTGTCTTTGTCCATGGGAAGAACAGAAACTAAGAGAAGTGATCCCTTCCAAATTTTAGATATCCTAAAAAAAGTGTTCTTTTCACAAAGAAAAATTATTTGTATTAGACACGTCTGTATTTTGTTGACTTTGGCATGATTGCCTTCTATGTAGTCTGGTTTGAAATCAAAACATTAAGCTTACAGAAGTTAGTATTTTTAGCCCAGTCAATACTTCACTTTTGCACTTTGACAACATAGATGTCAGCACCTTCAGGTGACCTTCAGGAGGTACATTAGAAGCATTCTTTTCTTTCCAAGCTGAAGGCTTTTACGAGGGGTCTAGAGCTGGCCCAGAGCCTGCCAGCAGCTGCCTTTGGCTCCAACCCTGCTATAAGCCTGTTTATTTGCACTCTATATCAAGAGCTATAGATGTGCCAGAATAAACTATGAGGTCTTCCTCCAGCATGAAAGAAATATTACAAACTAAACCTAGAAATAGCTTGGAAACAGACAAGGATTTCATTCTTTCAGCAGCCTGTATGAGGCTGTGCTACAGCTACAGAAGAGTGCACATGTGATGTCCCTGGCTAAAACGTCAAAGAGAAGAAAATCCATTCTGTTTCACAAGGTTAAGTGGAAGCGTCAGTCTGATTGACTGATGCTTTTAAAAGAGAGACTCAGTATCTGGTAGAAGAACCCAAATTGGCTTTTACACTTCATTTGTTCTCATCCTTTGGACAGCACTGTGTCTGTGAGGGCAAAGAGTTCCCTTCCCCTCCTCAGTGTGTGACTGTGAGGACTGTCTCTGAAAGACATCTTGCCCTTAATGCTCTGGGGAAAAATTATCCCATGTTAAGCTCACTGGCTTCACGAACTTACATGTAGGATGAATTTGACTAACAGTTCCCATGTGAAGGATTACCAGAAGACCTGCTGTCCTTGTGTATTTTATAGACACACATTTTATACAGACAGTGAACTAAGCTTGGGTATCAGCTGTGATCAAAGCAACCAACAGGTTTCCTTGGACTGAGTGCTGTATAAAAGCCCTCCCTGTGAAATAGTCTCACTTTTTCCTTATATACACAAAGCTGGAAATGGAGACTATAAACCTAATTGAGAAATGGCTGATGTACTTTTTAATTTATTGCCTTACCATCTCTGCAAGTGTATTCAATAATCCATTACTAAAGAAAGCCTCTTATTTTTTTCTGCAGTGACAGTGTGTAATGCATGTCTATTCTCAGTTTAAATGGAGATACCAAGAGTAATTTTTGCTCAATTTATTGGATGGCTTTGGCTGTTCTTTTTTCATGGTCTAGTCAATTTTAAACCTGCTAAAACAAATTAATCTGTGCACAACTATGGTACACACCCTGAACAATAACTATCAGTAGTGTGTATGCATGTCTTGTATGAGACAGCTTGAAAGAAAAAATATGGGTGTGGAAGATGAGAATTTTCTGATAAAGTACATCTCACATTACTTTCAGATTTTGTCACTTATTTAATCTTTTCCATAGATGTAAGATTTCCGTCTTTCAAGGTACTTTTTCAATAAAGATTGTTGATTTCAGGCTGGCAGGTAGACATAGAGTTTAATGACATGACACTGTCGTTTACTAGATAAGATGCTGAAATATCTATTTCTAGATATTTCTGTCTCTGATATGCCAGAAAAAAGAAAAAAAAATATCTTCATACTTGATCTCTAGGATAATTTTTGTGGTTTGTGCCAAGATTTCATATTTCTACCTAACTGCTGAGCTTAGCAGAACACACTGATTGCATGAAAAGGTCGAAGTAAAGCTGCTGCATTTAGCTCAGTTTAAAGCTTTGGTATTTCCTTTGCACAAAAATATATTTTATGTTGTGTCCCCCTAATCCATACTGCCACTGCAAATCCACATACACAAGCACATTTTTCCTTTATCATTGAATTGGATTGAAAAGAAACACATTCTAGCATGTCAAAGGTATGTAAGTTATAATTATTTGCTATGTAATGTATTCTGCTTGCATCCAGATATTTACTGTTTGGAGCTGGATGTGATAGCTGAATTTTTAAAATTTAGTAGAAGGGGCTGAGGGGAATAAAGGTTCTCTCTGGAAAGTGAGGCTTCACTTTTACATATCCTCAGGGAAAAGCCAGCAAATGGGTGCAGCATCGTTACTGCCTCATGACAAATGCTTTCCACGTCCAGCAATGCTTTTGATGAGACCATTGCTGAAGCCACCACTCTGCAGGAGGAAGTGCCCATTATGTGACACACAAAATTAATGCTCTCCATTTATAGGCTGACCCCATGAGTTGAAGAGCACTGTATAATGCATGATGCTGCATAATTGAAGCAGGAAAACTGGAGCACAATGTATGGACAAGAGCAAATCACTGGCAAAGGAAAAGAGTTCTTCTAGTTTTTTCATATATTTCTTCCCTTAGAAATGTAACCTCAACTTAATTAGTATTTCAAAAGCTTTGTAGAGCTGGCCAGTCCATTATACTGAGGTGGGAGTGATTATGCATTGCTCTGTACAAAGTTATCTCCTTGTCATCAAGCTGCATGGACCTGTCAGGTTTGCCAAGTGATTTTTAGACTCACAGTACCTCTAGTAATTTTCTTGTTTGCAATAATGAGCCAGCCACACTGTATCTTATTTAAATCTGTCTTGAACAATGTATTGAGGAACCACAAAGCAGACCATGCAGAGCTTGGAAACTTGCATAATTCTTCTTAGAGTGATGTGGCTATGTATATTTTTAAACTGGTCAAGCTGACTTAACCATCTCTTACTTTCTTGATAAGAAAGAAAGAACAGCTCCCTTTTGCTCAGCACCTGGTTTTCTAGGCAACTACAGTCTGATATACTGGTAATTCAGGACTAATGTGTTAGTCCCTAGGGCATAATACTTCATCAGAAATTAATTTGTGGGTCCTTTCTATAGCATGGATATGAAAGCCAAGTTATAAACTCAGGTCTTAGTTTACCCAGTACAAATTATCAGTATAGATATCAGTTAGGACAAAAATAGATAACATTGGGCAAAAAGCAGGCAGTCATGTGGCCTGAAGTGTTCTTTAAAATTCTAAATTTTACCAAAAGTTTTTGTCACTCTACTAAACCAAGGATATATCAAAATACCACTCAGCATCTTAGTGAGTTTTTTGGGCAGAAGCTCGGTTGGGTTTCATGGGACAGTGAGTTTCCTTCTTTCCACCTCTTTCTGTGGTCCTGAGTCCCCAAGACCTTCTGATCAGCAGAGAGTGAAAGCAACTCCCAGTGAAAGGGAGGTGAGCATTGAAGTCTGAGCAGAAGTTTTGACCATTGCTCTTTGGCTTTTTCTTTTCTTCATAATAGATTTGCAGAAAATGAGAAAAACAGGTCTAAAAGTGAATACCAGTCTTAACAAAGGTATATACAACATAATCTCAGTAGCTTCCAAAGAGGAAAATCCCCCATCTTTCCAGAAAATCTGTTCCAGATCATTCTCTTTTCTTTAAATTGGCTTTTTCAGTAGTCTAAAGAAAATCTATATCCTGTATGTTAGGTTCATGACTTTTTGTTCCATTCATGTGGGACATGGACACCACTTCAATTAATTTCTCTCTTCAGCAGTGTTTCATACAGAAAGACTGACTCCGTGTCTCCCTTCAGTCCACTTCCTACTTGTAAAATCTATTTTGTCTAACTGTCCTCAAACTTGTAGAACTGAACTTTTATTTGTTGCTTTTCTCTCATTTGTATCTTTTCTGAAGCCTGAGTCCCCAGAATGTTTTGGATGATGTTTAACTGGTGTTAACCAGAGTCACAGGAATACTTCTTGTGTGCTTTACACACTTATGCTCAGATATGCTTTCTATGGAAAGCTTGCCTATTTCAGGATATCTGTAGCACTGTCATCTCATTTTCAGCTTATGGTTCACTAAAAGCAGCAGCTCCTTTTTGCAGGGTGCCTTTCTCCCACCCTGTTTGAAGCTGCATAGTTCAGAGTGGAATTTCACCCAGTATTTTGGGACTGTTACTCCAATAGATCATCATTATTCTAATCCTGTTCTTCAATATAGGGTCAGCTTAGAGTACTTTTAAAGAAGGAAATATTCTATTTCATCCTTTGTGTTTCCATCTTCTACAGAGTGAAAATAATGAACAGCTCACAAGCACTGCCCAATACTTCTGTTTTGTACTGTGGTGCCCTGTTGCTGTCTATTCCCAATAAATATTTAAACAGTTTTGAATCCCTTTAGTTGCATGTGGAGTTTGCTTCTTACTTAGCTTGGAAGAAAGTCAGGCAAAAGAGTTTGAATAGGCTTCCTGGAGTCTAGTGATGTCCTCTTACTGATTCTTCCCTTTTATTTAGAATTGTTGCACTATCAGGAAGGAAATCAATAGTCTGATATGACATGTTATTTAGAATTTCATCTTGGCTCTTTTCTCAAATCCTTCTTATTTTCCCAGCATCTGCAGTTATTTGTTGAGTAGCTTGTTCCAATAGTTTTCCTGGCTCTGAAGTTGAGCACAGCATCTTCCAGCTCCCCAGCAGTTCCTGTGTCTCCTGTTGGAAGATGGTGCTATAATTATTCGTCTTTCCCCTCCTGAAGTGTCACCTGTCCTCAGCAGGCATTCTCAAAGATGACCTCTGACTATTGTGAGATTAGTTCAGCCCATTCTTTAAATCTTACATTAATTTCTACCAGGCCCAGATGGGCTGAAAAAAACACACAGCTACACTGTTTTCCTAAACTTTCCCTTTCATATTCTAACCTAATGTGCCTTTTGATGCTGATGTTAATTCAGTTAGAAATCCTCTTACAGCCACATTTTATGGTGAAGAGTAGGGGAAAAAGAGGTACTAAAACACTTCTGCCCTTTTCATGCTACCCATGCTTTAGTTTTGCTGTTTAAAGCCATTCCCCTGCAGGCAAGCCAAAGAGAAAAGGACGAGGGTCCCTACTGGACACCTGCCAATGTCTTTCTACTCACTCTGTTAGACTGGTACAAAATAAGGTGATATTCATCCACACAGAAGCCAGATAAAGACCTTAACAAGCATAAATTAAAATGATAGGGATTCTGTAGAAACTTCACACTTTAGAAATGTGAATGCACATATATAATCACCTGTCTCTTTTCTATTTCATTTTTAAAACTGGATTTAAAAATGGTACCTTTTTTCTCTTCCCATATTTGGAAAGTTGCCAGAAAGGAACTTGAAGATTTGATTTTCATGACATTATACTTTCTACGATCAAAGCATATAGCTCTCCTTCAGTTTGAAAGAGAAAGGAGCCAAGTGTAAGTCAGTGCACTAAAATGATATATTCCACCTAATTTTAGACCCCTAGATCATGACAGGGTGAGTAATGCTAGAAAATTAGCTGATGCTAGTGACAAAATTTCCCAGAAATGAGCGATAAAATGTGATACCTGGAATATAATTTCTTTTCAAACAGGCTGCTTATTTGTCTTCAAGATGCCCTTTCAACTGAGAAGTAGTTTAACTATGTCACTTCTTAGTGTGCATGTGATAATCAAAATATGGCAGCATTCCCTAATTCATTTTTATTAATTCATTTCATCTATTATATAATCTATTGGAAATCCATCTTACTCATTATATCTTGGGCTGGTTGAGAAGGTGGTAATCAACACTCAGCTAACAACAACTGAATTGAAACAAAATTAAACTATAATTATTTACTGGTTCTTAAAGGTTAATAATAGAGGTCTGTGCATCCTCAGAGCTCAAAATTGCTGCTAAAATGTATGCAGGGAAAATTTAGGCTGAAAATATTTGCCTGATATCAGCAAAAGAATCACGAACATGAAATGCATGTAATAAGTTGTTATGCAGAGGCAATTACATTTACACTGTGGTTTTCCATTAGAAAAGCAAAGGTATAATTATCTACTAAATTGAAGCTTCTGCTTTCTCACTAATAATCAAAAGTAACATTATTATTTGTGCAATAATGACACAAAAATGACAATAAAATAACTGGGATGAATATAGGTTTGACGTAATCATAAATAAATGTCAGCAGCAGCCAAAAAGAATTAGAGAGCCTATTGAATTTGCCAAATAAAGGAAAATGAGTGAAGTATATAAACTGTGAGATGAAGGTATGTTTAAGGAGAACACTGACCCAGGACCCTGTTGCAGGATAGCATTTAGTACTTGTTTTTCTCTGCTGTAATTTGAGCTTTTATGAGGGAAAACTCAGATGAGTGGAGAACCTTTCCCCGTGACTCAGTTTCTGCTGGGTTAAATCTGTGGGATGAACTTTACAGAAGCAAGTCTGGCAAAAAAAACAGCGAGTGCTCACTCCTTTTCCAGAGGCAGCCCACCACCCCACAGGAGCCTCCCTGGCCCAGTTCAAAGCTGTCTTAATGGGACCTGGAGTGCATATTTAGAGAAAGTGCTTATTTGTGGAACCAAGATTTTAAACAAGGGTGGCAATTAATGTAAAGCTGGAGTTTGTGTATGCTAGATATGTTTCCACTGGGAAATGAATTGAGTGACAAATTATTAATTTCACATGGCCCACCTGATGTTCAATGCCAAGTTTCTTTTTTCTGTTGGTTGCACAACAATCTGTATTAAAATTTATACATTTTAATGCAGTACGCTCCTCAAGAAATCTGCAAAGAATATTCCTTCCAAGTTGTACATTACACATCCTGTCACGTCCAACGAAGGACTCTGAAACTTTGCAGCTTAATATTCAAAAGGTAAAAGGCTAAAAGACATTGCTGTTTATGAGATTCAATGAGAAAAAACATATTCTTATGCAAGGTACCTAGATGGAACAGGCAGGCAGATCAATGAGTTATCCAGCAGTTGAATGGAGAAGTATATTTGTTTCCTACAGCACTGCAATTGCAAAAATGAGTCAGAGAATCAGACTATCCATAATTTTATGAATATTTATTATCTTGCCATATGGATCTCGCTTCTATTTATAGTATATTTTAAATATTCAGTACTCTTTAAAGGTGCCCATAGACATGGAGAGGCAAGCTCTTTTTGTATACCTGATTTTATTATTAGAAATAAATTTTCATAATAAATTAGAAAGAAAATTAGAGTTAAAATTTAACTGGAAGTGGTATGAAGGTAAATAAATTAATGCAAAATGAACAGGTACCTTAAAATGAGTCCTTTTCTCTACTTAGTTATCTCTAGAAATTCTGCAAACCAGATATTTAAATAAAAATGGATTTCATTTCTATAGGCTGTGCTTTTGACAATTTTTTTCTAAAAACCTAGGAGGAAAGACTGGATAAAAAAAACATGTTCTCAGTTTAAAAGTTCGGTTACTCTGATTGAAAACAAGACCTTTTGGTTGCTTGTGTGTCCTAGTTTTCTTATGAAACAGCTCTAAGTATTAGACATGATGTTATAAAAAACCAAGCTACAATGGAACACATCTGACTCACCTCACTGAAATACTGGTAAGAAAAATTTTGAGTCCTGGGTGAATCCAGACCCATAGTTCAGCCATGTTGTTGGAATAATTTATTTCATCACTGAGTTTTTTGAGATTTGTGGTCACTTCCACTTTTACAATGTTTCAGAGCAGAGGGCAGTTATTGGTCTGTGTCCTGGTCTAATTGCAGCTTGGGTAATTCATGGTGTGTTCCTCCTAGACCTTCCAGGATCATTTACATGCACTTCAGAACCCATGGATGAGACTTTCAGTTGCTGTACTGGGTTCCACATATACATTTTATTTCAGGAGTAGGTAATAGGCATCTTAGTCAAAGCAGACAGAAGTAATTTCTTCTAGGAAAAAAAAAATACTTCTGTGAAGTCTGATGTTAATTTGTGATGTTAATCCTAATTAATTAATAAGCATAAACTGTGAATATATCAGAGGAGTCAGATTATTTAAAAACCACTCCACAACAGTATTTATAGATAAGATACTGTAGTTTAAATCTGGAGGTGATGATATTCAGAGGCTTTATGCTGATTTGTATCAGCTTAGGGATCTTGTTCTTTGGAAGAATTCCATTGTACATCACAGGAAGGTAGTAATTTTCCCAGGAGTTTGCCTAACTGAAAGCTATAGATCAAACCATGCATACTTTTAAAAGAAGTACTTTTGCCACTGGTTTCAATTCAAAAGTAACAGGAAAATGTTTTTCTATATTCAATTGTCCTTTAGTTTAAACCTCAGTAATTCACCCTAATTGTAGCATACTTTGAATTTAAGGCTGAACCAAATCTTCTAGGTACAGAACTTTAAATTAGTGCAGGTCTTTAAAGAAAATACCTCTTGCTTTTCCAGCTATATCTGTAAGTCCAAATTAAAGAACATAAAAGAGTACGTACTGCAGATACTTTTTCTCTTTTCTCCTGCTTACACTATTTTATAACTGCAGAACTTCAGTTTTTTCCTGAAGCTTCTTATCATTTATATTGATGAGAGAATAAGGATTATCTCAGTCCATCTGCAGATATATCAGGAAGGGAACCAGTGAAGAAAATGTACAGCTTGGGTTGCATTCAGAGCTGGACTAAAAGGAATCTATTTTGCCAAAATACAAACCTCTGTCAAATAACCTGCCATCTCAATTGCATTGTTTTATACAATCTTCTCCCTGACAGCTTTTGATTCAACCCCTCTAATAGCTGCTGTGACCTGAATTCAAGAATAAATGACCAGAACGATTCCTGGGAGGGAAGAGCTCAGAGGTACCTCCCAGGTACTCCACTAGCAATGGGATACAACAGATGACTTTAAATTGGATTAATTCTGGCACCTGAACTTCAGTGCCCATATGGGAGTCTGGTGTTTCAGCTCCTTTTACAGGCAGTGAAGTAAGCTGGAGCCTGCCAAAGTCTTCAGCTCATAGCCAGACTCAGTTCAGGTTTCCAGCTTGGGCACCTAGCACTGTGCAAGGGCCCCAGGGCATCCTGTTGGGCTTAGCTGCTGGACCATGTGGGGTCATTCTCTTGGCCCTGGGCTATGCCTGAAAGTCAACTGGGGGCATTTCAAACACACTAGGGCACCTCAAACAGGACTGGACCCCGATTTGTGTTGACCTGAATCACCCCCCTGTGCCTGAATCACCAGCTGAATAACCCTCCCAACTCCCATGGATCCATTACCTGTGGCTCAGCTCGCTGCCCTCTCAAAGGTCAGCAGGGGTTCTTGTGGTGCCAGGGGCTTGCAAGCAGGACAAGAACATGTGCCCTCTGAAATGAAAACTGCAGGGAAGGGCAACCCTGTGACCCTCGATTGATGAAGCTTAGGGTGTCTGCCTCATCCCCTGCATCTCCCCAGAGTCACCAGGGGCACCTGTAAGATGTGCTAAAGCACCTTCACTTCAGTGTCCAAACCTGATGAATCTCTCCCTGTTCATTAGCTAAGAAACCAAACCTGTGTGCCAGGGAGTCATTTTAACTGCATCCTAAATCAGGGCTGGAGAAGTTGAGACCATGAGTATGGGCAGCTACAAGGTATGTCCTCATCTGTCAAGTGGCATTTTAGGGCAGGGTTTTCCTGTCATCCTGTGAACTTCAGCTCTGTCTAGAGTCTCTCTGAAGTCTCTATAAGCTGTGCTCACACAAAAAACAATGGGCTAGTTATTAAACAGATTTCAACCCTTGAATTTGTCATTTCAAAATCATAGAGGAGACAGGAAATTGCTTTATGCTAAGCAGGAACTCCAGTTTGGTAGGTATGACTTTAAAACATAAGCACAGGCAAAGAAGAAAGGAGAAGTAGATCATACCAGTTTAGTACTGGGATATACATTCTCATATTTTAAACAAATAAAATACAAAGGTTATATTAGGATTAAAATAAAAGTATTAATATTAAAAAAAATAAACCTCACAGAGTAATTGGGGTAACCTCCCAAGAACCTGGGCATTTTAATAGCTCTCATTACACAGTCTCTGAAGAATCCATGACAAATTCATTTTTACCAACCCCTCCTTTAATGGAAGAAATGTTAAAGAATCAAGAGCATTTAAGACCTTGTAGCAGCTTTCTGACAAGACTGCTTTAATGTTAGCAATTTTATCATGAGTGAGAGCGATATAAAAATGATGATAGACTCCACTGTTTCTTTTTTTTCAAATGGTTGTTCAAAATACCAGCCCCATTAAATCAGCTGCAGTTATCCTGTAATATACATACTGAAATGACTCCCAGGCCAATTTCTCATTTGAATCCCTCAAACTGACACTTTTCCAGAAAGACTGAAAAGTCTGCATGGTATTTTTTAATTTTTAATTTTTATGTTGGCATCATCACTTGGAAAGAAAATACAAAAAGGACAACACAGGGCCATGTGGTTTTTAATAGCAGTGTGTCAAATCTACATTTTCATAAGATGAAAGAAAGGTGGCTTGAGTAATCCTTATGTACCTTCATAGAATCACAGAATCATAGAATGGTTTGGGTTGGAAGGGACCTTAAATATCATCTAGTTCCAACCCTTCTGCCATGGGCAGAGAACATTTCATTAGACCAGATTGTTCATAGCCCCGTCCAACATTTCCACAATTCCCCTGGACAACCTGCTTTAGTGCCTCACCACCCTCACAGGAAAGAATTTCTTCCTAATATCAAACATAAACTTACTCTCTTTCAGTTTGAAGCCATTCCCCCTTGTCCTGCCACTGTATGCCTTGTAGAAAGTCTCTTTTCACCTTTCTCATAGGCTCCCCTCAGGTACTGGAAAGTCATAATTAGATTACCCCACCAAAGCCTTCTCTAATCCAGGGTGAAGAATCCAAATGCTCTCAGGATTTCCTCACAGGAGAAATGCTCCATCTCATCATCTTCGTGTCCCACCCTTAATGAGAAGTGAGTGCCCAGGATTGGTAGGTGCTTATGGCTGAAAAGAAATTGAAAAGTCAAAAGGTCCACAAAAGAAACTTAAGGAGGTTTATTGTAAATTTTGCATTTGGAATGGAAACTAGTATATTAGGGTCTTCTAGCACAGGGGAGTGGGCTTTGAATAAGGGGTAGGATGAAAGAATAGAGGAAAATTAGGAGAGAGAAAGAGAGGAAAAAGGGAGAAAGAGAGATCACCAGTCCTGGCTTCAGCACCAATGCAGCTAACAGTGTGTCCAGTTTCCTGGGATGCAGGTGCCCAGGCTTTGTGGGGTGTCTTTTTATACATAAGTTTCCCCCCACCTAGAGATAGGTTTCTCACTTTCTATGCAAATTAGTTATTTTGTGTAGTTCATTCCTGCACCTTTCTGGAAGTGGGTCAGAGGGCTTTGGGTGGGTCTTTGGTGCTCATGATGCTGCCCTACTGGGTTGACCTTAGGCCAACAGTCCATGTCTGCTTCTCAACTTCATTCCTGCTGGCCACTCAGGAGAACTAAAAAGATGTCATAAGATTACACAGGGAAATACAGACTCAAGATGTGCCAGAAGAGGTTTAGATTGGATATTAACAAAAATTTATTCACTGAAAGGATTGTCAGGCATTGGAACAGTCTGCCCAGGGAAGTGTTTGGAACCTTGCAGATGTGGCACTTGGAATCGTGGTTCAGGTGGTGGACTTGCCCTGCTGGGTTAACAGCTGGACTCAATGATCTCAGAGGTCTTTTCCAAATGAAATTATCTGTGACTCTAAGTATGTTCCTGAACAAAAATACCTTGAGTGACTAACAGTTTGTAAAACTTCAATGTCAACATTTCTGCCCAGTGACTAAGAAACAGATATTATTCCTAAATAGGAAAAAATAAATAAGTCTGAAACATTTATTCTCTTCTGCTTTAGGTGTCAGTTTGACAAATTATCATTTGGCATAACAGAAAACTATCTAATTCTCTTTAATAATAATTTTGAATTATGTATTTTCTTCTAAATGTGGTGCTTTTTTAATGCAGTTCATGACAGTGTTACTAAGAAAAAAATTAATAAGAAGATCACTTAGCCATTAAGCTAGTGCACCTTCCACCAGCAAGCCAGCTCACTGTTGCTAGTGATGGTGAGTTGGGGCTCACTCCATTACTCTTCCAGGAACCCATCTCTTGTCCACTTCATGCTAATTCTCTGCTTTTCTGTGGTTGCTAAATGCTATATTTTGATTTGTCTACATTTAAATTATACAGGGATTCCAGAAATAACAGCAACTTTATCTCAATACAGTTATTAGTAGGGTCGTTAGTTTCAAGAAGCTGAAATTATATTTTATCATTTGTTAGTGTGATGTTACCTCACTGGGAGGCTGACAGCTTCAAAATATGATGTGTGACTTATTCTGGAAATATTTTTAAAATGTCAGTCACATTTCAGTATGGAAAAATATTGAAATTTAATATGTTTCTTTCTGGCCAAGTATATTAATATTATTATGGCTTTATATAATATAGTTATAATAAAAATAGTTCTAATAATATAATATTTTCCACTTTCATATGTTGCAATGACCAGTAAATCTCTGTTTTTGATAGAAAAGAAATACAAATTTTCCCTGCATACATTGATAGACAGTAGAAGTTCAGGTTGGGTAAAAAGGTAATGGCATGCAATGCCTTTTCCCTCAAATGTGCTGATTTAAACTCCTGAGTACAATTCTACAGTGAGAATCATCAAATGTCTTTGGAAGGTGATGACAGTGCCTGTTTCTAAATTATTATGGTGGGTTTATCCCAAGCACAGCATGCATATCTCAAGTGTCTGGTACTAGAAGGAAAAAAAAATAGAATTACCTATTTTAAAAGACAAATAGGTAATTTTGAATGTCCAGAGTTAATTTAATGAGGGCTGCTTTCATGTAGTCCAGTGGGCAAGGGAAGATGACAGCTTAGATGAGACTGCTCCTACAACAGTACTCTTAGACACTTGCTCAGATCTCATGTTGCTTCCCTTTTCCATTACACTGAAAAAAAGTTTCTTAACATGAGAGATACAGGACAGGTTCCAAGTATAAAATACAGAAGAGTTCAGCCAGATCTTTATGTCCACATCAAGGCCCTTTGCATGATTAGGATTGTGGAAATGAATTCTGAAATAATTTACAGTGTTCTTTAAGTGATTATCTCAAATTTTTTCTCATTTGGGGCTGGAACTAGATGATCTTTAAGGTCTGTTCCAACCCAAGACATTATATGATTCTAGACTTTATCTGATCATCATATGATTCTGTGATTGTGAGAACTGCAAACAAATGAGTAACATGTCTGAGAGCACTTGTAAAGGTTCCCCAAAGTTGCTCCTTAGAGGGAAATAAATATGCCTAAATTCCCTCTTAGCAGCAGACTGCCAGTCAGCCACATGAGGTGCCTTGGACGTGGAAGATGCTTGTCACAGGCAAAGCAGTCTGGGATGGAAAGTTTCAGATGTAGCCCTGATCCTCACCTTAACACCAACCCTAGCTGTGCCCTCCTTTGCAGAGATGAGGAAGGAGTCATGCTTTCTGCTGCTGCAGAGAAAAAAAATTAAAAAGGGACACTGTCACAATGAGCTGGGTTTGCATTCCAAATGTGTATAAATACCCAGACCTTTCAGCAGAAGCAGAGAGGGGCTGTGACACCACCGAGCCACAAGGAAGGTAGAAGGAGAAGCACCATAAAGTTGGGAAGCCCTGGCTGCTGGGTGGGTTTCTGAACAGAGCATGGCACAGCTTCCATGTGAATTTGTTTTCATGGCAATGTGTTCTTGGCATGCAAGATAACAGTGCAACAGGCTCTGCTCCTGAGTGTAGTGATTATATTTGGCCACATTGACTCTAATCACTTCACTGCTTTTATATCAGATGAAGCTCAAGGATGAAGAAGTACATAGGTGCTTTTTTGAGAGAAGACAGAATATATCCTGAGAGGTAGCTTTGGATTTGATAATAGCAGCAGGCTTTTCTTGAGGTAATTTATAGCAATATTATAAGAAAAAGGAAGACAGTATTATAAAGGTCAAATTTCTGCTGCTGTCTTTCTGTACTAGCAGAAAATGAAGATTCTTTCATTCAGTATGCTATTCATACCAAGGACTGATTTAATTGTCAAAATTTGAAGTATTGATTAGAGCTGATGAAAATTAGTTCCCTGGTATATCAGAAAGCTTTGAAGAACAGCATAATATGAATTCCAGTCATGTGTGTGCCCTTTCACAACTCACTATAGGCTTGATGATAGCAGTATCCCCTAAATGTGCATTAACATTGATCACCTGTTAGACAGGCACATGTAATACCTTTAATTGAGATAAAAGACAACTTTTTCCAATTATTTTCCTTTCCTATGGTAATTAGGAATAATGACAGTGAGTGTTCACAGATCAAACAGACGTGAAAGATGCAAAAAAGCAAGGATTGATATTTTTCTTTGGATTTATTTTAGGTGATAATCAACAGTGCACATTACCATCCTTCTCTGATGCACTTCCCTCTCCTTCTCTTAATTTCCCAGATCAGACATTCGGATGATTTCTGCATACAGTATTAACTTAAATTAATGTCTGTGACTCTTCAGTGGTAGGCACCTTTTTACTGCACCACCTTATCTTTCTATCTCTGTTAAACACAGGCTTATGCAGCCAGGATCTTGGTGCTTCCTGATGCAAACATCACTGAACATTTAACTCTCTGTCTGAACATAGAAGCAGTAAGGGTGAATTATTTCTATCATGTGAATGGAGACTCATACTCCCATGCTAGACTATGCTTTGAAAAGTACAGTGAAATTAAGTTATCGCCATTTCATCTTACTCCTGTTAAGGTGTAGGTCCACTATCACCTTTTGTATGCAGCAGCACTTTGTATGAAAGGTATGCTGGAGGTCATCTCAGAAAACTTCAAGCTGGTACAGACAAGTAATTTACATCTGGGCTAGCCATTATCAGTCTCCTTTTTGGACAGCAGAGAGGAGCAGACAGTTTTAAGGATGATCCATGTGACATCTGCTTTAAGATGTGAGGAACCAGTGTCTTCAAGTTGTGACCATGTTAGCCATAGGTAGCCACATTGCAAACATTGGCAATTATGTGGCATCATCATCTTTTTATTTGGTTGTAGGCATGCAGACTGCTTGTGCTGCAAGATGCTTGATGAATCAAATGTGTGAAGAAAACCATTCTCCAGAGACACTGAAGATCTTAATAATGTGAGAGGGCTACTGATGGCTTAATAAGTTACTGTGTTTATTTTCAGATGTTGATGTTCTTATTTAGCCAGAGAAATAAATCAAACTGCAAACTCTCCCACTGGAAGACATAACATTTCTGCAGATGAGAGGTCTTTTTAGGTAGAAAAGTCAGTATCATAAAACAAACCCACCCCTGAACTTGTTGTATGTATTTATACTGGTAAGGAACTGGGGGTAGCACTTCTTTAATGCTTATCACATGAGGCAAAGAGGAGCTGGATGAAAACTGATCAGTTGGACTCCAGGGGAAAGCTAGGCTCTGTCTGGTTGATGCTTCTCCTAGAAACACTGAGATGCACCAAGTTTGAGATTTCGCAGTAATACAGCTGACCGCTACTGCAATTAACATGACATTGAAATATAGGAATGATTGTTTATTTCAGTGATCCATATAATGAAAGGCCTATAGCATCAATCCTTAAATTTCTTAAGAAGGAAAGAAGACATTTCTTCTATAACTCAACACCTGCCAACTCGGTCTTTACATGTGAAAAAACTTTATGCATTCAATACTCTTGATGAGCACCTTAGATTTAAAAGCGGTGCCCTTTTCAGTCAGTCACAAACCCGAATTTATGGCTGCCACTGCAGAGGATGAATCTAACCAGAGAAACAGGATGAGAATTAATGCATTAGCCTTACATTGTTCATCTGTGTTCCTTTATTCATTCTCAGATCACTCACTCACCTTCTTGACATTCCTCTCCATTGAGCTTGGAAAATGTCTTCACTTCTTTTGCCAAAGTAGACTTTAAGTAGACTTTCAGACATACTTTGACATTTACTGCTTTTCTTTTGGACTCTTATTTTGGCTTGTGTTCCTTAAGTTAATACAATTAATTTGATACACTGTGAAGTCAGAATATTTCATTATCTTGTTTATTTATAGTTCTATTATCCTAATAAAGCACTCTACCTTTGCAAGGATGTCTAGGCTACTTCAGAAATACATCAATTTTTGAAATTGAATGACTACTACCAACCAAAATACAGTTTAAAAATAGATGTATGGATTTATGAATCTCCAGTTAGATTACATTGCCAAATGAGATGCCTTCCAGTGCATGGCATGTAAATAGGAGCAGATGAGAATGGCAGTGAGCAAGCCAGGACCCTCCCCTTTTTCCCAGGGAAAAGAAGTAGGTACCTCTCAGAAAATGATTGTTTTTTCTGTCACACACGAACCCATGGGATTTTACTCTGTAACAAACAAAAAGAAAACTGTGCTGCAGCTGTTCCAGAGAAAGATGCAACAAGCTCATTGATTTCTATGCAAACACACTAAAATAAGTCCTCCAGGACGATTCACTAATACACTGCATAGAAAGATAAGGTAAAAGATAGGTTGATAAATGAAAGTGAATTATCTTAAAAACATTGGGTATCAGAGCTGTTATCCTGGCTCCCACAACAGTACAATTTCAAAAAAACCACCTTGTCAAATGTTCTGTGTCATTTCTGACCTTAGTTAATAGGCTGAGGCTCAGTGGGGAGCTCTAACTGCAAGGAAGAAAGGGATTTATGCATTGCTGATGTGATCAAAGATATTTAGTCATAAAAAAAAAAAAATTAATGTTGGGACCCATTTTCTCTGGCCACAGCAGCAATCAGAGGACAACCTTTCTGCTCCCAATCTCTCACAAAAAATATCTTTTATCTCTTACTCAGACCAGACTGCTAATGATGCTGTTAATGCATCCAGTGCTTTTTTGCTACCATTTTCCCCATAGTCAGGCACCCTTTCCTCTTTCTGTCACAGATGGTAGGCAATCACAGTTTCAGCAATCAGTTCTTACATGCCTGCATTTGTCTTGCCCTTCCACTATCAAATTAATCATCCTGTTCTCAGCCTTTGCAACATGCAACAGTGATTGTGAGAGCTTTCCTATCATTTCTGCTATCTGGTTGCACAGAGCACTTGAATGTCCCCTTTTACATTTACCTTGAGTAAAAGACAGCTCTTACACTAAGCAACTTCAACAAGATTTAGCTCAGCTCAAGAACTTCTTCTTTCACAGTTAAAGATGACACAGACAGGCCCTAATGCCTCTCCCACTTAAATAAGCAAGATCTCTTTGCCTTTGATGGGGACAGAATTATATTTGAATATGTGAAAGTTCTCCTCTGAGGTGAGATGAGCTATTCTAAAGCAATTTTTAAATCTCCCAGTTTAATCAGGGAATATGATTCAATTTTGCTGTTCTCATTCTCCACTGTCAGATTCTGAACCCGTAGCATAAATATGCTGTCATATTCCTTTTTCAAATGCTGAAACTCTAAAAACACTGAAGTGGATGCTTAAATTGAGCTTGAAGGGGATAAGTTTTATTTTAATTATTATTATAGTGTTCTCAAATACTAACCATTACTGTAGTAGTGAATATGTATATACTGAGGATTTTTGCTAAAAATCAAGTCTGTATCAGCACCTTCCACTTACATAAGGATATCTCTGATAGCAAAATGATAAATGATTTTATAAAAGAGTAAGCTGGGTTTTTTTTACTACCCTATGCTGACTATTCTGCTTTGGTCACACTAGGATTAACAGGCTAATTTAAATTGTCAGTGACAAAGAAACCTGTTAATTTTCATCTACACTATGTATCTCTGGTTTTGTAAAAAAAATAGTTTGAAATTAAATTTTGCCTGCAACTTAGGGGTCCCATAAAGAAGAATGTTAAAGAGAAGCAGTTAGTAGAGTCTGTATTCTAAATGCAGTCCTGGTGTGCAAGGCTCATGAAAAAAAATTTTTTAAATTAAAACCTTTCTGCATTTCCAAAGTAATTTTCTACAGAGGAAACTGAAAGCACAGAAATTAACTTTTAATACATGGAAAGGCTGAGTCTTTTATTCACAAGTAGTTTCATAATTAGATGTGCTTATAACCTTACAAAAAGCTAATTACTGCTTTGTTTTTCATTATCAAAAAAGAGCTGCTTGTGATATTCATACCAATTTTAAAGAACATCTTGTTAGGAAAAAAGACAGTAGGCCTTCAGCAATTGAATGCAGGCTTGTTTATATCTAATAAAATCAGATTTAATAAACTTATTGAAACAATTCTTTTTTCCACCCATCAAATTCTGCTGAATGTCCTGTGTTATCGAGCTTTAAGTGTATACCTCTACAGATTGGGTTTTTGAAGCTTCTAGCAGAGCAAAGTCCCAAACCTGAGTTATTAGTTTGATATTTGATACAAAATTACCTATACTTTTATAGTTCCCTCTTTCCATGTATTCACTTTAATAACTGTCCAAGGAAAAATGGTTCCATAAAACTTGATCTGTTTTTCTGAAACCCACATTCACAAGTGCAGCAGCACATAGTTGCTGTATGTAGCCAAATTCAGCCCACTGGTATGCAGTCATGAAGGAAAACACCTGCTAAACCCATATGATAGATAAAGCAAAAAATGCCTCCTGTTTTTTGCAATTCCCTGTACCTGAAGAGCTGGAGATGCACAAATTAATAAGCTTTGAATTGGTAAAGCCTTGCTAATGTTAGGCAGACTCAGACTCAAAAAAATACTTTTGATATTGTTCATTACAAATAAAATGTGAGCTTGTTGACTTTCCTTCAACACAGAACTACTGTAGTAAGTCAGAAACAAGTTACCATAGTGACCTATTACACAGAGGAAAAGTAAATTTCTCTGCAATTATTTGTGGAGCCTTCTGTAAGGCTGTACTCTCAACAAAACACCAGTCTTGAAACCAGTGCATGCTTCTTTACTGGGTAATGGAGAAAGACAAGCATGGATGGAGCACACCAAGGCATCTCAGTGAGACAGCTGCATTTTGGTGTTTCACTCAGTGGGCCATTGGCTCTAAGCAAGCTGCAGCTCACTTTTCGGGCTTAAGCATCACAAATTATGCACCTAAACACTGGTTCTTGTCTCTCCTTCCTTTGTCTCACATCAAATACAATCACAGCATCTCACATCTTGCCAACACTGCTTTTATTCCTTTGGGTAGCTTTCAGTACCAGTTAAAAGGACTGAAATCTTCCATCTGTCTTTCCTGGCCTCCATAGCTCAGTCCATAGTGAGTTCCAGCTTCCATGTACCTTTCCCACTCAGTACCAGCATCTTTGGCTTCATTCACTGGGCATTTTTTTCTCCACGTTCACAGCCAGCTCTGGCTGTGGCAAGGATATTAGGAAAGAGAGAACAAGAGGCACTCATGGATGTTTTGGTGCTCAGTCTTCCTCTATGCCCAGGTGACCCCCTGTCCCCAGCAGAGGCAGAACAGACCCCCACACTATCCCAAGAGATGCTCCATGTGCAGGATGAAGCTGCTGTGTTGTCATTGCTGACAGGCAGTGCCACCCCAGTGCTGAGCTCCCAGCTGCTCACCCACACCCCCTTCTGCTCCCAGCATGGAGGGAGACCCTGAGGGGCACCCCTGGTCCCCAGCCTGCCCCTGCACTGGGAGCCACTGCCCACAGCTGCCTGGCTCTGGTATCCTGTCACCATTGAGTCAGAAATGACACAGAGTGAGATGAGGAGGCTAAGGTCTAAAAGCCAGCCATTTAGTCAATCATCTTCTTTTAGACCTTGGTTTGCTACAGGTGGACATGATTGGTCATTTAGTCAAGACATTTTGCATGATTGGCTAATTAAGAAGACACCCTCTTTATGAGAAAAATAACTTGCTAAAAACACCACCTATAGATTGTTAAATATTTGATTATTGTTATTTCTCTCCAGCTCCCAAAGCTTCCCAGACTGATTCATGGGAAAACTTCTCTATCTTTCACTCTGACCAGACTGTCACATCAACAGTGTCCGTCTGGCCAATGGCTTGTGCCCCCAACAGCCCGTGGTCCAAAGCCATGGCTCTGCAGTGTGGGGCTGGGGCTGTCATGTGGGGCTCTGTCCAAAGCTTCATAGAGTCCTGGGCACATCAGGGGCTACAAGTCCCCGAGGCTGGGGGCTGCTCCTCTTCCAGTGGGTTCAGCTGTTGAAGGGGTGCTGGGGGTTGCCATTTGTGACACAGGTGCAGTGTGTCAGGTCCCTTGGTGATGCAGGACACTCTAATGCCCAGAGGCCCCTGTGACATGGCAGAGCCCTGCCCTTCCAAAGGGGTACATGAGGGGCACAGAGCCCTGGAGTGCCCAGACCCAGGAGAGCAGCTCTCTCAGGACAAAGCAGCTCCCAGGATCCCTGTGTGACAGAGGATGTGTGCGATGGAGGAGGACACGGCCAACCCCATCCCCCAGGCACCTAGGCCCTTGCCCAGCTGGCTAGAAGACCAACAACTTTGTGACTGGGAAGTGTACAGAAAGGTTGACCTGTATTCCCTCAGAGAAGTTGAAGGCTACAAAGGACCATCTGACTGGGAGGAATTTATTGGCCAAGAGCTTTTTGAAGGGGATGACTCTCTTGGCCAAGAGCTCTCCAAAGGGAATGGTACCAAACTGTCCAGTCCTGCTATGAAGACAACA
Organism: Lonchura striata; assembly: GCF_050655825.1. Taxonomy (NCBI): domain Eukaryota; kingdom Metazoa; phylum Chordata; class Aves; order Passeriformes; family Estrildidae; genus Lonchura; species Lonchura striata. The sequence goes on along the minus strand of NC_140703.1, from coordinate 101,582,049 downwards.
GTGGCAAGGAGCTGGCTCACGACAGCTGGGAACATGTGTGGGGCCAGAGTGCTGGGGTCAAGCCCCTACTGCAGGAAGAGGATGACCTGGGATGAACTGAGTGTCCTTGAGCTGCCTGAACAAGAAGACAGGGAGCAGAGACTGGGATGCTCTGCAGAGGGTGGGCTCCCAGTTCCTGTCCCTCGGGCTGGGCTCCAGGCATTTGAGCCGTGCCCCCAAGTGCCATTCTGTGCCTGGCCTCCCCACAAGCCAGTCCCTGCCCTGTGCAGCTGCTCCAGCCCCTCAGCTCCACAGCTGGGAGCCAAGGGTCCCTGCAAGAAGAGTCCATCCCTCGCCAGGTGGGCGCTGTGGGTGCTGTGCAGCCTCTTCTGCTGCCCTTGGCCTTGCCTGGCGCCACTGCCCGAGGATTAGTGCAGGAGCCTGCCCAGCGTCCTGAGGGAGCCGCATGGGCTGCCAGGCCTGGAATCAAAAGAAGGATTAGTGAGGAGAATAGGAATAACCAAATAAGAAGGATAAGAATAAATAGTCAAAGTAATTAATAATAATAGTAAGAAGAAAAACAATAACTGTAATAAGTTGAAATAATAAAAACAAGAATATGAATATGATTAAGTAGAAGAAATAGAAGTAGTAAAGAAGAAGAAGAAGGTGATGAATAGGAAGAAGCAATAGTAGTGAACAATAATAGGAAGAAAAAGAATAATAAGTTGAATAAGAATTAGGAGAAGAGGGAGAAGAAAAAGAAGAGGGGGAAGTAGTAGAATAAGAAGAAATTGTAGTAGTAATTAGTACTAAGAATTAGAATAAGAGACACAGAGAAATAAGAATGACTAAGATGAAGAAAAATATTATCAGTAATAAATAATAAAAATAATAATAAGATGAAATTCTAGTAGTAGTAGTACTAATAATGTCAAATTTAAATACACATCCACACATCTAGAATCACATGATGAAGGGAAAGAACTTAAAAGATAATCTAATTCCTATTGAATCTCTTCTTCTCTCTCTCTCTCTCTCTCTTTCACTCCGAGATCTGTTTCCCATTTCTTTCTCCCTACCTCCCCTTTCTTGTTAAATAAAATCCATGGGAGCCCACACAGCTTCAGGACTTTGTCACCTGCACGTACACCTGCACCTGCACCGCTCCCTTGGGAGGCACAGCAGAACCAGCACCTCAGGAACCTCTGGGATCCATGGCACACACAGCAATGGTCTAGAATTACAGTTTCCAAAAAGGAAATATGTTCCTGCCCTTTCAGGCAAAGCTCTGATCGGACTGAAAACCAAGTAGAACAAGATCTTACAAAGACATTTCACAAACAGCCTTTATAACTTAATCAAGGGTTGTTTTAGCAACTGGATTGGGAAAAAAATTCAGGGCAGGATCTTTGTCTGGGAGTTGCCACAGGCAGAGATAGACACCATGAAACAAATTGAGCAGGAAAAGCCAGGAAGAGAAAAGAGGACACAAATAGCACTAAGCTGGTGGCACTCTGAAAACCAAAGTGGAACTTATTGAATAGGAATGAAACAGAAATAAAGAACTCTGAAACTTTTGATTTATTATCCAAATACAATTTTGTTCCTTGATTGCAAGCCTCCTTCTGATAAGAACAGTCATCCAGCATGCTGCTCAGAAAGTACTTAGTTCTGACTTGATGTTGTAGGCTGCAGAACACAAAGAAAGATGGAATGGGCGTTCTCCTCCTTCTGCTTCCTTTGACATCCTCAGCACTAGGAAGGAAAGAACAGCTTGTGTTCACCCCTTAATAGGACATGGAGGGGCAATAATGCCTGTAGCTGTTCCCACAGGGACATGCAGGCTGATGCCAGACCCACATTAAGGGGTGCCTTCATGCAGTGCTCGCTTGGTACTGAGGGGCAGAGTGGCCCAGTTTTATTCACTGGGCTTTGTAATTCTGCCAGAAACTACATGAGTAGGCCATGACCTACTCACAGCCTACCTTCTGGACACAAAGATTCTGTGATCTTTCTTTTTTGGGGGAGAAAGCCAGGCCCTTTGGTAGCCAGAGCCCCGAGTGCACAGGTGACATGAACAAGGTTATTTATTGCATGAAATGATGTGCAGGGCTCTTCATGTAACTCTTTGCAGTTGTTGCTTGGTGTGCAAACAACATCCCTCAGTAACACTGAGGGAAGGGGAAACCTTTTGTTGTATGAAAAAAAACAAAACCTCTAACACTGGTGTCTTTGGAGGGCTGCTGAACACCTCTCCCATGCTGCTCTCCCTAAAGAAAGTCCCTCTTTTTGCCCATCCTTGGAAGTCCTCTTCTCATCTCATTGTGCTCTTTCTGGATGGTGGGGTAGAGCTTGACTTCAGTGACTTTGCTGTTGACACAAAACTAGGAAGCCTGGTTGTCACACCAGAAGCCTGTACTGCCATCTCAATGGATGTGGACAGGATCTGGAAATGGGCTGAGAGGAATCTGGCAAAGTTCTGCAAGACATATTGCCAAGTCCTGCACCCAGGAACAACTCCAGGCAGGAGCACATGCTGGGAGCAGCTGGCTGCAAAGGAGTTTTCTGGAAGGGACCTGGGGATCTTGGTCAACAGCAAATTTAATACTAACGAACAACATGTCCTTCTGGCAAAGAAGTCTAAGTGTATCCTGCACTGTGTTAGGAGGAGTGTTGCCAGAAGGCTGAGGGAAGGAATCCTTGCCCCCTCCTCTGCAATTGTCAGGCCACACCTGAAGTGCTGTCTCCACTGGAGAGAGGCCAGTGAAAACTCATGAAGGTGATTAATGGACGGGAGCATCTCTCAGATGAAGAAAGGCTGGAGAGGGTGTGTGGACTTCCTGGCAGTTTTACCAAAGAGGAGGACAGGAATCTGTTTTCTGTCTGCTAGCTGCCTTTTTCTTTTAATTCTGATTTAAATTTCTGGCAGCTGATGTCACCTTGTAAAAATTATTGCCAATATACCTTCTGCTACAGGCTCCCTGGCAGGGATGTCTGGTAAAGCCATCATTCCCATAGCTAACTTGTCAAGGCCAGTCTCTCTCTCTTCAGGTCTTTCTCTACTATAACAGACTATGGATATTTGTAGAGTCTCTAAGGGCAAGATGGGTTGACAAATACCCCATAGCATTTCCATTAAATAACTACAGCTCATTTCCCAAATTCTTGCCAGTACACCTCCACATGCTTCAGCCACAGGTGCTGGGGTGGACGCTGTATACATTAATTCTGCAATGACAATTGCCTTTCAGTTAAGAAGGGAACATCATTCTTTGTCTTATTTGCTTCTGTCACCTCTCTATCCCTTTCCATAAGGACAATAATAAAAATTCTCAAAAGCTGACATTTTATTTCTACTTTTCAATGATGGAGACATTTTCTGAGAAAGTGTCAGAAATCTGAATTTCCTGTTTTAGACTTACCTGAGAGTTTGGTCAGGAAAAGGTTCATTTTTCACTCTCACAAATCACTGCAAATAAAACTTCCTCTTTTTGATCTGGGTGAGCTCCTGTCACTTAACATATTTAACCACACCAGAAAAAAAACAAAGAGCTTTCACATTAAAATAAATATCCTTGACATATAGCAGTGCCATACACAGATGCCTTAAAGATGGAAGATTCACACTGAGTCTAACAGTTGTCACTCTTTGAGAGATGTTCTGTCTGAGGTGTGCATAACTTTGTTGCATTCATGTCCCTTTAGGCACATGAATGACACAGTGACTTTGTCTATCACTTCTGTAACCATCAGAACATATAGCCATTGTCTCTGCAACCCTGCAATCAAATTGATAAGCAATTTTACTCAGGAGAATTGATTTTTCAACAGTTGCAAACTGAATGAACTGGTTCTTGAACACATATTGTTACCTTATTAATTCACAATGAAGCATGATAAACTGAATAAGGCCATGTATGATTAGTCAAAAGACAGAGTGAATGTGCAGAATAAAGTCTATATGATTTGGATTTCAATTTGTTAAACAGGTTTTTAGCCTGTTTATTTCATTAACCTACCAAATTTCATGACAAACTATCCTAAAGTCCTTACTTTAGGATATATCAAGATACATCTGGTGTATCCAGATGTGACCAAACATCAAGTTGAAGCAAGCAGCCATACAAGCATCCCAAATCTGTGTTTTGCTTCTTCCTAATTGCAAACCAGAGCAAACAGTAAATTAAATTAACTTCAGATGAGTACAGTACCAGCTGCATTAATATAAAGGAAATTTGAATGTAAAAAATTTGTCAGAAAACAAATAAATGAGATTATTCTGCTATGGATAAGCTTGTTTGGGTGAGGATTAAAAACTCAACCCCCTTCAATATGCTGTGATGAAGCCACATTCCTGTTTTACTGACATAACTGCCCAGAATTATTACAAATAATAGGTAATATAAGGACATTAAGCTTCTGTCTACTGATGGCCAAGGGTTTTAACTTAGGATCAGGTCCTAGTACCTGGCCAAGAATTAGGGGTGGGATAGCTATCACTGCCCTTTGCACTAGCAAACACTTTTAGGTCAGACTGCTGACTGTGGGCTCAGGGTAATCCCGGTGAAGCAGACAGAGACTTTTACTTCTTTACATGAGAGATAGATGGGCCAGAACCAGATTTGTAAAAAAACAGTGTTTTCTTTTCCCTTTACATGAGCTGTGCACAATCTGAACTTCTAAGTTTCTCATAACAGAAGTTGGCAAGGGATGATTCATTCTGTGTGCATTAGTCTCCCCCTCCTAATGTTAAGGTGAGATGAATCAGCTTTTATAGGTCGCTATATTTCTATAAGGATTACTGCATTTTCCTGACTGACTACTTGGTGCTTTTAGTGCTTGCTATTTGCCTAATTTGATTAACTCTCAAACTCTTTTAAATGGCTAAAGTTAGGATATTTGTAGTTCACTTAATGAAACGGGGTTCTGGTTTGTTCACACAGCAGAAAAACTGAATGCCTCTCTTTATTTGAGACTCATGGCAAACCCACGTTTCAGCATACTGAACAAAACACCTCTGAATTCCTTCAACCTGTGCCATGCATGAAAATCTTATCCTGCACTTTCATATTCAGAGCTCTGTTAAATTTTAAATATGAAGTACATAATGTGAAAAAGACAAATAAGAATTATAGTCCTGGCACAGCAAATGTTTTACATGTGCATAATATGACTAGTGTATTTGTGTCCCTTAAATACTAGCAGGGTATAAGCCTATATTTCAATCAAGGATACACTGCAATAACTTCAGAACAGAAAAATAACTTTTGCACAGAAAAACACCACAGAAAATGTCTTATTATGCAGGAGGCATATACATTTATAGAAGAAAATCTAATTAACACTAAGACAATAGTTACTTGGAGACCCTCTAGAGATATTGTGAAGAAAAGTGAGTACAGAGATAGGGAATGTGTCATGCCATGCCACTCTCTACTAGAGTGTGTGTATTGAGAGATAAGAAATCTAAATTTCACATGGGCCTGCCATCTCACTGATCTTGATTTGCTCATTTCTTTGTCCATGAGAGAGAGCATGAAGGTCATTCTCTGTACAAAGAAGCCTTGTTAATTCTAGCCTCAGTAGTACAGGTGTATGATGCATAAGAAATTGATTGACTGAGCACAGGGTTTACTCCAGAGGTCCCAGTACAAAACGGCTCAGAACAGCTCCCTTTGGCTTGTTCTGTACTGTAAACTATGATTCTGAAATTCATGGCAGGCAAGTTCTGGTAAGAATTATCTGCTGCCCGCAATTATTCATTCTGTATTGATGGGAAGGAGAGTGGACACTGGTTCATCCAGAGGAAAAGGAAGGCATTCTCAAATTTTTCCATGATCTGTTGGCAACTCTTAGTTATGTTTCTTCTGTCTTTACAACCTGAATATTTAAAGCCGTGATGTCTTAAAAGCTTGCTAAGTATCAGCTTCTCATCGACAGTTACAGTCTAATGATTTAAGTTCAGACTTAAATACTTAAACAATACTTTAAACACAGTTGTTCTTGGGGCTTGATCCCATAAAACTCAAGCAGACAGTATTGCCTATGCAGTAGAAAGGCTAAGAAAAGTTGGTAAGCAGGAGAAGGACTCAAAATCACACTAATAAAGCCATTGCTGTCTACCCCACTAAAGGTCAGAAGCAATATATGAGTGCTTGTTTTACCTGCCTCATTAGATGACTGAGCAAATGCAGGAGATTATTTATAAAGACTGTAGCCAGAAGGTCTTGTTTCCTTCCTTTTGCAATAGTCACCAGTGATTATACCTGAGAACATAAAAATACATTTAACTGTAGTTACTTTCAATACCCTCCTAGCCCAGGACTCATTCTTTCCAGACAGGTCACAGAGACAGCTCAGGGAATTACTTCTGCAATACAGCTCACAAATTTTTAAGCACCATCCTTACCTAAGCCAGTACTTCCATTTTATTTCAAATGTTTATGAAGGAATGAGAAAGCAGGACAGGGCCTTGAAACCTGTAGCAATGGGGAACAAAGACACATGGAGCTCCTCATACATCTAAAGAAGATGGTTTTATTGTAGCAAACCAGGTTTTGTTGTACTTTAAACTCAACAGGTAACTGAAACCTTACTGAGAAAGGCACTCATTGGCTGCTGCAGCTGCCATGTCATTGCTGCATCCAATCAGCTTCCTGTTCATACGGTCCTCGCATCTCCCCAGCCAATCACTGCCTCACTGCTGTCACTGCCAACCAACCCGCAAACGACGTTCACCTGACTCGCAACCAGCCCTCAACCGACCATCCAATCTGCAGACGTGCCCTTCCCTGACTGCCTTTCAACGAACAGAATTTAACAATTTTAATATATTTAACAAAGGTAAAAAATATTCTTAGTCATATCTCCTACAGAAACCCATGTCTTTGACACTTCCTGTGAAATTTTTGAATTTGCCTTCCATAATTTCCATGTTTTCTAATTAATTTTGATGGTGGAAATTAGAAAAATTCTTGACAGCTACAACCCTGCTATTTGACACAGATATGACAAAGCACAGTGAAGCACTGCAGAAAAAAACACAGTCATTTGTCTGTCAAAGCAAGTATTTGGGATGATTGGGAAATGAAACACTGATCAATGAAACATTGACTTGTTACATTCTCTTGAAGATCCCTCCATTTGCACGTTTCACTTGGCACACACAAGGCACAACCAAATATGAGCAAGCTTTTCCCACAGTCCAAGAGAAGTGCTCTGCCTAGGTACATTCTAGTGTGGGTCTCAGATTCAAAGAGAGAAATGGAGTTTCTAAGCAGGCAGAAGCCTGGGAAAGAGCTGGAGAAGAATGTAAATAATTCTTTATCTCTCTTGTTGCTCACATTGTTTATAGTTAAGTTCTATCACTGTGCATCAAGCACTTTGCACCAATGGGGTGAGTTGTTTTCACTTCAGGACCAATGGAGTTGGTCCTCACGAAGTTCTGTATAAAAGAGCAGAGTATTTTGAATAAATCAGAGTTTTACTCTCAGCAGCCTTCTGAGCCAGTCTTCTCATTGCTGTCCTGCCTCAGCAGCAACATTGTAGGGTTGGGCCTATGACAGTGTCTTATGCTTCTCATCAAGCCTTACAGACCAGGGCTTAGCACCATGCTAATCAAAGCAATACAGCTCATACAAATACTGCCAACATGTGAGACTGCAATTTTATAGTAAAAATATCAGTCATATGTTTCTATAGGCTGACTGCATCAGCTTAGGAGCTTCTAGCTCAACAGCTTCAGATCAATTATCAGTACTGCCATTTGTTGATTTCTCTATCTTCCACATCCTCACCAGCGCCAGTTCCTGCCAGGAAACATTGGTTTTCACATCCTCAGAATGCTTAACTTTGGAGTTTTTTACTTAGGCTGGTCTCAGGACTCTTCTACACGACAAGTGACTCCTCTCTCCACCTGTCACTGATAACTTTGAGTTGAGCCACTCAGGAACAGTGTCCTGCTACACTGATTTGTTAGTGTTTGGTAGAATGGTGAGTAGAAAACCTCAGAAAACCTCACCTCATTCTTCAGAAGCAGAAGCCTAAAAATAATTCATTTCAAGCTATCTGTGCAGATGCAAGGAATATAGCAAAGCAATATCCATTCACTCTCTATACAGGTTATGAGGGCACTATAATTTCAGTAGAAACATCTAGACAGAAGTATGAAAAATTAGCAAAAATAAGGTGATACATCCAATTATTTTAGAATTGGATTATATGCAGCATGAAACTACATCAGATTTAGTGATCTTTAGCACAAGCCCTCCCCTCTTTCCATAAGCTACCATAGATACCTGTAATTTTATCAAAGTTCACATGGCCTCACGTTCCTGATGTTTGCAGGTGTAGAACATCATTTACATAACTTTAATAGCTCAAAGCTACTTACCTAACTGAGCATGACTGGGCTATCATCAGGTAACTTAAACAGTATTAGGTTCTTGTTTTTAAGCACCTGAACTGAGCCCTAGCTGTCAGAAGTGCCATAAATATATTTCATATCTTTCTCCCCACTTACCAGCAGCTTAATTTAATATAAAGGATTATCCATCTCTTTTACAGTGTCCAGATTAGGACAGGTTTCTCAGATAATAATATGAACTATTTACTTTTATTTCACACACAAGTGAAAAATTAGTAATTTTGATACATTATATTGATTCCATAAATAATTTGCAAATTTTCTTTATGAATTTTTCTGCAAGCTATTTTGTTCTGATTCTAATAAATACTAATAGAATTGAATGTGTGTAATGCTACATAGGAATCATGTCTAGGTGTCCTGTATCTTTTGAATTTGGCATTTAAAATGGCAAGTACTTCATACTATTGTTCGGGTCTCTTTCAGCATTGTGCATAAATAAAAAGGGCAGGAAACCAAGTCTAATCACTCATTATGAGTGCAAGAACAAGTATTTAAGTCTTTCCCGACAGCTGGCATTATTTTCTTTATAAATCTATTTACATTATGACAGACATGACAGCAGATTTTCACTTTTCATCATTGTAAAGGAATGGTGGCAGCAGTGTGGCAGAAAAGAGGTGAATAATGTAATAGTTAGTCCACAAATAATGCAGCCAGACAAATGCTGGTGACAAATCTCAGAGTTTGAAAATGTGCTTCACATCAGCATGCAGGAGATTCACTGTTTCTCTGAAGGTTATGCAAGCACTCCCACAGCTCTGCTCTGGAAGCCATGTGTCCTGGTTTAAAGGACAGGTGTCTGTCAAGGAAGGCAGGAACTTCCCTTGGAATGGAAAATGTGACCCGCTTTCCCTCCAAATTATTATAACTTTGTAATTATGGGGTCTTTTAGGCAAAGAGATGGGAAAAGGAGTGACAGTTCTTTAGTGGTAAGTATATGTATAACAAGGCAAACACACAGCCGCAGCCAGAGCCACCGACCCCGTCCCGGGAGCCCCTTCGCTGCAGTTCCGGGCACGGCCGGCAGGGGCGCTGCCGCTCCCGGCCGGGCAGGGCGGTGCGCTGCCCCGCGGCTGCAGGGGGCGCTGTGGCGCCAGCCCGGCCGCCCCCCACAGCGGCATGGCGGGCAGAGAGACGGGGGAGAGAAGGGGCTGCAAACCCACACGGGCAGCCGGCCTCAGAGCCGCTGGGGAAACTGCAGCAGGAACCCAGGAGCAATGGCTGCAACAGCACAGGCGGGCACCCCCGGGGTGACAAACAAAACGTAGCAGAACCTGCGGCGCCAGCGCCGCTCAGCCCCCAGCCCTCCCGGGATGCCGGGCTGGCCCTCGCACAGCGCGACACTCCTGCGGCCAGGCGGGGCGGGCTGGAGGGCAACGCCGCCGACAAAAATGATCGTGGGATAAAAACCATCCCCAGGATATTTATGAAAATCGGGTTTCTTTCCAGATAGCTGGTGCTTCTCAAATTTATCTGTGGAGAATAGGCAGAAATAGTTATTTTTTAAAACTGTCACAGATGACGTAATAATTATAAATTTAATTTTAATTTAGTAAAGGCTAGATTAAATTTATATGGCTTGTCAGATAACTGGGAGTGGGACACATGGCTGGAGTGTGCTTTACACAACAGGGCTGCTCCACAAAACAAGCCCAAGAACGTACTGTCAAGGTCAATGTATTGTGCGCAAACCCATTCCTAACTAGGCTGTCAACAGATAAAGGCAGAAGAAGATATGGAAACACTTCAGTGGTTTTTAACTTCTTTTCCCCATGCATCTGTAAAATGTCAAGGAGATTGTAGAAACCTATCCAGTAAATTCTCCTTCTACTAAGCTGCTCTTGTTTCCATAGCAGTTGCGATTCCCTGCTGTGTGGCAGGAGGCTGCATATATTCTCTGCTCCCTTACTCCTTTGCCTTGAGAGCAGTTACAAATATGTTGACATGAAGAACAAGTAGAAGAGAATCAAGTTATACCATCTCTGAACGGGGTCTGGCTGTCATGCCAGCTACTGCTCACCAAGACAATTAAATTAGGTGCTGCTTCTTTCTTCAAAAATTAGGTGACATATTTGAAGCTTGAATGATATCCAGAGACAGTCCCTCCATCACCTTCAGACAGAGATAGTGACACCACCCAAACCCCTGACACGGTTCTGAATATTTATTGCCTCTTTAATAAACTGATGGGAAGTCGTGCATGCTCTGTAGAGTGCTTAGGGCTTGGGTTTGATGGAATTCAATTGAAAAATGGGGGGTTACAATTTTTTTTCCTTAAAACATAAACAGCAGTATGTATACTGATTAAAAAGAATTGTAGAAGTGCCTCTGAAGCAGAAGAATATTTTTCTGCAATATGTAACTCTATTTCACAATCCAAATAACCTATATTTGCCCTAATTTACAGGAAAAAATGAATCCAGGAAGATTATTGGGATGATAGGTCATGCCAGTCAAGAGTCACATGTATTGTTGGCATCAACTTCAGTTTTAAAAGATCTCATTCACTTCTAAAATTAATGAATGTACTAACACTGGAGTATAGTACTAGGTTGAATGTTCAAAGTTTGTCAACTCTTTCTTATTTACATCCAAATACAACTGGGTCTTTCTAAGGCAGTCAGGTGCCATAACTGGAGGAAAAAAAATCCAGAACTGATTAATTGCTTGATGTCCAGATACCTCACCAAGCAGATGAGAATAAGAAATTTTTCCCTTCTTCCTTATTCCTCAGAAAGTTTAGAATGCATGTCAAGATAGGTATTTTTCTCCCTGCTGCATGAATTTACCAGTCCACTACTTTGCAGTTCTTCAGTACTAAGATATTGGCACTGATGCTTCCTTAAAGAAAAAGGAAACTCAAAGCTGTTTTTTCACTGAGGAAAATTGAGACAATCAGAAATTTAGTGAGTGCAGGTACAGGAAAAGCCCCATAATAATCAGAAAGTGTGGGGTTTATGCTTTCAAAATACTCTTAATTTGTAATGTAATTAAGAAACTAATATTTAGCATTCATTGTTCTTGTTTACAAGTGATTTTATTAGCTTGCTCTCAAAACCAGAATTTTTGCTATTTTGCAGAGGAAAATGGTTACAAACACAGGTCACAGTGTGCTTTAGTGATTAAAAGCTGTGCAGACGACTGCACAGACAAGTAACCACAACTTACAGGCAAGAATTGACAATTAGTTGAGTGCTGATGGAGTTTCTGACCTTTGTGGTATGCTGTTTAACCATTTTAAGCAGATCATTTCAGAATAAAAAGCAGCTATAAATAGGGAATTACATCAGACTACAAAGCCAGCCTGTCAGCCTTCATCATTCTATTCTTGTTTGCACCAGCTGAACATCCAGCTGTTGATTTTAGCTCCTTTTCAAATTTTCAAAGATTTCACTACTTGTTTTATTTTGGCCACAAGCCCAGATCTAGCTTTAGTGAAATTAGGTTATTTTCCAGTCTCTACCAGCATAAAAGTTTCAAAGATTGTGTGGTGTATTGCATGAATTTTGCTATGCTTCAGGAGCAATGAGAGCAGTGCTAAGAGCACATTTTTAGTCAAGTTATTAAGGTTCTACTTCACCATCCCAAAGTCCACTTCCACAGATGTCCTGCCAAAGGAATTGCAGTAGCCATTATAGAATATTTCAATAAAAAATAATGAATTTTTTTTCCTCAAACATTTTCCACTGCTAACAACTAAGACAGGATTAGGGTCAATGGCAAAAGTCATTGGACTATACAAAATAATGCCAGAGTCAGTGGATGAGTAGCAGATAAATACAAGGTTCTCCATTAATCTTGGAGTCACTCACTCGGGGTCTGGAATTACTAGTCAGATTTGTTCAAATCACTGTCAGTTTTGTCTTACTCGAAAATTTGGTATTGACTCAACACTAGGAAGTTTTCAGCAACTGAAGATTTAAATTATTATTGGCAAACCTGTATATTTTGGCTATGCAAACCAAATAAATTCCTTTATCTGTAAGGGACTACAAATAAAACTCACAAGAATTTGTCACTTGACTTTTCTTTTTCATAGCAGACATTCATCATGTGTCACTTTGTTAATTACTGCATGGCACATACACAACCTGCATAACAATGGAGCTCCTCCTCCTGATTTCTTCAATTAAACCTTCCAAAGTATTTTAAACATTTGTTTAATGACAAAGGAGAAAGTATTTTCTCTTTTCTTTTGGAGTACAAATTAAAGAATAATTCTGGAATAGAACAAGACAAGTGAAATTTTCAAAAATTGTGTGGGAGCTATAAACACAAAATGAGAAGTGATACAAAAATCTCATGGCATTTTTTTCATTAAAAGGGATCATTTTGCTGAAAGAAAGACTTTTCAGGGAAACACATCAAGTTTTGTGAAAAGCTTAATGAATACATTGATTTTCTCATTTAACTTAATGTCATTTTGTTGCAATCAAGTAAAAATATTTCTTCAACATGGTCATTTTATCAGTTCCATTAAAGTGCTTATTTTTGCACATTAAATTTAACATTCTTTTTAATGTTTGGAGAAGTTCAATTAACTGTGTCATGAGGCAATTGCCCTCTAAGCCAAGATTCCACGCAGGGCTGGGCAGGGGAACCAGCATGACCTGCAATGCATTTGGGTCCTTGACCAATTTGCTAACTTAACTTATACTGAAAAAAAAATCCTGTAGTATCAGGGAAGGGTTAAGGAAACAAAATAGATTCAACTTCTAGAAAAAGCAAAATTTCTTGATGAATTAGTTTTTCTTTACCCTGATGGATATTAGACGTATGAAATTGCTGTCTCTAGTTTTACTTGCATTTGAATCAGTTCCCATTGCTAATGATGTAGAAATGCAAAGGACAATACATTAATTTGGAGACTCTGTGTGTTCGTGCCCCAGCAAAAATAAACAAAACATATAAAAAGGGTTTCCATGACATAGGCATGAATGGACACTCCTTTATGTCATGGCTGAAGCAAGCATTTTGTACAAAGGGAAAGGAGTGATTGCTTGCATGGAGCCAAAGTGAAAGCAAAATTTCCTTCCTTGTCTGAATTCCTGAGGAAAAAATGGTGTCAGAGGGGGCAGCAGAGTCTTACAGTTGCAGAGGAAAGACCAATGTGCCCCTGGGCACTGGATCCTCCTTTGAGCTGCAAAGTCAGCAGGAAATCTTTGACCACTGTGCATCAGCCTGTTTATGCACTTTGGAGCATTGTCCTCCAGCATTATCTGGCCTTTCTTCTGTTTAAGATACCACTTGAAAGCACAAAGAGAATATGCAGACTATTCAAGAGCTCATTTCAGCTCTGTATCCAAGATCCCAAACAATTAGGTTTTTTCCTCATTCACTTCTCAGTTTGTCAGAGGAGATGTGAAGTAGCTTCAAGTAGGAGATTGTAGTCAAGTCTGGAGAGTGGAGTGCCTGAAAGTCTTCCTGCATACTCAGCATCTGTTGCACCTCATCTTAATGCTGAGTAATGACACCCAGAGCACACAGAACAAATAGTCATCTCTCATTTCTGACAAGAAAGTTGTACTTCTGGTGCTCTTGTGGCTTAACATAGTTTGGTTTTTAGTTAAGGAAAAAATCCATGACCAATGGAAGTGATTTCCTGTAAGGACCTTGGCAACAATCTAGCTTTGAATATCGACACCCTGTTAAACCACTTTATAAAGCTGAACACGCCCCTGTGAAATCACATTTAAAAGTGAACAAAGGCCCTGCTCCGCTGCAGCGCTGGCCGGGCCGGGCTCGCTCCGCCACGGCCCAGCCAGGTCAGCCTGCGGCGCGGCTCGGCTGAGATTGTGTGCAGCCCACTTCCAGCCACGGCCGATGGGCTATGTGAGAATGTGAGAAATGGCTACTCAGTTTTCATAATTTTAGAAAGGTTTATTAAACCATACCAAAAATACAGCAGGATATGGAATAGAGAAAATGTTACAGCGCCAGGAGCAATGGATTTCCCCACCATGTGCTCGCACACACAATGGAGGTTTCACCTTTTAACCCTTTAACCCCTCCAAACTTCTGTCCATTGACTCCTTCTTTGTGGTGGAGATCTCTTCCTCAAATCCTGATTAGACGTCAGATGTTGCCATAGTGACAAGCCGACCCTTCTAGATGTCCCAACCCCAGCTGGCTCTTGATAACAACGTGAGGGAGTAAAACATAACCATAAATCTATAAATTTTTTCTTAACTTATATACATGATATTTGCCTGTTAATTTTGAGAGTCAATCGTTGCGTTACTCATCTATCACAGCCAGGATGGCTCTGCTTGACTTCGGGTGGAGCTGAGACAGGCTCTGCAAGCTGCTGAGCCATCCTGCTGGCATCACAGAAAATCACGAGGCTGAGAACAGAGGCAGCCCTGCAGCCCCACACAGAACACAGCCCTGCAGCTAGAATTGAATGTGGCAGGGGCCAGAAAACAGCCATGCAGCCAGACTAACCACTGCCTGGCAGAGATCACATAACCATCCACAGGCCCAGGCAAGATACTAGCTCTTTTAATGCATAGATGAAATTTAAGAAAAAAAAAGGGTGATGTTGGAACTCAAAATGTCCCTCAGACATTTTTAGAGGTTCCAGGCCTTGGTCAGAAGCATTTTAGACCCTGGCAGGCAGCTGGAAACAGCTGTGATTTTGAGTTTGAGCCATGGAATGAGTTACCAACTTTGGAGGTGGAACAAACCGTCACAAAGGGTTAGATAGTATAGTAAAAGTAGTTACAAAGTAGAGGGAAAATTTTTTAGTATTGTACAGGGGGGTTTTTAACACCTGTACAGGGGGGTTTTTACTTTGTACATGGGGGTCAGAAGTTCTAAGATGGAGGAAAGTGGGCTGATCCTGTTCTTCCTCCTTCTTCTTCCTTGCCTCCATGTTCTTGGTGATGTTGGCACTCACAGATTGGTTTAGAGTAGAAAAGCACTTTGTAATATAGGTAGTAGGTATTGGGGGAAAACTATAAACATGTAATATGTAATATATCATATAAAAGATAGCAGCAGCCCTGGCGGGGGGAGAGAAGAAGAAGACAGCAGACAGAGAGGATGTCAGGGTGTGTGTGTGCCTCTGTCCAGGCTGCTGACCAAGCAGCCGCAGCCTGAGAAGGCAATCTGTTAGATAACTCACAATAAACTGCCTTGAGACCGAACAGCAAGAACCTGCGGAGTTTTTCTTTGGAAGCACGGGTTGGAGGAGGAATTTCACCACCACATGGGACCCCAGAGCAAGGCTGGGGTTCCCACGGGGTGAAGACACATAAAGAAAACAACATGAAGGCACCGAGGTCAGTGATGAAGGAGTCAAATTCCAGATGGGAGGAAAATGAGGAGATGCCTTAGTCTTGGGCTGAAATTCTCTTGTAAGGCTATGGTGAAGATATAATGGATACATCAGACTTTTTTTTGCCTGTAACTCATGGAATGCATTAGGGGGATGTAGCATTCTAACCACAGCTATGAACAGAGGCACCCAGATGCTGAAGTAGCTGTGATCCAATGAGAAGCTTGAACAGAGAGAAATGAGAGAGATTAAATACCTTGCCCCAGGAATAGAAGAAAACCTCTGTTCCCAAAGATAAAAGAAAAGAACTTTTTGTTTTTATACTAGGACAGCTCACCCTTAAAATTGCATCCCAATAAGCTAAGATGACCCATAGTGGTAGTGTGGGAAAACTACAAAACCATGGGAAGGACTCACAATTGCAAATTTTCTGGGCAGCTGCTATTTGTGAAAATTAAAACCATGAGAGTTTCTTGTGGAAAAGTCTCCATGTTGTGGCAAGAGAGACTCCTCTCCCTTAGTAAAATGAAAAAAGATTTTTTTTTTTAGAAGAAGCAAACTACTGAAAAAAACAAATTTTTGTCTCTTTACTATGCCAGTAGGAAAAGAAAGATGAGTTGAAGGAGGAGAAATGTTCTGAAAGTTTATTCTGATTCCTTATTACTTTTCTTTTAGTTCTGTTAATAAAGTTTTCTTTATACCCTTTAAAGTTTTGAGCCTTCTTTGCTTTCCTCCTAATCCTTATCTCACAGCAGAAAATGAGTAAATAATTCTAGTGAGTGCACTGGTGTTTGGCCAGCACTAGACCCACTACAGGTACCTATCACCTAGCCTTTACATAAATAAGCACATTGCCTTTTTTGACAAACCACAATTAGCAGCATCAAATTGTAGCAGAAGAAATAAGGAGAGAAAAAAGTTTGCCACCTTTCAAAACTAAATCCTCTCAGAGTCAGTTTCTTAAAAAGAGAACAGAAATTTCTTTGAGCAAATGTCAGTCCCACAAACTTGCTGTTTGGTGACTCTGAAAACAGTCACAACAGACCAGAGGCTCAGTTTTAAGCACACAGCTGTAGCCTGTAATACCAGATGGTACTGGCAACCATGGTTTAACAAATTTCTTAGTCTAGGGAAAAACAGAAAGATGCACTAGACAGTGTTGGAATCTTAGGTTCTGTATATTTTTAAAAGCAATTTCCTATATATAGACTGTGGCTGTTCTAGAATAATGAAGATTCAGGCAGTTTGATCTCTGTCCTGTAGTCATTTTTGGAGTAGGAGCTGAGTTTGGGCAGCATCTCTTGAACATTCTTTATTCCAGGATTGGCATATGTAAGCAATAAAATAAAATTGCACTTGGAATATACTTGAGTACATTGCTGATTTTTCTTTCTGTAGGACATCAGCACAGCTGGCCTGAATGTCTGCAACTGAATATTAGAAGCTAACAGTAGTGGGAAAACAAAACACACTTGTCAAGAGGAAGTGACCCATCCATCCAGCAATATAAAATATTTATCCCCTTGCTCCAAATTAGTTTAAGAACTTTCATTAACTGAATCCAATCTGTTTTCAAAAATTCCTTTATAAAACCATTGAAAAAAAATCATGCACTCCTAGGTATGCCTGCCAGTTGCAGAGAAGGCTTCTATTTCAAATTAAATGGGACCAAATTCCATGGCAATAGGTCCACAGACATTTGATCAACAGAAAACAAACATTCTCCTTCAGATGACATCTTATGAATTTGAAACAGATAGAAGATAATGTGTGAAAATAAGCAGGCTTCCAGCCAGTATCTTTCTGAACATTGTTCTTTTGCACTGAGGAACCTATAGGCCAATATAGACTACACAGGTTATGAGATATTGCTACCAGACAAGGGAAGCTATTTACAATTTGTAAGAGGTCTGAGGCAAATGGAGCAGATTGATTGCAAGTGCAGATATATCTGAATTTTCTTATTTAAGACTCCAGGTGTTACAGACGAATTGGCAAAATTTTATCATTTTCACTGTAACAAATGTGTTTTTGCATTATGTTTCTGCTACTTTTAAACAGCCTGTCCCGAGGCCTTAATTGTCTGGACTTGACTTCATGTTTTATGCTGAGAAATTACTGCAGAATGATATTTTGGCTTTAGCCCTTAAAAGTACAAGTCAGTTGTTCCCTTCAGGATTTGTGCTAGTGTTTGGCACTAGAAGTGATTTTCCATGGTGCTATCTTACATGTCACAGTGGCAGGTATTATGTACAATTGACTTTTGTTGTAGGTTCACTGTGATTCTTACCGCACTAGAAGAAGTTCTAAATGTTTTTAGGGTATTGCTGCTGGTGTGACAAGTTTGGGTGGATGACACTAACAATCTTAACAGCAAAGAAAATTGGCTCCCACTGACATTTCTCTTGGCAGACAGTGAAAACAGTTTATTATTGACTGTTTCTCCAATCACACAGTTGTTCTATGCTTAAAGAAGAATAAAGTAAGAAAAGTCCTTTAAGTTTAGGGGGTTTTGTTGCTTGTGGAACAGCCCTGAGATATAAAGCTGATAACAAAGGGAGTTGCACATCTGCTGCAGGGTGTGTTGAGGGGTTCAGCTTCCCCCAAACTTTCCCTGTGTAGCTGCTCACAGTGGGCAAGGCACCACTGGGAGAGGTGCCAGTCTCAGGACAGGAGTACATGCTCATATGATACGTGGCATGATCATGTTCATCAAGTCAGGACATTAGTTTTAAGTGAAGAAAGTCCTGAGATGTATCTTTAGCCAAGGGATAGCTAGTGAGTAGGACAGTCTGCTTCACAAACTGAGAATTTAAAAAATCTTCTAATAAATGAAGTTGAGAGACTTTTTATAGAATTGTTGAATCATAGAATGGTTTGGGTTGGAAGGGACATTAAAGATCATCTAGTTTCAACATTTCTGCCATGAGCAGAGAACCTTCTGCTACACCAAGTTACTCAGACCCCCATTCAACCTGTCTCGAAGAGCTCCAGGGAGAGGACTCCACAATCTCTCTCGGCAACCTGTTTCTGCCTCACCACCTTCATAAGTAAATAATTTCTTCCTAATATCTAATCTAAACTATCCTCCTTCAGTTTATAGCAAATCCCCCCTGTCCTAGCACTAAAGACCCTTTTGAAAAGTCCCTCTCTAGCCTCCTTGTAAGCCTGTTTAGGTACTGAAAAGTGCTACAAAGATATCCCCAAAGTCTCCTCTTATCCAGGCTGAACAGCCCCAACTCAGCCTGAATTCATAGGAGAGGTGTTTCAGGCCAGTGATCAGCTTAGTGACTCTGCTGTGACCTTGTTCCAACAAATTTTCTTTCACCCTGCTGTTGCCTCAAATGGTGCCTCTGAATTGCTCACAGGTGTAGTTTGCTGCTCCAGCTGGTGTTCCCCACTGTCAGCAGCACTCCTCATCTTTCGCTTTGGCCACAAGCACTGGCCAGACTCACCAGGGTGACTCCCACTACTGGGCTCCTCCAGGACTGCTGCAGCTGGCACAAACACATTCACAGGCACAGGCAGATGAGCACCAAGTGATAGCCATAGCTGATTAAGTCATGATCACACAGCAGCCATGTGTTTCCTGCTGTTTCCCTGCTTGAGGTTAATGCTTCAGTAACGGAGCTGCCGCACTCAGTGTGGGGCTTCTTGGGAGGATTCACACCTGGCATGAATTTCCAAGGTATAGGTAAATATTCTCACATATCCCATAGCCTCACACCTGAGTAACCATTTTGTCTTTTCCCTACTGGGCTCTTCCTAGAGGAGGTTTGTATTGGAATCTCCAGTCATCAGCTTTGGAGCTTACATAATTTTCTTTGAGGCCCTGGAGGCATTTAAGGAAGGGGTTTTCTATTTGTTGTCTTCCTCCAGAAGTGAGTAATTGCCCTATATAGTGCAAATTTGCTGATATCCTACTCAGCTTTGGCAGGTTTGCCTCTGCAGCTGTTTTCCATTAAGGCAGAAAACACTCCTCAACAGAGCTCCCAATGTGTAAGTGACCTCCTAAGGCTCATCTGATGAGAAGCAGCAGTGTCATTTATCAAAAAGTGTCAGAGCATTATAGAGTCCTTGTTCATAAGTTTACAAAGAAGCCCCAGCCAATTCAGTCAGAGGAAAGATGGTAGAACTGAGTTATTTTTTAAGCACTCCTTAGTGTAGACCCATAGATTTCTGCTAAATCCCATAACAAATTCCAGTCTTGCTCCATGTTATGGTTCCATCTGTGGTTTTCTATACCAATGGGGTTTTTATTAAAATTGAGGAAGAGAAGGTGTTTGGGTGGAGAGGGAGATAATAAAGCATGTAAGAGCAGATTTTAGCATGACTAGCTCTACTTTCAAACCTGTATACATAATTTGTCCATAATTGCATATTGGCAGTGTTGGCATTCTGGAATGTCTTTTTTCCTCTGAATCAAACTGCATAAGCAATACCTGCAATTGCAACTGCACATGAAGTCCCATGCTTATAGCTTTTGATATTTGTCATCCAAGAGCTAATTTCCTTACAAAATAAGGAGAACCTCTAATTCTAATAGCCAGTTCTTTGGAAGAAAATTTTATATGTCTCCCAGCCAGTCCCCGGGCATCAGAGTGTGTGTGTCATTTGTAGGGGGTAAAAGCAAACCAGAATGATTTCCAGAATGTGAAATTCCCTTTTTATTTCTTTCCCATGGTGACAGGGTGGGTCAAAGGGCCCACATATGCCCTTATTACAAATAGAAAGCAGTCACAGGAGCTTTTCAATGCCCTGCTGACTTGTGATTCGCTGCCTTCTGTCATCTCAAGCAGCATGGAGCCAAAGGAGTGACTGCAGCATCCTGACACAGCGTGGTCCCCTGCCCTGTGCTCTCCCATCAGCAGCACTGAAAACAGATAGCAGGAGAGGAACCCTTTTAATTACATTTCAGCACCACAGGGTGGCCATAGGCTTCTGTTTTGTGTGACTGTAGCCACCTGGATCCATCCACATTTGGAATCTGTGATACGTGGTTCCCCCAGCAGGGTATTAGTAAAGTATCAGAGGTGGCAGTGGTTGATCAACAAAGGGGAACAACTCAAAGTAATGCACAAAAGGCAAAGGAATTCTTAAGAAATTGCTGCCTGAGGAAAAAGCTATCTGGTGGCTCCTCAGACAGTGTTTGGCATTTTGTGTTCTGTTAGAGGCCTTGCTGGGCCAGTCAGAAAGGTGGGAAAAAGTCAGTTAATTCCTTTTTTTGTAAAGACCACACATCTGACATGTCAATCCCTAATCTGGAGCGTCTCAAACCCTGAAAATTTGTTGCTACTTTCCTGAGGTGGGCAAATGTTTTATTTCTTTGCAGTGTTCCCAGTCAGTATATCTGAAATATGCATCTTCATTTGTGTACATTTTTCTGAGTGATACTGGAGATTTTTTTGAAAGATCTAAACCTATAAATATTTTCTTTCAGTGTTTATGACAGGTAAATAAGTCAACATGACAATATAAATTATCTCAAAGCTATTCCATCCTGCCAGATAAAATATTCTAAGATGCCATGGGATCCTTTAAACTGTGATTGACACTTGTACCTGCAGTGTTCATAAAAAATTCAGGATTCATTAAATCTGTGTAAACTGGGGGAAACTACAACTCTGCTTAAAACAGGTGTCTCTGCTCCTGATTTTGGTGCTTCAGGTGTCATCCTTATGAGTTTTAATGAAAGCTTCACCTTGTGTGGGCCTCATAGCCAAATAAGCCCAGAAAGGTTGTGGTTCCTAGAATACCTATTCCAGCTCTGTGCTTCATGTAATTATTTATGCTAATGCTTTCCAGGCAGAATGTTCAGAGGAAGCATTCATAAACAGCAGAACTCATTTTGATACAATACCTGCTTGGGTAGTGATACACACAGCTTAGCTCCCTTCACAGTCTGTGGAGAGCAAGAGGTGCCTATTTGTGGAGTTGCGTTATTTGTATGTTTTATTATCCCTGTATTATGTATTGGTTTATTCCTTTGTACCCCCATGTACAACTTGGTTTGTCCCCAGTTTTCCTGCCTTGTCCTCCCTTCCCGCCTCTCCAGTGGCTGTCCATCACCCTGGAAGAGACGCAGTCTTTCCCTTTACCCCCCCCCGGGTGCCTTGTCTATCACTCGGTGCCCCTTCCCATCCATCCAGAAGCTTCTACTCAGGGCACCGGGTGATTGGGCGAGGACCTGGGGCTCCCCCCATATCCTTCCCCCATTGGACCCCACCATATCCCCCCATCCCGGAGCCACCCCCTATCCCTATCCCCATTGGTCGTTGGATACCCCTCCCTTACAGTTTATAAGCCAGTGCAAGCACCTTGTGCTTGTTCCTGTTGGCTGGCATCGTTCTAGGGTATTTGGCCCCGTTGGGCTACAATAAACTCGGACTTAGCCCCCAGCAGGATCCGCTCTTCATTTACCACCGCGAGGCTTGCTAGCGCTGCCCGGAACCCACAAAGGCACTCTCCAAACCCCAGCTGGGACCAGCGGAGGGTGCCTCCATCGCCCGCCCTCGCCCCACAAGAGCTAGCCGGGGCTGAGAGAAAAGGGATCTGGGGCGGGAGCGCGGCACCTCTTTTTCTCTGTAGATTATTAAAGGAAACTAACATGCAGGCACTTGTGCTTGCTAAGATCAAAAGCTGAGTTGTCAACTCATATGAAATATGTTGCAGCACTCCCAGGTTCCCAGTTACTGCCTACAAACCAACAGCAAGGAAATACGAAATAGCAAAATGTTCAACTAACACAACCACAGCAAAGTCACAGGCAGTGAGAGGCGAGGGACAGCAGTGGCTAGGTGTTTTAAAAGTTCCTAGACTGCTAATCAAAAAGATTGTAGGATAGTAATCATTATTGTTATCTTGCAATATCATACATGTTAGCAGGAAACAGTGAAACAGAAAATGGCTTTGTGGGATAATTGACTGCTATTAATTTCTGAGCTTATGTTTTTGCCTGTGTAACACAGGAACTGAGAGCACTGCATTTGACTACAACAGGCAATGCACCACAGAATAATAGAAGTATTTTTGATGGAAACCCAGTGTCAACAGACCCTGTAATAAGAGATGGCCTTAATATATTCTGGCTGTTTAAGTTGCCTTGCCTGCACAGTGAATATTATAGAAGGCTATGCCTCTATTTCAAGCTCAGTTTTTGGCAGTGAGGACAGAGCTGGATGTTGTGCTGCACCACTGGAAAATTACAAAACAAAGGGAAAAACTAGTTATTCTGCTTCATGTCCATGCTTCTGTGTTTTTTTTTACGTAATCAGTGGTAGATTAGACAAAGCTCACAAAGATTACTGGTCCTGTTTTGAGATATTTAATATTATTTTCTTGGTGTGTGTGGTGATAGTCAGCTATTTCCTATTTTGCCTCTGACCCAGGTGTTGCCTAGCTTTTTAAATTGTATCCCATGTATATGTTGTTATGTTGATTGGGATGTCAGGAGGGTTGGAATGAGATGATCTTTAACGTCTCTTTCAACCCAAGCCATTTTGCAAATCTGTATCCAAGCAAATTTGTGAGACCCAGCCAGAATGGTGGCTACTAATGTGAGTCCACCATAAATCTGAATTGTAACTTATGACCTTACAAGCACACCATTTCACTCAGCCCTTTGTTGAAGCACTCTACTATCCACTAAAGCAGGACATCACAGTAGCTCAGGTAAGTGCAGCATAAACTCACTCTTAGTTTCCTTCTCTGTAACTGGCTAATGCCGATTCCCATCTGTGCTTCTTTTCATGGGGGAATCATTTCACAGCCATCAATAAAACATTGATTAAAGTAGCCGTGACAGTCAGGAAGGTATACTGCCCTCAGCCTTAAAGTGACACAGCTGAGACATAAGGTTTGCAGGTACTAGGAATAAGTTCATTCCTTGAGATGAAGAAAGAACATAAATTTCCAGGGTTCTATTTCTGTAACTTACTACACCTATTGTTTCATACACATTCTTACTGCAAGGTATCACCCAAAAATTGGAGTAGACTCATCAGGAACCTAAAGGAGTAGTAGGTTCCTTCATCGTACATTGGGGTATCTGCTTTATTAGAGAAGGGAGAAGGTTGTGGGCAGCTCTTCTGCTCCTCCTTCAATCACTGTTCCTGCACCCACCTATGGTCTGCAAAGCTGCTTTGGCTTTGGAGTGCAAAGTGCTGGCAGAATCAAAAGTTTTCCCTGTTTAGAAGTAATGTGCCATTTAAACAGAAAGTTCTATGAGTAAGAACAAATTGTGTGGGATGGTTATTTGTGTTTTCTGTTGCTGAGAGGCTGAGAATTGCAGACGTTCATCAGTAAGACAAAGGCCCTTAGTCATGCATCTGCTACTGAGCATGCAACTCTGCTCTGCAGTTGTCATGGCAACGCTGGTTATATAAAGAGACATATCAGAAGAAAGATCATTTGCTCTGTGCCCTATATTTCAGCATAGCAATACATCCTTTCTACAATAGCTCTGTTTTGTTATAGACAAAACCTGATATTTCTGGCAAGATAAGAAATGCTTCAGAAAGCTGCCTGATGACACAGAAGTTTATGTTGCAAAAATGGCTTACAAACCAATGAAACATCTCACATGAAGGCTATTTCCATAATTTGAAGATCAGTGGGACCAAGTTCTACTGAATGTAGGGGTGATTCAAAATGTTCCAATAAATTTCAACTGCAAAGATGCTATTTTTGGGAATAAAGCATATGACTGACTTAGTAGAATCACAGGATTTAATAAAGCAAAAGGAAAGTGTTGGTCTCAAAATGCCTATAAAATTACATCACCTTAAAAGTTTCAGCACAATCATGTACCAGGCCTGAACTTGAGAAACACACACTATATCTACTGCTCAGCTAAAGGCAGAAAGAAAATCTGCCTGTGACTGCATACTACTCAGCTTGCTAAAAGCTAAAACTGGCAGACAGTTTCATGGCAGTGTCTGGTCTTGTGGTATTATGTTAAATGGCATTTTTAAAGCAAAGAAGCCTGGGAAAAAGACATTAATGTACCCCACTAGTTTCAGAAATCTTTCTTCTTCCTGCAATTATATTCTTTATTATTGAAGAAGTGTTTGCAGTCCTCAGAGAGGCCAACAGTGATGTGATGTTATGCAATGTGATGTGAGGAACTGTAAATCTGTAAGTCCCATGTGAACCAAAAGAATTGCAAGTTAATTTTGAGAACTAAAGATCCATGCAAAAATATAGTCATGCAACTTTGAAAAGTCTTTTCAGGTGTGCACTCTTTTCCTGCAGTTAATCTAGCCAAATTGTGAAGCAAACATTTCACTGAATTTTCATCAGCAGCAATGCCTCTGACAGTTGAATCTGCACAAGTTCTGTGGTCTCACTTGTAACTCCAAAGGAAGGTATCTGGGACTGCAGGGTGTTGTGAATGAAACCCATGTACCCAGATCCAACTGCTATTGATAGGAGTAATTTCAGCCATCAACAGAAATAGATTGTTCCTTCAGAGTCCATGATTTATGTAACAAGTGAGTTTTACCCAAGATCTCTGGCCATATGAAGGATTTAGATATCCTATTCCAGTCCTGAATTTCCATCTCTTGTCCCATGTTGCTATTTTGCCATGTGTGCTGTCCCAAAAATCTCACATCTGTGCCCTTTTCAAACCACAAACACAGTGCCCAATTAGTTTCTCTTTGTGTTTTTCTCCATGGTGATCACCTGGTATGCCCTCTTCTCCACTATTTTTTCCTGAAAGGTTGGCAGAACAGAGGGCAGAACAGGATGATTCCCTGCAAAATGATGAAATAGGACTGCAGTGTAGTGCCTTGATAGAAAGAAAATGGAGGAGTAATAAATGGGTTTGGAACAGAAGTAAATACATTACTCCCTCTAACTTGACTGAATCAATTTAACTCTTAAAATGAGAAAACCCCAGCAGGTTTCATAAGGCAAATTATTAGAGACTCAGTAGAACTAATTGTATGTTTGAAGAGTGAACTTCATGAACTCTCCTCTCTGTCACATCTACTGTGCTCAGCAAACAAAGGGAGATTTTACTGCTAAAGCTTTAATGTACACAGAATAAGATCCCTAGGACGTATTTAAAAGCTGATGGACTGAAGTGACTCCAGTATTTTTTCTCTGCCTACCTGTAATAATTCTCCTTGTCATATTAAAGCACTTCATGGAAATGCAAGCCATTATGTGCACAACATTCCTGTGGAAGCTGGCAGGATTAGCTACTCCCAATCTGGTATATGTGAAAAATTCAGCACAAAGAGTAAATGCCCCTTCCAAAGGTTCCTTTGAAATTCAGGTGCTCATAAGGAATAAGAAATTAGGAAACTAAATATGGTCTGAACCTGAGAGTCTCTTCCAGTGTTATAAAATTAAGCTTTTAGGAGGTCCAGAAACCAATATGAGCAATCTTAAGAACTGCCTGTGTTCTGAGCCAAAATCTTTCATTTTCTGGAGAAACCCATATCTTTGAGGATTTCTTAGTAATTGCTCTTCTCCTTTTATAGTTTCTAACTCATATCATACATTTCTCTGACAGTATTTCCCACTTTCTATCCTGCAGGAATGGAAATAGATATAAAATAGCTTATGTTTGTACTGTGATGAGGGAGAAGGCTCTTGAAAGATTTCCTGCCTATCACCTGTGTGAGGAGTCCTGTCTGCTTTGAAAACCACAGGTGAAGATTTTAGAAAGTCACGAAATCTTTAACCATAAGGTGAGGATTGCCAGAAGCATTTCACACAGCTCTCACCACAAGGATTTTAACTGTTCCCTAGAGAGAAACACCAGACAAGTCTAAGGAGAGCTGTCAGTAACTAACCTCCGCTCATTCACCTTCAGTATGACCCTCTGTATTACCATAAATGGTGCCCTCAGCTTCATGCTATAAAGTATGCAAGAAAAGTATGTCTTAATCTTGCAAGAAATGTGGAGCTTAACGGCTTCATTCACCTAAATTTATCAATCTGACATAGCTCTTCATTTAGAATTATTTAAAATAGTAATGGAGGAATGGGAAATGGTAACTGTTTCATGCTGAAGGTAATGCATTTTGTCTCTCTTGAGCAAAAATAAGACTTAACTAGAATACACTTAAGAAATATTAGAGGCGTAAATGTAAGCCTAATTTTCAAGATAGGCAGAGTAAGATATTAGGGGGGAAAAAAGGAAAGGAAAAAGCAACTCTTATCAGAATGTCCTGAAGATAGGAAAAAAACCCTCAGGCTTTCTGGGAAAAAATTATATCCGGGATTCAAATGTGCTTTGTTCTCATTACCTTGAACCTTTCATCTTCCATTAGACTTCTACAAAGTGAAAGAAGAGTTTGAATGAACCTTTTAAATCAAATTGGTAACCTTTTACATACACTTGGAATAGCTGTGAACACCTGCTAAATTACTGCAGACACTACTTTATTATTGCCACTAAGAAAATCAGAGCAGTTCACTGCATACGCAAATCAATTCAGCAGTTATATTAGGAAATTAAATCCTGTTGTTTTAATAAATTTCCATGCATATTAAAGCATCGATTTCATTGCTTTCTAGACATTTCCAGGAAACATAAAAATAAGAGAGAACTCATGCAGGTAGCCCTTTTTCCATTGTTCTTGAAGTGAATCACAGTACAACTTAGTGAATTAAACAATAAAAGAAATATAAGCTGAACTGGAGTGCTGTGGAAGCCTTTGCAGGTCATGTCTGAGCTAGCAGCCTTTGTATGCACATCTCAGTTTGTACTTTATTTCCACACTGCACATTGCTAAATGTCTTTTAGACGGCCAAGTTTTTTCTGTGGTGACCTGAAGTGCACACGTTCTCTCTGTGCCCATTACCTTGCAAATCCCCTTGGCTTACCAGGGCAGGGTACAGGGGCTGTAGCAGTCATGACCATGTCAGCACCCAGCAGCTTCACTGACCACTGCCGCTGCTGTTGCTGCTGGCTGGATGAAACCTGCCTCTGGATCTCCACACACACATGATGACAGCACTGTGTGGTGCAGGACTGCTTGTGTAGGCACTCCTGAGATAAAGAACAAAATTGGTGTCTGTCCTGCCCTTCCCTAGATGTCCTATCCCTCACAAATTGTTGCCATCTCTAGATTTAATTATCCTTCCTATCCTTAATATTATCCTTCATATTTCAGGCCATTATTCAAAATATTAAAAAGTATAATGTCCAAAACACTGCTGCCCTGTATATTATTTTGTACTACTGAGGATTAGCCTGTAAAAAAAATATTGTACCTATGCCACAGAAGTTCCTTCCAAGCCATGGCTCTCTAGACTTCTTCTGAGAAGGATCTCCATCTGAGAAGCTTTTCTTCAGTCTACAGTAGCTGATTATTCAAAGTCACAGAACACAGGATTTACTTGCATACTTGTATGTTGCTGTAGCAATACACATGTCCTATCTGTGTCCTATCCCTCAGTGTAGTTCACAAGCCCTGCCAAAGTGAAGCCTGACCTTCTGTCCTCTTCTATGGATTGGTAATTTCCTGAAATTCTGGAGTAGATTTTTATTGTATTACTGAATTTTTTTGCAATTTAATGCCTATACAGGCCCTGGAAACAGGTTTTCTAACTCCATATGCAGTGGAGGTCTGTATTTTTGTGTGTACATTAATATTAATCCATGATGTAAAGACATGTCCAGGGCTCATCCAGACCCTATCTTTATACTGCAACCCTTTCCTCCTTGCACCTATGTTTCCAGGAAAAAGTAGCCCTGGAAAACAGGGCAAAAGAATGTTAAAATTACTTCTACCAGTTCCTTGACCTGGAAAATCAGAGGACTAGGATCCTATAAGACTTCCTAGAAGATGAGTCTAGATTCAATCTCTGCATATATACTATGGGTTAAACCCTATTGTGCCAATTCTTCACAAACACATGATAAAAATACAATCTCTTCCACAACTTTGTCAAAAATCTTCCATTACTGTATTTTGTAATGCACTAGCAAGACAGAAGTATTTATGTCTATAGTCTGCTTTTCTTGATGCAATTAATTCACAGCTTTTGATTGAATGGGTTGGGTTTTTTTTAGTGCTATTGGATTTTTTTTTTTCAGCTCAGAGCTTGTAACTTAAGTCCTAGAGCCAAATATTTTTTTCTTTCCAAAAGCACATTGTAAGACAACTGACAGACATCCCTCAGGATGAAAACTGCCACAAGGGGTCTGATCTGTTCCAAACCTTTTCCTTCAAGTCATTTATTTCAGATAATTCCCTTTTCATCTCTTATAAAGCAGAGTCAGTCTGCTTTTAAGGGTCAGCTAAAATAATGTTAAATTGGGTTTTTCAGCATTTATTGATGTGTAATGTAGCAGACAAATGCCTCCACTAGTCTCTGCTGGAAGTGAATGCTCTTGAAATACATATGCAGATACACATAAGGACCCTAAAAACAAGTGAACAGCGAGGCTGCAAAGATATCCTGGGCCAGCCATGGAAAGGAGGGTACTGAATAGATAAAAATAGCTATGGAAAGGATGACACTAAATAGATTTAAAAAAGTATGAAAAGAGAATTAAACATCAGCTTGAGCAATGAGAGTTTCTCTACTAATAAAAACAAATACTGAGCTAGCTGACAGATATATCTTTGGTTTGGGTTTTGTTCTTGTTGCTGTCGCTTGTTTGGTTTTTTGGGTTTTTTTCTCCTGAAATATTTGTGACCTGAAACTTCTTTGCTTATGGAAGGAGATTAGGTGTCTTTTCTACAAGGAAGGTCCCAGAGTCTGGGCTTTGTTCCCCACTCAGATGGACAAGGCTGGACACACTAAGAGCCCTGTGAGGGATCTCCAAGGTAGCAGTGAATGATCCAGTTCTGCAGCTGGAAGCTGTAGGAGCCCGCTCCATAGGGGGCACAGAAGTTTTCTTGCAGTACTGCACCTGGGAGCTGGGGTGGCACATGTGGGATGTGCAGGTGCATCCCTGTAAACCATCCCGGTTGTAGCTCTGTAATGCACAAACCAGGACTTTGCCTCAAGCTGAGACACGGAAGTCACAGAGAAGTTGGAGAGCCTATGTTCAAGGACTCTCAATTTATCTCTCACTTCTTTTACCACATCTGCTCTTAGTTTCAAAGACAGTTTTGTGGACTCAGACCATGGAAGACTGACCACAGCCTGAAATTTATGATGCTTATGAGAGACCTGAGACTCCCCTTAAAGCCACATCACATTTCTGACACCTTTATGGTACTATTTCTGACAACATTATGATACAATGTTCATATTTCTCACTTTAAAATAGCATATTTGTTTTGCTCTAAGAAAACAGATGACATATTGAGCAGAAATTAGAAGATCTGTGCTTTCCAGACAACTTGCTTGCATTTTAGATACTTGGAAAAAAGGCAATCAAAAATGAAAACAAAAGTTTCTCTTTTGTCTGGCATGTGATGCCATACTGAGAGTAGCCCCCACAAGGCAGCTGCCTTGTAGAAGAATGGCACAAAACTGCCTGCAGATCAAAGCTGTTAACACATGTGAATGTATGCAGCATTAAACTCTCCAGCTACAGAGAAAACATCCAGCAGAGCAAAGAGCCAAACCAGAGTATTAGTTTAACATTTGATACAAATTTACCTATATTTTCATAGTTTTTCTGTTTCCATGTATCACCTTAATAACTGTCCAAGGAAAAATGGTTCAAATGGCTCCATAAAACTTGATCTGTTTTTCTGAAACCCACATTCACAAGTGCAGCAGCACATAGTTGCTGTATGTAGCCAAATGCAGCCCACTGGTATGCAGTCATGAAGGAAAACACCTGCTAAACCCATATGATAGATAAAGCAAAAAATGCCTCCTGTTTTTTGCAATTCCCTGTCCCTGAAGAGCTGGAGATGCACAAATTAATAGGCTTTGAATTGGTAAAGCCTTGCTAATGTTAGGCAGACTCAGACTCAAAAAAATACTTTTGATATTGTTCATTACAAATAAAATGTGAGCTTGTTGACTTTCCTTCAACACAGAACTACTGCAGTAAGTCAGAAACAAGTTACCATAGTGACCTATTACACAGGGGAAAAGTAAATTTCTCTGCAATTATTTGTGGAGCTTTCTGTAAGGCTATACTCTCAACAAAACACCAGTCTTGAAACCAGTGCATGCTTCTTTACTGGGTAATGGAGAAAGACAAGCATGGATGGAGCACACCAAGGCATCTCAGTGAGACAGCTGCATTTTGGTGTTTCACTCAGTGGGCCATTGGCTCCAAGCAAGCTGCAGCTCACTTTTCGGGCTTAAGCATCACAAATTATGCACCTAAATGCTTGTTCTTGTCTGTCCTTCCTTTGTCTCACATCAAATACAATCACAGCATCTCACATCTTGTCAACACTGCTTTTATTCCTTTGGGTAGCTTTCAGTACCAGTTAAAAGGACTGAAATCTTCCATCTGTCTTTCCTGGCCTCCATAGCTCAGTCCATAGTGAGTTCCAGCTTCCATGTACCTTTCCCACTCAGTACCAGCATCTTTGGCTTCATTCACTGGGCATTTTTTTCTCCACATTCACAGCCAGCTCTGGCTGTGGCAAGGATATTAGGAAAGAGAGAACAAGAGGCACTCATGGATGTTTTGGTGCTCAGTCTTCCTCTATGCCCAGGTGACGCCCTGTCCCCAGCAGAGGCAG
This sequence comes from Lonchura striata, assembly GCF_050655825.1. NCBI lineage: Eukaryota > Metazoa > Chordata > Aves > Passeriformes > Estrildidae > Lonchura > Lonchura striata. The sequence goes on along the minus strand of NC_140703.1, from coordinate 101,550,734 downwards.
AACAGACCCCCACACTATCCCAAGAGATGCTCCATGTGCAGGATGAAGCTGCTGTGTTGTCATTGCTGACAGGCAGTGCCACCCCAATGCTGAGCTCCCAGCTGCTCACCCACACCCCCTTCTGCTCCCAGCATGGAGGGAGACCCTGAGGGGCACCCCTGGTCCCCTGCCTGCCCCTGCACTGGGAGCCACTGCCCACAGCTGCCTGGCTCTGGTATCCTGTCACCATTGAGTCAGAAATGACACAGAGTGAGATGAGGAGGCTAAGGTCTAAAAGCCAGCCATTTAATCAATCATCTTCTTTTAGACCTTGGTTTGCTACAGGTGGACATGATTGGTCATTTAGTCAAGACATTTTGCATGATTGGCTAATTAAGAAGACACCCTCTTTATGAGAAAAATAACTTGTTAAAAACACCACCTATAGATTGTTAAATATTTGATTATTGTTATTTCTCTCCAGCTCCCAAAGCTTCCCAGACTGATTCATGGGAAAACTTCTCTATCTTTCACTCTGACCAGACTGTCACATCAACAGTGTCCGTCTGGCCAATGGCTTGTGGCCCCAACAGCCCGTGGTCCAAAGCCATGGCTCTGCAGTGTGGGGCTGGGGCTGTCATGTGGGGCTCTGTCCAAAGCTTCATAGAGTCCTGGGCACATCAGGGGCTACAAGTTCCCGAGGCTGGGGGCTGCTCCTCTTCCAGTGGGTTCAGCTGTTGAAGGGGTGCTGGGGGTTGCCATTTGTGACACAGGTGCAGTGTGTCAGGTCCCTTGGTGGTGCAGGACACTCTAATGCCCAGAGGACCCTGTGACATGGCAGAGCCCTGCCCTTCCAGAGGGGTACATGAGGGGCACAGAGCCCTGGAGTGCCCAGACCCAGGAGAGCAGCTCTCTCAGGACAAAGCAGCTCCCAGGATCCCTGTGTGACAGAGGATGTGTGCGATGGAGGAGGACACGGCCAACCCCATCCCCCAGGAACCTAGGCCCTTGCCCAGCTGGCTAGAAGACCAAGAACTTTGTGACTGGGAAGTGTACAGAAAGGTTGACCTGTATTCCCTCAGAGAAGTTGAAGGCTACAAAGAACCATCTGACTGGGAGGAATTTATTGGCCAAGAGCTTTTTGAAGGGGATGACTCTCTTGGCCAAGAGCTCTCCAAAGGGAATGGTACCAAACTGTCCAGTCCAGCTATGAAGACAACAGTGGCAAGGAGCTGGCTCACGACAGCTGGGAACATGTGTGGGGCCAGAGTGCTGGGGTCAAGCCCCTACTGCAGGAAGAGGATGACCTGGGATGAACTGAGTGTCCTTGAGCTGCCTGAACAAGAAGACAGGGAGCAGAGACTGGGATGCTCTGCAGAGGGTGGGCTCCCCGTTCCTGTCCCTCGGGCTGGGCTCCAGGCATTTGAGCCATGCCCCCAAGTGCCATTCTGTGCCTGGCCTCCCCACAAGCCAGTCCCTGCCCTGTGCAGCTGCTCCAGCCCCTCAGCTCCACAGCTGGGAGCCAAGGGTCCCTGCAAGAAGAGTCCATCCCTCGCCAGGTGGGCGCTGTGGGTGCTGTGCAGCCTCTTCTGCTGCCCTTGGCCTTGCCTGGCGCCACTGCCCGAGGATTAGTGCAGGAGCCTGCCCAGCGTCCTGAGGGAGCCGCATGGGCTGCCAGGCCTGGAATCAAAAGAAGGATTAGTGAGGAGAATAGGAATAACCAAATAAGAAGGATAAGAATAATAATAAATAGTAGAAATAAATATAAGTAATAAGAAAAAGAATAACAATCATAAGTTAGAATAATAAAAACAATAATTTGAATATGGAGAAAGTAGAAGAAATAGTAGTAAAGAAGAAAAAGAAGGTGGTGAAGAGGAAGAAACAATAGTAGTGAACAATAATAGGAAGAAAAAGAATAATGAGTTGAATAAGAATTAGAAGGAGGAAGAAGTAGAACATAAAGAATAAATAATAGTAGTAATTAGTAATAATTAGAATAAAAGAAATAGAAGAATAAGAATTACTAAGATGAAAAAGAAATAGCAGTAATAAATAATAATAAATAATAATAAATAATAATAAAAAGATGAATAATAAAAAGATGAAATTATAGTAGTAGCAATCGTAATAATAATGTCAAATTAAAATACACATCCACACATCTAGAATCACAGGATGAAGGGAAAGTCCTTAAAGATTATCTAATTCCTATTGATTCTCTTCTCTCTTCCTCTCTGAGACCTCTTTCCCATTTCTTTCTATCTCTCTACCTCCCCTTTCTTGTTAAATAAAATCCATGTTAGATAAAATCCCTGTGTTGTCCTCATATGGTCTCATTTTCATCTTCATTTGGGCAGAGGCATCTCTCCCTACATGGGATGGTGACACCCAGGCAGAGTCCCTTCCAGCCAGAAGCATTCTGTCATTCTCTCAGCTCCTTGCTTTGCTTTTCTTCTTCCCTCTGCTTCCAGCTGGGAATGTGCTAGAACATGTCCAGCAAATAGCCCTTTGCTGTCTGCTCTGAGAGCCCACACAGCTTCAGGACCTTGTCACCTGGACCTGCACCTGCACCTGCACTGCTCCCTTGGGAGGCACAGCAGAACCAACACCCCAGGAAACTCAGCACTTCCCCTCTGGGATCCACGGCACACACAGCAATGGTCTAGAATTACAGTTTCCAAAAAGGAAATATGTTCCTGCCCTTTCAGGCAAAGCTCTGATAGGACTGAAAACCTGGGGCTCTAAGTGGAGCAAGAACTTACAGACATTTCACAACCCACCTTCATAACTTAATCAAGGGTTGTTTTATTCAGGGTGAGATCTTTGTCTGGGAGTTGCCACAGGCAGAGATAGACACCATGAAACAAACTGAGCAGGCAAAGCCAGGAAGAAGAGAAAAGAGGACACAAATAGCACTAAGCTGGTGGCACTCTGAAAACCAAAGTGGAACTTATTGAATAGGAATGAAACAGAAATAAAGAACTCTGAAACTTTGATTTATTATCCAAATACAATTTTGTTCCTTGATTGCAAGCCTCCTTCTGATAAGAACTGTCATCCGGCATGCTTTTCAGAAAGTACTTAGTTCTGACTTGATGTTGTAGGCTGCAGACACAAAGAAAGATGGAATGGGCTTTTTCCTCCTTCTGCTTCCTTTGACATCCTCAGCAGAAGAAGCACTAGGAAGAAAAGAGCAGCTTGTGTTCACCCCTTAATAGGACATGGAGGGGCAATAATGCCTGTAGCTGTTCCCACAGGGACATGCAGGCTGATGCCAGACCCACATTAAGGGGTGCCTTCATGCAGTGCTCGCTTGGTACTGAGGGGCAGAGTGGCCCAGTTTTATTCACTGGGCTTTGTAATTCTGCCAGAAGCTACATGAGTAGGCCATGACCTACTCACAGCCTACCTTCTGGACACAAAGATTCTGTGATCTTTCTTTTTTGGGGGAGAAAGCCAGGCCCTTTGGTAGCCAAAGCCCTGAGTGCACAGGTGACATGAACAAGGTTATTTATTGCGTGAAATGATGTGCAGGGCTCTTCACGTAACTCTTTGCAGTTGTTGCTTGGTGTGCAAACAACATCCCTCAGTAACACTGAGGGAAGGGGAAACCTTTTGTTGTATGAAAAAAAACAAAACCTCTCAGTCTGAGTCTTTTTTACACTGGGTTAAAACCAAACAATATATTCATTCCTCACCTTTGAAGGAGTAATGTTCTGCTTTCCTGAGGACAAAGCTTGAATCAGGACTGACCCTTTTCAGTCATCTTAGTCCATGTTGCTCTTCCCCTAGAGGAACTGCCAAAATCAGGTTGCCCTTATATCATCCTCCCCCCATCTGGTTACCACTTAGAATTGTAGTGTAATTCCCCTCACAGGGGAATATAAAATATCAGGACTAGTAAGCTACTGCCCAGGACTCCTTCCAGCCTTCTCACAAGGCTAACTTATCTGCAAAAAGTAGTGATGGTACTGAGAATCCAGCTCAAGGACTTATTGGCTGAGGTGAACATGTTTCCTTTAATGCCATGGAATTTCAGAAACATTTAATTCTGGTGCCGTATACATGTAAAGTGTACTCTAAACTGAAATGACTTACACATCTCACACAGTAGAAGCGAAAAGACAGTTATGACATGTTTCATATACACACAAAAATGTGGAGATGAAAGTAACCCTAGGGCAGCAATTATGCTCTTTGAAGCATATCTAACTGATCAGCTGAAAGTCTTATCTGTAGCAAGCACTGGTGCCAATCTGGATGTCTTGTTGCAATTATATATAATAACAGTGTCACAGTAATGAAGGGCAGTTAAGTTAGACACACCAGCCGAGTTGCTGGAGTGTATGACTCATTATGTTGTGACTAGAGAACCCTGTGAACATCTTGTATTAATTTTAGTAATTTAGAATTTCTCCACATAAAAAAAAATAATTTTTTAAGCCCTGATATAGTCTAATGACCCTTTCAGTAATTTCTGGATTTGCTTAAAAGACTTATTCAGCTCCTCTGTGTTTCAAAGTCTACATGTGTTCAATTGAATGTGAACCCAAGAGCAAGACCTTCAGAAAAATTTGTGACTTTGATGTGCAAGTGAAAGAAAATTCAACTCAGTGACATTATTTCTCATTCACACCTCCTTTAATGTACTCAGAATTAGGTCCTCTGTCCTTAAAAGTTAATATAAGAAAGTTAAAGAAGTCAGCCTCTGAAAAAATTATTTTTATTGAAAGAAATAACACTGTACTTTAAATGTAACCTTCTCATCAGTAACAGCTTCCTGACTGCATTTCTGGGTGCTTGCCTGGGTATGTGATGTATGTATAATCAGGTATGATTTGTTCTTAAATGAATGAAACAGCTTAAAATTCACAGTCCTCAATGAGAGTATGTCTCCCCTTCCACTCCCGGGGGATTGTTTTGAGTCAGGTTTTAGCTTGCTTTTATTTACACATCAGAAGACTGTGCATGACTGATGATTCTGGTTTTGTACCCTCTTGCCCCATGAAACTCCCAACTCTGATGAAACTTACCAAAACTGGTGCCAAGGTTTGGGACAAGACTGGTTCCTTCCTCATGCCAATGAAGAACATATGTCCTTAATACTGTCCTGTTATTAGATAACTGCTACAGTCTAATCTCAAAAGATAAGAAGATAGTCTTCAATTATTTCAGCACCATTTTATATGTCTGTAGAGATTTGTGACATCCACATGGGAGAAAATTTAATAAACAATCTCTAGGAGACCTGGACATTTCTGGAAATATGTAGAATAACCCTGGGAATTTCATATAGCACCAGGAACTTATGTGGACGCAACAGAATAATAGGGTTACATTGCCTCTAGTATTTCTTGCACAATGCAGCAGAAATTTTATACAGCGTTTCTGAGGAACATGAGTAGAATTCGTCTTCTGGTAGAAGGGTTTTAAACTAATTTCTCACATGCCTTAAGCATTGGGGTATATCAAGGTCTTTGCATGATGTATGCCTGAATTTCCCAGCCAAAGTTACTGCATTTTATTTTATTGGCCAGGGATTGATTGCTGGCATAAGCTACTGTATGTCCAGTGCAATATCTCTCAGTAGCAGATACCTCATTACAGTCTTCCGTGTCTCCTTGGAGTCTGGCCACCTGCTGGAGCAAGTTCTCTGTGACCTGCACCTTCTTCGAAAAACCCACATTGGCTAGAGTGAGGGATGTAAAGGACACCTGAAGAATAAGAGAAATGGAAGGGCAATTTACTTTTTCTGATCTAATAACAATTTCATATAAAATTCTTGAAATCCCCTGGAACATGAAAACAGAGCAATGATGAATAAAATGGGCTGATAAAAACCTCACTGCTGGGCTAGCGAAGTCAGATGGGCAGGTGACATACCTCTGAAGGAGAAGTTGGTCAGCAACTCCTAAATATCAGTGTGAGTAAACATCTTAATTTCTGGGCTGAGGAATATACTTTTGTGGAGTCTCACCATTTATATTTTGTCCTACATCTGACTGGGAGGGAGCGCAGAAGTGTCAAACTCTCAGTGAGAGATGATTTAGGAAGCTACTGCCTTATAGGCAATATGGCAAGAGCAGGAGTGATGTGAGCCTGTGCTATTATATCATATGTGATAAACTACTGAGCGCCCCATGAATGCACTGAATGGTGGATCTCACCTACCTTATCTTCCACACTTCTGATTTGGGGTCATTTCAACTTTCCAGGTCATGGCTGAACACAAGGCTGAGATTCCCAGGTATAAGTTTAACACCAAGAACAAGTGAGGAACATCTCTGCTCCCTTAGTAATTTTACTTTTTGACCTGTGCAGAGATGTCTTTGTGCTCTGCCCCTTTTTTCTGTGTTGCCTGATGCCACTGAACTACTGCAAAAAAATGAAACCAAGCTGAAATTGCCCTTAACTAGGGCTAATCAAACTACAGGGAGATTTAAGGTCTATGACCTCTTCTGTTTTGTTCCTTTTGTGGATGGTTAATGTGAACACATAAATTTTAAATTTTCTTTGATTGATTTTTAATTAAACCCATCATTTTCACATGGTGGAGAAGAAGCCATACATGTAGTGAGTTTGGTCAATGTTATATGGCCATACAGAAGATTTTTTACAGATTTACAGATGTTGTCTACCATTCCAAAGTCCAAGGGAGTCTTCTTTTACATACAGACTGAAACAAGATCCTTTTGGTGCTTGGGCAAAAAAAAAAAAAAAGTGATAGAGTAATGAATTCAGTTGTCAGTGGGGTCTTTTAGTGGGATATGTTCTTGGCCTTTGATTTCAATTCAGTGAGGGCTTTTTGTTCTGTAGATACAGTCTTCATCAGTCAAAACCTGTATCTTTACAGGAACTCTGAGGCAGTACCATAGCAGAAATAAGAATGAATTATAGAATAGCCTTTGGAAACCTAAAAGAGCAATATGTATCTGAACATACAAAAAAGTCTCCTAGAAATGCTTTGTTGGTCCAGGGTCAAGAGACGACCCCAAATCCATTTGAGTCAGTAGGACTCTTTCCAACAACCTTATTAAAGCATTTTAACTCTAACTTTGTGTAGAAATAAAAGTGTACTTTGGTCTTGAGTGAAGGAACCACTGATTTACAGGAGCAGGAAAAAATTAATTGCAGATCTCCCTTATTTAAGCACTTACTGGCAGGCAGTCTTGGACAGGGCCATTGCCATGTTATTTTGCAATTAATTACTTATAGTCAGGGTTCATGTCACTGTGGTTTCAGCTCTATTAGAAGGCTTTTTTGTAGACATCCAATTAGTTGTTATACTTTATCTTAGAGAAAGCAGCTGCATTTGCAGAGGATTTCTGAAGAGACCTTTACAAAATGTACCCCATAAATGTGAAAATAAATCTAAATCACCAGCTCATCTTCTTTAAGCAGAACTCCTTGTTCAGATCAATATACTACAAACATGTTTGAACTTCCAGTATAAGCCACCTGTTTTAAAATTTCATATTGAAAGGGAAGGTTACATTGGTTGTATATATACATCACATCATACATGAATTGTAAATCTATTCAAAGTAGTGTGATTTAGACATATGTGAGGAGTAAAATATGCACATGGGTGTGGAAAGAAGAGCATGTAATGAGAGGTTAGGATGATCATCTCACATTTCAGTCCTGTAAAATATTCTGAAATTGTCACAGATGAATATTTCTTCTTAGATACTGTGCCATATTCACCCCATAAGAGATCTCAAAACCTAAATGTGGTATGTTTATGTCGGCTCTTGTGTGTATTCCTGTCATCTGTGCTAACACAGCACTTACAAACCTCCCTCCACTCTTGCACATGACTTAAATAAGTTGTTAGGCACTGCTCAAATCCACAACAGACTGGCTTCTTTCCCAAACCATCTGTCTAGTGTGTGGCCTATATTAATCCATTTAACTTAGACTTCTCTATCCAGTTTGGAAAGACTGACACATTAGAAGACAAAGAATGGTAGTCATACACAAACACCCAAATTCCAGCCACTTTCCAGGAAATCAGCAACTTTGTTACTGTGGGTTGAGCATCAAATGCTGCCAGTCTTTTCCTGAGAAGGTGGGTATGCTACAACAGGGTTCTCACCTGCCTAACCTGCCACTTCTATGGGTTTTTTCAGCTATACATATTTTATTCATTCAAATATGTAATGAAACCAATGCAGAGATTTTTTTTTTTTCCCATTAAATTAAGCTATTCATTTTTATCCAGGTCTAGAGGAAGGTAAGAGAAGGCTGATTTGAAAATCTAGTGCCCTTGAGAAAGGAGATGAATAGGCATGTTACTGGTTTGGACAGATAGGGAAAGGATGGATTTCAGGGGGTGGAAAGGAGGCGAGAGAAGACAAATGACAGGGGAGTAAAAAACCATTGCAGCATTTTTTTATGCCAACAAAGAACAAAAGTAGTCAGTAGGATTTTGCATAGCAAAAATCTGTGAGAAATAAGGTCAGCAATAACACTGAATGGCTCCAGAAGTTAAATATCAATACATTTTCTTCCTCAGTTCTACCATAACTTGAGCACAGTCCCCAGAGAAAAATCCCTTCATTTCACTTGTGAATAAGTTTTTTGTCCTGAGCATTTGAGTACAGCTGAAATGAAGGGTTTGAAACAACACAAACCATGATCTGAATTTCAAAAAAAAGAAGAAACAAACAAAATCTTACTCTTCTTATGCCAAAGAGCAAGACCTGTGTCTGCCACTGATTTCTCAAGCAGTGCTGTGAGTGCACATTTCTGTCCTGTGACGAATCTTATGGGTATTGTGAACTCTTGTACAGGCAAGAAGACTGCACAGCAAATGTAAAGCCCTGAAGTATTTTCTGTAAACTGAGTTTCTGATACAAAGAATCTGTAACAGCATCCAAAGTAAATTAGGGTTGTAGTACTGAAACTGCTGTTCATTTTCTACTCTGAAATGGAAATGGAAAATGAATCCAAATTCAAATTAAGATTTTGTTGAAAAAAATCAAAGAATAAGAAAAAGTGTTTAATGACATTTTGCATTTGGTGATGCAAAGCACCGAGCAAGTTTCCACATATGGCAATTTTCTAGACTAAAATATTATCATTATAGCATTTTTGACCTAATATAGGGTCTTTTTCTTTAAATGTAGCTTCAGATACTATGTAAGTAGACTAAAAGGCATCTGGTTCTCTCATTTCCTTAGGTTAGGACAAGAGAACCTGAAAATGAAAAAGACAGGTAGCAAATCATATATTTCAGATGAAGTAGAGATGACTAGAAGTGAAGAAGTAAGACATGAGGTCAATGATTTCTACAGTCATAGTTTGGACATTAAAATGTTAATTTTGGGACTTTTTGCCAACTCCACAAAAGACCACATCACTTGCCTGTGTCTTCTTCAATTATATGCAACTGACAAAAAAAGAGAAACAAGTAAATCACTAACACTTTGAGGAGAATGGTTTGATTGAACCAGAGCGTGGCAGGGGATGCACAGGAGCATTCTGCCTGTCAGAGCAAAGGTCTGCATCTGTGTGCCCCCCAAATTGATGTTTATAGGGGATACTTCTATAATTATTTTTTAAATTCCTTTCTTTCCATGCTAAGTCCCCATTGCCATTTGAGTGTCTGGCAGCACAGTGGCACTCACTATCCATGTGCTCAGTCATGAGGCACTTGTGAGAGAACAGCAGGCTTTTCTGCAGTTACAAAATGTTGTTTTATCCAGCAATTCATAGCAATTTGTGCCATAAACACACAACTTTGCTCTGCCCTCTGTTCCCTCTTCACTCTCCCAAAAGGTCGCCAGACAGATGGTAGGGAATAGAAAAAGCAACCAGTTAGTGACAGAAGAACCAAAGCAAAGATTTTGCAGATGCCCTGGAAGATACATTCCCATGCAAATATTGCCTGTACAGACACCACTACCTGAAGATGTATTACAGTAGAAAAAAAAGAAAGATAAATTTCATTTTGCAACCAGCTGTATGATTGCCAGTAGCACTCTGTGTCTGAAAAAAATACTGGGAGTAGGATGCAGTTATCCATGTATGTGTTTGAGAAATCCTAGAGAAGCCCAGGTGAGCTACACCTGCCCTTCTAGGGAACAGTGGGTCTTCCTAGGTCCTGTGACAAACCTGCCAGCCCATGCAGGTGTCTCAGACATCACACATGGCATCAGGTCTTGTTTGTCTCTTGACTCCTCTCGTGGTCCACATCCAGCAAGGAACACAGCTGCCTGATCTAGATATCCAAAGCCACCAAAGATGGTCCAGGATACCACAGGAAGGTAGCTAGGAGACTAATGGAGACTCACACAAAAAGGATGGATCATCTAATAGACCCTCTGTTCAGACTGCCCTTTTGCCTTGTTCTACCAAAGAAATACTGGGTCTGTGCCTTGTGGGTGCAATTAGCCACTAATTTAGCCCATGGTATCTTGTGTTTTGTTCCTAAGCTCAATTCAGAGAAAAAACAAAGGACTGTGGGCAGAGAAAGTGTTCTGATGGCAGCTCATAGCTGTTTCCAGTCTTCCTCCAGGCTTACCCTTCCTCCATCCACTAACACAGTTGTCTTGCATAATCTGCAGAAACAAAGCAATTCACAGCTCTGCCTCCAGGACTGTGCTCCCTCACTGTGAGCATTTATTTAGTTCAGGTCTGCCTTGGTGCAGATGTGAATTGGATGTGCAGCTTCTTACAGCCACCTGTATAAACAGGACTCAGCAACCTGTTGAGGTTGCTGGGAGAGTGTCTTCCTAAATTTATTACACTTCTGTAAGAGCACACCAAGCATCAGATTTTTTTTCCGAAATGACACAGGAATCTTATTCCTAATTTGCCATAGAAAAATTAGTGGAGGAGAAGGAAGAGAAATTTGGGAACTGGAAAAATTTATGACATGGTCTATACATGTCTTGAAGTGTTTAATATAAAAAAGGGATGTTTTGGAAGCAATTTAGAATTTTCCCTATTCACAAAATAACAAATTTTCCAAAATATTTCAAAGAAGAAATATTAGCAGTGAAGGTAGAAAATCCCTTGGCAAAACTGTATTTTTTTGTGAATTTTTGTTTTTAGACATCTCTGACTTTTTATTAAACAGTAATACACTCTTCCCTACAACAGTCTTACTAAAGAACACTTCAAGCAAATGATCAAACATGAGCATAAGAAATATTTCACAAGACATGGCATGTTTAGAATAGTGGACTACCTCTCTTCTGGCAAATTAAGCAGAGACCAAGAATATTCCTGGGTTGTGTAACCCTTTACCGAAAAATTATTGCCCGTGTACATTGGTGGCTCATGATCAACCTGCCCTCTTACCAGGACCCCAGAGCCATTCTCTGCAAAGCTGCACTGCCACTGATCAGCCCCCAGCATGTTCTGGTGCCTGGGGTATTTTTTGCCATTTGTCTTTGTTGAACATCAGAAGATTCCTCACTGGCCAACATTCCAGCCTGTCAAGGCTGAACGCTGCAGTGGTCACTCCTCCCAGTTTTGCAACATATGCAAACTTTGTGAGATGCACTCTGTCCCTTCAGGTCATTAATGAAGTTATTAAACAGTATATTTCCCAATGTTGACCTCTGGAAGGCACCACTAGTGACTGATCGCTGCTTGGACTTAGTGCTGCTGCTCAGAAACCTCTGAGTCTAGTCTCTACTTCATTAATTTCTACCATAAGAATGGTATGGGAAATAGTGTTAAAAGCCTTCTAAAATCAATATAAACATCCACTGTTCTCTTGTTCATCAAGCAAGTCAGGTTGCCAGAGAAGTCTGCCAGGTTGGTCAGGAGTGATTTTGTGTTCACAAAGGCTAGCTAGCTACTGCCTTCTGGACCTTCCCACTTTTGGATATAGTTTCAGAGTTTACCTCTCATTGCAGTTGTTGCAGAATGAAGTGGTTCTGTATTTAGCAATGCTGCTTGAAAGAAGGGGATCAGGTCAGAAACCCATTTTGGTCAATAGCATCACAACTATTATGGAGTTTTGGGGGTTCAAGAATAGGCCATTTATAGACTCTTTGATTCAGCAAAGTCAATCCTCAGCACTTGTGATAGCATTATATGTTTTCTGCTGTGGAACAGTCAAGTGGAGTCTGAAAACTAGCCATGAAACCTTGCAGGGTTGGGTGCTTCTGAGTTTCTTTGTGCATGGTGGGATATACCAGCAGTCAGTGCCTTTAATCTGACAGCTTGTGGAAGCCAAGCAGGGAGGTTGTGGTGAGTGCTCCCACAGCCCAGGAGCAAACACAAGGAATGCAGCAGTGCTTGCTAGGCAGGCTTCTTGCTATCCACGGGAAGAATGGACACCGGAGTGCTGTTGTGTCTTCTGTAGCTGACTCTGAATAACTTTTAATTATATGGATGCTCAGTTTCCTCATATAAAGTATGGTGCAGACTGCAGGAAGGCAGATGTGCCCTCAGCTGAGGAGGGTGTGATTTTCAGTGTTGAAATGGGCATGAGTAAACAGTGTGAGCTGGGCCTCGTGTGGGTAACACAGGAACAAGGGTACACAGGCTTCCTGCTGTTGAGTTTATTTTTGAACAAAGAAACAGCACGGATGATTTAATCCATCATGTCAAAAGTCTTCAGAGTCAATACGGAAAGAATAGTAATTTAAATCTGTCACTGACAACTGCCCATTTTCAGCTTTAGCCAACAGTGCAGCTTAGAAAAGAAAAGGAAACTATACTGACATGAAAGGAGATGCCTTCTGTAAATTCCTGGTAACCACCTGCCTCTCACTAGAAAGAACTAATATTTGCCTTCAGACATGTGTTCACCACTCCAGTGACTAATATAGATTAAATTTCATAATTTTCTTTAATAGCAAATGGCTGTATTTTCCTTGCCATGATAATATAATTAGAGTTTATTCAATAATAGAAAGACAAAATGGACCAGCTTGGAAGAATTTCTAGGTCTAATGGGCCTGAATTTGCTGACAGAAGAGTCTAACCTGCCACTTTCACTGGGTAGAAGCTGAAAGTTGACTGAGATATATCTGTTCAAGTAGTCAGCTCTGTGACTACAAGGATAGCAGCCATAACTAATAATTAGCTAGATGCAGTCAGCAAAAGCCATCAGTGCTGCCGTAGAGACATCAGCATGGTCTAAGTGCCCAAGTGTGTGCTCAGGATGTGCCCAGTATTTCCCACATCGCTGCAGCTCCCTGCCTGCCAGCACTCCAGGCACTGGAGCTAGCTCGGTGTGATCATCTGCAGTGCAGCAGGGGAGAGCACAGCCTGGCACAGCCATCGCCAGCCTCCTGCTCAGCCAGGCTTCAACACGAGCACTCCATAAAAACACTGGAATGCAGTGGTAAATGTTTGTGAAAACAGTAAAAACCTTTGGCTCAGAACTTTCTTACACATGTCAATGAAGAATTATTGCCAGGCAGTGCTGGGAGCCACAGAACCTACCTTCTGGTCTGGGTGCTCTGATGGTCTCTCCAAGACCTGTGTTTCCACATGTGTGAAGGAGGAATGGAATTTACTGCCACAAAGCAGCTTCTGTGTAATTTAATTCCTGTGAGACTTGTGAGCTCTAGATATGCCTTGTGAAATCACTGCAGAAATATGGTTTTGTTTCTGTAGAATATCTGAATGATACTGTCAAGCAGGGAGGTATTTTCTGTTTCTAGTCTGAATATGAAAAAACAAAGGGTATTACCCAACAGCAAATACTGATTTAGCAGCAGGCAGCACTGTCAAAAATTTGGCAGATGAGTGTAATAAAACCAGTAGTGTGTTACCCAAATTTATAGAGAACTAGATCATGGTAGAAAATAAACCCCTTACTGGATATTTGATTCTTTAAGAGCAGATCTTTTACATATATATTATTCTAGTTATTCCACCCAAAATTATTTTTCTGCAGAGATTTGTAAGGAGCAGGGCTTACTTTCATGCCTTTTCTACTTTTGTCATTCATAACACAGTTTAAGCAGTTTTTTCTTACAGAGTTTCCTCTGCCCCAAGCAACAAAGGCAGGCATACAGGGCATGTTCAGGACTAGGTGTTCTGGGTGCCAAAGTGAAGTGGTGCAACATTTACAAGGTATATATTTATACATTAAGCATTCTTGTTACCTTACTATCCTTCAAAGCAAGTAACAGTTTTTACAGTGTAAGGTATAAACCCTAGATACAATTCAGGAATATGTTATCTCTCTTGCCTTTTGTAGATGACCTTGTCAAGTGAAAATCTTGATTGTGGAATCCTCTTGAGGGGGAAAACAGAAGCTGAGCACATATTAACCAGACAAATTTCATGTTACAGAAATAGAAACAAAGATGTTTCTCAGTATGGATGTGTGTGAGTTCTCACCACATTCTGCGTTCTCAGTTTGTCCACCTTAGGCTTTTCTATTTTCGTATTGATTGTTTCTGAAAACAGAGCTTTTACAGGGCTTAAAATATGCCCTCAGTCTGCAGATAGGTTCCTTAATACAGCTTTAAAGGTACTGAGTGTAAGCGGGACTAGACAAGTCTGAATGTACTGAAAGCAGAAAAAAAGAGCACAGTTCCACGTCATGATGTAGAAATATCTTCCAGCCCTCATGGACACCCAGTTCTGTACTCATGGAGTAAATTGTTCCAGCTGTGCTGAAATCTGGAACAAGTTTCATACAGTGGTTCACAAATATTTACCTTATAATGACAACAGACTGATATAGTTTCAACCTTCATTGTAAGACTATAACAGAACTCTGCAGAGATGCACATATTACCCCATGAAAATATCCCTAATAGAGTCCTGGAAGTGGAGTGAAACACGCACATACCAATACTGTGTGCACATGAAGATTATTAGCTATAAGAAGTATTTTAGTTCCTCTACGACTGACATATGTCTGATATTTTTTTATATGCAAGGTGTAATATGCTGCTCCAGCAGGAGGCACACTAGAACTTGCAAACCTCACTAGGTCCTTACAGGTAATAGAGGAGTAACGTGAGCACACACACACAAGGTGGTGCTGCTGGGCTGACACAGCGAAGGTCCTGCTACCTCCTCTCGCAGACCATTTTGCGAGACATAATCTTTCTTTGATTTTTCCACTTTCTGAATACTCCACCCTTCACGGTCTTTCAGTATTTTTGGTATTATTTTCAGTCGTGTCCTAGACACCTGTTTCAGTGGACTACAAATACCACACAGATCTTTCACCAAAACCTGGGTCAGAATGACATAAGGTAAAATTTCAAAGTGCTTGTGTGAATGTCACAGGGTGCAGGATGAATATCAAAGGTCCAAATACTTTTTTTCTTAAGTAATTGAGGTGTAAATTCCTAAGCCATCCAGATACCTTTGCAAATGTTGTGAAGTCTCTAATTTAACTTCATGGGATCAAAACAGAAGACACCTTAAACCACTTTATCTCTTGAGGATAGAATTCACACCTCTGTTTTAATAAGCAGTTACATAATACACACTGAGATTTAGATAAAATAAAAGACTAAACAAGCAAATTTATTTGATGCAAAGTATTAATAAAGCAAATATGGAAATGTAAGGTCTCACAATGCAAACATTTGTGGAAATCTTGTATCTGTGGGTATGCTGAATTCTTTAAGTAGTATCATTTCATGCCAAATTAATTACTTGCCATAAATTTTAAAATGCTAAGCGTTGAATTCTGTAGGTTTACGTTGATGTGAGCTGAAATAATTCTGGAGTTTCTTAAGGCTTACAGCAGTAATACAGATAAGATAGCTAAATTGTTTTGTTAGCCATTTAAAATTAAATTAAATCTTGAATTAAAATAGCAATGAACATGTGTAGAATGGCTCATTAGCTGAAGGAGAATTCTCAACAAAATTTGAAGTACAGAGGGAACCTTGAAATATGCATTATGTGCTCTAAAGTATAGGTTTTCCTACATGATTTCCTCTAGACTGACTGACTGTACTGGCTCCATTGCTGAGTAGTCAGTCTGCCCAGAGCACCTTTAGGTGTGCCAAGGATAACTAGTGTTTTGATAATCACAAAGTAATTAAAGTTTGCCTGACCATCAAATGGATGCAGGTTACTTATTTTTCTTTGAAGACACAAAAGTTGCTGTACTTACAGCATGGTTGCATACACTGGCAAAACTAAATAGGCATTGCTTTGCTAGAGAAAAAGCTCTGTGTTGTCTGTCATCAGCTCAACACAACTTGTTTGAAAATTTTATCACAAGAGCTCTCTTCCTTAATTAGCACAGTGTGGCAGGGCAGGACACTTGCTGTGATTGTGAAGAGAGCCTCTCCTCATTCTAAAGGTTTTAACCTGAGTGGTCAATTTGTGATCATCGTAGTAGAAGCATAAAAACCTGCAATAATTCTTCAGCATCACCAGGATTCTTTAGGTAAATCATTGTTCTTATTCCTAACTTACATTCCTGACAATGCGATCAAAATATAGATCCTAGCAACTGGATCTCAAATTTTGGTTGGCTGGTTACTCAAAATATATTTCCCTCCTTCACTGTTTCTCCCCAAAACCAGACTCTCCCTGTAAAAATTGTCACTTTATTGTATAATTAGAAAGACAAAAATTCCTGTTGCTTTATTTAAGCAGCAGTCTCACTTGCTTTTTGAACTACATTTATATTTTACAGAGATATTCCCTAGTAACTTAGCTGCTTCTCTGAATAGTGTCTGCCTTTTAATTTGTTGTGCTTCAACACCATGTGGGTTTTTTTTTTATATTGTGTTGAGTGCTAAGTTCCCTGATGATTTTCACTTTGAAATATTAGCACTTCCTTTTTATTTTTGAAGCAAAGGAATAGCAACAATTTTAAATTTCTCTTTGTTTCCCCCAGCCTTTTTCATTGTCACTGGGCTTTTTACTACAACTCCCACTTGTAAATTGCTGTTGTAAATCCAAATATGTATTCTAGATGAAGCTTTAAGGTTTCTCCAAGAAGAAATCCATTCACTAAGCCACAGAGATGCCTCAGTGATAGAAGGAGGGGAAGACTCATAAAAGACAAGTCAGGGAGTTGGGTGCTGGCAAATATGTTTTTGATTTGGATTTGTGCTCTTTGAATTTGACTCTAACAGGATAGCACAGAAAACACAGACTCAAAAAATCTTGTCTTTATCCTCTCTGTAATCCTCAGAAAATAATGAAAGATTGATTTGAGGTCCTCTTAGAGCAGGGAGCCAAAGTATAACCTGCAGAAAGGAGAGAGAACTTGTCAGCTGGTGTGTTGAAAGGAACAACACAGCAATCACAAAGCAGAATTATAATGTAATAAGTGAAAAAGATTCCTTCAAGCCACAGTCTATGTGAAAGTGAAAGGTCAATAGCAAATTCTAATTAACATAACATTTTAAATGGGATTAGTCCTAACCATATGTATCAGCAGCAGATGCAGTCTTGCAAAACGAAAACTGAAATGGGCAAGAGGTTAATTATGTAGGTAGACATCACAGAACCACTTTAGCAATATCCAGGGAAAAAAAACAGCTGTGAAAGAGTAAAATTGTCATATTCATTTAAAAGTAGTTTTTTTCCCAATCTCTCCCTCTTCAGTTGGAAAATCCAGAGAATCAGGAGATGATGTGTTCTGGGAGAGTGACAGTGATCCAGGCTACCATAGCCTGTTTTCCTCTATATTTCCCTTCCCTCTCTAGCCCATACACACACATCCCCACCCCTCTTGCCCTATAGCTAACAGTCGTGCCCTGTGATATGTAGGAAATAAATACACCTAGAAACCAAAAAAAACTGGATCCAGGGAGGTGATTTCATGCTGAGCAGCACTACTGCTGGACTGATACTATAGGACAGAGAGAGCAGCCCAGGGGTAAGGGAGGGCTGTATCTTACTCATCTTTAAAATGTGGCTGAAACTACTTTGAAAGCTCAGTCTTGTGGAGGACATTAAGCCCTGAACTGAAATGTCACCCAAAGCAAATGAAACTGAGTAAGACTTTGCTCTTTTTGCCTTTTACAAGTGTCTCTGCATACACTAGAAAAACTGGATTCAGGCTCATCCTCACCCTGAGGCAGCTCACATCCACATCTCTTATCCTTGGAGGAGCAGATATTCTGAGGTTGGTTGATGGTGAGTGCATCCAGCCTCTCTCCTGTTGTATCACTCTGCAGCTCACCTGGCTTAGAGAAAGGGAGAACGTGTCTGTACTGCAGTGATGCAGGGACTGACTGAAGTCCCTGCAGCCTGAGCTCCATGAACTACCCATGAATTTTTATTAGCCATAATGTTGCACCAGCCCAGAGACCAGAAACCAGTGATCCAGCAGAGCCTTGTCACATATCAGAGCACTGAGAGATGGTTGTGTTCATGGAGCTGGGCTCTTGCAGCCCTTTTCTCCAGCAGGACTCTTGGGCTTGCCCTCTGCTTTTACAGCAGCAGCCCTGGCACCCCTGTCAGATGACCTGACTTTTACTCCCAGCTCACACTGAAGTGATCCAAACCTCTGTAAGGAATGCTGCAGTCAGCTGGAGTATATAAATTTAGCTTACATCCATCTACATTATTAATAGACATTTTAATAAATTGCTGCAGCCAACTGGAGCAAGACCATCAGGTGAACAGGCTGTCTAAACCAGTATCTCATCCCTACCTGCTGCCTTCTGTTGGGGTGCATGTATCTGTCTATTTATGTCTGTAACATGCTGGTAACATTAATTAACCCTCCATAAACTATTTATAGGTGTTCCTTTTATATGGAAGTGTCATCTGAAATGCAAACATAGGTTTATCACCCTCCACCAGACTCCTGGCGTGCAACAGCCCATGCCTTAAAGTTTAGATTGACAGCTGGTCTCTTTTTAAGCACACCAGGGCATGAACCCCCACTTTCTATCAAACTTATTCAAGTCACTCAGAGGGAAGTTTTCAAACCAACTGCGAGAATCAAAGTGGTAGTTTTTGTGTGCAGTAGGTGTATTCATTAAATGTGTCAGTGCATAATGAAATTACAATGTGAGTGAGAGCACTGCATTAGGAAAAGAATCTGTATAAGTCAGATAATGCATTATTCTAAAGGCATTTTTATTTAGAAAACCCCTACTCTTCTCAGATTTTGTGATATCATTAACATTACCCACTGCAGGTTTATTTGCAATTAACAAAATTTTTTTAGCTCCCACTCTTCAGAAGCAGAAAAAAATCTGATAAATTAAATGTCTCAGTTTCTTACTGTGAAATATGGTCTCTATTTTATTGTTACCTGTAGAATCTATGATGAGAACATATATTTTCCTCAGTGTCTAAATGAGATGTAAGATGAACTTATTTCTTTCTGTTAGATGTAAACACTGTGTAGTATCTTACCAATGATCCACTTTAAATCACCCTCATCTTGTGAAGAGCTCACTGTAACAATCCTCTTTATTTGGATTACTGCACAAGCATGACAGAAAATACAATAAAGTAATTCTGAAATCCTTCTTTGATCTACTTTCAAAGCCAGTTTGCTGTAAGTTAGCTCCAAATTGATTTCAGAAGTTAATCATCAAATAGGCAAACAACATCAGTCAATACCATGTATTAGAAAAACTTCCCAGTCTGATGGTTAAAGAAGTTTAAGAGTTCAGAAACATTCTAATTTCTTTAATATTTGACATTATGAATCATAAATAATAATTAAAAATAAACTATAAATCCTACTTTTTAAATATAAATAGGAAACTTTATAACAAAAACTTTAAGTCAGGGTTTGCACAGTGTTGAGTACACACCAGAAGACTGCCAGTTCCCTGTAAAAATGCTGCTTCTGGTTCTGATGTTTGTTTCTCTTCTGCAGTGCAAACTAGACAAATTCAACTTTTCATCTTCATGACACACACAGCCAGACAGCTTTTTAGCATTACCTGATTTGTTGTCCAAAATGCAGCTATTATCAGATAATTTTGTACGCCCTTTCAGAGGGCTTTATAAGTGTTTATGGTTATTTGTTTGTGTGGGTTTTGTGATCCTGTGGTTTTTTAGCATACCAGTAGCATCTGCAGCTGCATCATTATTTGGAAAAAAATGCAACTCAGACAAGGAAGTCTTATCCTAACAATAACAGATTGTGCAATGCAACATAATGTAAAGAAAATGAGATGTCAGAGACTCCATCCAGCTACCATTGTACCAGTGAACTCAGAACTTTAAGCACCAGTCAAAATTTTGGCATGCGTCTGTGAGACTATTTCTCTGGGTCAATTTTAAATAAGATAAGGGTTTCCCCTTCTACTTGTGGCCTGTGTTTTGTTATCTGCCTAGCTGATGGACAAAGCTGCTCTCTTTAAAGTCTACAGAGTTCCTCCCTCCAAGGGGATGGTCTAACAAAATGACGTTTGCACTATCAGGATATCCTGTGGAATGATATCAGATTATGCAATAAGAGGAGAAATAGAAAGAAATTGTATGTTAGTATCCCACTCCAAATGCCACTGGACTTTGTGGTGCTTCATGTATGTGTGGTTCTTCATAAGAAGATCAGGAAGCAACTCTGTCTTGGCTTCACATATTTCAAAATTTTAGTGTCCATATAGTGTGTTCAGTGCAAGTTCTTACACATAATCTACCATGGCAAAGCCCTGCACTTTCAGCACCACAGAGGGTCCTCAGCCCTGCACTCTGTGCCCAAAGTTCACAAGATCAAACACCCCAACCCATGGGTGTACCTGCTATCTCACAAGAAGGATTTATCTTAGAAGCAATAGGAATAAATGAGAAAACTGGTTGAAACAAGAAAAGTGGCAAGGAGGAATGCAGCTCCCAGGGCTCGCAGCCCTGCACTGGGGACTTGTGACTTTGAACACAAGACAAGTGTGTACATTATGCAGCCCTGGTCACAAAACACAGCTGAGATGTGGGGAATGCTGCAAGATGACACGCAGGATCAGAACCTCACTCTCATCCATAAGCAAGACCAGGGTTTCCTGGCTGCAACTTTGCTAATGAATAAAATTATCTAAAACTTGGCATAGCACAGCTCCAGATCTCACACCTACACTCTCCAACCTTTCCAGGATGGGGTTGCTACATCCAAAGTGTGCATGGATAAGGTCCTTGGAAAGCCAATTTCCTGTCCCTGTCTAGTTTGTCAACATAGCTCTTGTCCAAGAGAGCAGACATTCAGGAAAATCTAGTCCAAAGTTTACCCTGCTAATGCTAATCTGCTGCTGTTGTGGAAAGGTTACCTCAAATCTGAGTCAGAGAAAAGGAGTTTAGAGATCCCAGAGCCTGGCTGCTAAGAGACTCACATGGAAGATGAGGTTTATAGCCTCTCACTCCTTTAGAGATTAAATTAGTAAGACAGGAATATTAAATGTGACTAGTGGATACTAAACATCTATCTCTGCTGGGTTGAGCCCCAGATCTCACCTTTCTTAGGTGGGCACTCTGACTGCTCTTACTTAATGTCTTGTTAGTAATAGAGAAGAGAGAGGACACACACACAATTCCATGCATTAAATATGAAAGCTCTAAATAGGGCTGCTGAATATAAACATATTCTTTTTGAGGTACCTTAAATGAAAGTTTAAATCACCTGAATAAGAGAATGGGCATTAGAAGAATTTGCTATTACATTTGTGTAACACATTGGTTAAGAATGACTCTTGAGCCACCATGAAGCCATTATCATATTGGCATGACCTCTAAAATATAGCTTCAACATTTCAGGTGATTAATGCATCATATTTATGAGTTCTTTATGTATATGTCACACATTCCTTTCTCATCCTTGTCATTGCTAACATTAGCTAAATAAACTCATTTTCCAGTAAGAATGTTCATTCTTGTCAATATATTTTTGCAGGCTCAAAGAAACACTCATTTATGCCCAAATAACTTATTCCAGGTGAAGGAAAAGCCACAAAACATCAAAAGCTAGAGTCAAATCTCCAAGAGAGAAACTGTTTGTTTTCTCTACATGATAATGATTTATCACAGCCAAGAATGCTCAAATGGCTTCAGACCCAGAAAATATAAAGGTGCAGAATACAGAAAAACAAATGTTTCTTAGTTTAGCACACACACATATGGCACATTTGCCAATCTCTAAATTTTATTGCAGTGATTTACAGAACAAGAAGTAACTGTATGTCTTCTTTATAGTTTCCTATCTTTAATATAGATCTCTACTAGAACAGCTTTTCCCAAAGGTAGCTTCCCAGTGGGATGTACAGAGCTTGGATAATAATTTATCTGCTTTTTACTACATATGCAGCTTGGTGTCAGAGCTTACAATGGGATTTGATTTGCAAGGTAATGCCTTGCTGATGAGCAGTAACACCTCACTTGCAGCACAGACAAGTCACAGGGCTGTGAGCAACTTGCTGCACAGCTGAGAAAGGATTTCCAAATAAAACCTGCCACCTCACTGCTCAGTGGGAAAAAGAGTCCCTACTTCTTTTTAGTTTTTGTGGTTTTTTTTTTTTGTTTTTGGGGTTTTTTTGGGTTTGGTGGTTTTGTTTTGTTTTGTTTTGTTTTGTTTTGTTTTGTTTTGTTTTGTTTTGTTTTGAAAGGAAGAAATTGCCTTGTCCTGCATTTTCCTGGAGAAAGGGGGCATTCTGTCTGCTTCCCCCTCTAACAGGAGGTCAGGCTGTGCTGCCTGGCTGTGCTGCCTTGGCTATGATTTGGAGCAGGCTGATAGCAATTTATTTGTCCTTGTGTGTCTTGCTGTGGTCTGGGTTTCCTGAAGAAAAAAAAATAATCATGTAATCTGCTCATATCTCCTATGTGAGATTCTATGAAATGGTGTTTCAGGACCCAATGATGGAAAAAAGTTTCAAAATTTACTCTTCCAGTGTATTTAATACAATAAACATTCCTTAACTGGTTGGAAACAAGAGGACTGGTTTTATTTTCCATCCTATATATGTTCATTGCCTTCACTGTCTGGAGAACTGAAGATCAAGAGAACAATTACACCTCATGGAAAACAAGCAAATTTTTACCTCTCACTCCAGTGTGTGCTGTGGGTCCCACATACTTTTGAGCTCTATTTCACAAGTTTTGTGCTCTTGTGTTGCAAGCAATGTTTCTCAGTAAATATTTGGCTGAACTTTCTGAGACTATGAGCATTCAATAGCCATTTTTTGGAAGCTTCTGCTTTATCTTTAAACACAGAATAAGGACCCTAGTTTTTAAGTGTAATTCATTGCAAGAACATAAGTGACAGCAGTATCACTGCCAACACATGGTGTTTCCAACACACCATTCCTGCCATGGCTTCTATCTGATGTCCACTGTCTGACTGATAATGTTAGCCATTCTCATGCTAATAACATAATGCCCCTGAATCCTTGTTTGAGCTACAATTTGGGATACTATTCTTTTTTATTTGACTTAAAAGCAGAGTGGTTGGGAAGACTTCCAAGTATGTGTCATTTCAGCCATCAGTTTAGGGACATGATAATATCTGTTAAATTACATCATCATCATTATTACTATTGTTATTATTACCATTTTCATCTTCATCATCATATCCAAATTGCAGGTTCCTTATTGCCAATTTAAATGCCCTCCTAATCTGCATTTACCTTAAATATGAATCAGTAGCAACCTTTACCACTTCTTAACCTGTGACATGGTCTTCATTGAAGCAGCCACTCCTACCTATGGACGTGCTGTATTTCATGGCATGAATCTAACCTTCATTTTTCAACAGGAAAGTCCATGCTCTGCAGAAACCTGTGAGATTTATATTCTGTGCTCAATTTATTCAGCCAAGTGGATGTTTTATCACATTTCAAGTAGGAGCTGTAGGATATAATGCTAAAATATGCTGGTTTGCAGTTAGTAGGCATCTTGTAAGGTCCCTTATAGCTTCTGGTTTAGCCTCTTTGGAAAATTGCAGATAGTACCATTCTTTATGGGCTTTCTGTTGTATTAAAAATGAAGAAAAGGGATAAGTTTCCTAATAGAGCCCAGTAAATTTAATTTTAGGTACATTGTTACTAAGGAAATTAACTAGAAGAAATAAGTACATTTGTCTTGTCAAATGTGCTTTCTAACACACTTTCAATACACCTGAGAAGATACAGACAAGATCCATAGAATATATATATGTTGTAATCTCTATTACTTTAACCAAAGATTGTAAAATTAAATATGAATCCACTGCTTTTGTGTCTTTCTGGATCTGACTTACAAACCTGGGTATTTTTATATTATCATAAGATGATTTGAATTGGAAGGGATCACACCATTCCAAAGCCCTGCCATGGGCAGGAACACTTCCCTCTTTCCCAGGCTGCCCAATGTGCCAACCAACACTGCCAGGGATGGAGCATCTACAACTTTCCTGGGCAACATTCTGGGAGAAATGGGTAGAGGTGAAGGGAAGATGTGTGTCCTGTGCTGTACAATTAGGCATATAAAAACCTATTCACATGTGTCTTCTTCCTTCCAGATTTCTCCAGCAACAAAGGTCAAAGCCTTCCTCATTCTCAGGCACTCCCAGAGGCCATTTTCTATGTCTGCTCTTATTTGCTACCCCAGAAAGGGCTGCGATGATTATTTAGGCTCTGGGAGGAGTTCCTTGACAGGAAATGTGGGTGCTGGCCCTTATCTTGGTAGCTGTGACACTGAAGGCTGTCAGTGACCTGATCATTAACAGCACTGATGGATTTGAGGTTGTTGTTAGAAACAGCTCCTTGGGTAGACTTGCCCTTGCAAAGAAACATTATGGATCTTCTCTGGTTAGCTGATGCCACGCAAAAGGTTCTGGTATAGTTGATATTGGGACATTGATACAATGACTAAATGCAAACTCTGAGCATGAAAAACAATTTAGATGTAATTTTTGAGTGACATTCATCTACTGTGGTCTCCATGAGCAGTCAGCTAGGTTCATACAGCACTCTTCTGTAATTCCCTACGAATCAGAGTGCTTAGTCAGCCTGAATAATTAGAAACATCAAGCTTTGTCCAGTCTTTGCCAGGTGAACTCAAAATAGCACTAAAAAGCACATTTCCTTAATTAAAATATTTCCTAGTTAAACACTAAATATTTGCAGGTCTTATCAGACTCCAGTATAAATATTAATGAGGTGTAAATTTTGAACACACAGAATTTCTGAAAGTAGTTGTGACTTTCAAATTATCCAGTACACTGCCTTGTACACAATACTGATGTATTCATCTGCAGACACTCCTCCTGGGTTTGCAAAGTTATTTCTGCATCTAATAAACCCTTAGAGTCTTAGACCATATGAGCTCATGTTATATACATCCTTCATCTTCTTACTCTGCCTCATCTTAAGCCCTTTACTGCAGTGCCAGGTTAGCGTGCTGTCTCAAGATTACTTTACATGATCTGTTCAAAATAAAGTGCAAAATCCTGAATTCAAAAATTTCCTAAGAGGGTTGACTTAAAAGTAAAAACACCTGAACACATAAAATCATGGAGTTCTCTGAATTCATTAAGTCTCTGAGTTCCTAAAGCATAGTATATCTGCTACCTGTTTTCCTACTGTTGCAAAGATGTCTGGAGGATAAAATCTATAACATGGAAAGCAAATTATAAGAGAAATTACTTTGGTTGATGAGAAATCCCTTCTGCCTGAATTCTGTTTTGTTTTGTTGTGTTTATTTTTTCCCAATACTTGTGAAGAGGAGAGAGCAGACTGCAGTCACAATCTGGTGGATGTCACCTCATCTGATATTTTTTCCTCTCACTGACAGAAATAAAAGTGGTTAAAACATGCAAACCTGATTTTGTGTAATAGTGATTCTGTTTGCAGAAGTGTTTTATTCCAGAGTGGGTTTCACCCTGGTGCCTCATGGTGTGGTGTAGCTCACGGGTTTGGTCATGAGGCAATTGTGTTCCCATGAAATTCCACAAAACCACATGCACCATAGTCAGATGTTAAGCATCATGTGCCACTGAAACTGTGCTTTGCAGTTTTTTCAGGTGCTGGATAAGTCCAACAGAAATATGCAGGTTCAACAATGTCCACCACGCACAAATAATGCTGCAGGGTGACATTTGGCACCCCATGGCAGACACCCTGCTCTCCCTCCAAATCCACCATTTCAGATGTGCCCCCTCTCTGCGCTGCTTCCTGGGATTACCTACACATACTGTATAGGATTACATACACATTCCCTAACCTTGCACCTCCTGGAGGTGCTCATTCTGAGCCTCCCTGCCCTCTCAGAGAAATGACTAAATAAACGTTTCAAGTGGTCAGTTTGTTTTTATCTCTAGCCTGAAGAAATTAAAAGTCACATGTTTCAGTTAAGCTGGCCTAGCAGTCCATTAACTGGGGATTTCTTTGAGATGTCAGATCCCAGCAAGTCTCCCACAGTTTGATGTTCATTGATGATATTTTGTCAAAAAAAATAAAAATACAAATGGGGAGAAGCAAATGGAAATTGTTGAGATGAACATTATAATTAAGTATGAAAATGTCCAGAACTTCTAAATTTCACTTTTTTTAGTGGTCTTCCAGTGAAAGATTTATATTTGTTTTCAAGAACAAGATGAATCTAGTTATTATTTATACCATATTCTGGCCCCAGTCAACTGTTCAACTTTGTGAGAGCAAGAATGACTTTTCAACCTACTTAACCTGCCATATCAACCACAGTCCTAACCTGTAGTGACACTGTTGTGTATATGATTTTTAAAAATTAAACCACCTAAAAAGTCTAGCTTAAGATTCTGTGGCTGTAAAATTCTTACCAAGTGGTAAAATATAAAGTGCAGCATATTTCTTTTTTAAATTAACTTTCCACTGAATCTAGGCACAGACACTGAGCATCTCTGAACAGGATGTAAGAAGATATGAATATTGTCCCCAGACTCACAAACCACATGCATGTCACATACAGATTTGAGGTGCAGTAATCCTTGTGATCTTTCCATGTGCAAATCAAACTTGTAGTTTACCTTCCAGTGAAAGGTTTAGCCTCCAATTACTCTTTGTCTTCCCCGAGATAGGAGGTGTGGGGTGGTTCAAGACATATGTACATATTTAGTAACTTCAGGCCTGGAAGCTGGAAAAGACAGAGATTCTTTTCTGGGCAGAGATGCATCCCCAGGTAAATGCCTCCCAGCAGCACCTGATAGATAGCAAAAGGTTTTTGCAAGTCAGAAGTGGATATGACAAATATGTCACTGAGAGGGCATCTTGAAAAACTACCTGCCAAGTAAAAAAAGCATTTGCCTGCATAAAAATTCCCTCACTGCTATCTTGGATGCTCTCCCAGGTGTATCTGTGCCTGTGCAGTTTTATTGGAAAGTGATCTTATCTTTTGTATCTAGAATTCTAAGGAGAGATTCACAGGATCCTTCATGCTGGGAGGGACTTTGAAGGCTGGGTAGTCCAACCCTCTGCTTATAATGGTAAAAATTTCTGACAGGCTTGTCCTGTCATGTTTTGACAGTTTCTGTGGGGAAGATCCATGCAAACTGTCTGGGTAAGGTCTGGGATCCCTTGTGGTGCAAAATGCTTCTTCCTGCCCAAGGAGAATTTCTCTTGCTGCAGCCTGTGCTCGCCGCTTCTCATCCCTCCACCAGGCAGGGTCTGGCTCAGCCTTGTCTGTAATCTCCCATTTGAGGGTTATAGGCAGCAGCAAGATGTTCCCACACCCCTTACCCTTCTCTTAGGCAGGCAATGAACCCAGCTCTCCCAGGAGTCTGATAACCACAGATTTCTACTGCCCTAAAAACAGAAACCTGTGCTGAAATACCTCAGCTTCAGTCAGCAGCTGGGCACAGCAACACACTGTGCCCCACAGCAGCTGTAATTTCTGCTCAGCACCATCTTCCTTTCAGCAAGATCTTACTGCAGTCAATGGATGTTTCTCCAGAGGAATAAAAGTGGAAATAATTCAGCTGTGCAAAAACCAAACAACAAACAAGATAAAAAGCAGGTATAAACAAAAAAAAGAAATATCTAGCTGTCATTGGGCATAGTCCAGCTCTAGCTGAGGTCTCTATCAGGTCAATGCTTCAGGCTCAGGTCTGCTCAAGTGTTTATAAATTAGATGTATATTTCCTCTAGCAAAGCAGAAGTGAAATTGAAGCATGGCTTGGATTTGCCAGAGTGGGAGGAATCCTCTCATTCCAGGTACAGCCACAGCCCAGCTGTGAATGGTTTATCAGTGTTATTTGCTGCTGTGCAGGGAAAGTGATAAATTAGAGCCCTGGCAACCCCAGGGATACCTTTAGCTTTGCTATTCAAACACACACACTTTTCAGACTTTCTGCCCTATTTTCTTGTGCAGACTCAAGGGCAAGGAGCTGAGGCAGTTCAGAATCCAGTAATGACATCTTGGTGCTTAGGCTAGGTTTATGTTTGTACCTGTGGACACAGATGATGGCTGTTCTGTGCCTTAGCTCTGCCTAGAATCTGAGGCTGCTGGAAAAGGAAAAGGAGGGGTTGGCATGGCTCTGGCTAAAACAGTCCCTGCTCATCTCAGAAAGGCCAGGCAGAGGAAATGTAGTCATGTTCCTTTTCTTCTTATCACCAGGAGTTGCTGCCTTTAATGAAGAGAAAGCTGTGTCCTTCAGAATACCTTGACCATTCTCCATGGGCTGGCAAAGTAGGGCTTTGCCTTCTGAATGGTTGGAAGTAGGAGCCTGCAACATGTATTTGACATTCAGTATTGAGAAGCAGCTATTTGAACAGTGATAGCAGTTAGAACCCCTTAATGCTAAAAATCAGGCAAGTTAACTCCGTGGTCAGAGCTCTTGACTGTCGAGGGGGAATCACAAAAATCCATCAGCCTCCAGGATGCCCTGGCATGGTCCATGTCTGGCATGGACCCAAGCCATCACTGTCAATGGGACTGCCTGTCTAGGAGCCAGGACATTTCCTCTTGAGATTTTAGCAAGGTTTTCACCATTTTTTTTCTCTTAAAGATTTGTCTACAGGGCCCTAATCTGAAACAGGAGGCCTTGAGTTTTGGTGGGGTTTTTTTTGTTTTGGTTTGGTTTGTTTTTTTTCAGTTTCTAGATAGCCTTTATTCAGGACTGAATTTCTATCAAGTAATGAATAATAGAGTGACACAATGTGCTTTGCTGTTATTTTTATGAGTGAATTCCATCTAGCCAGTAACAGAGTATCTGAATGTTAATACATCCTTAAAATCTTCTGATTTTCCACTTATAATCTGTATCACCTCCTTAAGCAGACATGTAACATTTTAATGTCTTATTTTAAACTATAGTATGAAATGAGCAGAAAGCACTAAGACAGTAATTGCATGGGAGAGTATTAAATACCTTTGGTAGCAAATATCTCTAATTTCTGCTCTCCCAGGTTGTAATGTGCATCTACATTTTATGCCACAAGGAACAGTGAGGTGAACTGAGTGTATAATCATCAAATTAATACAGTGTGTTAACATGGCCAGAAAGAGACCTGTGTCCCATCCAAGTGCAGGAACAGCAATATCTGTTTTCCAGATTAATATTTCATGCTGAACACACATGCAGTCCTGGTCAGTGCTGGTGCTGGGCTCACTCTTTGGCAGTTCTTGGATATATCTTTTTTTTGACCAGTGACACTTCTCTCTAAATAGATGGGCAAAATAATCCTGGCAGTCATCCTTTGTGCTGGTTTTTTTTTTTTCTCTCTTTCAAGATATAAAGCAATTTAGTGAGAGCTTTTCCAAAGTGTTGTAATAGTGATTTTAAATGAGGGCTGTCTAGAAAAGGGCCAAGTTTTTACAAAGGGACCAAAAGAGATTTTCAAGAGTGCCTATGCTTCAAACTCTCAAAGGTGCCCACAGAAATTAGTTATCCAAGGCCCTTTGCACTTGGAAAGTGAGATTATGGTTTCAGTCAAATTTGCAAAGCTTTAAAACATATTAATTTAAAAATGTTTTCCTCCATTATCCCAACTCAAATTGCTAATATCCAAATGAAACCTGTACACTCCTTGGCACAAGGGATTTGTAAGTTTATTTTTTTTTATAAGTTAAAAAAAGGGGTAGCTGATATAATCTTTTTTCAGTCACACTTTTTACCAGTTCATCCATTCTCTTCTGCAATGTTTCATGACTGCTGGCTTGAATTTCACTCTGAAGTCTTGCCTTTGCTGTACTGAAAGATAATTTTTTTGACTTGCAGATATCAAGATTTCAGTCAGTGTATCTATCTGACATTTGACCCAATCTCAGCTGGGCTTCCCAGGTGCTATCAATGTTTTCAGCTATTGCTCCGTGATCATCAGATTGGAAGAGAAGTAGGACTAAGAAGTGTACAAATCTCCACAGTCAGGTTCCTTTGAAGAATCATGAGCATACAACCCACACCTGAGCATTGCCTTTTTGAAATGGTAACATTCACATTCAGAGCTGGATCACTGGGAATGACTTGCCTGCATTTCACACCTTTCATTAGCAAAGGATCACTTTCATTCAGAGCGATGCTTTGCTAACATTTGCAATAAAGCATTATTATTTATATGGCCCAAGTGTTTAAAAACACTGCTCACAGAGGAAGACTCTACTGTGATAAATGCTATACAAAAAAAGATAGGAAAGAGCCTACATCTAGCCCAAGGGCATTGAAACATGGGAGAAGTGATAATATAGAAATGTGCACAGTCTGGAGAATACTAAGATAAAATAAGTCAATACTGGTCAGCATATCAGACAATAATCCTAGCACACTGGGCGTCTAAAATACATCAAGCATTTCTGAGTAGTTCTAGACATAACAAATAATTAAACAGGGATTTCTAGGAGAATACTATGTGATTTGGCACAAAGAGAGCATCCTACAACTGGAAAGTTGAGTAGGTAAAATAAAAACTATTGCTTAAAATAGTAATAATAATAATAACAACAACAACAACTGAGTTAGAGTAGCTCAGGTATGGAAACCATCTTCTTAATCCACAGTGAGAGATGATAGAGAAGTGAGGTAGACCAGAAGGGACCTTAAATTTTGGGTACAAATTTATCTCTGTCTGAGAGAAAGCAGCAGGAAATGGGGCATGGTGCCCTGTACAGAAGCTGTGATTTGGTTCTGGGTCTTGCCTGAGTCCTGCCTAAGCCTGGCAACCTTGACCATGTGCCTTATCTCAGGTGCTGTTCCTCCCCAGCCCTCTGCACCTTGGCAGGTTGGGCAACAAGGTCAAAATATGGGGTAAAGTTATTTTTGCAACTGCATTTCTGTGTGCATAGACAGAGCAAGGAGGGGATGTAAGAGCCAGGGGAGAATCCTGCAGATGTGGGGAGAGGAAAGCAGCATTAGCCACATTCAGGTGGTTTGCAACGATGCTGAAATGAAGATGGGAGTAAGAACCTCAGGTGAGATTTGGCTTGCAGAAGTTAGCAGGTAACAGGAGTATCTTCTGTAATATAATAACTGAGGAAGAAATTTTGGAGGGGGACTTAAAAGGAAGGGGACAGAGGTTGGATTTAGCTGCATTGAGCAAGAGCTAATAATTGAATGTGCAAAGGATCAGAGGGACAAACTGGAGATGTTCTTCAGGTATGTGAAGGCAAATCTAAAGCTGAGGTTTAACGATCAGACTATCAGTAAGCTACAAAACATGATTTATATCCAGGAACAGTTCTTGAAAAATTAATTATATATCTTCACTAGAAATCAAATAATTCCATTATTCCCTGGAAGTAAATTATCTTGCTGGAATTAACTTTCTGTGTTGACTTTGTTCTTTCTTCTGAGAAGAGGAACACATGTATTTAAGCAGCTTTTCTTTCAATGAAAATGTATTACCTACATCAAAGTGAGGTTTTATACTTATGTCCTGCTGTTACTAATTTCTATCTCAACAGTTGCTCATCTGATCCTCATCTTTTTATTTTTCTAAATTCAGTGAGCAGAGACGATCAAACATGCTTGATTGATAGACTTTTGCTTGCTAGGAGAAAGTCACATTATGCCTGGTTTATTAGAATTTGTTTCAAATGAAAAATGTATTTTAGTATCCTTAGCCTCAGTAGTCACACTGCTGTGGCTTACTTTTCTCTGAGTTATAGAATTATATAGAACAGGTCAGGCTATAAGGAATCTTGGATATCACCTGATCCAGACTTTCATGGGAAGGAAGCCTAGATGGCATTATCTACTGCCCTTTCCAAATGCATCCTGGAAACCTCCAGTGACAGCATCTCTACATGCACCACCCAGTAAATGATTGCTCTCACAGTAAAAAAATTCTTTTTCATATTGAGATGAAACCTTCTCCTGAGCAACTTCTACTGTTGCCCCTTCTTTTCTCCATGTGCTGCCTTGTATATAGAGATCTTCAATCCTTTTTTGGTCACCTAAGTACCAGAATTCTGTAGCTGTGCTTTATAGTACAGAAAAAAAAAAAAAAAAGCAAGAAAAGCAAAGAACACTAAACTCTTCTTCTTATATTAATCCATATTGCAAAGGAGCAAGTTGTTTACTATGTTCCACCAAGGTATTTTATACTTTACAAATTTTCTGGAAAAAAAAAAATGAGGTTTGGAAAATCACTGTATGACTCTTGAAAATATTTTGCTTTCCATTCTTAAATGGGTGGATTATGGTTTTGCCTGGATTCATGCAGTTGCTTCAGAAGTAGGCACAGGCATTTTCTTTGAAACATTACCATCATATTTTTTAATAATGTCTTAGTCCAGATTTTTAACTGTTAGTATCTGCCAGCAGACTGATATTCACCGACGTTTAATTATAATCTGAATTTCTTACCTCCTCAAGGGAGTGTAAAGTGAATTCAATCATATTTCTTATATGGTCCAGTTGTCATGACACAGGATGATTTCTGGTCCAGGAGTTTATTTACCATTTGTAATTTTCTGAGGAGGAGAAAAAGGGGAAAATATTAATTATAGATAAGATTAAATTATTGATATTTTATTATTAGCATTCAAAGGGTGTGTGAAACTGTCATCCTACCCTGCTCCTTCTACCTCTCAAAGCACAAAGTAAAAGATATTTTGCAAGTAACTTCTCAGACAGGAGATGCCAAAATCTATCATCTTAGCTAGCAGGCAAGGCTGGAGGGTAAGTCTTCTGTAAGTATTTCACCATTGCAGGGCTGGTAGGCAGAGCTGGAGGTGCGTGCCTGGTCTCAGGAATCACGTTCCCATCAGGCAGCCCCAGTACAAGTGATGGAGTCCATTCCAGCAGCACATTGCACTTGTGCCTGCTGAGCAAAGAGCAAAGTGTGGTGAGTAACAGGGGGCATCTGCTGCCACTGCTCAGCTGGGCTGATTGCTGTGGAGCAGGGCTGGTGCCAGCAGGCTAAGACAAACAAGAAGCTCATCACTCAGATGAATCAAGCCTGCTCTGCAGTCAGCTGTGTATATTTTTGCCAGCTATCAGAAAGATCAGAGATAATTTTCAAACTGGTGTAGGTCTGGGAATGGCAAACACATGATGAGGATTTGGGCATTTATACAGGTAAGTGGGTGTTTAAGGCATCACTATGCATTAATCATCAAACACGCAGTGAAATAATTTAGAATACACAAAACCATTACACTGAGAATATGTGTGGGTGTGCATAAATAAATCATAAAATTACAGAAAGATTAATTTTGGAAAGAACCTCCTGAGGTGAACAAGTCCATCTGCCTGCTTAAAGCAGGGCCAACTTCAAAGATATGTGAGACAGCTTAGAGCCTTCTCCAGGTGAGGTATGCAAATCTTCAGGGATGGAGATGACACAACTCCACTGCGTAAGCTGCTTCAGTTTTAAGCTGCTGTAAACACCTTTCTCCTTATACCCAGATGGAATTTTCTCTCGTTGCAACCTGTGAGGTTTAAGTCTTCACCATCCACCATCATCTGTCCTGTTCA
Source organism: Lonchura striata (assembly GCF_050655825.1). NCBI lineage: Eukaryota > Metazoa > Chordata > Aves > Passeriformes > Estrildidae > Lonchura > Lonchura striata. Next base: position 101,517,025 of record NC_140703.1, on the reverse strand, counting down.
AGAGGTAGAAGACTGCAACCATTCCTCTTCCTCAGCCTGCTCTTTTTTTTAAGCTACACAAAAAACCCATTTTCCTCAGCTCCTCTCACACATCATGTGCTCCTGTTCCCAGCCAGTGTGCCGTGGGATCCAGTTCAGTGTGATGACACACAGCTATTGCCTAGGAAGGCACTGTGGTGAGGGCACCTGGAGTACCTGCTGCAGGATATTGAAACCCTACTTGTTGTTTTTGGCCAACAGTGTGGTTGTGCTAACACTTTTTTTTTTGCTTTTTATACATGTATAAAGGGAACTTGTGCAGGAGGTGAGGTGCTGTGCTGAGGGGTGAGGCAATGACCTGGCAGGTGGCACCCGTGGTTCTCTGCAGCCACAAGAGACTGCACAAAGCACATCCCCCGTCTCTGAAGGGTGCCCTAATCAGAGTGTGTGCTGAGCCAGCATCCAGCCTACTGAGAATTTCAGTCTGTCATTTACTCAGCACTACAGGTGGCTGATTTGAGACAGCCTAAATTCTATCTGATGAGACACAACATCCTATTTTAGCTAAAGCTAAATCTGGGGATGTTAATACCAAACAGAGTAATTCAGCTTAATTATATCCTGAATTTCTTACTTCCTCAAGGGACTGTATAGTGAATCCAATTATGATTCCTATGTGGGCCAGTTGTCGTGACAGAGGGTGACTTCTGGTCCAGGCATTTATTTAGGATTTGTAGTTCTTTGAGGAGGGGAATTAAGGGAAAGAATATAAACTGCTTACAGAAGAACACATCAAGAGCTGTAATATTATGAACATATTTCAGGTATTTTCACAAACCAGAGAGGGATTTTTTTGCCCTCTGAATTTAAGAATTAAAAGAGACTGATGACAATATTCATCCATCTGCTAGAACTATTCTCAAAATAAACTCCCTTCCCACAAAGTTAACACAGGAATTAATCAGCAGCAAGATCTATGTCTGACCTTTGGTATATAACAAATATTAAAAAGTTTAAAAATTTCCTGACAAGTCAATTTTGGCTATTTTTTAAGGTTTGCTGTGCTTCTCTGCAATTCCTGGCATATGTGCCCCCTGTACGTATTCTGAGACTGAAGTGGACAATAACTGCCTTCATCTGGAGAAGGTGATCTGGTATGGGTCACTCCAGTCCTGTTCATGGCACCCAGCTCACAGATGCCACCCATCTGTCCTGCCTTCAGATTGGGTAAAGCATGTCTGTTGCTGCAGGGCACAGAGGAGGAGTGCCAGAGTGGCTGGCACAGGTGGAGGGGAATGGATCATCCGTCTAAAGCCAGACTCTAATTCAGGCAGCTCCAGGGGGTCTGAGGCATCTCTGCTAAGCCAGCAGAAATGGCACAGGACATTCACAAGGTCCCTTTGACAGTCTGGAGCAGCAGGCAGACAGCTCTCTGGACATGTGGTCTCAGATGTCCTGTGGTCTCATAGAGCATCTCAAGTGGCATTGGACACCTTGGTGTAGGCAGCTGAATCTCATTCTGTGCCACACAACACACACAGACCACAGCATTTGCACAGATGTCAGGTGCTGTTGTTCTGCTTGTGTGTCAAGCAGTGTTGATCTGCTGGAGGGTAGGAAAGATTTGCACAGGGATCTGGACAGGCTTGATTGACAGGCTGGGGCCAGTTGTATGAGGTTTAAGAAAGCCAAATGCCAGGTTCTGCACTCCTGCAGTGCCACAGGCTGGGTCAGAGTGGCTGGGAAGCTGCCTGGTGGAAAAGGACCTGGAGGTGCTGGTCGACAGCCATTGAGCTAGTGTGTGCCCAGGTGGCCAAGAAGGCCAATGACATCCAGGCTTGGACCAGAAATCGTGTGACCAACAGGGTCAGAGCAATGATTTTGCTGTGTACTTGGCAGTGATGAGGCCACGCCTCAAATCTTGTGTCCAGTTCTGGGTCCTTCAGTACAAGGGAGACATTGAGGTGCTGGAGCAGGAGCTTGTCCAGAGAAGGGCAATGGAGCTGGTGAAGGGTCTAGAGCACAAGTCTGAAGTGAAACAGCTGAGAGAGCTGGGGATGCTTAGCCTGGAGATAAGACAGCTCAAGGGTGTCTTATCAATCCTACAATGACATGAAAGGAGGCTGTAGCAAGGTGAGGAGTCGGTCTCTTCTCCCACGTAGCAAGTGATATGATGAGAAAAGATGACCTCAGGTTGTCCTAGGGGAGGTTTTGAGTACATATTAAGAAAAATTTGTTCACCAAAAGGGTAACAATTGTTGAATGTTGTACTGGACTGTTTGGGAAATTGCTGAGTTACTGTCCCTGGAGGTGGTCAAAAGACATGCAGATGTTTCACTTAGGGACAAGGTGGACTTGGCAGTTCTGGGTTAGCTTGGGTTAACTGGATGCAGTCACTGTGCCAGTGGACATTTGTCAGAGGTGTGTCTGTGTCTCTGTGCCAGTGGCCGTTTGTCAGAGATGCCAAGCAAGCTCTGACTTGTGCAGAGTGAATATCAGTTGAAAGCCAGAGAGAAGAAAAACAGTCATTGCCACTGGTGTGGATTTTCTGTGACTCCTGATCCTCATAGATAGATTCAGAACCTGATGCTGCCTGAACGTGTCTGCTCCATTGCCAATATTGAATTGACAGTTCTTGACCTTCTTTAATCCTTTAGGTTTAACTTTATTTACAGTTCATTTAAATTTAATGGCTTCAGGCAACCATGGGCAGTCATGCCTTACTCTCTTCAGAGTTTTTGTTATGTGTGAGGACTTTCTGTCTCCACTGTAACGAGCATTCCAATCCCAAAGGCTCCTCAGAAGAATCACGAGTTTTGACTTCATCAGAGCTGCTCATTGTAGCCACAGTCTGGAAAAACAAAATGTAGCTCCAACCAATTTAGCTTGCACAGATCTGTATTTGTTTTTTTAATGGACTCTCAAGCTTGACTACTCATCCTTGTCATTGACTATGCATGAATAATACATGTTGCTTGAACAAGGTGAGATGAATTCCCAGCTGCATTCAGTCATCATCTACCTGCTTCATGCCTTGGAATATAAAACATGCCCATCAATTTTCAACTATTCAGGACCAAGAACATTACTATTATATATGTAGAGACTGGTGATTCATTTGCCCTGGTTGCCGGTATTAATGGAAATGGGGGTTGTCACTACAAAATAAAGTATTGTTGGCTGAGAGAGAAGTCAATGCCAAAGCCATCTTGTACCAATATAACTTGAAATATTGCTATTAGGCCTTCAATCCTAGGACTGATTCCTAAGCTTTTATATATTTCTCATATATTTGTAGCTTTGTAGACTGCTAATGCATGGCCATAGCTCCAGTAGTTTTCCTACCATTTTCCCATAGATTTTAGAACAATAAGCTAACCAGGTAATATATTCCTGAAATACTGGTTGGTCTTATTGTCATGAAGAGGACCTACAAGAAGAATATTTTGTTTTCAAACCAGAATCTGAGAACTCATCAGAGTTCTCTCAGAATCTGAGAACTTGGACCAACTCCAAGGGCTCGACCCAGAGGTGGGTTACTGGGGCAACTGAATCTCATATTGGATGCACCTGTTAGATCTCCTAATTAATTAACCTTATAAAATTCTAGAAATCTGATGCCAACTGTGCCCATCACCACTGGGACACTTGGAAGGTTCCAATAAAGGTCTGATTTTTACTTTATTATTCTAACACTGTTGCAAAGTTTTTCCTCTTTTGATTTTAGGCAACAGAGCACATAAGAGCCTGTATGAAAAGCCTACAGCCTGAACCTTTCTGGGATGGCTCATCAGTGTCAGGGTCCATCTCCTCAGAGGTAATCCCTTGTGCCACTCCCCAGGGGTATCTGATTTGGGGTATTCTGAGTATTGCGTACACCAGCATGTACACCATGTGGTATGTGTGAATATATCTGCTCCTTTGGGCTACATAGGGCTAGCTATATGGATATATTCAGTCTGTCTGTGTAGATCCAAATATTTCCATGCAGACAGAGATTACTGAAGGGAGTGCAAAAGTAATACTAGAAGTCAATTCCCTGGGACAAAGAGAAAAGGTTTCTGTCCTTTCAGGAATACACTAGGAGGTGTGATGGAAATCCAGGAATCACCTATCCTTTTGATTCCTCTGTGGGGTTCAGTTTGTCTTTCTTTGTTGCAGATTAATAAGGGAGTTTTCAGAAAAAAGAAGGTCCTCTCCTTTATAAGTTTTCTGTATTTTTCTGTTACTTTTCTTAGTTGGTAGTGGTATGTTCATAGCATATTTCATTTGCTGGTAGATGAGCTGGAGACAGTAGAAGTATTTTAAGGTCCTCTAATTTCTTACAAAGGACACTCTTACAAGCAGCAACTACAAAAGATATCAGTGAAGCTGGTCACAGGACCTCCTCTCAGATCCTGGCATAGGCTGGGGTTGGAGACTTTGGCATGTTAGAGAAAAGGTGCAACAGCTCCCAGGACCCAGGGGGCCAAAACAACATGAAAAGAAAGGATTTAATCATCACAGGATAGATCTCAAATCTGGCTACAAGTGCCCTTTTTTTCCTGTATTCCTGACCTGCAAGTTCCATGCTGGGCATCTCAGAAGAAAATAAACTATCATAAATTGCAAATTGCAATGTTAAGGGAGGAATGAACAAGAAGAATGGATGGATTCTTGAGCAAAATGTGAGCAATATTGGGATGTGATGAAAGGCAGCACTGGGCACAAACACCTGCATAGCACCCACCTCTCCCTGGGCTGGAGAGAACTTTCTACTCAAATAACAGCAGAGGCGAGAAAAACCCGGATTGTTTCCTTAAAAGCAGGAAGATGATTTCATTGTAGATAGTTCCCAGTTCACAGCACTGCTTTGAGCAGCAGGGGCAGCTCTGAGGGAGCACACAGGTGTGATGGCAGAGGCAAGGCCAGCTGTGGTGGAGGCAGACAAAATGGAAATGGTCCCTTGGCTGTGATGTACCAGAGTGGCTTGGCTTCTTCTGGGGCAGTGGGGACATCTGTGGTGTGAGCCCAGGCTGTGGCTTGGATGAGTTGGAGCCCATGAACAGGGCAGCTCCACTGGATAGGCCCAGGCTAGTAACACCCCATTTTCCAGCCAGCATTCCTACCTCACTGCCAGGATCCCATCAGCAAAGGGCAGTATCTGGGAAGGCAGGATGCCATGCAAGGAGGAAAGGTTATCCAAGCAGAACAGCAGAGACATTCTCGAAATGACTGTGCTGCTAGCAGACCTGCAAGTTGAAAGTCTGACTGCCTTAGCATCGCTGCAAAGCAAACACTCCCAGGCTGTCAATAGGTGAGGAGGTGGAACCTGCAAGAATATTGACCCAATTCCCCTGTGGGCAGTGACTCCCCCATCCAAGCCTGTGTTCTATCAACTCTGGAGTGCCTGCCAAGTCACACAGTGAACAGTTTGGGGGGGAATCCTTTCTACTTATCCTTTGCATCAACCTGTTGCCTTCTTCTCAAATGATACTTAATGTGGGAAATCATTAGAGGCAATTTTGTGAACTGTGTGGATGGTATCCTTATTCACCCATTCCAAACTTTTCAGGAGCTCAGTGCAAGTACTCATTATTTTCACAGGCTCTGCCAGCTATCTAACAGCAGGGACCTCTTTCATCTTCAAGGATCTCAATTTGTAGTGAGATCAAAGGTATTTCAACTTCACATTAAGAACATTCATTACTAACACTTTCTCAGTAATATAGGTTCAGGAAAACTTTTCTAGTGAAAATAAATTAACTGGTTTATGTATTGAGCTACCACACAAGAGGTTTCAACCAATGCTAACAGACTTCTAAAAATTCTGAATCTATTAATCTGATCTATCTGGACCCAGCTGACAAACAGAATAATGTTTCTGTTTGCAGTTATGCTTGCAGGCCATTTCCTTAGTAAGGCTGATGTTATTATATGCTTAGTTCTGGAAGGTTCTGCCTCTATAAGAGAATGAATTTCAGCATAAAAATGTGATTTTTTTTTTTAATAGCAACTAATAAGATCTGACAAAGCAAAACCAAAATGCACAGATGACAGAAGGAAATGTGTCTAAAATAAACTTCAGTGTGACATAGCCACACTCCCTTAGACTTTCAGTAGAGTAAATTTGTGCAGCATTGTTTATTCCATGGCTAAAATGCTGTACTGGGCATAGTTGCCACTAAGTGAGCTCTCTGGACACTGTACTGCAGTGTGCACGATGGATGTGTTCAAAGGAAAAAAGTTTCACTTCAATAAAATTAAATTGAATTTATTCAGGCCCACACTGGAAAAAATTATTCATAGAAGAAAATATTTTAAAGCATGTTAGACTTTGTAAAAAAGAGATAAGTGGTACGAAGCCTATTTTTCTGAGTCTATGGAAGACCACATATGCAATCTGTAAAAATTAGTTGTTTGGGTTGAACGGGGAAGTGTTTGACACTGGTGTGGAATTCCCCAGCATGCAACACACAGGCTTTGGGGAGGTGATCCCAGGTCCCTCACCTGGCCCCAAAAATCACCCCAAAGTATCACATTTGTCTTAAGCCACTGCCCAAAAATTTCTGATATTTCCTGACAGGTGTTATTCACACAAAATGCTCCACTTTTGATGTTAATGCATTGTGATGCTACCTCCAAATGTTAACAGGTTGGTGAACTCCATCCTTTGGAGCTCAGTGAGTTTATAAGTCCTCACTAGAGTTGTTCTCCATCAAAGGCAGGATCTTGTTCTGGAGAACAAATGGTGAACCATGGGGTTTAAAACCACTCATCATTAAATTTTCCTTAATACCATCATTTAGGTGGGGCCTTGAGGAGAAACAAAAAAATTTCAGAGACAAGAAATAACTTTCCAGTGCTGACCTGTAGTCTAATGGGAACTCAGCAATAGAAGACATCTTACTCTTGTGTAATCAATACACCATCCTGTGTCTATGCCCTCAAGGATGTGCAGATACACTAGTAAATATTACCATAAAAATGTGCCCATGGACCATATATGATTTCTATCCTTTTTTGAGAGAAAATATCATAAGTTATTAAATGTACTTTTAATAATTGCCAGCACTTACTATACCTATAGGGAGAAAAAAAAAATAAAACTAGGAAGAATTCTTTTAGAGTCTTTAAATTTGCAAATGTTGCCCTAACTTCCTCAGTTTTTCTTTCATAGTAGCAATATATGAGTACCCAGCACTGACTGTCACAATAACACAATATTAAAGAGTCATTTTTGCTTTAAAATAGCAGATAATTATTTTGGCAGTTTGGCACATAATTAGTTTGGCAACTGGTTACAATGCAAGCAAAACTATTTGCCACTGTAGAGTGGCAAACCACTGGTGTCTGTTTGGTGCTTAAATGTCTCCTGTCTGAATGAGCCATGTGAAGTAAATTATTTTCTGTAGAGAAAGGGGACAGGAGTTCATGTGACCTGAGTCCTGGCCCAGGCTCTGCCACAGGATCACTTCTTACCTTTTTCTGACCTTTGACTTTTACAGTCTCTCTTCCATTCAACTCCAGTGGGAATTTCCTCTGGGTAGGAACCAACCATAACACATCAATGTTCAGCAAAATAAACCTTTCAATGTTCAGCAAAATAAACCTTTCAGTCCCAGGGACCCAGAGCTGTTTTTCATGTTGCAAAAGCACAGCATTGCATCTCAGTTCTGGGGTACATCTCCATGGCTACAGGACCCAGCCTGACAGGCCTCAGGACCAGGGACCTGCCGAGGAAAGCCCAGCTCATTGACAGGCACACCCTTAGGCTGGTGGATCTGTTTCCTCTTCTCTGTCTGTGCAGGAACCAGGAAGCCTCTGTACCCAGCAGACATTATCATAGCAGATTTCTATCTGCTCATCAGTGCTGGAGGATTCAGGTGCTCCTGTTCCCATGGAGCTTAGTGCTCTCTGATTTGGAGACAGCAGAAATGCAGACATGCCTTCCACCATCTCAAAAAACCCCACATTTACACAGAAACCTTTCTGCTGGAAGACATCCTTTTTCCCAGGCATGCCAGGAGCTCAGTACTCAGTAGACTTAGTTAAGCAGTCTTCAAAATCATCTGTCAGTGACAGGAATCCAGAGCAGCTGGATGCTCTATGTAATTGAAGTTATCCAGGGAATCAGTACTCCTTTATGGGTGCATTTTCTCCTTAAGACGTCAAGGAACCAAATATTGTTTGTGGATACATCAGCATTTTTTATAAACATCCTTTGAGAATAGTCAGCCTAATTTATGACATTTCCACAGCTGCCTTATGAGGAGGTTGTGAATCCATATCTGCATTCATCTTGCAGTAAAGATGCCTTTATCTCCATCCCTCACTAGCCTCAGGAGTAATGCCACTGGATTGAAATTGAATTGCAACTGTGTAAAGGCAGCATAAGCAAAGCCAAGCACAGAATGCAAAGCAGCATGACTCACTAGCTGGGGGAGCAGACAGATGTGCCAGATGTAAAACTAGTAAGGATTCAAGAGGCATGAGTCGATTCCCAAACCAGTTTGGGTGGTGGGAGCAGCTGGCTCTGGAGCAGAGAAACTGGACCAGAAAGGAGCCCTGTCCCACAGCAGCTGGGCAGATTCTGGTACTCAGTGACCTTGCTGGGAGCGGGCTGGGGGTCCCTGCATCAGCCCCTGCCATGGGTATGATACAACAGGAGCGTGTGAGAGGAAGTGAAGTCAGCTTCTCTCCATGCTGGGATTCAGGACTTGGCTATTTTTTCAGGTTTATCTATGTATCCAGAATGAATGATAAGACAAAGCACAATTCCAGTCTTTAGGGCATCTTTTTTTAAGTATGTGCCAGAGTTTCTTCTGACCTAGAAAGTGAAAAAGAACAAAATAGAACTAACAATCCCCACTGCACAAGACCATCATTTAGTTGCAAGTATCTCTGTTCTCAGGCATTCAGCTGAGAATAATAATATATGAAGTAGGAGAAATAGGGAGAGAACACAGCTTCTCACATTTTCACTATATGAAACTCTGACATTTTGCATTACATTTTTAATTAGCTGGTTTTCAAATATTTATGTTTAATACGAAATCTGGATTTTGGAACAGCTCATTTTAAAATGAGCTTCAAATTACCTCGTAAAATAAATAGTGATGTAATATAAATTCTGTATCTCCCTGAAAGTTCTTTGTAATTTCCGGGAAAAAGAACCCAAACATGTTATTTTGGAAAATATACAATTAGTTTGCTTTTGGAAGTCAGAAGACCTCTCTGCTTATTAAGGGATCTTGTAGAAACACTTAGAGAGTGCACATGCTCCATGATGGATTGTGCCACTGCACCAGAGCATTATCAACTCCATGGCATTCTGATAATGGATTAGTACTGTAAGACACTGTCACTTAAGTGCTGATTTTCCTTTACAAAAATGAAGGTGTGATATATTGCTCCAAACTATGGTACCAGGAAGGATATACTAGTTACAATTGAAAGTATAAGAGGAAGAAAGCCCTTCATGTTGCACTAATATTTTCTGATATATCTTTTACTTCCTGTTCTGAGAAGCCTCTGTAAACTGCCAGTTTCCCTGAAGATATAATAAGCATATAATGAAGCCAAGGCAGGGAAGAAAATATGTTATTGCTCTTAGCTGGTATGGTTAATATATTTTATAGCAGAGTAAGGAGTTGTGAAAAAAAAAAATTACCATTGCATGCCTGTATATGCAAAAAAAATAAATTTATTTACATATGACCATTTCACAATCTGTACTTTGTGTTTTCCAGAAAACACTACCTTTGTGGTTGCCTGTTCTGAATGGCTGCCTTTCATGGATGAGATGGCTGCCTTTAACTTGTCTGAAATTCTGGGGTGAGGTTGCTTCAGCAGCATCTCCTTATCCTGCCACCAGCTTCTTGCCCAGGCCTGCACACCTTCCCTCTGTATTGTTCCCTTTCTGTACTGGAGACTTTTCATTTCAGAGTTTTTTATTTCTATACAGGCTTCAGCAGCTCAGTTTTTTTCTGTGTTAATTTGCATTAAAAGCTACAACCTATCAGTCTTTATATAGTAAAAAGTGTTGTGGGACAGTGCAACCAACTTAGTTGAGCTATGTGTTTTCATAGCAGGCTTCCCCCTGGAGAGTTAGCACAGTAAAACTACTGGGGAGACTGATCAGCGGTCCAAAGAGTTGTTTTAATGGCTAAGGCAAGATGAATAACTGGGAAAGTGTTGTCCTGTAATAACCTGCATTGGGCTGCATGCTGACCTCATGCTGCTGAGGAATAACCTGAGGAATAGCAGGGGAACCAAACTCAGATCTGTTTTCTCAAATAGACACAAGTGCAACACTGTGAAGTTCCACTCTGGCCCTCTTTCTTCAAGCTGGAGATGATTCTGAAAGCACACCTTCCCTGAGGAAACAAGACATCTCTTTTAGGAAGAGTTAACAAAAGATGCTGGCACTCTGTGTGTGTGCAGCAGCAGCCTGGCCAGTGATTAGCACATAAATGTTTTACCAGAGGAAGGAGAAGGGAATAATTCCATCACTAGTCCTGTTTAGCTACTGTAGGGGTAATATGAAGGAGCTGTAGATTTGAATTCCAGAATTTGCAGCCAGATGAGGTTTATGTGTTATTGGATAAAAGATGTGACGCAGTGCATCTAGATAGGTGGCAGAAGTGTCGGGAGAGAAATGGGCTCCACCATGGATGACAGCAAGGAAGGAAACCATCACTGTGCTGCTGAAATCTTTAGAAGTAGACAGCTAATGTGCGATGATTCCTGGGTTCCAACTGGCATTGGATGTAATCTGATGGAAGAGCTTTCCTTCTGCCTGAATCAAGAAGAAATTTTTCGCTTCTGGAGTCTGGACTGGAGAACAGCGTTGCAGCCCCAAGGGGTTGAGCACAAAGTATGCTGGGAGAAGGACAGGCACCCTTTCAAGCCCCAGCTGTGGAAGTTTGGGAGCTGCATGGATGAAGCCACGTGCAGGGGAACAGAGTGGTCACCAAGAGAGGATGGGCAAAGAACTTGGAGAGGACCCCAAGGGCATGGCCCAAAAGAGCTACTCCAGGCACAGGCTGCAGCACCTGACTCAGGCTTGGGGAGCAAGGAAACTGTCCTGGCTTGGTCAGTCATGATCAGGGGAAAGGACAGGATTTTGTAAAATAAGATGCTTCCTCAAGAAATCCCTGACAGCTCCTAACTTCCCAAGAGAATCAGATGGGACACACAACAAAAGTCAATAAGCCACAGCATCACAGCACATGGTAAATCTTGTAAATTGTAGCAACATTTACAATATTAGCTTTTGTGTTTTCTAGACATGTCTTTGATGCCACAGCTTCTGAAACTACTTAAGCACTGGCTGCCATGATAACAGACATGACTACACTGTTATGCAGCTTGACAATGAATTTAGGTTTCAGATTTTAGTTTGTATTAATTGACAATGTTCTATGAAAATCAATGGAACCGCACAGCTTTGCACAACTTGAAAGTGTTGCCATTTAGTTTCAGTTTTTAAACAGAAAGAACAGTGGTCTGGTATGAAAAAAATGTCATACATGGGCTTTTTACTTATTTCTTTCTAGTATTTTAGAAATATATGGTAAGGAAAAAAATTATTTCTAGTATAACCAAGGTTAATTATGTACTTTAGTATTAAAGATTTGACAGTACTGAGAATGTTACTTTTTTTCTATAGCAATCAAAATAGGTGTCTTAAGTCTTAATGGAGAAAAAAACCCATAAATGATGACATGCAAGTCCAGTTATGCAGTGGAGTCCCTCTGTTTGCCATAATAGAAATACAGAAGTCTTAAACTCACCTGTGTGCACAGATCCCTTTTAAGAGTGCAGGGAGCTAATCAGGGAAACCACAGGGACCCTTTCTCTTTCTCAGTGAGTTTCTCACTTAAAGTTTTATTTCTAGAAACAATTTTTTTTCAAACACTGTTGGTATTTTCCTGTGGATACTGATGCCTTGTCAAGAGCATTTTCTTTGGTTTTGCACCAAGGGGAAATATGGTCCACAAGGAGGAAAGCTATTTCATAGTGTGCAGCTCAGCAATACCATAGTTGTACATGCCTTACCTACTCTATAAAAACCTTATTTTCAAAAACTTGCAATGTTCCTCACATGTTTTCCCTATGCCGAGAATGAAGGTGTTCTGAAACAATTCTCTGGTAAGGCAAAAAAAGGTGCACAAACCCTGAGTACTGCTAATGGACCTAATGGAAAAGATTGTGAAATTCTGTAAAAAATGCATGTATTTTATAGTTCATGGATTTATGTGTGGCAAAATTAGCTGACAAAGAAGTAAGCTAAAGCACTAGACACAAAGTAATTTAGTTCTCCAAAGTACAAAAATATCTTTGACATGGGTGCATATATGTCATAGGGATTTCTACCCTGCTAATTCAATATTATTTTCCTATATACATTTTAAGATATTGTATTAAAAAGTTGACATCTGCTTACCAAGTTTCTACTCTATTTCAAAATAATCTGATATGATGCCACAGAAGATCACCCCATCATACCTATATTTCACACAAGATAACCTGGCAGGGTGGCATGAATTAGAACCCAGACCTCCTTGAAATGCCAGTGAGCTGTTCTTTTTATCCAGATCAGTGGAAGAGTCTAATTAATTTGGCAGAATTTTTGTGTCCTCAATTACAACATCTGCTCTGCTGTGGAATGATCCAACACAACCATCTGTCTTTCACCATGCAAAGCAAGTGGCTGAGGGAAGATCTAATATTTTTCGACAGCAAAGGTTAGAAATGAACACAATATCAAATTTAAATCTGTGTTCTTCAGACAGTCAAGGTTAACTACTGGAGTTATGCATAGACCAGCATATTGGATTGGGGAGAGGTGGTTTGTGCCAGCACGTCATTAGAGAAGGACGAGAGGCAAAGGCACTCCATTGGAGCTCACAGGGTTCATTACTGTTTTTGTCTCGACTAGATAATCAGCATCAATCCCAATATTATGCCTGAGGCATCCTTTTTGAGGCTCTCTCAAGCAGAGTATAATTTTGCAATCCTAAATGTGGTCTTCACTTTGAAATTAGCCAACAGCTCAGTATCAATGAGAACAGCAGGGGGAAAAAACTTCCTTCTCCCATCATGACAGCTATGCCAGCAAAACCCACAGTGTATATCGAATTGTGCAGGCAAACAAGTAGTTCTGTCAGCTTATATATATTCCTTTTGAGAGACAGCTTTATCTTTACCAGTTCAGGGGGATTCTCCTGCAGCTGCCAGGGTTGCATTCCCCAGCAGAGCTGCATGTCCATGGAGAGAAAATGCCTGAGAGATGAGCCTGTGCCCCCCATAGCTGTGTGCCTCCATCAGGCTTTGCTTTGGCTCCTTCACAGACAGGTGTGGGTGGCCAGGTGTGCAGTTTAATAGCCCCTGTCAGAATGAGTGTGTGTGCTTAATTTTTCTTTTAGAGGCACAAATCCTGGAGCTACCAAGCATTTCCAATGGGGAAGTGTTGATTTCACACTGCCTGGAACATTTTTATTGTAAAGTTCCTGGTGCAAAATACCTCTCTGACTGACATGAAAAGTTCTGCACTCTCTAGGGCTAGCATGGAGTGGATCCATTCATTTCACTGGTAGGAAATGCTCACTGCTCAAAGGGCAGCAGCATCACAGACAGGTGCTCTGCAATCATTCCATGACTTCCAGCTCCAGTTTGGCACTGATTCTGTAAAATTGCATTAGTCATATGAAATTGCATCTTGTCCTGCCTGTCCACTAAAGGCAGAGGTCTTAGCAATAGAGCCTGCCATTAATAACAGTGTCTTCTTACCACATGAGACTGATGATAGCCATCTGTGAAGACACTCTGCTGTGTCTTCAGATGTCTAAGGAGGTAAATTTGGGTTTAAGATAAAACAATCCAGCATTGCTTATTGGTGTTTCAATACCTACCATAAAATACTGATATGGAAGGGCAGCCTGTGGCTTGTTTTGTCCGTAGATTCAGTACTGCAACCTGTTTTGCAGGAATATAGAGCCTGTATCCTTCCCTGATTTTCTTCCTGTCACACTCAATTTGCAGCAGTGAAAAGTTTTATCCATGCAGTTCATTGGACTTTTTCCATGCATTTCATTCTCTTCCCTTTTCTCGTTTCATAGTTTTGCCTATCTGTATTTTGTTTTCTTATGTTGTGAGGGTTCTTTGGCTTTTCTGGTGTTGTTGGAGTTTTTGTTTATCTGGCTTCTAAGGAGTGCCAATGCCTTTCCTCAGTGGCTGCATTGGAGGCAACATGAGGAGATGAAGGCAGCAGCCTGCATGGAGTGATCACACAAAGCCACTGGGTTTATTTGCTATTCTGTCCCCCACTTTCATATGTGTTCCAAAACAGCAGTTCTATGTGCCAATTGCTGCTGCCTAGACTAAAGAGGGAGACAATCTGGCATTTACTGCACCTTCCTAATCACAGACATCAGCCAAAGCCCACTGAATTCAGTTCCTACTAACTTCAGTGGTCTTCAGGGAACATGGCAAAGTCTTCACACCCAACAGCAGGAGATGCACATGGCACCCCTACATGCTCAGCCCCACTTTTCTCCTCCTCTTCCCAGAATGGGGGGACTGTGCAGACCTTGCTGCTTGTTAAAGCTCTGAGTTAACATTCTGTGGTAATTTGTTTGGCCTGAAAGGTAGCTACAGTAAATGTGTTAATGGGAACATGCTCCTTTTGTTCCCTCCCTCCCCAGTGCTTCTGTAAAGCTATGGTTTGCACAGACTTTAATTAGACAAGAGGAATTTTCCCTGCTCTCCAGCTGAGCTTTCTTGGATTTAATTGTCATTTTAGATTTTATTTTTATTGAATTTGTAGCAAAACAAATTGGTGTAATCCTCCAATCCAAAATAGATGTAATCCTCCAAACCAAAAGGGAATGTAGTAATGGAAAAAGAGCTATGATAAAAATAACCCACTTCACTCTGGTAAATATCTTCATCATTCAACAAAAGTTACCTGCTGTCATGAAGACCAAAATTCCTTATTTACATGGCACTATTTTGATTTCTTGAGTTTGTGAGTTTACTAAAACTGTTTGAATGGCACATTTTATCTATTTTTTAATTTCTTTTTTAGAAAAGGTAATAACATTGGTTTTACCCCAGGGTTCAGCATAATTGCTGACAGCCTTCTGCAGGAATATGGTTTAGCTGTTTCCTTCATTCTGAGGTAATGAAAATCCTCCTTCTCCTGGATGTTCATTTGTCTTGGACATCAAGCTGCCTCTGTGCAAGGGTGTGATGTCTGCATCAGCGACCCATCTGGCAAGAACGAATGGGCTCCATTAGGGACCCTCATCTGACAGGTGACATGCCCAAGCCATGACACAGAGATTACTTGTGGCCAGTGTCATTCTTTACACTGCCACTTCAAATACACATCCTGCTCGGGGATGTGGCTGACTCACATCGACACCTGGCATATGGCTACAAAGCTTCTGCATCTCCAAGGAAGGAGAGGTGAAAACATTTATGTCAGCTATGGTGGAGGCAATCAAAGCTGTTGTGACAAAGTGAACTAACTTGTTTTTCAGTTGTGAATGACAGGCAGATAGGTTTATGCACAGAGGTTAAGATGTTGCTTAACAAAATTTCCCCGTGATGGGGCTTAGGAAAAATTTAGTCATCTAGGCCACAGGCAGATTTGTGAACCACTCTAAATAATCCCCTTTAACCACTGTGTGCCACGGTGTGCACACACACTCTCACACACAGAGTCATCCATCTATCTGCTTTACAGCCCTGGGTGCTTGATATCCCAAGTTCATGTGAAGAGTGTCCTCTGTCCCAACAGCCCAAAGACTGTAGGCTGAACTTCTGGGTGAGGGATCTGAGCCTGCTTTGGTTAAGGATCACCTTGGTCACAGTATTGCATGCCTCACAAATCCTCCAGTATCCCTGAGACATCATTGTTAATAAAGATTTGTTTTTAGGTAGTCACTTTTTCAACTTTTACCTGCCCTGGATCCTGAGAATCTGGTGGCCACAGATAGTGACCTGGGCATATGTACATTCTTACATTAAGTATGAAGGGCTTTGCTGTCACCAGGGACATGTCAGCTCTCCTAACTGATGGGAGGTGTCTGCATCACCTACAGTAAGACTACATCCTAATTCCTAGATATTGTACCACCTGCTGCTGCTGCCAAGTTGGGAGCCAGAGACCACCTGAATTTGCATTTAGAACAGCCAGTGATTTTTTTTATAGTCTCACAGAAATAGTAAGAACCAAAGGCCTGTGCTATTAGTACTGGCACTGGCTGGGACTCAGACAGGTGGAGGAGTCCAGCTCATTGAAGGGGTGGAATAGCTTCTGGCCTGTGAGCAGTCCAGGGACTCTGCACAGTTGTGCCAAAGTGAAGGCTGGGGATAGAATGAGGATGATGGCCAGAAAATGGGGTAAAAACAACATTGGTGCTGGACCCTGAATGGTCTGCAGGCCTACCACAAGATCTGCTGCCAGCAGTGTAAATTATGTGTTCAGCCTTTAGAAGGGGTTGGAGATAAGGCAGTGACATAGTGACATGTGTCAAAATTAGAGTGTAAGCTACCATGAAATGATGACGTTAATTTGTTGTACAACCATCCACAGTTTAGTGTGTTTGGACGGGATTATTTCCAGAAATAAATTACTTAGATTTAGATATCTGGTGAAGTCATACCCAATATTCAAGTCAGACAGCATTTGAGTTAGAGTTTAGATTAGTTTAGCCTTGCGGACAACAGGCCCAGATAGCTTTTTGATAGATTTTGGAAGGCCTGCAGAGCCAAGGTGATGTTGGATAATGACAAATACAGGTAACTTCTGTTTGGCTCCAAGGTGGGCTATGGCAAGACTGGAGCTGGGGCTACCTTGCTGTCCCCATCCTGCTTTCAGGCAGTACAGCTCTTGAGGCCATGCCAATGTGCTTTTTGAGGACGCCTGTCACTGGAATCTAATACTAAAGGTAGATTTTATTTGGGACTAGATTGTTGCAGAGGATAGATAGATACGATTGTTATTTTAGCTAGCCGGATGTCACTTCTACCCTTGGATGAATCCTGGAGTGAAATGGACTGTTCCTCCCACCCTGCAAAAGATTGTGGTTCATCCCGCACCTCTGTACCTGCCCCTAAAACAGAGTCTGTAACCCCATTGGCCCATGCCTTGTCCCAGCCCACCTAGGAACCCCTGAAAAGGGGGCTCCGAGCGGCCATGCGGCCTCTTGGACTTCCTCCCTCTCTTGGACTTCCTCCCTCTCTTGGACTTCCTCCCTCTCTTGGACTCCCTTCCCCTCTGGGGCTTCCCCTCTCCTAAACCCTCCGTTTCTCTCTCCCCTCCCCCGTCCTCCTAAGCCCAGCCACGTGCTACGCCTGAGAGCACGAGGCCTGGGCATCCCTGAATTCTCCAATAAACCTCTTCCCCCAAGAGCAAGCTTCAGAGATCTCTGCCTCCCTACACCCCAACCGTGCAAGAGGAGCCTACTCATCCCTCAACTGGCGCCCAACGTGAAAGAAAAAGGAACCCACGAATCTCGACACCTCCATGCACGGTAATTACCTGTGATAGCCTCCTCTTCGCTCTGAGCACAGGCTGTCGTTGCTAAGCAACGTAGAAGCCTTATCTCTTTAAAGTTTGCCGAGGCATTTTACCCTCGAGCACCATCGCCTGTGAATAGCCGGCTTTTGGAGCTCTTGGGACTGCCCGAGCAAGGAGCTCTGAGCTGGTGGCACGTGGCCACGTTAAGAGAGCGCACCGAGCACTGCCCAGCACTGCCTGCGCTGGAAGCCCCGAGGGGGGAGGTCTGAAGGTCCCGAGCACGGAAAAGCCGTCCGGAGAGACGCCCGGAGCTCTGAGGGGACCTGTGCAGAGTCCTGAGGAGAGGATCTCTGCTTTTGCGAATTTGAGGTGAGCTACACAGGTCTAAAATATGGGACAATCCCACTCTACCCAAGATAGAGATCTCTATAAACAATTGAACCATCTGTTACGTAGTCATAATAGTACTTTGCCCAAGAAAGAGTTAAAATCCCTTTTGGAATGGGTCCTGCCCCACTTCCCTCATGCGGATCGATCAGCCGCCTTTACCAAAGAATTCTGGGACTCAGTAGGTGATAAGCTTTTTATTGAGATTTCCAGGAGAGACGCCGTTGCTTGCAGGTTACTCCCAGCTTTTAGAGCTGTGGCCGAATTGTTCGTTCCACGAAAGCCGGTCCCGGCCATGTGGCCGGCCCGCGCGGCTGCTGATGACCGCGCCGCGATCCCCTTCCGCCCCGCCCCTCCCCCTCCCGCCGCGGCCCCGGCCGCAACCGCCACAGCCGCCCCCCTGAGTGACGCGGTTCCCGCCGCCCCCGCCCCGGCCCCTGCGACCCCCCATCCAACCCCCGCGCCGCGCCGCCGGGCGCCGGCCCCCGCGGCCGCTTCCACCCGTGCCGCTTCCGCCGCGACCGCGACCCCACCCCCAACCGCTGCGGCTGCTCCGGCCCCCGCGACCACCCCCCGCACCCCCCCGATCCCCGCGCCGCGCCGCCTGCCGCCGGGCTCGGCGGCCCCCGCCGCGGCCGCCCCCGCCCCTCCCGCCTCCACTGTGACCCCACCCCCGGCCCCCGCGGCCGCCGCTCCTGTCCCAGCCCCCGCGGCCGCCCCGCCCCCCCCACTGGCCGCGGGGCTCGTGCCCGCCCTGGCTCCCCCCGAAACCCCCCTAGCAGCGGCTGTTGCTACTTTCGTTGGCTCCTTACAAAGCGCCTTCGCCGCGTTTCTACAAACGCTCGATCCGGCGATCACCGCTGCCTTGCCGCCGCTGCCCGCGCCGGGAGGGCGCGTGGCCACGCCCCCAATCCCGGACGTGCGACAGGAAGCACCAGGAAGCCCGGTGCGCCCACCCCAGCCCGAGCCCCGGCCATGGGGGGACACCCCGGGTCCCCGCGCCGCGTCCCCACCACCCCCCACCTCCCGGCAACCCCCCCGCGGTGCGGGCCCAACCCCAGAGAGCTCCGGCGGGGCGGCAGACGCGGCCGCCATCTTGGTTCGGCCGGCGGACCACGTGACGCCCTCCCCGCATGCGCGGTTCGCGGTGTCCCCGGTCCGGCCAGTTCCTGCCGCCTCTGCCCCGCCGCCGATGGAGCCTGCTGATCCCCACGCCGCCCGTGCCGCGATGTGCGATCAGCCAGAACCCCCGAGCTCAGCAGCGGCGCCGGCAGGACCCCCGGAGCCGCCAGAAGGAGCCCCACCGCCGTCGCCGCTGCCGGGGAATTTCGAGTCGCTTCCGGGTTTGCCGTTAAAGCCCTCCGTGCCGGGTGCCCGCCCGGAACTCCGGCCAGCCGTGCAACAAGTAGTTCTCGTCACCCCACCGCCGCCCCTACAGCCCCTGGATGCCCCCACTTCCTCTCCTAGGCTGCATCCACATTCCACAGCTGCAGCCTCAGCTTGGAGAGAGCCCTCCACATCCTCAGGTTTCTCCCATGAGCCTTTGCTGACAGTCTCCACTCCTGCCCCTCTGCCCCAGCTGTTGGCAGCTGCTGCATCTAATTCACAGCTTAGCATGCAGCCAGGGAAAGAGGAACAGCACCTGGCAGCTGCTTTGACGAGTACAGGATCCATGGAGAACTGTGCTAGCCCTACCAGTACCACCCCTGCTGCCTCAGTTTCCCAGGATGCTCAGGGAATCATTGATGGCCTCCAACTGATGGACAGACATATATCCAAGCCTCATGGTCCCAGAGAGTGGACGGCTGTCCCATCTCTGGACAAGAGAAAATTCCTAGTAGCGGCAGGAGATAGTTGCTTACCTTTCTCCTATGGTTACCAGCTGTTGGGTACCATAGAAAAGACATCTAAAGCCCTAGAAAGCAGCTTATTAAAACAGAAAAGGGGAATATATAAGGCCACACCCCAAAATAGGTTCAGCAAAGCCCCATATGCATACAATTTTTCAAATTGCTGTATAGGACAGCCTGACATCCCCATTTACAGACACTTTCTGAACAACAAAAAAGTAAAAATAAAAGTCTTGATCAAAACCTCAGTCACAAGAGAAATAGAAAGCCCATATAACCTTGTAACATGGGAGAGAGGGTTTGCTTGTGTCTCTACAGGTGAAGGACTCAGATGGATCCCGGCAAAGAATGTAAAGCCTTACCATACACCAAAATCTGGCAGTGCCCTCACCAATGGCAGTGACTTTGCAGGTGCAAACCAAGAAGCAAGCGCTCAGATTTGAACTGTGCTAAGACGAGATGAAAACTACCTGCCAGAAACAACTCAAGACTATGGACATTTATTTTCACATGCATGTTAATTTTGTACCCTTGTTGTTACATTTGTTCTCTTATTTCAAATTTTTGTATTGAGATTTCACCCATAGGTTAACCAAAGACAAATGCCTGGGTAACTCTGGCCAAGACTGCAAGCTCTGATACCATATCTCTAACTGATACAAAGCTCTAATAGACTTTTTCAACCTAGTCAATTATAGAACCTTCCCCAAAAGGTTTTTATAACACTACCTCAGTTAAATTCTTCCATTAGACTAAAGTATTCAAATGGTTAAAATGCTCAATCAGTAAAGAAATAAACGCCACCTTGATTACAATTAATAATCTAGCTAAACAGTTTAACTGAAGGTTTGAGCTCTGCATCTTGGCTGAAGGAACTCTGTAAAGTAAGCTTGATTGTTTTTAGAGTAATAAGTGTAGTTTCATTAGCAATATGTTATGTACCCCAAGTTGTGCAAAAATAGTAATTAAGTCTGTATTTACCTTTTCAAAAGTTTAACGAAAAGGGGCAATTGTTGCAGAGGATAGATAGATACGATTGTTATTTTAGCTAGCCGGATGTCACTTCTACCCTTGGATGAATCCTGGAGTGAAATGGACTGTTCCTCCCACCCTGCAAAAGATTGTGGTTCATCCCGCACCTCTGTACCTGCCCCTAAAACAGAGTCTGTAACCCCATTGGCCCATGCCTTGTCCCAGCCCACCTAGGAACCCCTGAAAAGGGGGCTCCGAGCGGCCATGCGGCCTCTTGGACTTCCTCCCTCTCTTGGACTTCCTCCCTCTCTTGGACTTCCTCCCTCTCTTGGACTCCCTTCCCCTCTGGGGCTTCCCCTCTCCTAAACCCTCCGTTTCTCTCTCCCCTCCCCCGTCCTCCTAAGCCCAGCCACGTGCTACGCCTGAGAGCACGAGGCCTGGGCATCCCTGAATTCTCCAATAAACCTCTTCCCCCAAGAGCAAGCTTCAGAGATCTCTGCCTCCCTACACCCCAACCGTGCAAGAGGAGCCTACTCATCCCTCACTAGATTAGGCTCTGGAGTGAAGAAAATATGAAGGTAGGTTTGGAGCTGGATTACCATGGAAAATGGAAGGTTGGTAAAGCTAGGTTGAGGTGTGGTGTGGGTGAATTAAATGGTGTTAACAAGAGTCACTGAAGTGTTAGAGAACAGGTCAAAGAAGGCATTTAAGAGCACATGTAGTGATAAAAGGACTGAGCTACCAGATTTGTCACTGGGTTTTTCAGTGACAGATGAAAAGACCTTTGTGTTAGGTTGGTTTAATGAAAGGTCAGCTTTATATCTTTACACCTAAAGCTAGGACTAGAGGGAGATTTTTGAATGATAAAGACAGAAGATGTAGTGCTATATTTGGACTCCACATTGTCCATTAATGTGTCTGGACTTAATAAAATTTTACTGTATTATTTTCTGTTTATTTATTTTTTTTTAGCAAGGATTGCCAGACTCTGATGTTAGAGGAAAGCAAAGGTTTAGACCAGCAGAACTGAAGAATACAGTTTATAGCTTGTTCCCAAGAGAAGTTACCAACTGCAGTGAGATTCTTTCTGGGTGAACATCTTCACAGCTGTTGCAGATGTTGTTAGGTTGTGAGAGAGCAAAGGTAAAGGAGCCAGATTTGCTACTGGTACCTGGCAAGGCAGATACTGACAGGTAAAAATGGCATCATCTTAGCACTGAAGATAGTCACTGTAAAGGGTTGGTTTAGGGTTAAGATTTGCCAGAAAGGTTGCTATCAGCAGGGGAATTGTGAAATGAAAAGTTAGGCACTAAAAGTGGATGATGGTGAGATGAACAAACATCCAGAATCTGCTAGACACCACTGGGTTAGAATGAGAACCAGGTGCAGCAGGATCAACTGGTATAGAAATACTTTTGAAGCTGTTGGGTAAATGATAGATACATTTTTTAAGTTTTAATATTTGAAAAATCAGTAGGATTCAGTTTTATTGTTGTTAGGGGTTCCTAGAGCACTCACTGGGGTATATTATATATGGGCTTATTACACATGAGGTTAAAAAGCAAGGTGGTTTTCTGTCTGGTGAGTCCCTCACATACACAACGACTATAAACCCAGATAAAACCAACCCTAAGACTAACCATGGGACCCTGTTAACTAACCTGCTCAGCCTCTTCCACCTCTATCCTGACTGCAGTCTAAAGATTCATTAGATCTTTATCCAGGATGTCCAGAGACATACTGTAAGCCTTACAATGTTGAGGATTTTGAAAATATCTCAGAGTAAAAAGCCTGCAACACTGGTTTGTTTTCTTTTTTCTAGTGGAATTCTGAAAGGTTGGTTGACCAATGATATCAGCTTTTCTCATTTTTTTTTTTTAATAGTGTTTCACAGATACTGAGCCTGGTGCCTTCAATGATTTATGGCTCTGTTTCTCATTTCAGTCCATGGAGGTTACAGCACTGCTTTTTTATGAGAACATTTGAAACTAGTACTGCTATTACCAGGCATGGGAAAAATGTCTTGACTTTTGTGGGATTTAGGTCAGAATTCAGGATAAAAGGACTTGAAGAACAATTTCTTTCATGACTCCTCAAACTCTGGCAGCATAACAAATTGAATAGTGTTGGGCTTGAGGTTGCCAAGAAAACAGTAAAATTGCAAGATTTCACAATGGAGAAGCAGGGCTCAGTACAAAGGGGATGAGACAGATTAGGGTCTGTCTGAAGGCTGTGATTAAGGGCATTCTTTGAGAAAGCATTTCTGATTGTTCAACACTGTTCTGTCCATTAGGGGCAGGCCAGGGGGTTAGTTTCCTGTAGCTCATAATAGAAACTTTATTTTAGGGTGAGATTCTTGTTAGAACTTGAGACATGCCACTAACCCTTGATGGCATCATGTCACGTACTGCTGTGGTGATCTTGAAGGACAAGGTCCTGAACACTAGCTCTAACCCCAACTTGAGTACAATGGAACTGCAGACCTGGGCTGGTACAGCAATTAAATTTGCTCTTCAGTTTTCTCTTGCCCTTTTAGCTTATTCCCTCCCCTCCTGTAAAGTCTAAAAATAAGGTTTTAAAATTTAATTTAAAAATTTAAAAATTTAAAATTTAAAATTTTCCTAATTTTAGTCCTAATCTCAAAGATGACTCAGTCACAAGATCTGCTTCTGCTTTAGGGCAGCCCATCAGTCATTCTTACCCTCCAGCACCAAACTTCACTCTGGCTTTACAGGACTTCCCAAACCAAATAGCTGCATGGTATAGTTGATATCAATACTACGCCCAACCCTAAACACAAATTCAAACCTGACCCATGTCAAATATTGGATAGAATAATGTCTGCTGCACTGGGCACATTAGGATTTCATATCAAGTCTAGATTTTGACGTGCACTCATTATGATTCTCCTTCCCCATGGGATAGGCAGTCCAAACCAGATTGTGGCCAAACCCTGAATCCATGGAACTTTCCACTTTTCTTATCAATTAGATTGGATATTGGACAGACACAGAGTCCAGCTTGTGAGGAAAAACTCAATAGCCACCTGGATCCAAATGTGACATACATACAGGAGTCCCAGCATCCCATGTTAACTTCAGGTAATGTAGTGAAGGACAGGATGGGAAGAAAAAAGGTGAAGGAGAAGGAGAAACAGAAGCCTTCCAAGTCCCACTGGTTCAATAACACTGAATGCTTGAGCTCAGTTCAGTTTTGCTCATATCCAAAAATGTGAGGTGAAGCTGCTGGGCAATTCCATGCTGCAGTGCTTAAACAAGGCTGCTCACATAAATTTAAAAATATTATTCTTTCTCTCATGATGGAAAGGGGAGAAGCTTTGAAAGAGAAACTACATAAATCTTGCTGCATGTGTTGCTCAGATGTGTTATTCCAGGCAGTGTTAGATGGCTCCAATTGATAACACAGTCTTTCCTGTACATCAATTAATATATATTTTTGAAAGTGCAGAGGATGTAAAGAGAAAAAAACACATTAACTCTTGTCAAATGTGAGAGGATTTTGGGTGAGAATTAGTGTAAAACCTAAGTTAGGTTTCAAAAAAAAAAAAACCTTTTCAAAAAGAATACATGAAAACTTTCTGTCCATCCTGTTTTGGTAGTAGTTGAGTCTTGAAAGTCTGTTGGTTCCTTTGTGCTGCACCATCCTGAAAATCCTTACTCCCCTATGCATGTGTAACCAACTCCAAGACTTCCATTTCCCCCAATATATAATTTGCATTGTAAAGATCTATCTATAACTAATCCCTTAAGACCAGGGCAGGAATGGATTTGTGGATCCTGCTGTAAGCATTCTGTTAGATAACAGTGAAGAAAGCACTTTGCCTTTCAACAGAAGGGGAACCAGTTCAAGGATGCAAATGGAGGATGTGCTGCTGCTCTTTTCTAGCCTGGATTCTTGTTTCCCAGGTGAATAAGAGGTTGAATCATTGTTCACATTGCCTGATGGCAGCTGGAAAACAGGCCTAGGGCCTGTATAGTTTAGCAAATATTTCAATTTTCATCTTTTCATCCAGTTTTTGGGACAAATTACTGCTGCACAGCTAATGTGGAGAATATTCAAGAAAAAGCTATTTAAGTACTCTCCCTGATATTCAATTTTTGAAAGCCCAGAGGGAGTCCTTGTGAACTGGAGCCCAGGTGCATGAATGGCTGGAGTGCATTGCAGCCTTAGGCTGTTGAAAGAATATGTATGATACCAAGAGGGATTGCTTCTCTGTGTCTTTCAAATGGAACTCTCACTGCACACTGCAAATGTAATACACCACAGAGACCTCTTCTTAATCCAGTTCATATGCAGGATTGGTGGATGTTTTCTTTCCCTTGAGATGCTTTGCATTTTCTCTTTGCTTGCTAACTTTGAGACTTTGAAACAAAGGCTGTATTTTGTTCTGCTCATCTCAGACAGGAAACAATACTGCTTGTGAGGAGTCAGAGGAAATATCTTTGGAGATCAAGGCATCCTTCTCTCCCATTGTGGCCTTTGCACAGACTGTGCTGAGGGATGGGGAGGGTGCTGCTGTTCTGGCTGCTGCTGCAGTGATAAGCTGTTCTGCACACAATTGACCTGGTTCATGGACATGTGTGTCTTCTCAGGGATAGTGGGAGGCACCAGCAGAACATCCTGAACACACCAGCACCTCTCTGCTACCTCAGAAAAATGCACTTTATGGACAAACCATAGTGCCTTTTCCTACTGGTTGGTTTAAGCTGCTGCCCACCACCTCAGCTCCTGCATAGTGGGAAGCCAAATAATTCATTATACAATTAATGTAAGTCTGGCACTCATAGGAGAAACACTATAATTAATTGGGAGTAATGTAACTGTTATGCTACAGAGGAGAAATTAGGAATGTTTTGTCACCTAGTGTAAAGAGTCATCAGAGGGCAGCTTATTACCATACTAACTACTGTCCTTTAGCTATGAAGTCACAAACTGTCTGCATAATGATTTAGACATTTTCTGCTTTAATGCACCAATCCACTGTCCAGATGCCAAATACTGTTTTGAAATTTTTTAAACTAAATTCTTCAAAAGTCCTGAGATGACATTATCATTGAGACTTTGTCAAACATAGTTTTCTCAAGATGACAAAATATTTTAATGACATATTCTCTGACTAGGAGAACTGATCAGAGTTCAATTTTATAAAAGAGATGCATTCAGATATTGGGACAATTACTGTACACAAGTAGGCATTACTCACAGCCCATCTTTTCTGGATTTGCTGTTCCATGTATAATTAGGTGAAGACACAGATATTTCATCACATTCACAAAACCTTTCACTCCCATGTATTACTTTAGCTGGCTTTCAAATGAAGTTTATTGGTATGTACACTAATGCTGGCATGGCTGAAGATGATGCTAACTGGTGAGAAATTGTCTGTCTCTGTAGTAAGTGATGAGTAAATGTGAGGTCAACTCATCAGTTCTGCAAAATAGATGAGGGGGAAAATAAAGAGGAAGGTAAACAAGGAGTCACATGGCACAGTGCACAGCCAACAGTGAGAGCATTCCTGTGTGCCCCCCTGCTCTCCCCTGGGACATCCCAGACTGCTTCAGCCACTAGAAAAGCTTCTAGTTGTTGATAAGATTTATTTGTTGTTCTCCTGGTTATGCTGTTTCTCTCAGTGAAGGCTCTAACAATATTCAAACATCTTCTGATATAGGAAATATTAGAGAAGGCAGGAGCCTATAAATGAATAGAGCCTTGCAGACAAGAGCAGTGGTACTCAAGTTTCATGAGTTTGTGGAAACCTCAATGTTTCCACTTGATCACCATGAAATCCTGTTGTGCCTATTTATTACAGTGTGTCAATAGATACCTGCCAGGGAGAGCTCCAGCTGCTGCAAGCATGAGCATGCTACTACACTTTTAAAAGACCTTTTTTGCATATGTTTTATTTGTATTTTTAAAAGACCATTTTTCCTCCCTCCTCACAAAATCCTGTGCAGGTTGATGCCCAGAAGGTCAGCTGGCCTGTAACAAGACATAATTTCTCATGGTTGTCTTCAGCTACTTGTGCAAATGAACTCCTCTGATTAGCAGTGCTTGAAATTGATATCCAGATACACAGGGCACAACTTAGTTGCCAAAACATGAGCCTCATGGGCTCCTGCCTGACCCCTAATTTCCCTCATGAGGACATGGCTGTCCCACATGCCTTATATCATGTGACCCCATTTTATGCCACAAAATCCTGGATAGCTTGGCTCATCTCCAGGGGCAACAGCCATCTCCATGTAGGCAATGGACTCTTACCAAGGGTTTGGTGTCTCTGGGCTGGTGATCCTTCAGCCATGAGCAGCAGATGCTGCTGGGATCACAGCCCAACCCTGCTGGGCAGCTTTGCCACTCGTGGAGTGGCAGAAGTCCCATTCTCCTTGGATGGCCTGTGCTCTCCTGCCTCCACAGCTTTGCCTCACGCTGCCTTCCAAATGCTGCTGCCATGCCAGGCAGCTGCGCCACAGCCCAGCTCCCCAGCTGTGGCACAGCCCAGCTCCCAGCTGTGGCACAGCCCAGCTCCCCAGGCCAGCTGTGGCACAGCCCAGCTCCCCAGCTGTGGCACAGCCCAGCTCCCCAGGCAGCTGTGCCACAGCCCAGGTCCCAGCTGTGCTTCCCCAGCAAGGCACAGGGGCCGGGGCTGGGTACCACAGGACACCTCGCAGTGCTGCTCCATGGTCTGGGCACTTTGTCATCCCTGCCCCAAATAGAAAGAGCACTTCAAACAGATTTCCTGCACTCATCTGTGTTGTACCTCATAGCACAATCAAAACCAAAGCAGCATCACAATAATATACATTAACAAAAAACCCCAAACAAAACCAATTACCAATAGTGAAGTTAAGAGTTGTGATGGTCTAAGGGTAAAGCTAAATATTTTTAGGCCAATTCAATTAAAAGCAATGACTATACAGATACATAGATCCTAAAAATATATTATCTTTACTTTTTAGAGTCTTAAACATGTCTTTACCTGTGAAATTCCCTTTCTAAAAATTATCTGTCATTCTTCTCAAGCCCAGTAGTTAGTTTTGGCATGCACTTTCTGTTGTCCTTCCAATGACTTGATGCCTGCACATTGAGGAAAATATCCAAACTTAAAATTTTTATGCCCCTTGTTGTGCTTATCAGATACTTTTTATGCTAGTCATGGAATATGTGTCTACCATTGCATGCTACCAATGATCTGTTTGATCCAACAGGACTCACAATATATTTTTAAGTTACTGCAACATCTAATGGACCTGTCAGGAATATTAAGGAGCCAGGAACGGGTGAGACATTTGCCTCTCAATTCTCAACTTAAGCTTATGTAATTGCTGTCTGGATTTTTAAAAAGAGACCAGTATATAACAAATTATTTATGCTTAGCATTTAGATGCACAAACCTGTGATAAATGGTGCATGAGGTTTCCAATATTTGACATTAAAGAAGACATTAAATTTTTTGTTGTTGCATGTGAGTAATTGGCAAGTTAATTACTCTAGTCCAAAGTGTCACCAAGTTTGTTCCTTGTTCTTTCTCTGTCTCATTTTCTTTATCCTTAGCACTCAGCAAAGTTACTTGAAGGTGTTTTCACTGAAGTCATTAAGGTTTTCCACAAGCATAGTTTTGTGATGACAAGGACCTGTAGTCAAGAAACACCAACATTACAGTGAGTAGTCATTGTTATTTATCATCTTTGCTGAAGACCTGGTGAAAGCAGCCCCTAAAAATTATAACACTGCTGCTACAGAAATCAGTGACATATCCCACAGGGAACAGCCTAGGAAAACTGTCCCTTTGATCCCATTAATATAAATCAACCTGACAATCAATGTCAAGGATGACTGTCGCCCACAAACTAACATATAAGGGAAAAAAGAATTCTTAGGAAAAAAAAATTGAGATGGACAATTCAGCTAATGTTGACATTATACCTATGGGCAGTTACTTAAAAGTCTAAGGTCAGGCATTTGGGTATAAAATATTAGGAAATTCAGCTTTTATTGTTAGTATCAAATCCTGTCTTTTTTTCTTTAGGAAATAAACAGATTTTCACACATAGAGTCAAAACTGCATGACAGCTAAAATGTGGGAAGTAGAAAAGTTTTTGTTGATATTACCCTGGGTTATTTGGTGTTCTTATTGCTAGTTATATAATAAAATAATGAAGCGATATTGCTTTGTTTATGTTCAGTTGTCAAGGAGAAGGAACAATACTCTCTGAGCAATCCAACATGCCTCCCAGCCTTTTTGATTAAAAAAGACAATTGCTCAAGATTTCTGGAAGCACCTCACTATCTGTATTAGGAAATATGTCTCTCCAAAAAATTCCATTATGAAACAATTTCCATTAAGAAACACATTGTATTTCTCAAAGAGGCGGGGTGGCTGTAATGAGCACAGGTTCCACCTTGTTCTGCACCTTGTACACTGGTTCTGGTCCCAAAGGTTTTGACTTCCAGTCGTGATGCTGTTTATGGCTCGTGAGCCAGCTAACTCCACAGCAGCACAGATTAGCCTGTTCCTTTGTTATCTCTCTACTATAAACAGTAATATCCTTGGATGACAATAAATTGTTCCTGGACTTGCAATATGATCAATGATTTACTGTGACTCTCAGTAGAGATTCATCCAGGTGTAGGACAGCAGACATCCCCAAGCAGCACATCACAAAAGGTAAAAAAATACAAAGAAATTACAACATTTTTTTAACAATATAGCTGTAAACAGAGGGTAAAGTTTTGAGTTTTGAAACTTGCATTTCTATGACATTATCAGAAATGTAGTGGATGCTTGTATGTGCCTGCTTTTTCAGATTGTGGGCCTGCCTTTTGGGCTGTCACTGCAGGAGACATTGAACCAATTACTTGTCAGTGTAAACCATGAAAGGCAAAGGCAGCCTGGTGCTCAGAGCAATGTGGAGAGCAGAACTCTAAGGATAATCTGCAAGTGTGCATCTCCTCAAGACTGTTCCTGCCTCTCCCTTTGATCTGGGACAGGGGCTGTCACTTCTTTATTGCAGAGAGGGCAAAGCACATCCTGGGGCACACTGAACACATCCTAAATAGTCACTTAAAAGAGGTGCTCAGAGCTGGTGCATCTCGCCTGTGTGCTGTGTGGAGTTCTGGGCCCCACAATTTAAGAAAGATGTGAAGGAATTCAAATGGGTTCAGAGAAGGGCAGCAAAGATGTTTAAGAGTCTGTAAGGAATTCCTGCGTGTTGTGGCGGAAGACTTTGGGCTTGTCTGGTTTGGGGAGAAAAATGTTAAGGGACAAACTGGTTGCTCTCTACATCTTCCCAAAAAGGGGAAGCAGAGAGGGAGGTGCTGATCTCTTTCTGGGTTCCTGTGACAAGATGCATGGGAAGGGTTCAAATGCACCAGGAGAGGGTCAGACTGAATATTAGAAAGCATTTATTTACTGAAAGGGAGGTCAAACACTGGGACAGGCTTCCTAGAGAGATGGTCAATGCTTCAAACCTGTCAGTGCTTAAGAGGCATTTTAGACAATGCCCTTAAAAGCATGCTTGCTACTTTTGGTCAACCCTGAAGAGGTCTTACACTCATATTAGATCATCCTTGAAGGTCCCTTCCAACTGAGCTATTCTATTCTATTCTATTCTATTCTATTCTATTCTATTCTATTCTATTCTATTCTATCCTATTCCATTCCATTCCATTCCATTCCATTCCATTCCATTCCATTCCATTCCATTCCATTCCATTCCATTCCATTCTATTCCCCAAATTATCTGAGTTAGGCATTTGATCAAGCAATTGGCAGCATCTTTCACAACAGTTTACCTCCCACTGAATGGGAGAAGTTATTTAGAAGTGTTTAGCATGCTTTTTTTGTGGTGCCATCAAGTCAGTAAGCCTAGATTTTACACAGTGTTTGAAACTGTATTATTGTACACAATACATAAGTACAAAATTTTGTACACAATACACAAAACATAATTTTGCAGAGTTCCTATATTTAAAAATTTTGGATTTATTGGCATTTTACACATTTTACTAAATCATAAAATTGTTTTGCACAACTAACATTCTCACTTGTTTTGAGGTTAAGACTTAATGCTGCTTTATCCCCTGATAGAGCCATCTGTACTTATTCCATGCCAGCAGGACACTGAGTGGACAACACTGGCATCCTCATACAAGGCTGGGAGATTCACCTCAATTAGTCACTGAAAATGGAATTAAGTTTTAAATGACTTCAGGCTTGTGAATCGAAAAATTACCAATGACTCTAATATGCCTAAGCAGTTTGTAGAGCAGAGCCCAAAGCCCAGTCCTTTTCCTGGAAAATTAGTGGAGTTGAGACAGTGCTTTTATCATCAAGATGCTGGCAAAAACTTGGGAAATGTTTCTCCTCTTTTTTTGTAACATGCAGCTGGATATAGTTACTCTTGGTATGACCAGGGAACTTTCATTGGCATCCCAGGAATTTGGGGACCTTCCTTTGTAGATCTTGGTAACTTGAAACAAAGCTTCTCACCATATTGACTGACTAGACTTTACCATCTCTTGCAATATGTGTCCTAAAAGAGAAGAGTTCTTATCAAGTTTCAATCTGTTAAATTTCTGCACTTTCCAAAACATTTCAACACAATGTACTGGCAAAAGTGATATCTAGGAAAAGTGGGAGTCAGAACATGGAGATTAAATAAACTCAGTGAGGCCTCACTGGAAGTCACAGTAATAGATGCAGAGGTTTCTGATGTGCAGCCCTCTGGCCTGATCTCTTGATGACATTGCCTTCATCTTTCTTGACCCAATGTCATTTTCAAAGTGTCCTCTGAGCTCCTTCTCTTCCAAAATCAAAAACTATCATACCCTAAACAAATAATTAAATTAAGACAGGAACAAAAGACAAAGCCTTACTGATACCTGGTCTCTTTGCTTTTTACACAAGGATGCTGTTGTCTTGTGACCAATGAGTTTTCTCTCAGTTTTCCTGTTACTTTAAAAATGGTGTGTAAAACCATTCTATCTGTTTGTCTTAATAGTGCTGCCCCAGCCTATAATCCTGTCTGTGCTAGTAATGCTGATTTCATGGCCTTTTTGCCAGTCCAGACATTATATCAATGGCAAAGAAAACCCTGAATTTCTATCTTAATCTTTCTCTAATTATACACATAATGATGCATGCATAAAATACCCAGTTATTTTAAATATTTCCACACATGTTATTTGTAGGGTACTACTCTTTTCTCCCACATTTTGTGACCAGATGGGTTTATACACATCTATGTAATACCGAAAAAGTTTTTTCTACAGTTCCCTTTCCCTTGCTGGCATCCCCATTTCTCATATTATTCCTCTCTGATTTTCTATCTATTATCTGGTAACATGCATCAAAACCAGCACTTTTAAAAGGCTGTGAGATTTTTGAAGTAGGAGTTATATGCATCAGGATATGGAACTTTTCACAGTTTTATTAAAAACAAAAAAAGAAAAAGAAATGTGTGTTACATTATTTATATCACTTCCCTCCTATTTTAGTCATAACTTAGCCACATTTACTCTCTTGTTTTAGCTCTGTGATAGATTCTGTTAATTCTGATTTCTCTCTGAACAAAGTATGGACACCGAAGAAAGGCAGTACAGTATCAGATTTAGTTGTGTAATTACAAGCTACAGTTAGCCAGCCATACTAAAGCCATGCTGAAGGATCATCAAAACAATGGTTAAGAGTATCATTTCAAACAAGCTCAACAAGCACTACAATTGTGCCTTTATATTAACATTCACATTTTGAATACTCTTCTTATCCAAGAAAGACTTATAATGTCTTTTTTATTAATTTGATTCATAAATATTTGTCTGTCAGTGACAAATATTTCTGAACACAAATCAAATACACTTTACTTTCACTCGTTAACATCAAATTCTGCCCCATTATGAGTATCACCGAGGGAATGGCTGTCCTTGTCGCCACTACATTTGACATTGTTGTCATTTTGCTTCTCTGCTTCCCTTACACACACACACATACACCTTTTATATTTCTTTGCTTCTTTTCCCATCATCTCTGAGCCCAGTGGCTGCCTTTAGCTCTGCTTTTAATGACTCCTTTGAAGTCTGACACTTCTATTATAAGAACCAAATCGGAAGTTTAACACCCCCTATTTCATTTTCACTATAAAAAATAGAGTATTAAATGCAGGGAAGCACCAGAGAAAGTCATACCCAGACCCACATGGGACTGATTTTATTGAGTGGCTCTAAGAGGTGTCTGTGAGTTTCCATCTCCCTCCCAGTCTGGCCTTACACATTGCTTTCCTGTGGCTG
Source organism: Lonchura striata (assembly GCF_050655825.1). NCBI lineage: Eukaryota > Metazoa > Chordata > Aves > Passeriformes > Estrildidae > Lonchura > Lonchura striata. Next base: position 101,484,016 of record NC_140703.1, on the reverse strand, counting down.
CCCTGGCTGCTCTGCTGTGTTTTGTTCACATTAACATTAAACATGTTTTCCAGTTGTTCCATCCCAGGAGGCCCAGCAGATCACTGTGACTCCTTCCCTGTCTCACACCTCTTCCTACAACATCCCAGTCTGCAGTGGAACATTCTCCTTGGAGCAGTCACGCTCCACACCTGGCTCATCCCTGGAGTCCAACCTGTGGAGACATGGCTGCACTCCAGCACCCTGTGGAGAGCAGCCCTTCAACTGACAGATTTTCTGTGTTCAGTTCAAATATTTGATGCTCAGAGTTTCCCAGTAAATCCTTTGCTCAGTTGAATATTTTTTATATATATTTGCAGTTACTGTTTGGACCCCCCTGGGTCTGATTAGGATTGTCAAGTAACCAGAGCATCCAAATATATTCAGCTATTAGGATGTGCATGACTTTGCAAATAATGATGTCAAGTTGTCAGAGGAGAGATCATAACCTCTAGAACTGTAATATTGCCCTTTTTCAATGTTTTGATTTTCATTTTCCCTCCACACTGTTCATTAAATTCCTATGAACTTGAATGATATTTAAATTTGAAGAAAATTTAAATTATAAATGAGTCTGTGCAACTGGAAGAAAATTATCCCATATAAGTGTCATTGAAATAAGGGAATTTGAACCCATTCTCAAATGAGACAAAATTATCAAGATATGTTCGGTAGTGCTTGTAGCACACACAGTGAAGCCACTCTGTGTGTCTCAGGCCTTTCCTCATATGGTTAGAATCTCCATCCCTGGATCCCATGTAAATGATTTTGGGTCATCTTGTGGGAAGAAAACCCTGTTTTTGTGCTCACCCCTACACACCAGACTGATTAATTGACCTAAACTCACTTTCTGACCTCCAGGTATCTCCTTCAAGTTCTCCCCATCTCAGGAGTTGTCAGTTCCAGCCTGTTCCTGTGTCCAAAAGGGCTCTCCCTGGCTGCTGCTGTGATTCCCTCTCCTCACTCTGCCCTCCATTTCACCTTTGAAGAGGAAGGATTTTCACCTCCATTTAACACCATCACCACCTCACCCCAATGCCTTTGAACCTGTCTCATTGCTAAAGCTGTCCTGCTAAGAGTGTTCTCTCCCTGGCAATCAGATTGTCCTTGATGCCTCTTGAAACAGCAGAACATGAAATAAAGACCTTCAGCTGCAGTCAGAATCAATAAGGAGTGAGAATTTTGTCTCCAGAGGCCCTGGCATTGTTTGATTCCCTGTCACCACTGCAACCCTGTTAGACCTAAAATGCTGAAGGGACCTGCTCCCACCAGCCTTGCTGTGGGCTCCCAGGGGGAACAGCCCAGACACAGCATCAACCTGCTCAAGCTGGTGACACACATTTCTGAGCTGGTCTACAAAGCTCTCCAGCTGCGTGGGGGGAGGCTGGTTTGCATTTGACAAGAGGAAGAAAAGGTCATGTTTTGTGTCTGGTGCACTCTGCGTATTTCTGCACCTCCTGAACAGCAGCAAGACACCGTGAGTCTCAGTTATGAGTCTCTTGAAAAGGGATTTTAATGCTTTTCTCATATAATAACAGCAGAACTAGAGTGGTGTCATGGCAAAAGCATTTTCAGAGAGACAGCTATTTCCCAATTTTTCTTCTTCTGCTGACAATGTCAGAAATCACTGACATTAATGCTGCAGGGTCTGTTAAAGTGGGTAAAAATATTTACGTGAATAGAAGTGCACAGAAGAGACAGACATACAGATGTATGCATATGTACCCGTGTAGTGAGCAGAATGTATGCAACAGCCCCAGTGCTACTCTTAATTTCTGCAAATCTATGAGTTGATATGAGAAGAGCAAGGTTTGTTCAGAGTCTGGGGAAGGGGAGACCACTTAGGTGTCAAATGCAAGAAAGGATAAGCAAGATTCCTCAGAGGTGCTGAGCATCCCCAGATCCAGGAGCAATAAACATGCTGAGATATGTCAGCCTCCATCCTGGGCCCAAAGACCTTCATGTACACTGCTCTGTCCTGGCACAAGCACCAGCACTGCTGCTCACAGGTCATGCTGTTTAGAGGGAAAATGAGAGCTCCCTTTTGCCTCCTGTCTCCACAGAGAGCACAGGAGACACCTGACATGGGAAGAGGCGTGGATCTCCTGTGAGTTTGGGCTGAGAATTTCCACCCTTTTCCCCGGTTCTCTCAGTTCCTGTTTTACAGCCCTGCTCCTGCCCTGCAGAACTCCAGCTCCTGCCAGCTCTGGAAGCAGCAGGACATGCAGTGAGCACTAAGCTCTCTGTGGCATGGCAGCAAAGCCTGCAGTGGTGTGAAGAAACTCCCTCCCTTTTTGTCTGTCTACTGGGAGTCTCCCCTCCAAGAAGATGCACTGTGTCTGGAGGAACTGCAGTCCCTCTAGAATGGAGCACAGACTCCAATCTGGTCTCCATAGACTGAAGACCATTGCCTTTATTGGGTAGGCCAGCTTCCCTTGCAGTAGAACCTGAGGTACTCACTCCTGATGTTGTAGCCCAATTTCTCCCAGCTATGACACATCAGAGAGGTGGTCCATCCAGCCCATCATTCTGCATTTGTGAGACCCATATCTGAAGCAGTAAACAGAAACAGTTCTTTTCTGCCTCAGAATTCTCAGGCTTGGAGCTGAATGAATTTAAGAGGAAGAAATTTCATTTCCTAAAGTTTGTGGGGGAAAAAAGTGGTTTATATTCCTATGTGGAAGTCTACATATTTTCATGAGAGAAGAAACCACCTTACACAGCACTGCAAAAAGCAATATTTCCCCTGGAGATTCATATTGAGCTCACAAAGAGAAAAAACAAATATCTGTGAGCAAAGCCAGCTTGCTTATCCGCTCTTCATCTTCGAGGAGTCTGCAGTCTTCAGGACATTCACTCTCCATCAGAAAATATAGCACTGGTTCTCTTAGTCACTAGACTTTCCAGGAGCATTTCTCTTTGACAGCCAACAAGGACTGCAAAGCACTCATTTCCCCAGCTTGTCATTTTTGCAAATCTCTTGAAATGAAATGCCTTCACACAGACTCTATTGATACAACAGAGAGCAGTATTTAAAATGTTCGTGAAACTCACTTGGCACAAATAGTCTCCTGGTGGATGTGGCAAGAGTACTACCCAGCTTTGGGTTTAAACATTTCCAGTAAAGCAACTGAGTCATTTCTGCCAATGAGGCTGGGTATTCCATCTGTGCAAATCCCATCTAATTTAGATCAATCCACTTAAAGAACATTACTGGCTGTCACGCCTTTGAGAGATTTTCTCTGTTTTTCACATAGGTCAGAGCCTTTGGTCAGAGTGCTGAGCAATGGGAGACCCAACAGCTCTTCATCATACCAGAGTTTTCAGTCTCACACTGAAGAATAAACAGGTCTGCATCCAGCAGCATCATGATTGTTATAAATTATGAATAGTGTTTATCCACAGCCAAGAAATCTCTGATTTGTGCTGACAGACCACTCAACATCAGTGTGTCACCAGTGTACGTGCAAGTGTAATCCCAGTTGTTTACCAGGCTTGCAGGAAAGGGAGCACTAAAACTGGGGGGTTCTACTCCACTCCTTAAAAATTTAGTCATCTGCAAAAATATTTTCTCTTTTGTGGCAGTAAAATGACTATTATATGCAATATCTACATAGAACGTTTCCAAATATGGTATTAATAAAACTCAGTCCTGTCTCCTCTGGGTTTTTATTAAGATTATACCATTTAATGTTTCTTCTTCCTACACAATCAGACTGCAAAGCAGACCTGCTAGGACAGTTCAGATCTATTTCAGCCTGGATTTTGGAAAATTGCTGCTTTTCACTACAGCGCTACTGTGACGAAGCTCTCAGGAACTTCCTTTCTCCAACAGGCACCAGCTTTCCCAGGCAGGGTAAAACACTTCCTTGTAATGTCAGCCTTGTATTTTTAAACTGATTCATTTTATCACCTAGAAATTATAGTAAAATAATAGCCAGCAAAGACGTGCCCAGGGCCATGTGCCCCCAGCCTCCCCGGGAGCCTGCCCGTCGCTTCAGCACCACCAAGAGCCCCTTGACTGAGACACAGGAACACAGGTGCTTAGTTTCATTGCAGCTGCTAAACAATTTGTCCTCTGCATTCAGTAACCTAAAATTGCTTTCCAGTCCCCAGGATTCTTGGAGTACCAACCACCTTCACACAGGGCCCTCGAGGTCTAAATCCTAGCAACATACTGCCTTTAGAAATCAAATATATTCTCTAACTCCACAACATTTTGACTCCATCATCCTCCAGCACTATGTTGCAAACTATATTGGGAATTGTCTATCAGTTTCTCCCACAGCTTCTGGCAGAGTTGCTATGAATTATCAGATGTGTTCTGGAAGGAAATCCGATTGTAAATAACAGTACAAAGTATCTCTAACTTCAAAGAAGACACAGATCCCTACTCCAGAAAAGCATGTCTCTAGATAGACAGTTGGCAACTCATTTTCCTGATGCAAAACTATACATTTCCTAGAGAAGACATAAACCAATTTAGAAATTTTGCTAAAAAAAAGTAAAAATATTTAAGCTATTTTAATATAGAATAAAAAACCTATAATTTGCCTAAATTCTTGGTTATCAGTTCATATGAGGTTAAGATTACTTTTTGGTATCAAGTTCTTTACTTAAGAAGAGCATCAGTTTCAGGCATATCTCTCCAGCAATTTCTGTAGTTTATTTTCCCTTACTATAAAATTGAAAACTCCCCATTCATATCATAGCTTGATGTGATTAACATCAGTACAGGCACCGCCAGCTCTGCTAGTTACTACTAAATACTGCTATTTTCTTTTTAGCTGAGCTAGATAAAAATGTCATACAATTTGCAGTACTTACAGTTTTAATATGATTTTTTTTTTCTTGCAGCTAAAATTGTAGTCCTCTACAGACAGGTTTGGATATAGTTATTGCCTGCACTGATACCAGGGAAATACTGAGAAATATAGCAATTTGGTCACTAAATAGTCCCTTATTTCTCCTTTTACTTCTCTTGAGGATAAATTCTCTATTCAGCCTAAAAATTGCCCAGTATTACACATGTATGAAGGCCATTTTTGCTGGTGTGACAGAGCTGTATTTGAACCAATGTCTCACTTCCAGGCTGAAATTTGTTTGGGAGAAAACACAAGAGTAGCCCTTGCCCTGGTAAAGCCAGGCTGTTGTGGGAGCATTGTAAGCCAGGTGTTCTGCCCACTGGTCCAGACAGGTTGGCAAGAAAGATCCTTGCATTGATGAACATGATTGAAAACCCTAATATGTATTTTGTTTTGAGAGACAACAAATTTACCTGCAAGGGCATTCACATGGACACCAGCCCATCATTACACAGAGATGACTTTCCTGGTCAAGACAACATTTTCACAGCATGGATCAAAATAATTTTCAGTTTGGCTACTAAAGCAATTTCTTTTTTTGTTTTTTTCACTTTCTTTAGAATGCACTAAAAAATCTTTTTGTGAATCATCACCATCAGCCGCAAGTTTAAATTCCAAACAAAATTGTAAGAAAAAAAGAAAACATGATAAATGCTACTTGGGTACAGGAAAATGTACTGCAGGGCATGGAAATTATAGTAATTCAGATGTCAGGAGGTCAAGTATCAATCTGTAAGTTTTAGTTGCACCACATTAATGAAGCATCTGTGGTGTTTGCCCAGAATCACTTCTCCATTTAGCAATTTATCACTTGTAGCATTCTAGACAAAAAATAGTTAAAGATATTCTATTAATGCTTCTTTTTCACACTACTATTGTAATCTATGTTTATTTAAATTGTGTTCCTTATTTTTGTCATTTTCCTGGTGGCTTGAAGAACAGGTGCTCAGATACAGCTCCAAGGTACCAAAAATAAAACTGGCAGTGAATATAACAGACATAGGGCTGAGGAAATATAAGAAAGTTGCAATTTTGAAGAATTAAATGTCACAGAGGTTTTGTTAGACTACATCATGGTTGCCCAAAGGGTATTTTAATTTAGATTTCATCATGAACAAAATGGGATTGTGGTGGGACTGATAGTGGAGACTTGGACTTTGGTCTCTTGCATTTCTTTGCAAACTTAAGGAAAACACAGTGAGTCAGAACCTGTCAAGATTGCTTTTGATCCCTTTCCTGAGGCCTAATTAGGGGAGCACTTAGTCTAAAGAGACCCCTTAAATAGCCTGTTGGAGGAAGACCGTATCCTTATGTAGCATTTTTCCACTTTGTGCTCCTGACTCTCTGGCTAACATTGATCTATAGAGTCAATTTTCTCACTGAGCAGAAATGCAAGTTTATTGTGTGGCTCCTTCTCAGTATCCTACAGACATGCAGTGCAACAATATGAATAGATGAATGCTATTATTTGTAGCTGGGTCTGTAACAAAAAGTACATATCCAACTATCTGCTCCTTCTGGGAAGTTCCCACAGGCCAAGATTTTTGCTCCTTGGTTGAGTAAACTTGTGCAGATTCAGAAAGAAGTCCTGAGTTCTGCAAAAATGAAAAAAATAAAATCTTTGAATACTTTCAAAGAAATCACTGCTTCTTGCAAACTGAATCACCATCAGGTGCTGGCCTACCTTAGGGAATAATCAAGAATGAAACACATAATGTGCTATCATTCTAACAATGTATTTTTAAGAGAAAGGAAAACTTTCAAAAATACTTTGTGCAAAACCACCAAGTGACAGTAAAAGAATGAGTACATGCTATTGCTGCCTAAAGAAAATGAAAGATAAATAACCAAAAGTTACAGACTCATGTTTCACATCCAGGTTTTCCAGCATTTCAAACAACTCCAATACAGTATAGCACAACTATTCTTAAAAGAATTAGAACTGAATAAAGAATTACTAACAGATCGAGAGACCCTGAACTGGCATGAGAAAGACTGTAGCAGTCCTTTGGATGGGCTGCTGCTACACTCAGGCTATGGTGATGACAACAACAACAATGGAAACTGATAAACAGTTGTGTTGTTTCCCCTCAAAGGGCTTTGTGTAAGGACTCATTATTATAATATCAGAAGGCATTGCCTAATGCAATCTAAAACCAAGTGCTATCAGCTGCAATCATACAGCAATAATTGAGCACACTGTGCTTCTTTCAGTGTTTAGAAAAGCAGAAGTTACTTAGAACATGACAAACAGATAGGCTGAGGCACCATTCTTAGGAATAAAGAAAGCAGGGAGATGAGATACCTACCAGCAAAAAAATCTGTCCAGCTGCTTACTTTTTGCTCATATAACTTGGGAATTTCAGTGCTTCTGCTCAGAAGTAACAAAGCAATAATTGCTCAGATCTACCTGGAAGCTGCCTGTATCAGGCCCAGAAAAGGCAGCACATGGAACTTCAGTCAGTTCCTCCACAAGGAAGGAAAACTCACCCCTGCTATGCTCCAGAGAGATGGGTTTCCTGTGCTTTGTGTTTTGAGTTGTGTCTCTGCATTCTGTGTATATTGTATTACTGTGTACAACCACTATAAAAGTGTCAAAAACAAGAATAGTGAGGTTCCAATTGAAAAGTGGCACTGAAATACTGAGAAAACTGAAAGAGGGAGGTTGTTTCTCATCAGCTGCAGGAGGCACAGAGCCAGAAGCTGCTGGTGCTGAACTGTGCCAAGGAAACAGGGATACTGAAAAGCCTAATTGGAATCATCACTTACCATCACATACCTGTGCTAGCACAAACAATGGAAATGTAGCAACTGCACACCACCAGGCTGCTAATTCCTCAGTGAGCCATCTTCCAGGGAAAATAAGACATGCACTGCAGAAGCTGACTGAAATGACCTATTCAGCCTCAGAAATGAGGACACAACCTGCTCTTCCTGGCTGATTAGAAGTGATTAGCTCTTCCTAAATCAATTCATATACTGTACACAGACATCCTCATGTCTGACCACAACACCCTAGGGGGCTATACCAGACCCAAACCGGTCAATTCTTGTGATGGGCTTTGCAGAATGCTGTTTTTCTGACTAAATGCCCATTTTCACAACAAAGCTATAGAACATGAGTGAACTAACACTGTGCTTACCAACAGAACAGCACTTACACCCTCATGCTGCCAGTGCAACACACAGGACCACCAAGACACTGCATAGACTTAAAATGCTCTCCCGTAAAACCCCATACAGTCAAAAAACCCCATCTAAATTAACAGCTTCTGGAAATAGGGACAAACTGAGATTCTGAAGGCAAACAACACAGACAAATTACTTACAGCAGGGAATCACTGATGAACTATAAAGGTAATTTAAAAACTCTGCTCCTGCTGCCCCTCATCCTCGTGTTATTTTTCTTTTACAGAAATCTGATATTTTATACAGGAAAGTAGAACAATGAAGCTCAGAGGAAGGTACAAAAATTCCTTCCTAGGAAAAGAGTACGGGTTATTTTAGAGCACAAATTGCTGATTTTTAGGATTACAATCTTTGTTGTCTCTTAATTGTCTGTAAAAGCCTAAATTAACTGTGAATCTACAATGAGGGAAAAGGAAAACTAAATCTTAGCTCTTGATAGTTCATGTAATCAAATCATACTTTTTGAATTGTCTAAGTTCTAAAATGCCCCAGGTTTATAAACCGAGTTTCCCATAATGTGAAAAAAATAATTGCTTCTTTTGTTTCTTCTCTTGATATTGGGTATCAAATCACATTACTCTGTAACTTCAGTGTGTGTTAAGCACTAAACTTTCCACAGTGAGACCCATTTCCAAGGGCTGTCACACAAAATCTGAAACTACTAACAACTGAAAGCTTTGAAAATACTGGGAAAATATTCTGTGATGATAGAATGAATGATGTTCTTGAAGAAGAAAAATACAAATTGACTATTGTCCAGGTCACGTTAAAAGCCACTACTGTCACTTTGTGTGGACTTGCATCCCTTGTGCCATGGTACCACTGACATCCCAGTATCGTGTCCATGTGATTATGTCAGATATTCTGTTCCAAAAGCCATTGTCACCTATTTCACATTTGTCTGACAGGTGCCACCAAAACTTCTGCTCCATAACAGACATCATATCAGGTCATCACCATATTGACCCCTCCCATGTGAAGTATCTGCAGACTAACTAGATAGCAAAAACCTGAGGAGATGCAGCTATCTTTAAAAGACTAAACATTCAAGACTATGTATTTCCTCATATTTATTTTTTAACTGTATTTTTCTAAAATATATTAAAATAGAAAAGATGTTCATCTGATTCATACAAAGAAAATACCAATAATAAAATAAGTAATAAAATACTGAAAATATATGAAAGCACCAAAAACATTAAAATATTCATATTGGCAAAGACTCTAAGAATATATTTCTGGCAATTTTACAGTAAAGTGCTATTCAATCCACCCAAATTAAGGAATTGACATTTTAATAGCATGGTTATTGTTATGTTATCTTTAGGTTACAAATTAGTTTGTTATTTTTCTCACTAAGACAACAATCCATTTCATTGTAAGCAAAGCATTTGAGTTGCATGCACATAAAAAAGAACCCAAGTAACAGCTTCATTATAAGCAGTTAACAATATAAATTGCCAAATCATTAGAAATATAAAATACTGATAAACAACAGGCAGAAATGAGATTAGTGAAAAATCAAGAAAAAGCATATGCTATAAACCATTGTATAAATTAAGAGAGGACAGAAGACTGTGCACCAAACTTTTCTGCAGCTTGCTTTGTACATGGCATTTTTTTAGTAATCATATTGCTGGCTTTATTAGTTAATCAGTTTATTATTTTAAACTGCCCTTTTTTATTTTCTTGGAATGATCCTACATCCCCAACACACTGTAAGCAAAAAGACAGAAGCAGAGTATGACCTTTATTTTTCCTTAATAATCACTTCTCATCTATTGAAGTCAGCAGACAAAACCAATAAATCTGTTACAAAGCAAATTTGTAGCAAAAAAATAATTCAAGCATCATAATTATTTTAAATCTCCTAAAGAGTGAAAATTTTAAATGTATGAAAGATGCCATCAGTCTCCTTTTAAGTTTTCATCATTTTAATATACATATTTACAGCAATGAGTACAAAGAATCCTTGTTAGCAAAGTTCTTTCTAGCTTTATGCACCATTTCCACAACAATTTCTGTGAAATGCCAGATATAATACTTTTATGCTGTCTTCAAGTGTATTTAATCTTCCTGATTTGACTTGCCTTTTTTCCATAATTTCATATGTAATTTAACTGTATTGCACAGCTCAGAGTAAGTTCTTACACTGATTATTTAACAGCCTTTTTATGAACCAATAATAGGCCATCACAGTAAAGAAGTCAGCTCCCACACTCCCTCTGTAATTTGAATACAAGTTGCTTTCAAAAAAAAAAAAAGAGAACAGGAATAGTGTCTTGTCTTGTGCGTGTTACTCAGTAAGAAATGTGAGCCAATTATAGCAATGAGTCTGAATTATCAAAGTAATTACTGACAACGAATATCTTCATTTATGTGTATATACATACACTGATTACATAAAAAAATCCACCTGTACCACATAATTTCTGTAAATTTTCCTGGAATGAACAGATTAACCTTGGAATACATTAATTTGACTGCTTGCATCTTCTATGGGAGTGAATCAGAATGCAAGAATGAATATGACAAAAAATAATGAAATATTGTATCTAAAGCAGTTGAATAGAGAAAAAAAAAGCACAACAGTCTTAAATAATGTTGTATTTGGTTTCCTCCTTCCAGTTCGGTAGCTTTTATTGAGTTGTACAGTAAAAATAGGTCCTAGCTTCAACATCTTCCTCATGCCCTAGTGTAAGTGTCAACTTAGACAATAATTTCAGTAATTTTTTTTTGCTGGTCATTCATTTCTTCTGTCTTTTTTTTTTTTTTCCCCAGTAAACTGTTTCTTGTTCATTGCTGTAGGCTCACAAACCTCATTTTGGCAGTTCCAGAATCCAAGTGCAGCACTGCAATCTTTTTGACTCCAACGAGCCATGATAGGCAGCAGCACATCCAGGGCACAGCAATTCTTTTTAGCTTCTCTGGGCAGATGCCAGGTAGAAGCAGAAGGCAGCAACAGTAACTGATAGCAGTGATAAAACAACTGACAGCTGCTGGAACCAGAGGCAGCGATTCATCTGCTCCTCAAGTCTTTTATTAATCTGCAGTAAATGAGTTAGCTGAAAATAGAACAGTTTCATTAAGTCAGAATTACTGCACTTGAAAGCACTTGGCAATTTTGAGCTATTTTGGAGAGAAGAGAGAAGAGAGGAGAGAGGAGAGAGGAGAGAAGAGAGAGGAGAGAGGAGAGAGGAGAGAGGAGAGAGGAGAGAGGAGAGAGGAGAGAGGAGAGAGGAGAGAGGAGAGAGGAGAGAGGAGAGAGGAGAGAGAAGAGAGAAGAGAGAAGAGAGAAGAGAGAAGAGAGAAGAGAGAAGAGAGAAGAGAGAAGAGAGAAGAGAGAAGAGAAGAGAAGAGAAGAGAAGAGAAGAGAAGAGAAGAGAAGAGAAGAGAAGAGAAGAGAAGAAAAAGGAAGGAACGGAGAAAGGAGAAAGGAGAGGAAAGGAGAGGAAAGGAGAGGAAAGGAGAGGAAAGGAGAGGAAAGGAGAGGAAAGGAGAGGAAAGGAAAGGAAAGGAAAGGAAAGGAAAGGAAAGGAGAGGAGAGGAGAGGAGAGGAGAGGAGAGGAGAGGAGAGGAGAGGAGAGGAGAGGAGAGGAGAGGAGAGGAGAGGAGAGGAGAGGAGAGGAGAGGAGAGGAGAGGAGAGGAGAGGAGAGGAGAGGAGAGGAGAGGAGAGGAGAGGAGAGGAGAGGAGAGGAGAGGAGAGGAGAGGAGAGGAGAGGAGAGGAGAGGAGAGGAGAGGAGAGGAGAGGAGAGGAGAGGAGAGGAGAGGAGAGGAGAGGAGAGGAGAGGAGAGGAGAGGAGAGGAGAGGAGAGGAGAGGAGAGGAGAGGAGAGGAGAGGAGAGGAGAGGAGAGGAGAGGAGAGGAGAGGAGAGGAGAGGAGAGGAGAGGAGAGGAGAGGAGAGGAGAGGAGAGGAGAGGAGAGGAGAGGAGAGGAGAGGAGAGGAGAGGAGAGGAGAGGAGAGGAGAGGAGAGGAGAGGAGAGGAGAGGAGAGGAGAGGAGAGGAGAGGAGAGGAGAGGAAAGGAAAGGAAAGGAAAGGAAAGGAAAGGAAAGGAAAGGAAAGGAAAGGAAAGGAAAGGAAAGGAAAGGAAAGGAAAGGAAAGGAAAGGAAAGGAAAGGAAAGGAAAGGAAAGGAAAGGAAAGGAAAGGAAAGGAAAGGAAAGGAAAGGAAAGGAAAGGAAAGGAAAGGAAAGGAAAGGAAAGGAAAGGAAAGGAAAGGACCTTCTCTCAGCAGTCTCTCAGCAATACCTTTTCCATCAATACACACTTCAGGAATTTCTCCCACTAAAGGAGCTTCAATTCTTAAGTTATGGATAACCAAAATGGCCTGCATCAAGCAGGTGACATCTTTACACTCAGAAGCAAAAGATATCACTGATGCTCATTGATATATCAGATCTGTATACACACAAGAAGAATGAGCAAACTGCATTGAAAATTTAATGATTATTAAATAATTATCATTAAACAAAATAATTAAATCACTATCACTGATGTAGTTACCTTCAATTGCTGAGACATTAAAATAGTATAAACCACAAAATACCAAAAAAGTTCAGTAAAAATTCTTTTTATCTCTACCATATTCTATAATTTTGCTGAATTTTCAGAACAAAGGAATAAGCTATTACCTGTATATGTAAATCTTCATTAGTTTTTGCTGGAATAATAAATGCATTGTCTTTTAACGTCAGAGAAGAGGGCTTACTACTTTCTATGACATGACACCTGAGCCTGTAAAAAGGAAACAAGAACACACACCAAAAATCACAAATTTAATGCAACATTGTATAATTAGGAATAAACAATCCCTCTTAAGAGGATAAAATCCCTGCACTTGTAAAATTTAAGATACAGTAATTATAATTACAGTACATTTAGTCTAGGTTTACCAAAAAGTAAAGGTCAGCATTCATGAGTAACTCGTGTACACAGCAAATAACCTCTCTCTATTGTTTCAGGGTCTGTCTTAAAAAAAACCCCAAATAAATTGTACCACTTATACAAGGAAGCTTAAGGTCACTCACATGATGAAGATTTTATTCAAAAGGGAAGTAAGGGATAAGCACTTGAAGCAAACACAGAACACGATTTAGGCATCACAACTCAAAAAATACTTTTTCCACGGTAGTTTTGGACACAAAGGGGTAAAGGCAGCTCCAAAAAAAACAGCCCCACAAACCCACAGAAAAACCCCAGGAACAATCTAAGGCAAAAAAACCAGTCAAAACTGCAGGGAACTTTTCCTAGACATGTTCAGTGATACCACCCAATGTGACTGGATGAGAGAGAACAGCAACAGGTGCATTTAAAAAAGTGTATGGGGAAATTATTTTTCTAATGATTTTTCTAGATGACTTTTGCACCACTAAATATTGAAAATACACATATGATCATGTGGTAGGTTTTCAGAGATTTTCCACAAAATTCTTATTTTCCCTAGTAGAAAAGGAACATTTTTAATATTGTATAGAAATAGTTTTGCATTTACTATGTCTATCTTCCTTGACTGCTTCCTTTTAGAAAACTCAAGCGACACATTCTTAATAAAAAACCAAAATCCCTATTGTTCATGTGTATTGTCACACACATTCATATTTTTTCCACTTAACTCTCTTCATCAGCATGAGAACAGGAAAAAAAAAAAAAAAGAGCACATCAAGAATACCATTTTATACATTAAACCCTCATCTACTCAGTTAAAACAGAGCAGAAGTCTCAGTAATGTATTTTGGTCAGTAACCACACAAGTGATTTTGGAGTATCCTTCACTGATTATGATTACACAAGTGCTATAAATCAGCTAAACAATAAAAGCTAAAAAAGACCCCAAACTCCTGTTACCAGAAAACCATATGCTTACCTATGTTCCATCACTTTGGTCCTAGGGACTTCTTTCCAAAACTGAGTCAGTTCTGGCACACCTGCTCCAGAAGACTGGTCCATTTCTGCTGCCATTATAAGGAAACGATCCTGTAAAGAAGCTGCAAAACCTGCCCTCAAGGAAGACCAAAAGAAAAAAAAAAATAGCAACAGTGTGCTTAGATTAAACAGCAATATTGCAAGGAGGATAAAAGTATTTTGCACAAAAGTGCCATAAAATGAGAACTTGTTTATTGCAGGACACCAGACACTGACTTGCTAGAAATAAAAATAAGGAAATCATTCTCTAAAGTTCAATAATTCTAATTACAGTTTTCCCAAAATTATATATGTTCATTTTAACAGAACTAGTTTCATCTTAATAGCTCAAAGACAGTGCAAAATTTTCTCCAGCAAATTCAACTGTCCTTGCAACAATTTAGGAAATTGATTTACTGCAGATAAACTCCCACTGTAAAAATGAACCAGTGACACAACTGCCACTCAGATTTTTTGTTTTTTAACAAGAAATAAAATGGGTTGCAGACAACAGCTGCTTATGCCTGAATGGAGCAGTAAATCAGTACAGGCAGCTACTCAAATCCTTTCTGACATCCATGTTTTTCTAACAAATGGTACCATTCTCATACAAGAGTCAAGTAGACATGGGAATCAGTCAGCCCTACACACCAGCAAGCACACACAACCATCAGTGTCTAGAGCATGTCTAGTAATGCAACTTGCCCAGATTTCTTACAAGCTCTATTTTATATTTTTACTTACCACCATGAAGAGAAACTATTATATCTAATGATGTGCCAGGCTCACAGCTGCTGTTACTGGGTTTAACCCTGTATTTTTCAGGTGCAGTTGTTCTCACCTATGAACAAGAAATATAAAGGATACAGTAAGTGCAAGCACAAACTACTTTTGCTTCATAAATTCTCGCATTCTGTAATAACTAAATCCCCAAAAGCTTGAATATTAGGACAAGTCTTTAAAATATAACATTTTGTAGGCATAATAGGACTCTTACATATTCCTTTTTCCACCCTGTCAATTGCATTTATCCTTTGTTTTCTTGCATTTGCTATTTTTCTTTTTCATACATATTTAAAAACAGCCAAGAACGTTTTATAATAAATACAAAAATATGAAAACTGTATTTTAATGTGTAGAGAATGCAAAACATGGGAAAAAACCCACAAACATGTAAGTAAACTCCATTTTCTGAAGCAAATATAACTACTAATTCCTTTGATAGTGACATTTGCAGATGGATCTGCAGAATTCTGGAGTATTGCTAAATTGTTTCCAGCCAGTATTTTAAAAGAAACATTCTAAAAAGATGGACTTTTCAATGCTCAAGCCTTTCCTTTTCAAGAAGTATTACTCTCACCAAAAAACTAACCACCACTTTAGCTCTTTTTTAGTCAGTGCTCCAAAAATTTTTAATACTAATTATCCCCTTTGAGGTGGTACATCATAGGCATAAATTCAGCTAGAAGATCTTGATCTACCTCAAACATCACTACACAATAAAAAACTTAGTTTGTAAAATGGTAATAGTATCCTTCCTCCTTAAAGAAAACAAGAAAAAATTATACAGTTAGTAAACCAGGCCACACATAAAACACTTACCTTAAAAGCCACTACATTTTTAGTGACATTTGTGAGAACTATTAAACATTTTTTCTCTCCAGTTTCTTTGGATCCAAAGTATAGCTCTTCTGCTGGGCTAATAAGAAATTTAAAAATAGTTAGTTTCTTCAGATTATCTTTTTACAACAGATCATAGAAAAAAACATGACCATACCTCCACAAAAATAAAATACTTTTTACCCTGCAGCTATAGTCAGCATAAAAGGATTTTCATCAAAAAAAGCTATGAAAACAAAAAGCAACATTTTTTTAGTGAAGCTCAGGGTTGACTCATGACAAATGGAACTGGCTGCCTCAGCTGATTACTGCCCTTGACTTCTGCCATCTCTAAGAGCAGTAACAGCCAACAGATACTCAGAGTCAGCTACTGCATATTTAGGCAGTGTGTTAAGGGAAAGCATTGCCGACTTTAATTTATGCTCATGCATAAATAAGGTATCACAGACAGGGAGTAATTTAAACCTCAAACATCTATCCTTGTCATGGATATAGTGCACACATAGGAGAAGGCAGATATCTTTCCAATCATTTCAACCACAACTGAATCCACTTGTACTTATGAGTCAGTCTTCACATACTTGTGGTATCACATGCATAAATAAAGTTATTGCTTGTTTTTAATATTCTTGTGCAATTAAGAGAGTCATGCATGAGATATTTTAAACCACATCAAACTAACACAACTCAATTTGGATAAGCATTCAAATGAACACTAGTAGCTAAAAGGTAGGGCATGCTCATATAATACAAGTTGAAAGGAAACTTGAGTAGCAAGAAGAGGTACGCCTCTTTCATTTTGTCACATGAGGAGCACACAAAGAACTGCCATTCTACTCTGTACTACTGAGCTGCATATTTTTTCAAAACCATGATTCTTTTCCTCATGTCCTCTTTTTGGAATGCTTATTTCATGTTAGTTTGACCATCTCCTCAAAAGACTTCCTTTTATGGTACCAATGCTTCTTCTCCCACTTAAACCAGCATATGATCTGAGAAGAAACACCCTTGGTGCTGTAGGGCAAGTGTGAACGCCCATGCTGGAAGCAGATTCTGGGGCTGACTGTGACATTGGGGTGCTGATGTTTTACAGTGCATTAGTCAGTCCACATGACAAGACTACTTTTGCAGTGGGGATAAGGAAGTGTGCCAAATAAGGTAGAAACCAAAACAATTGCAGGTTTCAAACAGCCTCATATATTAATTCTCTCCTCCTCTCAGTATTCTTTCATTTCCAAATTGTCAATTTAAATAACCAGTGCTAGGGAAGGGAAGGATTGTAGCTACAACATAGTTTAGCTATCTTAATACTGTACTACTGCAGCTGTGTGTAACAGCAATTGCAAGATGAACCATAACTGAAACAAGATAACGATAACCAACCTCAAGATAAGCCACAAACATGATCAAGGGAAGGAACATACTGACAGAGCCTGATCTTTCTTGTTCTACCAATTATGGTCATTGAGAAAAAAAAAAAAAAAGAAAAAGCTTGGGGACCATGGCTGTATGGCTCTTGTCTGTGAAATCACGTTCCACAGCATTAGGGGTTAGTGGTATGTAGCTATTAGGAGGGTGGATTGTGGACTGTTTAAACAAACACCCAAGCTTTTTAACTTTCACAGATGCAGGGATTTCCTTATTCTGATGTGTGTGACATAACCAGCCAGTACTAGAAATTCTTGCACCACAACACACCACGAGCAGCTCCTCTGTCAGACAGTACAAGGAAACTGCTGCTTTTTGTCCAACCAAACAAATTCATTTATTGAGGAGAAAGTCAGAGGCAGCCTTTCACTGTAAGGTATACAAGGCAAATACAATTGTGGTCTAAATGAGGGAGACAGCTGTCTCATAAGCATGACTGAAAATACAAGAAACAAAGAGCACAAGGACCCAGCTTTGGTCCATGATTTTATGGTGCCAGAGCTGCAGTGCCTCAGGCGTGTGCTCAGACTGCTCCCTTCACAGGGCAATTCTGGGAGATGAGCAAGGATGCAAGTTAATCATGGTGGCAGAGCTTATGCTCTCTGTCATAGGTGCCTACAACTGGTTATGAATGGCACTATAGATTACTGGTTCAATTACTTTCAGTTTAATGTCCAGAGCAACAGCTGCACTCTGGCTTTTAATTTAAAAACAAAGCAAACAGCAAAAACAATGGAGACACCAATATTTTATTTTCCATGACAGCAAGACTACAAGTATTAACACCACTATATTTGACTAAGATTACTCTTCCATGTGCTGCAGTCCATGTAAATAACTTCTATTCAATGACAGCTTGAAGTATTTTAAGAGAAAAAAAAGGCAGTTTCTGAGGGTGTTTCTGCTTGTTTGCATTTTTTTTTCTTGTCTACTTATGATTTGTGCTCCTTTTTTTTTTTTAATTAAAAAGTGGTTGGAAAAACACATCTAGCATTTGTGATTGTCACAGAAAACATTCAACATTCTTTTCTAATCACAATTCCGCAGTCTATGCCTTTGTCTTGCCATACAAGAAACTAAGGCTATACAGAGGAGGTTTTTAATTTCAAAATTAGGAAAAATTTACACATACAAAATGTATTTATGCTAATGAGCATGTCATTATTAAAATTCATTCCAAAACTAATTCATTACAGCACTTAAAAAGTTAGCTAAAAAATTACCTAAAAATTAGATATTTTCTTCATTCATCTAATAGCAAACTGAAAGTGAAAATTAAAAGTTAACATCTAAATCAAATTCTAAATAAGCATCTTAACCTAAAAGGCAGTGAAAAAAAAAAGTTATATTGGCTGATTTCTTTATTCTAGTTTAGTGATAAAAATAACTGCATGTTATTGCAGTTATGTTATGCAAGATGTAGCATCTTGGGTGACAAAATCTTCTGGGTAGAAATGTCATTAGAGAGCCCTTTCCACATAAAATAAACTGGACTCATTAATCAAATTTAACTGGTGGAAACTGTTACTGTAGACATTTATACCATCATAAGCCAAAAGAATTCAAGCAAGACTTGACAGTGAAAACTCTTGAAAAAGCATTGATTTCACTGGCTCAAGAAAAAACAATGTCAAACCATTGGTCTCGTTACAGGTAAGGACAGGCTTAACTTAGATGTTTTCTCAATATAAACAAAACACTTCCACAATTCTATGGAATATACACCTATTTGTACAAAAAGTATACCAATCTTTGACAGAAGATTCACTGAAAACTTGTAAAACCAGAAAAACACTTTGAGCTTTGTAAAAATTCATCTTAAAAAGTTTATAATTTGTTTTCCTCTAATAGTCTGAAAAAAGTTTATTTTGAAAACCAACTAGTTCAGTAGTCAAGTGTCCAAGGCACATTGTAAAAAGAAAATTTAAGAAAATTATTATTACCTGATATGCAATAAAGGTCCTTTAAAAGTGGTTAATGCTTTCTTTGCATTTTTTGGTTTAACCTCTGTTTTGTCAGTGTCCTCTGATTTGGAAATTTGTTCTATAGAATTCATCTGAGTAAAAATGATAATTATAATGATTAACTAGAAACCTGGATTACATGTTACAGAATGATGCAGGTATTTTGAAGAATATGATGAGGCTTCTTTCAACAGTTTACATATTACAGACCAAGCTTTATATATATTCATTCCCTGAGGGCACTTGAAGTCCACTGAATAAAATGATTTACTATAGAAGATACATAACACATTAAACATGTATGAAACAAAAATTCTGCTTTGTCTTTTTTCCATGTATTTTCTTGCTGGTTGGGTCTGTTTTTGTAAGCTCCAGACACACTAAGTTACAGCACTTCAAATATCAAAGATTATAAAGTACTGGTATTATTCATCCATTGCAAATTAAAATTTAAACAGATTAAAACAATACAATCGCTGTACCACTGTAACAGAAAGCACAGTACCAATTCCACACTTCATTGCATTGCAGGGTAGCTAAACATATCTTCACTGCTCTAAGATGAAACTCTGAAGTACTGCAGAACATAAAAGAAATAATGCTGATTGAAACGGTGCTTTCAAAACTGCAGGTACATCTTAGGTTCTGAGGGTTTTCTTCTATAACATTAGGAAAATACATGCAAAACAGGGCAGGTGCTGGGGGGTAACAGAAGACTGAAAGAATTAGTGACATCTTGATTCCAGATCAGTTGACTCAAGAGTCTGCTTAGTCTCCTTTTTTATTCCACTTTTAATACGGAGAAAAGACATGAATAGAACTCAGCTCATGCAAGTTTGAAGTATGGGAATGAAAGGAATACAAAACTTTATATGAAATAGGCAGTATAAAAAGAACCTACACAGGCACTTTTTTTTATAATTATATAAAAGTGGTAGAAAAAGGTTAGTGTGTAATACACTGCACTAGTTATATGTTAGGCTTTCTTCAACATAAAACTACCAGAAAAAATATTACTGTAGAACACAAAAATGGGAGCAGCTACAGGACAGGCACTTACTAACCAATTTTATCAGTCATGATTCCCTGTACTGAAAAAAATTGAGTAGCACCTTGGTTACACTGAATAAAAGAGAAAACAATTACATGCTTTATAGTATTTCAACAGTAAAAAAAAAAGTAGAAAACTAAAATACCTTACATAGGAAGTTAAGACCCAAGCACCAAATCACTTAAGAACAACTTAATATATTAACTTGACACTTAAGCACCAAAGGCAAGTCACACATAGAGCAGAAATTCTCCATGTTTCTGTATATGAGAATCATAGCTTCTAAAATGTGTCCCAAGGAAAACATGCTACTGAGTCTAACCATGGTTGTGCAATGCTTCCTTTTGACCTTAAGGTCAGTGAATTTTTTTTTTTTTTTTTTTTTCAAAGCTGGCCAAGTTCCAAAACTTAGTGAGCTACACATTTCAAATTATTCTATCAAACCTGTAATGGTAAATGAAACTGTATCCTACTACATTAAACAGAAGTTTTGCAGGTAATATTCCAAAATTAATTATGGTAATAAAGTAGTAGAAAAAATTTTGAAATTCACTACTTTCAACAGCAATATCCCCAGTTAATATCACTGCATATTCCTAAATATCACTTCATATGAACTTGTGTAAAACAATGCCTTTATTTTCGGATAAACAAAACTGCAGGAATATTATGTTGCAAAACATGATTGATGGAGTAAGAATACAATTTCTCCTGAGAATAAATGAAAACATTTGTTGAGATTTTATCAATAATTTAAGAAAACAAAGTAACATCCAGTAGTGCATAAATATTTAACTCAAAATTTTTTCATGTACATACTGATTTAGGCATTGGAGAAAACTAAATCTAAATTTCAAAATGATCACCACTAAATTTCAAAATGATCACCACTAAATATCCCAAGATTAAAAAAGTAACTGACTAGAAAGACAACCTTTGAAAACAAAATACAGAAACCTTTTTCCTTTTGCTGTACAATTCACTATATTCCAAGACTAAATATTGAGCACATTTTATGCATTCTGAAGCATGAAACTTGTCTTTACAGACCAAGAGTCAAGGTTGAAACTGCAACTATTATTTTTCATTTTTCCCGTGTTCTTTTGCTAAATTAGAAGACAGAAAAACTGTTAAAAACATAAAACACAAAGACAAGTAACCAAAATTACATGCCTCTTGTCCCACTTTGTAACCATCTAGCTAGTCTTGCCTAAATCTTCACTTAAGATACCTTTTTCTGATTAAGGTTTTGTGTTTCATTCAGCTCCCCAGCCTCCCTGGTGTCTGCCTCTATCTCTTCTTTACTTTCATGTTCATCTTCACTTGTAATGGGCCCATTTTCACATAAAGGAGTTTGAAAATCATCATCAACCAATGGAGGATAACTGTACTTGAAAGAATCCTGAAAGATAAGGAGATTTATAGAAGATAAGTTATCCAAGAGGATTACAAGTGCCTTCTCTAGGGTTTTTTAAATGGAAATACTGTCTTTGTTTCTTGTTTCACATTACTTTTATGTTTCATATATTCATTTCAAGTTGCACCCCTGCACAGAAAGCTGACACCAAGAATTTCTATTTTATCATCAACAGACAAATACAGTCATCCAATGAAGCCAGTAAACTGTAACTTTTATTTTATTCATAACAGAACTACAGAAGCTGGTCTACCAAGGATCAGCATTCACAGTCTAATTCCTGAAGTTCTCTTCTTCGTTCTCAAAAACATGATTTAAAACTTATGACCACTATTTCTAAAAATATTTCAAAACATGATGAAAAACATCAGTTGTTCCTTGTATGTTAGTTTCATAATGGCCACTTAAAAAAAAGGAACTAAACCCCAAAACCATAAAACAACCAGAAATAATCCCTTAAGTTTAACATAATGTGTGTGGACCTTTAGAATATTCTGCAATTCAGACCTCTAGTCTTTGGAATGCCAAATCAATTTAAAGACCATATTTAAGACATCTGAGTAATGTTGCAGCAGAATACTTAAGTTCTCAATGACTCTACAATAAAGGTACCTTTTCCATTGGAAGATCAGTAAAAACCAGTTTTTGCTAACTAGAAATTTTCTTAACATGTTCCAAATTGTTTTATTACATGCAATGTTAGATGCAGTGTTTGAACAGGGAACTCTGTTCCTACTGCATTCTCAAGCAGTTTTAAGCATCAAGTGAACTGATATAGTCTGTCAGTTTTTCCAATGGAAAAAAATAACATAGCTTTGACTCCTGTGAAGCAGAATGGAGCAATGCCCCTGCTTCACAAATTATGCCTCCTTCAGCTGGGAGTTACAAAAAGGTGTTTCAAGAGAGCTCTTCATAAGCAAGAACATTTTCTCAAAACAAGGAATAATGTGATGTTAAGAAAGATTAAAAAGGAAAAGTCTTAGATGGACCTATTCAAAGAAACCAAAAACAAAGTATACTTCCTGCTCATCTATAATCAATAAATAGCATCTACTCTTCAGGGTGCAGCAACAGTCAAAGACTTCTAGGTGAATGAAATAGGTATTTCCTGGCTTAAACAATATCCTATTAAGGGCCAGAAGGACAAGCTTTAAGTATCAGTTACAGACCAAATCACTATTAAGACTCCACAAGAAATATTACAGTAGTCTTACAGAATACTGACATCCCACATTTGACAGAAATATCCAGCTTCCCCTTATGCAAACCAACAAAGCCTTGTCATTCCCTCCCAGCACAGGATGAAGGGCATGTAACAAAGTGACCTTAATAGAAGGAAATTAATTGTGCTGCACACTTTACTTGGCCTTGTTAATCCATGCTGCTGGATAGCTTCAAGAGCTGAGTTGTCCCACTGATGAGATTCTGTTCAAAGTCCCACACTTCCTAGTCACAGTGCCTAATTTTCAGTGACATGGGTGTATCTACTAACAGGGTGAAAAACTCAGCCAGGTAAACAAGACATTTATTCAATGCCTTATATATCCATTCTATAAACTTAAAGCTCTTTTTTATATCGGATCTAGAGAATGCATGCTACTATTTTTGGCAGTTTTTGTAGAGGTGTCTCAATCATAGTGGTAATATTTTCTAAGGTTACATGCACACAGTGGCCATAAAGTCATATGCAAGCTTAGTCATGTCTTAATTTCAGGCCACTGACCTATATAAGGTACTTCCAAGAAAACCTGTGGGCTATCAATTTAGATATCCAGGTGAAGAGCACAGCAGTTGCACACATCGTTCAATGCTGGCATCAGTTGAGAGAATCTTGATTAATTCACCCTTGTTAAATCCATCTTCTGACAAAGACTGGGCAAAACAACAAATTAAAACCCTACTGTGTGTACATGTCTTGTATTAAAGTGTACATGGTATGTACATCAGTCTTGCAGAAAATATTACTGAAGAGACAAATCTCCCTGCTCAGTCAGAAATGTGTATGCCTTAAGAACTGAACTGTTCCAACAGCTGGAAATGGCAGAATGTGTGATACAATAGATAGAAAAGCCAGAAAACACCAAGTTATTTTTCATTTAATAATAAATGTATACTATTACCAAGTGGCTCTTGATAACCTAACCCTAATTTCCCAGGCTGGCTGCCATCAGCTTGCTCCTAGATCTGCCTTGGGCAACTTTTTAAGTAAAATAAACCTGCTATAAAGAAAATTACTTCTGTGCACTATGGATTAACAACATAGACAGCCAATATACTGATGAGGACTTGAATGGAACTTAGACCAAATTAATTTTCCAAACCCTGCAAAACCCAAGTTTCTGTTTTCTATAAGTAGTTTCAATGCTTTTGGTACTCTGGAAACATCTTTGCCCAATAGTTGTCCAAAATCAAGCATGTGATACTCCTTTTTCACAGCTGGCTGACAGTTAATAAAAGGATTTTAAAGCTATGGAAAGTTTTTTGTTTCATCTTTTGAGTGACCCTGAAGCAGACTTAAAATATGCTTAAAGATAACTTCACTGAGACATTGAAGCTTGAAGGCTTCCAACAGAGACAAAGAACAGTTCCCTTAGTTAAGCAAAGTAATCACTGACTCCAAATTCAGCACTATTAATGCTACGAATTTTTTTTTTTTTTGTTATTTCCAGAACTAGTCTCTAACATTCCTCTGGAATACAGAGGTGAAAATGCAGTGGAAACTAGGTATCTCCCGAAATTAACCTGCCAAATTATCTGCTCCACTAGTTGCTTCCATCTGCAAGACCTGGCTCTTGAAAAATTGGATCCTGGTAGGGGATACAGCAAAGGATGCACAGATATGCTGTGTTCTTCACTGGCATTATGCTCATTGTATAGTATGAAGATCTGTAACTAAATGTGTGGAAATCAAAGATGACAGAAAATCAGAAGGAGGCAAAAAAAAAAAAAGTCTTTCACAAACAAAACCAAACACTTCAGAGAAACATGGAAGGAATCAATTTGTGCAAGTCAGATACTGCATTTAAAAAAAACCAGGACTGACAAGACTCATAATGGTGAATTTTACTCGAGCTAGCTGCCTCCAGGAAGCCAAGGTTAATCACATCAAGAAAAGTTAAATTCTGAGAAAGGGCATTAAGTTGTCAGTTGTCTGGTCAGTGAAAAACTCCCTGCTATCAGAGATGCAAAGCCACTGCTTCACTGTATACACTGAAAAAAATCTTGGGAAGAAAGATTCAGAGCACAATTTTGGAGTTTCAGTATTTGCTAACAATTCTTCCAAATTATGACAGTTCTGAGGTTAAAAGCTCAAAACATCCATTAAGTGAAACTCAGTAGTTACATAAAGCATGTGCTGGTTCAAAATACAGGGCTCTTAATATGCAGAGATAAAGCTGTTTTTCTGAAATTCTAAAAATCTCTGGAGTTCTTGTCAAACAAGTTTACTACTATTCTACTAACTTTATTTCTGCCACTGCAACTTTTTACCCCAGACAAATGATTTTGTGTCGGATAAGATGCCTCCATGATTCTGAAACTTGTTAATGCTCTCAGAAGATGGGCAACATGGAGCCAGCTTGATTGATCAACAATCATTAATCAGCAGTCAGACCTTTCAGGCCCAAGGCAACATTACATATAAATCTAAGACTGTGTGTTCCATCAGCTGTTTTTAAAGACATAATGAACTATTAGGTAAGATAGCTTTAATGAGGAAAAAAACTTGCCCCTCTATTGCAACAATAGGACAATACCACAGGAGGCAGGCCCAGAACCACTGCTAAACAACATTCAGTCCCTTACTGAAGCCACTTCAGACATCATCAGCCCTTCCCTCAATGTCCACTCCGGCAGTGCAGTAATTTCAGATTTCTTCCATATGAGGAAGTTCTTACTTGAGACTGGGAGCTGGTGCAGCAATTCTCCATGGAGAAAAAGGGCATCTTTTCTTCAAGAGTCACACGTGCTTTTTAAAGGCTCCTAATCTCAGTCAAGTGAAAATAAAATAACATTCTTTTATGTTCCCCAAACAAGTTTCTTATGTCCTGGTCACAATAACACGGACCTGAATTCATATACAAAGGAACATGGCCTGCCCTACTATTACTGAAACACAACCCTCCTTTTCTCCATATTGTTACTGCCATAACACCAAAAGTACTTCAGAAAAGGTGGAAAAAGAACAATGAAAAGTAACTCCTCTGCAGTGGGCTTCTACTACTACCATAAATGCCTATTAAAATTTTAAAGCATAATTTTTCTGCCAATTCATTTTAAAGATTATGCAAGCCTTGTGAAAAGTGAAACCTGTTGTGCAAGATGCTTGTGCTGTTCCACTCTTTAGATTGCACTAGGTCTGGATTCTGGTTCTGTTAAATTGATGCCGCTTGTACCAGTTTGGAGCTCTACTGTACTCTTTGGAAAGAATCTTAAAATGCAGCCCTAGAGACAGCAAAGGAAAACTAGCTACAATATAACTGTCTTTAGTGAATCATAGCTTTAGAGCAGGATTAGAACTCTCAGAGGACAATGAAACCTACTTTCTGTTCATAGAACTTGTTTCATAAGCAAACACCATCTCTAATTCATCAGAGGGGAAAAATGTACAAGGGACAATGACACTTAGATAATTTTTCTTCAAGGTATGAAAAACTAAGTGGTTTTCAGTGACTTACAAGGGGATGAATAATTCAGAAAAAATTGTTCTGTAGTTAGGAATGTATTTAAGAATGCAGATACCAAATTCTCATTAAGTTAACCTACTTTATATTATCATGATTTTGAAATTATCATTGGCAAAATAATTTCAAGAAATCTCCCATCTGTGGGGAGCCAACCCTCAACCCCACATATGAAATTTATACAGGTGTCATGTTCCTGTTGTGATAGATTAAGACATCATGACATTTCATACTTACAGTTCCACCCATGTGAGGTGGCAGATACTCTCCACTGATGTACTCCTGTACGTCATTCTTGTTTGTGAATTTTAACATGCTTATTGCATCTGGGCCAAGCCAACCCTTCACAATTTTAAAAGCAGCTTTAAAAAACAAAACCAAACCAAACAAAACAAAAGGTATACATGAGTTAACAGGAAAGAAGTTTTGTTATTTTGTTTTTGTAAGTTTTTTCAGTGTATTGGTAGATCTTACATAAGTGAGTTACATCCCCTCAAGATATTGCAAAACCTGCTCTGAAAGTATCTATCAGAATGAACAATACAAGGGAAAAAGGTATTATTTACCAAGAAAATGGAAGGAGTATCTTTGATTTAGTAACTCACAACTCTTTTGCCTTAGAATTTAGCCCTTGAAGTAACAAGAAGGTAAAACCAATTGTGTTTCCAAATCTGAGTGAGGGAAATTGGGAAAGACATGAATGCACTGTTCCTTGCTGAAATGTTTTGCTGATTTAAAGGATATTTGTTAAGATTTATGAAGCATTTACAAAGACCACTTATTTCGGTGACAGTAAAGCATGAGTACGCAGGAAAATATAAAGCCAACATAAAAATGTGTATTCACATGGCAACAATAGAGGAGTAACATATTTATCCTGTACATTATAGTTACAGTTAATTATTGAAGTATCCATACCAGAACAAATGTAACCACATCAGCACCCAGTGTCAGGCATCTATTTTAAACTGTGTATTCTAGTTTTGGTTATAAGTCACCATTACTGCTAATTATAGGATTCTTGAAAAGGTTCTAGTTAGCAGCATTCAAGGAATAGATTATTTATTAAGGTCTGCTAACCTTTGAAAACAACAGGATGAGGATGAATAAAGACTTCATGTAAAGTATGATCCAAAGTACAATGATAGAAGGAAAAATAAAAAGCATGCAAAAAGTATGCTTCAAACTGACAGATTTAAAGGTGCATGTTTAAAAAACTCCATTATTTATCTGTATCTACACAGTAGAAAAATGCTTCCAATTTATGCCACTAAATTGTAAATTATTAGAATCCAAAAAGAAAAAAGGAAAATAAAAAACCAACTTACCATTCATTATCCAAGGCATTTCAAATATTACTATCTTTGCTGAAAAGCAAAAAAAAATTGAATACTAAGTGCTAGGTATTTCTCTATTTAACAGTTAGTACAGCAATAATGTTCATGTAAAAAGTAAATATTGACTTTTAAAAACTTGCATGTTCACCTCCTTATAAAAGGTATCTTGCACTATCTTATCGCTATTTGGAAACATTAGCTGTTTGCTTGGAAAACAGGTGATAAAATTCCAAATTATACATTGCCTATGTACGTCCTGGGATATTACTTTTCTGACAATTGGTTACTAATAGCTCATCTCACAAATAAGGAAAAGAAAGGCAATATCTCAACCTGGCCTAGAAAATCAGCTACTGAATAGAAGAAAGTTTAACAAGTATATCTAGCACCCCATACTTCACAAAGAAACAAACAAGTGTTTTCTAACCTCTATGGTTAAATAAAGAATATTTGGAAAAAATAGAAATACAAAGACTAAGTATCCCAATTTTTTTCCTCTTGAAGGTCAAACTACAAAAAACAGTGTTACACTTGCCTTTAAAATTTGATATTTGATCAAAGCTTTGAACTTTGATCTTCAAGCCAAAATCTAATATTCAGAGTTTAAGCAGTTGATGTATGGAAGTTCAACATTCACATATATTTTCACCTAAAATTTACAATACATTTAAGATAAGCTAGCATAAACTATGCAGTGTTTGCCTAGCAGGCAAATACACAGAGTTTTCTAAGTGTGCACACAAAAATGCCTTTTCAGAATAAATAATTTTTAGAATAAGCCATATTCATAAAAAAAACATTATTCACCATAAATTTCTAGAGCCATTCATTTTTTCACTCCTGAAGACTACTAAAGGATACAAACTGTCATGGATGTTTGTAAAGCTTCTACCCAAGTGACAAGCAACAAAGGAAAACAGGTCAAATCCTTTCTATTATGTCCTCATAATAGCTTACTATATATAAACATAGTAAGAATTATTACTTAGTAATAGTAATAAACATTATTAGTTCACAAAAAGACAGTGTATTTTTTGATGAAAGTAAAGTTGTACTTTCACAAAACGAAGCTGTACTGATTCCAGGACAATAATATCCTAACACTGTAACATTCACATTTCGTTAAGTTGCCCCAGAAAATAAATTAAAAAACCCTTTATCTTCCCCATCTCCTATCATATTACAAAATCTTCGTGTTACACAAGTCTACAATGCTTCATATTTAATATACAGTACTTACTGAGAAAGTTTGGGTAATAATCTGTAAAACAGTTGACAATAAACCGGACAAAATCCAAGTCCTAAATTAAAAAGAAATAATTAAAAAAAATCCCATAGTATCAATGCAAAGCAAAGCAAAACATTAACAAGTACAGGCTTAGTTAAGGCATTTAATGAAAAGCACAAGAGATATATTGTAATCAACTACATTAAAATTTTACATACACTACAAATATCCTCAAAACAATGCAAGGCTTTTTCCTCCATTAAACTGCTGCAGGCTTGTGGTCACACTTCCCTTTATAATCTAAGAAAGAAGTCAATAAACCTCTGAACAGTGCAATAACTAAGATATGTAAATTATTGCAGACCATCAACAGGATTTAAGATGTGCTGGAAAGATACTGAAAAAAATAAACCTTTAGCACTAGAGAAGCTTGACAGATGAAAGAGTACTCAACATACTGAAATTTCTCTTCAGTAATTATCCTACATAGTGTTCAATATACTACTGCACTCAGCATTATATTTCCAAAGGAAAAAAGTCAGTTTTCCTTTGAAGAGAATTTTTAGGTTTAGTATTAGTTGGTGGCATGCAGAGAAGCTGTGGGCAGAGACAATGCTCAAAAGAGCTGCTTCTATACCACCCATTTTCAGGATGCTTCTGTCCAATGAGCAACTGTACAGAAATAGTACAGCCTGTCTCCTTTGCAAAACCGAGGTATAATGGAACTGGTTACACAGTCAAGGGCAAGGAAAGCTTTTTATGGAACAGGTATAGAAATAAAGTAAGAAATACCTTACCACAATAAGGGACTCATGTGGGAAGCCTGCCATGAGTACTCTTCCCAATCTTTTTAACAGAAATGACCACTACTACTACTTTCAGAAATAGCACAGAGCATCTCTGGCTGAGGATCCAAAGCCTGTCATAACAATAACAATGGGGAAGGAGCTCCTAGGGTGATGAAAACACACTACTGAGACATTTGTGGACAGAGTGAAAAAAGCCCCAAAAAATAACACTGTGTAAGGGGACTACACACAATCTGAAAGTTTTTAAGTAGCTTCAGCAACTAGAAACTAACTTGACAGCTTTACAGGCAGAAGGTGGCCTCTAATGGAAGCATTTATCTCAACTGTCTGTTGCTTGTACCAAATCCAGTACCTTTCATTTAGCATCACAAACACAGTAATAGATTAGAATTATTAGAACCTCCATTAATCAAAATGCTGCTCTCTATTCTGCTGCCTACCCAAAAAGCGACACTATCAGAGAGCAGAGGGATAGATCCATTATTCTGAGGAAAGTCTGGAATTAGAAGTGCAGATTTCACAGACCATTCAATAATTGCATCATATTCTAGTTACCTGAACTGGTGCAATAAGCCATGAGCTATCAGAATTATCTCCTGCATACCAGTGATAAAATTGATATAGTATATGTCCATAACAAGAGAACAAACAAATCAAACATGCTCTGGAAAAGAACTCAGAGATCCAAGTTCTTTTTGTTAAGACAGACAGATTTATCAATTACACCACATGGCTACATACAGCCATCAAAAAATATTCCTTTTCCTGTTCTGTGATAAACATACTAACTACAAAGCAAGACTGTACAATGGGACAGTTACAGACAGCATTTGTTGCGATTTTGTCTCTGGGAGTCTCAAAGACACAGGGGGGAAAAAAGCTGCTTCAGGACATAATCTATAAAACCCAAATCAAATTAGTCTTTCACATCAAGGAAATTATTACAATCCTTTACTGCTCTTATGTAAAACTGTGGTTCCAGTATTATCTTTTGGAGTGTGAACAGATAGTTCTTACCTGTACAGTGAGAGCATCAACCTTGTAAAACAGAACCACACCATATTTATTTGTAAAATTAGCTCCTTATAAGCTGGTGGCCCTGTACTGCACAACTGCAAGGTCCCAGTGCAACATTAATAACCTTACCTATTATGGACAACCTTTTGGAGTTGGGTTTGGGGATGGGGCTTTTTTTTTTTTTGCTTACACTACTTCTTGCCATGTCACCACCACCACCAGATAAAAAAAAGCACAAAGATACAAGTTTCAGCCATTCCTATAATAACAGGACAGCATGGTACTCAGTAAGAAAAATGTAATTGTCTACAGGTTAAAAAATTAAATGCATTTGTATAGAATCTGTGAGATTTTTAGTTATTAGATTAAATCAATAAATATGTGCTGATAGGCAAGATCTCAACCTTGCAATCTAAACCAGCTCACCCATCAAACTATAAGAAAGTTTTCAGCATGTTGCAGAAGACAAAATTTAATATGTAACAAAGGATTTTGGAACGTGCTTATGTCATGGGAAAAAGCTCTACCATATCACTTATCTCAGTGACTTATTTTTGTGTCAAGGACTGTACAGTGACTTCCTTTTTTCTTTTAACACAAGTTAAGTAATTCCAAAAGCAATCAAGACAAGACAGTAAAAATACTTACTATGTGACTGATTCCAGTTTCAGCCATGTCAAATACCACTGTCAAGGGCTTTCCATGATCTCTCTTGGCATAATGTTCCAACCAAAAAGCGACCAGTTTCTTTTTGTCAAGTTGCTGTTTAGGATCTCTTGTATGATGTTTCACTTTGAACCAAACTTGGACAAAAACACCCAGAGAAGTTGAAAAGAAAGATCCAAGCAAACAAAAACATCATGCAAATAACTATAGAGGATACACTGAGATGTATTAACACCTCTGGGTTTGTATTTTATAATTGTCCTGATTTTGTGACCACTGAACAGCTAGAAAATCAACTGCACACCTCTTCATGTACCCCACATTTTCCACTTTTTTTACTATAATTTTTTAGAAATTGAAAATACAAATAATCACACCTCAGAAAAAATAAAAGTGGAAAACCACTTTTTGTGTATTTAAAGACAATTTACCTAGATTAATATTTCATAATTTAAAGTTAAATCACATGGTCTTCAGACAATATTATGTTCAGCACATAGTCTAAGTATTGCTGCAAAATTAATGTTTCCTTTTCTGCTTAGGTGTCCTCCAGCACTGCAGTTGATGTGTTTTGTAAAACTATTTATATACGCATTAAGAATTATATGAAAGAACAGATCTTTCTAAAATAAAAAATTCCAGGAGGTGAGCAACATTGTAAAAATGGAAGTCTAGTATTTATTCTTCTGGAATAAAAAAAATGAGTCATACAGAGACTTGTTTTTCCATTAAAAAAACCCCACAGGCATAATTCAAAGTAAAGATTTTATAAAAATGTCTGAAACCAAGTTACTGATTATACAATAAGTGAGAAAATAAATATTCAGGGCAGTAATGTAAAGAGTAGCTTCCATTTTTGCTACCTTTACAGTACATAAGTTAGACAAGCCTGAAAAAAACTTTAGATATGCTCAACATTCTTTACCCTGAAACTTGGGAAGCTGTAGTAAAAACCAGATTTCTTCTCCATGTTTCATGTAAAGAAACAAATGTTTCTAAGTATAGCATGTCAGCTATACTGTACCTCAAGATTTAGAGAAGCCCCTATTCAAACACAGAACACACATTAAACTATTATATTCCTGTTTAAGACAGTGATCACATTACCAAGCCTGTCTGAGAGTCAGGCCCATGGTGTGATTTTGAGGCTGCCCTGTGAAGTGTCAGGAGTTGGACTCCATCATCCTGCTGGGTCCCTTGCAACTCAGTGGATTCTATGATAAATAAAACTTTATTTCTCAACTACCTTTTTAAGTAAAAACAGTAGCCAATATATATCTATGTCTGTTCTTAAAATGCTTATTTTTCAAGATGATAAAATGCTGGAAACAAAATAATGATCAAAGACTGAAAATAGTCTATTCTGTATGACTTACATAACTTATAGCCCTCTTTATCGTATCCATGCAGAAAGAGAGCACCAATTTCAAATAACCATTTTGGAAGGACAGATTCTGACAAGTCTGCAAAATCAAACAAAACATTATTTCAGTAACTACTAATAATCATATTGTAACTTAACAGAAGTCACTAAAAACTTAGAAGTCTAGCAAAAAACCCAAAAACATCTTTATAAGCCACTTTGCAAGGCCTTTATAATGCAAATATTGAGATGAATTGAAATCTTTACAATCTTGTTCTCATGTTAGAGGAGAATCTATTTATGAAATCAGATTTTTTTTTAAATCTACAGAAAAAATGCTGAAAATGTTAATTTTTTTTCATATTTGAAGCCTCCCCACAATGCTCTTCCTTTAATTCAGTGTGTGAAGTCCTGTAGTTAGAGTTCACCTTAAAAATATTTTCACAGCACAAAAATGAGATCTCTTTTATTTAATATACCAGACCAGTGCTATTACAATGAACAAGATAGCCCTGTTTGCTGTGGGGTTTTTTTGTTGTTTGCTTTTTTTTTGTTAGAACTCTATGATGCAAAGAGACAAAGTAACAGACAGCTGCCTTCCTCCCTTCCCCTTAAACAGCCTTTCAATAGACATATGGAACTACAACAAAACAGACACTACTGGTCAACATAAAAAGCAATACTTTTTCTCAGTCTTTTGCTCTTTTGAAAGTTCTTGCTTAGCTCTCTGTGGTACTTGCAAACCTTTTAGAAGTTATTAATGAAACTACATATAGAGGTCAGTGGAAGTTCAATAGGAAAGCAACACATACCTTCAAAATCACTGTGTAACATAGCTTACCATTAACTGTGTATTCTTTCCTCCATTGAAAGCTTTCATCAATCATCTTCAATGTATCATCCACAACATCATGACGCCAAATCAAGTAGTTTTCAACCCATTTATCATCTTGCTGAAGTCTTTCCACATCTCTAGAATCGTATTTATCTGATTTATCTAGGAAATAAATAAGTCAGTGTCTATAGCATTTGCTACAGAAACGTGAAGAGATTTGTTAAGTGTATGTCTATACATATCTACTTGGTACATAGGCTTTCTCTTGCAGTTTATAATTTAAGGAAACAAAGCACAGCATGATAAATTATTGACAAACATCTGCTGCAATGATATTTAGGGACACTACAACATTACTCTCACTAGAAATGTATTTTCTGTGATCCTTATGCAAAGAAAAAAACAAGGTACATTTGGGACAGGTGTAATTTTTCTAAAACCAGTTTTCTGTAATTAACATGAATTAGTATATAGTATTAGAATTTCTGTACTGATGAATGTATATACCAAACATCACAAATACATGCTTGAGTTCTCATACTTACAGGTATCAGCATGTTAGACCATTATATGTCTGATAAATACAAAATTCGTGAGTTTGAGCATGCATTATACACACTTGCATTAAACAAAATTGTTTTCTTTAAAAAAAATTACAGTTTACACTTGTTATAAATTGTTACCCTACCCAATAAAAACTACACACAACTCTAGAGTAGCACAAAAGACCCTAAGGCTTCTCGTATCACATAAGCAACACAGTAACAGGCTTACATGCTTTTGGTAGTACTTCAGATGAAGATTTGTTGTTGCTCCGAGTTTTATTTTTAAACAGGAAAGTAAAACACAAATGCTAAATGGACCTATTCCTAATGTAGATACATTTAAACAAAAGCTCAGTTTTTAAATCAATGATCCTCTGCCTGAGAAATTGGTAAAAATGGAATGTAAATCAAGAGCCCATAATAGAAACAGGCTTCTGAAAGCAACAGACACTGATACACATCTCTGCTAACTACTAAAAAATCATAAGCTCTTAAATTATTCAATTAAATTCATGATTACCATGGAAAAATTATGACTGTTAATAAAACAGATTTAATTTTCACATACTGGAAAGAACTGTTCCTCTGTCAATAACAAACTGCTTTCAGAGCCATTGACAACTCTCTAGAATTGTAATGGAATGGCTTGGCAAAGTATTTCAGTCAGACAACTCTGAGGAAGGAGATTAAAAAAGACACGACTAAATTATGCTAAAATTTGTTCATTTACTGGCCTACATGCAAAAATATGATCTATTTTACCTGTCTTTCAATTTATATTGTTTCCTGTTATAAATTAGTCAATGTAACTGCAAGAATATTTCAATTTAAATGTGTCCATTCACTAAATTGTAGTTTCACTGCATCTCTTCACATCTGACTGCTTCTCACATGTTCCCTTCTTCCTTACGCTTCAAATTTCTCCTTCTCTTAATCCCATACCACTTTGCTCCTTAGATAACCCTATAATTTAATCCCAGTTTCCTTAATCTTAGTCCCCTACTTTCTTCTCTGCCCAAAAACCTATAATCCACTAAAATCTTTTTAACTATTGAAGTTCCTTTTCTCATCATTTCCATACTTGCACTGGACAGCTGATTTCCTACATTCCGGCTAAGCCCAGTGAGCACTCAGCACCAAACTGAAATGTTTAACTTCTCTGTGGCTCTAGAGGAACCACAGAGGAATTGCAAACGTCCTGGGAGTGAAATTTTGTCTCAGCAGTCTCAACTGCTCATTTGAAATTTGTAATTCTCCCAGTGATTTAGGAAGTTTTGTCTGAGAAAAGCTAACAGCACTTAGTTTCAAGTTAACTACTTCACCTTGGTTTAAAATAATCTCTAACACACACTGGCTTCCAGCTACAACTGACTGCAGTTAATCAGCCAAGTACCTTGCTGAGATCAGTCCCACATTTATCTCATATAAATAAGGGATTAGGGTACTCTAATGAAAGAGAAAACCCACCACCAGGTAAAAACTAACAGGATAACATTTCACACCACTTTTTGAGGCTCTCTAATCTTTCAGTATCTGTCTGAGAGCACAACTGTTAAAATTAGACAATTGTGCACCTTGTATCAAACAGTAATTTAAAACCATTGACATACCATTACATGGAACAAACCTCAGTCACTAACAAGTTTTCCCAAACCCTGAACTTAGAGAATACTTTTACGAACATAGACAATTTAACTTTGTGAGTATTGTAAGAAACTTGAAGTGAAACAGAGACAATGTTCCCAAACTTCCAGCATCAATGGAAAGCAAGCTGCATCCAGTGATTACGATAGTTGAAAAAGCATCTTTCCCTCTCTTCTGTAGCTAAGTTCTCAACAAGACACATGTAAACTGAATTTACATATATGCTACAATATACACTAAAACCAGGGGAAACAACTATTCAAGTTCTACATCCACAAGCCCTTGCAGAAAGCCAGTATTTGAATCAGGTTAGCTTAAGATTCACAGAAGAACAGTACTGAGTACTGAATACTTTTACCTGCTTGATCCAATTCTTGCTACAAAATAAGTAGACTTTAGAATGAGAATGTGAATCCAAAATAAAGGTGTTTTATGTCACACACAAAAAGCAGAATGATATAAAATTGACTGAGTCCTTACAAGAACCCAGTGACTGAAAATGTGTCAGTTCAGAGGAGGAATTCCTCTTCAAATCTGTACATGCCACATAATCCTACAGACCCTTGGAAACTTGTTTTCAAAATACACTGTGAAATAATCAGAATGTTTCTAATTTTAATTCACTCATGGAACACTTGAGTGCAGTTACTGCATTATAAGAAACTTCTGGAGTTAAATGAGAATTAGTTAAAAGAAAATGAGACTTTTGGGATTCTCAATACAATTTAAATACACCCTGCAGAACAACTAAGAGGCCAAAAAAGAAACAGTATTTGAGGGGCACCCAAATGGAAATTCAGGTAAAACTGAAGTAACTTACCTCAGACAATCTCCAAGCCTACCCATTTAGACACCTGTAACCATATACTGATGCTTTTCTCAAAGGAAAATGAGGTGCTTGCTTCTTCACACTTGCAGGACTGCCACCAAGACACTAAGTTTAGTCACCCTCAGCTCAGGAAGAGAAACCTCTCTGATACTGAGTCCATATTGAACAGAATTTCATAAGGTGTTTGGAATACACATCACTCAGCCCAAAGGTAACACAAGAACAGCACTACCAGATATTTCTGCTCAGAAAGAGTTACTGCAAACCATGTGTGTAGCAGCAGTGCCAGACTTTTGTGTAGCATTTCATAGTCCAGGGGCTTGGAAACCTCGTTGCTCCCTCAGTCCAAGACACTCAAACCTTTCTGTATCATAGAATAGTTCCACAGCCCATAGAAGAGGCAAAACTGAGATGCTGCAATACTTTCCCATTGACCCAGGAAACCGTAAAAACTAAGCAAAACTCAGATCCAAAAAAGCAAGAAAAAGCATAATCTGCCAAATTATAAATTACACATAAGGGAGTGACAGTAGCAAGGAGATGTGGCCATTATTAACCCTTTTTTTTCCTTTATCTGAAAGCTCTTCAAGAAAATTTGAGAGAGCAAAACTGACTGGGTATTTAACCTTATTTTGAAAATAACTGGTTAAAGTCACTTTCATTTTCTCATTGAGCATTTGAGGTCAAGAGAAAAGATTAGAGGAAGATAAAAGCTGTTTGAACAGCAACTTCTATTACTTGCCTTCATCTTTTTTTTTTTTTTGGCAGGGGGATTTAGTGAGGACTTCTGTCCTTTCCTTGAGCACATTCTGTCCTTTTAAAAGTTGTCTTCAAGCTGAGAAGGTTCCAGTGGAACTCTCTCACTTAATTACTATGTTTCAACATAAAGTATCTTCTAGAACACCAGAGAACAGCTCTGAAATCAACTGCAGGAGTACACAAAACTAAATGCACACAAATTTCACTGCAATACATTCACTAGAATATTTCATTAATTTTTCTGAGGCACAAACTGTAAACTTCCCTTTCTTTATGTTACTCTTTTTTTTTTTCACTGGCATCTAATTAGCATGCCAGGAGCCCCTGGAGCAGGTCCAGTGGAGGGCTGCAAAGATGATTAAGGGACTGGAGCACATCTCTTACAAGAGCAGGCTGAGAGAGCTGGGCCTGTTCAGCCTTGAGAAGAGATGGCTGAGAGGAGACCTCATCAATGTCTGACAGTGTCTGCAGGGAGGTGTCAGAGGAGGGGCCCAGCAACAGGGCAAGAGGCAATGGCAAAGAATGATGCTCAGGAAGTTCCTCCCGAGTATGAGGGAGAACATCACTCGGTGACTGAGCCCTGTAACAGATTGCCCAGAGAGGCTGTGGAGTCATCCAAGGACTGTCTGCATGCAAAACTGTGCCCTGTGCTCCAGGATGACCCTGCTTGAACAGGCTGGACCAGAAAAGCCACTATGGTTCCTTCCAACTTGACCTATTCTGTGATTACCAGGAGAACAGTGCTTTGCTTTCTTCTAGTGTTCATGCTTTAGGAAAAATACAAATTTGAGAATATTCAGCAGGAATGTAACAGAATAACTACAGAACTCAAAACCAGGCAGCACAGCTGAGTCACACACTAAATTAATCCACAGAAGTTCAGAATTAAAAACCTGAATTACCTCTCCCTTCAGAAAAAACTCTTCTCTAGAAAAGTAGTATTGCAGGATAAGTCCTACCTTTTAATAGCAAATAAACATAAAAACTTTATTGTACAAAGTAGAGGAAAAAAAGCAACTTAGAAAAGTATATCAAGTGTTACATTACACAAAGAGACTCAATTTAACTACTGTCTTAAAGCTATTCCAGCCAAGAATTCTTGGTCTAAAATGGTCACAATAATTTCTCTAACTTTGGCTACAAAGAGGAAACCCATTTGAATTCGCTGTTGATGGCAAACATTAAATTAAGTACTGTAACAATTCAGGTATGTACTTTCAGTTGCTACATGAAAAAATCAGCAAGACTAGAAAAAAATTAAGGTCAGTAGCCATAAAGGGACAGGGATGAAGAACAAACTAAACACTATTTCCATCCAATAAGGAATTATTTCAATAACCTCAAGCAGCAATAGACAAATAAAATAACTGCCTCCAGAAGCTGAGATAAACAAACTTTTAGCAAAGCTGAACACTGTCAGTGACAATAAAGACTGCTTTAAATAAAAATCTCAATCATTAATGTTGCACAACTTTTTATGAAAGTATGCTTCCCATCTTATCCTTCCACTAGTTTCAGCCCGAAAGCCAAGAACCAGGAAAAATACACTTTTCAGAGCATAAAAAGACATGCAGGTATGCAAAACATTACTTTAACAGTCTTCTACAATAGTCTTATCACTGATTTTTAAGGGTGTCTCATATGCCTAAAAATTTATTTGCAATCAACCCATATGATTAACAAAACACTTTTGCTACTGGCTTAAAGAAGGTCATGGTGAAATTTTATCCTTTACAGTGGAAGGCTAGGAAATCTCTCTTGCAAAATATTTTTTGAAAATTAAGATTTGCCTGAAGGAGAAAGGAAAAGGATGAAAATGGGGAGGGCCAGGAAGTAACAGGCAATTAGAAACAGTTAATATACAAAAAGGACATGTGAAGAAAACTAGCTTACTGAAAAAATCTAACAAGACTTGATTGTAAATAATTTCCACTGTAACATTAAAATAGAAAGTCATAGCCCAGAAATAAAAGCTAATTTTAGAAATCCTCTAAGGAATGGAAATTCACTGTAGAAAAAAACATGCTTGTTTGCTAGAAAACATTGTTAGTGCCAGTCAGTGCTAGAAAAAAACCCTTTTGTTTTCATTGTTCCTTTCACCAGTAAAATCATTTACGTCACCAACTCTCACAAAGAATCTAAACAGGCAAAACAAAAATTAGGCCCAAAACCAGTGAAGACAAAGTGCTGTCTGCCTACCACATCAGCCAGTGTTTGCCAGTCAATTGGCCTAACAGGGACACTATTGGAGATAAACCTTTTAAATAGAAGGGTTTCATTATTGGGACATACATTCCTCACATGAACTGAAGTTGTCTTTAGAACCCAGCTAGAAAGTTAACTGAAGAGAAAAAAAGCACAAGATTTCAGTTAATAATAAAATACTGTTTTGCAGATAAGATCCAACAGTGGCCAAGCTTTCCTTCTAGAACACTTCAATGGCCAAATTAGCCAAATAATTTCAGCAAGAAAGTTCTCCTACAAATTTTGATAAAATGAACCAGCATGGTTCTCTGCCATTTTCAGAGTCTATCAAAAGCATCTTCTGATTTGGTCACATAAATGAAAAAAAAAAAAAAAGTATAATTAAAAAAAACAGATTTATGGTGCTTTCAATTGCTGAACAGAACTTTTCCCACCCAATCTTGAAAATTGTCAAGACCACAGCATCTTATTGTAATAATAATTATAATACATGCCAAAACATTAGACTTTACTGAATCAGCTATATATTTCTGTAGATTCTACTTTAATCTAAAAATTGTGTTCTGCCAATAAATAATTTCAATTAAAAAGTAGGATTTCAAAGACCCTCTAAGTTCTAAATTCATAACAAAAGTAAACATTACTGTAAGGCCATCATAGCACTTTTGACCATTATGAAATCTTCCTGCATGAGGAGTGGCAGGAGGTAATCTAGTAACTATGAGTTACAGAATATGGAAGAATCGCTTCATCTTTGATGATCAGAATTACTGTGCTTCTAGAATAACCAGTTACATTGTTTTCCCCAGAGGGAAAACACAAAAAAATGGCAGCTGCAACCTCCAGAAAAAAAAAAGATTGCCTGAAAACTTTTCTCCAACTTTAACAACTGTGGTCCACCTATATACAGAATAAAGTTTGCTCTGTAGAGCCCCAGAGTTCTGTGACCACACTAAACTTTACAGGAAGGATCAGCTTCTCAGCATAGCCCGACAGTGCCCTTAGTTTTGAAAGCAGACTAAAATTCCTGGGTGTGAAGCAATCATTTGTACCTTTACATCCCAAAGTCACAGGTCTTAGAGTGTCTGCATACATGGAGCCCCACACTCCTTTGATTAAGAAGCATAAAATAGGTTTTAGAACATACACAGTAAAAGCTGATAGACCAGTACAAAATTAAAATCCTGTGGTTTTCACTCTTGATTGTGGTCATGAGAACATTAATTTGCTTATGGCATTCCCAATTTTGTGGCAGAATCTTAACACAAACTCAAAAAAGTCATAATCCTATTTCCTTGAAAGGGCCAAGAGCCTAAAACCATGACCCAAAAATGGGCTTACTGAGAAAAAGTGTTCAAAATACTGGAAATAGGATTACAGCTTACCTTGCAACAGCATTCAGTTATTTAATGGCTGCATCAACCAGCCCAACAGAGACATCCTCACAACCTAGGGAAACTCGTGGAATTCCAAGATTTTAAGCAGTAGATCAACTGAAAGAATAATACCCTTTTTCCACAACCACTGTCCTAGAGCAGACCTAGGCTTTCTGAAATAATTATTTATGAGTGTGAATCTGGGATAATAGAATACAAAGCAAGTGGAATCACCTACTGTATGAAAATATATAATAATTGAACAAATTAAGAGGCAGAAAGATTTAGAATTTAAGATGAGTCTCCATTCATTCTAGCCTCAGTTTTACAAAGTTATCTTTATTCACTTAGAAATATCAAACAGTAAAATAAGTTCTCTCTACCTCAAGACTTTCTAATAAATTTTGTCACCAGAAATACAGATCATTTCTAACCAAGGCAAAATAAGTCTCCTTTATGAAAGTTAGCAGAGCTGCCATATGAGACAAAGTTGTACCACCCTCAAGACCTTCAAAGTTTTCCAAAAGCATGTTCCAGCTCACTACAATGAAGAAGCACATAAGCCTTACATAAAAGTGATAGATAGCAAGGTAACCTCAATAATTCTGATCAGAAACACCAAAGTGAGTTTGCAGAACTGAGGCTCATATTAAAGGAGATGCAGGCAACGCAACTACTGGACTTTCACTGTATTTGCACTAAAAATTGCATAGAAGCATATTTTTAGTAGAAAGTCACAATGAAACATACTGTTTGCTGTAGTTGTTAGCATACTCTACATTCATCCAACATAAGCAATGCAAATCAATTTAGAAATAGAAGGAAACCACTCTAGGCTTACCCCAGTCTTCCCTCTCCTCTGGGCATCCCCAGCATCTCCCAGCCCTCATTTACAAATTTAAGTGCACCTGCACTTAGGAACCGAGTTGGACATGCAGCGTGATCTTAATTATGGCCTGCATGAATTTCAAGTGCAAGTTACTCCAGAAAAACAACTACTCTTCCTTTGAGAAACTCAGTGAGGTCAGAATGCCTCCATTCCCCCTTCCCTGGTGTGTTTTATGTTCAAAGAACACCAAGCACAGGAATGTCCCAAGCCACACACTCCATCCAACCAAACACACCTGCAAGAGAAAAGGACCAGGAGCTTTGCCCCAACACATCCCCCAGCCCAAGACAGCAACCCAGCACACAAACCTGCATGCATTGTACCCTTCCATGGATTCAGACACCCTAACTGCACCAGAGCAAGTTTAGGCTGGACATAAGGAAGAAATTCCTAATAAAAGAGTGATTAGATAAATATCTAAAGGGCTGCCCAGGGTGGCGGCAGAGTCACCGTCCCTGGAGATGTTTAAGGAAGGACTGGATGTGGCACTCAGTGCCGTGGTCTGGCTGACAGGTGTTCAGTCACAGGTTGGCCTCGATGATCTCGGAGGCCTTTTCTGACTCAGATGAGTCTGTGAAAAGGCACGGACGCTCGCAGAGCTGGGAAAGCGGGATACCTGGCGGCCCGAGAGGAAAGGTGACAGCGCACAAGCCCCAGAGCCCGCAGCCACCGCCCCCAGCTCACCTGGCAGGTACTCCGCCTGGAAACGCCGCCGGGTCTCGCTGATCAACGCCCCCTTATCCTGCCGCTGCTGAAAGGAAACAAGGAACAGGAGGCCGTGAAAGGAAGCGCTCCAGAGAACCCCAGACCCCCACCTGTACGCCAGGGCCCGGCCACCCGTCCTGCCCGACCGCCAACGCCGAGCGGCTGCGGCTGGCGAGAGAACGCCCGGCAGGAAGGCGGCAGCGAGGGGCAGGGGCGCAGGGACTCACCTCAGCCATGATCCAGCGGGTCCGCCCGCGCCGCCCGCACTGAGGCGGCTCCGGCGGCGCGAGGAGCGGCGGGAAAAGGGGATGGAGCGGCGCCCGGGGGCGGGGCCGTCGCTGGGGCGGGGCCGTCGCTGGGGCGGGGCCGTCGCTGGGGCGGGGCCGCCGCTGGGACGGCCCCGCCCCAGCGACGGCCCCGCCCCAGCGACGGCCCCGCCCCAGCGACGGCCCCGCCCCAGCGACGGCCCCGCCCCAGCGACGGCCCCGCCCCAGCGACGGCCCCGCCCCAGCGACGGCCCCGCCCCAGCGACGGCCCCGCCGCCGCCCGCGCTCCCGTCATGCTCCCCGCGGCGGGAGCTCTGCAGCGGCCCCGCCGAGCGGCCGCAGTGCGCGCAGCCCGCGGTCGCTGCCCCTGCCCGGTGTGTGCGGAGCGGGCGGTGCCGCGGCCTGAGCGGGCGAGGGGCAGCGCTGCGGACCCTGCAGGTTGAGCGAAACTCGGTGAGACGGCTGCGGTCCCCTCGGCGTCCCCGGGCCTTCTCTGGGCGAGCAGGCAGAGAGGGAGGGGGTCTACTTGGCCGCAAAATGATGGTTCCGCAGAGAACTTTCTCCTTTGAGGCCTTATCGTTTTAACAAAAAATAAATTATAGCTATTAATAAGCACTGCGCCCAAGAGAAGGCACAGTTACTTTCCTGTCTGCTCAGTATATTTGTGGCTTCTTCAATACAGTCACACAAATTGTGAGTGTGTGGCTTGGTTGCCATCAATACGTATTACACTATGCAGCTGTTGATAACCAGAGAATTCATACTCTGGTAAAGAAACGTTTCTGGTAGTTAAATCGCTCAGTACAAAGTTGTTTAATTTCATTGTTAATCAGTGAGATTAAAGCACATACTGGCCTCATTCTCAAATTTTTCTGTCTTATTGCTTTGCAATGCACAGTTATTCTTAAGGCTCAGTTCAGCTCGTCCCAAAACAATTTATTTTTTTTATTTGCTTTTTGTAGATGGAAAGTGTCCAGAAAGGGTAAAAGTTCCACAAAGAAATAAGCCTGACAGAAATAGGGACACATGATTTTCTTGTAGAGGAATATACATAAAGATATATCAAGATGCTTCTGAGTGAGCAAGATCAAGTCTTATCCTACAATGGTGAAGTCCTTGTATTTCAGTTGTCAAAACCAAAGCAAGCAGAGGAAGCAGAGGATAAAGGCATGAATTTATATGTCAAAAGGATGGTGTTCAACAAAGACACTAAGCTATTTGTTCAGAAGTCTTCTGGAGTATTCAGCATGGGAGCCAGTCACTCAAAGACTGAAATTATTTGCTGTAGCTGCACAACAGATTCCAGAACAGGGATTATTCTTCCCTGCATTTTGATGAAGAAGAAAAAACGGAACAGTATCAAATACTTTTTATTGTTGCTTCACAGTTCAAACCAATTTGAGCCATCCTTTT
The DNA here is from genome assembly GCF_050655825.1 of Lonchura striata. Classification (NCBI taxonomy): domain Eukaryota; kingdom Metazoa; phylum Chordata; class Aves; order Passeriformes; family Estrildidae; genus Lonchura; species Lonchura striata. The sequence continues at coordinate 101,439,991 of NC_140703.1, read as the reverse complement.
ATTTTAAATTGGATTATGAGTTGAAAGAAGACATCAGATTGTTTGCTGGTCCCTCACTGTTGTGGAGACATGCCAACAAGCTGTTCTACATCTCTTCCAACACCCACGTGGTTCAAAGTGCTCCTGTTCATCTTTCTTGTGTCGTGTGGACAGGTGAAATTGTGGGTGAAGGCACTGTTGTCTTAGGGATAAGAACTGCTTTCCTGCCAGAGACTGAAGGCTCAGATGGGTTTTCGGTTTCAGACAGAGCCATCTGGGGTAGTGAGTTCTTTGGATACGCGATTCAGTCACAAAAATTTCTGACTGGCACGTGCTTCATGCCTCATGCTTACAGCAGAGTGGTATCATCTGTCTACGTCTGCAGGAGTGAGAGACTAAGAAAACAGCTCCGAATATCACTTGTTGCCATAACCCACAAGAACCAGCTTATTTGGTTCCAAAATGGTACCCCTAAAGGTGTTTGTGAGCTTCCTTACGAAAAGCCATGTTCAGTAAAACCAGCTCTAACCAGCAGCAGTGATTTGCTATTTGCTGTGTCTTTTGCCTCTGGAAATAGCTGTGTTATACAGAGGAGAGACAGCTTACAGGTACTGGTAGCTTTAAACAGCTCTGTTTTACTGTGGTCTTTTTTGTATATATCGTCTTATTGAATGCCTGCAACTCAAAACCTGCATGTTTAAGTTCTTTAGATTTCTTGTTTGTTTATTACTGTTGCTGCTGGTAAAATAACCTGTCTAAAGTATGACATTGTTTTGCTTCTGTTGCTTGCTTATATATCTGAAAATGAAGCTGGTATTCTCTCATTTAGTAATACGTTTATGAATCTGACCAAAGCTTCTGTTGCTAATAGAAAACTGCAGTAGTGTGAAAACTTGAAGTTGTAAGGCAGCTATGAGTGTGCCTGGATTATTTCTGTTAGAAGTAACCTCATATCACTGCAAACTATAAAATACTCATTGGAACATCAAAGCTTTTTGAGCCTTAATTCCTAATACCAAAAAATTGTTCCTAGAAAATGTTGTTTTATAAAAATGACAGGAAAAGGCCTTGCTATTGTTTCTTAAAATTAGGAGAGACAAAGTTTCTGCTAGGGTTTTGTAATAGTATGACATGAAGGCTTCTATAAGTCAGGAAATAAAAATTTGTACTACTTAGTTGCTGGTATTATTATAAAAATTTGTCTTTAACTTTCAAACATAGTTAAGTCTGTTGTGAAACAGAGATATTTCTCAATATCAAAGGTACAATGCCTTTAATTGATCTTCAACTGATCTAGTACTTCTAAATAAATGTTACAACATTCAGCTGTTCAGCTGTTTGAATACACTAAAAAGTTGTCTCTGCAGCCTGTAATCCAGAAAGTGATCTTTAAAGAGAAATGGCTAATTTTTCCTGGTGTTTCATAGGCTCTAAATGATGGGGTGAGATTGAGAGCTTGAGATTTCTAAATATTATTGTATTTCACATAACTGAATAGGCTCTCTCTTAATGGAAAGCAAGTTTCACCAAAATGAGATCTCAAATACAAGATTTATTCTGATAAATGTGTTTTAAAACCTCTTTTACTGTAGGTGGCTTCCAAATGGCAAAAAGTGAAGTGTGTTCTGGTGGATGATTTTATTGGCTCTGGAAGTGAGCAGCTGTTACTGCTTTTTAAGGATGACTCCAATACAGACATATTAAGTACATTCAAAATAACAGATCTTGGGGAGGTCAACTATGCAGTAAGTTGAGCTTGCCTTTTCTCAGCTACTCAGTCTGTGCTTACTAAATTAAGAAAACCCCAACAAATCATTAAAGTATTGATGCAAAGTGAAATTGGATGTGTGCTGTGAAATGCCCTGAAGTTTGAATACAATATTCCCTGCTGTTATCTTAAATTATCTGAAGATGTTATTTTGCTTCTATGATTGTATCAACATTCTGTTGGGAAATGAATGCAGCTGAAAATGCTTTACATATGTAATAGTTTTGCCACAATGGTTACCTTTTGGCTAAGAACCCTTAATTTAATTAAGGCCATAGTGCTTGTTAATTATCTTCTCATAACTGGATCTTTCCATTATGTACTATCAAATTCTAATTGCTTTCAGAAAATAGGATTTTTCTTTTAAAAGACAGTGTGATTCTCCTGGCTTGCTGTATTTTCTCCCAGATTTTTATAATGCTGTGTAATAGCCTGTACCTTACTTTCAGCTTTTTAATTCATTCAGGGTTTTTGTTTTGTTTTTTCCTTTCAGAGTGATATCAATTATAAATACGATGTTCCTGCTGCAGAAGGATTGCAAGAGAATGGTTTGCTTACCATCCGAGCCCTTGAAACAAGATTGCAGGTTTGTACTCAACAGTTCTGCCTCCCTGTTTTCTGTAAATTACTGTTCTGTATCATTGCATTATCTAGAGGGTGAGACTAATGATACTGTTATTATTGAAGAAGTGGTTCAGGGAAAAGGTCAACGTGTTGAGTATTTATTCTTGAATAATAGTAGTCTTTGTTTCAGTTGTTTCTTTCGGTTGTTATGAGTGCATTTAGGTGATTCTAGTGGTCTAACTTAATTTTAATTAAAAGTTTGAGATAATGCTGAAGCTATCTTATCAAAGCTCCTTAGCAGCCATTTTACTTGTATTTAAATACCATCTTAAAAAAAAATTGGGATGTTTACTTCTTTTGCTCCCCATTACATACATAACTTTCAGGTCACGTAGTGGCAGGTTCCCAGTGAGTGCATGTGCACAAATTGGTGATGGTTATTTCACCACCTTCTGATGTTCATGGTCCTGTTATTAGTGGTTTTACAAGGATATTTTTGAGATGTACTGTAGATAAAGCTAAAATATATCCCTCTTTTAACTAAAATAATGTTTAAAACAAACTGGGAGAAACTTGGGAGTTTCCCACCCAACATACTCACCAGTGTGATTGCTTTTGCAGTGTTTATATTAGCCTATACCAAATGGGTAATAATTGACAAATAGGAGGATTATTTAAGAAAAAAAAAGGTTGAGGGGAGGACATGACTCTCATACTGAGTCAATGATGTGAGGCTATTGTTAATTTGCTAAGGGTACTTTAAAGACGAGATATGAGGTAATTATTCCTGTCACTTGAGAATTAGTGAGAACTAAGTAGGGTATTGTGGCAGTTTTATTTCCAGCCTTTAAAAATGAAACAAATGAATTGGTAATAGTTTACCAGTCAATAAATAAATAAAAGGAGGACATATTAGTAAAAGACTGAAAAACAAAAGACTTTTCTAGTTCTAATGACAAGGTATCTAAAGTGCATAATCCACAAGACAAAAACTGTTTGAAGAACAGTGGACAAAATTGTTTCCTTCCCCTCCTAGAAGGCTAGAAAAGAGAAGCTGAATTAATTTTGAGGACCTCTTGAGGTCCCTTCCAATCCTACTTTTTACAGTTTGCATGTTAGAGGCCTACTGGTTTCTGCTTTAATGTGCAGAAGTGCAGTCTTCCTTCCAAATGCATATTTTTGTGTTTCTGCATTTGTTTCTTTTTGGACAGTCATATTTTAAAATTTACTTCACTTCTGCCTTCTTGCCCTACTCATTACATTACTTTCCTCTTCTACAAAACAGAAATTAATTTCTGTCTCTTACTGGCTGCTTCTTCCTCAAATCTAATGAAGTTGTCCAACCTGCCATTGACAGCTGTACATTCCACGTTCCATAACTTTCAATATAACAACTGGCTTCCAGCTGTGCAGCTCTGTGAATCTTGTCAGGATTAAGTTAATTATCTGGTTTGCACTTGCTACTGGTTCTGCTGGAAACAAGCAACTGGTTGGATATTTTATCTGTCGTGTGCTGATATAATTCTTACAGACACAGAATACTTCCTAAGACCTAACATTTCTGTTCTTTTAGATCTTTTTAATCTCTAATTTTCAAAGCCACGTGTTAGCACAAGCATTTTAAACAGTTTGAAATTTACTGCGTTTTAATGCTGTAAATTTTTGAAGTTGTGATCTGATGAATTTGGAAGTAGGTGCAGATATTTCTTTTTAACCTCACTCTTGCTTCCTGGTTGAAATCCCCATTTGCTGAACAGTGAAGGACTCTTGCTGGCTTTTATAATCTGATCTATAATTGAATTTCAAGGATGCTTGTTTTGAAGCAATGCTGCATGAGTTCTGCTTAGCTTGGGAATTTTCAAAGGTTATTTAGTCTTGAAGTGGTGCCTCTTGATATTTATCATCAAAATTCAGGTATTCTAGAAATTTGCAATCAAATCAAGTTTTCACAGTCTCCATGGAATCTTGTGTTTTAGAGCAAGATAAAACAGCAGATGCAGCCCGTTTGCATCCTTGTTGCTTAACTCTTGTTTCACATCTGCATAGCTGTTTTCTTAACCACATGAGAACTTTGAGAGGAATTATTTATAGTCCACTGTATAATTAAGTTGCATTTAAGTGATATACAGTAATATATAAAAACTGCATTTTGCAGGCAGTGAAATTGAAAAATAGATCAGCTTGAGCAATTTTGAATTGTTCTGTGTTTATTTCGTATACACTGTTTTGGGCCTGAATCCAGCCTTTCCTCCTTTGCAGTTTTTTTTTACTTTAACATGTGTTTTCATATCTTCTGAAGAAGATATCCTTTGGCAGACTACAGCAGTTACATTGCAACAGCTGAGGTTAGAGGGTTTATCATGGTTTTAGTTGATTGTTTTGGTAGAAATAAAGAAGTATCTTTATGTCCACTGGTCTGTTCTCCCCCCATTACATGACAGTTTTTTAAGGACTATTAATTCTGAATTCACTCACAGCTCTATTGTCTTTGGCTCTGGACTGCCTTGTTTTTATGTTTATGTTTATTTTCTAAGGTGATCTAGTTTTATTTTCTTAGTTTCACAGCACAAAACTTGTAACTTCCACTGATGCTGTAGTGCGGTGCATCTTGACATGCAGCAGAAAGGGTGTGCCTGTCATTTGTGACAGAGTGGGACACAACTCAGTCTTGGGTTTGCTGTGTGGTAGAATTCAGGTCTTTTTGTGTTGCTTTAGGAGGAAAAAGGGCTTGCAAAAGCCAGATTGGTCAACAAGCATGCAACAGTGAATGTTTGACCATTTTAACTGCTTCCACATCTGTGCTTCCCCATTTGCTTTCTGGTTCTCAATTGTTTATTCAGGAGTTGGCTTCAGTGGGAGTAAATGATGGTTTAGTGTTCTGATGACCTAAATTAGGAAGGTATTGTAGACTCATCTTCACTCTTAGCTCTTCATTTTCATCTCTTGGTCAAGTCTGGCACTGGATTATTGCTTGGAATCTGGTGCTTAGATTCACAGTTGGTGACATTTTTTTGCAAAACTTCTCGTGAGGGTGCTGTTTGTCTGAATGTCCTTTGCTATTGCATCTTGAGCAGAGGACATCATTTCACTAACAAGAACTGCTTTTTTATTCAGGCTTATAATGGATTTATGTGTGTTATTTGTTTGGGGGGGTTTTCTACGGAGATGGAGAAGAGGCAAGTTTGGTTTTACATTCCAGGGCTGAGTTCTCTCTTTGACAGCATTGGACTTGTCAGACTGTTCCTTTCCAGATAATGGCTTTTGAGGAACTTTCTTAAAACCTGACAAGCTGGCATAATTTTTTTCTTCTTTATTACTTGGTTTGTGGGTTTTATTGGTTGGTTTGCCTTGGCTGGTTTTTTGAGGGATTTTTTCATTGTGTTTTGTTTAACAGACATACAGCCAATATGTGTGTCTGCTTGTATATCTGTCCACTCTTCAACATATTTGACCAATAATCAATACAAATCTTGAGAAGAAAATGAAACTGCTATCCATGAAAAAGTGAAGGAAGATTACTAATGAAAGATATCATTCAGAAATATATATACAGAAATGTATCTGAATATCTACATACTTTGATTAAGTTTACCTTAATATTTATCTTTAGATTTAATATTGGAAGTCCAGGATTCTGAGATTAATATTTTAACAACAGGGTAGCCTGACTTGAACATTTTTTAGAAATGTTACTTGTGATTTTTGCATAAAAATGGAAAGCTGAAAAGATATTTTGATAGCTTTAATATCTTACGTGCAGTAGTCTAATGATTATCTTTTACAGGCTGGTTGGACTTCTGTTCGAGAGCTGCAGCAGCATTTAGGACTCCAAAAGAGGGTTATTCTTGAGTCTTGCAGAGCATTAAGAGATCTTGTTGAAGAAAGAACCCATATTCTACCAAACTCAAAAGAGGTAAAATGCAAGAGATGGGCCAGATCACTTCTGAATTCTGTCAAGCCATTTGTAGAGGGTACTGCCATCAACCACTTACCCCTTTTGCTTGTAGGGGTTGCCACTATCAAAACTCATCAATCTGCTATTTAAGTCTGGTTCATTTTCTTAACTTGCCAATATATGTAGTTAGGAGTAAATTCAGTTGTTTCTACTTGAAATTGATGTGCACAATAACTCCTGACAACTAAGTGGTATGGAGGAGTAACCTCTGACAGAGTTAGTGACAAACACGAGGGGAGGGTACAGTTCTAATTGCCACAGTTGCCTAGATATTGAATATCTGTCTGTAATATCACATGTTACAAAAAAAGAGTTGTCATAGAACTATGTGAGCAAAATTGATTTTATAATGGGGGCAGAGTGAACTGTGGGCTGAGAAGGTGATGGAGGTTGGGAAAATCTTACTTTAATACGTTGCTTAAAAGAAACCTAATCTAATTGAAATGGAGTTGATCTCTTTCGGTTACTGTTGTGACATCTTGCAAGTTCTCTGGGTTTGCACAGCAAAGTATTGAGCAATTAAATGCAATAATATAAATTCTAGCACCTTAAATCTTGGGACAATTAATTGTATGACAGGTCAAGATTTTGACATGTGATGTTTACAAGGAGATAATAAGTTGTACTTTACATGATGATATTTGTTTTAAGAAAATTCAATTCTAGTTATTGCAGAGAATAAACTATATATAGTTTATATATATATTTCATTTTATGCATCTTAAAAGCTCTTCCAGCAGTCACTTGTGGCAAAACACAAAGTAACGCTGCATAAAAAGAACCAAAATCTCTGCTTAATTTATCTAAAAAACTACATTTTTCTGTAAGGAAGGCCTTGTCTCTCTCTGGGATGATGTAGAAAATCCTCCTGATTCTCTTAGTAAAGAGATATCATCAGCAACTGAAGTCCCAGAACACTTCACAGAGGAATTGTGGCAGCGTGTTGTGGATGACAGCCTGGTAGTTGGAGTAAAGCTAACTGAATCATTTTGTTTGTGAGTATATACACTTATCCAATAATTTCATTGGTAGTTTTATAAAAAATGTATATGTAGGTTAAGCTCTGCAGTAAATTTAAACTTTCTCATTTTGAATATATGCATATAAAGTGTTTCAAATGTGTATTTGTCAGTATTCTTGCTATTGGTTGCTTGCTCCCTAGCACTGCACAGAAAAATACATTTTACAGTCAGAAATCAGTTATGTGAGTATAATTGCAACATTACTGAAGACATTTTAGAAAAGAGTTTTCTTTGACAAAAATTATGGCTCTTTATAGTCCATGTTGACATAGCAATGCTGAATCAGTATGTTGTAAAAGCTACACATCAGTATGTGTAGCTTAATAACTGTTAGATACTTGCCATTCCTAACTGATTTGCTTCAAGAAGCATAAAAGAAAATATATTGAATTCTCTTACCAACTAATAAATACTTAGCTTTTGAATTGAACTCTTCTAGTCAAGTACCTAATCAACATGCTTGCAAAGCTTGTATTTTGTGTAAATCATGTGGAGCAATCAACCATACAATACTTAAACCTTCAAATTAATTTGGTTGGTTTTCTTATTATCTTTAAAATTATTTGTTTATTCTGTTTATTTTAGTTACTCAGTTCTAGTTGTAAATACTACTTATGTCATTTTCCCTTACAGAGAGGGAACTAAATTGAAACAGTATGAAAAAAGAGGATACACAAAATATAAAATTAGAGCATGTATTGTGTAGTGTAAACTTTGGTGGAGTCAGAACTTATCTTTTGACCCATGTTCCCATAGGCAGTGTAGCTGAGGCTGTGTTGGACTGAGCTCAAAGACTACTGATGCCACTAAAAATCATTCAGGTGGCTGTGAGGGAGCTGACCTGTTAGGCCCTCTGGCCAATCTGCTGGAGCTGTGGCTATATTCTTTCTCAACTGCCAGATTGCTGTAACTTTACAAGAAAGGTGACCTCATCCTCTTGACAGCCTCTCTTAAGAGCCACTGAGGCAAAAGATTGTTTTTTGCCTTTTTAGTGTTTGTTCTTTTAGCTTTGATGATGATGCCTTTGCTTTTTTTTTTTTTTTTTTTTTTTAAGTGAAATGCTTCATTTCTTTATAACTTCATAAATCTTCAGTTGATTTTAAAAACCAGCAGCAATCTAGCCCTCTCCCCCATTTTTGCAATTGAGAAGAGATCTGTGGAGAAGCCATTTGTCCAAGGCCATTTTCTGCAGGCCAGCAGCAGAACCTGGGTCTTCTGAGCTCCAGTTCAGTACTGTGTACAACAACATGTGTTTGTGGGAGAAAAGGACTTGCTTTATCTCCAACCCCAACACTGTAGTTTTTTATTGAATATTTTTGTGCTTTCTACTAATACAAGATTGTAGTGATATCATAGATTGATTTATGAGGTGGTGATACTTCTCTGTAAATAAAATTAGACATTCATAAGACTTTCAAATGTCAGTGACATCTTGAGATTGAATTGATTGACAGAATAATATATTCATTGAGAGAGGATCTGGAACAGCAATATTAGGAATTCATTGAAAAAGTGCTGTGTTGAATAAATAAAGTACTTCATACATTTCAGGAAATTGCTGCATGTTCAAGGTAACAGTATCTTAAACCTTTTATTTTACTCTACATTCAATTTTGTTTGAATATCTATAAAAATGTAGAGTATCAGAAGAGCTTCTAGTCCTCAAAAGGGCAGAATTGATATTTTCTGTAGATTTTATTAGAAAGTCAAATCTTTAAAAAGTAATCTATAAATGTCATAAAGTATTCTTATAAGTTAAGTAGACTTTTCAGGTTTTTCTGGCAGAATTAAACATCCAGATTCTTTTGGTTGAAATGAAGCATCTAACTCCTAGAAGCTCTTCAAAAATTCAGTCCCCATTTTGAAAAATGTTTATACAAAAGAGTTTATATGAAACAGTCACATGAAGGACTTAGCATCTTCACAAAGTCTATGACTTAATCTGGAATAGTATTGGAATTTATGTCTTAAATGTCTATATATGTCTGCAGAGTTGCGGTTATTTGTCAGAAGGCAAAAATGTGAACTGGGAGTGCAGTCATATTGTATGGATTTTCACAGGTCACTGAGTGATGTCAGTTTGTCTTTAGTGATGAATCAAGACTTCTCTTCGGTTTCTCCAATTATCAAGTGTCAAAGTAAAATCATTAAGCTGAACAAAGCCTTTTCAGCACTGGCAGTCTCCTCAAGTCAAATTGAACCTCCTCCAAAAAAGATGAAACTGGACTTGGATAGAAAGAATGATCTGCAAAAAGAATTTCCTAAGAGTTCTTCAAGGATTCAGCTGGATGGAGCAAAGACAGTCACTGCTGTCACCAGCCTTGCCCCACTACTGGCATTTCATCATGTGTGCTGTGTAGTTCTTCTGCATGCCAGGAAGCAAAATTATCAGAATGATTGTTTACAGCAGAGCAAAAAGATTACTGTACTCTGTGGGAAAATTTTGTTAAGTCTGGAAGATATTTCAAATGGCAGATATTCAATAAAGATGCTAAGGGATAATAGTTACTGTACAGGTAAATGGATTTATATACTTTGGATTTATAAATATATATATTTAATTCTTCTGTTTACTCTAGGTGGTGACAAGCTAAGTTTCTCTCTGAACACAATTTGCACAGACCTTTTGGGAATTAAAGCTGGGTAAAATAGGAGATGAAACATTTTTCAAAATGAAAAAAATGTTCAGTGAGTTGCTGTAAGGTTTTGCTAGCATTGGTGATGAAGAGTATTTGGAAAGGATAATTTTGAAGATAAGTTTGAGTACAGAGTGCTGAAGCCTATCTTTTTTTCCTATAAATAAGATGCTGTAATTAGATACAGAAGTTTTTATCTGACATACTCCTACCTCTTCAATAATACCAAAGTAATTGAAGCTCTTCCGCATCTACACATGTATTAAGAATTTTTTTTTAAATTTCTTTCAATATTCCTGATTGAATTGATTTTGAACTGGGCTTTGCTCAGGTAATGAAATATCCTTTTTATTGTTTGCAATGAATTTCAATTTTTCTTCCTTTAATGCTGTGTCACTGCTAAAGCCAACATGTTATCTTACTATCTCAGGCTATTAATAGTCTTCTTTTGGCAAGGTGATGTTTATCTTAAGAGCTTTCATTATACTGGTGGTGCTCCATTAATCAACTGTTGTGCTTGACAGAAATAGGGATAAGAATTTAGTTTTGAAGAAAATTCCCAAAAATGCCTAAAGTCAGGTGCAAATCCTTCACAAAAAACCTGAGAATATGAGCCAAAAATCAAAGTTCATTTAATGCATGCCTCATGATCAAATTATTTAGTTCAAATACCTTTTTCTACTGTATTTTCTTGCAGGCTCCATGCAAGATATACTTGCTGTCCTTGCAGTGTCTGTCAGATTCTCCTTTCAGATTGTGTCTTGTGACTGCACGTTGACTCCAGTCCGTTCATGGTTACTGGGAGAAATGGAGTGCACACCATTTAAGGAATGCCAGGACAACATATTCTGTCATAAAGCAGGAAATGTCCATGGTACAATTTTTAACTGGGCCCTGAAAAATCCATTTGAAGGAGTTCTAACAATATTTTGCAGGTAAAATCACTTGAAAAGTATAGCTTATATTCATTTTCCATACACCCTTTCTTATCTGTATGCTATTTCTTACTGGTACCATAAACAGTAGCCAAAATTGTAACCAATAGGCTGCCAATAAGATGATATGGTAATAATCACCCATAACAGACCTGTTTTCAGATCAGAACTGTGGCAGAACGTGAACTGAGTTGTTTAATCTTGTCTAAGCAATAACATTGAATTACAAATAAGTCTAATCGCCATTAAAACCTGCTTGGTACTATTCCTTCTCTTCATTTTGCTGCATCATAATTTTTTATTCTTTTTTCTTACATTATTCTTAGTATAATGTGTAATTTGTAAATTTTTTCTTCAATGTGTGTTAATTTTAAAAAACCCTTAAATATTAAATATTTTACATTAATATTAAAACAAAAAACAAAACCACAAACTCCAAGTTAAATTAAATTTAAATTTATCACTAGGTAATTTTTTAGTTTAGTATTGCAATATAGCTGTAGCCTCATTTTGTACAGGTATCTGCTATAGTTATTTCCTATCTACCATTATTATGTAAAGGAAATAATCTGAAAAGTCCGACTGATGTCCTGTCTTATGCAGATTCTTGGACAAATATTTCCTAAGCCAGGTTAAGCAAGTCAGTAATACTGCCACAGTTTATGACTTAGCTGGATAAGGCTTATAACATAAAAAGTACTTCTGGGATATTGACAAATGTTGCTGTTTTGAAGAGTTCAAGCTACAAAATAAAAAAGAAAATGTGTTACTGGTAAGAGTGTATTTTGAAGTGAGGTTCATCTTTTCCTCAAGTTAGGAGTTGATTTCCTCTATGTAAGAGAAAAGGCTGAAATGTTTTGGCAATTCATCAGTAAAATTTTAAGTCTCAAGACTTTTGGTTCCTTTTGAAAAGTGATTTTACTTCATACTATTCACTTTTGATCCCATTTTGTTAATAGTTACTGAGCCTCATGTGTATGGGCTGTGATTCTGTTTTCTATATCTTTTATTCCTGTGTTTGGATTGATCTTTTATCTGGGTAGGATATTTCTGTGATAGGTGGAAACTACAGAGCATACTTTTTTTGACACCATCATCATTTTGTTTTACAGAAATCTGACTGTCTTGTTCCAGTGCCTTCACAGCCTGACTAGAATTCTCCCTCCAAGCTGCAGTGTAAAACTGCTGAGATCAGGAAGCAGAGGAGTACTTACTGAACACTTAGCACTGGCTCTGGAAAAGGAAATGCTCACCTTGAAGAATTCTCTTTTCTTAAAAGAAACTCAAGCTGAAAACAGCTTGACATGGAGGAATGATTCTGGCAAGAAAATCAATAATGCTCCTCTGACTTCTTTACTGGACACTGAGGAAGGAGTCCAGCAATTCAGAAAGAAGCTTCAGAATGAGCGGGAAGAGAGTGTGCAAAGTATGAACCAAACAATGAATGGTGCCCTGTACCAGAAACTTGCTTTGAAAATAGCAGAAGCTCAGCTCAGTTCAGATATGATTGTGTGGAGACTGGCCAAGTCCTAGAAACTATCGACTAAATTTATTTTGAAAAAATATTTATTAAAGTTATACCATGAAATAATATTTATATTTTCATGGGTACTTATACTGCTTTGTATTCTATAGCATTTCTGTTTTGTTTCTACAGAAAAATAGTGGTATTTTTATTGAAGACTATTGGAAGAAAATATTAAAGATTGAGTCATTATTTTGTTACAAATTTTGAAAAAATATTTTTAAAGTATTTTTTAATGTTTCTTACTCCAAAATCATAAAAGAACTATTTTAGAAAAAAATTAATCAGTGTGTATACTCTAAAGTAGTTCTAGCGAACTTGAAAGATGACTGTTTACACATGTAAAATGTGAGCCTTTTTTAGACATTTTAAAGCAGGTATGGAAAGGATCTAAGTTATACAACCAATTGTAATTCATAACATGAGTATGGAATTGGATAAATTCAAAGAAGAGAGAGTTTATCTTCATATGTCAAACCTTTTAAATAACTTCTAGTGATAGCACTTGAGGAACAAAAATCTGTACCTTTCAGCCTTATCATCTGGAGTCCACTCTCAGATTTATGCAGTATTTATTGGAGGTGGAGAACCAGATCAGACCTCTTAACCAAATTTCATGCACTCATGAAGATTCATTACATGATAAAGCTGCTTCATGTTTGAGAGGGCCATTCCCATACAATTTAGTGGTGGGGCTAATCTCACTGGTAAATCCTGGAGGAAGCTGTCCTTGGCTGTTAACCTAGCTTCAGTGTCAGAAGATTGCCTTGCTCAATCCCAGAGTCAGATGACTGCTGATGCGAGCTGCTCAGTGGTTTTGGCTTATCTCAAGTAGTTTAAATAATATTGGGCAACTCATTTATTATTATTCCTGTTTTTGCTGGCTTGAGGAATATCCTGCTTATGCTTCTAGGAAGAGAAAGGCCTGTATTTGCTGAGATAGTAATTTTTTAATAAATTTTTTTCTACTAGTTTCAAGAGGGGAGAAAGGTTATAAAATTCCAAATCACAGTAGTTTGCATCCTTTTATCTCTGATTTATATAAGTAAAACATTCTTTCTTCTTGTCACCATTTTCATGAAGTTCTCAGAGTTTTGCTTTTCATTTTCTCTGCAAACAGAGTTAATAGTTGGTATGTCCAGCATGATCTCTCTCTGACAATAAAAGTCTGGCAGGAAAAGTAGAAGATATTTATTGACTCAAAGGAATACTAATGTTTCAGAATAATACTTTTCGTCTCATCAGAAAGTTCGACTTCTGTATATGTGTCCCCTAGAAGCATTAAATAGTTATGATTTTCAATCCAAGGCATCTCATTTTGGCAACAGGAGTGAACTGATGTACATTAACGCAAAACACTGCCTAGAAAAACAGTAAATGAGAGAGAACTGTGCCTTGTTAACTTAACCCACTCCAGTGATATAGCTCCCCTTTTGAGGTACTCAAAGTATTACTCCTTTTGAACTACAGAGAAGGGAAATCTTCCATTAAGATATCAAGAATGTCTTAAGAAATTGTCATGGGTATTTGAATCTCAGTATTTACTGGATGAGAAAGTTGAGGTTATTTCACAATTCTTTCTTTGTTAAGCCACAGTCAAGCAATAGTCAAAGTTTAAGAACCCACTGTTAGGGCCTGGCAGTTGGTTGTCACTGGAATTTCCAGAAGTTCCTGATTATAAACACTTAAATTAAGCAAAAAATCTCAAGGTGCAATCCTGTAGCTTGCAGCTAAGGGCAAGACCTTGCTAAGCAATCTGAGCAGAAACCTTCCGAGCAACAAAGCTACTGTTCAGCCCAGGGCACTTGAAGGAGATTTTGCAAAGCAGTGTAAACAGTCCAGCAGTTGATTTTTGTCAGCACATAGCAGCCTGCTCTCATGTTGCAACTGACCATCATTGGTCTGTCTGTCTGTCTGTCTGTCTGTCTTTAAAGAGAAACTTCCATTTGTGTTCACATTCTTTTGTTGAAATAACAGAGTGGGACAAATGAACAAAAGCTGCTAAACACAAATGTTGCTAGTTTCTAATTCCATGGAGTTGTTACTTTAAAGAACCAAACAGTGAAATCACAGCAGTGTAGAAGTGAAATTATTAGAGTAGAATAGTGACAACATGTTCCTACTAAAGAGATTTTCCTGAGGCTTGAATGCTTATTTTGTAAATCATCAGATGAGGTCATTAAACACTTTCCTAACAGCTCTAGGATTCCTGGGAGCAGTTCTTCAACTGTCTAGTAATGCACAATAGCATGGTACAGCTTTCAGTGGTAATGATGCAGGTGTACTGCATGTGTGCCTGACTTTTATGTGCCAAAATCTAAAGGTCTCCTGGAAATACTTGAAAGGTTTCTGCTGATATGTGTATTTTTTGGCCAAGGATAGGATAAGAATGGAGCAGGCATTAACAAGGATTCAGGCTCCCTAGAACCTTATCTTCGAGTGGCAGCAGCAGGAATTTCTTTTAGAGGTATTTGCTTTCCTAAACTTGCCTTTCAGAGGTAAAAGCAACCAAAGGTGTTAACCTACTTCTTTGGTTTCTTGTGATGATTAATGTCTGTGCATGCTGGTGTTCAAGTAAGAAGTCTAAATTGCATGGACTAGAAAGATGGTTACGTTGGCTAACTATGTTTCTGTCATGAGCTGTTGGAGTCCCATTTTCTGGACCTCCAAGAAAGTATTGGAAGTGAGATCTTGCATAAAGTGTGTTTTGCAAGTATTTTTCTGAACAAGTCATTTGAGAAATTAAATCAGTAGCAGCAGCAGTGCTAGGAGGATTTAGTATTGTCAAGAAATAACTGATAAAACAGTTGAATGTTTGATTCTGTAAATAAATTCCTCTTTCCATGATAGTAGATCAGTTTGGGAAGCATACACATCCCAAGGAACAGAAGGCTTTTTGCTACTAAAGCTGCTATTAATAGCAGATAATTATTCACATCAGATATTGACTGTCTAACACTCATGACTCCTGTGTAGGAGTAGTCACGAGTGTTACACTAGGAGGTCAGTCCCCACCCTGGGACCTCTGGCTCCTAGGTAGGTTATAAAGTCCTTTGAAGAGCTCTTTGCTTCATCAGGTATGTAGGTGTAATCCTGTAGGGTTTTTTGTTTGTGCGTAGCAACCACTACCTGTTTGTGCATGATCCAAGTTAATGAAAAGCATAGTTGATACTAATGTGTGTAGTGGCTTTGTACACAGACAGCAGGCTCCTGGTGTTCTGAATTTATCAGTTCTGGTGGATTTAACAGAACAACTGGTCTCCAGAGCTTACCAGTCCTGGGAGACTTTCACATGTTGCTTCTCAGCATGTAGTAATCTCCTCAGCCCGCTGCTTGCTGGTAAACATTCCTCCCTCCTGAGCTGGAGAACCCTGCATAAACTCACACAAAGGGGCCTTTGATAAGCAGTAAAATTGTGCCCAGAATCAACTTGTCTTGACCCCAATAGTCCTGATTTCTGGAAACCAGCAGATGTCAGTGGTGTCTGACAGGCATCTATAGGAATGGATCCAGTCTTCTGGCCATGGCAGTCTTCTGTGTGCAGATATTTAATTTGCAATTACTCTTTTATCACATGTTTCAAAAGACAGATATGCAAAAAGAAGTCTGATGTAGGAAGTATGAGTTGTCATGCCTGGATGCACTCTTACAATGTTAGCACTTTTAAAGTCAGTATGATTTAAGACCCTAAGAGGGATTGTGTGTCAAAGATCTCTGCTTTTTCTGGCCAAGCTGGTGTAATAAATAGATTAACTTAAAGTATTTTTTCTCTGTCATTGTAAGGCTTCTTAGGAAAAAGAAACCTGTCTGCTCTAGAGTGATTTCTGTCAGACAGTAATATTTCCCTTTTAAGTTTGTGTGTGTATGTATTTCAAACCAGCCACAGGCTGCTCACTTGTTCATAGTAGTAGAAGTTAAGCCTTCTCTCTCAGCTGCTAATTTTTTGTTTCCCACATCTTTTCACAATTTGGGAACTGTGACAGTCATATGACTACTCTCCTCTGAATCATACTGACTCTGCTGACAAAAAAATAATGGTAACATGTTTATCCCTGAGTGAGTTATTCATTAGAGGCTATTAGCAAAGATGATAGGCTCAGCAAAAGGAATAGTCAGTGGTAGTTTTCTTCTCCTCCTGTCCCTACTTCCCCGGGAGAAATGAAATTTTAAACAGTGGAAAGAAAAGAATTTTAAATCTCAAATAGCTGTAAATTTGAGCATTTAGTTATTGCCAAGTCTCATTTATTTTTAGGTTTTGTTGTGGGTTTTTTTCAGTATTTTCTGCACTCTAGGCATGCCATTGGGTAAGGATAAGGTAAACATCAGTGTGTAGCAGGAGTTTCTAGCCAAGAAAATCCTCCCAGCGAGAAAGCAAAAGAGTAGGAGGTTTGATGCTGCTATTTAGTCATGTTAATTATTGCTTTAAGGAGGTGATACTACTTAGGTCTCTTCTGTGACCTCATGTTTGTGGTATGTGACAAACTTATCTCATGAGTATATTGAGAATTCATAATTCATAGGTGCGAGACGGCAGCTGTATGTTTGTAAAGCACTTGGCTAGAGCAGAGGCACAGTGAATGTCTCTCTTAAAACTGCACAGAGAATCCCAGCGCGGGTTTGTGTCAGTCCAGTTCCTGCCTCCAGTACTGCAGGCGCAAAACCGTGGGGCTTAACGCTGGTATTTAGGTCAGAGGCACGGGTTGGTAAAGCAGGCTCAGGTTAACTAATCCTCCTCCTAATTGTGTGAATGGGGAGGCGGCCACTCGTGCCGGGCTGTGATCCTCACCTGGCAGAGAGGGAGAAAGGCGAGGCTTTGAAGAGAGTCCTGACAACAGCTGCGCTGCCTCTGCCCGCAGCCCCACTGCGCTTTCGGACTGAGCATGTCTTCGTTGTAATCCTGCCTTTGAAATGTTCTCAAGCACGAGGGGAAAAGCAAAAGCTGCCAAACACCTCCAAAATTTATGGTTGGTGGGAGTCTGCTGGTTTTGTGAAGTCTGTACTATTCCCTCTGCACAGGCTCTGTGCACTCTGTATTTTCATGTTTCTTCCCCTCGCCTCAATGATCAAATAGTGAAAACCAAAACCACAATCACTTCTAAAATTAAAAAAAAAAAAAAAAAAAAAAAAAAAGAAGAAAACAAAGCTAAAACCACTTTGCCATGCTTTGGCCTGTAGGAACCAGGTACATATTATTTTCCAAACTGCTGAATCATAGAATCTACACATAAAAGTAATGAACAAACTAGACAAAATTTTCAAGAGCTGCAAGTAATTATGCAACACAGAAAAAAACATTTCCTCTCCACAGCCCTGACCTGAGCTTTCTACTAGCTCTTCATGACTGTTTATGCTGATAAGCTGCACAGGGTTTTTTGTTCATTTTATAAGATCTCTGAAGTTAAGGCTCATTCACACTTCTATTTTACTTTTTGGTAATAGATTTTAATGCCGCCTCCAATGTTTTGTTTTAGTTTTGCCTTTTCTCAACCTCAATTAGGTAAATTCAGCACTTGTTGGATAGGTTAGTATACTACTAGATTTTTTTAAATTCTATTTAGATTTGAGTTGCTGTTATGTTGCTATCTATTATAGTTGCTATCTATTTAGATATGAGTTAGGTATGAGTTGTGTGTACAAACTTCCAGAAAGGAGTGAATTTCTGGAGGGGTTTGTCAGAAGACCCTTTCTTTTTTTTTAAGTAGTATGAAACCTTCTAATTATCAAATCATCCAGACATGTCTGAATGCAGATAATATACCAGCTGTTTTAATCACCCCAAATCAGCTGCATAAGATAATACATCAGAGAAAGCAAAGAAAATTATGTTATGTTTGAGTTACATGTATTTTTAAACACAACTATAAGGAGAAATAATACAAGACGATCAGGCCAGTTCAGCAATCTTCCCTGTTTAATAGCTTATGTTTGTTTGTCAGCATAAGGTAGAATAGTCCAGGAGAGCAGCTGTTGGATTTGAAGAATACATGACTTTTCTTAGAAAATGCAGTGTCTATGAGAAATAATTCTCATTTGTGATCACATTCATTGGATTGTGAATTCTTCCCCAAGCTGGAGAGACAGTGTAGCTGTCATGTTGTACATAGGAAGGCTTTTCAACAACTGTCCCTCCAAAGGCTGTCTGTGAATTAATGACTGGAAGTTAAATACAACCACCATGGAGAACAGCAGTTGTGACCTCAACAGGAACAGAGCTGAAATTACACATTCCTGTGGGGAATAATAGCTGATCACCCAATGCTGATGGCTTCACTGTGTTTGATTTCCCTAATGAGGTCCCTGTTTTCAAATATTATTTCTATTTAGTTACTCAGAAATGGTTTTGTGTTGTGATAGTTCTACTAAAGCACTCAAGAATTTTATAATTTCAGTTTACTCCATAATTTACCAGCCACTTGGACAGAGGGGTGCCTGTGTAAATGCAGAAATGAAAAAAAAATGTTCCTAAGGTACTATGTTTATTTGTTCACTTACTTTTGCAGTGTATAGTATTCCAATGCAAAGTACCTCAATAGTACACACCACCCTGCCAATAAATGTGATTTTTTTTTTAGCTACAGATCAGCTTTTAGAAATTTTCTGGAAAGAATATATCAGTTTTGTTCATTTCAAAGTATCTTAATTTTTAAACATGTGTTCTGAATATATATAGACCATATATATATGACCCAGTGTGTAAAATCCATCATACTTTAGTACTGGGTATTTTACTTCAGAAAGAAATAGCTAATTTAAAAACTTTTCCCAGTATTTTGTAGGACTGGGATAATGAAATAGACTTGTCAGATATAATCAGATAGGCTGAATAAATGATCCCTGCTTATTCCATTTTCTCTGAAGATGAGTATATTGTCTTTTGAAATTATAACTAAGTAATCAAGTAAAATAACATTAAGGGTATAATAAAAAAAAAATATTAAAATGCTTGGGGAAAGAATCAATTCCTCCTCTATTTTCCCACCAAAAAGGTAGGAATTTGTGCAAACTGGTGTATTTTCTCCATAAATTGGCATGTTATAATCTAAAAGAGGATAAAGAAAAAGGAGCCCTGTCATGTTAAAATTGATTTTTCTACAATAAGTATTTTTTCTTACTGACTGAATTTAATTCTCCAACAATCCACCTTAACCTTCTATAAATTAGTAGCATGTCTAAACCAGCAACACATTAACAGTATGAGTGATCCAGGATTTGAATGATTTAACTGACTGTGGATAGCCTGAGGTTATAGTAATGATTCCCTTAACATCATCTGAAATATTTTTTTAAAGTTATTAAGAATATTAAGAATTTATTGCATATCAACCCACTCATACACATGTTAAGTCTAGCCAGTGGTACAGCTCATCTTCGGAAAACTCCCTTCTCACACTGCTGAGTGCCATTCATTCATCTTGCCCAGTACTAGTTCTCATGCCTTCTTAACATGGATTTTTCAACCTGCCCCATGTACCCCCATGCCAGTATTGCAGCTGTATACCTAAAAAAAATTAGAATATTCTCTTATAAATATCACAGAATCTTTGACTTTTCAGCATTTTGTTTTCATTTGCTTGGGAAGTATTGGTTCATCTGTATACAACTCTAAC